>NC_090941.1:622835936-624085936 GCF_040938575.1 Ambystoma mexicanum | reverse complement strand
ACGCCCCAGCAGTGCAGGGGCAGCCTCCACCAGGCCCCCACTCATGTCCCCTATCACCCCCACCCCCCAGCAGTGCAGGGGCAGCCTCCACCAGGCCCCCACTCATGTCCAACTCATGTCTCCCTGCACCCCCACCCCCCAGCCACCAGGGGCACCCTCCACCAGGCCCCCACTCATGTCTACCATCACCCCCCAGCAGTGCAGGGGCAGCCTCCACCAGGCCCCCACTCATGTCCCCTATCACCCCCACCCCCCAGCAGTGCAGGGGCAGCCTCCACCAGGCCCCCACTCATGTCTACCACCACCCCCACCCCCCAGCCACCAGGGGCACCCTCCACCAGGCCCAAACTCATGTCTACCACCACCCCAACCCCCCAGCCACCAGGGGCACCCTCCACCAGGCCCCCGCTCATGTCTCCCACCACCCCCAACCCCCAGCAGTGCAGGGGCACCCTCCACCAGGCCCCCACTCATGTCCAACTCATGTCTCCCTGCACTCCCACGCCCCAGCCACCAGGGGCACCCTCCACCAGGCCCCCACTCATGTCTCCCACCACCCCCACCCCCCAGCAGTGCAGGGGCAGCCTCCACCAGGCCCCCACTCATGTCCCCTATCACCCCCACCCCCCAGCAGTGCAGGGGCAGCCTCCACCAGGCCCCCACTCATGTCCAACTCATGTCTCCCTGCACCCCCACCCCCCAGCCACCAGGGGCACCCTCCACCAGGCCCCCACTCATGTCTACCATCACCCCCCAGCAGTGCAGGGGCAGCCTCCACCAGGCCCCCACTCATGTCCCCTATCACCCCCACCCCCCAGCAGTGCAGGGGCAGCCTCCACCAGGCCCCCACTCATGTCTACCACCACCCCCACCCCCCAGCCACCAGGGGCACCCTCCACCAGGCCCAAACTCATGTCTACCACCACCCCAACCCCCCAGCCACCAGGGGCACCCTCCACCAGGCCCCCGCTCATGTCTCCCACCACCCCCAACCCCCAGCAGTGCAGGGGCACCCTCCACCAGGCCCCCACTCATGTCCAACTCATGTCTCCCTGCACTCCCACGCCCCAGCCACCAGGGGCACCCTCCACCAGGCCCCCACTCATGTCTCCCACCACCCCCACCCCCCAGCAGTGCAGGGGCAGCCTCCACCAGGCCCCCACTCATGTCCCTATCACCCCCACCCCCCAGCAGTGCAGGGGCAGCCTCCACCAGGCCCCCACTCATGTCTCCCATCACCCCACCCCCCAGCAGTGCAGGGGCAGCCTCCACCAGGCCCCCACTCATGTCTACCACCACCCCCACACCCCAGCCACCAGGGGCACCCTCCACCAGGCCCCCACTCATGTCTACCACCACCCCCACCCCCCAGCCACCAGGGGCACCCTTCACTAGGCCCCCACTCATGTCTCCCACCACCCCCACCCCCCAGCAGTGCAGGGGCACCCTCCACCAGGCCCCCACTCATGTCTACCATCACCCCCAACCCCCATCAGTGCAGGCGCAGCCTCCACCAGGCCCCCACTCATGTCTACCACCGCCCACCCCGCAGCCACCAGGGGCACCCTCCACCAGGCCCCCACTCATGTCTACCACCACCCCCACCTCCCAGCTACCAGGGGCACCCTCCACCAGGCCCCCACTCATGTCCCTATCACCCCCACGCCCCAGCAGTGCAGGGGCAGCCTCCACCAGGCCCCCACTCATGTCACCTATCACCCCCACCCCCCAGCAGTGCAGGGGCAGCCTCCACCAGGCCCCCACTCATGTCTACCACCGCCCACCCCCCAGCCACCAGGGGCACCCTCCACCAGGCCCCCACTCATGTCTACCATCACCCCCACCCCCCAGCCACCGGGGGCACCCTCCACCAGGCCCCCACTCATGTCCCTATCACCCCCATGCCCCAGCAGTGCAGGGGCAGCCTCCACAGGCCCCCCCTCATGTCTCCCATCACCCCCACCCCACAGCAGTTCAGGGACCGTCTCCACCAGGCCTCCACTCATGTATCCCATCACCCCCACCCCCCAGCAGTGCAGGGGCAGCCTCCACCAGGCCCCCACTCATGTCTACCACCACCCCCACCCCCCAGCCACCAGGGGCACCCTCCACCAGGCCCCCACTCATGTCTACCACCACCCCCACCTCCCAGCCACCAGGGGCACCCTCCACCAGGCCCCCACTCATGTCTCCCACCACCCCCACCCCCCAGCAGTGCAGGGGCACCCTCCACCAGGCCCCCACTCATGTCCAACTCATGTCTCCCTGCACTCCCACCCCCAGCCACAAGGGGCACCCTCCGCCACGCCCCCACTCATGTATACCATCACCCCCACCCCCCAGCAGTGCAGGGGCAGCCTCCACCAGGCCCCCACTCATGTCTCCCATCACGTCCACCCCCCAGCAGTGCAGGGGCAGCCTCCACCAGGCCCCCACTCATGTCCCCTATCACCCCCACCCCCCAGCAGTGCAGGGGCAGCCTCCACCAGGCCCCCACTCATTTCTCCCATCACCCCCACCCCCCAGCAGTGCAGGGGCAGCCTCCACCAGGCCCCCACTCATTTCTCCCATCACCCCCACCCCCAGCAGTGCAGGGGCGGCCTCCACCAGACCCCCACTCATGTCTCCCATCACCCCCACCCCCCAGCAGTGCAGGGGCAGCCTCCACCAGGCCCCCACTCATGTCTACCACCACCCCCACCCCCCAGCCACCAGGGGCACCCTCCACCAGGCCCCACTCATGTCTATCACCATCCCCACCCCCCAGCCACCAGGGGCACCCTCCACCAGGCCCCCACTCATGTCTCCCACCACCCCCACCCCCCAGCAGTGCAGGGGCAGCCTCCACCAGGCCCCCACTCATGTCTATCACCACCCCACCCCCCAGCCACCAGGGGCACCCTCCACCAGGCCCCCACTCATGTCTCCCACCACCCCCACCCCCCAGCAGTGCAGGGGCACCCTCCAACAGGCCCCCACTCATGTCCAACTCATGTCTCCCTGCACCCCCACCCCCAGCCACCAGGGGCACCCTCCACCAGGCCCCCACTCATGTCTACCATCACCCCCACCCCCCAGCAGTGCAGGGGCAGCCTCCACCAGGCCCCCACTCATGTCCCCTATCACCCCCACCCCCCAGCAGTGAAGGGGCAGCCTCCACCAGGCCCCCACTCATGTCTAACACCACCCCCACCCCCCCGGCCACCAGGGGCACCCTCCACCAGGCCCCCACTCATGTCTACCACCACCCCCACCCCCCAGCCACCAGGGGCACCCTCCACCAGGCCCCCACTCATGTCTACCATCACCCCCACCCCCAGCAGTGCAGGGGCAGCCTCCACCAGGCCCCCACTCATGTCCCCTATCACCCCCAGCCCCAAGCGGTGCAGGGGCAGCCTCCACCAGGCCCCTACTCATGGTCCAACTCATGTCTCCCTGCACCCCCACCCCCCAGCCACCAGGGGCACCCTCCACCAGGCCCCCACTCATGTCTACCATCACCCCCACCCCCCAGCAGTGCAGGGGCAGCCTCCACCAGGCCCCCAATCATGTCCCCTATCACCCCCACCCCCCAGCAGTGCAGGGGCAGCATCCACCAGGCCCCCACTCATGTCTACCACCACCCCCACCCCCCAGCCACCAGGGGCATCCTCCACCAGGCCCCCACTCATGTCTACCACCACCCCCACCCCCCAGCCACCAGGGGCACCCTCCACCAGGCTCCCACTCATGTCTCCCACCACCCCCACCCCCCAGCAGTGCAGGGGCACCCTCCACCAGGCCCCCACTCATGTCCAACTCATGTCTCCCTGCACCCCCACCCCCAGACCCAGGGGCACCCTCCACCAGGCCCCCACGCATGTCTACCATCACCCCCACCCCCCAGCAGTGCAGGGGCAGCCTCCACCAGGCCCTCACTCATGTCCCCTATCACCCCCACCCACCAACAGTGCAGGGGCAGCCTCCACCAGGCCCCCACTCATGTCCAACTCATGTCTCCCTGCACCCCCACCCCCCAGCCACCAGGGGCACCCTCCACCAGGCCCCCACTCATGTCTACCATCACCCCCACCCCACAGCAGTGCAGGGGCAGCCTCCACCAGGCCCCCACTCATGTCCCCTATCACCCCCCCGCAGTGCAGGGGCAGCCTCCACCAGGCCCCCACTCATGTCTACCACCACCCCCACCCCCCAGCCACCTGGGGCACCCTCCACCAGGCCCCCACTCATGTCTCCCACCACCCCCAACCCCCAGCAGTGCAGGGGCACCCTCCACCAGGCCCCCACTCATGTCTACCACCACCCCCACCCCCCAGCCACCTGGGGCACCCTCCACCAGGCCCCCACTCATGTCCCCTATCACCCCCACCCCCCAGCAGTGCAGGGGCAGCCTCCACCAGGCCCCCACTCATGTCCCCTATCACCCCCACCCCCCAGCAGTGCAGGGGCAGCCTCCACCAGGCCCCCACTCATGTCTACCACCGCCCACCCCCCAGCCACCAGGGGCACCCTCCACCAGGCCCCCACTCATGTCTACCACCACCCCCACCCCCCAGCCACCAGGGGCACCCTCCACCAGGCCCCCACTCATATCCCTATCACCCCCAGGCCCCAGCAGTGCAGGGGCAGCCTCCACCAGGCCCCCACTCATGTCCCCTATCACCCCCACCCCCCAGCAGTGCAGAGGCAGCCTCCACCAGGCTCCCACTCATGTCTCCCATCACCCCCACCCCCCAGCAGTGCAGGGGCAGCCTCCACCAGGCCCCCACTCATGTCTACCACCACCCCCACCCCCCAGCCACCAGGCGCTCCCTCCACCAGGCCTCCACTCATGTCTACCACCACCCCCACCCCCCAGCCACCAGGGGCACCCTCTACCAGGCCCCCACTCATGTCTCCCACCACCCCCACCCCCCAGCAGTGCAGGGGCACCCTCCACCAGGCACCCACTCATGTCCAACTCATGTCTCCCTGCACCCCCACCCCCCAGCCACAAGGGGCACCCTCCACCACGCCCCCACTCATGTCTACCATCACCCCCACCCCCCAGCAGTGCAGGGGCAGCCTCCACCAGGCCCCCACTCATGTCTCCCATCACATCCACTCCCCAGCAGTGCAGGGGCAGCCTCCACCAGGCCCCCACTCATGTCCCCTATCACCCCCACCCCCCAGCAGTGCAGGGGCAGCCTCCACCAGGCCCCCACTCATTTCTCCCATCACCCCCACCCCCCAGCAGTGCAGGGGCAGCCTCCACCAGGCCCCCACTCATGTCTACCACCACCCCAACCCCCAGCCACCAGGGGCACCCTCCATCAGGCCCCCACTCATGTCTACCACCACCCCCAGCCACCAGGGGCACCCTCCACCAGGCCCCCACTCATTTCTCCCATCACCCCAACCCCCAGCAGTGCAGGGGCACCCTCCAACAGGCCCGCACTCATGTCCAACTCATGTCTCCCTGCACCCCCACCCCGCAGCCACCAGGGGCACCCTCCATCAGGCCCCCACTCATGTCTACCATCATCCCCACACCCCAGCAGTGCAGGGGCAGCCTCCACCAGGCCCCCACTCATGTCCCCTATCACCCCCACCCCCCAGCAGTGCAGGGGCAGCTTCCACCAGGCCCCCACTTATGTCTACCACCACCCCCACCCCCCAGCCACCAGGGGCACCCTCCACCAGGTCCCCACTCATGTCTACCACCACCCCCACCCCCCAGCCACCAGGGGCACCCTCCACCAGGCCCTCACTCATGTCTCCCACCGCACCCACCCCCCAGCAGTGCAGGGGCACCCTCCACCAGGCCCCCACTCATGTCCAACTCATGTCTCCCTGCACCCCCACCCCCCAGCCACCAGGGGCACCCTCCACCAGGCCCCCACTCATGTCTACCATCACCCCCACCCCCCAGCAGTGCAGGGGCAGCCTCCACCAGGCCCCTACTCATGGTCCAACTCATGTCTCCCTGCACCCCCACGCCCCAGCCACCAGGTGCACCCTCCACCAGGCCCAACTCATGTCTACCATCACCCGCACCCTCCAGCAGTGCAGGGGCAGCCTCCACCAGGCCCCCACTCATGTCCCCTATCACCCCCACCCCCAGCAGTGCAGGGGCAGCCTCCACCAGGCCCCCACTCATGTCTACCACCACCCCCACCCCCCAGCCACCAGGGGCACCCTCCACCAGGCCCCCACTCATGTCTACCACCACCCCCACCCCCCAGCCACCAGGGGCACCCTCCACCAGGCCCCCACTCATGTCTCCCACCACCCCCAACCCCCAGCAGAGCAGGGGCACCCTCCACCAGGCCCCCACTCATGTCCAACTCATGTCTCCCTGCACCCCCACCCCCAGCCACCAGGGGCACCCTCCACCAGGCCCCCACGCATGTCTACCATCACCCCCATCCCCCAGCAGTGCAGGGGCACCCTCCACCAGGCCCTCACTCATGTCCCCTATCACCCCCACCCCCCGGCAGTGCAAGGGCAGCCTCCACCAGGCCCCCACTCATGTCCAACTCATGTCTCCCTGCACCCCCACCCCCCAGCCACCAGGGGCACCCTCCACCAGGCCCCCACTCATGTCTACCATCACCCCCACCCCCCAGCAGTGCAGGGGCAGCCTCCACCAGGCCCCCACTCATGTCTACCACCACCCCCAATCCCCAGCCACCAGGGGCACCCTCCACCAGGCCCCCACTCATGTCTCCCACCACCCCCAATCCCCAGCAGTGCAGGGGCACCCTCCACCAGGCCCCCACTCATGTCCAACTCATGTCTCCCTGCACCCCCACCCCCCAGCCACCAGGGGCACCCTCCACCAGGCTCCCACTCATGTCTCCCACCACCCCCACCCCCCAGCAGTGCAGGGGCAGCCTCCACCAGGCCCCCACTCATGTCCAACTCATGTCTCCCTGCACCCCCACCCCCCAGCCACCAGGGGCACCCTCCACCAGGCCCTCACTCATGTCTACCATCACCCCCACCGCCCAGCAGTGCAGGGGAAGCCACCACCAGGCCCCCACTCATGTCCCCTATCACCCCCACCCCCCAGCAGTGCAGGGGCAGCCTCCACCAGGCCCCCACTCATGTCTACCACCGCCCACCCCCCAGCCACCAGGGGCACCCTCCACCAGGCCCCCACTCATGTCTACCACCACCCCCACCCCCCAGCCACCAGGGGCACCCTCCACCAGGCCCCCACTCATGTCCCTATCACCCCCAGGCCCCAGCAGTGCAGGGGCAGCCTCCACCAGGCCCCCACTCATGTCCCCTATCACCCCCACCCCCCAGCAGTGCAGAGGCAGCCTCCACCAGGCCCCCACTCATGTCTCCCATCACCCCCACCCCCCAGCAGTGCAGGGGCAGCCTCCACCAGGCCCCCACTCATGTCTACCACCACCCCCACCCCCCAGCCACCAGGGGCACCCTCCACCAGGCCTCCACTCATGTCTACCACCACCCCACCCCCCAGCCACCAGGGGCACCCTCTACCAGGCCCCCACTCATGTCTCCCACCACCCCCACCCCCCAGCAGTGCAGGGGCACCCTCCACCAGGCACCCACTCATGTCCAACTCATGTCTCCCTGCACCCCCACCCCCCAGCCACCAGGGGCACCCTCCACCAGGCCCCCACTCATGTCTCCCACCGCATCCACCCCCCAGCAGTGCAGGGGCACCCTCCACCAGGCCCCCACTCATGTCCAACTCATGTCTCCCTGCACCCCCACCCCCCAGCCACCAGGGGCACCCTCCACCAGGCCCCCACTCATGTCTACCATCACCCCCACCCCCCAGCAGTGCAGGGGCAGCCTCCACCAGGCCCCTACTCATGGTCCAACTCATGTCTCCCTGCACCCCCACGCCCCAGCCACCAGGTGCACCCTCCACCAGGCCCAACTCATGTCTACCATCACCCCCACCCTCCAGCAGTGCAGGGGCAGCCTCCACCAGGCCCCCACTCATGTCCCCTATCACCCCCACCCCCAGCAGTGCAGGGGCAGCCTCCACCAGGCCCCCACTCATGTCTACCACCACCCCCACCCCCCAGCCACCAGGGGCACCCTCCACCAGGCCCCCACTCATGTCTACCACCACCCCCACCCCCCAGCCAGCAGGGGCACCCTCCACCAGGCCCCCACTCATGTCTCCCACCACCCCCAACCCCCAGCAGAGCAGGGGCACCCTCCACCAGGCCCCCACTCATGTCCAACTCATGTCTCCCTGCACCCCCACCCCCAGCCACCAGGGGCACCCTCCACCAGGCCCCCATGCATGTCTACCATCACCCCCATCCCCCAGCAGTGCAGGGGCAGCCTCCACCAGGCCCTCACTCATGTCCCCTATCACCCCCACCCCCCAGCAGTGCAAGGGCAGCCTCCACCAGGCCCCCACTCATGTCCAACTCATGTCTCCCTGCACCCCCACCCCCCAGCCACCAGGGGCACCCTCCACCAGGCCCCCACTCATGTCTACCATCACCCCCACCCCCCAGCAGTGCAGGGGCAGCCTCCACCAGGCCCCCACTCATGTCTACCACCACCCCCACCCCCCAGCCACCAGGGGCACCCTCCACCAGGCCCCCACTCATGTCTCCCACCACCCCCAATCCCCAGCAGTGCAGGGGCACCCTCCACCAGGCCCCCACTCATGTCCAACTCATGTCTCCCTGCACCCCCACCCCCCAGCCACCAGGGGCACCCTCCACCAGGCTCCCACTCATGTCTCCCACCACCCCCACCCCCCAGCAGTGCAGGGGCAGCCTCCACCAGGCCCCCACTCATGTCCCCTATCACCCCCACATCCCAGCAGTGCAGGGGCAGCCTCCACCAGGCCCCCACTCATGTCCAACTCATGTCTCCCTGCACCCCCACCCCCCAGCCACCAGGGGCACCCTCCACCAGGCCCCCACTCATGTCTACCATCACCCCCACCGCCCAGCAGTGCAGGGGAAGCCTCCACCAGGCCCCCACTCATGTCCCCTATCAACCCCACCCCCCAGCAGTGCAGGGGCAGCCTCCACCAGGCCCCCACTCATGTCTCCCATCACCCCCACCGCCCAGCAGTGCAGGGGCAGTCTCCACCAGGCCCCCACTCATGTCTACCCCCACCCCCACACCCCAGCCACCAGGGGCACCCTCCACCAGGCCCCCACTCATGTCTACCACCACCCCCACCCCCAGCCACCAGGGGCACCCTCCACCAGGCCCCCACTCATGTCTCCCACCACCCCCACCCCCCAGCAGTGCAGGGGCAGCCTCCACCAGGCCCCCACTCATGTGTACCATCACCCCCACCCCCCCATCAGTGCAGGGGCAGCCTCCACCAGGCCCCCACTCATGTCCCCTATCACCCCCACCCCCTACCAGTGCAGGGGCAGCCTCCGCCAGGCCCCCACTCATGTCCCCTATCACCCCCACCCCCCAGCAGTGCAGGGGCAGCCTCCACCAGGCCCCCACTCATGTCTACCACCGCCCACCCCCCAGCCGCCAGGGGCACCCTCCACCAGGCCCCCACTCATGTCTACCACCACCCACACCCCCCAGCCACCAGGGGCACCCTCCACCAGGCCCCCACTCATGTCCCTATCACCCCCACGCCCCAGCAGTGCAGGGGCAGCCTCCACCAGGCCCCCACTCATGTCCCCTATCACCCCCACCCCCCAGCAGTGCAGGGGCAGCCTCCACCAGGCCCCCACTCATGTCTACCACTGCCCACCCCTCAGCCACCAGGGGCACCATCCACCAGGCCCCCACTCATGTCTACCATCACCCCCACCCCCCAGCCACCAGGGGCACCCTCCACCAGGCCCCCACTCATGTCCCTATCACCCCCACTCCCCAGCAGTGCAGGGGCAGCCTCCACCAGGCCCCCACTCATGTCTCCCATCACCCCCATCCCCCAGCAGTGCAGGGGCAGCCTCCACCAGGCCCCCACTCATGTCTCCCATCACCCCCACCCCCCAGCAGTGCAGGGGCAGCCTCCACCAGGCACCCACTCATGTCTACCACCACCCCCACCCCCCAGCCACCAGCGGCACCCTCCACCAGGCCTCCACTCATGTCTACCACCACCCCCGCCCCCCAGCCACCAGGGGCACCCTCCACCAGGCCCCCACTCATGTCTACCATCACCCCCACCCCCCAGCAGTGCAGGGGCAGCCTCCACCAGGCCCCCACTCATGTCTCCCATCACCTCCACCCCCCAGCAGTGCAGGGGCAGCCTCCACCAGGCCCCCACTCATGTCCCCTATCACCCCCACCCCCCAGCAGTGCAGGAGCACCCTCCACCAGGCCCCCACTCATTTCTCCCATCACCCCCACCCCCCAGCAGTGCAGGGGCAGCCTCCACCAGGCCCCCACTCATTTCTCCCATCACCCCCACCCCCCATCAGTGCAGGGGCAGCCTCCACCAGGCCCCCACTCATGTCTCCCATCACCCCCACCCCCCAGCAGTGCAGGGGCAGCCTCCACCAGGCCCCCACTCATGTCTACCACCACCCCCACCCCACAGCCACCAGGGGCACCCTCCACCAGGCCCCCACTTATGTCTACCACCACCCCCACCCCCCAGCAGTGCAGGGGCACCCTCCACCAGGCCCCCACTCATGTCCAACTCATGTCTCCCTGCACCCCCACCCCCCACCCACCAGGGGCACCCTCCACCAGGCCCCCACTCATTTCTCCCATCACCCCCACCCCCCAGCAGTGCAGGGGCAGCCTCCACCAGGCCCCCACTCATTTCTCCCATCACCCTCACCCCCAGCAGTGCAGGGGCAGCCTCCACCAGGCCCCCACTCATGTCTCCCATCACCCCCACCCCCCAGCAGTGCAGGGGCAGCCTCCACCAGGCCCCCACTCATGTCTACCACCACCCCCACCCCTCAGCCACCAGGGGCACCCTCCACCAGGCCCCCACTCATGTCTCCCACCACCCCCACCCCCCAGCAGTGCAGGGGCACCCTCCACCAGGCCGCCACTCATGTCCAACTCATGTCTCCCTGCACCCCCACCCCCCAGCCACCAGGGGCACCCTCCACCAGGCCCCCACTCATGTCTACCACCACTCCCACCCCCCAGCTACCAGGGGCACCCTCCACCAGGCCCCCACTCATGTCTACCACCACCCCCCAGCCACCAGGGGCACCCTCCACCAGGCCCCCACTCATGTCTCCCACCACCCCCACCCCCCAGCAGTGCAGGGGCACCCTCCACCAGGCCCCCACTCATGTCCAACTCATGTCTCCCTGCACACCCGCCCCCCACCCATCAGGGGCACCCTCCACCAGGCCCCCACTCATGTCTACCATCACCCCCACCCCCCAGCAGTGCAGGGGCAGCCTCCACCAGGCCCCCACTCATGTCCCCTATCACCCCCACCCCCCCAGCAGTGCAGGGGCAGCCTCCACCAGGCCCCCACTCATGTCTCCCATCACCCCCACCCCCCCAGCAGTGCAGGGGCAGCCTCCACCAGGCCCCCACTCATGTTTCCCATCACCCCCACCCCCCAGCAGTGCAGGGGCAGCCTCCACCAGGCCCCCACTCATGTCTCCCATCACCCCCACCGCCCAGCAGTGCAGGGGCAGCCTCCACCAGGCCCCCACTCATGTCTACCACCACCCCCACCCCCCAGCCACCAGGGGCACCCTCCACCAGGCCCCCACTCATGTCTACCACCACCCCCACCCCCCAGCCACCAGGGGCACCCTCCACCAGGCCCCACTCATGTCTCCCACCACCCCCACCCCCCAGCAGTGCAGGGGCACCCTCCACCAGGCCCCCACTCATGTCCAACTCATGTCTCCCTGCACCCCCACCCCCCAGCCACCAGGGGCACTCTCCACCAGGCACCCACTCATGTCTACCATCACCCCCACCCCCCAGCAGTGCAGGGGCAGCCTCCACCAGGCCCCCACTCATGTCTCCCATCAACCCCACCCCCCAGCAGTGCAGGGGCAGCCTCCACCAGGCCCCCACTCATGTCTCCCATCACCCCCACCCCCCAGCAGTGCAGGGGCAGCCTCCACCAGGCCCCCACACATGTCTCCCATCACCCCCACCCCCAGCAGTGCAGGGGCAGCCTCCACCAGGCCCCCACTCATGTCTCCCATCACCCCCACCCCCCAGCAGTGCAGGGGCAGCCTCCACCAGGCCCCCACTCATGTCCCCCAGCCAACATGTCACCACAATCTAGATCCCTGGCCCTTATGGTCAGCCTCCAAATGCCAAACACCCACCTGAGTATTGCATCCACCCACTTAGAAATGGTAAAAAACATGATAGAACCCCAATTGCATGTTTGGAAATGAACACATGTCCCTCACATATACCCAATGGGTGTCAGTGAATGTCAAAACCCATATCATGATAAGCATGAAACCAATGAGATGATACTACACATTGAAGTTTGAAGAAAAAATATGTATTAAAAGCAACATAAATTGAATCAATAATAAACAAACAATAATGGAAATTAAAAAAAAAAAAAACAGCAGGTACGTGAAATAATGCAAAACCACAAATCGTAATGCAAAGGAAAGGTGTCCAAAGTCACAGCCCACAAAGGTAAATCCAATGGAAAAATAAAATTGAAAACCATTGCTCCATGGCGAAATCATGATAAAAAATTAAAAACCAAAAGTCAACTATATACAGATAAACAATCCAGGGTCCATGATCCCAACCGAAGAAATCAAACCTATCTAATAACACTACCTAAAAAAAAGAAAATATATACAAAAATGTGACCCATTGTCCAAAAGGTCCAAAAAAAATGCAAAACTAAAGGAAACCTAACACTAACTACAGAACTATTTACAAGGGCAGCGGGCTAGTCCAACAGCTCACTTTGGGATGTTCCGAGCCAGGGCATCATCGAACTCCTGCTCAATGTCCCGGAGGCGGTCCTCCTCCATGGCCCCGAGGGTCCGCAGGGCCGTCCACATGTTCACCCCAAAGTTCCTGCGGATTGCCTCGAGGCACTTGGCCCGCCTCAGGGCCCTCCGCATGGAGGTCTCCGCCCTGACCATCGTGAGCCGTGCCTCTTCCGCCCGCTACCCGCTCCGCATCTATGGCGTGGCCCAACCGCTGCCACACGGAAGACACTTCCCGTCCTGGGTCCTCCTGCCCTCCGGCCGATGCCTGCCCCCCCGATGTCGAAGGCCCCGAGCCATCATGGCTCCCACCACGTTGCTGCTGCTGCTGCGCCTCTGCCCGTGCACTGCCTCCTGCTGCCTGTACATCCTCCGCTGGCTGGGGTGCAGTCGTTGATGTGGCCACCCCTGCTGGACGTCCGACTCCCGACTGTGGCAGGGATGCCTCCTCCACCAGCCTGGCCGCACTGTCAGAGGCAGTTCCATAGGGCACCCAGGTGACTGATGGGTGGGAAGATGGCACGGAGGACGACTGGCGCATAGGGGGTTCAGTTGAGGAGGGGGTCTGAGCAAGCCCCATCAAACGGAGGAATCCGGCCTGGGTGACCTGTCCCAGTAGGCCGACGCGGTCAACGAGCCATTCGAGATGACGTGCAGTCTCCTCATGAAAAGACTGCAGGTCACCTCGCATGGCCTGTTGACGCAATGCCACACCAGTCTGGACAGGCTCAACCCGGACCCGGATAGCCACATCCGCAGGCAGAGGAAGGCCAGTTGTCGTGAGCTCATCCCCTGCCTGAAAACGGGTCTGGACGTAGGCATCCCTGCTGGTGCAAGATGATGCAGTGACAGGATCAGGGACAGGATTGCACACAGGCACCTCCGCGGCGACCTGTGCTGCCTCCTGTCCCTGGTCCAGCACTGCACCACTAGCACCAGTGGAATCCCCACCTCCAGACCCCGTCTCTGTTGCTTGCATGGCCTCCTCCTCCACCAAACCCCCCACCAACCTGGATGACTCCGTGCCATCTTCCCCCGTTGGGCCCTGTGGGGTCCCAGCTGCCCCTTCTGCTGCCGAGGAGTGCAACTCCGACCTCCGCCTCTTGGACCACCCCCCGGCAGCTGCGGCCTGGGACGCGGCATCGGACTCCTCACTCCCTGACGAGATCACAACCTGGGAGGGGAGCCGGGCCTTGCGTCTCCGGCTGGCGGTGCGATCCCCGCCGCTGTGCTCCACAGCACCTTCTCCGCCCTCTTCATCAGTTGACACTGCAGACAGGGAGAAATAAAACAGAGGCATCAGGGCACTGTACAATGGACACATACACACATGACAGTTGCACTTGAGTGGCATTGGCAAACCTCAGACATGGCATCACAATTGGCAACACACAGGTCATTTCTACATGCACACATGAGCCATACCACAGCCACATCGCAACTGCCAGCACCATCCATACACATACAACAGCATGAGCAGGCAAAGGTGAGCCAGACATCACATGCAACACAGGGAGTGCACTACACATGCACGCACACCACCACACTTGCATGCATGTGTACACCTCAGCCAACTGTCGCAGTGTTCCGATGGGCATCCATGTCACATCTGCCAATCAGGCTTCCACATCCCGCTGTCACATGCATCCATGTTGCATCACTGTTGCACCCTTGTCAAATACACACACATGCACATGTACACAGTGCTGATACATGCAGCTGAAAACAACATACATGCGTGACATCACGAACATGCCTACTTACATACACATTCATCCAAACATGTGTGCCCACACAACTGCATTTGGCATGAAAGCCTACACACACAAGCACCATCCATGTCTCACACATGACAGTGCTCGCATGTGTTAGCCTCATCGTCCTCTACACCCCCACCCATACTCGGCCCCATACAAACAGATGTGCAACCGGCACACTACTGGCACATCGCCACACGCACATCTTACAATCATGATGCATGTACACTTACTGCTCGACTACAGACGGGTCTGCCTCTCAAGGACCTGGACGTGGAGCGCTGGGGATATGCGTTCCAGGACCCTCATCTGATCTTCCGACAAGTGGCCCCGGCGCCCCTTAGCATCCGCTGCCTTCAAAAGGCGCCGGGCCTTGTTCAGGGTCCTGGACCTGAAGTCCTCCCAGCGCTTCTTGACATGTTGGAATTTGTGGACTGCCACCCCCTCCACGTTGATGGCAGTCACGATGTCCGTCCAGATCCGAGTCCGTCCTTCCCTGTCGGCGCGCACACTTCCGTAGAGGGCATCATACTGCCCCAGGACTTGCTCCACCAGGACACCAACTTCCCTGGCACTGAAGCTGGTGCCCCTCTGCCCCTCTGGCCGGGGGTTGTCAGTGGTGCCAGATGTTGCAGTGCCCGACATGACAACCCCAGAGGCAGGAGTGGGTGGGCAACTGGGTCCTGGGGCTGGGCTGTGGAGCGATGGAATCCCAGTCGGGAGTCTTCGGTTCCAGCAGGGGTGGTCACAGCAACAGCACCCCTGGCTGATGTGCAGGCAGCAAATGGCAGGGCACGTGGGCAGCAGGCAGTCAGGCAGCAGCAGATGGCAGGTGGGAGCGTGCTCAGGGCTCTGGGGGGCAGTAAATCGGCTTTCTGGGCAGGAGCGTGGTCTTCCGTGTGCTTACGCGTGGCCAGCTTGATACGGAGTGATTTGGCACGTGCAAAGTCCTGCACGTCTGCGTGTAATTTGAGGAAAGGCCCTTAGCGCGTAAGCGCGTCTGCACGCATACGCTATTTCATTGGCCCAAAGGCCCCCATGCGCAGCTATGACGTCACGCGCATGGCCGTAGAGAATGGCGCGTGTAAAAAAAAATACACGTCCGAGTGTCAAAGCGTGTAATTGGTGGAAATGGCCTCATCGCGTATGCGCGTCTGTGACGTGTGTATAAAAGGTACGTGTAGAACGCCATTTCCTTGTACGTGCTTTTCGTGGAGAGCGAGTGGGTGAAATCTGTACTTCTTGTCGGTTCACACGCGATTTACTTCAGGGCTTTTCAAGTTCGTACTCCCTGTTACCTCTGACAGCTTTTTCTCTTTTCCTCTTTTTCCTGGGCCTGTTTCCTCAAACAGCGTTCCCTTCTACTGTTGTCCTGTCTCCTCAGACAGCGTACAATTCTTCTTTTGGCGGGGGTGTTGCCAACGCGCACACGTGCATATTTTTCACGCTTTTGTTCCTGGCAGACGGTGAGTCGCGCACGTATTTAACATCTGTGCTTGCCCCGTGTGTCGCGTACCCCTTCAGAGGTCATTCTAGGCTGCGTGTGACACGCATACGTTCATTCTTGTGTTTCTGGGTGCCCCAGCGTAGGACAGGTTTATTTTTCCACGCACGTGGTCTAGGAGGGGTTGCGTGCACCTTACTTCCCTTTTTTGGGGTGCCTGTGCGTTGCGTGACCCGTCATCTTTCCCCAGGGGTGACATACAGCCTTGCTAGAGCACTAGGGTACGATTACCATCTGGTACCCAACCCCTTTGACCCCCAATTGCCCAGGACAATAGTTCACATCGACTCCCATACGCACAATAACATCAGTGCCATGGCTGGGAGGCGAACAAGCCGTAAGGGTGGCAAAGGTGGCCGAGCCCCAAGTGGTGGCTGTGGTGGATCCGGTAGGGGACGTGGCCGTGACTTGCAGGGTGCCCCTAGCCCCCCCATGTGTGGAGGAGCAGTCAGGGACACCCATGCCCCCCCCGGTTGAGGTTAACGTGGCTGACACCATCCATGCTCAGCCCTTGTTGGACCAGCCCACTGTGGAACCAGACCTGGCACAGGGTGACTCCATGGCTGACTTCCAGGTCAGCAGGTCTAGGCCACGTGCGCCGGTGAACGTTTGTGTCATCAGGCCACGTGGATCAGGGCAGCTAGGTCATCTGCTGCCCCGCAAAGGCAGGCTGGGGAGGCTGCGGCTCCATCCACCCCACCTCTCACACGCCAGCCAGGACAGTGACGGTCCAGGTTCATCATGCTGACATTCCCCCTGACACCATCACACTTGAGATAATGCCTGCACCAAATCCCATGCTGAGTGTGCAATCCCACACTCCTAGTACAGACTCGACCGGGGCTCCTGCCCCTAGTGTCCAGAGCGGCGTAGGACACTCAGGATCCCCACCACCTTCCAAGCGGAAGAGGAAGAGTGCTCGTCCAGTAGAGGCTGATGCCCCAGACACGGCTACACAGTCTGGCCCGTCAAGGAAGCCCAGCTTCAATGAGGCCGAACTGAATGCACTTGTAGAGTATGTGTCCGCACATGACCGCGAAATGGTGATTGTTGCAGGATCCAAGACCACACCTGCACAACATCAGGCACACTGGCAGACCATCGCGGACATCATAAGTGCCCTTGGAATCGTGAGGCGCACAGCTACTGAATGCTACAAGCGCTGGAATTACCTGAAGCGCAGGGCAAAGAATAAGCTGGCCTCAAGTCATGCCGCAACTCTAGTGACTGGAGGTGGGTCTCCAGCAGAGGACATAGAACTCAATCCACATGAGCAGGTTGCTGGGATCTACGTCACGGAGGAACAGATCCAAGGCGTGGGAGAACTGGCAGATTACGAGGCATTGTCCGGTGAGTGCACATGCATGTGTGTGTCATCCATGTGCATGGTGTGTGTGGGAGGGCTTCGTTTTGGGTGCCAGGTGAGGGTGTGTGTGCCTGAGTGGTTTGGGTCACCCATGTGCCTCATCCTATCCATTCTGCGCACCAGCATTTGGGTATAGCAGCATCCCTTCTGCCAACATTAGACATCCAGCCCAACACCACGCCAGTTGCCCTTGAAGTGTCATCTTGCCACAACATTGTTGCTTATTTACGTCTGTTTATTCAGGCAGATTGTTTGCATACCACCACTTTTACTCGGGATTTCTCAGTCCTATTGTCACATGTCTGACATGGCTATGGTACAGTCGACTGGCTTTGTTTCCTGGACATGATTTGTTTAGACATGTCCCTGTGCTATAGGACCATTTTGGACTGGCAGCTCCAGGTTAAACATTTGAACCATTTCAATGAAAAAATCAATTTCATGAGCAAACTGGACTGAATGAACAATTGGTGCCCTCCTCTCCCTCTTCACTTTATGGCTAGGGTACATGCCATCTGTGTGATGCATGTGTATTTGACCTGCCAATCACTGGCCAATGTGTGATGCCACTGCTAGGCAGCATGCAGCAAATGTGTTCATCTTCCATCTTGGTGTCATCAATGTGTGCCATCTGCCTACCCTTCACACGCAGTGACGGTGCATGCATGGGAGGGTTTTAGTCATGTGGGACATGTGTCAATCAAGTACTGTTTCTGTAGCCTCTCAGCCCTAATTGTGTGCCATAGTGCTAATGCCTGTTTCCATTTGTTTTCTTTTATGTCTTTGCAGGGGATGACGCACTTGATACTGCTGGGGTTGTGGAGATGGTGCAGACCCAGGAGGGGTCTCAGGCCCGACCGACCACCACTGAGGGACGTGGTGGTGTGGTGGTGGGTGAGAACCCACAACTGCTGCAGGTCGTGCTCTCAAGGGGTGTCTCTGGCTGCACCTCCCCCGAGCTGTATTCAGGTGTCGATTCGGATGATGAGACCTATGTGCCGTCGCAGGTGAGTGTTCCTGGTAGGGATTCTGTTCTGTCCGATCCACCTGCACCAGGGTTAGAACCCTCAATGGGGATGTCAGTGTTGGCAGGTACCCCTTTGGTGGTTACGGATGCAGGGTCACACTCCGCGACATCTGATCCTGTTCCTGGGCCAGCAGATCAGAGGGGGAATGCAGTCCTGCAGCTTCAGGCAGTGCCGGCACAGCAAGGCGCAGTTCGCCTTGCCCCAGACAGGTGTGGTGCCCGCCGACGTGGTGGCCGTCCGCCACCTGGCAATACCGCATGGGAGCAATCCATATACGGTATGGCAACAGGCAGCATCATCAGAGATGATGGCTCAGGCCATGGATAGGGTGGCCACTTCCATTGTCCCCCCCGAAAGGCTGATGGAGCGACTACAGCAGGCAACAGACTCCATCTGCCAGTCACACAGGGAGGACATGTTGGTGTCCGACAGGGACAGGCGGGCGGCACTGGCGACTCTGCGGGAAGCCATTTCCATAGAGTCACAGGGCCACAGGGAAGCCCTGAGGGTGGAACTCCTTCACCTCAGGACAACTCTTGTTGAGCTTGAGGCTTCAACAAACAGAAGGACAGAACAGCAGCTGGAGCGTCTCACACGTACGCTCTCAGCTGAGATGCAGGCAACT
Source organism: Ambystoma mexicanum (assembly GCF_040938575.1). NCBI lineage: Eukaryota > Metazoa > Chordata > Amphibia > Caudata > Ambystomatidae > Ambystoma > Ambystoma mexicanum. Next base: position 624,066,784 of record NC_090941.1, on the reverse strand, counting down.
AGGGCGGAGGTCCGGGCATCCCGTGAGTTGTTGCATGGGGACCTCCGCACAATTATCCTCCAGAACGAGACCTACCACACCCGCATGCTTGCTGCCATGGAGGAACAGACTAGGGCTTTGCGTGGGCTGCCTCCCATAGTGCCACCACCTCCCGATGCAGCTGCAGAGGGTGAGGAGAGCGACAGCAGTGATTCTCCCACAATAGGGTAGCCGTGTAGGCCATGAGCCCATGGAGGTGTTTTTTTTTCGCAAGATCCACACAGGTGAGTTTTGGTGTGCACCCTGTCCTCGGACCTCCTGGGTGGCCTCCCCCACCCCCCCGGGCCCATTAATGGCAATTTTTTTTTTTTTTGGGACAGTGTGTTGCCTTGTGTGGCTCCCGTGGGCATACGCTGCATTGAGGCTGGGCACATGCAGGCTTGTCATGAATTTGGTTCAGATACTTGGGTTTTTGTGTCACACACACCCCTCCTGCTTCCCGTTTCCATGGGCTTGCAAAGGGTGTGCCCAAGTGACATTGACATACATGGTGACATTGGACTCCCATTCGATGTCTGGGCAGTCTGTAGTCAATACTTTGTATACATTCATAGTGCATATTGTTGTTGTATTGTACACTGCATGGTGTATTGATATGCGCCTCTGCATCCATCTCATCCTCCTAATTTGCAGATCCATTTCTCATGTCTTCACAAGCGGTCCACCTTGGAACTGGAGTCCATGTTGTAAGCAGTGCACCTACACTCTTGCGTGGCGCTAACACTGTATACTTGGAAGTGTTCGAAGTGCTGGCATCATCAGGTAGTGAGGCTAGCAAATTTTTAAGTCTGTAATGTCATGTTTAAGGTAGGTTGGAGGTTGTGTAGGTGATTGGTATTCTTGGTAAGTATTTGGTAATGTGGGTTGTAGGTCCTGCATTACTGTGAGCATTTCATGTGTTGCCATGTTTCCATTAGCGACACTGTAGCTGGTGACACTTGGGGCATGTTGTGGGGATTATTTTTTTTGCTCTCACATTGCATGACATGCCATGGTGTGTTGTGTGGCCGTGCCGGGGAGGGGTTGGGTGACATGGCACTGTTTTTTGCAAGTGGGTATTCATTTCTGCAGCATGGAAGTGTGTCTTTTGATGACACTGCACTGGTGGTGTTTGTGTAGGTAGGGATGCACACATTGTGACACTTCCACATGAACAATCTCAGGCTGCTATGGTTCTGACAGTTGAGTGTCCCTTTGTTGGTCATAATTGTCAGGTCGAGTCATCATTGCTTATCAGATGGTATGTGCCAGGGCTGTGTGCACTCCACAGGGGTGTGATTTCTATGTGAAGTAATTAGCTGCCAGCTGCGTACGGGCTGCCTCACCCCGTGCCCTCTCCCCTCCCATGCGCAGCGGGCGTGCATGTGGTTGGGGATGTGGGGGCACCACCATGTCCACAGCCAGGCCCCGGTGTGTTGCAACATTGTGCAGGACACATGCTGCCACTATGATCCTACACACTACTGGGGGCGCATATAACAGCTGCCCGCCAGAACGGTCAAGGGAGCGAAAGCGTAACTTGAGCACTCCGAATGTGCGCTCCACTATGCCCCGGGTTGCAATATGGGCTGTGTTGTATCTTACCTCGGGAGGCGTGATGGGGTTCCGAATTGGCGTCATCATGTGGGTGCTCAGAGGGTAGGCACTGTCCCCTGGTGAGAAGGTGATGGGTATCATTAGTGGGGTAGTGACATAACTCTGCATCTGACATGCATGCATGTGCAGTGGCATTCATACTCACCAAGCAGCCATGTATCGCCATGCCAGCCAGCTTCTAGGTCCCGGCTTAGGGTAGACATTCGGTAAATGAAGCTGTCGTGGGTGGACCCTGGATAGTTGGCATATACTGAGGTGATGATTCCCTTGGCATTACATACTATCTGCACATTGATGGAATGCCAGTGCTTGCGGTTCCTATAGATGTGCTCAGATGCCCTGGGGGGACCTAGTGCCACATGGGTGCAGTCAATGGCACCTAGCACTTTGGGGAATTGTGCAACACCGTAGAAATCGAGGGCGGCAGCCTGCCTTTCTGCAGGTGTCCTGGGCAGGTATATGTGCCTACGGACTGATGGGCGTGCAGTGATGATGTTCAAGACCTGGTGTAGGCAGCGTGACTGCGTGGCCTCTGACACCCCACCCACTATGGCACTTGTCCGCTGAAATGATCCAGTGGCCAAGAAGTGCAGTACATTGAGGACCTTCTCCAGGGGCTGAGTGCTTGGGAGCACAGGGTGGGTGATGTGAGGTCATCCTCCCACTCACTGACCAGGTCCAGTATTATGTGTGGTGGAAACCTGTACCTCCCATACACCTGGTCATCAGGCATCCCAAAAAGGCTGGTTCTGGGAGTGAAAATTCGGGCCCTCCTCCTCCTTTGGTAACCCATGGCCACTGCTGCTAGGAACGGTATATTCATCCTGGCGTCTGAGCTTGTTTGTTGTTTGTGCGCACTTTTATGCTGCACGGGTCGACGTACGCCTGCTTCATGCTGGCGTACGTGTTTCATGATTGGACCATTTATTTTTCGGCGCGTCCTACGGAACGTGTGAATCTTCCCGCCCACCCCAGGACTACACATAACACGCTCTCCCAGGCCTAGTCGCGTGTGGAAGTTCACGCGTACCCCGAAATACACGTACCCAGGGCAATCGCGTGTGGAACTTCCCGCGAACCCCGTAAAACACGTAGCCGACTGGTATCGCGTGTGGAAGTTCACGCAGACCCATAATACACTTACCCTGATGGTATCGCATGGGAGACTACCCGCGCAACCCAGGAATACACGTACCCAGGCAAATCACACGGCTGGGGGGTGGGGGTGCAGGGGGACATGAGTGGGGGCCTGGTGGAGGCTGCCCCTGCACTGCTGGGGGCTGGGGGTGATAGGGGACATGAGTGGGGGCCTGGTGGTGGCTGCCCCTGCACTGCTGGGGGGTGGGGGTGATGGGAGACATGAGTGGGGGCCTGGTGGAGGCTGCCCCTGCACTGCTGGGGGGTGGGGGTGATGGTAGACATGAGTTGGACATGAGTGGGGGCCTGTTGGAGGCTGCCCCTGGATGCTGGGGGGTGGGGGTGGTGGGAGACATGAGTGGGGGCCTGGTGGAGGGTGCCCCTGGATGCTGGGGGGTGGGGGTGGTGGGAGACATGAGTGGGGGCCTGGTGGAGGCTGCCCCTGCACTGCTGGGGGGTGGGGGTGATGGTAGACATGAGTGGGGGCCTGGTGGAGGGTGCCCCTGGATGCTGGGGGGTGGGGGTGGTGGGAGATATGAGTGGGGGCCTGGTGGAGGGTGCCCCTGCACTGCTGGGGGGTGGGGGTGCAGGGAGACATGAGTGGGGGCCTGGTGGAGGGTGCCCCTGGATGCTGGGGGGTGGGGGTGGTGGTGGACATGTGTGGGGGCCTGGTGGAGGGTGCCCTGCACTGCTGGGGGGTGGGGGTGATGGTAGACACGAGTGGGGGCCTGGTGGAGGGTGCCCCTGGATGCTGGGGGTGGGGGTGGTGGGAGACATGAGTGGGGGCCTGGTGGAGGGTGCCCCTGGATGCTGGGGGGTGGGGGTGCAGGGGGACATGAGTGGGGGCCTGGTGGAGGGTGCCCCTGGATGCTGGGGGGTGGGGGTGGTGGGAGACATGAGTGGGGGCCTGGTGGAGGCTGCCCCTGCACTGCTGGGGGTGGGGGTGGAGGGGGACATGAGTGGGGGCCTGGTGGAGGCTGCCCCTGCACTGCTGGGGGTTGGGGGTGATGGTAGACATGAGTGGGGGCCTGGTGGAGGGTGCCCCTGGATGCTGGGGGGTGGGGGTGCAGGGGGACATGAGTGGGGGCCTGGTGGAGGGTGTCCCTGGATGCTGGGGGGTGGGGGTGGTGGGAGACATGAGTGGGGGCCTGGTGGAGGCTGCCCCTGCACTGCTGGGGGTGGGGGTGCAGGGGGACATGAGTGGGGGCCTGGTGGAGGCTGCCCCTGCAGTGCTGGGGGGTGGGGGTGATGGTAGACATGAGTGGGGGCCTGGTGGAGGGTGCCCCTGCACTGCTGGGGAGGTGGGGGTGATGGTAGACATGAGTGGGGGCCTGGTGGAGGCCGCCCCTGGATGCTGGGGGGTGGGGGTGGTGGGAGACATGAGTGGGGGCCTGGTGAAGGGTGCCCCTGAATGCTGGGGGGTGGGGGTGGTGGGAGACATGAGTGGGGGCCTGGTGGAGGGTGCCCCTGGATGCTGGGGGCTGGGGGTGGTGGGAGACATGAGTGGGGGCCTGGCGGAGGGTGCCCCTGGATGCTGGGGGGTGGGGTGGTGGGAGACATGAGTGGGGGCCTTGTGGAGGGTGCCCCTACACTGCTGGGGGGTGGGGGGAGACATGAGTGGGGGCCTGGTGGAGGGTGCCCCAGGATGCTGGGGGGTGGGGGTGGTGGTAGACATGAGTGGGGGCCTGGTGGAGGGTGCCCCTGCACTGCTGGGGGGTGGGGGTGCAGGGAGACATGAGTGGGGGCCTGGTGGAGGGTGCCCTGCACTGCTGGGGGGTGGGGGGTGTGGTAGACATGTTTGGGGGCCTGGTGGAGGGTGCCCCTGGATGCTGGGGGGTGGGGGTGCTGGGACACATGTGTTGGTGATCAGTAGTGCAAGGTGACATGTGGGTTGGCTGGTGGGCATGGCCATGGTGGATGTGTTGCCTGTGGGAAATGAGCAGGGGTGCAGGGTAGTCCCCTGTGGTGTGGGCTGCCTGCAGGGGCCATGGAGGGTGTAGAGGGAACATCTGGGAAGACCCACATGGCCAAATCACGTGTAGCATTCCCCGGCACCACCGAAATACACGTGCCCTGATGGAATCGCGTGTGTTACTTCCCGCGCACCCGAAGTACACGTACCGAGGCCAATCGCGTGTGTTACTTCCCACGCACCCCGAAGTACACGTACCGAGGCCAATCGCGTGTGTTACTTCCCGCGCACCCTGAAGTACACGTACCCAGGCCAATCGCGTGTGGAACTTCCCGCGCACCCCGAAGTACACGTACCCAGGCCAATCGCGTGTGGAACTTCCCGCGCACCCCGAAGTACACGTACCCAGGCCAATCGCGTCTGGAACTTCCCGCGCACCCCGAAACACACGTACCCAGGCTAATCGCGTGTGCAACTTCCCGCGCACCCAGGAACACACGCACATGCTATTTTTCACACAGTGGGTGTCCATGTTTGTCGGTACCCCTTTGCACCTCATTTGTCCTAGAGGGCCACTGTATGGCCCATTCATTATGGCTGTATATGGGTGCTTTTTGTTAGCGCACATTTTGGCGCACATTTTTTTCAGGCGCAGGGGCGCTACCGCCTGCTTTCTTGTGGCGTACTTGTTTGGCCATGTGCGCGTCTTTGACCGTGCGCTGGTTTGCCCTATTCGATTCCATGAATACGGGTTGTAGGCGAGCGTGTGGGCGTTCCACGCACTTGCCTCCTGTACTTCCCCCGTGACGCCCATATTTTCACGCGTTCCCCATTCCGAGTGTTACGCCCCCATGTTCCGCCTACTTTTGTGATGTGCGCTGCGCTATGTGCGATTTCGCAGTGGCCGTGGCGCACGCTGTTGGATGACCTGTGTGCCGGCGTGCGCGGCGCACATTTTTAGCGCACATTCAATGTTTTTCTCGCGCACGGACTTCCATGAATCGATGTGCGCTGGTTTCCCTGCGATTTTCGCACTTGCACTGCGATTTTCACACTTTTACTGCGAATCGCACGTTTTGGCACCTCTGTGCGGGAATTTTCGGCGCACATTAATTCCATGAATCGACCCCTGAATCAGCCGGATCTTGAAGCCGATTACAGGGCTTTTCCTCAGATCGGTACAAATGAATACTGTGTGCTGTCATGATATGATATGATATGCCATTTGTAACACGCCTATAGACAAGTGGTTCTAGGCGCGAAACACTGATGATTTGAGTTTCTTGTTACACAGAGAAAGAAAGTGGAAGTTATGGATGAGGGAAAGCCAATTATGGAGCACGGGTTGATTGAGATTGTTTGCAAGCAGTCATGGGTTGAATGCCCATTGGTTATTACAGCACTATTATTTTACGTTGGGAGATATGGGCCTTGTTACAAGTATGGCGGTGCAGTAAAAAATGCCAGTAATTCCATTACGGCGACATTACCACACCACCGTACTACAAGTTTGGTGGTGAAGTGGCAGATTCTCCGCCAGCAAAAAGATGGAGGTAAATCACCCGTTTTAATGCCAAAAAGCTACAATTACGCTGAAATCCCCATAAATAAATGGGACTAACACCACCTAGCACCAGTTGTAATCCGGTGGTAAATCCGCCAGACCAAGTGGCAGTAACGGTAATTCCGTTTGGCAGTATTCCAGCAGATTTACCACTGGAATACCGCCAAACTCGTAACGAGGCGCATAGTTCTGTTTTCATCTTGTTCTGATGTGTTGACGGCTGCTCAAGCTAAGCGTGGGAAGTGAGAGCATAATACTTTGCCGCTATGTCCGCAATAGAATCAGGACAGACGAAGAAAACAACAAAGTGCCATTTAAGGCAACACCTGATTTCAATTCAAATGTTGTTTTAAGAATCACGCGCACCCAATAAATATAATACAATAGGCATGCTCCGCTTCGTAAATTGCTGCAATTTTCCTGCGCCACACGTTCGTGATCCAAAGCACTTGGTTTAAATACAGTGAAATGTGAAAGCAGAGGTTTTGTTCCTTCATAACAGCCACGAGCATCCATTAAACAAATTACCGTCGGCATCACTAACATAACATTTGTATTAGAAAGGCGACAGAATTCAATCTCCAAATCAGCACTGATTACAGACCGTAAGTAACATGGCAACATCTGCATAATTGCGACACTGATGCAGGCAACATCACCTTCAATAGAAGCGATGTCAGCACTAAACCAGGAGATTCGGAAAACCTGATACATACTGATAACAAGTGCCATCGCCCAGGCCTTGCCCATACATGCAATCATTATTGACACTTGTATAATTAAAGTCTGTTCTAGCTATGAGAGCGTTACCAGTATGCCCATAACAAGCTCAAAAGACCGATTTCCTTACATTGTAACTTTGGTTTTGTAGCAGCTAATCAGCCTCCCGTGAGACTGCAAGAAAACCACCTGCACTTCAGGAATGACTACATAAACTTCATCTCACATAAATGTAATACTCATTGGGGACCTCGCCCCCCTGGACCAACAATGCCCTAAAACCTTCAACGCTCTCTTGACCAAAAGCCCTCGGTTGCCCTTGACAGTTTACCTTTGGTTGTTAAAGGAGATGGCTGGAGTAAATCATAATCCCAAATCACCCATGCACCCCAGACCGTCACTCCATATAAAGCGCTTTACTCGATTCCCCCTTGCCCTCCTGTACTCCTGCCTGAGAAACAAGAACCCCAGTACTGCAGCCCACAGGCGTGCATTGAAAAGTGACCTCCATACCCTCTCCTACCAGCAAGACGGAGATCCTCCTCATCGGCACACCTTCACCATCCTTTCCCCTCACTCTCTGGCCGGCCTCCTATGGCCCTCCTCCTACCCCCACCTGCGAGGCTAAGAACCTCGGGGTCATTTTTGACTCCACCCTTTCCTTCTCCGCCCACATCTCTGAGGTCTCTAAAAAGTCAAACTTCCTACTGCACCTCCTCAGAGGTACTCTGCCTTTCCTCTCCTTCCCCCAGAAGCTCATGGTATCCTAAACTCTGGTTCTCTCTAGGTTGGACTATTGTAAAAGCCTCTTTCTAAATCTACCTGCCTCTACTCTCCGCCCTCTACAACTAAACTAAATGTTGCCAGTTTCAAGACCACCCTCATCCGCTGAGTTGTCTCCAAAGCACTCATGTGCACAGCCTTGTGGCAGTGGTGGTAGTGGCGGCGGCACTGCTGCTTCTGGGTCTGCCAGGGTGGGTGCAGCTTGTGGTATCTGCGCTGGCAGTGGTGGAGGGGCAATGGGGGCCTGTGCTGGCAGTGGTGGAGGGTCCACATGGACCTGCGCTGGCAGTGGTGGAGGGTCCACAGGGGCCACGCTGGCAGTGGTGGAGGGGCCACAGGTGCCTGCGGTTGCTGGACCAACGCATCTGGGGTAGCAGTTGCACGTCTGCCTGTTGAGGCTGTGGAGTCCTGGGTTGAGGTGGTGGTGGTCCTTCGGCGTCAACGCCTGGTGCCCTTTGATGTACTGGGATGGCTCTCCTCATTGCTAGATAATGTGCTCGACGGAGCCAAAAAGGCAGGGTGTCAGTGATGAGTGTGGATTGTTGAGGCAGACATGAATGCTTTGGCTTTTTGCTGACAGCCCTGTGTCAGGGACATGGCGGGGGACATAGCATGGTCCACAAATGCTTGTGTCATGGATACTGTGGAGGTGGATGTGTGATGTGTCTACATGGTGTGTGGTGTACTTGTGATTTCTGGGTTGGGGGTGTGGCACACAAGCTGTGTGATGTGTTGTGGATGGGGTCCCATGTGCCTGCTGCCTGTAGCATTTACAGCGTCATGGAAATTTGTGGTCATGGGTCGGGCTGGCTGGGACGAGGGAGTCACATGTTTCCTTGGTGTGTGACGCTGGTCATTTGTGGGTGGTGTAGGTGCTTGGCACTGACGTGACTTTGTCCCTGTACTAGCACGGCGGTAACACCACAAGTTATGCTGTGGCAGGGGATGTGTGTCTGAGTGCCAGCAGGAGCATGTTATGTTGGCGATACAGGGTGCCTGTGCTATGTTCTATGTGATTGGGGTATGAGTGAGGTTTGGGGTGAAGGTGTACGTCGTTGTGTAGAACCAGGTTGCAGGTGGGGGGGCCGGCAGGGCTGTATTGGTGTTGTGCACAACGCACTTGACGTGTTTAGAAACTCTAGTGTGTGCAGGGTGGATAGAGAGGTTGATGTGACATTGGGGTTACGTGTACTCATCAGCCTGCTTGGATGTCATGCCTCCGGCCTCCACAGCACCAACTCCCTCTATGGATTCAAGGTGCAGCACATTGTTGCACATCTCCTCCCAGGGCTGCAAGTGGATGGGGGATGTGCTGCCACCACCTGTGGCCATCATACCCTGGGTGCGCTGGGCCGACAGGAGGTTACGCACCCTCAAGCGCAGCTCATCCCACCTTTTGTGGCAGTCACACACAGTGCGGGGGGTTGTGCCAACTACAGGCACTTTCTGTGCAACCTCCTCCCAGATGGTCTTTTTTCTGAGCTGTGCTTGCCTTGCTTTGGTTGGTGGAGAACAGTTGCTCTTTATGTTTCACAATGGTGTCCGACAATATATTTAGTTCGGTCTTGCTAAAGCGTGGCTTGCGTCTCTGGGTTGCGCAGACTCTGGATATCATCTTCAATTAGCAAGATGTGTGCTCAGGATATGGGTATGTGTCCTGTGCTCTGGGGATGGCAATAGATTGTGTTTTATTAATGGCTGCCGCTCGATTTCCTGTTCTGGCGATCACTGTTTTTCTGGTCACAGTAATTGCAGCACCGTTTTTACCGGTGCTGGTGGACCCGGGAGCGTGATGTCAGAATCGGAGGCATCAGCACCGAGGGTGCTGGTGTTGACATTTTGAGGGGGGTTGGTTGGAATGACCAGCATGCCGGTGCCACCATATCCAGAATGCCAGAATGCACATCCTGTAATTGCGATTTCTTACTGACTAACGTAATGAGTGCCCATGTCTTTTATGTTACTTCCATCTCATAGCAGTGAATTCATGCATTCACGACAGTCACAATTTTGTACAACTTTATTTGACCTTCATTAGCTTCCCACGACTCCTATACCATAGACAGAAAAACAGCAATCAGTTATTAAGCGGTGTCCAGTCATTTGGTCGACTACAAACTGGTCGACTGCAATTTGGTCGACGTCATTTGGTCGAAAACCAAATGGTCGATTTTTTTTTTTATTTATATATATGTTTTGTGGGTTTTCGTGTAGAAAAAGAAAGAAAAAAAGAAAAAAAAGGGGGTTGGGGGGGATCCCCCCCAAAAAAACCAAAAAAGGGGTAAAAATAAAAAAAAAAATTCGACCATTTGGTTTTCGACCAAATTGATTCGACCAGTTGTCCAGTCGACCAATTGTTTTCGACCAAATGACTGGCAACCGTTATAAGCTGTTCATCCAAATATTACCCTCTCATATCAATAGAAAGGGCAATAACGCTGCTTACCACTGTTGATTTGCGGTTATGTAGTAGCAGACCCGAAGATGAGTTTCTCACACGTAAAACCCTACCGACTAATACAACTGCACGTAACTACATTATACACCCTTCTCAAATAGGTTAGAAAGACAATTCTCTTTATGGCACCCAGTGGCTCAAGTGCTCATACTCACTCATTCTGAGTATCACATTGTATATGGTTGGGAAAACCACCATCCAACCACTTCCAATCTGTTACTTGTTGCCTGGGTAAAAAGGATCACATGATGCTAATGTATTCAAGAAGGCGGCATCTAGAAAATATATGAAATTAAAAACAATGGCCGCCTACTTAATATGCTGCCAAGCCTTCTCCATATGGTAATACGCATGTTCGCATCACCAAAATGATTTTGTCTAAATGCTTACTTGTTTAGCTCTCATTTGATCGTATCAGCATCTCTGTGTTATGCTCTTATTTGTGATGAATCAGAGATGATAATCCCAGAAACCATTGCCTGGACCCCTTCTCATGTGGCCAGGGAAAGACAGCTGCTACCTGATCCTGACCCTGGAGGCGGTATTATGCAGGAGGATCACACGAGGGCAGGTTCAGATCAGGAAGAATGGGTAAATACTTTAAATAATTTCCCTGCTGATCATACCTTATTAATGTCATATTGAGAAATTGGAAATGTTGAGACAAAAAGGAATATGAGCATTACGGACTTCAAGTTTCATAAGGCTCTGGATACTGAGATGAGGAAGAGGTGCAGAACTGTAGTACGTAGTCTAGTAGTTCTAATGACCCACACCTGAGCAGGACCTTTAAGTACTCAAATCACCTTCAGATGCAGGCCATTAGTAGTAGTAGAAGAGAGCAGCAGTGGAAGCACAAGAAGTATGAAGAAGCAGTAAGAGACGGAGCTGCTGCTGTTTTGGAAGCAGGACGCCATGTCAAAGCTGTGGCCAAAGTCGGGAGCCCTGAGCGATGCATAGATGCAGTGGGAAGCAGTACAGAAACAAACTGTTCCGTATGAGAGATAAGCATTCCTGATCCTGCGTACTGCTCCGGTGGGTGGCGTTCACCGGAATGTGAGTGGAGCAGACGCAGCACCAACTGCAGGAGGTGCGAGCTACGGACACCTTACCAGAGCTGTTCGATGCCTGTGTTCCCCCGACGAAGGAAGAAACAGGAGCAGCAGGTCAAACAGAGGCACGGAAAGACCAGTGAGTTGGCTGTGGTTAGGTGACCCCAGGGCACTCCTTAACAGACCACTGGCTCAGAAGAAAGGTTCTGAATACTGAACTAATGAATTAAGGCAATTTGGGTGCATCTATTGTTTTGAAGGAGAGAGTGAAAAGGAATATTGTAATCACCATTATCAAAGCCAAAGAGGGACAACAATCAGAGTAAAAAGAAATATTGCAACCAACATTGTTATAGCCAAAAGAGGACAATATTTAAACAGAGTGTAACAGTGTTGTGAACACCATTGCCAAAGCCAAAAGGGAGCAATACTCAAACAAGGTGAATGTGATTCACAGAAAAGAAGATCATTTGTAAAAGATGATTGTAACAAACATTGCCTAAGCCAAAGAAAGGCAAGTGAAGAAAACCAAAGGTGGCAGAATAGAAGCCCTCCCTGTAGAATTCATCAAGGTGCAAAGGGGTATAATATGCATTGCCTGGGGAATGCGGATCAGTGTGAGAGACCTTGGTGTAAGTCTATTGTGGTTGCTGAAAGTCAAAGAATCATTTAAGAAACAGCTGTTGATTTTTACTTTCCCTATTGAGGATTTAAGTGTGGAAAGTCTTAAAGCAAACCTCACAAGAAAGTACTGTTAGTAGTAGTAGGAGTTTTTTTCCTAGTAGGTGAGTATATCAGGACAGGGACGTTTTAGTGGTTAATCCTGGCAGGCGAGTGGACCAGGACGAGGAAAGTGAAGAACTGCAAAGTGGTGAGAAGTTGTGGTGGACAAAAGTGGTATATCTATTGATGTGTATTGATGAACTATTGTGAAATCATCCTGATAAAGTTGTGTTGCTTAAGGAGAAGAAATGTGATATAATGAAAGATGATGTTTGTCAAACTGCAGTTGAAGAATGAAAAGACCTACCTGACATTAAGAAAATTATACTGCCAAGTAAAGGTCATATGGAATAAACAGAACTTTGTAATCTATTTCAAGTGTAACGTGGCTATCGAAAGAACTTTCTTGATTTCTAACTTTGGTCTGAAACATTCTGAATTCATCCAGGGGAAGGGGATTGAACACTGCTTACAAGCATCTATGTTTATAATTTCTCTATGTGAATTTGAATGTCATTTTGTGAAGTTTGAACAGTCAGATAATCCCTGTATTATTTTGTTGTAAGTGTGAGGGACGGAGATCTTTGGACATGAGATCATTTTCCTGTAGTCTTAGTTTGATAGGCAGGGAAACCTTTGTTGGGCTAGGGAAACTTATTGTTATATAAAATGGCTACTTGTGAATAAACTCTATCTACTTGTCTGTCTCAAATTGCTGACCCCTCACATATTTCAGTGTGAGATGTGGCTGACTCATTCCTTTACCTCTACAAGTATGAAATCATGCACCCACGTGCAGCATCGCTTTGTGATAGATACATAGCCCAACCATGTCTACAGCTGTGGCCATCTTGGTATGGTGTTAACGGTACTGCTGGGGCCAACTACGTTGCTACAGTGGCTCATATTCAAATGTACCTAGCTATTAAACATTGGTAGATATAACATGCTCCATCAGTGTTGTTGCATCCACAAGCGCATAGTTAACACAGTACAACATTGATTCATCCCATTGTCTTATGGGCACATGTACATATCGTGTGTTACCATGGTCATTCTCACAAACTTGCATTGTGCAATTCAATGCACTCATTCAGGCCTGACACATGGATTTTTGTTAGGAAACTTAAACGTTGATCTTGTGTAGACAGTTTCCTCTGATTGATGGATTTGTTATTACTCATCGCAATTTACATGAACACTGTCCATCTTAGGTAATCGCACTTATGATCTACTGTTACAAAGTGTCCTGCCAGTGGGGCAGTTAGGGCTTTATTTCTTATCCAGCTTTTGTGTACAGAGATACTCGTTTTTATTTTGTGTTCATCTTTCCCTTACTTAAACCTTTGTCCACCTCCTGTGTTCTCTTTGTTTGAGGGCAACAACTACATTAACCACATGGAGTGTGGCCTGTTGGTTTAGTCATCCCCCACTATTCTGTGATAGTTAGTTGATTAAGTGGTTTAAAAAAATGAATTGGTCATTTGTAATGTGCACCATGCAGAAAACATTTTTTTCAAGGTGCATCCAGGCTGGGGGATTAGGGGAATGAGGAAAAAGGTATAAAACGAAACCAAAAATCATTCTTAAAAGCAGGGACGTCATTTCACCAAAATGCAAGGAAGACCACAGGGGTCGCAGTTGCGACCCCTGGCGACCCCCAAATGACGTCCCTGCTTAAATGGTTTTGAAACATTTGTGCAAGTGCTATTGATTGCGAGCAGGGGGAGGAGTGTAGTGCAGGGAGGGTGGAAGGGAAGAAAACAAACAAAATATTCTGACTCGGTCGTTAGGTGAGACGATTTGCAACGTGCAATTGCTGGACATAAAAAGGGTGTGTGGGGGAGGAAGGGGAAGTGCAGGAGCGAAAGAGGAGAGGAACAATAAATGCAAACAGTCAAAAAGTGCTGGACAAGTACGTAAAACTGCAATAAGGAAATAAAACCAAACCAGCAATTATGACAATTAGGTGTGAGTGTCTACAGACTGGAAAAGCCTTGCCTCATGGAGTGATGCTCTACGTCAGGCAAGCAGGCAAGCAAATTAGTCAATGCAGGTAAGAGTGAAAGTCAATCTGTTGATTTAGGTAGTCAAGATGCGAGCACAGCTCAAGCTGTGAAAGAGCCAATCCAGAATTCAAGGTAGTCAAGATGCGAACACAGTGCAGGCTGTGAAAAGTCTGTGAGAATAAGGTAAATCCGGTGATGAGGAAGGCAAGATAAGAACACAGCGAGGGCTATGCATGGCAATCCAGTGATAGGGAGGGCCAGATGTGAAAAGAGCAAAGGCAGTGAATGTGAACAGGGGATAAAAGGGGAATTGGACCAACTAGACCAAAGATGACAGTATTCTGTTTAGATTATCAAATCTTCATAATACATCATATTTATTACACATATCAGGTGAATAATTTCATGAGAACTAATAAAACAGGCTCAACAAAAAAGAAGTTTTATCCCTTCACACTCTATTCAATCATTACTCACACATACCATTTTCATACTAACATTCATTCTAACAATTGGGTAAAATAATGTTCCCATATCATATTCCAACCAATAAATGTCACTTTAACACTCTAATGTTTATAGATGTGACCCTCTGTGCATCTCCAGGGGTTGAAAACCTATTGTCGACACATGTTTTGGTTGAATTTTCAAACAAGGGTAGGGACCCCTTGCCCCGTTATTTAGATCAACCTTTCTCAAGACGGAGTGCAAACGTCAAGTGCACGTTGCCCCTTCAAAAAAGGGGGATGGATGGAGCCTCAATAAATAATGAAATGAACTAAATTAGTATAAAAAACCCAGAACTGACATCTTTTCCTTATTTAGAAATGCAATACAACTTCTCTTTAGTTGCATGAGACCAACTCACCTCCACTGGGCTACCAGGGGTCAGTGGCTTGGCAGTAGGGAGAATTCCCTAATGTTTGTTCTGTCAGTAGGGGTGTGCATCAGAGTTATACCCACACCTGCAGGATAGAGAGAAAGAGAACAGGCGCAAAACTATGTTAAGGGCCCTGGACCTCTCTGTATCATGTCAAAAAGAGAGTGATCCAAGACTTCGGTACTCACTCCCATGATTAAGGTCCTTGGTTTGGGCCGTCTATCCGGCTTGGCATTAATGCTTTTGGGCGCCAGGTCACTTAATGGCGGCAGCTACCGATATGCAGTCGTAAAACAAGGAGTGCCTGGAGGCACCTGCATCAGAAGAAACAAAGACAAGGTCTAGCTGTAACTAATGCTGTCCATCCACAATTAGTAGAATAAAGACCGGACCCAGGGGTTTGTAACTGTTACGCTCACCTGGCTCCCACAGAGTCGTTGATCGGAACTGGACAGCTGCGGTCTCCACCAATGTGAAGCGTAGGGCCGAGATGACGGACTGGACTGGCCCACCTAGTTTCGTTTGCTTGGCCCGTAGGAATATTCTTCTGCAAATGGAGAAAGGGAATTAACCACCCGTGGAGTTGAGCGTAAATCCCCCCCACCCCCGCTGTTCTCCCCACAGATCACCTTTGATGTCCCCTCTTATAGTCTCACCTGATGGTTTGAAAAGATGAGCTCACCATCCTGCATTGAGCGCAGGGGCGCGTTGATAACCAGTTGCTTCACTGGCTCGAAGGAATTGGTGAGTTCCAGAACAATATTGACTCTGAGATTCCCGGCAAGACGCCGTAAGTATAAAGTTTGTAAGAGTTCAAATGCCTGACTTTCACTCTTGTCCGATTCCTTGCAGGTTGCAGCTTGACCCTAATGAAGAGTTCCTCGTGGCAACCGGTAGTATTCTGGTAAGGATTTGTATTTTCCAACACAGTTCGATAAAATAATGTCAATATGTAACCAGTTGCTTTCTCCCTTATTCAGGCGCTGAGAGAAAGTATGAAGTCTCGGGGAATAATACCTCCGGTGGTAAAATCAGGTAAGTCTATTGTGGTGAGGAGGGTTCTCCTTGTTAGTCCCTTTGTTTCATCTTGCTTCCCCTTAGGGGCCGGGGTTTCCCTTTTGTTTCCCCTTAGGGGCCGGGGTTCGGCGAAGATGCAGTGGAAGCTGCGCCGACCCGTGAAGAGGAATAGTACCCCCGGTGGAAAAATCAGGTAAGTCTATGGGGGGTAACTAATATTCCTCTGTGTATTCCCTGGGCTCACCTTGCTGTTCTAGTCTTCTCCTTAGGTGCCGGAATGCGGCGGGAACATGCAGGAGGATGTGGTGGAATGTGAAGATGCTGCGAAGGCCGGTGAGTTCAGCGCGGCGCTGCAGCAGGCGAGGCGACGTGCATAAATAGCTTCTTTCTTCCAGCTTGAAGGCGCGATGGATCAGGAATTCAGGTAAGGATCAAAGGTATTACTCTTGTTCTAACCTTTTCTCCTTCTTTCTCCCTTTTTCTAGGAGTTCCAAACTCGAGGCGGGCGTGTCAGAAGGCTGGATGCAGACTTGCGGGCACGGTGAGCGTTATGCTGCTGAATGCAGAATAACGCGAAGCCTGTGCTGCTCTTCAGGCGTGGTTTAAATAGCCTCCAAAGTAGTCCCAGGTAAGTATTCCTCCCCAGCCCCGCCCGAGTAAAAAGAATAGTCCCTAAGTAAAGTAGTCCCTTCCAAGCCTCTTTTGGCTTGGAGCTTTTGCAGCATGGTCTGCATCAGGTACGTTTGCAGCATGGTCTGCATCAGGTAAGTTTTAATCTATCAGCCTGGCGCCTATGGCGCCAGGACTGACTCTCCATATGAGCCTGGTGCCATAGGCGCCAGGACTGGACCCAAATAGCCCCTAGTAGGGGTTGTTGGGCCTGCTTAGGATAACTTGATGCCTGCTTCCGGGGTTGCTGGACTTGGTCTGGGTCCCCGGGGGTAGGCATCATGACAGTAACTCACTTGTGGTATGTAGTCGTATGCACGGTGAATGAGAATCTAGGCAGGCGCGTGCGTTCAGAATTCAGACGCTGTGCAGCTGCAGAGAAGAGCAGTGTCAAAGTGCTGCCCATGTGCAATCGAGTCGCCGACCGTGAAGTGCCTCGTAGGAGGCTGGTGATTCTAAAAATTCATGGAACCCGGTCGTCGCACTACAATCAAACACTTACCTGCTTGGAAAAATTCTTTCTCCACAGTCGACACGGCCGCGTTCCGCGTCTGTGGACTGACTGATGGATAGTCTGTTACGCGCGCCATTGTCATGGGGAAACAAGTAAACGCTGCTTCCCCCGTGTGAGGAACGGACTGGTTGCGTGTCACGTGGGAGCCAGGCATGCTGGGAATTGTAGTTGCCTAGGAAGGCTCGCAACTGAGGGCTCAATCCGTATCTGTGTCAGGTCTGTGTCTTGCTGAATAGTCGAGCATGGAGGAGGATTTGTTACTTGATGTTCAGTGTCTTCCATTCCACTGAAATATTTAATCCTTGGTGTACTGTGTTCAAGGAATAAATCCAGCGCTGTTCTAGACGGTGAAGGGCTGTTGCCATGTCGCTGCCTCTCGTTTGTATTCTTATGGGTTGTAGTACGAACCATTTAAGGTCAGTGTCTTTGTGATTGCTTTTGGTAAAATGATCTACCAAAGGTTTATCAGGTACATGATTGCATATACACGATCGGTGTTCTCCTATTCTCACTTTGATCTCTCTTGTGGCTTTACCCACATATAGAGTAGGTTCAAGAACACGAAATGATGTAGATTGCATTCTTAGTACGGCAGTTGGCATGGTTTCTTAGTGTTCACGTCTTGTCCCCCAACTGGAACGTATATTTTGTTTCTGTAAGGGGACATACGCTGCAGTTCCCGCACTTGTGATGTCCAATTATGGGGGGTAACGCCCATTGGTTCAGAATGGTTTGTTCCTTTGGTTTTTCCCGATACATATGTACCAGTTGTTGTCGTAGGTTGCTATTGCGCTTGAAAGCAAACATAGGTTGTTTAAACAGGGAGCCCGGGTTTTTAACAAGGCCCCAATTACGGTTGATGATTTTTTTTATTTCATTGCTGACCGGGTTGTATGTGGTAACACACACCATTCTGTCGTTAGACTTTTTTTCTTTACTCATTAGGCTTATTTCCCTGTTGGTATTCGCAGCTCTCTTCAAGTTATTTTTTATCAGCTGCTTTGGATAGCCACGCTTACTTAGCCGTTCTTCCAGCTGAGTAGCATGTTCATCGTAGTCTTCTCTGGCCGTACAATTCCGTCGGATCCGTAAAAATTGTCCGTATGGTAGATTGTATTTCAGGCCATCGGGATGAAAGCTTGAGTAGTGTAATAAGGTATTTTTTGTCTGTGGTTTTCCGATATAGAGAGGCAGCTAGCATGCAACCTCTTTTCTTGATCATCAGGTCAAGAAAACGAATCTGGTCTCGCCTCTATTCGGTGGTCAATTTAATGTTTGTGTCACAGGTGTTAAGCCACTTATGAAAAGCCAGTAGTTATGTAATATCCCGTCTCTGGATGATAAACACGTCGTCAATGTAATGTCACCACATTCTTAGATGATTATTAATCCCTGGGTGTCCATGCACGTTATTATATAGGACTGCGGCTATGTGTTTAGATTCAAAATTAGCCATGTACAGGTTGGCTACAAGGGGGGCGAATGTCGCCCCCATGCTTACGCCTTTTTGTTGTTTGTATATTTGTTTTTTTAAAAGGAAAGAATTCATCGTCATGGCAATCCTGGAGCATTCTAGTATAAACCCTGTGGGTGGTTTAATGGGGTCTGTTACGCGTGTTCAGAAATTCTGCTAAAGCTTCCAAACATTCCATTTGGGGAATAGACGTATAAAGTGACTCAACGTCCATGGTCACTAGCAAATCCCCCTCTTCGACGTTGAGCCCCTGTAGGATCTTGATCATGTCCGCCGTGTCTTTAATATAGGATAGCATTGCTAGAACAAAGGGTTTTTAGAAAGAACTCGCTGTAAATAGACAGTGGTTCCAGTAGAGAGTCTATCGCAGACAAAATAGGTCTGCCTGGTGGATTACCTAGACTCTTGGGCACAGGGCTGGACAAAAGGAAAAGTGGTTGAAGTGGCTGGGAACAAAAGGTTAGTGGAGAAAAATAAAAAGACACCCAATGTGGTGCAGGGGGACATAACAAAATGCAGGAGCAGGTAGGGACATGAAATGAAAGGGTAGGAGTATCAATGTGGATAACACAGCACCAGGTTATGAGATCAACAACAGAGGAATGAGAAAAGAGCAACAATGATTTATCAGGCAGTAAGGCAGATTACAAAGTGCAACAACCAATGCAGCGTTATCATAAGCAGTGCGGGGGTGGGATGAAGATAAGAGGGGACATATAAGGCAGTAGATGAAGCGATAATGAGGGGGGAAGAAGGGCGGAACAGAGACAAGGCTCCATAACAAGGGATATGGGCGGCAAGGAGGACCAAGGACGTGAATGGTGGACTGTAGCAAAATCAATCATGAACACAGCGACGCAAAGGAGGAGAACAGGGGTCCAAGGAGTGGCGCAGGAGAGTAGGGAGTGCAACGAGTGGGAGGATGTCACCACACAGAGGCAGGAAGGACAACATAGGAGGAAGGAAGGCAACGAGGGGGAGGGGGGTCAAGAGGACGAATAGAGGGACACAGGATGGCAGAGGACCCCGTGAAGAGGGGTAAGGAGCCCAAGGAGTCAGGGGAGGACAGAAGGGCAGAACCAATGGTGAAAGAGGGGTCATGACACCTCTTACCTGTAGATGAGAAGAGCGAGACTGAAGCTGTGAGGATGGAGGCCAGAATCAGGACCGGCAAGGGGCAGCAGGAGATGCCTGCAGAGCGGCAACAGAGGGCCATCCAAGCTCATCCTGGCCCAGACAGGCCCAGGCCGGAGCGAATCCTTTCCATGGGATCCTTTCCATGGGGGCCGGCTTCGCCGGCCTGCTCTCCGCCATAGAATGCTTTGTGGAAGTCATCAGCCTATCAGGGGAGCAGTGGGCACATGGGTTGGAATGAGCCCCATTCATTTTGCCGACAAACAAATCTGCCATCTTGGTGGAGCACTCAGTTCCGATACAAAGCAAAAGCAAAGTTAAATGGCCTGTGAAGGCACACAATCAGGTGCAGCTCTGCCTCCATCGCTATGGATGGTAAGTAAACACATGGCGGTGAAGCTGTTTAGCAGGTCCTGTGCCAATGCCTGGTCTTGATGAAATGCCCAGGGAGGGGAGGATCCTTTCATGGGCTCCTATGCATGGGTGCCGGCTTCGGTTCCATGTGTTATTAACAGAAATTGTTTTAGCAAAAACATTTTTACCAACACTTTACTACTTAATAAATACTGAATTGTCAAAAATTTCTTTTTTGGGGGGGCACCCCCAAAAACCCTGTTTAACAATGATTATAACCCCACCCCAACCCGCTCCCCACCCTTTTTAATCTCTTACCCCACCCTCATATATATATTTAATGTAAATTGTGGATTTTTTTCTGTATTTAAGTTTAGGTTAAAATGTTATTCGTTATTTTATTTTCAGTAACATCACTGGATACAGCCAGCTTCGCGCCATAAGATACTTTGTGGAAGGCATCAGCCTATCAGCAGGAGCAGTAGGGACACGGGCTGGAACGAGCCCTGTTCATCTTGCAGACAAAGAAATCTTCCATCTTGGTGGAGCACTGGGCTCCAATGCAAAGTTACACAATCAGGAGCAGCTCCACCACCATGGTTATGGATGGTAAGTAGCCACGTGGTGGTGGAGCTATTTAGCAGGTCCTGTGCCAATGCCTGATCTCAATGAAAATGGTTATTCATAGATGCCATTTCTAGTTGTTAAATCTTTTAAGTTTTTACCTTGATGGTATGCACATTTAGGTTGGTTGACGGGGCATTGACCTCCAGGTAAAACATGCCAATTTTTCCTAAAACTCCTATTGATCTGATTTGATAAAGGATCATATGTACTTACAAACATAATTAGTCAATGTTTTACTTCTATATTCCAGCAGTGTTTCTCTGTGGTTATTAGAAGTTCGTTTGTATGATTTTCTCCCAATTTTCTTCGGATAACCACAGTTCACTAAGTTGAGACCCAATTCATTGGCCTCATGATCAAAGTCACTTCTTGTGGTGATATTTCTTTTAAGCCATAGAAATTGCCCAAATGGGAGATTTTCTCTAGTGTGTCGTGGGTGGAAACTGGAAAATAACAATAACAACTCTATATGGTGCACCAATAGTTTTCTTTTGGGCCCACAAGCTATGGACAGTGGTACGGCCGAACATTTTGCATAGTTTCTTGAGGTATCACTAGCAATGGCCTTTGGACGTGGCCACTGTACCTGCTGTACCAATAGTTGTCTTTTGGGCCCACTAGCCAGGACCTTCAGCCATGGCCAGTGGCTACGAACAAACATGTTGCATAGTTTCTTGAGGTCTCACTAGCTATGGCCTTTGGCCGTGGCCTCTGTATGTTTTGCATCAATAGTTTTCTTTTGCGTCCACTAGCCATGGCCACTGGCCATGTCAAACCATTCATTGTTACCAGGCACCCATTGCCCTATGCCCAGTAGATGTAGGCACTGCAGGTGTTAAACCTTTTTTCTTCTAACTCCTTATTTCTGTTATCATTTCACAGTATTCATTTCCAATAACAGAAGTTCCTACGGTAGAGTGGCGTTTAGACGAATCACGCGATAACGGAAAAAATGGCTCTGAATTCAAAAGTCTTCCCACTTCCTCACAGGCATTCAACATGTGTCCCCCTTCTTTTTTGCAGGACCCCTCCCTCCACTCAATTGCTTTTTCCCCTCCCTAATGCTCTCCCATTACCCCCAATCACTCATCGCTTTGTGTGACACAAATGTATTTTTAATCACGTTTTTCTGCATTGCCGCTGTCATCTTCAAGGAGATTTCCATGGTCTTCCTCAGATAAAGCGAACATTTTCTTACCCGTAACTGGCTCCCCAACCCACCGCCGAATCCCCAACTTCACATGGTGTCTTCTTTGCCTCTCCCGACCTCTAGCCTGATGTGATTGCTATTACTATTGGTATTTATATAGCACCTACGGCCCGGCCATCTAAGATCTGTTGTTCAAAACATTGTGTTCCCCTAGGAGTGACTACTTGAACAGAAGAGTTAGAGTGTCTTTCTGAAGTCTAGAACGTTATTAGACTCTGTAAAGTCATGGCGAGTTCATTCTAAAGTTTGATGGCATCCTTTTTCTCCTCCAAATAGCGTTTTGAATTCTTTGTTTACGGCTTCTCCCAGTAATATTGCAGGAATCACTTGCACCAAGCAAAGAAGAAATTGTGACTTTTCATTTCTGAAAGGTCTCTCCGGCTCTCTGCTGCAAAGCACCAAGGGCGATATATATAAAGGTTTTAAAGAACAAGGGCAGCCCCATTTCTCTGTCAAATATTTTAAAAACTACTGGATGGATTTATTCCAAACCGGTTAAGGAAATTAAGCCAATGCTTTGCGCCCATATTGTTTCTTATTTGGTCAAAAAGAGATTTTCGGGCTACGACTTTTCAAATACTGCACTTTATCTCAATGAGAAAATAATAGGATTAGGCAAAAAACTGCATGTCTATGTTTTATTAATACGTTTTCATTTTTTAACAAATTGTTCCCAGGATTTCAAGTTTGGGGCCAGCCTTGAAGACCTCTTTGGGGGTCATTCCGAGTATGGCAGTAGGGGGTTAACTGCACCGGTAAGGATGCCGGTGCCGTTAGCCCCCTACTGCCACATTCCGAGGTCCCTTAGCGGGTCCTACCAGGACCGGCTGGTCTGATATAACAATATAACGTATTGTTCCCAAAATGTGCAGTTCGGGGGGCATTTGGCAAACATTTTGCTTGGAAAATGTCACCCAAATCCATCCAGCAAGTCAAACGTTATTAGCGATAGAATTCTGTGAATAAATTGCTGCTTTTTCATTTCTGTAAAGGCTCTCATGGCAAAGCACCATGGGAGATATAGCTATCATTTTGGTAGTAGGGGGCATCCTCTTCCCCGTCAAATATTTTAAAAACTACTGGACAGAATAACCCCAGACCCCTCCCGGAAATCGAGTCAACGATTCGTGCCCAAGTTGTTTCTTATTTGGTCCGATTCTGTCCAGTGGTTTTTGTCTTGCGCTGCACAGAAATGTGGACTTTTTCTCTATGGGAAAATGAATGTGAGTAGACTGCAAACAGCATTTTTTTGCTTTCTTAATAACTTTTTCATTCTTTAACGAATCATTCCTAAAATGTCTGTTCCTGAGGTGCGGGGGCTAGGGAGGATGAGGCTCGGGGGAGTCGTGACTAACGTTTTGTTTGGAATATATCAGCCATATCTGTCCTACAAGTCAAAACTTATTAGCAATTCAATTTTCAGGTTTCCTATGGAACACCTTAACTATAGTGTGGCGACTGCTGCACTATAAAATATATATACTCACTAACAAAAAAAACCTTGTTAAAGGGACGTTATGGTTAAGCTGCACCACTACAAAACCTATGAAATTCAATGGAAAAACGTTGGTACAGGGATGTTATGGTTGCAGGTAAAACCTAAAAACCCCAGAAATTCAAAGTTATGGTACGCTACGCAACCATAACTCGCGCTACTACTGTGCACTGCAAGGACTAACACCCATTACATCAAAGATGACATCACAAATGTATATGACCTTGAAGAACATGAGTGACAGGCACAGGGGGTGCAACAATGTCACAAATGCATGTCCGGAGAGCACCCTGCGCATGGGGGAACCATCAGCGCACCCCTCAATTCACAGGCCACAACAAACTGGAGTATCACATGACTGGAGATGTAGCAATCACTGACCAAGCCATTTCAAACACAACAAGACATCCACACGCAACGCACTGCAGGTACCAGAATGCAATCCCCCCGCCCCCCAGGCAGTGCAATACGCATGCAAGGACCGCAAAGTGAAACAGTGTGGCACAATGAGACATGGGACATGCATGCACAGACTGGCCATTGAGATTCTTCTGTCACAAGCAACACCATTGCTGAACATTAATACTCATAACCTGTGTCCTTACCCCTTCTATATGACTCTGGGTACCCGCTGCTTCCATGGCTGATGGCCCTTCTGATGAATCCCCATATGCTGCAAGAAGTGGCATACACACGGTCCATGTGAGAACCAGGGTGATCATTGAGCGGGCTTTCAGGCTCTTGAAGGCACATTTCAGATGCCTACACCGATCTGGGGGTACACTCATGTACAGACCAGAGAAGGTGGGGCAGATAGTCCTGGCCCATGCAATGTTGCACAACATCTGCATCAGGCATGACATACCCCTGGCCCCAGATATGGACATTCCTCCTCCAGAGGATGATGATGATGATGCAGTGCCAGCTGGCCAATGCACGTGCGCATAGAGGGTAGGGATGGGCGCATGGCCCGTCAACAACTGATAGAGATTTTCTTTTAATATCCTCTCCACTCTGTATACCCCTTGCACCTTTGTCATCATCCTGCACCATCACAGTAAACCCTTGTTTAGAAAAAAGGAATGTCCAGTCATTCATGCAGGTGACAACTATGTATTAACTAACAACAAAAATGCATGTCTAAACTCTGACAGGGAAACTGCATGTCAGGAGTTGCAGGAGAGGCCTTTACATCAAAGGCTGGGAGTTAATTAAAATCTTAACCACATGCTGTTCCCAGAAGACAATCTGATTTAATTAACAGGACAAAAGGCTGGGAACCCTTCTCACCTCAGGAAGCCCAGGAAACCACATGGTCATACTAACCAAATACAAAGTGGCTCCCTGGTCTGCTGACCTCAACCTCCCAGAGACCACACAATAGGCTCTTGCACTTGAATAGAATATGCTGATGTTGACTGTTGACTGTACACAAAGAGCTCCCAGAAGAAGAGACATGTGATCACTGACCCACCCAAGTCTTGGAGGCGGACTCCAACACTCTGAGAACTGAATTGAAAGCAAAATATATATTTTACAGAAACACTGATAACTCTTGGTAACCGGATGACAGAAATGTGAAATGTGGGGAACCTTAAAATGGAACCTTTGCCTACAATTCAAGCCCAAACTCCAATTTGTGTGATGTTCTGGGGCAAAAACCCGCCATTTATTGACACCACAGACACTGTATTTAAGCTAGACAAATGGAAAGTTACTGAGATATGTGTAGTACAGGGGTGTATATGTGTATCAATTTTAATGAAAAACCAATGTTGCATAACCCACTAAAAAGCGCAAAATATTGCCATTTCTGGATGCAAGCTCTTAGAAACATCAGAGTTTGAACAGAGTATACCTCATGTGATACGTGATGGGTGCATGTTTTTTCAAACCATTGTGTATCTATGAAATATGTCTTTAGGTCAAATATAGATTTGTGTGTAATTTGACAGGGGAGTGTCCTTTATGCAAGCCATTAAATGACATCATTCTGACACACAATCCTGCTCTCCATTGAGAACGCAAAGAATTCTCCAACCTATCAGAACTCTGAAGGGGTTGGGCCTAGAAAGTTAGCCTCTCCTCCCACTTTCAAACCACATAAAATGGGACCACTGAAATCTAGAGAGGACTTCATTTTCCATTTTCTTGCGGGAAGCTTTGCCGGACCACACAACATCCAGAAGATACCAGTTCCAGACTGACTCCAGCTACATATTCCAGGACCTAGAACTTATACTTTAGAACCTAAATCAGAGGCCTAAAACCACAAGCTGAGTTATCTGCCGCAGGCCTCAAATCATTGCAAGCTACTCACAGCCGGGCGAGCTGCTTGAATCCCTTACCAAGAACTTTTGCCAGGACCAGTGCAGAGATCCAGGAGCCGTGCAGAGACCGCTGTATCCGGACAGACCAGACCAGAGATGCAGAGTGACCCAGACCGCTGTGAGCAGACCCAGAGAGCTGACCCAGATCACTGTGAAGTGCTGAGACCAGAACCGGAGTCCAGTCCAAAACCTGACCAGATCCGTGGCGAGGCCTATTTCAAAAATATATTGTGAGTACCTAGCAGAACTGTGCAGAACCAATCTCTTAGTTCAAATAATCTAATCCAAACTATTTTAATCTAACCAGAACTGCCTCCTAGAAGTTGTCACTTGTCATTTTGTAAAGCTGCACCACTGTCATTTGTCAATTCTGCAGCCGCAAAGCTGTCACCTGTCATTTTGAGTTTACTTAAAATCCGAAAAACTACCTTTATTTAATTGTCCGTATCTCTGGAACCGTTTGGGCTATGAACTTGGTTTAACTTTCCTCTGAAAGCTTTGAATCTAAGCTTTCCAACAGGCCTAGCACCGACATCCTACTCCTTATACTTTTTCCGCAATCACGATTCACACACTCACAAATTTTGCCGCGATTTGCGATTTGGCCCGATTTCTTTACTTGTAAAAAGATAGTTGCTTTTGCCTGAACTGCTAAAATTCGTTTGCATCTGAAGAACCATCCCTGAATCATTGCTAAAGTGAACCTGAACTCATCCCCAGTAGCTACCACTCCCCCTGAACCTCCTAAAGGGAATTAAAAGCATTTTCAGCATATTTTTCATCCATTGCCATCACATTTAAAAAGCATTTTGGGCCTGTGTTTTAAAACTCATACCGGTTTTCTCTATGCTTGCTGGGGGGGAACTGAATTTCGTATTGTATTTGATTGCATTCCTAAGAACTGTGTGCTCCTCTTTCCATCTACTTCCATGTCTTACATTGCATAGGGGAGGGGGGTGAATTGCCAGAGAAAAAGTGATTATATTATCTTTTGCTAAAATAATCTCAAGTATTTCTGTACTGCATTTATTCCTCATTGCTTTTCCCTTGAAATCATAAAAGTAGTTTTGCTACTTTATCCATCCCATACTAACTCCTCATTGATTGTAAAGAAGTGTGCTAGTGCCAGATTACCCATTGTTGATCAACATCATATGTCTAAGTGTACTATCAGATATTAATTTATTATAATGTGTGATATATATATATATATATTGTTTAAACTCTCAAATAAACCTTTTAAACTTGCAAAACAAAACTACTTCTTGGCTCAGTGGGGTCAGGGGGATTCTAAGAGAGGGGTGTTATATAGGGGTAGTCATCCAGAACTCATGAACTGGACATAAAGATATATCAATAAGGGTTTCCATTAAGTATCCCAGACTAGGCATTGACTTAGCTGTAGTGTTGAATTAAATCTTCTTACACCGTCCATGTGCATGATGGAGATGCACCTCTGCTTCTATGGCATGAGGTTTAGGGGTGCCACCGTCCCTTGTCCTGTGACAGCAGATTCCCTCATGTGTGTAGCTAGGCGATTTCGGACCCTCAGGCACAAGTTGTCCCACACTTTGTTGCAGTCCCTGAGCTTGCGGTGGACAGTCCCCATGGTCGTGACCCTGTCTTCCACCTCCTGCCAGATGGCCATCTTTCTCCTCTGGCTAGTCCTTTTGTGGCCAGTCCCAAAGAGGGCTTAGCATGCAGCACCACTGTGTCTGCAAGTGCAGTCAGCTCTGCCTCTGCAAACTTTGGCTTCCTTAGGCAGACTACTTAGATGCTTGCTTTCTTACTCCCGGATATCATGGCACCTCCTGAGTTGAGTTGAGTTTTCAAAATGGCCACTGGTGAGCTTCCCATTCCGGCGCTGATGCTATTTCTGGTGCCAGTAATTTCGCCAGTTTTGGTCCCAGTATCGCTATCACTGATACATTTCTGCCAGTAATACCAGTGTATTGCTGCCGACACCGGTAGTTCTGGCCGATCTTATTACCGTTTCCAGCAGGGGGGTGTGCACGTGCCCGAAGACCTGTAATGTACCAGTATTTCTGGTGGTCCGCTGCCAGACACAGTTATACTGGCACAGTGGAATTACCAGTGTTGTAGTGGCAAATTTGTAATGAGGGACAGTGTCAAATCTCAGAAACCCTGGCACATCATACATCAACATTACAGACTTCATTCTGAGCTTGCCAGAACATACATTTTAAATGAAGTCAACTTCAGGGATTTGTAATATATGATCTCAATTTCTCTGGCTCAAACACACCTGTAATACTACTACTCACCCACTATCTTGTACAAAGGGAAGCAGGTACAAATGGGGAGAACAAGGGGGAGGTGACAGAGGAGATATGAGGGCTACACATGCCTGTCTACATCACTACAACTCTGATTTTATATGGCTCATTCCTGTCGATCTGGTTTATAGCTAACTAAGGACATCTTCAATTAGTTTAGAAATCTTTCAGGCTGTGAGTAAGGTCACCACCAGGGAAAAATACAGGAATAGGAGATTGCCTCTGGGCCATCGCAAAAGACACTTCCTTTTTCCTGATCCTTCAAATGGAAAGTTTATTTCTTGGATTAAAACTTGATGGGTGAGATGCTTGACCAACTAATGTGCTTTCACTCTTGCTCATTCTATTCCTGGTGAAATTATGGGGGATTTGAAATGTGTGTTGGCTGTCCTGCTAATTCAGGAGCACACCCAAGCAATTGTGGGACCAAAAGTGTTAGTTAAAAAGGTAATAGCTGGTTTGATATGTTGGATGGTCTTACAATAATCTCCAAGCGTCTAAGGGAAAAGGTTGTGCAGGGCCTTTGAATAGAAGACATGATACAAACACAAATAAATCACAGAAATCAGTATATGCAGTTTAGATTTGTGCAAACATTAAGCATGGGAGTTCTTAACAAATGTTGTCAAAGTAGCTCACAGAATGTAATCTTATTAAAGCTTTATAACAGAATTGCACATTTAGAGGAAGTTGATTGTAGAAGGGATGGGTTGCTCATAGAAAAACTGAGATAAGAAGGAAAAGAAAGAGAAAGTTGGGCATTTTGGAGGAATTAAGTGGGGAAATAAGAATACGAAGGAGAAGAAGGCAGAAAGAAGAGTAGTGGAAAAACAGAAACGAGCAAGGAAGCAATGAATGGTAAAAAGGCAGTTTTTGTAAGCGTTGCATGTCTTCCTTATCCTTTATCTAGTCATTGAACCCCGAGTCTATGAAGGCTTCAACAAATTCAAAAGATTCCCAGGTTTTCCAGAGTTTCTTACATTACTGGATCTGGTAATAGGATGTTACACTTTGTGGTGGCTCATTCAGAGATCATCTGACACTGTTTTTGGAGGTCGTGGGAGATTTATTTCATATACATTCCTGTTATTTAGTTCATTTTAGAATTGCTCAGGACAGAGTTGTTCTCTGGCTATGAGCACATGATATCTATAATTACACATCAGCTATGACAGAATTGCCCTATTTTAGTGAAACTGGGGCCTTAATGCTCTTAATGCTCTTCTTAATGCTAGGCAGGTTTTCTGTCACATTTGCTACTGCATCTTATTGCATGAAGTTTATATTCCAGACATCTACTATACAATTTGGTCCAAGCTGATCTGTAAGAGTTGGTCACCCCTAGAGCCCAAGACTCTGCAATTAAATGGTCAGCTTCTCCCAAAAGGCCTGGGTGTCTCAGAGCACCCTACGAATTGAGCAGGCTAGGAATCTCAGTGACCCTTCTAACACATGCGAGTAAGGTAAGGTAAAGATAAATGGGACCCAAAACTGTTTCCCTAAAGCAAACTGATGCCAAAAAAGGACTGCTTCTTTCACGTGTGAGACAGATGGTTTACATTGATTTATTTTTTAAAAGTAACTATATGTAATTTGGAGAAGGCGGGCAAGAGACATAATTAACTATTTAGTGATTTGATTATGTCAAAGGAAGTTTGTGTGTGAGGAATAGTGGAATTCAAGCAAGCAGGTTGTTTTCGTTTTTTGTGGACAAGCTGTCTGTGATTGTATAATATTGTTATAATATATAAGCTTGGGGACCACCTTTATTTAAAGTAAATTTGAGTTTTGATCAAACCGCCTGTTTCCTGCCC
The DNA here is from genome assembly GCF_040938575.1 of Ambystoma mexicanum. Classification (NCBI taxonomy): domain Eukaryota; kingdom Metazoa; phylum Chordata; class Amphibia; order Caudata; family Ambystomatidae; genus Ambystoma; species Ambystoma mexicanum. The sequence goes on along the minus strand of NC_090941.1, from coordinate 624,036,976 downwards.
AGGATTGTGGGGCGGGACTATATCTTAGGCAGCTTTAGATCAGGGGTGCTAGCTTAGTGAAGTAGCCATATATTAACCAAAATATATCTCACAGGTTGCCCAAGAGGACCCTACAGAATCTGATTCCAGAGGGAAAAAAGCATGGGTGTCTGCACAGATAGCCCCAACAAGGTGGGGAGGCAAGCTTACCCCGCTTAGGTCGGAATCACTAAGACTAGTCTTGCCTCCTGTCTCTTGACGTGTCGCAGTGTCCTGGTGATTATCGTGAAGGGGGGGAATGCAAACTTTGCCCAGTGCCCCACATTTTCAAGAAGGCATCAATGGAGATCTGGTTTTCAGCTGTACAATCTGTCCAGCAGTTTATTCAATTTAGAGGCAAAGAGATTAATTTTGTATTTGTTTTGCCATTTTTTTTGTTGAATTGATTTTTATTATTCAACCAAATTAATACATTAATACATTAACAATGAGTTAACAAAGCAGTTGATTAAGATACATAATAAAAAGCTTTGCAATAAATAAAGTTGCAAATAAGAGATTCATTTTAAACTGCCTTCTCATGTCCATAAACTTCTGAAAGATTGACCTGACCAGGTGTCCATCAGTGGAATCTCACAAGTATCGGAATTCCAGTCTGCTATAGCATTGGACAGTGCAGGTAAGTATCCCGTTGTCACTGAGATCTTCCACACCAGGCAAAAGTGCCAAGAATCCTTGGCCAACTTTTCCAGCAACTTGAATCTCATACTAACTAAGGGTTTGATATGTTGTCTGTCCTCAACAAGATACAACACTTAACTATTCAATGAGTCATGCTCTTGACTGAATAAGAATCAGCCAGTAGTTCCAGGAAATTGATAGGGGGATTCAGTTCACCGTGGGATCATCTCCCCCCTTTGAAAGATGACAGCAACGGCCACACCATTCCCTCCGACTGGCATCGGATTTAGTCACTAGTTTTGGGAGCTTCCAAAGATAGCTCTAACATTTCATTCCTCCATGTCTTAGCTCTACCAGGAAATTTCTGTATTTGCCGCCTCTGAAAAAGGTGCTAAATGACCATACACTACTCCCCTCCTGAGGTTCTAGATCTTTAAGTGCAGCATGTCTTGCTACTGTAAAAGACCATGGAAAAACACCTGAATGTAAGAGGTAATCAATGGACTGTCCCTGAGAGAACCTGAAGGGAAATGTGTGACTTCATAGGATTTACCTGGTTTTTCTCGCGATGACAATCACTTTTGTCACTCGTAGACTAAGAGAGCCTGCCACCAAATATGCTAAAAATCCTAGGAATTCCAATTACTAGGATGGAAGAGTTTCTGATTTCTCCCACTTTATATAAATCGCCAGATCTTGTAAAATTGACCTTGCTTGGGTGGCCTGCGAGCTCAAAAGCACTCAGTCCTAAAACATGAAAAACATGTTGCCCAAATAAATGTTAATCGGGTTCCCCTGCTCTCAGCGTTTCCCTGCCACTGGTTTGAGAAGCTTGGTGCAGCACCTAGGAGCAGATGAAAGACAGAAGGGGACTCAAGTGAACTCGCACAACTGTCCCAGCCATTTGAACTGGAGAAAACAACGGTGAGGTTCAGAAATGGAGACTGTTAGGTATGTGCCTTTCATATCCAGACCATCCAGATCCCCTGTCTGTAAGTCCTACCTGAGGAGGTGGATCCACTCTATCTTGAAATGCTAATAAACTAGCAACCCTTTCTGTGCCCTGAGATTGGTGACTGGCCTATCTTTCTGTACTATTTTCACCAGAAACAGATTGGTCACAAAGGTGTTTGGCACCCAAACATCCTGAAATATAGCCTGCTTCTTTGTCAGCTTGCATACCACTTTCATAACAAGATCTTGCTCTTCTCCTGAGGAAAAGAGCCATCTCTCCTGGAAGGGCACCCCAAAGAATTACGACTGCACATGTTCTCCCCTGTGCTGGTGGCAGTTGTCAATTGTCGCCTCTCCAGCTTCTCCCACTTCTGGATTTGTAACTTCTTCCAGAAGAGAAGAAAGGGATTGGCGGCCTTTCATCTTGGCCTGGGAGACATTCGTTCTGCTGTGGAAACTGTGGCCGAAAATGCAGCTGAGTGAGTGATCCTGATGTCAACCAGCCTCCCTTAAATTCCTGAGGCAGAACACTTTCTTGAGGAATGCTGTAGTAACTACTGGAGATGGGTGAGACTGCAGTAGGTTTCTTAATACCTTTATTTCCTATAGCGTGCATTAGCCACAAGAGACCCACAGTCTCTGTTTCCAGTCTCCCTCACACGAACCGTTAACCATCTCTTTCCCAGCACGCTCTCCGTTCTCCATTCCATGCTCACACATATTCCATTCTCTCCTCCAGCCTAATACACATCAACACCATACATCTCCCTCTCATTACTGAGTAAAATAGTCCAGAAATGTCCTTGGAAATGTCTTCATCCTTTCGGTTCCATGTGGTTCTTCCTCCAACTACTACTCTTCACTTCTACACAAACACTTCTTTCCATTCTATTAACTCCCTCTTCTGGTTTGTTACATAAACTCACTCTATTCTAATTCCACACGTTCGTCTTCAGTACGGATTGCTCCATACATCACTTGATAGACCCTTTGCGGTCCAGACCACTTCAAAGACCCTTGCACAAGGCTGCAGGAAGTTTTATCCAGACCCAATCACCTACTCTCACTACAATTCTCACTGGGGAATTCCTGCTCTCATTCTACACTCATTCCAATGTATGTCTGCCCATTTAGTGTTCTGTAATCATGATGGACACATCTTTGTATTTGGTTTCCTTCCCCTACTCATCTTGAATAGTGACATTAGCCAATGCCCATCTAGCACTGTCCTTAATAACTTCATTGAACCTCTCTATGATTCCATTCGTCTAGGGATGGTAGACTGAACTAAACGTGTGCATTATTCCATTCTCTGACAGATACCTCTTTATCTCTCTTGAGCTAAACTGTACTCTATTATATGTCATAATAATAGAGGGGTAACCCGTTCTTCTGAAGAGTTCCTCTAGGAATTGTATAATACTCTGGGTATTAATACTTCTAGTTATTGTAAGTTCTACCCATTTTATCAAGACATCTATCAACACTATACAATAATGGGCAGCCCCCTGACTCTGCACTGGTCATACTATATCCATACCTACCTTCTCCCAAGGCAAATGTGGAATTGACATGTCTGTCATGGGAACTCCTCTTGCTTACCTACCATTCTCACTTACTCCACACTGCACACAATCTTGTACTGCTCTCTTGATTTGCAAATCACAACCTGACCACCAATAATCTGTTATCACTCTCTGTCTGGTTTTGGTGAGGCTTCGGTGTCCTTCGTATGCTAACATCATTATGGCCTTTCTAGCCGTCAATTGCGGTATAAACCTGCCCCCTCACAACACATTACCTTATATTACTTGTAATTAGTCTCTGATAGTCCCCCTAAATTGGTTCTTTCAATTACCTCGTTCCTTCTTCCACCTATTTTCTGTGTGTACTATCTTACTTTACACAAAGGTTTGTACTCACTCAATCCACACTCCCACAAATATTTCATTATTAATCAATGTTCAATGTTTAACAGTCTTCTTTTTTACCATTAATGCACCCATGTGGATGAGTGGCTGCCAAACGTGAAAGACAGTTCACCGGTATGTTCCTTATACCTGGAATGTACTCCACTGTGAGTGCATACTCTTTTAATGAAATTACCCATATTCAAATCCTCACTGACAGTTTCTTCAAATACTTCTCCATCAACGTTTTCTTTAACCACTTAACCGCTAAGAAAAATGATCATAATGGAGAATCCCATTCACCCACAATGAGCAATCTCATCCTTAGCATTTAAGGGATTAAGGACTTGAGATCTGTGCGTACCACAAATGTAGTCCCCCACAGAAAAGTCTGTATTTTTCAACTGCAATTCTTTCTCAATGGTCGTGTAATTCGTCTATGCTTCTTTGAGCACTCTGGAACAAAGGGTATTACTTTTTCCTCTCTGTCCTCTATTTGCATTAATACTGCACCTAATCCATAATTTCTGGCATATGTAGACATTTTGCTTCCTTTTAGCTTGAAATTACGCAATGATGGTGCATGATCCAGATCTTCCTTCAGAGTTATACATTCTTTCTGTCATGCCTCGTTCCACTTGAATCTTGACTTGTCCTTAGGTAGCACTCTCATGCTAATGGTTTTATTTGCAAAATTTGCTATGGACTTGGAGTAATGCTCTGTCATGCCGAAGAAGGGTCTAGTTGGTCTTTATCCCTAGGCTCAGGTACCTCCTTCATGGTCTTCACCAGGTCTATTCTTGGTTGAATGCCTTTATTTGAAATTCTACGTCAAAGATACTCAATGTTGTCATTACTAAATTGACATTTGCCCTTGCTTAGAGTAAGGCCTTTTTCTCCTAAGACCTTCAATACTCCACTTAATTTTCGATCATGTTCTTTACAAAATATTAAAATGTCATCTGGAAGCGCACCAGCCCAGCTTTTGTCTTGAATAGTTCATACATGATCCTTTGGGACACCGATGCAGCGGATACTAGTCTGAACGTCATCCAGTTGAATTGGAACAGCTCTTCCAATGTGATGAATGCTGTTAGATGTTTGGAATGAAGGTGTCATTTTATTTGGTGATAGGCTGACCTGAGGTTCAGAGTTGGAAATACTTGTGCATTCTCCAACGTAGCCAGCACTTCTGATATGTTCTGTAGAGGGCGGCGATCTGGTATAATGTATCTGTTCAGGGCCCTTAAGCCTACACACAGTCTCACTTTTCCATTTGCCTTTGCTATTTCTACTGGCGGGGACACCCATTCTGCAGCTACAATTTGCTATATATTACCGTTCTTCTTCATCTTCTCCAATTCTACTTTAACTTTAATCCTCATTGCCAATGGCATATTTCTCATCCTATGAACTACTGGTAATGAACCTGGTCACATTCATATTTGATGAACAAAGCCCCTGTTATTATTATGGTATTTATTGAGCGCGGACCTAGCTTTGAGAAGAAAAGGAGCACTTTACAGAGGTATATAACAGTACAGATGCATAACAGGGTACTTTTTAGAGGGAACAACAAAAAAGTTATACAGCGGGGTAGGATACAGAGGGACACAGAGGAGGGGTTCAGCTGTTTAGAGTCACAGGGATGAGAGGGGCAGACGGCATCTAGCGGGGGGGGCATGTGATGGTCTAGGTGTTGAGGCAGAGAGACTCCTTGAAGAGGTGGGTCTTCAGTTCTTTTTTGATTGTAGAAGCGTGGGGGCGAGTCTCATGCTGACAGGGAAGGTGGTTCCATAGTCTTGCGGTGTAGGCAGAGAAGGGCAGTTTTCTGGTCCTTTCCTTTTTGCAGCAGTGGATTTCAAGTCTGCACTTGTACTGGCTTCTGGTGGTGCCCTAAGATAACATAGTTCTTTCCTGCATATTTTGTTTCTTTCTGCTTCTTGCCAAATTAGAATCATCTCTTCTGCATTTGCATTGGGTTTTATCTCTAACTTTTTGATGTAGACAACTCATGGGCGGCAATGACCCCATACTCATAACATATACTTTTCCTGTCACTTCCCTGCCTCGAAAATTCAGCTCTACCAGGAACCAGCCCAAGGGCTCTATTTTGGCTCCGCCGTACACCAAAAGCTTAATGTCTACTACATGCAGATCTTGCCCTTTGAGTGTTTGGTAAAATATTTGTTTGGGGGAGTAGAGTGTATTTGGCCCCAGAATCAATCATCATGTGTATTGGCACACCGTTAATCCACACTGTATCACTGGATTCTTCTGTATCACTTTCCACATCGACTATTGTAAATATGGCTTCTTTATCTTCCTCAGTCATTCCTTCTACTATATCGATGTCATGGGTTCTGCAACACTAAGTTATGGGTCCTTTTCTTCTACATTTGTTGCATGTCATGTTCAATGCAGGACATGTAGGACTGCCATTCAAGTGGACAAAAGTATTGCACCTGAAGCATCTGCATTGGCCATTACTATTCCTCAGACTGCTTGACCTCATGGGCGATTGTAGCCCTCTTAAGATAATTCCATTCACATTGCTGTTTCCTGGGTTCACATTTGTTTCAGCTTTTAACCCTATTTCCTTTTTACAATCCTCCACAGCCATTTCCATGCATTTCCCATCCAGTTTTCTGATGCACCTGTTTGCATGTGAAACTTCTTTGGTAACCCCCAAAGTACTTCTTCCAATTTTGGATGTCCTTTGAACCACAATTGTTCACATCTTTTCACTTTAGCACAAACTGATACCTTAGCCTTTCATCTGTTTGGGGGACCAAAGTTGCATGTTCTTGTCAGACCCCTCACATCTTTTATAAATTCTTCAACCATTTCTCCCTCCTGTTGGATTTGCTTGCCAAATTTGTATCCCTCCAGACTAACACTAATCTTTGTTTCATGATGTTTATCTAATTAGGCAATGCACCTCTGTTCTTGTGTTTCTTCTGCAGATGATTTGTTACCCCTGCATGTAAGAGCTGGGGTAAACATGCCGGAATAATGCCAATTTTCAATGCAATTACCGCTGGTGGCATTACCGCACGGTCGGGTGGGCGCTAATGCAAATAAAGTTGGGCGGTATCCCAGGCGGGATACCGCCCAACCCATGATCAGGCCCTGTGTGTTTTCTTTTCATGCTCCCGGTGACAAGGGTGACATTTGAGCTTTTACTGTCTTTAAACAGAAGTTACTATTTTTATTGACTATGGAAAGGTGAATGGTTGAAAGGACCCTGACAGAATTCCGATATATGCATGCAGGTGGCACAGCGATCGCTGAAGATCTGCAGAGATGTATGAATATGGAAACCTCCAGATTACATGACTCTACCCTATGTTTGACTTAAGGGCAGTCACAGAGACCGAAATATCAGAGGTACTACAACAACTCAGAACCATAAATTGCAAGAGGGACATCTGTCTTGCTCTCGTGGTCAAATCATGCACTATTCAGTTGTTGCCATTGATAACCAAATTTGTGAATGCATCCTTTCAGGAAAATCTAGTACCATCATCCACCAAACAGGCATGGATTTCCTGTTAAAGAAGCCCTATCTCGACCCTAGTGTTCCTGAAAACTATCGTCCTATCACCAACATACCTTTCCTCTTAAAAACCCTGCATAGGGTAGCATACACACAGATACAGGCTTTTCTGTTGACACATAATATCTTGGGTCAGAAACAATCAGGATTCAGGAGTGCCCATAGCATTGAATCCACATTATTGGTTCTTGAGGCTAACATCCTGAATACTTTTGACAAAGGTGGCACAGCACGCACTACTGATGGTTCTGGATCTGATCGCCGCCTTTGACTTGGTGAACCATCCAATATTGATCTCCAGGCTGTTAAACTCTGCCTCCTTCTCTCCAGCAGCAGCTAAGTGGATTAAATCCTTCCAGGCAGACTGTAAAACTAATGTTTTTTTTAATGGGGATGCTCTGGCAGATGAAATTCTGGTTACTTGTGGAGTCCCACAAGGCTTCTGTGTATCTCCAATGCTTTTTAACATCTTTACTTTGCCTCTCTTTGAAATGGTGGATGCTGAATGCGTGATTTATGCTAGTTACGCTGACCGCACACACAGGGCCTCATTTTGAGTCCAGCGACAACTCGCCGGAATTGTAAAACTTTTCCGGCGCCTGATATCCCAGTGCCACCGGGACATTATAAGTCCCGGCGGATCGGGAAGTCAGGAGTCGGAAAATGTTGTTCCCCATTCCTATAGGTATCGATGGGAGTGGGGAGATGGAAGAAGTAAGGTGCTTCTGTGACAAGTCTGCCTACTGGCCCCTGCAGACAGTCTTGTAGTGTGGCATGCCAGAAAGGGTGCCGGTACGTTGATACCGGCACCCTTATTTCCAGACCACCACACTTGTGATGAGGCCTAAAGTGTCTTGTCCCTTTGGTAGGCGATTACAGCAAAGGCACTGTTTCATCAATTCCATTTATAGTATTATACACACCTGAATGGTGGACAACGAACTAGCACTCAACGATGCTAGGACTGAGTTTATGATAGCTGGCATGGCATCTCAATTACGTATTCTGAGTCCTGAGTATGGACACATTTGGATTACATGCTGTGTCATTACCACAATTCCAAAGGATAAGACCCTGGCAGTTATTTTAGATCAGAAACTCAACATAGGCACATGTGAACAGTCTGGTCTCAGGCACCTCGTATTAGCTTAAATTGCTTGTGCAATTAAGACCCTTTCTTCATACTTCTAATTGTGCCACCATCGCATGGGCCTTCATTCGGGCCAGATTAGATTATTGTTCCAGCCTTCTTCAGGGCACAGGCAAAGGGTAAAATCACACACCTGTAAGTCTTTCAAAATAAAGCAGCGCGTGTTGTTGATCACAGAAGTGATCACGTATCGGCAGCCAGGAGGGCCTTACATTGGTTGCCCATGAACAGTAGAATCTCCTGTCGGCTGCTGTGCATCACGCACAAGTGCCTCTATGGCAAAGGTCCCAGCTATCTATCGAGCAGACTCTCCTGGCTTCTGGCACGGAGATCGCTCAGATCAAACAACTCATGTTTCCGGCAAGTGCCGAGTGCTAAGCTAATGCTAGTCACCCAGGGATCTTTCCCCTATGTTGCACCAAGGTGTTGGCACTCCTTGCTGCCAGACTAAAGAGCATGTCAATCTTTTTCTGGCTTCAAACGTCCATTAAACACTTCTCTGTTCTACTGATCCTCCCATATTCTGAACCTCTGATTCCGGCACTGGTCTTACTGTAGCTATCTGTTCTTTGTTGTTTGTCATGTCTAGCGCTACTTTGTCTATGGGCCCTCTGTCTAGAACTATACAAATAAAATAAATAAATGTGAAAACGACCCCCAGGAGATGAAAACTTTTATTTGATACTCCACATGCTAATGCATACAAACCACGCTCACTTTTCTCACCTAATTACCTAATTCACACTCTTGGTTTGTAAACGATGCAGGAACATAGCTCTCAAATCATTTTCTGTTCTGCAAGTCTTGGCACTGGTGTCACTTGTTCTTTTGCATCCCTGTACAGTTTATAAATACAGGACTAAAAGTGCCAGAAGGCACTAGGCGTGAGCATAAAAGCCAAGGCTGGATGATTATTTCATATCCAGCATTGGGCAACCTGAGACCCTGCCCAATGAGTTATAGTACTTTCAAGAATTAGATACGCCCAGAAGAGCATGTGTGATAAAGTCACAGGGCTGCATTCATTTTTTGACAAATGCAGGTAGCTTGGAATTTTGCATAACGTGAATAACATTTTCAGTTCCACAAAAAGGTTTGACCTTTTATTTTAAACCATAAAACAACTAAATACGCACGCTCATCAGCTGCCAGGAAGAGCTCTGAATACAGCTGAGTTGAATATCAGGTTGGGCCTCAGTCAATGAGGGTGAGATTTGGCCCTCTGTGCAACTGATGGCCAGTCCGCTTAGCCCCCCACAGCGGTCAACATGCGGCTGTGCCTGATTCTTTAGACTGTCTAGGGCCAGTCTGTCCAGTCTGTCCAGTCCTCCACAGAGTTCCACATAGAACCATGTACATTTGAGAATGTTCCCTATTTCCCCCAGAGGTTCCTTAATCTGGCTGCACTTTCCTTTCAGGGAAGTGTGGGCTTATCTAAAGTGAAAAGCACTTTCCACGTGGTGGTTGCACAAAAAAGCTGGATTTTCACACTTATGGAAAAATGAAATATAAGCTCAGATAATTTTCAAACTGCAAAACGATCAATGTTATTAATGTACTTAAGTGCCCATGTGGAAACATGTACCTTGTGAAAGACTAGTAGTTCCAGGAACAAAAGGCGTTCGGAGCAAAGATCACGAATTTGAGCTAAATCTAAAAATGCACTGTTAGTGGCACGCTTATTGAACAAAGAGATAATAAAGATGATGAAGTATGGTCTGTATTAAATGTTGTAAACCGAGGAACTATTGTAACCACGTGGAGAATGCAAGTAGTAAAAAATAGCAATTATGGATCTTGAGATGAAATAAAGATCTCACAGGCCTCAACATGATGACTGAGGGGACAATATTAGCGAATTGAAAGTATATCAAATGTGCATTTGGGTCTATGAGAACACCCAGTACACATATATTTCAAATAGATATATCCTGCTTAAAATGCGGCTATGAACAGATACTATTCTGACCCATCTGGGGCCAGTTTACAGAATCTTTGCACTGGTGCAAGTGCAAAATTGCACCAAATGAGCACCAGGGCAAAATTTGCCCTAGTGCATAAACATTGGGGAAATACTTAAAAACCTTTGTACCATGAAAAGTGCAATTTTGCATTTCATAGGCACTAGTGCAAAAATTGCCCTAATGGAAAAAATATGCATTTTTGCTCCAGGGCAATGTTTACACTAGAGCCAGTACTGAATGGTATAAGCACTAGGGCAAACTTTTCCTTGTACAAAAATGCATTAAAAGTGTGTGTTTTTTGCAGTAGGGCCATTTTTACCCCAGTGATTATACCATGCAAAATTGAACTTTTCATGGTGGAAAGGGTTTTTAATATCGCCCAAGGTTTTTGGAACTGGGGCAAAGTTTGCCTGACAGGCAGAAAGACAAATCCTCATCTCGGGTCAGAACATCATTTTTAGATTTAAAAAAATAGGGGCGTTGGGGCAAGGAATTGTAGTTCCCCTTAGATTTAAATGTAATTGTAAGGTTATTCTACATTGTTTTTCAGAACTCATGCAAATAGGCAAAAAACGTTAATTCCAGATTATAGAGGTCAACACAGCAGATATTGATTGAACACAATTTACAAAAACTTTTGAGAGATGAGTACATCCCACAATAGTTCATCTTTTAATTCACTATTTCTTTAAACCTTTTTGAATGATTAAGTAAAAAAACGTGTGTCTTTGAAGTGATGCCTCCACTTTAGGAAACACACATTTTTCCATGATTATATCAACATCCAGGAGCACTTGTAAAATGTATCCTTCTTGGTGTACTAGTGGTATTAAGCAGATATTTACTGAGAGATATACTGTCTCTTTAAATTAAATTTTAACCAATACCACCACACAAACATGTACAGTCAATGGAAAAGAGGATTTATAACAAAGCAATGAAATTAATGTTATGTAATAAACTTAGGTTGAACCATCCATCATAAACTGCATGGTGACAGAAAGCAATTACAAAAAGAGGGGTAGCATATTTTATTTTATAATTTCCTAGGAAAAATGTATTTCAAGACTTAGAAATTGTGACAAAAGAATAAGCTCCAAACAAACTCAACATTTCATATATCATCATTATTTATTAATTTCATGTGGGAATACTTGGTTACAATGTAAAGCAATTAAAACACTTTTAGAAGTCAAAACATGTAGATCTTTTGAGAAAACCTATTTATACGAGGAATTGTTTATCTGATTTTCAACAGGAAGTTTAATGATTCCTATGTTGAATAATTCAATATCCTATATACAAAATAATTTGTTAATTGGTTTTGCTTTTCTTTTTGATAATGGATGAATGGATTGCATGATCGAATGAATGAGATACAGTTGGTGTGGTGAACTGATGTTTGGGTCATTCTTTTTTACTTAATGTAATTATCTGTGTGTGTGTTGCAATTTTCCATTACATTGAGACACCAACCTGTTGTGGATCAGATTACACCATTGTAGTTGTGTAAATCAGATTTCTTCAATTGTTTGTCAAGTTCAAATTTAAAGTACCTTTAAGTCAAGTTTAAAATGATTTGTTTTGCCACAATAATATTGTTAGGACCAACCTATTTTGTAAATTTCCTTTCATCTAAGAAGTAATCTCTCACAGAGATTGATGCGTCCCTGATGGCTAATGCTTCTTCTAACTATTGTGTGTGTTTTGTATTAATGTTAATGGTCTGGTATTGCTCTCATCTGGCACTTTTGGTGGCCTTCCTGACCATGGTTGTATAGGAAAAAAGGGGTGTCGTTAGAGGCAGAGTGGGAGAGGCAGATGCAAAACCTGTGGGGTTGATCGGTTCAGGCTGCAAGTATCAGGTTTCTGTGGGCCAATCTGCTTATGAGGTTGGCAGAGAGACTTGGGAATATGCTATCCACGGGGAAGAGCCAGGGAAGTATCTGGTAGACTGTATTGCTTTGGGTCTTATGAGCTACTGATATCGGAGTGTGTGAGAGAGCTAAAAAGAAGAGCTTAGGCAAGGTTTTTTTTAGATGGTTGGAGCAGAAGCCAGAGTACCTGTTGTTTTCTCTCAGAGGTATACCCTGCTGCCATCCGCAAGCCCCAAAACTCCTTTCATACAATGCCACAGGCCAACATGGTATGTTCATGCCCCAACGGCCATGACTTACAAGGTGTCACACGGAGCATGTGTCTTCCATAGATAATTAGAACAATTGAATGTAAATTATATGACAGACACTAGCATCATTGCAGTATAGATTATGACTTTACTTCTCTCATCAATGATATGGGAAGTTGCTTGGGTGGGTACTCCCAAAACACCCCATGCAAACCAAGTGAAGACCATTTTAACTCATAGATGCGTACAGAGAATATAGAACTGTATAAAATGTGCTCCTATGTTTAGCCATAAAACCTGAGACAGTGGTCTTCACCGGCCAGTAATGTAGGCCTTGCCGACGTTACCGTTACCATACAGTGAAGACTACCTCCTTGAGTATTATTATATGATCATTGCCACAGGTGTGAACAATATGGCCTTCGTTCAGCTATATAGGAGGACATGCAGGTTCATAAACCCACACTACTCAGCAACCTTTGGCAATGATGCAAAAGCGTCACCTGGCTATGGTGCTACAGGCAGGCCACCTGGTGACAGAAAAATGAAAAATAAAAACATTTGGCATGGCCTCTGAGAAATAGACGCTCATAATCAGGTCAGCAACAGAGCCATGGAAGTGGGCAGGAATGGAGGAAATGGGAGGTCCTGGGTTTAAAGGCCCTTTGGAGACAAAGCAGAGTGAAAGATGCTCAGGTGAGGTCAGAAGGTATGGAGGTGGACCAAGAGACCAGGGTGAGAAGGAAGGTGGGATGGAGTGCTGAGGAGTCTGTGGTAATGCTGAATGGGAGTGCAGGTAAGGTATTGGATGTGATTGAGAGTGGTACCAAACTGAAAGTTTGACTGTGACTGTGAGAGAGAGTGTGTGTGAGAGTAAGTGTTATGGGAGTGCATGGAGGTAAGTGATAGGAGAGGTGCATGCGGGAGATAGGTGAGTGGGTGATGAGAGGGGATGTAGAGTAGGCAGTGAAGGCAGGCAGGAGTAGTCAAGAGAGAGCGTGAGAAGGATGGACTAGGGGAATGGGAAATAAAGCAAGTAGCCATGAGATTAGGGAGTGGAGTGATAGGGAGAGCAAGAGGAAGTGGGAGAGCATCTGATACAGGAAACATCTTGAACCATACTAATACGAATATTGGGAACGCTAAAGCAGGAAACCCTTAGGAGAAGTCAAAGAGAAAGGGTAAGCGAGAAAAGGCTTTGGCCTTTAGGCCCTCACCCAATTCTTAGGCTAGACTACAGAATATGGTTTACCAATCTACATTCTGGTTATTGTCCTGGGGATTATGAACGTCTGGGTTAGAGTGTAGGGAGCCCACAGGAGGTTGAGGGACCAGGAAGGTAAAACCACTAGTTTGGCAAATTTCTGACCTACAAGCTCATTGCACAGAATCTTTATTATTTGTCGATAAAAACCTTTGAACCACCCTTTGGATTCTGGAGATTGTTGAAACTATCTGTTACATAGATAAATACTCACAGTCCCTAAAATCAGAACCAAACCATCCACATCATACCAAACTGTAGCATCCTCCCTAGGTGAAATAAACAGTGAACGGTGGCCCCTGAGATCATGGACTGACAATAACCTACCTTTCAAAAGCCATGACTTCAGGAGGATAGCCCAGTAAAAATAACACTGCTATATTATCAATCCATTTACATGACTGGGGGATTCAAGGCAACCATAAGGAGGAAACTAAAACTGATCAAACATGAAGATATCCCACCGCGCGAAGACCTCTGCAGGCTATTTCGACAATACCACTCTCAATAAGAGTACAGAGAAATGGCCGGCAGAGCTGATGACGTCTGAACACATAAAGATGAAAAAAAATCAAGAAGATGCAGCAGTCAGCATCAGAGACAGAGGAAGGAAAACAAGTCAAGGAATTCACTGTTGGGAAGTGACACGAGACTGAAGCAAATGTTCACAAAGGTGATACTGTAATTTTCAAAGACAACGCAAAAGGACCATCACTAGGTTCCACAAAATTCTAATGTGGCTGACCCAAAAGAAAGGTGGACACATCCCAGCAGAGCAAGGCGGCCATACAACCAAAACAAGCATCTGCCATTTCAAAAGAGTCTGTAAAATAAAAGAAGATCATAGGGATACAGAAGAGGAAGAACAGACGTAAGGAAATTGAAGTGGAAATAGAACCTCCTGAGACTGGACCATCACATGAAGATGCAACATGCATGTGGGAAGAGGAAAGATCATGCACAAATTGAGAGATAAGAGGCCCACAATGACTCATTGAAGAATATTAAGCTAAACAGTTTTAAAACAAAGACCAAAAAAGATATTATGCCCCCTGCAGGGACCAGTAAGTAGGAAATCATCTGTCCCTGCAGGGGACCCGCAGGAAATGCAGGGTTCGAAATTGAAGAGACGCTGGGAGCTATTTACCTCCTGCTTGTAGCCTAGAAGAGCCTGGTTAGCTTGACACCAACAGCTAGCAGGAGCTACATTTGGCTCCACGGGCCAACTGACACCAAACAAACACAACTATGTCAATATTATCTCTGTGTGTTTGCGACAATCTATCAATAAACATTAGGACACCTCTATACAATATTTAAAGCATAGGAAGTCATAAATAATGGGCACAATGATAAAATGATAAGTTTGCATCTTATGTGAAAGTTAGATTTGTGGAATGCTATATACTGGCAACTTGTTCCCCAGTGGTAGCTCCTGTACGCTGGTTACTGCTAGATACCCAGTATCTGGGTTTAGCTCCTGCTTATCCAATCTTAATTTCAAACCCTGAAATGTAAAATAACTGAAGGGTTCATATGGAGCAGGCAAGGTGGAAAACTTGTTCACTTTGCCTCTGGAGAAGGACAGAGTGTGTGGTGCTCCACAGTGTTTGTACACATAGAATTTAATTATTGCAGTTTATACTGGGCTGTTCCAGAGTGATTATTCCAAAGAGCCCAACACAGCACAATATCACAATATGACAGATTTTCTCAGGCAATTGCTTGTTATCACACCTGCAATGTGTAGGCATCGGACTCAACTTTTTAAAATGTTACTTTTGGTTTTTATGTGCTAAGCATTGCAAGCATCCTCAGGAACACTTGGTAAGTATAACATGGCCAGGGTGTCAAATATAACAAACGTGCATACTTGTCTAAGAGCAATTTTAGATTTCTATCTATCACTTATAACACACACAGCAAATAAATGTTAATTGAAACATGTGACTTAAGTGCACATGCACTTCTGAAAATATGAGTCAATTACCATATAACTAGCTTCTCTGATTCATCAATATTATCATACATTTTTGGGAGGCCTCTTCTCCATAGGAAGAATTTGTCCTGATACGAGTCAGGAAAATCTGCACAACAGTGATGTATGACCAAATCAGCACTACACATCAATTTCACATTCAAAGAATAGTGCATTTTCCAGTATCTGAATATCTGTTCTCTCCAGTGTCTGGGTGCATTATCTTCAATTGCACCAAACACATTAAGAAAGCTTGCTATGGGGTAGAATGAGGCCTTCACTTACCCTTACAGACACTACACAGAAACTTGATTTTTTATTTATTTTATTTATTGTTCGTTTGTTAGGTGCTTATACAGGAAGTAAATACTGTTTGAAAACGCCCTCTGGGCAACAGGGAAGGGACAAGGGCATGTGATGAACCTTCTATGCCTTGGGAGTGTTCAGAATGTGCAAGTGATGAAGGGAAGGCGAATAGGATAGGTGCTGGGGTGCTCATGTGTGAGCAGCAGACGAAGTGCAGTGTAAGGTAAGTGCAAGCCTCCAGGGGGGAGGGTGAGCTGAGGCAACTGCTGAGGATAGACAGAAGCTGTGGGCGATTCGGTGTGGGAGGTCAAGGCTCCAGGATGCATAAGGGCCCTGAATACAAAACAAGCAACTGTGAGATAAGCAGAGGAGAGAAGGGGGAAAGGAGGAGGTAAAGAGGAGAGTCTTGAGGAGCGTCCATTATTTAAGAAAATCCTGCTCAAGACAAAGAGGGAGGGGGGGAGGCTGTTCCAAAGAAGGGTGCCAGCTGAGGAAAGCGATCAACCTCCTGCCCTCTGTTTACCGAAAAGCTTTACACACAAAGAGTTGGTGCCAGAGGAGCGCAGAGGTCTACAGAGGGTGTATTTAGTAAGAGGGAGTTGCAGATAGAGTGGTCCCTGGCCCCTGACAGCCTTGTGGATGATACAGAGGGATCTGATTTTAATCTGTGAAACAATCGGGACCAGTGAAGTCTTTTTAGGGCAGTGGAGATGCGGTCCCTGGGCTTGAGGCCAAGGATAAATCTTGCTGCTCTATTCTGGACCAGGGCTCGGGTAGCATTGAGCTTCTGGGGGAAGGTGAGAAAAGTTAGAATTCTTTTGAGAAGGAAGAGCTGAAAGTGGGACTTCTTGGCAATGTCCTGAGTGTGAGGGAGGAAGGAGAGTGAGGAGTCCTAGATGACTCTGAGGTTTCTGGTTTCAGAAGAAGGAGCAGGGGGAGAGCCCATGGAGGTAGGCCAGAGTGAAGGGAAGAAGTCGGGAGCATGGGTCCCAATGGCAAAGATCTCCGATTTGCTGGTATTGAGGCAGAGATCATTAGAAATGCACCAGATATGGATGGCAGAAAGGCAGTCTGGGATGATGGAAGGTGCAAGAGGGTCAGCAGGACGTTTGAAGAAGAGTTGTGTGTCGTCAGCATAACACTGGAAGTTGGGGTAGAAGGAGGAGATGAAGAGTGCCAGCTGAGTAAGGTAGATGTTAAAGAGCCAAGCCAAGAGGATAGAGCCATGGGGGACACCACAAGTGGAGAAGGAGGTAGGAGAGGAGAAGGTTCCCAGGATGACTTGAGAGGAGTGGTCAGTAAGGAAGGAGGTCAGCCAGTTCAGTTCCTGTTCCGAGATACCAAGGGTGTTGTGGAGCCTTTGTATGATGATGAGTGGTTGACCATGCCAAATGCAGAGGAGAGGTCAAGAAGGATGAGGACAGCTGGGGAGTTGGAATTGAGGGATGCAAGCAGTTCTTCACAGGTGATCAGAAGAGCAGTTTCCGTGCCTCTGGATGCTCGGAATCCAGATTGATGGTTGTCGAGGCCACCAACAAGTTCAGTATGAGAGTTGAGTTGGGACAAGTCCAGCTTCTCCAGCCGTTTCCCCAGAAATGGGGTGATGGAGATAGGGCGGTAGTTGGCTGGAAAGGTAGGGTCTGCTGATGTTTTTTTTTAAGGAGGGGACGCACAAGGGAGTGCTTGAGGGAGGAGGGGAACAAACTAGTAGCAAAGGAGTGCTTACAGAGATCAGCGGGTGCAGGGGCAAGAGAGCCAATGTTGTTCCTAATGATTCTGGATGAGCAAGGGGAAACCTGTTTGGGAGAGACATTCATGGAGCGGACAACTCTGGTGACTTCATAAGGAGAGACAAGGGTGAAGGAGGAGAAGGAGGAAAGAGGAGGGTGAGTGGACAAGGCAGGCATGGGGGGTGGGGGATGGGTTGGGAGAGTGTGTAACAAGGCTGCTAAGGATGTCCAGAGTTTTGGTGTTGAAGTGAGTGGCGAGCGCATTGCAGAGGGCCTGCAAAGGAATAGGGGAGCAGGATACTGCGGAAGGGTTGGCTAGTTCCTTGCAGATTTGGAAAAGTTCAGCCGTGTTGTTGGATGCACCAGATACCTGTACCTGAATGTGGGCCCTTTTCGTTGCACAGATAGTCTGTATTGCCTTTGGAGCAGGCAGCAAGTCAGTTTGTCAGAGGGTGTGCCTGAGGTTTGCCACTTCTGTTCCGCATCTCTGCACTTTCGTTTCAGGGATGCAAGTTCAGAGTCATACCAGGTGTTGCTCTTAGAGGCAGATTTCAAGCGGATCCTCATGACTGGGGCAAGAATGTCAAGGGCGTTGGAGATGGATAGGTGCAAGTTGCTGAGAGCAGTGTTGGTGGTAGAGTCTGAGTTGGGGGATCAGGGGGATAAAGGTGGAATTGAAGGCAGCAGCTGACACTTGTTTGATCGGGCGGATGTTCGCGAATGAGGTTGCCAGGGCTTTTGGAGGTGTGGTCACAGGGCCATAGGCACCTAGGTAGGAGGGGAGAAGGGAGTGGTCTGACCAACAGAGAGGGGTGACCAGGGGAAATGAGAGAGGGAGGTCGGAGAGGGTGAGGTTGTCCAGAGTGTGTCCAGCAGAGTGGGTTGGACCAGAAGGGAGAATGGAGAGGGATAGAGAGGTGCAGAGATCAATGAAAAGAGTGGATGCTGTGCCAGGGAAGTCCAATTGGATGTTAAAGTCACCCAGGAGAAACAGGTTGGAAGACGTAGAAAGTAAGGAGGAACAGAAATCAGCCAGTTCAGAGAGGAACAGGGAGGTAGTGCCAGGAGGCTGGTAAATGGTAGAAATGGTCTGGGTGGAGGAGGGAGAGATAACCAACTTGTATACCAGGCTCTCAAAGGAAGAGTAGAGCTGAGTGGGTAAGATGGAAGAAGGAAGCCACTGGGAAGATTAAGGCAACCCCACTGCCAGCACAGTGAGGTTTAGGCCTGGAAAGGATCTTAAAGCCATCATGAAGGACGGAGACTGAGCTGGCATTGATCCATGTCTCAGTAAGAGCGAGAATGTCAAGGTCAGTGTCTACAAGAAAGAGGCAGATGTCAGTAGAGTGTTTGTTGGCTGAGCGGGTGTTAAGAGTCGCCAGGTGGAGGCGGTCTCTGTCTTTGAAGGTTTTCTGAGGAGGAGTATGGAGGCGTTGTACTTCAGTCGGGTGGCAGAGGGGGAAGAAAGGGGAGAGGCAGGAGAAGGAAGGAAGTTAATGATAGATGGCAGGATCCGGTCAAAGAGAAGGAGGTTGGCCTGAGGACCCTGACCCAGAATAGTACCGGTGTGGTAGACATTAATGATGCAACGTGAGGAGAAGAAGCGCGCCAAGATGACTTCCCACTTGGTGCCACCATCAATGAGAGAGGATGTGAAAGGGGAGAGAGTAGAGATGAGAAGTCCATAGATCTGGAGAGGGGACATAGAAGAGGATATCAGTGAAGATCTCTATGGAGGATGCACTGGCATAGGTGTCTGCAATGGAAAGGCCAGGATTTCCACCCAATATATCTCATTTGTGCTTTTCTATTACAGATTTCGTGAGAGAGGGAGGATAGGTGATCGTGTAGCAGTTAGAAAAGATTGGAGAGATGGTGAGTGCCATCTCAGGGGCAGAGGATAGATGAGAGAAGGTAGAAGGGGATGGCCTGCACCTCACAGGCCTGCCCTACTCACAGGCGGCCTACTGGTTAAGGAAGGCACAATAAAATGCAGAGCAATATGTGGGGTGTAGGATTCGATTTACAATGCGCACAACAAAAATGCAAGATGTCAAGCAAAAACACAATGCAGTGCACAAAATGGATGCAAGATGTGAAGCACACCCACCTAGATACGATTTATTTAAAAAAAGGGAATACATTGCAGTGCTCAAAATGAATGCAAGTTGTCAAGCAAAGTCACAATGCGGTGCACATAGGGATGCAAGAGAAAAGGAGAGTGCTGTAACGAAAAGAGGAGTTCAAGGAAGAAAGGCAGAATAGGATTGGCACAGTTACGGTTTAAGGAGATGGCTGGAGGAGGCAATAGTACAGTTCAGCTTTCACTAACCTTTGCGCAGAAAGGGTCCTGGGGTGCTGAGGTCCAAGTTCATGCAGCAGTAAGCTGTGCACAGGAAGCTGCAGCATTATTTGTGGAGCGGCAATAGGGGGGGAGCAACCGTGCCCAATCAGGCTCAGGCAGGAGCCTTAGGAGTGGGCCTTTGGTGGGGGCTGGCGTTCACCTGTTTGCTGGCCTGATTGGGCCTTTTGGAGAAAGCATGGCCCAATCAGTGAGCAGAAGGCAGGGGAGGCCAGGCACTTCAGTGCCTGAAATTAGAGGGAGGACATGTTTAAAGGGAGGCCAACAACGAGATTTCAAAGGCAGCAGGATGAGTTATCTGGAGCAGAGTGTGCAAATACACACACCAGTCCTCCGTACAGCACTGCACTGGGAGGGTTAACACAAATTCAAATAATGTGCCAGTTTAATAAAATTATTTTTCTTTTTTCTTTGATGATCGCTGCAATAATGCTGACGTTCTGGCAATACCCCTCAAGCCCGTAGGGCTTACCTGAAAGCAGGCTGGTGAAAGGCAGGCTGGTGGTGTATCCCTGGATGACATGTACTTGCCGAATCATGCAGATCACCACCTGTGACACTCCAACAGACATTGTCATGTTCGCCTGGTAGGATCCAGAAGCTCAGAATAATAAAAAAGAAAGGACTTCAACAAGAAGAGGCCCATTTGGTAAAATGTTACTTTTGAGTTCCTCTAAAACCATCAAGGACCACATTGACACCCTAGCTCTGGCACTTGCTGATTTTTGCAACCACTCCTTGACGCTGGATCCTTCTCCTCCCATCTGAAGCACTTCTTTGTGCATCCTCTTCTCAAGAAACCCACAGCTGATCCTTCTTGTCCAGCTAACTATCGCTCAATTTCCATTACTCCCTTTCTTGGGAAACTCCTGGAAAAGTTGGCCATCTCTCAGTTTAACCTTCATTCCAATTCTGTTGGCTGTCTCCATGACCAGCAGTCTGGCTTCAGAGCTGCCAGAAGCACAGAAACTGCTCTCCTGAACATCCGTGAAGATCTGCTCTCCAACCTTGACTCTAACATTCCCTCTGTCCTCATCCTCCTCGATCTCTCTTCTGCCTTCGACACGGTCAACCATATCATCCTGCTCAACCGTCTCCGTGAAAACCTGGGTATCACTGATCAGGCTCTGGCCTGGCTGACCTCTTTCCTCTCAGTTCGACCTTCCCAGGTCCAACTTGGGTCCTTCCTTTCCTCTATCTTCCTCTCTACCTGTGGTGTTCCCCAGGGGTCTAACCTCTCGCCCTGGCTTTTCAACCACTACCTGGCAACTCTCGCCCACTGCATTGCTGCTTTCTGCTCAAATTTCCAGTGCTACGCTGTTGACACTCAACTCATTTTTAGGCTGCCCTCTGCCACCTCCTCGCCCTATCTCATCTCATGGTGGCCTAACTGCCATTCAAGATTGGTGTGCCACCAATTATCTTTGTATGAATGCCAGCAAGACAGAGATCCTCCTCATCGGCACACCTTCACCATCCTTTCCCCTCACTCTCTGGCCAGCCTCCCCTGCCCCTCCTCCTACCCCCACCTGCGAGGCTAAGAACCTCAGGGTCATTCTTGACTCCACCCTTTTCTTCTCCGCCCACATCTCTAAGGTCTCTAAAAAGTCAAATTTCTGACTGCACCTCCTCAGAGGTACTCTGCCTTTCCTCTCCTTCCCCCAGAAGCTCATGGTATCCCAAGGTCTGGTTCTCTCTAGCTTGGACTATTGTAACAGCCTCTTTCTAAATCTTCCTGTCTCTACTATCCGCCCTCTGCAACTAATCCAGAACAGGACTGCAACTCTTGTCCTTGGCCTCAAGCCCTGGGATCGTATCTCTCCAGCTCTGACATCTCTCCACTGGCTCCCAGTGGATGCAGGGATTAAATTCAAAACCCTCTGCATTGTCCACAAGGCTATGGGGCCTGGGTCCAAAATACCTTCAGCTGTCCCTGCGCAAATACCTACCCTCTCAAGCTCTTCGCTCCTCTACCTCCAACTCCTTCAGGGTCAGTCGTTTTTCAAATAAACGAGCTGGGCGTAGATCTCTGTCTTCGGCTGGGGCCTCCCTCTCGAACAGCCTCCCTGCCACTCTAAAACTTGAGGAGAACCATCTCCGGTTCTGGAAGCACCTCAAGACCTTCCTCTTTTCTTCTGCCTTCGCTCCCCCTCTCCCCTGTTCTCTCTTGGCACCGTGCACCTGGCCACCCTCTGTCATTCGGGCCCAGGTACCTGCTCACCCTGCCACCCTCCCATACTGCCTCCAGGTCACCCCTTGCACTGGGGTCTGTATCTGTACCGATACAGACCCCCTTTTCTTCCTGCACTTATCGGACCTACCCTGTCTGCTGCCTTAAACCTAGCACTTGCAAATTGCTGGCTGCATTACCACTGTTTGTTGCCTTTATTATTTATTTATTGTTATTTATCTGTTTCTCCTCTGCTTTGCACTTTCCACTTCTCCCCCCTTCCATGCATTTTCCCCTCCCCCCTCTCCCATGCACTTGCGTGTTCTCAATGTCACTGGGCCTAGTTAGATCGCCGTTTTGTTCTCCCCTTTTCCCCCTCCCTTGCCTTGTTGCGCTCTGAAACACTTGTGTACTAGCACGATAGAAATAAAATATCAATCAATCAATCAATCTAACTTTGTAAGGACCAACACACACAAAATCGCCTCTTGCGTCAGCAGGCACAAAAGTAGTACCTCCCTTTCCTTTGCCATATCTTTCAGCATTTCAGAAGAAGCAGTACTTGGATAAGGTAAAAATCTACCACAATGTGCTCCATTCCGAGGTTTGCCCCTTGCAGAAAATCTCAGCACTACACACATGTATTTCCCAATCCAATGCACTGTTCGGTTTACTCTTCACTCTTTCAAAAGTTGTGATCCATTCGTTAGGTACCGTACTTTTGCATTTTTAGGAAAATCGAAAAGCACGTGCAAACTCATCAGAACACACACAGACGCCATGCATTGCCATTCCATGTATATCCAATGGAGTTGCTGCGTCATAATGCAAGCATTGAACCCTGGCCATCCTTTCTGGAAGAGACAGTTGAATAGGTTTTTCACTCCTTTCCTACATGAACAAAATTGCACGCACCTACCAAAATTGACGTACTTGCAAAATGTAAGACTTTTATTTAATGTCGACCTCATCGGGGCCGAAGAGAGCGGCCTTGCAAAGAATATTGCTGTAAATTATCTACTGAGATCACTTTCTAGTTAAAGGCCATGTAAAAGATTTGCAAATATTGCTGTTTTCAGATTACAATTCACTGGGAACGGAGGCCCTCGCCTTTTCCACTTTAACAGTTCACTTGCTGGTGGAATGTGAGCGGTGTCGCACGGGAGCCCGGAACAGCTTCTCTATGTCTGAGATATTTCACCCTGGAGCAACTCTGAGTCAACAATGTAAATGGTTCATCGGAAAATGTTAAGCAATACATCTGATAGCGCTCCCCGCTGCACGAGTGTGTACGCTGCTTTATCATGGCCCTAAAACGGTTATAGGTCAGTAAAATGGTTAGATTTAGTGTGGAATATGCAAGCACATGACCCGGCTTCTGTGTGGGAAAAATACCCGGGCAGTTGCTAGTTGACAATTGACTTCTACTTACCCTTTAGATTATTGTGCTGCTTGTTTTTACTCTCGTTAAATGAGCATGTCCCCGTTTCATGTTCATGTTGTTAAACCATTTAAATGTGAGGCCTCTGTACTTGGTTGAAGAAAGTGAAGGCGTGTCCCTGAACCCTCACACTGGAGAGAATACAACCCCTAGGGAAGAAAGGCCCAAGTCGATCTTGTAAGGAAAACACGTTTTAATCTGACCGGCAGATGAGAACAACAGCAACAAACTCTGCTGCTAAGAACGTTCTGCCGAAAAGTAGTACAAGCAGAATTTTATAAAGAAAAACATTGTCATTGATGACGCAACACGTACAGTAGAAATCCATGCGGCTGTTTGGTGTGAGCCTATACATGATCCGCCTGCTCCATAAGAGATGCCAGGTCATTGGTTCCAGCCCAGTCGGTCTGTCTTCCATCACATGGGCTCTGCAGAGATCATCTTCTCACTGACGAAGGTCAAAGAACAAATTATCTACACTCCTAACACAATGCTATTTTATCACTGTACTGTGCACCTGGCAGGCCTTAGGACGGGCACAAAGGAGCTTTTGGGGCACTCTAACCGTTGCACACACATTTCACTCCCTCCCTTTTGCGCCATCCGGTTCCAGGGGTCCCACCCTCATTTTGAACCATAATTTATCCCTCCCAGCACCTCGCAAATGCAAATCATATGATAGTTGCTCAAAGACGTGCTGTCCATTCTCTTTGAACATTTAAGGACTTGTTACTTTAGGGTTAGTGGTCAAAGGGCAACTGGTGGCATGGAATTCAGGGATCTTGAGGTTTAGTCAGTTATTTGGGCTATATCTCGTGGTCGCCTGGGGATGGGCCGTGTCATACTTTGGTCAGTGTGAGATAACATGCACACCAGGCACAGGTCTATGATCACGGCCTTGTAGGGCACATTCCTTGCGGATAAAAAAAACATCTTTGTAACACTGTTAGAACAATGAGTGAACTTTATGGCAGTTGGGAGTGTGGGTTGTCCACACTGGAGCTCGGGCATGACTGGAGATTCCCCTCGTCTCACAATTAGGGCCTAGTGCATGAAATGCTGCATGAAATGCTGCATTCACTGCGCAGGCCTTATCTCCAAACTATGGTTACTAACATCTACACAAAAAGGCGCTCAGAAAAGCCAACTCCTTTGTATGACAGGTCCTCCGACATCACATCTTCTACCAGAATCGAAGTTTCAAAGTCATATTCTAAAGCCACACCCAAAACAATGTTCAGCACTCTGGCAATTTCACCCCAGAAATTACACACCTTTTTACAGTTCCATAACAGTGTCCCAGTCTTAGGTCTGCACCCTCAGCATGCACTACAGTCACTTATTATTTGTGTGTTCATATTCTCAAGAGTCCAATATATTTTGTTTAACAACTTGATCTGCCTTGCAGAAAACAGGCCCCTGCCCAGAGGAAAGCTGCCATATGGTCCTCCATCAGGGACAAGGTAGTGGCAGTGGCCATCGTCCCACGTGACTTAGAAGACTGCCGAAAAGGGTGAAACGACCTAAGGGCCAGGGTCCGTAGTCTCATTTTCGGCCACAGAAGTGAGCGCGTAGCCACATGAGGTGGCACTGTGTAACCCCTCGCCCTGACATCGTGGGAGGAGAAGGATAGCTCCATCCTCCACTTGGAGGGGATAGAGGGGATTGGGAACGCAGAGACTTGAGCAGTAAGCCATGGGGATGGTAGTAAGTCTATCAGACCTCACATCTGAATGCACTGGCCAAAGGCATGCGTCCCCCAGAATAGATGAGCACAATAGGCAAGGGAATGGGCAAACACATATTTGCAAATGCACAGTGAGTACGCACATGTCCCGGGGGGGGGCAATTTATTAAAGCACATGCACTGTAGGTGAAATGTGCATGCCAACACATGGAAACATGAGAAGCACCCATGTGTGCCATGAGAGACCATGTTAGCAAGGGAACCTTCAGTGCCCCCACAACAGCAAGCAACATTGGCATGCCAACAGGCATCATGCACATGCATGCACTGTGTACACCCTCAGTAGACACTATCTGCACCTAGCAGTAGCAGCAGTCCTTGGCCTAAATCCATCCATGGCCCTCACATAGAATGTGTGTAATCAGAACAAAGCCAAAGCAGCAGGATCAAGAGCAGCAGGGAGGTAGCAAGGTAACAGGACACCACTGCTGTGGCAACTGTGGCAGCCATGGAGAAAACCACCATCCCACATTGGTGCCCAGTGGCCCCTCCACCGGCCATGGAGGTGGCGTGGCCGAAGCCAATGCAGGCACAGCCACAGCCATTCCACATCCAGCGCCTGTGGCAATTGAAAAGGATGCCATCCACGTGGCAGCACCCACACATCTGGACCCTGGCACCTCCTCTTCAGCAGCGTGGGACGTGCGTCACCAGCGCCAATCTTTGCCAGTCACAGACAGCAACAGCTCCACCCATGAGAAAGACACAGGCTTCCACTTGCCCGATTTGATCCCTGTTACGCTCACCTGGTATCCACAGGGACGCCACCCAGCTGGGTTACTCGCTGGTATGCTTCTCAGCTTTGCCGTGATGTGGTCTGCGGGGAAGGTTCTGCCTTGTGGTAGAATTAGGCGTGCTCTCCGTCCTGCCTTCTTTGCAGGGGCACGTTGTCTTTCATGGGCGAGTGAGGTCCAGTTACTTCACTGATGCCGGCCCGTTTGATATTGTTCAGGTAGGTCTTATTGCTGTTCTTCAGTTTTGTTGCTTCGAGGAAGCTGTTCTCAGTAGCTGCGAATGTTTAAAGATGAAGACTGCAGGAAAGAGGCTGCTGCTAATGATGTTCCTTTTGTCTCCTTGCAGGTTCTGCTTCTCCAGGGTTCTAGGGAATAGCTGGACACGGTGAGCGTCACGTTGCAAGCTGCAAAGTAACGCAAAGCGTGTTGTCTTGCTCGGGTGTGGTTTAAATAGCCCCAACAAAATAGTCCAGGTAAAGTAGTCCCTAGGCTACCACACCCAAAACACTAGACCGCATAGCTTGGTTCTTACGAACCAAGCTATGTGGATGCCTCCATGTTGGCTGACAATACAATAAAGTAGGTCCCAAGCACATTGTTTTTCATGGTGTAGGAGTCTGGCGCCATAGGCGCCAGGACTGTCCCCATGAGAGCTTTTGAAGAGGATGCCAGGCTCTAGAGGCCCGAGTCCTGACTCCACCTGGCCAATGGGTTTGCCAGAGGGGTTTTTGGGTGAGGGTCGTGACAATCCCCATCCATCCCCAGAGCCCACCAGCTGGTCAACACCACACCATGGCAGCCATATGACCGAGACTGGATGCCATTGAGCAGTGCCAGGCCTCAATGGAACAACTAACGGCCCGGCAGGTGGAGCACATGCATGCAATGAGGGACTGCCTCCAGGAATCCTGACGGATGATTTCCTGTTCCCTCTGCCATACCACCGCTTCGATCTCTGTGGTAGGGCATAGGATGAGAGAACATGCAGAGGGCAAATCAGCCTTTGCAGAGTCCCTGAACTCATGCATGCAGCTGACTCTGTAGCACACCCGGGGCCAGCCGCATGAGCCCTCCACCTCTGCCCCCCCCTATGAGGGATCACTGCCCAGCACCCCAAGGTGCCGCTCCTTGGTCCTTGAGCCATCTCGCACCTAAGTTGCTAGAGCAGGCTGTCAAAGCCAAGAGGCATCGGAAGTGACATTCACTAGGTACATTCCGTTCACAGTCACAAGGGAGGTGGGTGAGGAGGGTGCGTTGGGGCTGGTGCTTTGGGGAGGGGGAAGTGGGGAGGGAGGGTGTGTTGGAGATTGTGTTTTGGGGAGGGGGAGGTGGGTGTGGAGAGTATGTTGGGGATTATGTTTTGGGGAGGGGAAGGTGGGTAGGGAGGGTGTGTTGGGTATGGTGGGTGGGGATGATGTTTAAATACTAGTTCACTCGAAGAAATGCTAGGACATTCCTTATTGTGTGCATGTGTTTAATTATATATAGAGGTGCACAGCATGTGGCAAAATAAATCATCCATGAGTTCTTGCCCAACCAGACGTCCATCCCTACCCTGTTCCTTCTCACTGTGTGGCAGCAGAGCACCTCCAGGTAATGAGTCCTCCCTTCTGGGGGGTGGCATGTCCTCATTAGGGGGCAGGGGCCCATTCCACCTGAGGCAAATGTTGTGCAGCATGGCCCAGGCAAGAACAATTCGCCTGACCTTAAAGGACCTGTACATTAAGGCCCCTCCCATCCAGTGTAAGTGCCAGAATCAAGCCTTCAGCAGGCCAAATGTCTGCTCGATGCACAGCCTGGTCTGGAAGTGTGTCTCGTTGTAGGCCATCTCCTATAATGTCTGTGAATTCTGCATGGGTGTCACCAGTCATGATAGCTGGAGGTATTCATAGTCACCTGCAAGGCCAAAGGTCATAGGTGTCAGTCAAACAACATTTTGGATATGCTTCCTTTTACAATGCCATGTTGATAGATACTCTCTGCATTTCTTTTACAGGTATTGTCGCACAACATGAGTTACCATCACAGTACTTGCATGTGGAGTCGTTCACTATGGGGGAAAATGTGCATTGCCATTTAACACCATGCACACAGCTCACAGCCAACACTCATCACTTTCAGGGTCTGTACTTGGCTTGGCAGAATGCCATGGAACCTATGTTGGGCCTTTGTGTTGTTCTCAGGCATGTGCCCTGATGGATAATTAGTTGTACTTCTGCAGGATTGTGTTGTTTGCATCTATTCCGTAATGGCTTCTCATACATGGTTACCTGAGTACATGGCATTACTTCCTTCCAGTGTTGAATTGTATTTGTTCAGTGTTGAACTGTGTCCTTCCATGTACAGGGACGTATAATGTTGTATTGTTGTTCCTGCAGTCCTGTGTATGTGTTGCTTGCCTGTATGGGCAATATGCATTGGAGACTTATTACTTCATTGTCAATCATGTTCAGGTCCTGTGGGTAGTAGGATGTCATGTGCAGGGTGAGAGGGTAGGTCATGCATGTACTAGGCCTTGACAGGACGTACATTATGCAAGTGTGGTAATGCCCGCCACTCTTCAAATGGCATTTCACTGCTGCTTCAAGATCAGGTTGCCCTCTGTGCCTTTCCATGTATACAGGCAGTGTGCTGTTCCACAGGACCATGGCATCGTGGGTTGAACCAGGGAAGCAGGCACAGCAGTGTGTAATGAGGAGGTCAGGATTGCAGGTGATCTGGACATTCGGGGAGTGATACTGCTCCCTGCTGCTGTAAACCTATTCAGGTGCCTAGGAGGCCTCCAACGCCACATGGGTGCAGTCCAGAGCGCAATCATGTTGGGCATATGGGCTGCTGTGCATAAAAATGTGCCTTCATGGCATTCTCCTGTGCCAGGGTGGTGGGCAGGGAGATGTGCCAGGAGACATGGCGCAGCAGTGTTTCCAGTACCTGTGCAAGCACATTCGGAAATGTGGGCTGGAGCATGCCATGCACCATGACCACTGTGTGCTGAAAGGTGCCAGTTGTCAGGAAATGTGGGACCGACAATCAGCAGGGTTAAGGCTGTTCTAATGTTGATCCTGCTCTCTATGTCATTTTGGATCAGAGTGAGCAGCTCAGCAATGGTCTTTCCGTTTTGCCGGTACAGGGCCATTAGCTGGTTGGAAGTCAAGGCCCAGGGTGAGGGCCTGACCCGGGGTATGGACGGTCGTCTTGCATGGCGTCTTCTCCTCCTCCTCTCTGCGCCATGTACCCTGTGCTGCTCTTCCAGCCAGTCCAGCTCAATGCGAAGCAGGAGCAGCTGCATGTCCAAATTTGCAACAGCTAGTGCCAACATGGTGTTGGAAAGTGTGGTTAGGGAAGGTGTGGGCCTTATGTACCCTTCCTGAGTGGATTGGGTGCACCTGTGGTTTAATTTCCATCACCCGTATGCATTTACCTCCACCTGTCTGGTGGAGGTAACTGCACTGTTTTTGGCAAAATTACCACCCATTTTCCACAGTGTTTTGGCAGTATTTTAACTTGTAACAGCGGAAATACTATTTTGTATCTCTGCAGTAATTTCGCCGGTGGGATTAGCGCCAGGGATAATTCCACCATATGTTGGCGGTAATTCATCCAGCACTAATTTCACTGGGGCTAATTCTGCTGGCGGTTCCATGTGTTAATATCCCCGCAAAAATATTGCGATACAAAAATATCGCCATATTTTTGTGGTGATATTGAGCCATGGACCCTGCGGGAGACACCCCTGCAACCCCTGCATTATTTTTAAATGTGCGAGGGACACCCCCGCAACCCCAGTTCCCACAAATTATCCCCCACAAATATATCACCTATGGCGAGACAAACGACCATATGTACGGCGATATTTTTGGTGGGGATAATATGTAGGGATACCCTTCTGGCGGAATTAGCACTGACTCATTATTCAGCGGCATGGTAAAAGTGGCAGTAATTCCTTTACTGCCACATTTACCTTGTACCGCCAGACTCATGAAAAGCCCCATAGTCCCAATGCCCGAGTCTCTTTTCATGTAGCTTAGGCAGCAGAAGTTTGAAGACTTTATAAAGGAACTGATTAAAAGCAAATACTAAGCTGAAATTAACTGAGATGAATAGGAAAAGGAAAATTCCAATAATTGTGAACATGCTCATCCATTTTTTTCAGTTCGGCCATTTATTTGTTTTTAAAATAATATGGTCTGATTCACTTTCAAAAACACATGGTGTAAGTCTGTCGAAGAAGGAGTCCAACAAGGAGATGTCATGTTTGGGTTATAGACTTTTATTTTCAAACAAGACTTTTATTTTCAAACGACAAAACCTAACTATCCCTGCCTCTATGAGGGGTTTCCTATCTCAACCTAGGAAAATAAGGAAATGTCAGAATGTCCGTCAAATGATAATCCGTCCTTGTCCAAAACCCTGCTTCTATCCCATACACTTCACCCTAAGATGTTCTACATAACACAACGTTCTTCCACCAGGAGAATGCCTCCCTTTTTTTGGCAAGCTCCGAGATATCAAAGCAAAAGAAAAGGTCTCTCACTAGGAGAATGCCTCCCTTCTCCTGGTGTCTGGAGTCTTTAAAGTCCTGGTTTTTCTGCTATTATCAAAAACCTGTCTCCGTAACCCTGGTAGCTCCTGCTGTGTTCTCATCACTAGGCCCCCAAAGACTTCCTTGGTCCGGCCTCCTCTCCCAAGGCCTTCTTTGTAAAGGATATTATTCCCTATGAATAGTTTCCTTGAAATTTGGTAAGTGGTATTTTGACTACCACTGCAAAGAGGACATACTCCTCTAATGCGTTCTTTGTATTCTTGGCTGGAGTTTTGGTAAGTAGCTTTAGGACGGCCATTTTGGTAAAGAAACACTTCTCTGTGGTACTCTGTCTTCCAAATTGGGTCAGTGGTCTTATGCCTGCCACTGTAATGAGGAAACCTCACCCTGTCATACTTTTCAGCTTCTGTTGGGTCAGAGGGCTTATGGCTACCACTGTTCCGAGGAAGTTCTCCTCTGATGCTTGATTCGATACTGTTAGGGCCCCGACCCAATTATGGTGGTCAGTGGGCTTATTGCTGCTACTGCGATGAGGAAGGTCTCCTTGGATGCTTGATTCGATATTGCTAGGGTCCCAACCCGTCTCTGGTGGTCAGTGGGCTTAATGTTGCCTCTGCGATGAGGTGGTTCTTCTCAGATTCTTGATTCGATATTGCTGGGGTCCCCAAACCATCTCTGGTGGTCAGTGGGCTTATTGCTGCCAATGTGATGAGGAAGTTCTCCTCAGATGCACACTCCACTCTTCCCAATAGTGTGGTTGTTACTACTGGGCTAGGGGAGAGCCGCTTCAGCCTGCCTCTCTTCCTCCCCTGTGTCTCCTCCGGGTCTCTCGTATCTTCTATTACCTTCTTTGGGACTTCGGTACATCACCAGGACTTCCTGGGCCTGTGGTTCGTCTCTATGGCTCTTTGGGCTTCACTCCTCTGCTTCCACAGCATTGCAACGTCTCCATGTTCTGCTGTTTTGCTCAGCTCTCGTTTCCTGCTTCAAGCTCAGGTCTGCTCCAGCAGGCCCCACATAGAGCTCCCTCAGTGATTTGCCATCGTCCTCCACTCTTCTATTCCTCTAGTCTGCTGACAGGATTTGAAACTCCCGCTCTGGATGGTTCGCACATTTGTTGCCTCTCCCGGCTGGGCTTGACAACTTCTTTAGTCCATGGTCTCTTCCTATACATTGCTGTCAGTCCATCCCTGGAGGTTTGTGAAAGAACTTTGTTTCTTTTGACACCTTAACCTTTATGCCTCCTTGGGGCCACCTCGTACCAGTACTAGCACAGTCAGTAATCTTAATTTCTTCTGTGCTGTTCTTTATCCTAGTACTTTCTGTTTTGGCCGTATCTCAAGTACTATAGTAATACATTGGTCTACTCTCAAGGAAATGGTTTGGAATTGACTGGGACTAGGGAATGTTGGGTGTGATGTTGTTCAATGGCGTGTACCCCAGGGGGTTGTCGTCCCTCCCCTTGAGGTCCTCCCACATAAAACCAACCTAGGGGGACTATTGGGTAGCGGCTGCACCTCCCTAGCCTCCTGGGAAAGGGCTCCCCTGGTGAGAAGTGACGGTATTATGTGAATCGTCACAATGTTTACAACTGATTATCTGAGAATGTTGGTGTTATGATGTAGGACCATATCATTCAAATTTTCTGTTTTTGTATCTTTCCAAACAAATCCATTTGATGATAGCTACAATGTCTTATTTTTATCAAGGGTTAAATTTGGAGATGATGAAGAAAAGTTTTCCTGTTTCAATTGAGCACACTATGTTGTCTGTCTTTTCAATCAATCAATCAAATATTTTATTCGGTGTAAAACCATAAAGTAAAAAGAATACAGGTTAACACATAAAATCAATTTCCATTCTAAAAGATTTAAAAGCGAGTTATTTTGAATTAGGCCTTTTCCACAGATTCATCCAAAAAATATCTAAACAGATAAAAACAAATTAAGAAAACAAATTAAGATAAAACAAGTAACTGACAGTTCATATCAAGAGGAGAGCAAGCTCGCAGCCTCGTATGGTTTTGGATAGAAAGACCGCATCTCAACCAACTTTCAGTGAAACATCAGGTTGGCTGCCGCCTTCCTTCATCCTTCCTAGAGTTTATAATCTTAATATCCAAGCCGTATGGACATAACAGGCTACTGAGAATAAAACATGATACACAGTTGAATTCCTACAAAATGTCACTGCTTCATTGGTGAAGCGTAATCTGGCCTCATGAAGCAATGGTCTTAAGTATTGATTTCTTATATCTTTCAATTTTATGCAGAAAAACAAAAAGTGCATAATGGTTTCCATGCTGGAATCACAGAGTGACAGATATCTGTTCCACTCAGACCCCAAGATTTGGTAAAACAGGACAGAGGTAATATCCCCATCCTAAATCGAACATACAAAGATCTTTCCGATGGCGGGTACATATAGCCAAGATACCTCTCAAATCCATAGTCTTTTATAACCTCCAGATAGTCTGGACCCCATTTAAGAATAGTAGCAGCCTCAATCACCCTTTCTTGTTTCCTTACTGCTGCTGCTTTCTTAATCCTGGGTAGAGTTGATTTGTCTATAATGTCGGGGGTTTCCCATAGTGCACACTCTTTCAGTCCAATTAATTGTTCTTTGATGTGTGCAACCCATGGGATGCCCCCTGGACCCCCCACCAAGCTTAATAAATGTTTTAACGCATATCGGTACTTCCTGATGCCATCTGTGCTCCACAGTTGTAGCCAGTAAAAAACTGGCTTTAAAGCCACCAAATCCCCTACCAGATCAATGTCATATTCCAGGTGCAATAATGCTGCCGGTGAACTTTGCAGTAACTGAAGCACATTTTTTAAAAACTTATTTTCAATTTTATTGAGGGGCTGTAGATGAGCATGGCCCCAGATTTCTGCTCCAAAGATAGAAGCTGGGATTCCCTGCCTTTCGCACAATTCAACTGCCGTCGAGATTGTGTCACTACCATGTTTTTTAAAGAAAGAATCTTTAGCTCCACTATTCTTTCCTAAAGTTCTTTTTTTTTTTAAACAATTTTATTGATTTCAAACAAACAATACAAACCAAACAGGCAGTGCATACATCAACAGTTCCATTGTACATTACTTGCTTCCAAGCACTGCTTCCCTTACCCCACCCCCCGTTCTGAGCCTATTACTTTTCACATCCCGTTCTTGCATCTTGTGGCAGGGTCTCCCCTTCCATGGGTTCCGCCGGGTCTCGTGTGGACCCAAACTATTCCACTATCAGCAATTTCCAGGCCATCAGGGTCTCTGTCTCCTCCTCCGCCCCGGCTCTGCCCACTTCTTGCCATACCATGGTTTCTGCCTCCGCCCATTCCTGCAAATCCTTCCACCACACCTCCACTCGCGGTCTATGGCATGTCTTCCACCCCATACCAATTCTTCTCTTTGAAAGCACATATGCCAGATCCCTCAGTCTATCTACATGCTTGAGTTTCTGCGATCTTGGGAACCCCCCCAGCAAACAGGCCCACACTGTATCCACTACAATCTTGACCCCCTTCTCTGCTAGTTTCTGCGCCACTTCGCTCCAGAAGCGTTCAATAACCGGGCATGATGAGAACATATGCACCATGCCCGCTTTCTCCTCATCACATTTAGGGCATGCTTGCCGTATTGCATTTTCAAACCTCGATATCCTCTGAGGAGTCATATACGCCCTATGCGTAATATACAGTTGTATCTGTTTTAACCTTGCATTCATCGATAATGTCTTGTGGTACCCCTGGACTCGTTCCCACAGCCCGTCTTCCATCGGGGCTCCCACCTCTTCTTCCCAATCTAGTCTCAACTGTGTGACCTCCTTCCCTACCTTCGACATCATCATCTCGTAGATTCTAGATATCTCATGTCCTCCCTCCGCTATGTCATATATTATATCTTTAGTAGCATCTGGTTCTTCCTCCAATATAACTTCTCACCACACTCTCTTAATTTTCTTCACCATTCTATAATATGTAATATACTGGCCCGTGTGTAACCCAGTTTCTTCCCTCAGCCCCTCAAAGTCTATTATATCCCTCTCGCCAGATATCTCCCATTGTCGCCAACCCAACCGGTTCCCAGTGGTTCCTGATTATCATCCTTAGTTGTTCCTCTCCTCCTGTTAATGCAACTAGTAGTACCTGCGGAGAGCATGGAGACAGGTTCTCCATCATCTGGCATGCCCTTCGCCACATCTTCCACCCTAGTATCATCATCTTGGGATGCCCTTTCATTTCTGCCCTGGAGAGCCACATCATCTCTTTCAAGTAAAATGGGGCACAATGTTGCCCAAATAACCTGGATTCGGAGGTCCCTTCATCAGACAACCATTTGGCAACATACTGTAGTTGGCTCGCTACATAATAAACCTCATAGTTAGCCAGTTTTATCCCCCCCTTTCTCATAAAAATTCTGTAGCTTCCATAGCGCCACTCTGTTGCGTGCCATGCCACAGGAAATCCCTGCACATACTGTTCAGTTTAGTGAAGAACCTCTTGTGTATTAGGTATGGTATATTCCCAAAATAATGCAGGAGCCAAGGCAGGACCACCATCATCAGCATTGCCCCTCGTCCCATCATTGCTAAGGGCAATTTCACTCAGAATCGCATGCTGTTTTCAATTTTTGTAATAGCCGCCTCCGTGTTGTGCCTATGCTCCTCTTCCACTGTGTGGTATATATCTATCCCTAAATACCTAAATGTATGAACCGCCCATGGTACCTGTAGCACCAGTAACTGCTCCAATAAGATCCTTTTGTATCCACCCAATGGGAACATGCTAGACTTCTGAGGATTCACCGCTATACCAGAAAACCCCGCATATCTTTCCATCACTTCCAAAATATATTGGCGATTTTCTTCCGGGTGCCGCAAGTACAGCAGCATATCATCTGCGTATAGGGAGATCAGATGCCGTTCTCCTCTTACCTCAATGCCTATAATATCATATTGTTGTCTCAAGTATATTGCTAGGGGTTCCAGGGCCAGTAAATAAAGCATTGGAGACCACGGGCATCCTTGTCTAGTTCCCCTGCAAAGCTGCCATCTTTCCGATATCACTGTTCCCATTTTGACTCTAGCCAATGGCTCACTATATAGCATCTTCGCCCACCGTATATATCCAGGCCCCAACCCATAGCACTCCAGGGCCGCCAGCAGCCATGGCCACTTGACCGAATCGAAGGCCTTTATTGCGTCTAAGGACACAATTGCCATTTCACCTTTGTTTTCGCACCCAAACTCAATAACTCTTTGGAGTCGTCTGTGATTATTAGATATATTCATGTTTGGGACATAACCCGTCTGATCGGGGTGTATCAGTTTGCTAATAACCCTCTTCAGTCTGTTTGCCAAAACAGCCGTCAATATCTTGCTGTCTTGATTTAACATCGACAATGGTCTATAGGAGCCGCAGCTATGGCCAGGCTTGTTAGGTTTGGGAAGTGGTATTATTATCGCTTCTCTAAGTGACTCTGGCAATCTTCCCAACTCAAACGCTTCATTTAGCATTTCTAACAGAGGAGGGAGCACCTCTTCTATATATACTTTATCGCTCGAGGAGGGGCCCCAGGCTTTGGTTTCCTCATGAGGGCTCTATGTGCTCGCCCCACCGTGAATCCCTGCGAGAGATTGTCAGCTCCAATTTCTTGCAAGATCAAATTCTCCACATAGTCTGTAGGATCTTGGCCTTCCTCCCCCTCCGGCAGTCCGACCATGCAGATATTGTTCCTTCTTGCCCTGCCTCCCGCTTCCTCTGCACGGTTCTCCAGGTTGGCCACCTGTTGCTTCAATATATGAACCTCCTTTGTATTGCTGGTGCTAGTGTCTGTGTTGATTTTCACTGCACTTTCCAGGCTGCTCGTTCTCTCTGCCAACGTTCTAACATCTTGTCGCA
Source organism: Ambystoma mexicanum (assembly GCF_040938575.1). Taxonomy (NCBI): domain Eukaryota; kingdom Metazoa; phylum Chordata; class Amphibia; order Caudata; family Ambystomatidae; genus Ambystoma; species Ambystoma mexicanum. The sequence goes on along the minus strand of NC_090941.1, from coordinate 624,000,474 downwards.
GCAGGGTGATTTCTATGCCTGCTGCATCTATTTTAGTCTCCAGTGAAGTTTGCAGGTCCGCCATCACTATCCCCCACGAGTCTCTCAGCTCCGTTATAGCCGCCAGTATCTGGAGGTTTTCAGCCTCTAAGGTGCTCTCCGCTGGTGCTGTCGCGCCGCTGTGCGTTGTCGCCGCAGGAGACTGCTGCGTCTTGGCAAATGCTTCCATCGTGGATTGTTTGTTTTTGCTCTTACTAGCAGTTCCTCGCCCCGCCATCTTGCAATTTCCGTTTGTATCTAAGGTTACTTGGTCTGTTGCGTACCAATCCTGCCTCTCTGTCGTGGTGTAATACCAGTGTGTCACTCCAGGCCCAGGGCAGTTATCCTTGAGGAGCCCCTGTATAAATTTGTGTTTGTGAAGCTGTTTCTTCGGGTGGGTTGCGTCCTCCCACGTTTCTAATTATCTTACTGCTTCTTGGAGACTATTCCATACCACCAGCATGACCACCCATCTCTCGGGCTCCTCATGTTCTTCACGCCAATGCTTATTTCCGTTGCAGTCCCCCCTGTATCATACCAGCTTGGCTACTCCTCCAAAACTCTCAAGTGGGTCGCGTCCTCTCACATATCTCCTCTGGCTGCTGCAGTCGCCCCCCCTTTGCTTATTTCCTTGGATCGCTGGGTACTCCTCCTTCTGCGCCGCCAGTAGATATATTCAATGTTGCCTGTGCGCTTCGATGACTGCCACCTGTCTTATTACTATCAAATATCCAGGAGGCGCCAGCCCTTAGACGGCTCTTGCTACAGAAATGGCAGTACACCCGAATATCCTTTTAACCTGGCAGTGCTTGGGTGCACTACCCGTCTCCTCGTGCAGGTTCTGGGTGCTCTCCCTGCCCTTTGTGATGATTTAGTTGCTAAGCCCCCTTACAACGAAGAGCAGGTGTCCAGCGCACTTTAGGTGCTAAAGTGTCACAGCTTCCCATAGAGACTCAGCACCCAACTAACATTACAATAGGGTTGCATGTAGGTTAGAGTTATGTGCTCCACTGCACACCAAGGATGTTCATTATTATTTGTTACGTGCGGTTTGCCACCATCTTGTGTTTGTGCCCAGCTCGCCTCCAGCACCTGTTCGCCTCACCCTCGCGGGTGCTTCGTGTTCATTTATTACATTCTGCAGTCAGCTGGGGCTCCGTTTCACTTATCCATCAGCCGCTCACGGCCGGCATTACACAAGCAGCCCACGCCGCCGCCTGCAATCCGTGCCTGCAACAATGTCCTTCCCGAGCGGCAGGGAGCCGCGTAGGCACCAGCCGCCCGTCTTCACTACACGGCAACTGTAGCCATTATTTCGATCAGTTCCTCCGCTCAAGCTCCAGAGAGCCACCTCGTTATAGCCACATGAAAGTTACAGTAGCAAGCATCAAATGCGAGGCGTTGTGTGTTCTGCAGCGGCTCACCGTTCCTGCTCTGCCCTGCAGCTCAGCTTCTCTCGGTCTCCTCAGAGGCTGTGGGCACAATCCCTTTGTTGTCCGCCATTTTGGCGACAACGTTGCCACACGGCCGCCCACTTTACTTTCTTTTTTCTTCTGATTGCCGGGCTCAATGCACTCGCCAGGAAAGGTTATTGCAGTGCAGTAGTTCCGACGCTCAATCCTTCATTTCTGGAACACCCGGGTCACTTTAAAGCATAGTTTCAAGGATCATTTTCGGATCGGCTAGAGCAGCGCAAAGGGACACATCCTATTCCATGGCTAGTTAGCCACGCCCCCCCACTATTCTTTCCTAAATTGCCACATGCTTTAGCAACCTGCGGGGACCATCCCCAGTTCTCATGGAATCTAATTCCTAACTAATCGTTGAACAGAGTCTGCTCTAATTTACTTTTATCTACATAGATATCCAATTGGCTATGCTTTGAGAACTTTGGCCTAAAAATCATGTTTTGTGTTTTTCCAGTATTTAGTTGCAATCCCAGCTCCTCACATTTCTCTAGGAATACACTCAGGTTATCTGGTAGATAAAACTACTGCGTCATCGGCATAAAATAACACAGCATATTATCTTGGCCCATTTTAGGGCTGTCCTTGCTCCTCTATGCCAGTGGTCTAATGATCTCATCAATGTATATGTTGAAGAGGGGCAAGAACACAGCCTTGTCTTACCCCCTTCACCACATCGAAAGGATCTGTTAGCTCCCCTGCTAGGCCAAAGCGCACGATAGCCCTATTCCCAGTATACAAAGACTAATTGCTGAAATCAATTCCAAAGGAGCACCACTACCGCTCAGGATCCGCCAGAGTGATCCAGTAATACAGCGTACAATTTCATCTTGAAGAGTACAGTGTTCTTCTGGATCACCAGGAATAATCGGAAGCTCTGATCAACAGTGCTTTTCTGTTTTTGGAACCCTGCCTGAATATCATTTATAATATAAACTCATCGGCCCAGGTCTTTAAGTGTGACAGAATTGTTTTTGTTAATATTTTCCTCACACTGTCTAAGAGCGAAATAGGCTAGTAATTAGCTGGGTTATCCCTATCCCCTTTTTTGTAAATAGGCATAATTACTGCATTTTGCCACAGGGAGGTACGGTATACACACTGATTACTGCATTACAAATCTTACACAGAACTGCACCCCATATCATTGGCTCATCTTTATAGAAATCTAAATGGATTTGTGACTGGCCCAAAGGCTTTCCCACTCTTTTAGGATCCAATAGCTCTCTCTGCTTCAGCTATATCCAGAAGGAACTATTTTTTATTTTATGGTCATTTGGTTAATTTCAAACCTTTCACCACATTTGACTTTTTTTGTCTCAGTACATCATTCAAAATTACTAAGTAAAAACATTTTTTGAAGTAGATATTTCCATCCAAAATTGAAAATCTCAAAAAATCTGAGGCTTTTGTTCTAACAGTATCAAAGATGTCCAACGTTCCTCAGCGTTGAGAGAAATCGCATCCGATGGTAACATGTCCCAATATTTGTTTCTTGTGTAAAGCCACACAGTCAATTAGAAGATGATATAGGGATTCTTGACATGAGGCATCATTACAGAATCTGCAAGAACTTGGCAGACCATTGAATTGTTTCTGATGAATTGTTTCTGATGTGCGAGCACCTCCCCGGTGGGTAACAGGTTCAGCCTCAATCGGAGGAAGAGATTCCTAAACTTTCTTCAGATAAGTAGGGAGTTGGTTTAAAGCTCGGCTCTCAGCTGGTCAATTAATTTAAAGTTTGTACCTTGCTTTAGACTCTTGTGTCTCAATCCAATCATTCCATTCAATTTGTTTCTTGATCGAGGTAGGATTGGACTTCAAGATTTCCAAAGAGCATCCAAGGGCTTCCAACCATTCGATACATTTAGCTTTCTAGCCGTTAAGTAGTACATTTTGGCACGTAGTCAGGATTGATCTCAAAATATCCAATGGAGGAATATGATCTTCTGCCATAGTTTTACGATAGAAGTCTATCAATTTCCACAGTACCAGTGAATAGACTCAATGGCTTGTACAAATCTTATCTGTGTTGTCGGGAAAGATTGTGTCAATGACCAGACGTTCCTCCAGAATAAGCATTCTAAGCGATCCCAGATGAGTCATGTTGAAATGAGCGCTGATTCCGCACCATATGTCAAAATCGGGAAAACTTTCTGCCAGTAAATGGAAAGAACTGGTTGCATAGATAGATCATTTTCTGTATTTCTTGTACAGAACAAGGGTTTGTCGAGCTAAAGAGCAAGCTTTGGTTGTTTGAGCAGCCTCCCACTCTCATTTGTTTATGCTCGAAATGATCCAAACTTCCAGGTACTTTATTGTTTGGACTTGCGCTAGTTTGGTTAGGCACAAAAATAGGGAAAACGTTTCTTTATTTGGTCCTTGTTGATTGCAGAAGGAGATGATTTAGGTCTTCACAGTGTTTATACTTAGGCCATTTTCTTGGAAATATGCAATCAGAGCACTTAGCATTCTTTGCAAGCCTATCTGTGTTTTATCTGAGAGTACGAGGTAATCAGCATAGACCATCCATGGGTCTGGCACACCATTCAGAATTGGAGGATGGGATCTTACTTCTTTTTGGGAATAAGCCAGATCTGAAATATACAGATTAAACACACTTGCTGCAAGGCGGCAGCCTTGTTTTAGACCATTCCAAGTGTTGATTGTTTTTTAAATTGGGCCAATCCCTAAAAGCTTTACATGGACTGAGGTGTTTGAATATAAGACCTTTATTGCAGCTATTAGATATTGTGGTCATTTCCATGCCAGTAGTTTAAGCCATAGGTTTCCTCGTTCTACACTATCAAACGCCTGTTTGAGATCGATGAATACAGCGTATATTTTTGGGTTGGATCTCAGCGCCTTGAGCTTCAAAAGATTCTATAAAATGAGATTAACATTGGTTCCGACTCCTTTAACAAACCCTGTTTGTCGGGGGTCCCCTCCTATTATTCTGTATCGAGCAGGTGTTTAGGCGACGAAGAAGAATAGAGGCAAAGAGTTTTCCCAACAGATCCAGTAATGCGATAGGGCGATAATTTTACAGGCTCATTCTATCCCCTTGTTTGAATATCGGGATTAGGACAGCATTTTTCCATGACTGGGGGATCTGCTTGGTTTCCACGATCACCTCAAACATAGTGGCACAATGATGGGGCCACGCTTCTGGGTTAGATTTTAATATGTTATTGGTTAATCCATATGGACCTGGAGCTCGTGACGTATTCAGCTGATTAATTAGGCTCAAGATTTCATGTCTGTGCCACTCGATCTTCCAGGTTTCTTGGATGCAATCATCTGGTCGCTTCATCGAAATGGTTTGCTTTGCGTACAGTGATGAAAAATGGGCATCCCATGCTGATTCCGAGACTGCAGAGATTAGGAGATTAGATTTTTTATGATGGCCGTTCAATAAAGCCCATATAGCTCAGGTATTTTGCTTGGCCAATATTTTAAGGATACTCTCAGCATCCCATTGCATTTATTGTGCTTTTGACCTACGCAACATGTTCTTGTATTTTTGCTGTGTTTTTTTTATTAAGGTGATACGATCTTGCCGGGTACAGGATTTAAGTTTTCTCAATTCAGCACGATCCATTTTCCTCCTATCTACTAGCTCTTGATTATAGGCATCGTCACTCATGGAGGATATTTTTGGGCCTTTATAGTCAGTAGGCCTATAAGGTATCAGCATCCAATCAATTCCAGTCTCTCCGTTTCCACTTTGGCGCTATTTAAGTAGTTTGCCATCATTGCTGGAACATCAGCCGAGTGTATTCACAACTTATTTTTCCCGTTAGTTTGTTATAAAGTCAGGAGATTATTCAGCATAAGTCCCTCTTGCTTTCCTTTCCAGGTCAAGGTCAGCAATCGATGATTACTCTTTTGAGTGGTAATGATCTTCAGGGTGTCTAGCTCTGGAATAATTGCTAATGAGGTGTAGATGTAGCGAGTTCCCTTTCTGCCAGGTGGGAATGGGCGAAATGTCCTCGGAGAGTCGCCCGTTGATAAGAAAGATAGATCTTGTTTGCAATTCTTTTGCCCAGAGTTGTGCTTTCTTCTGGAGCATTTGTATTGGATTCAGGTCCCCCGAAGTCTTGAAAAGATGAATATTCAAATCACCACAGAGGAAAAAGGCAGATTTTTGTATCTAAATTGAACATCATCAGTTGCTATAAGTAGGGTTTCAATAAACTCTGTGTCTTTAATGCCGGCAGAGTTCCAGTATAAGTTACACATTTCCAGTCCCTTATGCCTCTCTTTGTTTCCATCTTTTTGCGAAATTATCACAATCTGGGTGAATGAATTCGGATTCAAGACTTCCTGGACCATGAGATTTAGTGCTGCCTTCACTAAGGTCAATAGGCCAGCGAAGGGTCAACCAATTTTACCCAGGATAGCTGGATTTAGGTGAGATAAATAACCATCACATAGTGGTGGGTGTCTCATCCATGTTTGTTGGAAACAAATAATATCATATGTTTGTCTGAGTTTCCTTCTTCAAACAAATGAGAGAATTCTCCAGTATTCCATGAACATAACTTTAATGGCAGGGATTCCAACATTCCTGATTGCTAGTCGCTCTGTGCAGATGGTGATTTCAGGCCTAGTTGGATATAGGTATCAGGCAAATTTGCAGGGGCAAGCTGTCCTTCATATTTCTTATTTTTCTGCATGTATTTGAATCAACTGCATCAAAGTTTACAGTCAGACGATAGACTGATGCGTCCTCCACAAACCCATCATTCGCTCTCCTTTGGATTGATTTAAAGGAGTCGTTACACAGACGAGGATAAGGGATGGTTCGCCTCAAGGTTTTACTGATTTTTAGGGAAGTCGCTCTCGACTTCTTCGAGTGCATCATTCTCAAAAGTTCAGATCACAGTGGGAGAAAGGCATTGCTTTGGTCCAAGCTGGCAGATTTCACCAATGTCGAAGCCAAGTGTAGAATCACCCAATCTGTTCTTTCTTCCTCCACAAATTGCACAATTTTTATATCCCTTGTGTCAATGAGTTTCACTTTCGGGATGAAGTGGAGTTTTAGCACATTTGCGCGATTTAAAATGAGGCCAATGGGTGCTCTTAGAATGCGTTCAATGAAAAGCATACACACAGGAGACACTGGCTCCGGGAGATCAAAATTTGGTCGATCTTTAGCAGTTTTGGTGTGTTTCTGGTTTCAGTCGTTCTCAAGCATTTTTCCTTCCTTGATTTTTTTTTTTTTTTTAAACTTTGGTTTTATTGGCATTTTGTAAATTTAACAAACCGGGCTGAATAACCCATTAGGCACACCAGGTGATTAACTGTTCCATTCAGCCCTTAACCCCCCCCTTCCCACCGCCCCCCTCCCAACAGTGCCCCTCCCCCCTGCAATCCTGCAATAACTTCAAACGAAAGAGACAATGAGCGGCTTTATCCTTCCCTGTGTTCAGGAGACGCTGTGGTGGGTGACCATTCTTTCCGGCCGTGGTCGATGGTGCCGTTTCCCCGGTCATGGGCATGCAAGGCAGACCCAGCTGGGCTCCAGGCCCTCCTCCCCTCCCTCGGTGTGGGTCAGTGTCTCAAGTCAGTGGACATCCCATCCCCACGATTGTTGCACCCCATACCAATGTGCCATGAAAGACCCTGAGTCGTTGTTCACCAGAGCTGTGAGTTTGTCCATCAAGAACATGTTCTTTACTTTCCTCAGCCAATCCTCCTTGGAGGGGAGTTCCGGGCTCTTCCACTTCTGAGCCAGGGCCACCCTCCCCGCTCGCAGCATTGTTTCCATCATCCTTGGATATCTATATATTTCCAAGTCTTCCGGGGGTACTCCCAACAACATTGACAGAGGGTCCTGGGAGAGAGGCTCGTCCGATGCCTCCGCGATCCAGGACCGAACTCTTCCCCAGAAGACCTGAACTTTCGGGCAGAGCCACCACATGTGCTTCCTGGATCCCCTCTGGCCACAACCCCTCGGGCACATTGGAGTAACACCCGGGAACATTTTAGATAATTTTACTGGGTCCCTATGCCACCCCTGCAAAACCTTGAAATTATGTTCCATGTCTGCGGTGAACAAGTTCCCATGGAAAGCGATTTTGAAAATTCTCGACCAGGTGTCTTCCGAGATGACCTCTCCCACCAAATCGTCCCAGAATGAGCGGAAGCCCCTTCTCCCGGGGAGGTTAAAAGTGTTCAGGATTTTATACATGTTCGACACCGCACCCTTTCTCGTAGTCGCTGTATCTATGAACTTTTCAAAGGGGGTCAGCTGCCTCCTCAAGTTTTGGCCCCAAGATTGGTCGCACAATATGCCCTTGAGGCGGAGGTATTCAAAAATGGTGAGGGATCCCCCGCCGAGGGCCTCCCTCAGGTCCTCGTATGGGAGAAACTCCCCCTCCCTGAACATCTGCCCAGCCCATTCCATCCCCATGTCGGACCAGGTCTGGGAAATCCGAAATCCCCTCCCGCCCACATCAAGGGGGAGCCCCCAAAGGGAGGACATCGGGGACGGCCATGAAGTGAGGTAGGCTGTCTGTGGGCCCTCCCTCCAAATTTCCCATAGGACTCCCAGGGTCGGGTGTCTTCTTAACTTCCCCGGGATAGATTTGCGTGGTGCCCACAGGAGGTCTCTAACCTTCAGGGGGTGGGCGTCCATGTCCTCTAAGTCCAGTATGTCCCCATCCCCTCTCTCATGTGTTCCAAGAGAACCCTCAATTGTGCAGCCCGGAAGTACTGGCGGAAATCAGGGAGCCCAAATCCCCCCTCCTCCCTCGGCAGTGTCAGGGTCGCTCTCCCAGTCCTTGGGGTTTTCCCCTGCCATATAAATTCTTGGACTGCGTTTTGTAGGACCCTGAAGGTCTGCTCTGGGATGGTGGTGGGGAGCGCTGTGAACAGGTACAGAAGCCTGGGTAAGATATTCATCTTGACCGCACCAGGACAGGATCATCTTGTCCCATCTCCTCAAGTCTGACCTGATCCCTGCAATTATAGGGTCATAGTTAGTGGAGGCTAGTTTGGATAGGTCCCTGGTTAGCAGGACTCCCAGGTATCGGATGGATGTCTTTCCCACCGTGATTCCCTCGAACCTGTCCAGGGGGTCCAGCTCGGGGTCTCGCACTTTCATTGGGAGCAGGACCGATTTGGTTGTGTTGATTCTCAGTCCGGAGAAGCGACCAAATGTGGACACCAGGGACAGAAAGGGGGAGAGCGAGGCGGCCGGTTCCACCACATAAGCAAGGATGTCGTCTGCAAAGAGGGAGAGTTTGAACTCTACGTCGCCTCTGCTAATCCCCCTGATGCCCGCATGCGCTCTGATCGCTATAGCTAATGGTTCTATCGTTAGGACATATATCAAGGGGGAGAGGGGACAACCCTGCCTGGTCCCTCGCGAAAGTGCGAAGGACTCGGTCAACCTCCCATTCACCTGGACCCTCGCTGTGGGGGCTCTATAGAGTGCCGATACCCAGCTCCTTATATGGGACCCGAAGCCCATTTTCTGGAGAAGAAGTTCCATGTACCTCCACTCCACCCTGAAAAAACCTTTTTCGGAGTCTAGAGAGAGGACACATGCGTCCAGGTCAGATTCCTGTACGAAGTGGAGCAGATCTATCGTTTTTCGGATATTGTCCGACCCCTGTCTCCCTCTTATGAAGCCCACCTGGTCCCCATGAACCAACCTCGGCATTATCCCCTCCATCAGCCTCCCCACCACCTTGGCCAGGATCTTGACATCCGTGTTCAGTAACGATATCGGGCGGTATGAGGAGCATTCTGCCGGGTCTTTCCCCTCCTTGGGCAGTACTGCTATAATGGCGCCCATCATGGAGTCAGGGAGAGTGCCTCCCTCGAGGACAGAATTGAAGACCCTCGCCAGGTGTGGGGCCAAGCTGGAGCGGAACCTCTTGTAGAAGTACACTGTATAACCGTCCTCCCCGGGGAGGTTCCCACCTTCATCCCACTTATCACTTTGTCTATCTCCTCCTCGGTTACCGGACCCTCTAACCCCTCCGACATCTCTTGTGTTAGGGCCGGGACTTGTATGGACTCCAGGAAGCCTTCTATCTGGGCATCGCCCTCGCCATATTCTGAGGTATATAGTTCCTCATAGTAGTGGCGAAAGGCCTCTCCTATGTGAGGAGCATCGTAGCCTATCGTCCCCTGGGCGTCCTTCACTGCCTTGACCATTCTGCTTCTTTGGACTTCCCTTAGTTTCCAGGCTAGGATACTATCTGCCTTATCCCCTTTGTCATAATATTTCTGCTTCACCATCTGGAGGCTCCTCTCCGTTTTGTGCAGGAGGAGGTTTTTGAGTTGGAGTCTGTAATCCTCCAGGGCCGTGACCTGGTCACGCTCGAGTGGCCGCTCCGGAAGCCCGCCAGGCCGGAGCTGGGCTATTTTATCCCTTAGGGTCTTTTCCAGGGTCTCCCTTTCTCTTTTCTTCTGGGCTCCTATTTTGATGAGCACACCTCGTAGGGTTGCCTTGAATGCATCCCACAGTGTGTGTGTGCCGACTTCCCCATTGTCGTTCAAGTCAAAGAACTCCGTGATGGCATCTAGCACTTCCTGCGCAATGGCCTCGTCTTTGAGAAGGGAATCATTGCATTTCCAGCGGCCTCTGCGATCCGCGTGCCAACCCTCAGCTATAGTGACGCGGACCATGTCATGATCCGTCCAGGGGACGGGGTCTACACTGTAGCCCGAGACGTGTGGGCGAAGCGTTTCGTCCACCAGGATATAATCGATTCTGGAAAATGAGGTATGAATGGCCGAGTAGTATGTGAACGAGGAGACGTCGGACCTGGGTAGTGGAATCGTGTCGACCAGGCCCAGCTCAGTGTTGACCCTCCGGAAGCATCGTGCCATGCCCTCGTCCGCCGGTCTGACGTTCGGAGGGCCAAGTCGCTTCCTATCTAAGGCCGGGTCTAGGACCATGTTGAAATCTCCCCCTACCACTATTTTTCCTTGGACAAAGAGTTTGAGCCTGTCCCTCACCTCCTCCCAGAACTGGGCTTGGCCTTCATTAGGGCCGTATATAGCTACGAGGGTTAAGGGGGCTCCCTGTAAAGTGCCCCTCACCATTAGGTAACGACCCTCGGGGTCCTTTAGGGTCGCCTCCTGCTCAAAGCCTATGCTCCTTGCTAGCAGAATTGCCACTCCCCTCCTCCTTGACCCATGTGATGCACAAAAAACCTCGCCAATTCCTCCTCCCCTCATCTTGGGTTCCTTCCCCCGGGCCCAATGTGTCTCCTGCAGGAAAAGCAGGTCTAGCTTGGCTCTTCTGAACTCCCTGCAAACCAGGGACCTCTTTGTGGGGGTATTCAGACCTCGCACATTCAAGGTGCCCACCCCCAGGGCCGGCAAACCATTAGCCATTCTCTATGTATCTCTCTCGGTTGGCCACCCGCGTCGTGTCTAAAACCCTGTGTCGCTTCATTTGTCTCGCTACTGGATTGCTTGGATTTTCCCTTCCCCCTTCCCCCAGGGCCCTAAAACTGACCCCAAACATCCCCTCCTCCCCCCTCCCTGAGAAAACATCCCCCGCCAACTTGAAAGAACCCCCCACCCCCCTACCCGACGTCCAGCCAATGAGTTCCGCCATCACTGGCTTGTGGCCGGACCACCAGCCTGGCCTCCCCAGGCCGGGCCCGCTGAACAATGCTCATCTCCTTGAGCCCCCTTTCCCCCCCCCCAGCCTCTTCCCCCTCGGTTGCCCACTGTGTACTTGCTGTTCCAGGGGACAGAGTCGTCACTGGGACCTCACGTGCCTCCACGCCTGTCCCGCAGATTGTCGGGGTTCCCCCGCCGTCAGCCTTCCGAGTCCATTTGTTCTCCTTCCCGGGCGGGAGGTGGAGTATTCAATTTTTTGTATTTTCTTGAGGCTGTTTTCCTTCTCCTGGGTCCCGACTGCCCCGGCCCACCCCCGGCCAGAGCCTCCGGGCCGATTGGACTTCTCCGGGGGGCTGGGTCCACCACGTAATCGTGTATGGCTCCTCTAATATCCTCTTCTGTGACCAGCGTGGTGCGTTGGCCCATGTATTCGAAGGATAAGGAGAAAGGATAGCCCCACCTGTAGCGCACCCCCTTCTCCTTAAGTAGCTGCGTCAGGGGACGGCACATTCTGCGCTTCGCCAAGGTGTAGGCAGAGAGATCCTGAAAAATAGTAATCTGGGCATTGTTGTAGGTGATCACCCCTGCCTTCCTCGCTTCTTCCAGAACCTTGGTTTTTTCCATGTAGTAGTGGAATCGGGCTAGGACAGACCGGGGGTTCCCGGCTCTGCCCCCTGCTCTATGCACCCTGTCGAACGTGGGTTCCGTGGTCATCTCCTCCGCGAACAGGAGGGTGATAATGTCTTTCACGACTCGGGTTAGATCTCTCTCTGTCTCCCCCTCCGTTTCCGGGATCCCGAAAAATCTTAAGTTATTCCTCCTTTCCCTGTTTTCAAAGTCGTCAAACTGTCTGGCCTTTTCCTCGTCCCTTTTCTCCAAGGCCGAGAGCCTCATGTCAAATTGGACCTCCTGTGCCGTTGACGAGGACTGATTGGTTTCTACCCGTTGCAGCCTCTCCTCCACTTTGTCCACCCTTTGTTCCATTTTTTCGAATTTCTGGGCGATATCTGATCGCATTTCCCTAATTTCCTGAAGGATGGAGGCAAAGCCCCTCTCCATCGCCGTCGCGGGTTCCGCCATGTTTCCTGGGTGGGTCGGGTCCCCGGAGCCCGTGTGGCTGCTGTTGCGGTCCTTATACCTGAACGCTTGCAGCGACTCTAGCCCGTTCATGCGATCCCCCTCTGTGCCCCCCTCGGGGTCTGCCGCTGACCCAGATCCCGCACGTCTTGGAGTGGTCCCGTGGGGAGGGGGAGGCTGCCAACGTCGTGTACCAGCCTCTGATTGCCGTCCAAGTTCTGCACCCAGGGGGGGAGTCAGGCGGGCACACGCCCCGGGGTCGTCACCGGGGGCCACCACCCGATTAGGCCTGGTCTCAGTACCTCCGGGCTCTCTGGGTTCCTTTATTGGGTTGGTGGGTGGTATCCCCACCCCCCAGCGTGTCTTGCGCTGTGCTGCCCGGCCCGGGCCCCAACAGGACTACGATAGCGGGGGGGGGGCGTGCTGCGGGGGTCGCCTTGGCCACCCCTGATCCCGGGTGGGCTCTCCTTTTCCTGCGTTTGTCTCCTGAGGGCTCGGGGGGCAACGCTTCCAGGCCCCGGATGCTGGGCCCGAGGCCGCCGACTGGGTCGTCCCGGCCTGGTGCGGGGGCCAAGGCTGGGAGCCCGGTTCTTGACAGTGGTGGGCCGGCGGGAGGGGCCCGTCCGGCTCTTCGTTTTTTTTTTTTTTTTTTTCCCCTTCCCGGGCCGCTTCCCGCCGCCGGGGCTCGGCAGGGGCGGGCCCGTGCCGATCCTCTGAGGCGATCCCTCGGCCGGGGGTGGTCTTTGCTACCGTGGCCCCCCTACCTTCTTCGCCCGATGTTGGTGCCGCTTCCGTTCGGCTGCTCCTTCTGGGTCGGCAAGACACTGCGCTCCGGCTGGCGATCGGGCTGCACGGCTGGGCTCCGTACGTCCGCAGGCCTCTCCCCGTTCCCTCGGCCGCGACTCCAACGCGGCTCGAACTCTGGTTCTCGGGGGGCGGCGAGATCCGCTCCTTCGTGCCGGCGTCTCACGGGGGGGCCACCAGTCGATGGCCAGATAGCTGATCCGCCGGGGGGGTCCGGGGGGGGCTCAATCCCTCTGTAAGGCCCTGTCCTGGCGGGAGCTCGGCTCTAGGCTACCATTGCCTCTGCGCCCCCTGGTGGTCTCCCTTCCTTGATTTTTGACTGATAAGCAGTGTTTTTGGTCCAGTGTCATAAACGGCAAACCTTGTGAAGTCGCTAGAAGATCGCAGGTTGTTATAGATTGCAGGGAAGCAGGGTGTCCAACAACAGAGATTTTGAGATCTCCGTCCGATATTTCTTCAAAAGATATTTCTGGATTAGAGACAGATAGATCTTCATCTGCCACCTCTTCTTCCAGCGAGTAGACAGATAGATTCATTAAGATGTTTCTTTGTTCTATTTCCTCGTCAGATAGGTTGTTTTCCTCCCTGTTGTCCTTCCCAACTTGTATTGCTGGTTCACCATCTTTCTTATTTTTCGTCCCCATCTTAGAAGGGGACAGTCATTTGGCCAGCGGCACTTTTAGATTACATAGAAAAGCCTGCGACCTGTTAGATCTCGGTGGAAGATTAAAAGAATATTGAGGCTTAATACCACATAATAGAAATACGCCCGTCACGGTTACTAAGGTACAAGTACACTTTATTTTAGCAGAACAGCTGTCTGGCTCTCAACACCCCGCAATGTGTGCAAGCAGACACTGTGAGATCAGAGAGTGCTGGACATTTCAAAAACATGAGTATTTATACATTTTTCTCACTGTCCAAGGCACATCGTCCAGCCCTCTTTGTTTAACACATTTACCTAGGGTACATAGCCTTTCCACATAACTAATACATGTTAAAACATTCTTGAATAGCTGGGTGTTTTCTGTTAAACCCTTCATATGTTTTTCAAACATTGGACACTAAGGTAACAGTCCTTATTTCATTTACTTATATTTGTCTACCATTTGTTCTTAAGTTTTTAAAGTCAGCTTAGTTTCAAGGAGCGAAAACAAAGATTGCTGCAAAAGCACATGTTCAGCTTTTCATCATTCTATTTCGCTATTTCAACGGGGAAGACACTGTTGGTACAGATGGCATCTAAATTACTGATTAGCACAGCTCTTGTTTAGCTCCAAGGTTTCTTTAGTGCAGGACAAACAATCCACCTTAGCAGCTTCAGCATGTTTATCTACGCTGACACAGTACAAAGTTCATTTTGCTCTGCTGGAGCCGAAAACACAAATTCTAACATGGGACAGAAAGCAGGAGTTTAATCAAAATGGCGGATAACTTAAAATGGCGGCGTAGTTAGCCTATTTCAGGTTCATTCCAATGCGATTTACAGTGCGATGCATATATGCTTAATCCAATGTTTACTATCAGGCGGTATTCATGCAAAATATACTTTTACATCGGCTTAGGGTCTCTAGGTTGATTTCTTGTTTTCTTTGATGTTTCTTTCACTATCATAGTAGTGGCTAACCGTTTTTCAAAAATTGGGAACGGTTGCTTTCTGCAAGCTCTTTCCTCCGGAAGCATTAAATTGTCCTTTAAGGTAGAAAGATTTCCGTTAGCAGCTGCCATTACTGGTGCCAGGGCCAAACCAGGATTGGCCAACGTGTGAGACAGAGCGGATTGTGGGACCTCATGATCTAAACTGGCCTCACTCGACTTGCCCAGTGGCTCATTGGGTAGAGCAGTCGCAGGATGTCCCACTTGAAAGATTGATTCAGGTAAGTTTTCCTCCTCTCTGTCTCTCAACAAAGGATGTTGATTATTGCGAACTCGGTTTAAATTCCTAGAATTTGTATTCCCAGGGATTGAATCAAAATCATGTGTGTTAGGCGGGTGTGCACCTTTGACAGGTATGGTCTGATAGAGGGTAGTATTCACCTTTAGGGCATTAAGCCTTTCTAGCTGCAATGTTTTTGCTATATCCAAGATTGCGGTAATCATTGTTGACTTATCCATGTGCTCACCCCTCGCAAGATCAAAAAGCCTGGTCTACCACCGTGCCGTTAAATCAGCTTCTTTATCAAGACGTGCTTCAATTTTCATGGTGAAAGAGTCCAAATAAATCTGCTTCTAATGTATCATCGCCAAGAGTGTCGCTTGATCTTTCATGGCCTCCCCATAAGTCTCATACAATTTTAAAAAGGGTGCTAAGGAATTCGTCATGGTTGCCATAACATTATTTTGGAGATCCATCATAGTATCTGGGGACATCGAGGAATCCTCTTGTTCTTTCCTTTCGTACCAGTGCGTGGACACGTCTCTGCTCCTGGCGTTTTCTGGAGTGTTAAGTAGATTAGCAGATGTTGTAGATGAGCAGATATTGTAGGTGTCGCACTCTGAAAGACAGGTAGAGTAGGTGGTATTCTGTCCTCCATAGAAAAGTGCTTCACTTGAGGCTGTAGTTGATGCAGCTCTCCTTCTAAACACATTTGATGGTTTTCACATTAGTTGCCACGTATTTTTTTTGCTGGTTCTTTGTTGTCCAAGCTGTAAATGTAACACTGGATTGTGAAGAGCGCATTGCAGAAGGCGTAGAGGTCAAGTCAGGCTCTCGATTTGTTTGGGAGTTCCAAACACTTTGTTTCTTTTCTGTTGACTATTGAGTAAGGATTCTATTTCAACAATGTCTAGGGAGAGTCTCGACGCTCGTGCAGAGGGGCGCCTGTTCAAAGGTCTGGTAGCACTGTGCTGTGCCATCAGGCTTGTCTCTGATTTCTGAAAGAGCAGGGGTGTCCACCGTAGTTGAAGGGTTCACTGTGAAGGGTGTCAAGGGTGTCGATGCCGGGGTTAAAACGGTAGTCGTGGCGCCGTCATGAACCTTCAGCTCAGCTGAGAGAGGTCATGGAATACTTGAAATTGATGAGAATACTGGGGCCGTTATTCCATATAAACAACGATCATGGGAGGAGGCTGATTTTTCGAAAAGATCTTTATTGTGTGGGTGCCCACAGTCCAAGGTCTCTACTTCTTGGGGAAAGTTTAGACTCAACCCCCATGTGTCATTAGAAGTAAGTAGGTTACAATTACGCGTGTATACATTTTCATTCAATTCTAAACTCAGGTCCAAAGCACTAAGATTTGCAGGCGGATAGGACGCATTCGCGCTCACCTCCATCTGGGTTGATGGTATCCTTTCCGGATCATGTTCAGAGACCCCTTGCTCCGGAAGATCTGATTCCAAGTCTATCACATTCCTAATCAAAGGGTCGGAGGGGGCAGCTAAACACAATCTAAGTTGATTGCAAGTTCTCAAGCCAGGGGCAGCCATCCACCCCATGCTCTCTTCGCTCCTCCGAGTAAACTCCAGTCAAGTCCTGCACAAACTTTCGCACCAGACAGTTTTTTTTATAATCCAAGTAGGAGGAGGCAGGTTAAAGGGACAGCGTCTCAAATCAGCAGCAGCCACAGGAGCAGGGATAAGAGAACAAGCCAATACCGCCAGTCAACTCCTGCACCAACTCTCGCCGATTTATCCCTAAAATCATATTCTGAGAACAGCTATGTGACAGCGTTCTGATTTTGTCCCACATTGGAAGTTTGATAGGGAGATTTGAAAAATGCTGCCACTGGGATGCAGCATTGGAGAATTCTGTCCCTGTTCAAATTTTCACCTGCTACAAGTTTCCAATATGAAATATGATCTCCTTCTTCATATGCCTTTAACAGCTTTTCCCACTTTTGTACAACAAAATTATTCTTTTAAAGCCTTATAGTCAGCTCTATATAATCAGATCTGTGTCTTATCCTCGGATGCGGAGCCTCCTGTTCCGGAAACACCTCAAAACCTTCCTCTTTGCTTCTGCTTTCTCTCCTCCCCTCCCTTGCTGAACTCCTGCACTGCACTGGTTACCTGGCCACCCTTCTGATCTCTGGCCCAGTGCCTGTCAACTGCCAACCTGCACTGCCTCCCTGGCAACCTCTGCACTTGGGGACTGTTTTCTGTATCCCTTCAGTCCCCTTTCCAGTACTTTGTCCGCACCTCCTTGCACTTGCCTGTTTTTTATGTATTTTATTTATCTTATTTATTCCACTTCCCATGTACTGCACTTTCCCCCTCCCTTTCCCCTTTTGCACTCTTCCTTTCCCCCCTTCCCATGGACTTGCGCGATCTGAATGACACCTGGCCTAGTAAGATCGTTGTCTGTCCTCCCTTTGTTCCCCCCCTTGCCTCGTCGCGCCTTGAAACACTTGTGTATAGGCGCGTTATAAATGCCATATCATATCATATCATATCCTCAGGCCCGGGTCAGACTCAAGCAAAGCACTATTTTGTTTTTTTGCCTCCCTGCAAATTTTATCATACCAACTGGGTTCATATACTCCATGGAATGTGGCTGTGTACCCTGTGGAGGTCAAGTAAGGCACCAAATTCTCACACAATATTTCAAATTCAACCATTAATTCTAGATCAGTGGCACTATCTGAACAAATAGTTGCAAGATTTTCCGAAATTGCCTTATATATGGTTGGTGTTGTGCCCTGTTCAACCTCCATAAGCCATTTCACCAATTTACGAGCATGGCCTGCAAGGACAATAGTTTCTACTGCTTTTGGAGCTTCTACTGGTGGTTGAATGACCTTATTGGGGCTGAGGAAAATACTCAGGGGTTTATGATCACTTTCTGTCCTTCCATGATCCTAAGTGTACTTACCATGGCCCAGTCCTAAACTGAGATTATAATGTAACCAATAAGGGTGCTTCCATTAAACCCAGTGAAAGTTACTTTAGTAGGTTGGTCTTCTACATACCTGCCATTGCAGGCCCTAAGTTCCATATTGTATGAAATGCGGTCTGTATCAATGGCCCGTTGGTGAACCCTCTTTGGGGGTGCTGCTGTCACGACCCTCGCCCAAAACCCCCTCTGACAAACCCATTGGCCAGGTGGAGTCAGGACTCGGGCCTCTAGAACCTGGCATCCTTTTCCAAAACCCTCTTGGGGACACTTCTAGCGCCTACTCATACACCATGAAAAAACATTGTGCTTGGGAAATACTTAATGTGTTATCAGCCAACATGGAGGCTCAGATGGGAATGGGGATCTACCGGTATCGGCACCCGCGAAAGGGCAATTATCAGGTCTGCCTAACTCGGCATGACCCGGTAATTGCCCATTCGCGGGTGGCGGACCCGGATACAACTCCACCAGGGTTGTAATGAGGCCCACTGTTTCAATACTACCCAAGGGGATGCTTTGTGTTAAAATGTAAGTAAATTGTGATATATTCAGCAACAATGGTCGAAATTACTAACTGCATAGTTAAGTAACTCATAAACCTGGTCCACATTGGCCAAAATGGTGGCCCATTTCGACTGGCCCACACTGGCATTTTTCATTTTTGATACAGGCATTGCCCTATAGGCCTGGCGGCTCATCCATAATGACCCAGTGGCCCCTCACCCATTACGGAGGAGCTAAGTAGCCAGCCCAGTGAAACAGTGAGCACTCCCTCAGCTGCTTTTTCCAGCTGATGGAGTGCTCCTGGGCTGGCTGAGCTGTCAAAGGGAAACACTGTTCCCTTTGACAGTTCAGTTTAGTTCCCCAGCCGCACATGCTCACTGAGTCATGCAAGTGCTGGGGTGTTTTGCTTCGCCAGCATTGCATAGCTCATTGGAAATGCTGGCTGCGGCACTGCATGTCTGTATGTCTGAGGGGGAGCTCCTGCGCCTCCTCGCACATACGGACAGAGCAGCCTGGAGCAGGGCATTTCAGCACCCACAAGCAGGCCAATGCAGAAGCTATGTTTATGTTCATTGTTTTTATTTAAACATGTGTATGGATGCGTCCATGCTTATGTTATGAGTGAGTGTATGCTGATGGATGCTCGTGTGAATGATAGAGTGATTGCTGTATGAATGTGCAGTGCCTTGCATACACACATAATCATGTTGATTGTGTTAGGCTCAGTGGGGCCCAGGAGGCAGGGATGGCATCTTTTTACTGGACATATATCATAGATGTCCAGTAAAAAATGTCATGCCTGCCCCCTGGGCCCCCCTGCACCATTCATTTGCAAACTGATTGGTTATTTACCCATTTTTTTGTTAAAAGTATGCTCTATAATGCAACATTTCAACTCAATATTTAACAAAAATTCACACGGGGAAACCCCCCCAAAGCCTCCTTTATTGGTTTGGGCTCCCTCACTATGCTCGGTCGCTATGGCATTTTTGGGGGAAATAGTTATGCCCTTCCACTTAAAAAAATCAGCAGCCGCCACTGGCCCTCAGACTGTGTTGGGAACGGGATGGGGGGACCCCAGGGACTATGGTGGGAGCACAATGGGCGGGAACAATGGGATAGTGGTGGGAGCAGAGTGGGGAGAGCCCAGGATGTGTGATGGGGTGGGGAGAGACCAAGGACTGGGTAGGAGTGGGATGAGGGAGCCCAGCGACTATGATGGGAGCAGGTGACGGCGCACAATACATACTGTCCATTTGGAATTTCTGGGGGGTCCCGACCTGCCCAAATTTTGCTCAGGGGGGCCCCGGCCAAAAAAGTTTGAAGACCACTGCCCTAGGGTGATGGTGCCTCCACTCCTCGCTTTCTCAAGGACTCTGGTCTTATCTTGGTAGCGGTGGAACCGCACAAGTACTGACCTCAGGACCCCAGGCAAGCCACCTGCTCTATGGATGCGATCCGTTTTGGGCTCATCAATGTCGTCATCTGTTGAGAAGTTTGATGATATTGTGAAGCGTTGTTTTAAGGTCTGCCTCC
This sequence comes from Ambystoma mexicanum, assembly GCF_040938575.1. Classification (NCBI taxonomy): domain Eukaryota; kingdom Metazoa; phylum Chordata; class Amphibia; order Caudata; family Ambystomatidae; genus Ambystoma; species Ambystoma mexicanum. The sequence continues at coordinate 623,980,640 of NC_090941.1, read as the reverse complement.
GTCTCCCCCTCCTGCTCTGGGATTCCGAAAATGCAAAGGTTGTTCCTTCTCTCCCGATTTTCCAAATTGTCCATCTTAAGCTTGATCTCCTCTTCTCTCTCCTCCAGACTTGTTATTCTGTGAGCCAGTTGCGTCTCTAAAGTGTCTATTGAGGCTTGGTTGCTTTCCACTCCTTCAACCCTGTCTTCTATTTTATCCAACCGTTGCATGAGCTTGTCAATTATGCCGCCAATACTGACACTCATATTTTTTATTTCAGTCAGTAGCGCCGCTATGTCCCCTTTAGTGGCGGTAGTTTCGGCACCCGGAATCGGTGTGGATGTCATCTTGGTGTCGGTGGAGTGGGAAGTAGTCGGGTTGTAAGCGTAGGTGGCTAGCTTCTGTTTTGCATTCATACACCTGGTTCAAGACACCCGATGCCGCTTCTCAAGTTTTGGGTTGAGGTGGCACGACCACCAGGAGAGTATGTGAGGAGGCACATCACCCTCAGTCCTGGTGAAGTCGTTCGCCCGTGTCCTGGGCCGTTCCCCTCTTGTTGTCTGCCCTGAGATATGTGTCTCTGGGTGAGGAGCGCTGATTACTGGGTCACAGGGAGCGTTCGCACTCTTGGTTTCTCCTAATTTGGTCTTTATCTTTCTTCTGATTTTCCCAAGATCTGAGGGGTGTCGCTCTCTGGGTGTGGATTCAGCTTGGTTCCACGCGTATGTGAGTGTATTATGGTCTTTACTTTCGTTCAATGTTCTCAGCGTGCCTCCCCTCTTTTACCTCCAACGAATACGCAGAGTTCACAGAGTGCCTATGGCTTATCTTATGTCTCTTGCCATGTATACCATGCATTTTCGCTTGCGAGGCCTCCATTATAGTATGATATCCTTTATGTTGGTTGGGGGTGCTTGTGTGGAATGCGGCCGGAGGAGGTATCCTCTCGTGGACCTCAGGGTACGCATTGGCTCCTCACAGAAATCCCCCCTTCCGCGTCCGCTCACCCCGCGAGAGAGGGGTCTCTCTCGCTCTGTGTAAGCGGGCGCGGGGGCACGGTCACTCGGCCCTCGCAACCGCTCTGGTAGTATTGTTTTCGCCTGGGGTCGAATGCCGATTCTCGCAATGGGCCCGGTTGGACGTGGCTGACTCTCCGTGCGGAGCGCCCGGTGTGTTTGAGCGGTGCCGCTATGGGATGCGATCTGAGGCAGAGAGGGCCGGGGCCGCGTAGTGTTTCAGTTCGGGGGTGGATTCAACTCACCACATAGAGGCGCCGTGCTGTGTTTGATGTTAGTTGCTTGTAATCGCCTTTCCAAATCGGTCCTGCTGCTTCCAATCGATGTTCCCTCTCCACAACGTTTCTCAGCTTCCCTCCAGACCGTTCCTATCTCTGTACAAGTTTCCAGTCGCCTCCGTAGTCTTCTGGAGTTCATGTGCGTTGCGCAGTTAAGCCGGCGATCAGGACCTTCAACGTTTCTCCACGAATACTTGCACGATTTTCGCCGGATTTTTTTCATGTCATGGTAGACATCCTCTCCCACACCATTCTGTCAAGCGTACTTAAGGGGGGAGTCTCAAGTGGGGGATCAATCCACTTTTCTGGGACCTCAGGACGGAGCTCACACGAAGGAGTTGTTCATCCGTGCGCCCCCTGGTGGCCAACCCGTAACTCAATTTTAACAGCTGGTTGACATTCTTACACGTGTCCACAGAAAACAGCAAGGATATTTTGTAACTGTTCTTGGAAGTTAACAGTCAACCACAGAAGCAGGAGGAGTAATGTGAAAATATCATTATATTTAGTTTGCATGTTTGCAAACAGAACATTATTTTATTTGATTGTGCATTTGTTAGGTACCTATACAACTGAATGGTGTTTCGAGGCGCCACAAGGCAAAATGGGGAGGGACAAGGGGAGAAAATAACATTGGCAAAACAGTAAGTATGCAATCTTGGTCCTACTAGGCCTTGTGGCATTCGGACTTGCAAGTGCAGTGAGGAGAAGTGCAGGAGAGTGTGGGCTAAGAGGGAAGGAGCAAAGTATAGACAAGTGCTGGTGGTTGGCCCGTAAGGAAGTGCAAAGGGGAGCCAGCGGAGAACCTTGGGTTAAGTGCTAGGCTGGACGAATCCCAGTGTGGGATGCATGGCCGCCGGGCAGAGGACCCGCAAGGGGCAGTGCTGAGGAGGTGAGAGGGTATTGGTGTCGGATGGGTGGAGGGCGTTGGCAACCTGTGCGATTCATGAGGCCCGGGCCACCAGTCTCAGCAGCAGTGGGGTGATTATCAAGGAAGGGAAAGAGGTAGAGAAGAGCAGAGTTTTGAGAAGTTTCCAGAACTTAAGGAGGTCCGCCCAAGTCTGAGAGGTGCAGGGATTCTGTTCCAATGGAGGCACCAGCTGAGCAGAGAGATCTGGCCCCCACTCTCGGCGTGGAGAAGCATTTGACAAGCAGAGAGTTGGAATTAGAGGAGCAGAGGGCTCTGTCAGGGGAGTACTTAAGGAGGGAAAGTTAAAGATTAGTCTGTTTGATTCTTCTGGATCCCTACATGAATAGGGAAAGTGCATGAGGTACGTTTTTTTGTTTTGTCCCTCTGCCCACTTTCTTCACACACTCATTCACGGCCTCACCACTGGTTTTTACCTTTGTGCCATTGTACTGGCACCCTTCTGGGTTATGCCTCTGCAATCAGTAACTGTTTTACTACAAGTCATTTCTGATCGACATTGACATCCCTATTCTTCAAATGAAAACAAATACAAATTGAACAAAGGATATTCGTGGGAGACTAGGAATAGCTCATTGCTAGGTGGATAGCTGCAGGGTGGATTGTCATAGTACTCAGTATCAGACATCTTGGACTGGTCACATCAACCCATAGGATTGAGCACTCCACCTCTAGTGACATGCGAGCTCCCCTAACTTTGTAGCAGCTTCTTCCCAGGCCCCATGCACTCATTCCATTTCATTCTTCTTGGTTTTCACGTTAAAAAGGTCTGGCCATATGCTCTTCTTGAGTTTTCAGATTGATTTCTCCTTCATACAAATAGGAAATGTGTTTGCTTCACACTGTTTTTCTCTAAATCTGTGAGGGAACTTGTTCTAGAGCAATGGGCCATACAATTGTGCCAGTCCTTGTTATTTTCCCCCCAAGCCATTTAAAGTCTACAGGATATCAATGATCTGAGAGTCCCTGCATTGCAATGGTGTGAGATGAGCTTTGTGAGATAAATGAACCCTTTGTTTTAGAGGATTTTCAGACGTAAACAGTTTTCAGCTGTATCCTCTGTTCAACCGGTAGTCACGGTAAGGATTTCAGGGTTGTGGGATGTGGTTGCTGGTTTTTAGTTCAAGTACTGCATGGGTCAGGCGGCGCAGTTTTGCATCCATTGTATTTGCTTAAACAGATGCTTTTGAGGTCCAAGGTACAGTAGAGTTTGCTCAGTGCTAAGTCTTGAACAAGCTCCAATTTGCAGTCCTTCTTAACCACTTTGGGGCCCAGGGCACAGACACCTTTGGGGCCCCCCTCGACTGAACCAAAGTAATGAAGGGATCCACAATATCTGGTCATGCCCCCATCATTGCCACCCAAACCCAAAACTTGATATGCTGCCAACTCCCTGTCAGTCTCCATGTCCTCTTTATTTTTGCTGTAATCAGAATAATAAACAAGTAGCATTTCAAGAGAAACATTTTTAGCAGTCCATGACAAAGGTATGGGTTCTAGCATAGGTACAAGACACTTTTGTAGCCACTGGTTTTATTAGTCCAGTTCAGGGTGAGCACCCTTTAAACATACCTGCGGGCCAGTAATGGGCCATACTGGAACCACACCACCAGCCCAGACCAGCTGTTCGGTTGAGGCGCTGAGCAAACTGCGATCATCCTGGGTTCCTAATAAAGCACAGTACATTGGATGGGCACTTTCTTTACCCTTTTCAGCTTTTGTATAAAAATCATGAAACCATTACACCGGCAGACTTTCTTCCTTCCAATACATGCCCTCATTGCATTGCCCCAGTAATTGTTTTTTGTTAAATCCAATAAGAGTAGTAGATACCCTTCCAAACAAACCCATCTGCATGGGAACTTTAACCAGATTCCTAATCACATATCCCCTGGACTCCACTCCCATTTAACCAATAATTCCCCTTTCATCCAATCATTTTAACACTCTGTTCCTTTTAATACAATTGAGCAGCTGCAGTCTGGCTTTGAGAATACATCTCTGTATTCTTCAGGTACCTTAAACTTAAAATGCCCACAAAACCCAGAGTACCTTAGTGTCCTGTTCTTCTTGTCAGTTTAGTCCTATAAAACGTTGTAGTCATTCCCCCCGCGCTGCCTTGGGTGGCTAGCATGGGATAACATCTGTCCTTTAGAAGACAGCCCATTCTATGTGTACATGTGTGTTTTCATCTGTGGCAGTGGTTTAAGGGGGCTTTTGTTCCACTGTGGCAGTGCTGAAATTATCGTCAGGGTTTATGGAGCCCTTCCTTTTTCTCTGGATGGTGCTCAGTTAGTCATTGGCCCTCTGCCAGTCCCAGCGGTTATGTTCTTTACTGTGGTCCCACCCACCTGGGCAGAGTGAGCTGGTGATGAACCACTGCACTCTGCTCAGAGCCCCAGCCGCATCAGACACAGTGGTCAGGGCGCCAGGTAATTTCCACTTCGCATGACTCTCCCAGTCTGTCCTCAGGGAGAGCATTGAGCCCTCAGGTTCCCCAGCTGTGCTGGCTGCCCCACGCACAGAACTCTTGCCATCTGGGTTATTTCTCATCTTTTTCACCACTCGCCCCCTCTGGCCGCAGGGCAGATGGACTTCCCGCAAACCAGGCCGTGCCTCCATCTTCCTGACATTTGCTTCACAGGCCGTGCCTCAGTTCGGGGATGCTTACCTACATGGCCCCGGGCTGTGGCCTCATTTCACATTTCCCGTTTCCGACAAGCCCATGGGAGGGCCGTTGCCTCACAGGCCACTCTCATGCCTCAGTGTCCCCTGAGCACACGCCCTTAGAAGGGATGTTATTTAACCCAGGCTGCACCACAAACATGGACTTGGGCTTCAGATCATGCTGGGCTGCAGCTGGTATTTTTTTCCAACCCGGCATGTCTCCTCGAGGCCCTCCCAGGGATCATTGATTTTCTTTCTTCTCTCTTCTCTTCTTCTTACATATTGCTTTAATTCTTTATTTGTCTCCTTGTGTCTTCTCTCCCCCTTAACTGTCACTTTCTGTCTTTTTCTTCTTTTTGTTCCCTTACCGAATTTTTCCAAGTTAGTTCATTATTGTGGGTAGGGGCAACCTACTCATTGCCCATAGTCTCAGATTTCTAGAAGTCCTCCATGGTGGGGACACATGGTACAGTCAGGTAAATCCAGTTAAGCACTTAAGCACATTAAAGAACAGACTCTGTAATGCTCCTGTGTTTATTTCTCTTCTATTGTTTTGCCTACCTACTCTTGTATATGACCCCCTCCCTGAAAGGGTCCCATTTGGGCTGGGGTTTTAAACTATTTTATCAATAGCATCCACAAGGAAGGTATGCAGGCTTTAGTATAAATGCAGGAGACATTGAAAAAGGTGCACATACCCCGGAACATACAGATGACTCAGATCAACAGCCTCACAGATTGCAAAAGTGTTCAAGCATGGATAGAGAAGACCAATTGAAAGCATAGATCGAGGATGCTGATTATAAACTACTAGGAAGGTGTTCATATCCAGGAAGACTGAGGTTTGAAGAGTGTGACAAGGTGCCAGAAGCAGGAGTCGGGCACAGAGGTGGCATGATTCAAAGTGAGATTTATTTATAAGAAAAGAAAACCTATCTATCCCTAACTCTAAAGGGATCCCCCACCTAATAAACAATAAGCGGGGATCAGCCTAGTCAGAATGTGCATTGAACTAATAAATCTGTCCTCCATCCAAACTCCTAATCCAGCCCTATCACTACTAACAGAAAATCACTAAATACTATTCAGGAGGATGACTCTCAACTCCTGATAAACAAAAGGTTTTAACCTTCCAACACTAAACACTTAGAATTCAAATTGGAATGCCAGGAGAATGACGCCCTTCTCCTGACTCAGTTCCAACAAGGATTTCCAAAATTTTAGTTTGTTTATTACCCTAAAGTCCAATTTTCCAAGCAGGACAAAGTCTCCCATTTCCTGCAATAAATAGTTCCTTGATATGATCAACAAACACTTTTCATCAGGCGTTGTAACTCATTCCACAGTTCCCCCAATGGGTGTTGCACTTTCCTCCTTTGCACCCTGGATAACGGCCCAAAGATCTTCTCTTTGGTTTTCTGATGATTTACAAATGACTCCCAACTTTGAACAGTACTACTCTTGATTAGATTGGTATGAGGGGGTTTACTTTTGACCAACACTGCATAGTTCTTTTCTTCAGTAGTATCTTCTTTGCTTTTGTGACGAAGAAGGCCACACGCAACATCGAGATTAGAGTTCTTTCGACCAGTGTCTTTATCTCCACCACTGGGCCAAAGGAGACCACTTTCAATGCACAGATTACTGTTTCATATAACAAGAGGTTTTGTCTCAGTCACTGGGCGAAGGGAGATTAATCCCAGTGCACAGATTATAGTTTCTCTCACCAGTAGCCATATCTCTGCCACTCGGCCGAGGGAGAGTACTCTTGATGTTCAGGTTACAGTTTCTTTCACCAGCAGCCTTTCACTCTGCCACCCCTGTATTCCCACTGGGTCTCCTGTGCCTCCCTTTGCCTTTCTTTGGGCTGCGGCACATCGCCAGTTCTTCCTGGGACTGGGGTCCGTGTTGGCAGCTGCTCTGGTTTCTCTGTTCTGTTTCTGCTGTTCTGCGATGGTTCTGCGATGGTTCTGTGGATTACTCGTGATAGTCTCTTTCACCAGTAGCTTTATCTCTGCCACTGGGCCGAGGGAGATTACTCTTGTTTCTGTGTTCGGTTTCTGCTGTTCCGCGATGTTTCTGCGGTCCTCGTCTCTGCATGGTTTTGGCATAGTTGTTGGACCGAATGGTCCACCTCGTCAAGGTCACACCACTGTTTCTCCTCTCGGGTCTGCTCCTGTTAGACCCCTGCAGGAATCTCTCAGCTTGGTGCTGGGCTTGGTGCTGGCGTACTCTGTTCTTCAGTCTGCCCTCAGAGTTTGTAACTCCATCCTTTGGGTGGTCTGATCCACTCCTGCTGCTGTTCGCAGCTGGACTTGACACTTTAAATCCATTGGGCCACATTACGACCCTGGTGGCCAGGGAACTACGGTACAGGTAATGCTACCGGTACCGTAGTTCCCAGACCGCCATGCTACGAGTTTTGCTCGCGGTTGCGGTCTGTGCGGCACCCGCAAGCAGAACTCGTGATTGCACCGGCACCATTATGAATGGTGCCGGTGCAACCGTGCTCCCCACCCCCGATCGGGAGCCCGGCAATACCGCCACCAGCGAATGGGAAATGACTGGCCCATTCAACTCGTAATGGGCCGGTTATTGCCCAATCGTGGGTGCCGGTAGCGAGTTTGGCGGTAGCCGTGCCTGTAAAATTTTTGTATACAATGTTGCCAGAGTCTTACAATTCCATTACCACCACTTTCGCTGTACCGCCAAATTATAATTTTGATGGATTTACCACTGGTGGTAAATCTGCTGATTGCTGGAGGAAAATCTTCCACTTTTCCACCAAAAATGGGCAGATTTACAGCACAGAAATTCCACCGGCAGTAAATCCACCAAAAATACCCATGGAGTCCTATTGGCTCCAAAAGTGGGGAATTACCACCACTTGGGATCCAGTGGTATCTCCACATGAGCAAGTGGCGGTAACGGTAATGGAGATTGAGGGTATTTTGGCAGATTTACTGCTATAATACCACCAAACCTGTAATGAGGTCCAATATCTCTTACCATCAATTATTTATTTCACCTGAACACAGATTTATGTATGCTCTTATATTATTACCCATCACCCAGGGTTTGCTCTTCTGGGCAGACAGCTATTGTGTCTTTCAATTGTCTTTTTCACCCTCCTGGTTCTGGTCTTTGCCAGGGTATGAGATGTAGCTCTCCTCAGGTGTTCTGCTTTATTTCTCTTACTGGATTTGGATTCAACAAGTGTATGAGATATAGTAGACATTTAGCTTTCTCTTTAAGTTTGGTCTCAACTGGGGCATGAGATATACCTCACAGCAGGCTTTCAGATTTTTCTCTTCCTTTGGGTCTGGTCTCAGCTAGTGTCTGAGATATGCAGCCCCATCAAGCTTTCAACTTCAGTCCCTTCTCTGGGTGTTGTGACCAGTGTCTGAGATATAGCCCTCAATAGGCTTACAACTTCAGCTCTTTCTCTGGGTTTGGTCTTAGCCAGTGTCTGAGATATAGAGCCTTCAGCTGGCTTTTAACTTCAGGTCCTTCTATGGGTCTGGTCTCAGCCAGTGTTTGAGATATATAGCTCTCATTAGACTTTCAACTTCGACTCCTTCTCTGGATCTGGTCTCAGCTAGTGTCTGAGATATATAGCTTGCATTAGGCTTTCAGCTTAAACTCCTTCTCTGTGTCTGGTCTCAGCCAGTGTCTGAAATATAGAGCCCTCAGTTGGGGTTCAACTTCAGCTCCTTCTCTGGGTCTGTGGCTCTCCTCTCTGGCTCCTTCTCTCTTCATTCTGTGCCACTACAGACATTTCTCTGGGATGTTTTATAATGCTGTAGATTAGTCATGTAAACCAAAAAAAAGAAACTCTGGTGTTGGTGTATTGTTTCTCCCACTAAGGTTGTTCAACTGTTTGCAATGATCTCCTTGCTTCCTGCCTAGGGGTGCCACTGACATAAAATCCTTTCCCACCATTTTGAAGCCAGGTGCAAGTGTCATGGCAGCTGTATGGCTCCAAAAGCTCGAGTGGCTTTTCCTCGCAGAGTGAGGAGCTCTCAGTGGAGTCCTGGGAAAACGGCAAGACTTTGATCCCTTTATACTATCACGTTGTTAGTACTTCAGCAGGAGATTGTTGAATTCGTGAGTAGGACTGCTAGGGCTTATCTTAGTCAGTGTGAGTCCTGCTCAAGGTTTCCTGCAGGGTTGTTGTGTCTGTGAATACTGTGCAGGTACCTGGATTTGTGGCCATGGAGTCCTTGACTTAGTTGCAATGTTGTGTGAGCGCGTAGTGCACCTGGTATGCTGACAACAGGGCTGGAATATTACAACTGATGACCCTGCATCTCTCTCTGGCACTGGGAAATCTCATGACTGTGGCTTTGAAGATTCCCAGTATACTGCTCCCATTGTGGAATCAGAAAATACAATATTAAGGCTTTTACACCATGCAAAGAGAAATACACCGACAAAGGCTTGTAAAGATTCCCAGAATCTTTATTGCAATACTGTACAATTTTACAAAACAAAGTACACAAATAGCTATTTGGCCGTCAATACATCACAGAGACCACTAGCAGGGTTCAATGTGAGCAGTGAACAGGAATTGCTAGCTGGACATCAGCGCATTTATACAATTTCTTCATAACGATGTCCAGCCTCCTACAAGTTAATCATGTACTGGGCTAGGGTCGCGCCAGGTTCGTTCCTAATTTACATATCTCGTGCATGCGGTTTACTTTTTAATACATTTGCTAACAAACACTATTATTCTCTGGGTTTAACTTTACACTCTTTACACATTGCTTTAATACAGGTCAAACAGATGTTTCGCATGTCGTGTTTCAAATAGCGTTATTGTTCTTGTATACTTGTAGGTTAACATCGCCGATTCAAGTAATCCCCTGTCCCGAGGTCAACAAAGGACAAGTTCTACATGACCCTAACATGTAGCCTGCAGGCAGGTTGGACATTAACTCTCCTACAGAGGTTGAAGAGATTAAAGCAAGAACAAGAGAACACAGGTCGGCCATTTTAGGCCACAGGGTGACTTTGCACGATAAGTTAAAATGGCGGCTTTAACCTAAAATGGAGGCTCGTCACAACCTTGCAATACAGATTTCCTCGCAAAGCGACTGGGCATAGGCCAACATATACAATGAGGACGAAAACAATATTATATCAGTTTTAACACCATGGTGCACATTGTTTAACAGGCTGGTCCCACTGATCCCCAAAGGTCGTCTAGACACTGACAAAGGGGGATAATCAATGTGACTTTGTCACAACCCACACACACAATCTCATCCTGCTTCAATACCATCAGTGCAGCCTTGGGACCTTCAGTGCATCCTTGCGTCTTCACTCTAAAAGCTGCTCTGCACTAACATAATCACAGTAGCCCTAGGACAAACAGTACATATTTCCACCAGCACTCTTAGTGTTGTCACACACCAACACTATCAGCGCCATCTTGGGACCCTGAGTCCATCCTTGCATCAGCACCCACAGCAAACAGAACACCAATTCTTTTGGATCAACATTTTATTTTTGGAGTATGCATTGGATTAAGCAAAAAAGTACAATACTGTTCATCACAGCCGAGTCTGAATTTCGTGCAGTGTATATTATGCTATCTCTATATTGTTCAGTGGTTTGAGAGATGTGGGGGGCGGGTGGAAATACATTTTGACAGCTTGGGTTGGGTGGAGGTTGGTGAACCAGACCATAGTCCAATTGTGGGAGAAGGACTGTTGATGGTGAGTGCAGCTATGGGAAGAAAGGATTGCCTTGTTCCATCACCAAGAAATCATAAATCTTGTTCTTGTCTTGCTCAGTGCTGTAAACAGAAAACTGGGATTCTCCAAGTGATAACAATGAGGTTCTCCCATTAAGATTGAATGGTGTCTGACTGCTGGAACCATCAACGTTAACTTTGGGAAGTTATTAATGGTACAGTTCAAAGCTGGCTAAATGTTTGAATAAAATATGAGCCATCAAAACCAGGAGAATATTTGCAGATGCTAACCATGCTTGCCCTCTGCAGACATTATTTTCAAGTGGTAATTGAGCAAGGGGGTACCTGTTCTGTCTCTCTTTGGCACCACTGGGCGTGGCCAAGGGACGTGTGCAGCTACTGGCAGATTCCTGACAGTTGGCTGTTTATGGGGGTTGACATATTCACATTAGTTACGGACATGGCCCTCTTGAGTGCACCGCGGAGAAGGGATTCAGGCATTCTAATGGCTACAGATAGTGTGAATGGTGTGGGGAATAAAGCCATGGTGTGGGTAGGCGCAGTCTTGAGAACTGATATATCAGGTAAGCATAGATGTCTGGGGAGGGAGATGTGTGTGGTGGGGCTGTACATTTCATGTGCAAGGGTGTTGAGGAAAAGACCGTCTAGCGTACACTGGCAGTGCTTTCTGAGTTTGGGGTTGAGGGCACTAATACTTCCGCCTCAGGTTCACGCTGCATGAAGCAGCCAATGTAAAAAGAAGTTGCCACTGGCCAGCACAACCTATCTATTTTCTCTGCTGCTATATTTCGGTAAAGAAGTCCCCATGTCCCTTTTGCAGAGAGCCTCTTAAAAGATGTATATGGTGCTCCTAAAAACATGCAAATGTGACTTCTCACTGCATACCTTGCTGGGCATGAGCCTCATCAGTGCATCCTTGCGGCAGAGATGGCTCTGTGTCAGGGCCTTTGGAAGATCTTGCCTATCTTGGATGAACTCGTGGCCCACTGCTGTTTACTTCTGCAGGGTCCTGCACCTCTGCTCAATCGCCAACTGTACATTCCACATGCCATGGTGTTGATGAGCTCCTACTCTGTAGGGTCTCCTTCAAAACGTTTCCAGGTACCAGGTCACCCATAGCAAGGGGCTCCTTAGGTGCTGAGAAGGAAGGGGACACGTAGGTTACTGACAAGGACGTGTCATACAGGTGGCACAACCATTTGCATTATATAGTACTGTGTACTATGTAAGATGAAACTATCGGACAGTAGTATGAGAGTGGCAAAGAGAGAGAGAGCAAGAAAAATAAAGAGAGAGAGAGAGAGAGAGAGAGAGAGAGAGCAACTGCACCGGCTCAAGAGACATGGTTGCCGGCGGACCCACAATGAATTACCGGTGCCTGACTTCCCGGTAACACTGTGGTATTACAACCCCAGCAGCCGAGAAGTCAGGCGCCGGTAATTCTGTTAATCCCCATTCGCTTGGAGTCCCATACGGAATGGGGACCATGGACGCACTGCGGTGCTTCTGTGACGGCTTGCCGGCCGTGGCTGCTGTGACCGGCAGGGTCTGCCCTGTCGGTCACAGTGGCTTCGGCAGGCAAACCCGTAGTGTGCTGGTCTGGAAATAACAGCGCCGGTAGGCTTACCGGCACCGTTGTTTCCGGACCGGCACACATGTAATGAGGCCCTAGTGACGCTTAGGTTTTATTATGGCATAGCGTAGAAATCATGGGAAAAATGCATGCGTAAACATTTTACACATGACTTGTACTGCAGACCCTATTAATTTGTATGTTGTAGAGGGGGCATGGAACGGAATATCCTTTTCCGCCATCCCATACCTGTGACATTTTCATGGTGGCGTAAAATACTGTGGGCCTCATTACGAGTTTGGCGCAGCCATGGAGCTACTAGCTCCATGGCTGCCGCCAAACCGGGCTCCTTTACCGGGTTCCCAGCATGAGGACTTACTGGGCCATTCCGAGTTCGGAGGGCCCGGTAATTCCTCCCTCTGGGAACCCGGGCCCGGACCTTCCCCATTCCCTTCTGAGCCCCATAGGGCTCAATGGAATGGCAGAGGGAGCTAACAACGGGCCGATTACAGCCGGCCCGTTGTTAGCTCCCTCTTCCCCTCATGGGACCCGGTAATGATGCCTGGTTTGACCAGGCGTTCCTTACCGGGTCCCGCGAGGGGACCTTGTAATCGTGCGGAACGGTGTTAACGGGTCCGCAACCATTAGCGGGACTCGTTAACCCATTCCGCACAGGCCGTAATGAAGCCCATGTGAATTCCTATGGAAGATGCCTGAGTTTTACACAAGAAAAAGCAGGCAAATTCTATAGGAATCCATTGTAAACTCTATGGCAGACAGCATTTACTTGAAGTGCAAAATGAGGCATAAAGGCGATTTCACCAGCATTTTGAACATTCCTTTTGCACTTTGTAGTGCAAATTGAGACACTTGTCTGGAGGATACCTGTTTGCATTTAAATTGAAAACTTGCAAATTGTGCTCCTCTGTATGTTGATAATGGCAGAAAGCGAGAGAGAGTGCGACATCCTGTACAGCATTGTTGTGTGATTTACTATTGTGTATCACACAGGTGGCGCATTTCGCACTCAACATGGACCCTGAAAGGGACTTTATTTTTTCTTAGGAGGATACACTTTCTTGGTTTTAGGGTACACATTCTCTTCCTGTTCTCTTTTCCCTGTGAGATGTGGTGGCTGATGTCTCAGCGAAGGCCTATCCACAGAGGAGAACTTAGCTGTTTGCAGGGTTTGGCCGGCTTCATTCAGTGAGAACTACCGCCAAGTCCTTGGATTTTGGCAAACACTGTGATTCAGAACTGACTCGCCAGTACAGGTACCAATTCAGAATCACTCTCTTTAAGGTTTCTGTGTAAAGTCGGTACTTTTTCTATCACACTATTTCTTCTCTTTTCAAAGTCATTCCATGCTGCAAGTATACTTTGTTTTACACAACAGTGAACTTCAGATATTGTGGTTTCTTGCTTTGAAAGGCGCAGGTTCCCATCTTTCAGAAGAGTCATTTTCCTCTACTTCAAATGTAAAATGCAACCACCAAGTGGGTGTGGTTATTCAAATGCTGCATCCTGCTTGCTATGCTCATCAGAGGACAATACATGTGGTTTTGCTTATTTAATTTAATTTATGTGTATAGCACTGGAGACAAGGGCACTGAGGCATAAGAGCGCTGGTCAAGACAGACAACAATTACATGCAAACAGAGCAAAGGATGGCGGGGAAAACCATCAGCTGCGGAGGATCAAGCAACCAGTGAATTATTCAAAAAGAGGATTTTCAATTTCCGTTTATGAAAAACCACTGGTGCCACTGCACCAGGCAGACGGGAACAGGAGTGGGCAAGGGTTTGGGAGGATTAGTCACACATTGAATTTACTGAAGGATAGTCTAACATTATTAGATTCCTCACAAAATTCTCGGAGCACAGTAAAGTCAAGACCAAGATGCTGAGGCAGCATTGGAATACATTACAATTTACTTCCAGATCTACATGAACGCATTCAATCATTTTGAAAATATAATATTCAGGAAAGGAAGCCAACTCAATAACATGCTTAGGTCTAGTCAGTTCTAGTCACTTAGCAAGCACCGAATGATATAGGCCTACATAATTTGGATAAAATCCACTAGGATTCCCCAAGTGTGGAGCTTCTCAGTGTGCGTCCACAAACTCAATGAGGTGAAATAATTTAGCACTGTCTCTAAAACCTACAAAATGGGCTGCTTTATTAATTGGGATCTATAATTTGCACTTTGATCATCGTTCGTATTTGCAACAGACGGTGCATTGAAAGAGCAGCCAAAGGCAGAATCAATGAACATCTCAAGTCATCAAAACATCAAAAATGCTGATGAGAAACATCTGTTAGCCCCACATTGGTACACAAGCACAAAAGTGAAAAGGTACAACAGGATTATTGGTAAAGAGCATGTACCAATGTCACAAATAAAAGGAAATCATGAACATCTTATGCTTCGCAAAGAACCAAAATTAATTCACTGTGTAAGTTCCAGAAATGATGGTCTTAATCATGACCATGAACTATCAGTATTTCTACGCTGATGTGTAACGTTACTTCAATTTAATGATATACTGATGTTTTTGTCATTCTGTCTATAGTTCTACGATTACCCATGAGTAATGTGAAAGATTTTATATGGATATTTAATAAGACAAGTCTGTTCAATTTCTGCCTTCCAGTACTTTGACATCAACATCTCAAAATAAAATAATAATTCGATGTTATGGCTTGCCCAAAATGGCTGCTTAGTTCGAGGGACAAGTATAGAGAACTTTCCCTTGTTCAGCGAGGAATTGCCATAGCATTTTGGTGCTGGACTGTCCATGTGGGCGGTGTTAGGGAGAATTCTCATAAATGGTTGATTTTCCTTACCTACTGAATCCCCCAGCAGCCTTGCTGGATTTCTAGGATTTATTTTTTTCACCTGTTAAGAGTGTGAACCTTTTTTCCCTCTCTTACGTGTGTTTTTCTGTGTGTATTTCTACTTTTTGTGTGATCTTGAGCACTGGAGCCTCACCTACTGCATTGCACCATATTCTTCCATATGTGTTACACAACACCTTCAGTGCAGTGACGCAGGGTTGTCTTTTAGACTTCCCACCGACTCCATTTTCTGGGGCTGACTACTGTCCCGCAGAAAAGATAAAGTTGCCATTAACTTTATTTAGTCACTTTTACCACAGACCCAGTACACCCCATCTTCCATGGAGTATTGGAAAGGGTTAATTCCTACCCCTTTTTGTCTGTGTCTCTTGGAGCATTGTTTCGCTCCCTTTACACTAAGACTTGGCTGGTGGCAGTGGTATCTACCCTATTTTTTTATACCGCGGTTATCTTAAATAACCATGGTATTGTTTTAGGCTATTATATTAGCCTCAAACATAAACCCACTTGACCACACATATTTTATTACAGTTCCGGCTGGGTTTATTCGCCGTTTCTTTTTGTAAATGTCTTTTCTCGTGTTTCACTCTGCGCGCCAAGCCAGGTTTGGTCCCTTTGTTCATCGCCTTTTCGCGGGCTTCCACACAGAAGCCCTCCTTTAGGTGCCTGAGAGTCTGGGTAGGCAGGATGTGAGGGAGGGGTTTTAGGACCCTTGCCATGGGTTCCCTTGGTAACCCAAGACGCACTCCTGTTTGATTGGCTGGGCGACTGTCCTTGCCAGGACAGCCACCCTGCTGTGTGATTGACAGCCAGGCTGTATGAATGGGGGGAAACTGCATAAAAAGCAGGTCTCTGGGACTGGAAGAGCAGAGTCGCCACTGGAACGAAAGAACCTACGAGGAACTGACGGAAGAGGACCCCTACCACGACTGAACCGCCCGGTGAAGCCCTGCTGCAGGTCCGATTCGCCATAATCCGACGACAGAGAAGATCCTCCAGGAAACATCTTCCCTTGAGCTGGTGGGACCAACCAGTTCATCCAAACTGCAAGCCAGGACCCCTCCTCTGGTCGAATTCACTTTACAGAGCTACAGTGGGCCAGATAGCCAGGAAGGTAAGACCGTGCTTGGGTTTTAAGGAGCACACCTTTTATTTGTTGCTTTGCTCTGCTCTGCTGCTGGTTTCTTCCCTGGGTAGTGCAGGACCCTCCAGTCTTCCTACTTCTGATCATTCCGACAGTCGCTTCTTGAACCGTGAGCCTGCAGGAACTACCAGGAACTTCTGCCTCAGCTACAGCGCCCTCTCCGTTTTAAGGTACTGTGCAAATCCGGTTGTTCGTTCCATTCAGCCGCGGTAAAAGTGTTTGAAATCTTTCTCCAATCCGAGGACTTGTCCTTCTCTTGTCTTTGAACTAATCTTTCTACCAACCAACCTCGTCCGGAAACTGTGTCACGAACTTTACCGCAATCTACACTGAACTATATTATCTTGAGCAAAAGACTATTGACCCATTGACTTTGGCCCTAAGCCTTTTCTATCTGATTTTATCAGTGTAGTCTCTCTTGTTCGATTGCCCTGAGTACTTACCTGTTGGTGTGATTCAATTTCTGTTAACTTCTGTCTTTCCCTCCCTTTTAAATTGCTGGAGTGCCTTTTTGCTCCCACTTCATTTTGTGAGCTTAACTTGTCTGGAATTTAAGGGAACTGGTGTGGTGTATCAAGAGTGGGTTTTTAAAACTGCTTAGAATAGTGAAATGTTATACAACTGAAGAGTGAAATAAATGTATATTCTTTTACTTGAAAACCTTGAGTCAGTGTTTGCCTGAATCATAATAATTGCTGTCCTTTGTGTAACTATTTGATACTGCTCACTTACTCTTGAGATAAGTCTGGCTGCTCAGCCACTGCTACCACTTTAACTGTGTAGTACAGGCTTGTACCAAAGGTGAATTTGTACTGTCACTTGTAGTCTTAATTGTGTGTGGTGTTCCCAAAGGGTACTGCATATAATTCGGCCTAACAGACAGGACAAAGACTGATATGCAAATGGATATTTCCCATCTGTGAAAGATACAGTGAGCAAAAAGCGTGTGCTGCAAACTCTCATCTCAGAACAGGTTATTATGCCATGTTCTTTCTGGAGAGGAGCGCCTGCTACCTTTTTTGAAATATTTGCAAGGAACTTGGGGTTGGTCACCCAGAGTTACCTGGGGGCAACCAGACGTAGACTCACTGCTCACTGTGCTCAGAGAGGCACAGCTTCACCTCACTGATGAGGCCCAACAAGGCTGAAACACGTGTATGGGGTTGCTGTTGGTACTCTTGTTCAGAGAGGAATTGCCATAGCATTTCGGTGCTGGACTGCCCATGTGGGCGGGACAAAGACTGATATGCAAATGGATATTTCCCATCTGTGAAAGGTACAGTGAGCAAAAAGCATGTGCTGCAAACTCATCTCAGAACAGGTTATCATGCCATGTTCTTTCTGGAGAGGAGCGCCTGCTACCTTTTTTGAAATATAGATCTTTCTTTGATGCAAAACTTTATCAATGCATCAGCTCACCACATAATATTTTAGACCTCAATATGTATATTTGACTACACTTAATAGTTTTCCACAATAAAAACTATATACAGAACAATTAATACCGAAATCCAGTTGAGTCCAGTATGATAATGTAGTGCCATTTCAAAACTCAATGTGAAATCAACTTCTTTTAATCAACGTTAGGTCAAAATTGCATACACTGTGGCTACAATTCAGTGATTGGCGCAGGGGCAATATGTAAGGGAATTGGCAGTACCGTTACACTTTATACAAGAGCAACATGGCTGACATGTTGGCCAATAACATGAGTCGTGGTGTGCAAGATGAACACTGTCTATTATATTTTGACAATTTCCAGATGTATCCTGATGATTCACATATTCTCCTTCACAGCACCTTGGCTAGCAATGGTTCCAATACCATTAGCTCATGCATGAAAATGACCCATAGCTGGACAGTTGGCAATAATCTCTGCATTAACGCAGATAAAAACTGAAATCCTTTGCTTCGGAATCCTCATCCCTTTGCATTCTCCATTTAATTGGCCACCCTCAATGAACTCCCCTTCTTCGCCAACTCACAACGCTAAAGATCATCGCATTACGCTTCACAACTAGCTATCTTCCCCAAAGACCCACTTAGAAATCCAAACATTTCAGGAAACAATCCCCTTATCTGAAGCTGCCTTAGAAGACCGAATTCAAAGACCTTTGTCATTTAAAGGTTAGACTACTGCTTTGGGATTTACATGCGCTTGAACCAGGGCCCGGCATACCAATTACAAGTGCCATTAAAGAAGACTCAAATTGCAGGATTCTATCTCCCTTACAAGCCCGTATTGCCACACAACTAGCCAATGCATTGTATTCAGATCTTTGTACACTATTTGCAGGCACCTATCCTTCTCTGGTTAGCCGTTTTGCCAACTCAATTATCATTAACAGACCCCACAAAGGCATTTGTGAGCAGCAACACACAACCTCTTGAACACCCTGCCTCCGAAGAGCAAGCGGTTTGGGGCAAGAACACTGGCTGTCTTTGCATCTAGAAGTTGGAATACACCACCCCTGAGCTTAAGACTGTTAACCCTCATCAGATTGAACAAGAACCTCAAAACTTGGCTGGCGTTTCGGGTAGGTCCCTCGGCGTCTTCGAAGTACCTGACTCTTGGGTTAAGTTTCTACTTTAATGAAAGCGTTCTTCTATCATCAGTACCTCTGTAATTATTCAGCTAGCTATGAACTTGCAAGCACATTTCATATTTTCTCCGATCAGGTAGGGTTTGCACATTTATGTTTCTCAAATAAACGCAGAATGTAATTCATTTTAAATGAATACCTTGGTTTGTTACGTTCCTCCAGCTTCTTTACTCTTCTTTCACATTTTCCTTCCTTCCTGTGCTCTGAAGTGGCTTGCTCCCATGGTGGCGCTATATAGAAATATCAAATGAAATACATGATATCTTGCTCCTGTCTCTCGAATTATGATTATTAACAATACAGACAAGTATAAAATGTCCTTAGGACTGACCTTGAGAAAGCACCCAATTGTGTGACACATATATTGGCTGTTAATA
The DNA here is from genome assembly GCF_040938575.1 of Ambystoma mexicanum. Taxonomy (NCBI): domain Eukaryota; kingdom Metazoa; phylum Chordata; class Amphibia; order Caudata; family Ambystomatidae; genus Ambystoma; species Ambystoma mexicanum. Next base: position 623,961,491 of record NC_090941.1, on the reverse strand, counting down.
GAAAAGGCCAAGGTGGCATTGGTGGTAAAGAACCACAAAAATGGTCAATGAAATGCCACTGCTGCAAATTTGTGAATGCAAACCGACTACGCAATGTGATTAGTGCACTTAAGGAAGGCGCCAGACAATCAGGAGATTTTGAACATGGGCGTGATTAGCAGGGGAAAGCCTTCATTTGCTCCTGACGACTAGCACTTCGCTCTGTGCATCTCCACCTCACTTCTGTAGCCCCTTTCTCATTAATGCATCAACCTGCACCCACCTTCCTCCTCCCCATGCCCCAACCACCCCCTCATGCTCCTGCCACTTAGACAAGCTCCCAGTTAACATACCATGGTCAGAGCTTCCTGCCAATGTCTTCCTCCTCCCTCCTACAGGTACCGGCAATGTAGCGTCCTGCCTGGACCTTCCAACACCCATCATTGAAATGGAAGAAGGGCTCCACACAGAGCTTGGCTTCCATTTCATTAACATCTTTTTTTTAATTTTATTTTGGAAAAATCAACAGGATTAGCACCCGGATGTGTGCTGGGAGCTAATACCACTAAATCCTGCATTCATGGGCAGGCTTTGCGGGTAATAAAGCTGGGCCCTCCTTGAGGTCTTAGCTTCACTCGGGCTTACCTGGGTTCGGACTGGCAGGCTGTTACCAGTGAAGAATTTGAACTGCAACAATTCGGGTCGTACACCATGAGTTGCCAAGGAGTATGGATAATCAATTGTTTAAGAGTTTTCTCTGAAAAATGATGGACTGTCCTTTACAGAATCGGAGAACGCAGCCATTGGATGCACACCACAACCATCTAACCGCTACTTGTTTAGCTTAATTTGCTTTTAGGTATATAGTTGGGTGTTATTATTGAGGTTCCTGTACCCAGAATACATTCCATAGAATGCATGACATTATTTCTCCCTGTTCTGTTTACTAGTTTTTGATATACACTGCAGGTCATTACATGCCAGCTTATTTTTTAAAAAGGTTGCCTAGCAACAATATCTTGAATTCTATTATATGTCCACCAATGACCGTATGTGGTTGAGCGAGTTAATGGCAAGAGCGGGAACATGCTCAAGACACTGAATAGATGTCCAGGTACTTCCACATCATAAAAGGAGCAGGATGATGGCAGTGCCCTTCTGCTGTTTTCAGTGTTATTTATAAAAATATGCTTTTAGCAGTCACGTGTCCATGTATCCTTGCCACTTGCAGGTACATAATACATTTCAGCCAAACAGAAGTTGTTGTTTTGCTTGTTTTTTTCTTAAAGGAAATCAAGTATTAAGTACACAATGCTTTCAACACTCATTAAGCTAATTAGGTGCTCCTTAGCAGGGACCAGAGTGGAGCTAGTGGGTGAGCTCTCATATGCCAGCTTTCGAAATTAACTTAAGTGCTAGTTGTACTATATGTTCAAAAAATCAAAGGCCTTTTCCTTATTTCCTTTTTCTGCCGCTAAAATAGAGGCTTTTAGCCTTAACAACGAGACAAATGTTGTCTCCCTCACATTTTGTGTTACGGCGTGCAGTGACAGCCTTGTGGTTTAATAGAAACATCCAACTCCTAAGGCTGCTCGGAGAAGGAGCATTTAGAAGAGTGAAAAAGAGAGCGGGCGTGCAAACAGCAAAAGAATGATCAGTGCAAATAACACTGTATATTTGAGCATGTTTGTATTTCTGTATTTATTCATTAATTTTGTAATTTTTGTATAGCGCCTTTCACCATAATTATGTCCACGACACACTTTTGGTTGAATGCCCTCGGAGGGACCGGAGTCCAAAAATGTGGGAGAAAGGCTAAAAACCTTGCTGCCCAAGGCTGCTTACTACTCAAAAGATTCTGTGGTTTCTCATTGGCTCCCTTGGTTTCTTTCTACCGGATGAAGGTTATTCCAATTCTAACATATGGCGCAGAAACATAATTCTCTTTTTCGGTGGAGAATTGGCCAATATTGGAAGGAATCTTCTGGAAGAGAGTCCTCCGGTTGCCCAAGTGTATTCCAATCCAGGTAGTCAGGCTGGAACTGGGTTTAACCTCAATGAAAGCTAGATATAGTAACCTGGAAATCTTTGGCATTTTACCGTAAATGCATTGAAGAAAATCCAGCCGGTGTGTTCTCAGTACTGAAGAAAGCATTGACAGGTAGCAGTAAAAGAACTCTAACCGAATGGCGAACCATCTGCCAAGCGATCGTAAGTGACCTGGGCGAATCGGATTCCTCTCTGGTGAGGGATCCAAAAATGATCAAGAAGAAACTCTACCTCAAAGATTGGATTATGACCCAGGATGAAAGACATCAGTACAAGTAGTACGGGACCCACTATTATGAAGCACAGAAACTGAACACCCTGCCAAAATACATCCAACTGTTTCCAAACTGGTATTTCAGAGCCCAATTACTGTGCTTCTGTATGAACTTATGTCCTACAAGAGAAGTGCTGTCATTAAGAAAAGGAGCTAGAGCGGTAGCGTCTTGTAGACTTTGCCGAACCACTGATGCCAAGGAATCTCTAAAACACCTAATCTTGCTTTGTCCAGTGCTGAAAGAAGTGAGATGAATTCTGCTGGGAGAGGCACTTGCCAAATACGTACCCAGGACGACGGATGATTGGTGGCAGGTGTTGATCCAACAAGCAGCGTGGACACACTGATCAATGTTTATGGCAAGGACATACATGGATACTGGATACTGATTTTATTTCTCATTTTATCTTGGATTTTAACTTGGATGTCAAGGTTGAAGGTTTTCTAGGTTGTAAAACCATATAATGCCATTTAAAATAAATAAATGTAGGAGAATTTGGGAAGTGCTATTATGCGTTTTGCATTTCAGCCATTAAATGTATACAAGGGTGGCCAAGCCCTGCTAATTACCCATGTCCAAATGGAGTGTGTATTGGCGCAGCAGAGGTATACTATGGAATAAGGCGTGGGTGTTTAAGGAGATAGAGAGTTATGTAGGAAGCTACAGTTTGAATTTGTATCTTTAAAAGTAGCTTCATTCTTATGGCAGAGGTGATGTGCAATAGTGTTTGAGTTATATGTGAGTTCAGGTTTTTATGGAGTGAGCATGTGCATTCTGCTAAGTTGCAAAGGTGCGGTGTGCGAGGGGAGAGATGGGTTAGCGGCACAAAAAACCGAGCATAAGGCCCTTTGGATAGCGTGCATGCAATGGATGGGGATGCAGAATAACTCTGTCACCAAATAATCAAACCAACTCAGGAAGATGCCAAAGGTTGCTGTTTTATTAATAATTATCTAAAACAGGGAGATACAACCTACTTCAACGGACGTTCGCTCGAGCTCTCAGCGCATTTCTCAATATTTTTACTCAACAAACATATAGACTAGTCAACTTTACACATTAATAAACACTGTGATCACCTTTTCCCCTCTAGCCTTTACTAGGTACCCTATACAGTGTTCCAGAAGTCACCTCACGTAAACCGGTTTACACATTATATATTTCACTCCACTCTAATTGGAGTTTGAGAAGTCTCCTTCTGAGCTCCCTTGAGCTAGGACTCTAGGCAATATCTTCCCTTCACACAATATTTCCTGTTACAACCCTATCCACTTCATTTTGCCATTCCCCTTAGTCTACTCACCATTCATTCGATAATCGTCTTGAGGCCTTCGGTATCGACTCCTCCTTCAAACTAACCACTTCGCCTTCTGTCCGCAGAGCGCCCATGGAAACCAGGCAGGGATTTCGTCAAAGGGGGACCTGCCCACTGTCTCGGTTCTTCTTGCAAGTTTATTTCTATTCGGCCACTCTCTACAGGAAACCCCACGATCTTCCGGCTAATGGAGGAGGATACTCGATAGTCCGAATCTCTGTAGGCAAACTAGTTTGGATCTTTGAACCACCCGCACTGCTACCACGTGAGCGTAAGGCCCTTTTGATAGTGTGCATGCAATGGATGGGGATGCAGAATAACTCTGACACCAAATAATCAAACCAACTCAGGAAGATGCCAAAGGTTGCTGTTTTATTTTTTTTGTGATTTTTTTTAAAAAATGCATTAAGCATTATTTTAGTTTACATTTAAACTGTTTATGCTTTACATACTAAAAAAGATTTAAAAAGAAGCAGAGAAAAAAAGAAAGGAAAAAAGAGAAGTAAAAGATCCTTCGTTGATCGTGCTAAAAAGTACTTTATCACTGCAGAGTGCATAAAGCTACTGCTGCACCAGAGTGACCAGTTTAAAAAACAAAAAGAAAGAGATGCTTTTAGTGTTCCAAGCTGTTACACAGAAAAGTCTTCTCTATCTGCAATTTTCAAAAAGATTTTTTTAACGAACACCGGTAGCGCTAACATTTCGGTGGTTTTCCTCTCTTGACTCAGATGGTCCCAAAATGTGTTAGGAGGTAATGTCATTGAATGCTGGAAGAGTGGACTCAAATGCCTCGTTTTCAGGTCGTTAAGTGCTCCACACTCAGTTGTTAAGTGTGCAAGAGTTTCCCAAGGATCTTGACAGAGCAGACAAGCATAGTTACGAACCAGTTTTGGTTTCCGTCTCTCCGTAACTTCCCTCATTGGGTAAAGGTTAAAGCAGAATCTAATAAAGTCTTGTCTCAGAGCCGGTGAAGGAAACTTGCTTAAGTATCTAGGGAGATCTCCTCGTTTCCTACTGTCTCGGGATATTCCTCCCCCACTTTTCATTAATTGAATCCGTTCTCCTGTAGAGAGCCAGTCTAGGTCGAATCGTTTTTTCTTAACCAGGTCCGGGTTTGCAATTAACAGCTCTTCGTTTAAAGTTAAGTTTTTTAGGATTTTGACACATGTGTTGTTCTATTCATTAAGCGGCTTTTCACTGTTGTTAATCAAGGCCTTGTGCATTACCTCGAATCCACCTTCTCCTGGAGGGTTTAAGCACTTTCTCAAAAAGGACAGAGATTTCCACACCATAGTGGTGTAAAGTGAGACTGTGCCCATCTCTCTTCTTATCACCTCTAGCGGCAGAGATTTGAGCATGTTCAAAACTCGTCTCCAAAAACATCCCTCCGCTTGAGCACAAACAGACCCTGGGAGTTGCAACTGTGCTTCTGAGCCATAAACTAGTATAGGCATCACCTTTAATTTATAAAAGTTAATAACCGGTAGTAGTGAGAATTTGCCATATTTATGGTTAATAATTCTCGCCTAAGTAGCCAGGTTTTTTTATTTTAGTTTCACTACTCTAAGAACTCCTCCATTCTCATTCTCCTTGAACTCTCCGCTGCTTTTGATACTGTTGACCATCCTATTCTCCTCAACTCCCTCTCCTCATTTGGCCTCAAAGACTCTGTCCTTAACTGGCTCTCCTCTTATCTTCTCATTCTATACTTCCTTCTTAGCTCCTCATTTGGTATCTCGCACCATTTCTACGCTGATGATACCCAGCTTTTCCTCTCATTCTCCTCCTTCTCTCCCGACATTCATGATAAGCTCTCTTCTTGCCTTTCTGCCATTAAATCCTGGATGTCCTCTGACTTCCTTACTCTTAATGCTGAAAAAACGGAAGTCCTTTTCTTCCCTGCCAACACTCTTCCTCCTCCCCCCTTCATTCTCTTTCCCCCCTCCCAACACTCCTTCTCTCCCCATGCCCGTAATCCTGGTCTTCATATTGATCCCCACCTCTCTCTATCTCACCACATTTCCCTTACTGCCAAGTCTTGCCACTTTCACCTTTACAACATTCATAAAATTCGACCCTTCCTAACCTTTCACGCTACTAAACTCTTAATTACCTCCCTCATCTTCTCCAGACTTTTCTACTGTTCCTCCCTTTTCTCTGGACTCCCCTCCTCTCACCTCTCCCCACTCAAATCTGTCTACCACTCCGCCATCCACTCCCTCTGCCTTCTTTCACCTCTTGACTCCATCTCCTCTTCTCTCACCTCTGTAGACTGGCTCTCATTTCGCTCCCAGCTCAAATTCAAGTTCCTCTGTCTTGTCTTCAATTCCCGCTATGGTCATGCCCCCCTACCTTTCCTCCCTTCTTACTTTCTATACCCCTTCTCGTTCTCTCCGCTCTGCTGATCTTTTCCTACTCTCTCTTCCTCCACCCCCCTGCACCCCCTCCCGCTTTAGCTCTTTCCAACTCCTCGCTCCGTTCCACTGGAACCGCCTCCTCCTCCCCATCCGCTCTTCTCCCTCCGACCCTTCCTTCTGCTCTTCTTTAAAATTGTATCTTTTCCATTCCCCTCCCTAACTCCTTTTGCTTCCTCTCCTATTTCTGCCATTACCTCATCCGTCACCTCTTACTCCCTCTCTTACTGCTGTACTTCATCACCCTCTCCTTCCTCTCTACTCCCTCCTACCATACCTCCCGCTCTTTTCTAGTCTTATTCTTTCCATTCTTCTCCCTCACACCTTCTCGCCTCCCCTCTTACTTCTGCTTCTACCTCCACTCATACCTCCCATTCCCGCTCCCAACTGTGTCCCTCTCCACTCCCTCCTCACCTCAGCAATATTGTAAATTGTTCCTTGTACTGTTTTCTGGTTGTGATTCAATTACCATTTTATGCTTGCTGTATATTTTCTTGTTCCTTATGTAAAGCACTTTGGATTAAAGCGCTATATAAATTCCATAAAATACAAATACAATGGGTTCTCCGTGGGAGTCGACCATACTGGTGTTTAAAATTAGTCCTAGGTACTGCATTGACTGTACCTCTGGGATTTTCTCCCACTGCAAGTGCTATCTTCTCTTTAAACGTCTAGGGCCCCTTGTGTCACCAATCATCAAGATTTTTGATTTCTTTGGATTTAATGTTAAGGCATTTGCATCCACGTACGCGGACAGAGCGTCAGTTGTCGCTGCAGCCCTATCTCAGTTTGGTTGAGGATAAGGAGGTCATCTGCGTAAAGAAGTCTTCCCACTGATGTTCCAGCAATTTCTGGAGGAAAGCATCTTACATCCTCAAAAGCCTGCTCTACGTCGGATATATATATATATATATATGTTGAAGATGGCTTGTGCCAATCTGCATCTTTGTTTGATCCCCTTTGTGGTTTTAATTCCTCTTGACAATGTTCCAGCTCTGTCCAGCCTTACTCTTATGGATGTTCCAGAGTGTAGTTGTTCCAATGCCTCTCTTAGATCTGTCGGGCAGCCCCAGGTTCTCAACTTCTTCCAGAGCAGGTTTCTATCTATCAAGTCAAATGCATGGGCCAGATCTTTAGAAGCAATGTAGATTTTATTGTGCCTGGTCGCTTTTGCCCTGCATTTGAACAAGTTTATTAGGAACAAATTCAAGGCTGTTCCCGTCCCCTGATGTCATGACCTTCAATTGTCGTGCTGGAGAACAAACTCGTAAAATGTTTTTCCCATGTAGTGGATGAAACAGAGTTTTCGAGGATAGCCTCTTGAGGGGCAGTAGATGTATTTAAAAGCTTCCAAATCTCCACTGTGTTTTTAGTGGCTATTAGGCCCAACATTTTCTCACTGTCCGTTTTATAGAGGCGTTACCTGTGGATTTTGAGCCAGTTGTTAAAAGATTGTTTTTCATGTCTTATGACTTCTCTTAGTTCTGGTGAATTTCCTTTTCTGTGTTGTCGAGAAAGTATTTTCAAGGCCTTTTTCCTATCTGCAATCTCCTGGTTATCAGTGTGTTGTCTCGTAAACACCTGCTTCAACCCTATGGCTTTTTTTATCTGGAATGCTTCAAGAGCCAAGGGATGTTGAAGCAGCGTTAACGGGTTTCCAGGTTCAACCTTGCTGTTACCTGTTGCCAAGAGGCGAGTTAGCCCCTTGATGACAGTTGATGATATTCTTAGCCGATTAAGGCCAGGTGTAACCTCAATACTCTCGGTGTAGTGTGGGTGCAGAGCTCCCCCTACTCTCCCCTTACTTTCAGGCCTCCCCATCTCTAGCAAGTTGTGGTCACTATTTACACAGGTGATAACTTCTAAGTGGCCCAGCTGTCCCAAGAGTATCTCTGAAGCAAAAGGATGATTTAGAATATTCAACTGGAGTCCTCTCTTCCAGGTGGCTTTTGGTGGAATGTCACCCTTTAAACTACCATTCATTAGGTTGATATTTCTTTTTTCCAGAGCTTCTCTTAGCCGAAGGCCACTAAGAATCTTCGAACTAGTGTTTTTTGGTGTGTTGGTTATCAGCTCCTGCTTGGAGTTAAAGCATTCTATATTTAAGTCCCCACACACTAATATGTCTACGTTGTTGTAGTTGACTCTGGTCTCATCTATGTAATTCGTGACCGTGTCCAAAAGGTTCTCTTCCAATGGAGATGCAGGGTTCCAGTAAAGGTTACATATTAAAAGGTGCCACTTGTGAAGTTAGTGTTTTTTTTCCAACAGTACAAGTTGTACAAGTGGTGAAGGGTTCTGTGAAGAACACTTAGTCCATCCGTTAGTTCTTTTACTGGCGATGATCAACCCTGCCGTTGGTCTTCCCTTCACCCCTTTTGTGTCTGGGTTTTTTGTCGTCCCCCTCAAAAGTTCCTCTCTCCCACTGAACTTTCCACTATCAGGACATTTTTCCTGTGTATCCGATTTCATTTGTATTAGGGAGCGGTGATGAGCCAGTTCGAAGGCAGTTGCTTCATTAGTTGCCTGTTCCTTGAGCCAAAAGCCCGTAGCTAAAAGTATGTGACCTTTTTTGTTTATGATGTTCATGGATTTACGATCGGACAGGTGAATCATCACTTTATCTAGACCATTTTCCTCAGGGAATTCTATCCGCTGTAGGTCACTTGATTGTATGTTCCTGAGTTCGTCCACCGTACCAATAAGTCTCATAACGTTGGTTCTATTCAAAATTAGGTTGTCATTAATTTTTAGAACCCTCTCTAAGAGACAAAGGTGCGTGGAGGGACTGTTGTCACATTTTTCATTCGTGCGAGTGATCTTGATGTTGTCGTTAACTTTTGTTACTTGCCTCCGACCTGGTATTTGGGCCACTTCATTGCTTGTCTTGGAAGCTTTTCTTTTCCGGTCCCATGTTTTGTATTATTCGATTGCCATTTGCTCCAGGTCAAGGTTGGCCTTTCCTGTTTCGGGAGGGTTTCCTGTTGGTGGTTGAGAACTCAAGTCTCATTCTCTTACTGGATTCTTTCATTGTTCCCAAATCTGACCATTACTGTTTTTTTAATGGCCAGATCCTGCGGGTTTTCCGGCTCAGACTCCCCTTCTGATTCAAGGAACTTGTCATCTTTCTCCTCACTCTAGTGACTTCTTTCCCGGTCTCCATATTCGTAATTTGGCTCAGGAGTGTTTGAGCTGACCACTTCTATGTCGTCTGAATAGGTCGACAAGTTTAATAGTGTCTTCAATGTTACTCTCGCGGGCCATTCCGTGGTCTTGAATTTGGGGATTTATAGTGTGAGGAAGAACCCCACACTGAGTTCCTTTGTCCTTGGTCTTGTGTGAGGATCTATCAAAGATCTCTAGTTCATCCGGCGTGGTGATGTTGCTGATTATGGGCCCAGATTTCGTTTTAGACCCCTTCTTGCTGGGGACTATTTTTGCTCTTGTTTTTGTTTGTTCAATTTGGAGCTTGACTGGAAGTTATTTTCCCCCTTGTTTTTTCGCTTGTTCCAATTTCTTCCTTAATGTCAATCTCTGCGGAGAGTCTGCGTTTTGAACTAAATCTTTGTCCTCCTCGCCCAGTTTACTAAAGATCTGAACGATCTTAGGTGACAACTGTGATGTTGGTAACTGGTCTTAGTTCTTGTCCATCTGAGACGAGGATCCACCAGTTTCCTGTGTTTCTTCGGGCGTGGTCCCGTTGGAGGATGACTTACGACTCTCCTCACCATCAGTTCCGTCGATGTCAATTACTTTTATGTCACCCTGTTTGTCACAACTTAAAACAGTATTTTGCACTTCTCGTGGCTTCTTGTGACCTAAGTTATCCCCTGTCGGAGGCGCCAGCTGAGTAGAAGTGTCCTTACTTTTGTTCTCCCAAGCTACAGAGTTTTGTGAATGTATGTTTGAGAATAATCTTTCAGAACGTCTTCTCTCTTTATCCGCAATGATAGGTTCCAATATACTTTTTAGGATGTTGGTGGTCGGCTCTTTATTTTTTTCCAGAGAGTTTTGTATGGCGGTAATAAATCCCTCCACGTAAATCATCTTGCTGTGCAGCATTGCAATTACCATAGTTTGATCTTTAATGGGGTCGTTTAGGGTCTCTATCAGCTTCATAAAGGGCGCCATTGTTAAGGAGAAGGCTGTAATCAGTTTGGTGTCAATCGTGTTCGATTTGTTTGCTTCATCCTTGCAGTGTTCCACCTGCGAGGCAATTAGGTCCTCGTCCAATGAATATGTTGGAGCTTCTTCCATAATCGTCCATTGACGTTTAATGGAATGTGTTTTCCTCTTCAATTCGGCACCTTCAGTACAGTGCTGCTCAAAATTCACTTTACCTAGTCGAGGAGCTGGTTGAACTGGAAGGTTTGCCCTGAACACAGCCCCTGTTGGCTGTTCTGCTGGGATTAGCGTCTCACACAAGTTTACTGGTGCAACCGCCCCTGTTGAACCAGGGCCACTTCCGTTTTTTGGAGTTTGTGCTGTTCTTTAGTGGCTTTGGGGCAGTGTTCTGGATGTTCACCGCTCCCTTTGATGTTTGCCAATCCCACTCTTGTGGTACATCCGTTCTGTTGTAGTGGAACCTTTGGTTCCTTTTCAACAAGACCGGGGTAATTCCCCTAGGTTTCCAAGCTATCGATGAGGTGTTGAGAGCAGGGGGAATATGCAAAACTTTGTTTACATTAGTTCCAAATGAGTACGTACAATTCAAATTGTCTCCCCGTTCATCCTCCAGAGCGTTGTGTAGTTCCACCTCAGGTCCCAGCAAGTTCTGAAGGGAAAGACCAGTCGGTGGCAGTGTCGATGTTTACTGGTTAAGATCTTTACTTTTACCTTAGAGGGAGAACTGGAGCCCACCATTTTTCCTCTAGTGCCTGTTGAGTTGTTGCTATTCGTTGTGCACAGAGTTGCAGGCTCAGTCGTTTCGTTGAGTGGTATGACAGCCCCAATTAAATTTTGATCTGCTGAAGTGAGGTCTTTCTGAAGAATATTTTCGTGTGAGGCTGATTTATTAACAATTTCCACGGTGGGGATCAAGGGACATCCTTTAGGTAGAGGGGCGTTTAGATGTTCCTGGATGAAGTCTGGAGGAGGGGCAACAACTCCTTTACTCTTTATACCCTCGTGCTCCTCATCTTCCAGGGTCTCTTTCATAAGACTTTTCCTACTTCGAGTTCCCATCCCATTTCCAACTCCACCCCCGCCATTTATTGTTAATGTTAAAGTAACTATTTATTTGATTTATTTCTCAAGTGGCGTAAGTGGCGTGAGTGGCGTAAGTGTAAAGGTAAGGGTTACTTCAAACTTCAAAACACCCCGAGGGGTTTACTCACGCTCACTCGCTCACTTGCTTGAATCTGCGCCACCTGTGGCTCCGTAGCTCTGTGCCTCTCAGCTCTATGTGAATCCGCCGAGCCGATGGCGGAAGCTCCAGCCGTGACTCCTAGCCCTCACGCGGCCCTTGGCTCCCCTCAGTGCCCCCTTCAGCAGTGGCAGTATCGCAGGGTATCGTGGCAGGGGCCGTTCAGTGAGTCAGCTCACACAGCATGGCACAGGTGCAGCACAGGTACGGGTACAGTTTTTTTTTCCATGAGTGTAGAGCAGACTGGTGCTCCTCTCTCGCTCTCTCTCACGGCTCTCACTCTCGAAGCTTGCTATGGCCGCAAGCGTCACTCGTCACACGTCAAGCTGCACCTCTCAAACAGAAAGCATGAAACGGAGGCCGCTTCCGGTGATTTCAACGATTGCTGTTTTATTAAAAATGATCTAAAACAGGGAGTTACAACAAACATCAACGGACGTTCGCTCGAGCTCTCAGCGCATTTCTCATAAAAACAGACTTTTATACAAAAAATACATCAGGCGTGATGTCATACTAAGTGGCAAATAAGAAAAACCTATGAGGGGTTGTGATTGGTTCAAGGGGAACATCTAAGTATACTTTCTATTAGGGGTGGGCTTGTGATTGGTTATCTACTGTCAGGTGGACAACTTATGCCTACCTCTAACAACATGTCATTTTCAACACTATTAAGTACACAGTATGTCATTGGCTCTCAAACTATAAGGCCCTTTGTTATACGGCCCTCTATAGTTGGTTGGCACGCTCGTGCCATGTCTGGAACATTCGGTTCACTCAGCAGCATGTAAGCTCAAACAGAGGTGCCAGGAAGTGAACTTGACTTCACCTCCCCACCCAATTAGCCCATCATCTCTCATCATCCATGTCTTCTGCCATGAAGATTGTGTTTGAACTTGGCCTTGCAGAGTATTCTTGTCTCTGGGAATATAAGGGAGTGCGAGCATGCACTATCGTTGTTCTAGAACTGCACGCTCAACTCTATTTCCATCCTCGGCTCACGTGACAGGAGACCACGATTTGGTCCATTTTGCAGCATTTAAATGAATAAAACTTGGCACGCTTGGTGTTCTTTCTTTGCACCTTAACAAGGGATGATTCAGCTTCTCACATTTGCCACCTTCAAGACTAGGTAACCAGTCTTGGCTGCTTCAGCTTTGACACCAGGCTAAACAGCCTCGCCATTCATGTTCATGATCTCAGCTTATTCTTGCTGCAACACAGTTCTCTGCCTTTCCTCTCCCTGGGTTCGGGCTTACTAAATTCATGACACCGATGCCCATTTTCTATACAATGGTGGCTTCACCTGCAGTCTATTCACTACTTATAGCCACCTTCTAAGATTACTTAATCTACTTGCGTTGCAGCATCTGTACAGTTATTGAACGGCTTGCACTTTCTGCAGTGCTTCGCAAACATGCAATCTTCTTTTAGCATATGAAAGTTTACTCGATTTCTTAACTTCGTCATCAGTTTCTGTAGGATCCATACATTCTCTTCAGCCAGTATTCTCAGGGTGTCATGCTCGTCTTTCGTGATGTCACCAGCTCCTCTTTCACTCTTTTTCATATTCCTTCAGGGAGTTCCTCCCTCAGATTGTCGTCTCTTTGGGGATACATTTGGTAGTGTTTTCTCAGAGGGTACCTTCTTTTGAATATTCGCTGTGTTATTGCACAACTGCTGGTGTCAAGCATGGCACACTCTCAGGCTTCCAACATACAGGTGGTAGGGGGGCGGGATTTCCTGCAGTGGCATGTAACTGCTTCTCTTCATTCCCCCCTCTGGCCAACCACTTCTTCACTGGTTTCCACATCTTGATATTTTATCTTGAAGAAGTGCTTCTTCGGAGTCCAGATCTTCATCACCCCCCTCAGGGTGCCGGCTCATTTAATATGTTAATCCACACTCCAGGTCATGTATTTGCACTGTCCATTCGGATTACAATAGACCCATCGTCCCACGTACTTCTTATGGTTCATTGGATACAGGAACTTTGTTACTTCAGGTGCTACAATGCTGGCCTCTATGTATTTTCTGACATCTTCATCAGTCAATTCCTTAGGTCTAATCCCTGATTCGACATCGATCATTATCTTCATCCGTACTGCTTTCTTTGCCGTCTCACATTGGGCAATTATTATCCTGATCACACAGAATCCAAACATCACTATCACCAATATTGCTCTAAGAAACTTAAAGATGTTTGCCATCAACTGCGGAATCCATGAGAATATAGACGCAAACCAACTGTCATTAATAATGTCCTCTGTTTCGTCTTCCATTTTGGTATGCAGGTTCATCAACAACATTATGGCCTCTGTCAAGGTCCCATTCTCATCATCGTGAGAAGGTATGAATGTGCAACATGATGGCCCGATTTTGGAGCAAACTCCTCGTTCCATCGCTGTGGTCATGTCAAGGACATGTCTGTTCTGCTGGGTCATTAGTCATATGGTCCGCAGCTCTTCTTTGATAGCATTGAATCTCTTTATGGTGGTGTTGATTGTCTGCAGGAGCTCCCATTTCGTGATCTGCAGCCACTTGGCATTAGCCATCGTCTGGATCCCAGGCATGAAGATAGTCGTGAAGATTGAAGCAGTCTTGCTGAATAACCTGTGCTCATACGGAGGGGCTTATGTGCTTCTATTGACTTAGCTGATAAGTAATTCTCTTTTCTTGTTCGATTGAGAAATTCATCCGATCTTCTCTTCCTCAAATTAGCATATACGTTTGGAAATGCTCTAATGTTCAGGTCACTGTGAGGAATTACTAATGCTGGAACATGGATGAGCACCAAGGAGCACATCCCTCCCCAATCCTTGGGCAGCTTCATGTAGGCTCTAGGCTCACAAGCCCAATATCGATCCATGAAGACAGCTGTGCCTGCTCCCATAGTGGAAACGTCAACTGTAGTATTGCAGCCTTTGTTGTCTCCCACATGATTCTTCCCCTCTCTTCGGAAACACAATGTCGCATTCGCCAATGGAACCACAACCGTTGGACCTGATTCATCCTCTACCCATGTCAGAAGTTTGGCATGTTTAGCCCATGACTTCAAACATCCATAGTTTACTCTCTGTACCTCTCGTACATATTCTGACTTCAGTAGATGAGTTGCACAGGACATCAGTCCTCCTCCCCATCCCTTCTTGGACTTCACTCATCCATAGACTAGGACTTGAGTTATTTCCCAACATCCAGGCGATCCAGCTGTTTCTGTTATATCAGGGCACTCCATTCTCTTCATGTCTTAAATGACTACCTCTTCCTGTCCTGCTGCAGAATACATAAGCATCTTGCTCTCCCATCCGGGTTCCTTTTCCATCTGTGTAGTCTTGATTTAATTATCCTCAAATTGAAATGACCATTTCGATCTCCATCGTAAAGTGGCCCAACTTCCCTGACGTTTTCCTCTGGCCATACATGCTGCAAGATGAATAAGGCACCTGGCATCGTGTTCTGGGACTTCTCTGCAAATGAAAGTTTGCACTGTATTCATGACATAGGGTATGAGAGCACAGACATAGCAACTCTCTTTAGATGTTCTCTCTCCCACCTCTCTCCTGTGCTGATACCACATGTTACTTGTGCCGCATTGTCTAGATAGGTATTTATCAGCTCACTATCTTCTTCTTCATTTCTCTTATACCTCCCATATGCAAAGTTTGTGTAATGATCATAAAGCAAATCAAAAGCAGTTCTCATAGTGGGGAGAACCATAGGGGCCTCTGCCTCAGTAGGAGTACTAACATGGCAGAGACTGTGAAACATAAGAAACAAAAAGACAAAAAGAGTGATTGTAAAGGCATATATTATGCACAAAAACATAGGCGTCCACCTTTTGCACCATCCTGGTATTTGTTTTAATACAATCATCAAATTTCTTTACACTTGCAACTGTAGAATTTGCTTGATTATTGCGATTAGGAGCCTTCTGATCACAGGGCCATTCTTAGGATCCTGTAACAAGGTGCAAATATTAACGTCTCTTCTGACAAGAGCAGGATAAGCTTGAAGTGTAAATACAAAAACAGCAAGCACAAACCGATGCACATCACAGTCACATATGTAACATATGTTTAACTGCTTAGAACAGGTCTGCTGCACGAAATGAATCTGAATACTGATCTCGTTTCCAATTTCTGATCAAGAACTGACGTTTAGGCATAACTTTGATGCTTCAATGTGTTTCTAAAGTTCAATTTTGGCCTACTAAAATTCTCAGCAAGTCTTTGCACTCCTGCTAAAATATCTATAAGGAGTGTCATCCGAATTGTAGTCCAAGTTAAATCTGTATCATTCACTGGTCGTTGCTTTATCACCCTTCTTCTTCCTCATCATCGATCGAGTCTGCACACGCAGAAATTCTTCTTCTTGCCTTGCTTCTGAATCAGCAATCTCACCTTTATAGGCTTTTACATCTCCTAAGTGAAGCCAACCTTGTCTTCCTTGGACCTTTAAAGCTGAAGGGGTTAAATCCTCAACGCAAAAGAGACTGTCAAACCGTGGCTCATGCCACTTCCTCATAAAGTTTTAGGTCTCCAACATATAAATTAGGTGCCGATAGTAATTGAACTGGGTTGGTTGTTGAATTGTCTTCTTCTGTGTTCTGAGACCAACCCCCTTCCGCTTGACTTGATCTGAAATGGGAGAGATGCTAGAGGTCATACATGTCAAATAATCATGTAATTCATCATCTAAAGTTTTACCTACACTCTGGGCATCACTCCTACTTCTAGACAGAGCTGTAAGAGGCGTTCTCATTGGCCGCCTTGTCATTAGTTTGTGAGGGATGAGGTGATGGTCTGATCCTGGCTGATTCCGAAGGGCATATAAAGCTAAGGGTAGGCAATATAGCCACCCCATCTTCAAAGTCAATTTAATCTAGGCAATCCTTTCTTTAAGGAGGCCATTGAGTCTCTCACATACTCCGTTTGCTTGCAGGTGATAAGCAGAAGAAAACTTATGTTTAATGTTCAATAGAAGCCCTATCTGTTCAAATAGCTCATTAACAAAATGCGGCCCATTGTCGGATCTCAGCATTTCACAAACACCCCATCTCGGGAAAACTTTGTGCATTAAAAACTTCACTGTGCCAGTGGAATCAGTGTGTGTACACGGACCTGCCTCGATCCACCTGGAGAAGGGACACACCACCACCAATAGATGCCTATATCCATTACACACCTGCAGCCTATTGACATAGTCAATATGTAAATGCTGAATTGGACTATTTGGTTGAGGTATTACCCCTCTAATTGTTCTCAGTTTATGCCCAGCAGTAAACATTTGACACACAATGCAGTTTACTATAAATAGTGCAACTTGTTTCAACAAATTCGGAATGAACCAGTTTTCCGCAATCATGGAAGCAAGACTCTCTCTAGTTACATGCGCGGGGTTCAAGTGCAACCTTTAATAATGTTACCGGCATCACCGGCTTTCCAGTGCTGTCTTGTCACCATAATGCTTCTGTGGGGGATAAAGAACACCCCCTTCGCTTCCATAATTCCGGCTCTTCCTGTGGCGCACTTCCTTGAATCTTCATTGAGTTATTGACATTTTATTAAACCCTTCTTGCATTAACATGGTTGTAACTACTTTTTCTTTAATCCTCTCGGTATCGAAACTCGAAATATCTGGGGAATATGCAACCCTTTTGGCTTCTTTTTCTGTGGTTTCGTTCATACAAGAGATAAAATCTGTTTGCTTAGTATGAGCTGCGCATTTAATGACCACTATGGCCACTGGGAGTTGTAGTGCCTTAATAAGCCTGTCCAATAAGGATGTGTGCTGCACTGCAGTGCTGTCCGTGCGGAGGTAGCCCCTCCTTTTCCAATGTGCTAACCCTGCATGTATGGTTGACATCATGTAGGCGGAGTCACTGTACACCGTCACTTCCTGCCCTTCGTGCTTCTTGAGCATGACAATAATAATAAGCGCCATTAATTCTGCTGCTTGTGCTGAAAAGTGAGACAGTAGCCATGCACGTGCTGCAGCTTCAAATTCTCCATTTAATCTGTGTCTTACTACCTCTGCGCCTGAATGCCTTTCTCCACTGGTCTGATCAATTTTCAAAGAACCATCAATAAAGAGAATTTCCCCTCCCGCCAAAGCATTCTCCTTCACTCTGGTTATATCATCATAAAATTCAACATAATTAGCAAAGACATGCACATGATCACCTTCTGCTATTGGCTCAGCTATAAACGTGGCTGGATTCATTATTTTACATCTTACAATCTTAATCGCTGGGTTTGAAATCATTACTTCATATGCTGAAGCTCTTTAGGATGTCAATGTGCCTTTGGGTTTCTCTAAAATGGCAAACAGAGTATGCTCCACAAAGAGAGTCATAGAGCAGCCCATAACAATACTTGTAGACTTCTCAATTGTGAATGCGGCAGCTGCTAACTTTTCGCAAGGAAAGTGTCCTCTCATAACTGGGTCTAAAATACCACTGTAATACGCTAGAGGCTTGTACCCCAATGTAGTTCTCTGTGTAAGCACTGCTGTCATGACTGTCCCATTTCTGTGCGAAAACAAATAAAATTCCTCAGCATAATTGGGAATTCCTAAATCAGGGGCTGTACAAATTGCTTTTTTCAGCTCCTCAAGCCCTTCCTCCATTTCCTCAGTCCATTGTATTTTTACTTTATCCACTTGTGCTTTCTTCAAAGCTTGCAAAAGGGGTCTCGTTTATGTACTGAAATCAAACACCTAGGCTCCAATATAGTTGCATAACCCTAAAAACGGTTGCATCTGTTTCACTGTATTTGGCTTTGAGGTTTTCATAATCACCTCAGCTCTTTCAGGTGTCACCTTCTTTCCTTCATGTGTAATCAACTGTCCTATGTATAACACCTCTTCTTGACAGTATTGTAACTTCTCTTTGTTTACTTTATATCCCTTGTCTGCTAGGATGGTCATCAACTGGATAGAATATTGTCTGCACTGATCTTCCGTCGTGCTACAAATTAAAATGTCATCTACGTACTGTATCACCACACTCTTAAGATCAATATTGCCTAGGATCTGTAGGAATCTATTCAAGATCGATGGGGACTCACAGTACCCCTGGGGCAAACGAGTATGTTTCAGTTGAGTTTGGCGAGACGTAAAGGAAGTCAAATCTTGGGAGTCTTTGTGCAACAGGATTGAGAAAAACACATTTTTCAAATCGATCACTGTGAACTATCGAGCTTCCACCGGGATACTGCATAGTATCGTCGCTGGATTAGGAACTAGAGGAAACTCTGCATCTACAATCTGGTTAATCACTCTCATATCTTGTATAAATCTCCACAACCCTCCTTTAGATTTTTTTATCGGATACACCCCGGTATTACACGACGATTCTGATGGCACCAGAATCCCTTGTTTCATCAGTGATGAAATGGTCTGAAATATACCTTTGTCAGCCTCTCGAGACATGGGGTACTGTTTTGTGCGAGGTAAAATCACCCCTGGCTTTAGCTTTATTTCAAGTTCCCCTACTCCCTTTAATAAACCTATGTCATAAAGAACTGTGGTCCAAAGGACACTTGGCAACTTCTCCAAGTCTTCCTGAAAAAATGCTGGACGCTGCCGCATTATCGCCATTCACTGTGGGACTTCACTTTTCTCTATCTTTATCCAGTACGTGATGCTCATAATGAACACCACTTCATCATCTGTTCGGTCTTCCCTAAACATGTCGTCATCAGTAATGTCAGTCAATCTGTACCCTTCCTCGAGAGCTATTACTATTCTCCATGGTCTACCCTCATGTCCATTCCTTCGAGCAATGCCATTTCCCTTCGTACTTTGGCTGCTACTAGTTCTATAGGGATAGTCTGTCCCCCCTCTTCGTCCGTGGGTATCTCATCAGGTATCCTCACAATTTTACCCACTAAGCCAGGTAGAATGCTCACTCCATATAGAGAAATCTTGGCCCACATTTAAATAGTGTATCCCTGGAGTGCAGCACACTATTCCTTGATAAACAAACGAAATCTTCATGTTAGGTTTTGTCATCAAATCTCTTCCCAAAATATTAGCCTGTGTCTGTTGTAAATATAACAAAGAACATACATGTCACACTCTCCTAAAGAGACTGGCAATTCATCAGTAAAAGGAACTTGACTCGTAGCTCCAGAGAACCCTTGAGCATTCATGCCAATTTCCGACATTAGATATTTTCCCTCTCGTATACATGAACGAGTAGCCCCAGTGTCTACTAGAAAAGAAAAAGATTTTCCTCCTACCGTCCCATCGACCCTTGGTTCCTCTTGGGGGCCTGGTGTCACAGATACTACTTAACACATCAAGTCACCTTGTGAGCTGTCCTATTGTGGGTACATGCTCATCCCTGTCCCTGTAAAAGGATTTCCTCCTACCACAGTGACACCTCCTATTCTGGGTGTCAGCACTTGCCCTGTGTTTGCATACTGCTGTGTCTCCATAGGGGCTTGTTGCGACTGCCCTTGTGGTGGATTGATTTGCGCTCGCTCTTGTGGCTGTACCTGCTGCACTCACGGCGCTTGTTTCAGATACAATGGGGGTCATTACGACCTGGGCAGTAAGGGATACCGGGCACCTGTAAGGAGACCGGTGCCGGTAATCCCTTACTGCCCTATTCCAAGGTCCCTTGGCAGGGACCGTAAGGAACGTGTGGTCTGACCACACGTCCCTTACGGGTCCCGCTAAGGGACCAGGGCACTAATAACGGGCTTGCAAGACGCGAGCCCGTTATTAGCACCCTCCCCATTCCCATTGAGCCCTATGGGGGCTCTAATGGGAATGGGGAATGCTTTGTGCAATGGGGACTTACCGGTTCCGCCAGGGTCGGACTAGACCGCTAAGTCCCCATTGCACAACACCGGACACAGGCACGGTATGGGAGGCAGCCATGGAGCTAATAGCTCCATGGCTACCGCCCAGGTCGTAATGACCCTCAATGTCTTCTCTTGCGGAACCCTTCCCAAGTTTGTGTGCTATATGGTGGAGGATAAGCTGCCCCCCCTCTTGAAAATTGGCCTTTCTGTACATTTCCTTGGCTCCCACATACATTTGCAATGTGCCCTGTCATCCCACAAGTCCAACATACTGGGGGTGCTCGTCTGACAAGTCCCTCTTGGTTATATCCTCCCTGGGTACTCTGATTCTCATTCTGTATATTCTGAAATCCACCTCTTCCTCTATAGCCCATACCGCTGCCTCGTGGCACAAACACATATCCACCTTGGTCCATCAGGTGCTGATTATTCACCTGTGATGCACCCATTGGTTCCTGCTTCCCAATCCTTCCGCGCTTGTCAATACCGCCCCTTCTATGGCAAACTTTGACATTTTTTTCTGAACTAACTTCGCCTTCCTTGATTTTCCTAGTCTCATCTACCTTTCTTATTTTTCCCTTGCAATAGCCGACAGTGATGCACTATCGTCGGCTGTATCTCGGCCCATGGCTTCGCTTCCATCCCCACTTGTTTCTTCATCTGTCTCTGCAGTGGCTCAGGCAACCCCTGACATAAAATGTGGTAAATTAATGCCACAGTTTTTCCCCATGGCTCACGAGTTTCAAGTTACCATTTCTCTTGAATGTCCTGAATGTAAGCAATAGGGTCTTCATCTTTCTTCATTTTATGTGTCATAATTGCACCCATATCTGATGTACTGGAGTACTCTACCCTGAGAGACCTCCACATGTCTGCTCTACAATTATTAAACAACACTCCATCATGCACTGTGTTTTGTGTTGTCACACGAATATCCTGCTCTCCTCCATATGTCATCAGCTCTTTCCCCAAGAATAGCTGCCAAGAGACCTTTAATGTCCCGTACGGCCAGCGTGTTTCCTCCTGTCAACTCGTATATCCATTTCCCAGCGACCGAAGTCAAACTCTGGAGCTTACATCTTAAATTATCCTTGTCCATTTGTGGCCATGGGATATACTGCGGTCTTGCTCCCCCTTTTTCCAATAAGGGAAACTCTGTAAACCCCAACCCAGAGTCGGCTCCCATCATTAGTCTATCCATGGCAGGGACAATCGTCCCTGTCCGTCTCCTTGCCGGTAGCAACATTAACCTGCTTACATATGGTGGCGATTCCCCTTTCTCACTATACAATTTTCGTGGGGGGCGCTCTGGATATGCTATGGGATCTGGCGTCCTATCCTTAGTTTGTTCCAGATCCGACCATCTTACTTCTTTATTTATTTGCAGGCATCCTTCAGGGGTGCATGCGCTCCCTCCTTCTCCCCCAAGGATGGATTCTCTTTCTTCGTCTGATATGTCTTGTGCCCATCTAGTGTGACTACTATCTTCCTCACCTTTGTCTAACTTCTGTCTGTTTAGGGACAACGCTCTACGTTTGTGACTGAACGGAATTTCTTCTTCGCTTTGTGATTGAAATGCTAGGGATTGATCACTCTTCCCTCAACTTTCATACTTGCTACTTTCCTTTAATTCTTGATAAGCCTTATTGATCCTTTCCCTGATGCTCACTGCATCCAAGTTTTCTTCTTCAAATATTACTCTAGATGCCCCTGACGTTGCTTCCTTTATCGGAAGGAACTCTTCTACTCTATCCTATCGTATTTCTGGGCGTGGTCCTTATGAATGATCCTGGTATCAAGACCGCGCTGTCGCCTCCTACATTCTATTTCTTCATGTAGTTCTCTTCGCTTTCTCGCATCCCTTCTCATTCTTTCTTCCTCTTGCCTTTGTTGTTCTCTCCTTACTCCTTCCCTTCTTTCCTCTTCGTCTCTGTATTCTTCTGTCCCTTAGTTTTTTCACTTCTTCCTCTTCTCTCTTCCTTTCTCTTCTATCCCTATCTTCTATCGCTCTCTGTCTATTGTCATACTTTCTGTGTTCATTCTTCTACCCGTTCTTCTTTTTTCTCTTGCTCCTCTTGATACATCTGCTCTCGTTGCTCCCTGCTCTTCCTTTTGTGCTCGTCTTCTTTCAATCTCTTCTCTCATTCCTTGTCTCTTCTATCTTGTTCGTCCTTATCTTCTCTTTGCCTAACTTCCTTGATGCTTTTCCTATCTAGTTTAAGTAATATCTGTCCTCCCATACATTTGTTCTGCACAAGCGCTATCTCGTCAGCTTTATCCTTCTCTCGTTTCCATCTCTTAATCTCCCTGTCTATTTCTGTCGACATATTCAATCGTTCACTCCCTTCTTCTTTGTCTTGTATGATCTTGTAGATCTCTTTTTTTTTCTTATTCTCCTCTGGACTATCATCACTACTGTACTGTAAGCGGGAGGTTTGTATATTGGATTTCTATACCCTATTGCTGCTTTCAACTCCTTTAAAGGATACAGCCCTATTTATTTTGTGCTAGCGTCTTCCAATTCGGGCGAGATAAGGGCAGTTGAGGGCTCAACACCTTCCTCCTTACGCTGACTAATCATCCACTCCTCAGGTGATGGTTCTTCCCTCTCTGCCTGGTACATTTTGCAGAGCTCTAAAATCGCAAACCTTTTCTCTAATTTCTTCCCCGTGTACGCATGTGTTGCAACACCGCTTTTGACAATGATCCCCCTTGTGGCCACAGCATGAACATTTTATCTGCCGTGCCTTTCCCCCATTCTGCACTATACTGTTTGAGCTTGGGCATGTGCTTTGGCAATGTCTTACATAAATGCATCAGAGGAGTATCTCCCATAATGACAAGTCTCAATTGACTGTCAATACTCGACCTATGAAATAACCTTTATACTTTTGCTTAAATCACCACTTTTTCAATCCCTTTAAAACAATAAATATGAGCATGCACCATCAATTGCCCCTCCAGCCTCTAATTTCTTAATTAGCTATCTCTATCTTTGGTTTGGTACCAATCTCTCCCCTAGGTTTAATCGCTATTGCTGCTCAACTTTTTCTAAATTTCTTCACAACTTCTAACATTCTACGATATTTTTACTCAACAAAAAACATATAGACTAGTCGACTTTACACATTAATAAACATTGTGATCACCTTTTTCCCACTCGCCTTTACTATGCACCCTATACAGGGTTTCAGACGTCACCTTACGTAAACCTGTTTACGCGTTATAAATTTCACTCTACTCCCATTGGAGTTTGAGATGTCTCCTTCTGAGCTCCCTTGTGCTAGGACGCTAGGCGCTATCTTCTCTTCACCCAATATTTCCTGTTACTCAAAAATTATCACAACCCCATCCCCTTCCTTTTGCCATTTCCCTTCGTCTACTCACCATTAGTTCGTTAATTGACTCGAGGCCTTCGGTATCGACTCCTGCTTCAATCCGACCACTTTGCCTTGTGTCCGCAGAGCGCCAGTGGAAACTGGGCAGGGATTTCGTCAAAGGGGGACCTGCCCACCATCTTGGTTCTTCTTGCAAGTTATTTCTATTTGGCCGCTCTCCACAGGAAACCCTGCAATCTTCCGGCTAATAGCGGAGGATACTCAATCGTCCGAAACGCTGGAGACACACTAGTTTGGATCTTTGAACCATCCACACTGCTTCCAAGTGAGCGTAAGGCCCTTTGGATAATGGCATGCAATGGATAGGGATGCAGAATAACTCTGACACCAAATAATCAAACCAACTCAGGAAGATGGCAAAGGTTGCTGTTTTATTAACAATTATCTAAAACAGTGAGTTACAACAAACATCAACGGACGTTCGCTCGAGCTCTCAGCGCATTTCTCATAAAAACAGTCTTTTATACAAATACGTCAGACGTGATGTCATACTAAGTGGCATATAAGAAAAACCTAGTGTGATTGGTTCATGGGGAACATCTAAGTATACTTTCTATAAGGGGTGAGATTGTGATTGGTTATCTACTCTCAGGGGGACAACTTATGCCTACCTCTAACGGGTTAGGCCAAAATGACTGAGGTCAAAAGGACCGAGTACCAAAAGTCCAACCACCATTTGTTCAAATATGTATATGTGTGGGGGGGGGGTAAAGTTAATACAAAATGTATAGGCGTAAGGTGGGAGTCGAACAAATGGGGGGGATAAAAACTGGCTTTTGGTAGTTGGACTTTTCAACTCGGTCATTTCATGCAGATCCCCTCTAGCAACATGTAATCTTCAACACTATTAAGTACACGGTATATCATTGGCTCTCAAACTATAAGGCCCTTTGCTATACGGTCCTCTATAATTGGTTGGCATGATTGTGCCATGTCTGGAACATTCGGGTCACTTAGCAGCACGTAGGCTCAAACCCAGGTGCCAGGAGGTGGACTTGACTTCACCTCCCCACCCAATTAGCCCCTCATCTCTCATCATCCATGCTTTCTGCCATGAACATTGTCTTTGAACTTGGCCTTGCAGAGCATTCTTGTCTGTGGGAATGTAAGGGAGTGTGAGCACGCTCTACTGTTCAACAAAGGTAGCAGGCGCCCCTCTCTCGGAAGAACAAGGCATGATAACCTGTTCAGTGGTTGTTAACCACATTGAGAGTTCACAGCCATCTGCTTTTTGCTCACTGTACCTTTCACAGATGGTAAATACCCATTTGCATATCAGTCTTTGTCCCGCCCACATAGGCAGTCCAGCACCGAAATGCTATGGCAATTCCTCTCTGAACAAGAGTACCAACAGCAACCCCATACACGTGTTTCATCCTTGTTGGGCATTATCTGTGAGGTGAAGCTGAGCCTCTCTAAGCACAGTGAGCAGGGAGTCCACGTCTGGTTGCCCCCAGGTAACTTAGGGTGACCAACCCCAAGTTCCTTGCAAATATTTCAAAAAAAGGTAGTAGGCGCCTGCTACCTTTGTTGAATTATTTGAAGGAACTTGAGGTTGGTCCGCATTTGAAAGGAAAGAAGAGGCTAGTAGCTGACAAAAGGGCAGGTGGGGAGTGTATGTGGGAACAGCCAGGTTTTGAGGGCTTTCATGAAGGCCAGGTGATCCTCTGTGATGCGGAGCACGAGGGGGATATGAGACTGAGCCATGTGTTTCAGTCGGTATATTACTTTAAACCTGGGGCCACATTACGGGTCTGGCAAAAATGCTCTGATTTGTCTATGGAATTACCACCTCACTTGTGTGGTGATGTGGGTGTTAATCCCCACTTTTTGGAGTCCATAGGACTCCATTGGGATTTGTGTGGATGTTCTATGAGCAGTAATTTTGCTGCAGTAAATCCACCAATATTTGGAGGTGAAGTGGAGGACTTATCACCTGCATAAAGCTGGAGGTTATTCCTCCAATTCACCTTCAAATTGGGAGTTTGACAGTGCGGGAAAGTGACAGTATAGAGGTAGTAATTTGGTTACTGACATATTATCCCTATTTTGTAACGCAGCACAGTACTCTTGCACTAGCCTAATGTTTCCTTTAAGGTCATTATATGTATCACTGAAGCATGCACCACATGGCCGGTATGAGGATAATGTAAACACAACAGAGGGAAGTGGACAAAATCGATTGCTTCATTGGTCTATGTGCAAGCCTTTGGTCTATGTGCAAGCCTTTGTTCATGACAACTTTCTTTTTTCTTAAATATGTTCCCAACTATTCTCAGATATTACAGCCTTTAACTCGCTTACTGAAGAAAGGCATCCCCTTTCAATGGGAACAAAACACAGACCAAGCCTGTGTGTCACTCAACAAGAATTATATGTCTGCACCCATTTTACGCTGACAGGATCCAGATATGCCGTACTTAGTGGAGACAGATGCCTCCAACTACGCTCTTGCCGCATTATTGTTACAGAAGGATTCTATTACCCAAGTAACTTACCCTTTGACTTATTATTCACGCCCTCTCAATACAGCAGAGACAAATTACAGTATATTTGAAAAAGGGTTATTGGCCATCAAAGACGCCTTTCTTAATTGGAGGCATCTTTTGGAAGGCGCTAAAGATACCATAAAAGTCTTTACAGACCATCAGAACCTGGGTTTCCTCAAAACAGCTCACGCAATGAACCAAACATAGATGGATCAATTTCTTTGCCCGATTTGATTTTATAGTTACATATAAACCAGGAAACCAGAACACAAAGGCTGACGCAATATCTTGGGCCTGCCATTCAACTACAGAAGAAAATTAAGGCATTCCTTTCCTTTTTCTGGATCGCGTCATTTCCACTGCCCACTCTGCCTTATTGTCATATAAAGATGCCCTAGGGAAAGCATACTCCCCTACTCTCGGGGAAACATTTGTTCATCTATCTCCCTTGCATACAGAAGAGGGGCCCACCCTTCTGCTATGAGACTCAAGCTACCCTTATACTCTCTGGAGGATGGAGGGCAACACGCTTGCCTTGGAAGCAAGACGACACAGAGCAACACAGGTTCGATCCCCGGGTCCACGCTTAGAAACCTATGGGTATTAAGCGCTTTAAAAATAACCTATCATATCATATCATATCAAAATACATCCTGTATTCCATGTGTCCCTTCTAAAGCCTGTCCTAGAATCTCAATAATGTCCTAGAATACCATCAAAGGTTCCCCCGGCAGTGGGTCCTCAGGACGATTATGAGGTACAGCGTATTGTCCACACCCATTGGTATCATCGATCCTTGCAATACTTAGTACACTGGAAAGTGTATTGTGAGGAACTCATGGTGATAACATGTAAGACAGACACAAGTGATCACAGTTCAAGGGTGTTTATTGAACAATGATCGCTGTGTGCAGGTTGGAAAAACGCCTAATCTAAACCTAAATCTAAGATGGGAGCAAGCATCGACCATCAAATGAAAAATAAGTAAGTCTTAGTGGTGTTGTGTAAAATAAAAAGGCCCATACTAAGAAACCTATTGCCAAAACCTCACAACTAATACAAAAAAGCGGTGTGGGATAGTTCTCAAGAAAAGAAAGAAGTGTTCTCAAATAATATGTCAGGATGCGGTAGCCTGGGTCTCCCTACCCCACATTTTGGACATGGGGTAAGATGGGAGCTTGGAGCACAGTACACTCTCAGGCTTCTCCAGCACGAGATGACAGTTCCAATGGCATTTCTCAGGACCGTTGATGGTCAAGTCTCATTTCCTTTGAAAGTCTTTTGCCTTCGGGGCCTGATGTGTTCAAATAACTAAAACAAAAGTGCCTTTAACCAAATGAAAGTTTGTTCCCAATGTTCGCTATGTGATGGGTTCACCCCTGGGTCCCCCTCTTCTGGGCCCTGACCCTTCTCATATCGTATTCCAAAATATACCACAGTTCCTTTATCAAACAACTTTGGGTGATAGCTTCACCCCTTCATCTCCGTCGGTCTGGCTCACACCCCTCTTTTAGTGGCATTCAATTACCTTGGTTCTTCTATGTTTACTCTAACTGTGGCATTCACTTCTCTTTCTCTCACACTGCTTGTAGATCAAAGACTTTCGATTGTACAGGTATTTTGCTTGACCCTCTATATGACCACTTTGACCTATTTCGCTGGCCTTCTGGTACTTGTAGTTTCTCTCATATTCTCTCATATGGGGCTCAACCAGAGTCTTTCGAGTTTGCACCCACGTGGTGCCGCTTTCCCATTGCAACTGGTCTCCCCTTCACACTTTCAACAGTTCATTCAAAGTTCCTCAACTTTGGTTCAAATCTTGCCACTTTGCGATTCTCACTCATTACCTATTACCATGGATGCTGGGGGCTCGCCTCTCTCTGCCCACCGCTCCCAGGCAGGCTGGCACATTGGCCTTGAGGACTCTGACCCAATGCGTGGTCTCCATCGCTTTCAGGAAGCCTTCCGGTTCGGCTTGACATGCCCCGGTTTATGGAGGTCCTTTCCTCTAATCCGCGGATGCGCTTTATGCTGGATCCGACAACAGCCTCACACTCACTATAAAGCAGGAGACTGTGCGTACAGGTATTGTTCTCTCAACGGTCCTTCTTATTAAGACCCCATTCTTGAACCCCACATAGTAAGGCCACTTTAGATCTTACTCTTAGAGTCCTATAGTAATAGGTACTTAGCATTTAAACAGTAGTCGATTTCCCTGGTGATTTGTTCCAAGTTCCCTGTTGCCGTGACCAGGTTTAAAGTGGGATTCAGTTGACCACAAGGTAAGCCCTGGCTCAGGGTATATTTCATACTGCCTGTGATTCAATGTGTATTGTATTCCCCTGTATCCTCTCTTGATTATGTTAAGGAAGGTTGTGTGTGAAGTATCACTCCTGCCTTTCTGGAAATGCTCTGGCCATTTGTAATAGTCATATTCGAATGGCTGACCTTTCCTTGAGGGTAGGGGTGGCAATTCATCTGTGTCTCCTGATGGTATCCACTCGTCTGATGTTTTGTCTGACAGTGTGCTCCTGTGACTCGTCTGTGCCATTGCTTCCATCTCCCAAGCCATCTCACAAGAAGCTCCTTGTCTCCTAAGATCTGATTCTCTCTAGGTTGGACTACTGTAACAGCCTCTTTCTTAATCTACCTGCCTCCACTCTCCGCCCTTTACAACTAATCCAGAACAACTGCAAGACTTGTCCTTGGCCTCAAGCCCTGGGAATGTATCTCTCCAGCTCTGAAATACCTTAATTGGCTCCCTGTGGTTGCAAGGTTTAAATTTAAAACCCTTTGCAAGGTCCACAAGTCTTTCTGGGGTCTGTGTCCAAATTACCTTCAACCATCCCTCCATAAATACCTCCCCTCTAGAGCCCTTTGCTCCTCTACCTCCGACTCCCTCAGGGTCAGTCGTTTTTCAAAGAAACAAGCTGGTGGTAGATCTTTGTCTTCTGTGGGGGCCTCCCTCTGGAACTGCCTACCTTCCACCTTGAAACTTGAGGAGAACCATCTATGGTTCTGGAAGCTCCCCAAGACCTTCCTCTTCGCCTCTGCCTTTGCCCCTCTTCTCCCCTGCTGATCTGCTTTCTCACTCAGCAATGCTGCACCTGGCCACCCTCTGCCCTTCGGGCCCAGGTACCTGCTCACCCTGCCACCCTCCTGCACTGCCACCCTTGTACCCATACAGCCCCCCCCACTCTTTGTCTGCACTGATCAGATACTCCCTATCTGACTAACCTTGCACTTGGCCCTCACAGGCTGCACTACCACTGTTTTGGATCACCGTATTTATTTATTTACTTATTATTTATCTTGTCCTCTCTTATGCTCTGCACTTTCCAATTTCTCCCCCTCCCATGCACTTTCCCCCTTTTCCCTTCCCCATGTGCTTGCGCGTTCTCAATGTCACTGGGACTACTAAGATCGTTGTGTTTGTTCTCTCCCCTGTTCCCTTCCCTTTGCCTGGTCGCGCTCTGAAACACTTGTGTATGAGCGCAATATAAATAAAATATCATATCATATCATATCTGCCGCTTCATTCTCATCAGAGCAGGTGCCGGGATAGGCTGGTGCCTGGTGTGTCATAGGCCCAAACACAAGTTGCGTTTGCAGGGTGGCTGGCTTTGCAGCAGGGGCAGGAGGCTGTGGTGGTGCAGCTGACTGGGCAGCAGGGGCAGCAGGCTGTGGTGGTGCAGCTGACTGGGCAGCAGGTTGTGGTGGTGCAGCTGACTGGGCAGCAGGCTGTGGTCATGCAGCTGGCTGGGCAGTAGGGGTAGCAGGCTGTGGTGGTACAACTGCCATTGGCGGGGATGTGAGGGTTGGTGGTGGTGGAGCCATCCTGCCTGCGCTTGCCCAGTCTGTGTAAGGTCCAGCAGTGTTGCTGTCAAAGGATGTGTCTGTTAGGGTAAGATGAACATGCAGTTAGTCTCCTATGTGTCACGTCAACGGATTAGCATTACACAGATACAACATTGTGTGTGCCCTGGCCTACTCATGATGTCTGGTAGTCCAATTTTCTCTGATTCGTGCATGCACCTGTGTGTGGTGTGAGTGCGCATTGGTTGTTGTTCTGCCACAGTGGCTTGTAGTCAAGCGTGTATTGAGGAAGTGCTAACTGTAATATTCTCCCTTTGCGCATATGGGCAGTACTCATGTGCCCATGTGTGTGGCAATGCATTTTGTGTATGATACTTGTGGATGGCTTACTCTGACCACGACACCTGCATCTGTGTGTGATTGGACCATTTTGCTGTGGTCATCAAGTGTTGTAACCACATCCTTGGACATGTCTTCCTAATCTGGTTGCGTGAATTTACAATTTGTATTATGGTTGGCATTTTGATGTGGCTTGTTGTACTCCCTTCCGTTTCCTTGGGTCCCTGCTACGGTCTCTGCTGATCCAACTCGCTCAATCCCCTCCATATCCATGATTGAGCTTAGGTTTCTTCCCATGGCATGAGTTTGAGGGGTGAGGCCGTCCCTCCTCCAGTGGCCAGAGATTCCCCCGGATGTGCAGCAAAGATGTTCTGCACTGGCAGGCGCAGATCGTCCCACCTCTTGTGTCAGTCTCGGGGTATGTGGGGGACCGGACCCATTAATGTCATCTTCTGTGCAACCTCCTCCCATATGGTGGTCTTGCGCCACTGGCTTGTTCACCTATTATCGCTCCCAAACAGTGCATCTGCATGGGCCACAATGGTGTCGGTCAGTTCCGGCTCGGTGAAGAAAGGCTTGCGAAGCCAGACCTCTGGCAAGCGTGACTTACTGCTTCCTGACATGTTGCCGGTGTTTGCAGGAGTGGGTGGCAACAGGAAGTGACTGATTTTAAATGGATTGAGTTTTCTAAAATGGCCGCCGGCGAACTTCCAGTTCCTGCGATGATGCTGTTACCGGTGCTGGTGATACTGCCGCCCGTGTTTCAGGCATCAGTAGCAGCAGTGCTGGTATTTCTGTCATTAGTCGTGCCGGAATCACTGTTACTGGCAGATTTTGAACATGCTGGTGATTCTGTCACTCTAGTTGCCAGAAACGGTACTACCGACATGACAGAATCACTGGCTTCAATCAGGGAAACTCGTAATGAGGGTCAAAGCACCTTGGTGAATGTGTTGCATAGAAGGGGTGGTGTCTGATAGGTACAGTTAGATGTCTGCCTGAGGAATCCTGCTGGTGGTGTCTAAGTGAGAATACAACTCATATTGCTAAATAGCTTCTTAGATTTATCAGATCATTAGAACACATCTTTAACTAGGTAATCTTACCATACAATTTCTATCTTTGTCTACACCACACAGTTGAGGTTCAGCTGACCGCAGATCTTTAACCTTAAAATTCCTTTGAGACACTTATTCACATAAAAGTTACAGGGAATAATTCTGAGTTACTACTGAAGAAAGACTATTCCTTTCACAAAGAATTCTCTGGTGCTCACTCCAGGAATAAGTCAGGGTTACTAAGTTTATGAATCAAGTCGTCTTTCTCCAGAAGTAAGTCAAGAGCAGGACATAGTTACTATCTGTAATTCCTTTGTGAATCAGACACCCTTTGTTTGGACCACTGATGTGAAAACAGTACTCAGGACATGGCTGCAAAGATATGTCTGCACGCAGGCACATGTATGTGAGAGGTGAGGGGGATATCGGGGTGAAGTTAGCACAGGGGTGCATTGTTGGTGACCGTAAAGGCCTCTTGAGGGAGTCTTGATCTGATAATTGAAGTAACTGTTCTGGCTGTGATATTTTTGAGAGAGTGGCCAGGTGACAGACTTCGTAGTCAAGGAATGTTGTGTTGCCTTTCTGTTCTGAGCGGTACCAGAGGTGTTCCAGTGAGGTCATCACTGGAATTGGGCCTCATTGGATGGAAAAGTGTGGGCGAGTCATTGTGAATGCATGGTAATGGAAAGAGATTAAAGCGAGAATGGTTAATTGCATGCATGTGTTGAATAAAGTATGATGCTTGGAAAAGAAGCGTGAGAGTGCATAGGAAGGTCTGAGCATGCGGTCGCCACTAAATAACCAATTAATGCATCAGGATCACCATGCTACTTTATACATATGACAAACGCTAGTGTTTGCAGCCTCAGCGATCCAGGAAGCCCTGGACATTGATTGCACTGAGTCTAAGCACTATATCTGGTGATGCTGTGGCGCAACTATTACATTTTTAACATAACAGGCGTATTGGTCAAGCGCACGTTCACCTCCGAAGGGGCATCTTGGCGCTTAAAAAAGACGTTTATTGTTACCCAACTTAATGGTACTCATTTTATCGACCTTTGAAGGATGAAGGGCTGAGTGGACCTGCCGGGATTTGAACCTGTGACCAGGAGGTCAAACACAGGCCCCTGTAGTGTATGCATTAGTCCACTGAACCACAGACTCGGCTCTAAGGGTTTCACACAAATTACAGCTTTCATATCATAAGGTTGTGCACCATTTGTAGTCTTTGATACACTTAAAGTGGGACAGTATGAAGCTGGGATGTGATTGTGAACATAAAGCATGGCTGGTGATGAAATTGTGTGTACTGGGAGATGTATCTGTGAAATGGTATGGGAAGGAACAAATGTCCTGTCCAATGCACAATGTTGCCATGGCAACTCCATCTTGCAATGTGCCAGTATAGTGCAACCATGAATTCTTCCTTTTGTTGCTGTGCCAGGTACATTGCTACCGTCCTGACCTTCAACTTGTGATGTTTGACTGTGGTTAACCTGTATGTTCTTGCATTTGTTGTTGCGCTAGGCATCTTACAGCTGTCCTGACCTCAACTTGTATTGTCCCACTATAGTTAACCCAGAGGTTCTTCCTTTTGTGTTGTGACAGACACGCAATGCTGGCCTTATTCCCAACGAGTAGTGCCCCACTCTAGCTAACCCGGATGTTCTTTCTTTTGTTGTTGTGCCAGGCACCTTACTGCTGCCCTGATCCCACCTTGTATTGTCTTACCTCAAAGTAGTTGTTTGCCCAACTTCCTGCCCCTCAGTCTATTGGTCAAAAAGAACATCTTCCTTTTCCTAACCCTGCTTGTCTGGGCCTCTAGGGACATGTGACCTGCACTAGGTACAGATCTATACTTCTTCCATGTAGCAGAGATTGATCAGCTGGATCATACACTTTCCAATCAATGAACTGTCTCTAAAAAGTCTGAGAATCTAACACAGGTTGCACCTCAAATTCATGAGGGCCTTCACTAGTGATGGGACACTGCAGAATCCCACACAAGGAGAACCCAGCAGTGACTGTTACAAGGAGATGTATGGCTATGTTATTTATCGTTCAGTTGTAGCTTCATTGTAACCAGGTTGATCATTCTCAATACCAAATAAGCATTGACAAAGCCAATAGATTCGACTGATGTATTATGCAAACATATTCTGAGTTCATGCACACCCATCAGCTTAAAGAGATGGGGAAATGTCTAGAGGAAAGCAGACAGAAAGTGGAGAGAGAGTCAGGAGGGGCGGATGAATGAATACAAATGCGAGAATTAATGAATGAGTGAGAGAGAATGTATGAATGATTATGAGGATATAGTGTGGCGCCAGTGGGATGAGTGAAAGATTTTGAAGATCGATGAATGAATTAAAGTTTACGAGCATTTGCTGGTGTGAGGTTATATGGATGGATACATGCTTACATGTGATAGATACATGGATTATTAACTAAGCATGTTGGGATGGTAAGTGAATATGAGGATGGGAAAATCAATGAGAAGATGAGGATGAGTAAATGGCTGAGTGGGACGGGGCAGCAGTGTGACACTCACAGCAAAGCCACATCATGTGATCACACTGTTCAGTGTGCAGTGGTAAAGATGTTTGAGCATGCAGGACAAAGCGTTCAATGGAACGAGAGTGATGGCGTCAGGCAGGGGAGTTGCTAGGTCTGGAAAAGACCCAGGGCTAAGCTGATGTTGGTACTGTTGGGACTGGGGGCTAGCTAGTCTTTTGGCTGTAGCTCCTGAGATTCTATCCGGGGCTACAACCAAAAGATCAGGGGCTATAGCCCCATTAGCCCCCCCCCCCCCTAGCAACGCCCCTGGCGTCAGGTTAATTTATGGAAAGCTCAGAGCACTATAGCATATAATATAAGGGTGTTGAAGGCCGAGAATATTTTTCATATAATGGGTTGATATGGTGCCTTGCAGAGCAACGTATTGGAGAAGAATGGGATTAAAAGCCTTACAATTTACATATCAGTTTGGTGGCGTAACACATAAAAACATCCAAAAGATGCCAGTACACGGGAGAATTTTACGACATGTTCATGATGGATGTGCCCACAATATATGCCAGCATCATAAAATCCAAATGCTCGCATTCTCACACTCAGATTTACATATCAGTTTTTTCCCATCTCAGTTAACATGCCTACATGCAGTATCCAATTAGAAATGTAAACATAAAATGTTACAAACATAAAAAGAGGAAAAAAACATTATAGGCATCATACATTGGCCTCCACTGGTGCCCACTTCAACAGCAGTTGTAGTCCAACCTATAACAGGTCCATGACAGTGGCAAACATTATACTAGCAGGCTAAGATCCCTGTTCTTTCATTAATCAGTCCTAATGTGATCATAGTCCATAGCTGTTGGACTAGTTCTTCTTTTCCTAAATTAGGTTGTCTTATAGTGCATTGCTGTCACTTTTTCGAAATGGTCATTCAAAAGGTATACAACCATCAGTATAAAATCTCTAAGGCATGATTCCCTTAGTTCTCAGAATGAACCTCCTTCTTAAATGCCGGTACCATTGATATAAATACAGTAGGCAGTGTACTGATTCTCTAGCCTTCTGCCCACGAGCACACAGGCCATCACATATCTTCTTTTTCATAAAAGATGGATTAATTCAATTCAACAGTGTTCATCCGGAGCATGGAGACCAGCCACGTCTCCTCCTGGCTGGTTTTGGTCCCCAAGTAGAGTTGAGCCTCGGGGGAGCATGTGAAGATGTCTTTCCAAGAAAAATGCTTCACCGCTTCCATCTTTAGCACTCTTTGATTTGTAGCATGGATGTTTGTGGCACTTTGCACATCTTGCACAAGTGTATTTATCCCTGCACTCTTTCCAGAGGTCAGTAGGTGATCCTTATACAGACCAATGCTCTTAGCTTCTAGGGCTAGTTGGGTCTTCAGCCGGCTGCTGTGGGTGGTTTTTAGAAACTCCTTCCAACACATGCCAATCAAATGGGATGAGGTTGAGCATGAGCATTTGGTGGCATATCAGAGCGTGCAGTTGTTACACTTTCTCTTTTTTGTATACAATTTCTCCTTCAAGGAGTACAGATGTAGTTTCTACAGGTAGTTGTAACATCTTTCTACAGAACTTTGCATGAACAGTTCCAGTTGATGCAGAAATGTATTCTACACCCCAGAATAGAGCATAATATGCTAACATGCTTGCAGCTTTCGCCTGACAGACCGCTTCCTGTGTGGAAGGGATATGGGTTCCCCTTTATTATTGTAAATATTGTAAATTTATGCATTGGACCTCAGATTCTACAGACCATTCTCCCCAACCCTGCCCCAGTCCTTCTACTTAATTTCTATTCCTCTTGCCTTTTCTGCATCTTTTGTTTCCCTAGGGCTTCTGAATTCCCCCTCTGTCTGTAATACCTATCATAGTATCCCGGACACCTTCTCCCTTCTTAACTTTCACTTTCTGCGCCGTGGATGGAGGGGGACAATCATATCTATCCCAATACATGTTCCTGCAAGATACTCGATCTAACCACCAGCCAAAACTCATGCTATTACATTTTGGAATGCGGACCAGATCATTCTGAAAGGTGAGTTATTCGCAAGATGAGGGGCGGATGAAAATAATAAGTTCATTCCTCCTGAGGATCCACCAGTAGGTGGTGAAACACGTGTAGAGGATAAGGATCAAATACATTTAAAGCCAGAAGAATAAGGAACAAATCAATGTATAGCCACGAGAATAGAGGATAAGGATTGGTCAAATGTGAAGGTTTTTTGAAGAATTAATTGCAATTTTTAAAAAATATCACACAATACTGTAATTTGGGATTGTAAATACACAGGATAGTCTGACGATTTAAGACTACAATATTTTCTTTTTTTTATATTGGAACTCTGAACACAAAGGATCTATTTTTGCTAACCAATATTAAAGAATATCATATCAAAAGTCTGATTGCTTTGGGTATTTTGGGAATAAATATTGGGATTTGATAAATGCTACTCCGTTCGCTCATTCAAATGACACCTACAAGAACATAGCATGACTGAACCCCGGTTTACCCCCGCTGACACTGTCTCATCTGCTTCTCTTATAAACTCCTTTTCTAGTTTTTTACACTCCCCACGTCAATCTGGCAGAGGGGTTGGGCCTGCCATCCTCTATCTGTTTTCTTACACTGCAGTCCACCATCACACTCCACTTCCTTTATTCCCGTCCTTTGACTAGAATCTTCTCTCTTTTTCTAAACCTTTTCCCGTCACATTTTTAATTGTCTGTTGCTTCGCAGGCACCCTTTCCTTCAGTGATGATCTTGACTCCTTCTTCGCCTCTTCCCTCTCCTTAACTACACCTTGTTTCCTTTTGGGTGACCTTAATCTCCATTTACTTACTATCCCTTCTTCTTCTCCAGTACTCTTGTTACTTCACTCTTAAAATCTTATTCCATATCATTCCATATCATTCACCCCTCACATATTTCAGGCTCCTCTCTTGACCTAGTTTTCTCCTCTATTCCTTGTACTTCAACATTTTCTAGCAATCCCTTTCTTTCCTCTGATCTTGTTGTATTATGTATTACCTTTCTCTTACCTGCCTCCCACTTCTTCAAACCTTATCACTCCACCACAAACCTTTACTCGTAATAAAGTCAGAACTTTATTTATTTTTTTTTAATTTTTTTTTTTGGAACTTTACTCAGTAAAAAATAAGTTTTGTCAAAACCTTTGCAGCTCCGGCGTCGAGCTAACAAATAAATACATAAATACCTCCCCAGTCGGGGCTGGCCAGGCCTCCGTCAAGGGCGGGAGCCATTAGTTCCAAAAGGCAAAGGAAGGATAGTCAGAGCTAGTGTGCTTCTGAATTCATAATGTTATCGCCCTCTCGCCGAGTGCTGTTAATCTGTGCGAACACTAGTTCTATCAGTTTTGTCAGAGCTTGGGACCATCGTCTATTTTCGCCGGAGATTAATCTGTACCACAGATCATCCGTTTTGAAGATCCACAAGTCTTCAGCCAAAGAGGGGAGGTATAGCTTTCTGCTTTCAATCGTGTTTGGGCAGTCTATCACTAAGTGCTTTAGAGTCTCAAGCGTTTGCTCATTCTTACATAAGCAACAGCTTTTCTCGGGACCCGATCTTCTGATTGTTATAATCTCTCTAGTAGGGAGCAGATTGAGTCTTGCTCTCATAACACTATTTCTCAGATTCTTGTTGGGGAACTTAGCGCAGTATTGCAAAGGTTTTTTTCCTTTGTTGAAAGTAGGCGGGAGATGCTTTAAAAGTTTGTTCCCCATTGCATGTTCTATTGTCAGGATCCAATCATATTGTTCCATTTTTTTTGGATTCTTTCCTGATTTTCTTTCAGCTCTTTCTCAGAGCATTCGATGTTGTTCAAGTCATCTTTTCTGGCTTTGACCCATTTATTCAAGGCTTCACATTTGCATGCATCAATTTCTTCCCGTACGATGTTGTAGATAGGAAGGGTGTCTGACATGATAATTCGTCTATAGAGACGTAAAGCACTCTGATCGACCTTTGATGCCGAAGATATGAGCCCCAGCTCCCTCCTTATCGCCGACATGGCAGTGGATTTGGGAAGACCTAGTACTGATTTCCAGAGCTGTCCTTCAATTTTGCTCCAGATATTACGTTTGAGATATAAGGTGGATTCCGTTCCATAGATCAAAGCTGGAATTACTTTAGTAGTGTAGAAAGTTATTGCTGGAATGAGGGGAAATTTGCTGTATTTGCGATCCACTGCTCTTGTTTGGGTTGTTAATCTTTTCACCTTTTCCCATATTTGATTGACGAGACTCGTTTCGACTCCAGAGCTATCAATTTGTAGCCCTAGATATTTAAAGCTGGTTACAATTTCGATTTCGGTTTTCTCCAGGTAGATCTTTAGATTCTTCGTATTTTTGGTAGGGACTTTCTCCAAAACCATAACCTTTGTTTTCGATTTATTGAGTTCGAGATTGTTTTCAGATATATAGGACTCCAAGTTGGCTAGTTTTCTTTGTAAGCCGACCTTCGTTTGGTCGATCACAATAATGTCATCCGCATACAGTAATCGAGGAATCACCATTTTCCCGATTTTGGGTGGAAAAGAGCGGATTTGTTCTTCGGAGTGTTGGTAGTCTCCCAGGAAGGCTGTGAACAGCACGGGGGCCAAGGGGCATCCCTGTTTTACTCCTCGGTTGACATTGATCTCCTTGGAGAGCGCGCCTTGGTGGTTGAGTTTAATTCTGATCTTTGTGTTTGCATGGAGTGCTTTTATGGGTTCCAGTATTTTAATGGGGCATTTCCAAACTTGCAGCTTTCTCCATAGCCTTTGTTTATCGATTTTATCGAACGCCTTTGAGAGATTGGCAAAGGCTAGATAGACCTTTGGCCCCCCCTATTTGACTTTAGCCTTCAAGATGTTTAGGATTATGAGATTGATGGTAGTACAGCCGTTTTTTTGAAAACCTGTTTGAAGTAGGTCATTCGCTGGGCTGTCTTTTAACCATGTTCGAAAGTGAATCAGAAGACTGGCTGAATAGAGTTTGCCAAGAATGTCCAGGAGAGCAATGGGTCTGTAGCTCATAGGTTCTTGTCTCGGTCCTTTTTTATAAATTGGGACAATCACCGCTTTTTGCCATGATTCGGGGATCATATTCGTTCTGCCACATTCCAAGAAGATTTTACTTGTTGTTTTTGCCCACTTTTCCGGATACATTTTTAAATCTGTATTAGTTAGTCCATCGGGACCTGGTGCTCTTGATCTTTTCAAGTTTCGTATGGCTGCTTCGATGTCCGTAGTATTGGACAGATCCACCCACAATGATAGCGGATTCTGCTTCGACAATTGAGGATCGATGGTGGGACCCACAAATTCTTCAGTGAAATATTGAACCCATGTTTCTTCTGCTACTGCATGGGGCATAGAAGCCAGCTGGGTACCATGTGTCTCCTTGATCAGCTTCCAGAATTTGCTTGATTTTTTAGTTTGTAGATTTTGCATCATAGCTTTGGCGTCATTTTGATATTGTATGGCTCAATATTGTTTTCGCCAATTCTTGTAGGTTTTAATTTCCATGCGCCAGTTTTCCCAATCAGGCTCACTGTTTGATTTCTTAGCAATTCTCAGGAGACGACGCCCAGCTTTTCTTTTTTCCACAACCATCTTGTCGTACGTATGTTTGGTTTCCCGGGGCTTCTTCGAATTCCTGGGGGCCTTCCCCTGGAAAGTTAGGAGTAGAGGCAGGTAGTTTGGTCTTTCTTTCCTTTCGTTCTTCGTATCATCCTTTGTTCTCTTTTCCCAGGCTTGGGAAATTTTTCCAATGTCTTCTTCGGTTAACCTTAGCCAAGTCTGTTGTAAATTTATCTCAAGCTTCCAGTTGTACGTTTTTGATATCATGGTAGAAGTATGCCAAGTGCAACTGAGTAGATTGTGGTTGCTGTGGGTCGTGTTTTGGACCCTAAAGCTTGACAGTCCGAGAGTAAGACCATTGGAGATGAAAAATGTAGTCCAAGTTGCTTTGGACCCGTTGCGTTCCCATGTTGGACTGTTCGTTTGATTAGGGAATAATGATGCAACATTTTGAACATTTTTTTTGCAGATTACTTCATTCCAGGCTTTTCCTCTTTTGATGGAGGACTCTACACCTCCCCACTGTGGGCAGCGACCTTTGTTTTGTTTAGGTCGCCGCATATGATAAGTTCAATTTTTTCAAATCCCGTGTACAGCTGGTCAATGGTTTCCGAGATGTTATCACAGAAGGTTTTGGTCGACATTCGCTGGGGGTTCCAGTAACAATTAAGTATAGCCACTGTGTTCTGGAGGCCATTTTTCATTATTGCCTTTTCCTGAATTTGCGAAGTCACGATGACTAGCATTTCGTAGGCCTGTTTCCATTTTTTCGGTTCAGTCAGTCCCGTGCCTGTTTTTATTGCAGTAAGCAGACCTGATGATGGTCTGCCTAGTAGGCCTTTGACTGCAGGGGAGAGCAGGACAGTAAAACCATCCAGAACTGGTTGGTGAGCGAGCCAGGTCTCTTGAAGGCACAGAATGTCATATGAGCCGAGATCGACATCTCCTGGTATAGTGAGGTGACTATGGCCTCTCGTGTTCCACGAGCCCAGGGTGTAGGATTTCTTGTCGGGTAGCTTGCTGCTTTTGTCAATGGTGTTAGAGATGGAATCCTTGCGGCAAGCTAACCCTGGTCGTTGCCATTTGTCATCTTTTTTCGACCAGTTTGACATAAGCCATTTCCAGGGACCTTTTGGTTGACATATATCTTTCGTTTGTTCCTGATGCCTGTCGCGTCTATTCATTAAGATCTCTGGGCGTTCACGATGAGATCCGGTGCGAGACCTGTTGCCCATCTGTTCTTCTTTGTTGTTTCCTGTGTGGTTCCCTGTCCCATCGGGCAGGACATTGGTACGTTGATTGCGTTTTTCATTTGTGTACGCATTGTCCAACCTATCAACGGGGTCTTTATCTGCTCGACCGTGATGGGCAAGGCGTCTGTGTTTCTCCTACCTTTCATCGGTCTTACATCCTCGGGATTGATGGTATAGATCCTATGTTCTAGATCTATAGTGATATTGACGTTTTGATGTTTCTGTCTTTCCGTATTCGGAGGGTTGGGTCCTCGTGTTCCTTTTGTATTCCATCAGGGAGAAGCCTAATTGGTCGAATTCATCATGGACTGCTTTGTCAATGTATTTGATGGCGTCTGTTTTCAGGTGAAGAAATGGTTTCGCCTTTTTTTCTCTATGATACAGTTCTACAAGCACCAAGTCATCTGTTCTGATCTTTCTCAAGGTTTTCATTGTCTTTGTTATTTTGAGTATTGTTGGTCTATTTAAGATGAAGACATTTTTCTCCACTTTCTTTTGTTCCAGCTTGAAGACTCGAATTTCTTCATTGGGATCCTTTCGACTTTCCAAATTACTTTTTCCTGGGTGGTGTTTTCGTGGGCTCCTTGAAGCGTCTCTTCTTTCACGCGAAGATCGTGGATTGGGAGGAGTTCTTCTTATGGTAGACTCATACGTCCGCCTCTTCCTATCTTCCGCGATTGTCTGGGCGGTTGGTGCCTGTGTGGCTGACAAATTTGCAGCCGCATTGTCATTTTGGCTTGATCCATCGCTGTACCTTTTGGACTTCACTGAGGGCATTTCCGCTTGATCCGAGGATTTTATCTCCCTCACTTCTGTGATGGCTTCACTTGAGTCCAGTTGCCCTGTTTCTGAGTGCGTTGACATATTCATTAGGTCGGAGCTTCCTAGAAATTCTTCTGTTGTTCTTGGCGATTTTAGGAGTCCAGGTTTCTCCGGTTTAGGACGTGGAACTTGTGGATTTTCGTTGCGTACTGATTTGCCCAGGCCACATCCCCGCTTAACATCTTCGGCAGATGTTTTGGAAACCTTCTTTAGATTAGTTTTCTTTTCCATCAAGTCAATTATCGGGTATTGCGTTTTTTGTGCTATGACCAAAGGCCTTCCTTCTAGATTATCGTGCATCAGACATAGCACGGTTTTGTTTTTTTCATTTACCTGAGTCGTAGATTCCTGTCTACCGTTTTCGATGGCCATTGATTTTGTTGAGGACCTTTTATTCAAGGATTCCAAGCTCTCGATCTTTTTTTCCAGTGTTTCTATTTTAGTTTCCCACACTGTTTTCTGATCAAGCAGTTTCTGTACATCATCTGTCGGTTTTTACATGTTCTCGATTTTTTTTCCAATACTTCAATTTTCCTTTCATATTTCAATTTCTGGTTGAACGATTTTTCCGCATTAGTTGATAAGGTAGAGTCCATCTGGACAAGTTTCGCCATTAAGTTGGAGAGGATTGCTGTATTGTCTTGGACATTGTCTTTGATTGTTTCATATAACTTGCAGAAGGGCGCCAAAACAATAGTCATAGCCGACATTATGGCAATCATTTCCGGTTTCTTATTGGGAGATTCGTTTTGTAGCGCTGCAGCAATTTCACTAAGTCGTCTCTTTTTCGGGGAGGCTAGAGTTTTGTCCGGTTTTCTCAGGAATGTAGATGAGTTGGAATCTGTTCCTTCTCCTAATTTTCTTGGAGTTCTGTCTATGTCTATTGGGATTGTCGATGATCCAAATTTCGTCGAGGATAAGGGTGGAACAGAGGATAATCTGCTCGGCAGATGGGGCTTTGTCCATGCTAGACGATCATCTTTGTCATGGTGATTCAAAATTGGTCGGGTTGGTTCCCAATTTGATTTAGCCACTCTTGGCTCCTCTACTTCCTGGTCATTGTCTGAAACGAGGATCTCCTGTATAGTTTGTGGGGGTCCATTTAGCATGCTTTGGATCTGGGAAATATCAGCCCTGGTACCCGGAGGATTATGACTGCTCGGGGCATCCGGAGAGGGGATCTCAAGGCCTTTTGTTTTTTCAATATATGACCGTCCATCGTTGGTAAGTAGCGAGGCTTTTTCCTGCAAAAGGCCATTTGTTTGAGGTTGTTTGTCTCTTTCCATTTCAGATGGTTCTGTTCTTCTCTGTTTTTGTGCGGGCTCGGTTTGGGTTGCTATTTCCAACATCTCTGCGTCAGACACTTCGGTGTCAATGCTCTGTTTTCTTTTATGCTGCTGTGTAAAGAAATATTTTAATGGTCGAGATAGCAGAGGGTTTGGCAGTCCTTTTTTATTTAATTTTTTTATTTTTTGTTCACTTTGCATGGTGTTTTTTGTTGTTCTTGAGTTTGTGGATTTTTTTCCCTCCTTGAGGCCTGTTTTTAGCCAGAATATTTAGTTTGCCTCTTTTTTTCCTTTTAACACCAGAGCCGGTTTTCAGTTGTTTGCCGTCTGTTTCTTTATTGGAGTCTTCTGAATCTTCTGGGTCCACCTCTATAAGGTTGTCACTCTCCAGCGCATCTTCATCCGATTCTGAGTCTTTGTCCGGGACTGCAATAATCTCACTCTCTCTTGCGTCTTTGGAAAGTCTAGCTGGTTTATTAGCCAGGGTTTGCTTGGAATTCTCGCTAATATCATGAATCATTACTTTAATCGATATCGCATTCGGGATGAGGATTTTTTAATCTTTCAGCTAGCAAGTTTGTCGCCATTTTGCCTTCCTCCACGAGGCTTTGTGTTTTGCCTTCAGTATGTTTTTGCTGTGTGGGTGTTTTAGTTATTTCAGGTTCGTTCGTTCTCACTGTTTTGATTCCTTCAATTGGTATCGCCTCTCTCCCATATGGGGCATTGTTATCGACATTGGAGTTTCTTGCTTCAGAAGAGTTGAGCTCCTCTCGAAGTCTGGGGACCTGCCCTGGAGCGGGGACAGTGCTAGGGGCAGGCGTGTGCTCCGGTAAGCGAGCTTGCGCCATGATGGACTGTTCCTCTGGTCTCAAGTCCCCAGCCATCCTAGACGGCGACATGGACTGTGCGAGCACAGAAAGCTACCCCAGTGATCGAAATGCCGGTTTTGGGGATCTTTTCACCCTCTTGCGATAGGGCTAGCATGTTCGTCTTAGCCAAAGTTACAGGTATTTTGGTGGTTGAATGAGGTGTTTGCAGGAGTTGTAAGATAGATGGAGACACCATTGGAGCCGAATCAGACTTGCTCCACCTCTTCTTTTCCGGAGTTAGTTTTACTCCTGAGTGAGATGTATTTTTTACCTAGACGTCTTTTGAGGTTATTTTAGGACGTACCTCTGGCTCCATTTTGGTTTGACTGCGGGTCTCCAGCGGATTGTTTTCGGCAGGGA
This sequence comes from Ambystoma mexicanum, assembly GCF_040938575.1. Classification (NCBI taxonomy): domain Eukaryota; kingdom Metazoa; phylum Chordata; class Amphibia; order Caudata; family Ambystomatidae; genus Ambystoma; species Ambystoma mexicanum. The sequence continues at coordinate 623,917,466 of NC_090941.1, read as the reverse complement.
GCCGCTTTCGCTCGCAGCTCCTGCCCGAAACTATAAGTGTCTATTATGGGGTAGTAGCCTGATGGTTGGGCTAGTCAGGGTGGCTCTTTTCCTTAAATGCACAGCATGTATGAGTAGGCGCCTCAGCGCCAAACAGCCGCACAACAGCCGATGCCCTTTACCCCTATCGGGCTTAATGCCGCAAGGGTGGTAGCCTCTGTCCTATGAGGCTGCCCAGAGTCACGGGAGCGAGGTCACGAGTACACCGCGTCCCCGCCTCCTTCAGGAACCTCGCAATGCCGGGTAGGGAAAGCCGCTTCTGCTTCTAATGAGGCTTCGTTTTCAGAAATGTACAACTTTCAACACTTCTATTCCTACTGCGACCTTTGTCTCTTTCCTTTCTTCTCTCTCAGACTTTGACTCTCGCTCAGTTGACTCTGCCGTCTCGACTCTAAATTCGGCCAGCTCTACCATTATTGATTCTCTTCACCCTTCTCGCCTCTCCTGTTCATCTCAGAAACCGAATCAATTGTCTCTGACAGCCAAACCTTTCTCCCAATGCACTTCTTTAAGATGACTTGAACATTACCAGAATGAACCCATCTCCCACTGATCCTGCATCTCTATCTGCCATTCACACAACTCTTCTTTGTTACTTGCAAAGAACAATACTTCTCCAATCTTATATTCGTACTCTCCTCACTCTCATCGTCTCTTTCCATTTCTTAAGCTCATTCTTTCCTGTCTCAACTCATGAGCCTTCCCTGTTTCCTTACTCCCACTGAATTTGATAATTATTTGATTATCAAGTTACTCAATTACGTTAATCTTTGTCCAGCTCCAACAACTCCCAAACCTTTTCCTTCTCCTGTATCTCCCTTTTTGACTTCTTTTACCCCCTTTCCAACTCGGACACCTCATGTTATCTTTCCAGAGCTCACCCTACTGATTCCCTTCTTGTCCCCTTCCCTCTCCTCTCATAACAAAGACTTATTCCCTTTTGCTTCAGTTTTTGGCCTCACATATTAACTCCCCTCTTTCTTCTACATTTCCATCCAACTTTAAAAATGCTGTCATGCGGCATGGTGTCCAGTCATAATGTCGAACCAATAATGTCGAATTACAAAAATGTCGAATCCAAAAAGTCGAAAACAAAAATGTCGAATTTTTATTTTTTTTATTTATATATTTTTTTTGGGCTCCGGGGGTAAAAAAAAGGGGTAAAACAAAAAAAAAATTAAAAAAGGGGGGTTGGGGGGGACCCCCCCATTTCGAAAAAAAAGCAACCAAAAAAAAAATTCGACATTTTTGTTTTCGACTTTTTGTTTTCGACTTTTTGACTTTCGACATTATTGGATTCGACTTTTTGACTATAAACCATGCGGCATATACTAAACAAAATCCCACTGTTGACTCTGTACCATCTAATTTCCACCCTATTGCTATCATTCCAGTCATATAAAATCCTAGACTGTGTCATGTATTTCCAAATTGCATTCTGTCTTGACTGCTAGTCTTTCTTCAACAATCCCAATCTGGATTTCACCCACTTCACAGAAACTGCCCTGCTTAAAGTATTGCTTCTATCTTCTTGCCAGTCTAAACTTTTGTCTATTCTCATCCTTCTTGAACTCTCTGCTGCTTGTGTTACTGTTGATCACACCACTCTTCTTTCCACCCCAGCCTCTCTGGGTTTTACTAGCTCTGTTCTTCAGTTGTTCCAATGCTATCTGTCTGATTTATCCTTTTCCATCGAATGAGCCGGTAAATGTTCCCCTTCTTTTCCTTTGCTGCACAGCGTTCCTCGAGGCTCAGTTAGAGGCCTTCTCCTCTTTTTTACTTTCATTGCCCCTCTTTTCTTTATTTTCTGAGTATGCTGTTAAGATAGTTCAGCGGGTTCAGTATTCGCTGCTGTAATCTGTGTGTGTTCTGCAGATCACAGGTTTAAAACCATTCCAAGTCAACCATTTTATATACATTTTTCCATATAGCAGAAACTTGTTTTTACACATATACCAGCCTTAAAATTGGCATTCATTTCTTTAGACACAATGGGCCTCATTCCGAGATTGGCTATTTGCACCATGGCTACCTCCAATACCGGGTCTGGCACCGGTCTTGTCCAATGGGGATTTACCGGTGCAATCCGACCCTGGAGGGACCAGTAAGTCCCTATTGAATAAACCATTCCCCATTCCCATTTGAGCCCCCAATGGGAATGGGGAGGGCGCTAATAATGGGCTCACGACTAGTAAGCCCGTTATTAGCGCCCTGGTCCCTTAGCAGGATGTGTGGTCAGAACACACATTCCTTACGGTTCCCACTAAGGGACCTCGTAATTGGGCGGTAAGGGATTACCGGCACCGGTCTCCTTACCGGTGCTGGTAATCCCTTACCGCCCAACTCATAATGACCCCCAATATGACCCCCAATAAGTTTACACTTTTGTCTCCTTTTTGTCTTCTGTTTTTCTTTCTGTCTCAGAACACTTCTTTCTCCCGATGAACCATTGATACCACCAATGGGGAAACACGTGTTGAGAATGCAATTATGTTGAATCTAAGTTTTGAGAGTACCTAACACTTTGTTTATCTGGGTGTGATAACAACACCATAAGAAGAATACAATTTTGTTGAATCAAAGTTTTGAGAGTTTCAACTACTTTGGATACTAATAGGTGTGATGACAACACCTCAATAGACATAATTTATTTTGCTCCAAATCAAAATAAAACAGAATTTTGAGAGTATCAATTACACTGGATTCAAGTTTTCTCTTCTTTTTATGAGTACTCACTGTAATATACCATGCATATTTGACAAAACAAAATTCTTCAATTTTTGACTCACCAATGAATACTCGATAAATTAGGTTGGCGCATTTGATTATTTGTTCCCATTTCTTTATATTTGCATACTGTTTGTGAAGCAGCCACACATTTTTTGGGAAACACTCATGCTGACAACTATGTTTGCTCCAATGAGCATCTTTTTCATTAGACTAATTTAGTCTTAAACTTCAGTGACGATTAAAATAAATAAGAGTTGGCGCTAAGGGAGAGCTTTGTTGGCTGCAAATTATCCTGTTTTCTTAAAACCATTCCAAGGCCACCTCAGCCTTTTGTCATTCCGAGGTCGATAAATGAGTACCAACTTTGGTTGGGTTATATCTGTATGTAAATTGGTTCTGTGTAGGGCGCTTTGCGAATGCACTGTATAAATAACAAATCATTATCAACTCTTTGTTCAGTCTTTCCTCTCACTTTTACATCAATGATCCCCAGATCCTTGTCTCCTTTTTGTTGTTATCTGATTCCCTTCATGCTGTCTCCCAATCAAACTTTGCATGCACACTAGTTTCTCACATCCAGCCGCTTTAAAACTGAAATTCTTTTTTCCCTGCTTCGCTGTCCAAACTCCTATCACTCCCCCTCAATTGTCTACCCTCCCATCACCCTTCCTTTTGCAAATTTCACTTGCAATGTGGGTGTTTTTTTCTCTCTTACTTTATCCTTACACATTTAGAACACTGCTCGTTCCTGTCCTTTTCAACTCTGCAATCGTCCCAAAACTCACCCTTTCCTTATCTTTCATGCCACTAAACGTCTTACCTCTATAGTGATCCTATCTCATCTGGACTACTGCGCCTCACTCCTTATTGGTCTACCACCCTACCAACTTGCCCCTCTAGGCTCTGTTTTCCAGCTGTCTACTTTTCCACTTCCTCTGTATTATATTCACATGATTCCATGGCCTTCATTCCCCCTGTCGATCTTCCCTCCTCCCTCTTTACATTCCCCCTCGCTCCCTTCAATCTCAAACCCAATATTTACTGACAGCCCCAATCTCGTATTCATTCTTTCACACTACTGGACCCCGCATTACTGACCCCCAAACATTTACCTCTTCACATCAGATCTATTCCCACCTACTCTCATGTCTGTTTTCTAATATGCCTTAAATCCTACATATTTGTCTAATTTTATTTTTCATATTTTCAATTGTTTTACTTATGTATGATGCTTTGGTAAATCTCAGACTAGCCTTTGAAATGGATGTTGCCTTCTTCTTTCCAATCTGATTAGGACTCTTTCAGTAAATATCATACAAAGATTTGCAAAGAGATGCAAACGAAAACACTCTGCCAAAAGATTTGTCACACATATTCCTCTTTCATCTTTCGTCCATAGCATAATTTTTGTTTTTGAATTATTTATTATTGCCTAGGCAGTGGATATTTAGTGCGAATAGGAGGTGCTGCAATACCACTCCCTTTCTCCCAATGGTGACCGAATCATTGGCAAATAGTTGAGCGATGTAAGCAATTTTCAGAGTGTACACATTTTTGTACTTTTGCATGCCATCTAGCTAATTTATGTAACTATTCAACAAGAAGGCACTAATAAACGTCCTGGCTTTCCTCCTCTGCATTAAAAGTCCTCGTCTTTTGGCCCTTCACACTGTTTCTCGCTTGCCATTGTGAGTAGGCATAACGTTGTTTAAGAAGGTGTAGTAGTTTTCTATCTATCCTAATCACTTCCCCAAAATGAACACACGTACACGAACACCATCGAGGTTGAACACTTTAAAAAAAAAAAAAAAAAGAAGTACCCTACCATGCAATTAACAGTCTTCTCTGCTGTCCAGGGTGGCAGGATTAAGGAAGTCTGGTGCAGGTGGGCTGGCGTTGTCAATAACACATGTGCGGGACTGGCTGCAAGTCCTTTCTTCCTTGTAACAATTACATATTTATGGAGACACCCATCTAAGAAATATATAAATGTGTTACTAAGGGTGAAACTCAATTTATTGCCAACACTGGATGTTTTGGGTGCAAGATGTAAAATTCCCCAACCAAAAGAATGGGCCTCATTACGAGGTTGGACGTCCAATACTGGTACCGAGTCCGCCCTCGTTCAATGGGGACTTACCGTCTATTCCGACCTTTGCGGGACCGGTAAGTCCCCATTGAAAACGCCATTCCCCATTCCCATTTCAGACCCCATAGGGCTCAATGGGAAGGCGCTAATAACGGTACCGTAAATTGTGGTACCGTTATTAGCTCTGAAGTCCCTTAACGGGCCCCGTCCATAATGCCTGGTAAAACCAGGCTAAAAGGAAGGGACCCGCTAAGGGACCTCGGAATAGGGCGAAAAGGGATTACCGCCACCAGTGTCCTTACCGGTGCCCGGTATCCCTTTGCGCCCAACTCGTACTGAGGCCCACTATGTAGTTTTGTGGTGAAACTAAGAGACATTGGGCCTCATTACGAGTCCGGCGGTAATCCTGCCGGTGCTACCAGCAGGTCACCGCCGGACTCTTAAAAGTTACCAGCACCTAGCTTCCAGGTGCCACCGGGATCTAGGTGCCAGTAAAATGTTGTTCCCCATTCCTGTGGAGTCCCGTAGGACATGTGTTGGGCACATTTTACGAGTGCCAGCAAACCCCCTTCCTGCAATCTGCACCGCCAACTGCTATATTCTTTTTAAGCAGGATCTTCTTTGAAATATCTTCCTCCACGATCCCGCCCGCCCTGTGATGCACAGGCGCTCCCTCACTTTGCAGCCCACAGAGATTAATCCACTTTTGCACCGAAACGCCTGCCTGCGCTAAAATGGCCGCCGTGTTGCACGGTGCCTGACCCAGTTTCAATCACCTCCTCTACAACCGACTGGCTGTCCCTGGATTGGCTCACGCCGGCAGGTGAGCACAGGCCTACCAGTAAGGCTCGGAAGAAGGCACCTGCCCTGAGCCTGTCACGAGCCGTACAGAGCCCAGGGCCAGCTATTATGCCCATTCTACACACGCCCGTGAGCCGTAGCGATGCTGCCGTGACCTCACCTACATCAGCTCCGGCACTTGCGGCCCGCCCAACATCCCGGTAAGAAAGAACCTGCCACCTATATTCCTGAACCTCCACGCCTACCACGCAGCACTAACGATCAGTCCAACATATTGGCCTGTAATACCGAAACTCACAAACGAACGCTGCATACTGCCTTGTTTGCATACCTGCATTAGCAACAAACTTGCTTGCCTGTTTTAACACTATCTGCCTACTACTGACACCCACATACTGGCTTGCGGACAGCCGCTGCTCGTTGCTCACACTGAACTTCTGTTTAGCCCAAAAGTTTTAACTTTGCATGACTCCATATTAGGACGTGTTCCTATAGCCTACTATTTTAACCTCGTTTTAGTCTAATTGTTTAGTGCCTTACACCGTATAACTCAAAAATTTCACTTAGTTTCTTATGCTGTTTATGGCCTACTATTCAACCCTGTTTTGCCTACTGTTATCCAGCCTACTGCTTAATGCTGCACTAGGTCAACCATTTGCACAGGCAACCATTGTGTATCTATGCATGTGCCTTTCACAGTCCAGCCCACTGCTGATTCCGAAATAGACTAGTCATCTGATTAATTACCGCAGGCCCAACGCCCAACTGGTGTGCCCTGCATCAGCACCCCCATGCATCCCACCAGGGAGCCTGCCCCAATGCCAACTCACGCTATACCAGGCATTGGCGCTCTCCCATCACAGCTGAACGAGCCACCTAACAACAGGATTGGAAACTCACATCATAAAAACTACTGTCCTTTCAACTTGCTCCTGACTACCATTGACCTCCTCTTCCACCTCTATAGTGCCGCCCCCACCAAACTAGACCAGCCCATACTACCTACGCTAATCACCCTACATCCATGCTCTCCAACAATACAGACTGCTCAGAAGGTGCATTCATCTTCCATAAAACAGGTTTAGCTTGGCTTCTCTGCCCCAGGCATCACCCCTTATCATGCCCAACGCCATTCCTCCCCAGCACTCCGGCCTTTCCAACCACACCTCAACCTTACTCCCAAACCCTGCCACTCTTGGGTAGATCACGCGACGCACGCTTGTCCTCCAGAACCCCACACAACATAGCTCAAATAAGACCTATCACTGTAGCCAATAGAAATGACAGACTCTGTGCACGCACCCTCCATCACCACACTCATTCCAAAAACCAGCGCCCCCTCTACACATCCAATCCATTACAATGCCCACACCATATACGTCTCAGAAGGACACCAACACGCAGCAACCCAACATGTCTAACGAAACAACACAAAACATACCTAACACCCCTACGACCTGCTGCCTGACCCATCAGACCCGCCCCCCAGCACGCCCAAATCCACTCAACCTATACTAGGAGCACTACTTAATGTCATATTCCTTCGAGCCCACGTCACTCATATACACAACTGCATACTAGAACACAAACTTGACTTCTTGGTCCTCACTGAAACATGGCTCCATACTGCCTCAGGGCCACAGATCACACTAGCTACCCCCTCCGAGTACACCCTCCTTAGAGCAGACCGCTCTATTGCCATAGGCAGAGGAGTGGCCATAATCCACAAAACCTCTCAACAGTTCAGGGAATGTAAATTGGATTCACCCACTGGATATGAAGCCCTCACCCTCAAGTTAGCCATTAGCCCTAAAATAACTATCAATTTCCTAATAGCATACAGAGCACCAGGCACCCTTAGCAACCCTGACTTAGACCTACCTCTATTAATCACTCCCATGCTCAAACCCAAAACCAAGTGCATCTTCCTAGGTGACCTCAACCTAGGCTTTAATGATCCATTGGACAACAAAGCAACGGCATGCCACAAGACATTCTGCGAGATGCAATTCTCCCAAATAGTTAATGCCCCCACCCACTCTAAAGGCAGATGGCTCGATTGGATACTCACCCTGAACACCACAGCCTCCATGGTAGACATCCTCAAGATGCAATGGACAGCCACTACCATATCAATTTTAATATTAACCTAGACACAGATCCTATAACTGCAAAGCCCAGCCAAGCACCCATCCATGTTAGAAATGCACGCAAACTCACCTCCGAGAACCTAAATCCCCTACTCAGCATCTTGCTCAACACCTAACCACTAAATAGCGCCAATACCGAAAGCATCTCAAAACACTATCACCAATGCCTTAAACTCGCAATAAACGAAATAGCCCATACAAACCCAAAGTGCCCAAACACAAACGCAGTTGCCCCTGGTTCAACGATGAACTTATAGAACTCAGAAGGAATAAAAGAGCCCTAGAACATTTAATCAGAAAAAATAACTCCCCTGAACTCAAAACCAAATTGCAGTAATGAGCAAAAACCTACAAACTAAGCGTACTCTCCCACAAAGTTGAATCACGAAATAACCGTATCTCCAACGCAGCCTGCAACACCAAAGAACTATTTACTATTATCAGGGAATTAGAATTTCCCATCCAACCCACCAGCCCCATTACTATTAGTAAAGCCTGGTGTACTGCCATACAGGATGCCCTATCCTCCAAAGTGACACCTCCCAAGCAAAATAGCCTCCCAAAAAAACCTCCTAGAGCTTAACGCCACTCCTTCCCATCCTTCTGACACCAGCACAAGAACTGATGTAACTGAATTCCACTTCACACAAGCCACCAACGACCAAGTCCTCAAAACTATAGCATCCCTGAAGCCATCCAACTGCAAAGGCGACAGTTCCCCTGCTAAAGTAGTCAAAGACTGCGCCATATCTCCCATTATCACCAAATTCGTTAACTAATCTTTCAACTCTAGCAAAATAGCATCATCTATTAAAGTAGCATGGGTCACACCCCTACTCAAAAAAACGTCACTAGACCCAGCAATCCCCACGAACTACAGGCCCATAACAACAGTGCCATTTCTCCTAAAAATCATAGACAAAATAGCATATCCCAAGGTAAACTCACCTAGAACAGAACCACTTGTTAGGGGACAGACAATCAGGTTTTCATCCTAGTACGGAAACCACCCTCTTAGACCTAAAAAACCAAATGGACTCTATTAGGGATTCAGGTAAACTGGGCATCCTACTTCTTCTAGACCTCTCCGCAGCGTTCGATTTAGTTGACCGCGACAAATTATCCCACACCTTATCCACCAACTTCCATTTTACCAAGAAAGCCACCTCCTGGATAAAATCCTTCCTCTCGGACCGTACTTCAAGAGTTACTTTAAGGGAAGAAGTAGCTGATCCCATACCTGTTCCACTGAGAGTACCACAAGGATCTTGCCTCTCCCCAACACTATACAATGCATATAAAAAACTACTCTTCGCAGCACTAGATGCTATTGAAGTAATTTATACAAACTTTGCCGACGACACGTAAATACTTATTCCCATCACAGGTAACCTCGAACAAGACACAGACTATATTAACAAAATCTACTCTCTTATCCAAAACTGGATGGCTAACAAGGGTCTCATTACACGGAAGGCGGAGGACCAAGGTGCTTTTAGCACCTTGGTCCATGCCGGTAAAATACCGGCACCGCCTTGGTGGAAAGGGGAATTACCGCCCCATTCCAAGGTTGGCGGGGCGGTAATTCCCCCTTCCACCACTGCCCTTTCCCATTCCCATTTTTGCCCCATAGGGCATAATGGGAATGGGGAAGGTGCTAATTACGGCACCGCAATTTTGCGGTGCCGTAATTAGCACCAAGGTCCCTTAGCGGGTTGGTTTTTAATGCCGGCAGGCGTTAAAGCACCAACCCGCTAAGGGACCTCGTAGTAAGGCGGTAATGGTTAACGGTCACCGTTACCATTACCGCCTTCCGTGTAATGAGGCCCTTTGTCTTAATGGAGAAAAAACGGAGATCCTCATTATCGCTACCCCAACCAGACTCAGCAAACTCCACCCTAACTACACTGCCATAATGATAGATGGCACCCCCATCAACATTTCCCACAAAGTCAAAACCTTAGGGGTACTTCTCGACTCCAATCTCACCATGAGCAACCACATTAGTGCACTTGCCTCCTCCACGGCATACACCGCAAAGCTCATCACCTTAAGCAGATCCCTTCTATCCACTGATAACTACCTATCCCTTGGCAGGGCCCTCATTCTAACTAAGCTAGACTACTGCAACGTTCTACTGCTAGGTACCTAAAAAAATAACTATCCAAATTACAACTCCTCCAAAACAAAGCACTCAGGGCAGCTCTGGGGATCAACAGAAGAGAGCACATCTCTCAACACAGATGAGATGCCCACTGGCTTGCAGTACAAGCGAGAATCCTCCACAAAACTCTCACCATCACTCACAAATGTACATCTGACACGGCCCCAGTCTACCTCAACCAATATATCTCCCGCAAATCCACACCTAGAAAACTCAGATCCAGTGCCAATACACTCCTCCACATCCCACACTTCACCACTGCCAGAGCAGGCAACAGCAGCTTCCCATAGAAGCCCTGCACATCTGGAATTCTCGCCCAACACACCTCAGCAACGAAACCACCTTCCCAAAGTTTAAGAAACAACCGAAAACCTGGTTATTCAACAAATACTAGCAATGCAAGCGCAACACAGATTGCCATATTGCCAAACTATCTCAATATACTGGTAATTACTGTAGTCGTATGTAACTACCTTGTCTGTAATTGCCCAAAATGACTAAGATGATTGTAACACAATATGCTTGACCAAGATGTATGTACGCCATAATGCCCAATATGACTAAGATGAATGTAACACAATATGTTTGATTAAGATGTATGTACGCCATTATACCCAAGGGTTTGGGAGTGTAATCAAATGCAATAAATAAATAAATAAACACTGAAGCACCGGCACCCTTGTTTACAGACCGGCAGGGTCAGAATGAGGCCCATTATCTTCATATATAAAGCTGAATGTCTGTATGTGTGTATGTTTGTCCGGCTTTAAAAATCCACACTGTTGAACCCCCGTCTACCAAATTTTGCATGGATTCCTCTTTTGTCTGGGGCAAGATTGTAGTCTATGTTTGGATGCAAACAATTCACTCTGTAGACACCCTCATTTACTGATGCTCGCCCTGATGCACTACACTAGGTACTAGAAGTAAGCAAAAGCAAAATGTTCGATGTGTTGGCTATTCCTTTGACATGTATTACTACATGTTTATTAAAGCCTTTTTTAAATCATTTTTTATCACACCACTCCAAATATGGGAAATTGAAAGGATACAGTTTACTTAAGTTTATTCAAAAGAAGAGAGCACAATCAATCGATCTTTCATGGACATTTTCTGAAATGTGCTGAAGCCATTGAGTGACTGAAACATGCCGCACATAAAACGAACATCACTTGGAAAAGCTCCATCTGATGCAAAGCGAAAATCAATATCAAGAGCTTCTGAAACACAACAACAAACAGCAGCACGATTTGCCAACCAGAGGACAAGAGCAACTTTCTCCAGGGCAAATGAGGTGCCAGGCAAACTGAAGCAAGACTTGCCGACAAGAGGACAAGAGCAATATCCTCCAGGACACATGAGACACCATTCGATGAGGACACGGCCAACGCTGGGTACCCCAGCTAGTATAATTTATATGTGGAATATATATATATGAGACTAGTTGCCGTACATGCACTTGCATTTGGTAAGTTAATGACTAAAACAGGGATGCCATCATGGGAATGGATATGGTTTTCCCTCTTATCTGTACCAACAGATGAACTGTGTATAGCAGCGGGCCGTTTTCAAATCAAATATTCGGGGATGAAGTTTTTTAAAATGTTGATGAATTAGGGTTTTGGAGATTTTATTTGAATTGTTTATATGTATTTATATGACCTTTATTACATATTGTTGTTAGTGGTGATCTTAGATATTTATTGACAAGATAATGGAGGGTGGGCTGAGATTACGTGTTCGTGTTTACACAATAAGTTATAAAGTACACAAATAAATCTTAAATTAAGAATTTGTAGAGTTGAAAGTATTTTCTGGTGAAGAAATGAATTTATTCAAGAAATGGACAGCTGACACATGTTTCGACCTCCTGGTCATCCTCAAGGCTGTGTAATTCCCACATTTTACATGTTAAACAAATCATAAAGTAACACAGTTTGGGTTAGCAGAATACAGGGTTAACCAGTTTAAAATACTGCATAATACCACAATGATACATTCAATAAACATAAGTATTCATTAAGTTGACACATACCATAATCCAATTGCAGATGGGAAGGTTCAAGTAAGTGGTGATCACAAACAAAAAGTATTTGAAAACATATGAAAAAATGAAATAAATTAGGGCCCAAACGGGGACAAAAATCAACATACTTCAATATTGCACTTCGTTAAAAAGAACTATATGAGTAATTGTGACAAAGATAGGGCTGCCCTATTCTCACCAAGGGTAGCACATCTAATGCATTCAAGAGTAGTTCTACTACAGTTGAAACTTTGAAACAGAAATTTATCAAACTCGAAAGACTCTCTAATCTCTGGAACTACTAATTTTGCATGCAACACGTGAGCACAAGTGAGTGATCGCACAAATTGAGACCTTAAAAGACGAGATCAGCAAAATGACCAATTCTGAAGAAACCAAACAAAAACAAATTGAAAAAATGCATGAGATTTTAATTGAATATCAGGATGAAATCAAGCTTCGCAAATTTAGAAAATATTTACGGGACAACAGTATTATCGATTAGATAGGGTATATACATTTCAGCCCAAATATGATAATATTACTCCTATGGTTAAACCCAGCTCTTCACATACCACACCAGCAAGCTCAGATCCTGATTCAGAAGGCGATTCTATTGAGCCAGACATTATCGATATGAGTGATAAGGAACAGGGTACTAAGGAACAAGTCAATAAAGACGAGATAGGTTTTTTAGACCAAATACACAGATTCAAGAAAGGGAATCAAAGACTCTTAAACACAAAGCAAGTCAGATTTCAAAACACGCCCACTGTATTTACTCCAACACCAAATACCACACAAGTGGCAGGGCGGGGGAATGGAAGTGGAAGCAGAAGCAGAAGCTCGGACGAGGACAGCACTCGCCCGGGGATTCTGACCCGTTCGAGCACCAAGAAATGCATGGGCAAATGAACGATGTTGATCTTGTAATTAATTTATCCAGTAGGAACTTGTCAAAAGATGAGATTTCAGTGTTGAATAAAGGTCTTTCTTTTGCTCCGAGTTCACCAACGAACTTTGTGGATTTCCAGATTGATTTGTTCAAATTTCTCAGGAAACTCAAACTTAAACATTTTTTTGCAACACAAGTTAAAACCTTTGTATCAAAATCACAATTGGAACCATTAAGTACCTTCTCTATTTCAGATGTGGGTAATATTGCTACATTGGTATCTCTTAACCAAGAAGTTATTCCATCCGTGGATTCAATATATGATGATTCTTTTTTATTTTTTGTCTTTTCCTGATGTGCTATGAGGTGATTTCTAATTTAAAGCATTATACAGAAATTTGTTTTGAAGGGCTATTGTAAATTAGCCAACCAAAATAAAATAAAATAAAATAAATGATGATTTAGGGATCAATGTAAGACATCTCATTATTCAAGAATTTAAACTCACTCCCGTATTCACCCCGCAACTCATGGTGGAAAATGTGCTAGAAACTTTCCATAAGGCTCTTATCGCTGATATACACATTTATCTTGATAACAATAGCAAGATGAAAGGCAGAGAGAGACTCAATCTCACCAGATTAGAATACAGGGCACTGGATAATCTTGCTAATGATGAGAGTATTACTATCAAGGAAGCCGACAAGGGCGGCAATATAGTCATTCTTAACACACAACACTATATTAGCATGGGGAGAGAACATCTTGCTACACCTAATTGTTACTGTAAATTTAAATCGAACCCCACCAAGAGAATTGTAGTGAATTTAGATGAATTGTTACAGGAATGGTACTTCAAAGGCTTCTTAACGGATGAAGAAAAAAAGATTTCCTTATATCTCTGAACCAAGGATGCTGACCTTGTACTTTCTGCCGAAAGTACATAAGGCTTTCAACAAGTTTCCTCAAATTAGACCCATAATGAGTGGCATCAATTGGGCTACGGAGGGTTTATCTAAGTATATGGATGAAGCACTAAAACCATTTGTACTAACCACTATGTCTTACATTAAAGATAGTATTCATGTACTACAGTCTCTGAAGGAAGTTAAATGGGAAGCAGATTATTTACTAGTGACAGTGGATGTATTTTCCTTGTACACTAGTATTGATCATGAGTTGGCGGTGAACACTATTGACTACACTTTTCGTAATTCCTCAGCCTCTTATCTACAACATGTTGAACTGTTAAAGAGTTTTTTGAGATTTGTCCTCTGTAACAATGTTTTTTAATTGACAATGAACACTATGCACAAGAGAAGGGAGTTGCAATGGGGGCAAAATGTGCACCGTCACTTGCCAATCTCTTTATGGCACAATATGAAGAGTCACATGTTCTTAAGAATACTGTACATGGTCCAAATCTAATATTGTGACGACACTTTATTGATGACATCCTTATAATATGGAAGGGAACATCTGAATCATTTCAATGTTTCCTTGAGCATATCAACAATAACTCATTTGGAATCAAACTCACAGGGAATAGTAGTCCATCTGCAATTGATTTTTTGGACCCTCACATTTTCATTGAGGACAATATCATGCACACCAAAACTTATCGTAAACCCACTGAGGTCAATTCAGATTGTTTGCTCAGAGTAATCATCATAGGGCCACCGTAGACAACATACCCAGTGGGGAATTTTACAGGGCAAGGAGAAACTGCAGTAAGAACTCAGATTTTGCCAATGAATTCAATCTCTTAAAACACAGATTAACCAAGAGGGGTTACAGTAAACATACTGTCAATAAAGCTGTGTCCCGATTTGTTGGTATCAACCGGATGACTTATTGAAGAAACAACAAACACCAAAGGAAATATTACCTCACATCTCTATTATTACAAGGTACTCGACGGATTCCCAAATTCTTTATAAATTAGTGAACAAGCACTGGCATATTCTTCGATTGGATAAGGATTTAGTGCCTTTTTTATCTGAGAAACCTAAATTCACGTACACCAGAGCCCCCACAATCAAGCAAAAAATATGTCCTTCATTTTTAGACACTATTAATACCAGTCCTGTGGGGGGTTGGCTTAAAGCGACCAATGGATTCTTCAAATGTGGGAACTACAACCAATGTCCATATGCTTATGACATTTTCCAAACCTTCACTGAAATGTATGGAACAGGTGTTGAAATCAATAGTTTCATCAACTGTAAATCTTGGTACATTGTATACGCTATTGTTTGCGTGTGTGGTAAACTGTACATTGGAAGAACCATCCGGCAATTGCGAATTAGAATTAGGGAACACCTAGCGAGCCTCAGGGCTCCTGAGGCTAAATCACCTTTAGCCTTACACTGGCAACTAGAACACCAATTGAGCGACAAAACTAGCCTGAGATTTGTGGGTCTAATGAAAGCTAGCAGGTACAAAAGAGGGGGTGACATTCGACTCCGACTCAGACAGATGGAATCCAGACATTTGTTTTTTAAGATGCACTGAGAGGGGCCTCAACACTGATCATGAAATGCATGTATTTCTTTAATTCACCCAGGCCAACATCCAGGTTAATCTAGCATTTGTTGTAGTGCATTGGGCACATTATATAATCTGTATTATTGATAAATTCACTGCTTCAGCTTAAACTATCATGTAAAGAATGCTGGTGTTGTCCTGACAAAATGTCGTTGAGTAATAAGGATTTCATTTTTTTAATAATGTCTCAAAGATGCGCTACAATCACTGTACATTATCACTATTATGGTTTTTTGAGTGCTCCTTTCCAGTCATCTTTGGTTACCAATTCAAGAACAAACCTTAGGTCTAGTACGCCATTTTTGAATCATTTAGGTTTTGCCATCCGGTCCTTGCTTTGACTTTACATAATTTCTGTAATAATTGTTGTTGCTTAAGACCTGTATCTAAATACACTATCGTATGTATACGTAACATGCATCACACATCAGACCTCTGCTACAGATTAAATCATACTGCATGATTGACATTGGGATGTCAGCCACGTTATCTTCATCACTCCCGTGTTGTGACGGCTCCTTATTGTCCCACGGACTGACATTTTGCATTTCACATTTGCTGAATACTGGAATCATATCATATTATACATATTTTACTTGGACAACATTTCAGGGGTTTTGCTGGTACCAACTTGAATTTTAACCATGCGCCTAGTATCTGTTTTCAATTCAGAATTGCGTTGCAGGTGCGTGGGACAGAAAAGAGAGGTATTGACCCCAACCTCTCGGACTAACAGTGAATTGAATTGTCACACGCTAGAAAAACAACCTGCGCCAAACTTGTATAGGTGAGCTTGTTTGTATTTAATCAGTCTGGTTCATTTGGACAAATTAACCCTCAATGCCCTTTAGGATAACACATGTTTCAACACATCAGTGTCCTTTTCAAATCAGGGCTAATACAAACTACATTTCATATTGCATGTTCCAATCCAAGTTATTTTGTAAGTAACAAAAATACAGAGATAGTAAAACAAAGATTTTAGAAACATTTTTGTTTGAAATCACATCAATGTTATTGTTGTAAAAACACAGACATTTGAGGAGGGATGAAAGGGGTGGAGGTTTTAGGGTTGTGAAAAGAAAAAAGATATAAACAAAACAACACAGAGCGTCAGTTTTGCATTTCCAAAATCCTGAGTCTGGGTCACAATATTGTGTGGACACCTATAGATCAACATTACTGCCCATACAGGGCCTTACCTAGATTCCATATCCATTGTTCCAATCTGAGTAGCCATTAGTTCACGGGTTAAATCCCCCTGAGAAATGAATTTATGGAGATCATATGTCAAAAGCTCATCGACATTCCTACATGTCCTATGAGGTTTGGCTGGTAGGACCAAAGTATTCTATTGTGGGAGCGTGTCGGTGTATCCCTCTGAAATGCACATTCTATAAAGTGCAAGCAAGTTACAGAGTTGCGTTTAAATCTGAAATGATTTTGTGATAGATTTTATAGGTTGGTGTATTGTACATATATAAACACATTCTCTCAGAAATCTCCTCATCTCAAATTTCAAGCTAAACAATAGTTAGGTTAGATTCTGTGTGTATAAATTACTGGCAAATCGGAGTCAATTCCATTTTGCAGTGATCAGATGGGTCCCCCGTTACGGAGTCCCATATATTTACATTTGTGTTTGTTTTCGTTCGTCTGGTTCATGTTTTAAATCTTGCAAATTCTTATAATATAGACCCCAATAGGGTCTGAACACAAGGAACCACAGGGTAAGTGGACCTTAGCTGCAGAGCCCGCGCGATTGAAGAAGCGTAGTTACAAGGGCTTACCTGTAAAGCTTCACTGCAATCTCCACGCGACGGCTCCAGTTTCTGGGCGTGCTTGGTCGTACATGCAAGTATTACCATGGTAACACTTGTCCTACTTTAGCTTCTATTGCTTGATGCCCATGGCTGAAAAGTCAGGCACCATGTTTAGGGCTCAATTGCCGTGTTGTGTGTAGCAATGACAGGGGAGAATCCCAATACGCCCCCATTATGTTTGAAACTACAAATATATTACTGTAATATTTGTCAAAATTAACACTGTAACAGTGTTTTTTAGCCCTGTTATTTATGTACATTAGTTCCCCGCTAATTAATACTGTGAAGTAAAAAGTATTACATCAAAAATATTTTATATATTGTGTGGGGAGTAGCTTGACTAATACCAATATTTTAAACTACTAATAGTCATAGATATTAGATTCTATATTTCACTGGGAAATTACTTGAAGTATATCTCTATGTGTGCTTGAATTATGTTTGCTCCAAATCTGCATATTTCTAATCACGTCTTGGTCTTTGAGTCAACATTGTACATTTGTATGGAGTGCGACATCTGCAACGAGTGAACATATTATTAGGAAATACCATGTTGCTTTCAATCTCCAGAATGACATGTGATACATTGTCAACAGTGGTATTTCTGGCTACCTATTATACAAATTTGAATGGTAAAAGTGTTGGTTCACAGCAATGGTTTATTTCAGTGATAGTACATTAGGGTTGGCATTTACAAGAAGTATGTCATCTCATTGTCTTGATTTAAGCCAAACTCCGTAGCCCGGAATTTGCAAATAAGTCGAGCTTCCGCTTGGTGAAGTAGCACTTCTCTATGTCCTCCTCTCTCATCCAGGGTTACCTGTTTGAGTCCAATAAACCTGAGGTTTTTCTTGTCTTCCAATTGGTGATGGGTTTGCCAGTGGTGTGCCAATGGTAATGGTGCATCTTGTTTACCCATGCCATAAAAATGTTCACATATTCTCAACCTCAGTTCTCTTATAGTGCTGCCACTATATATTCGACCACATGTGCATGTGATAGCATACACTATGTATTTACTACGACAGTTGATGGTATCAGTGATTTTGAAGGATGTTCCTTGTGAGCCATTGAAGGTTTGTGTATTGGGATATGCTAGTTTACACATGCCACATGATACACATTTCCTAAATCCTTTTGATGGAGTTGCCAACTAGGATTCTTGGTCCGATATTGGCATCTTTGGGAGTAGGGATGGGCTAAGAGATGTTCTCAAAGTTCTGACCTTTTTGAAGATTAGTTTTGGTTTTTCATCAATGAACTTGTTGAGATGTTGATCTAGTTTTAGGAGATGCCAATTTTTGACCAGTATTTTTCTGATTTTGAAATTGTTGTGACAAAAAGTTGTAATATATCTCACTTTATCTTGTTCCTCATTTTGTTTGGGGTGTTTAGGGGTGAGTGACACATCCCTATTCATTGTGTTGACTTTTTCGTAAGCCTGTTGTAGGCATTTCTTATTTTAGCCCCTTTTTCTAAATCTTCGTTTAAGCAAATCACATTCAAGGTTAAAGTCAACATTGTGCAATTCCTCCTGACTCTCACAAATTCCCCTTTTGGTATGTTATTGATCACTGACTTTTGGTGGCAACTAGTTGCAAACAATGTTGAATTAGCTTCTGTATGCTTACAGAATGTTTTAGTTATAAGCTGATTATCCATCACGTAAATTGTAAGATCCAAGAAGTCTATGCTTGTGTTGCTTAATGACCCTGTGAGAAAAATCCCTTGATAATTGCTGTTTAGACGGTCTTGAAATTCGCTTAGTTCTTGATCATTGTCATTCCATATTAATAGGATGTCATCAATGTATCTAGTCCAAATCACAATTTTGTCCTGTACGTCATTATCTGTGTACACATATTTATCTTCAAACTTACTCACAAAGAGATTTGCTAGAGTGGCGCATACTTGACGCCCATTGCTACTCCCTGTTTTTGCCTGTAGTACTTCTTATCAAACAAAAATATGTTGTGTTCCAAGGTGGTCGTCAACATTTCCATTATCATAGTGATATAGTGGTAGTTGAAGCTGTTTCCCCACGAAATGTATAATCTATAGTTTCTATGGCCGAATCATGTCTAATTGACGTGTACAAAGCTCGGACATCCCAGTTGACTAGTTGATATGTGGGTTCCCAATGTATGTTTTGTAGTTTTTTGATGTAGAATCCTTGATATAAGCCTTAATCTTGGGAACTCTTGGTCTCAATATATTGTCTATAAATTCACTGATTTTTCTGTGGCCCAGCCTATCCCACTAATGATTGGTCTTCCTTCAGGAACTTTGTTAAAAGTTTTATGTACTTTTGGTAAAAGGTAGATAGTTGGAACCAAAGGGTATTGAACAGACATATATTCTCTTTCATCTTCGGTAATTAAGCCTTTCCTTTCCCAGTTATTGATCTGCTCCAAGATTTGATTTTTAATTGCCATGGTCGGATTGGACAATAATTCTTCATAACATGATGGAGTTGTTAAGTGGTTCTGGGCCATCTCGATGTAGTCTGTTCGGTCCATAATAATTATCTTGCACCCTTTAACGGCTTCCTTAATGACTAAGGAGTAGTCCATTTGTAAGCTTTTCAAGGATTTTAATTCTTCTGGCGTCAAATTGTTATTTTTGGTGTTTATATTTGTTTTTTTCTTGTTCTGTTTTTCAAATAGGTTGTTAATGTCAGTTTGGACCACTTTGTGTAAAGCATCAATCATGTTTTCTTGTGCCAGTTGTGGAGTAAATTTAGATCTCGGTCTCAATTGTTCTGTTGCAATGCTAATTGGCTTAATTCTTAAATCGTGTAGGGTTTCGTGTATCTCCAAATCTCCCGATTCTAGTGTTCTTAATAGATGGATGTTCTCAATATCTTGTATGGTCAATGTACTCGGTACCGGTTTTTCCTCCAATGGTCGGTATTGTCGAACTTGGGTAGCAAAGAACTTTTTTAGTTTCAATTTCCTTATAAATTTGAATAAGTCTATATGTGCTTGGATATGGTCATATCTGAAGGTGGGGGTAAAGGATAGGCCTTTATTAAGCAGTTTGAGTTCGTCTGGTGTCAGGCCTTTTGAAGAGATGTTCATAACAAGATCATTTATTTCTTTGTTCCCGCAGCTATCCGAGCACTGGCTCTTGTCAAGCATCTGTAATCTTCCAGAGCATCTGGATTTCCGCTGTCTTGTAACCTCACCCCCCCTTCTTCCTCTCCTCCTGGTGAGGCTTTCTGAGGGTTTGTTGGTGCAGCTGCTTGAAAAACAGATTTGCTTGGTATTGGCCATTCTAGTTCCCTTTTTAAAGCATTGAATTTGATTCAGAAAGCCTGAACCTTCAATGTTTCGTTCTGGTTCCCCCGTTTCTTCTTTGTCAGTTTCTGAATCAACATCTGAGCTACTGGGTGAGGTATTGGGTGCGTTCTCTTTTGATAACGTTATGGATAGTTTATTGTATTTTTTTTGAAAAGTACATACTTTATCCTCACGATAGTCTCGTTCATCTCTATAAAATTTGCGAAACTTTTCATATCTTGATCTAATCCTGATATTCCTTGAGAATTTAATGCATATTTTTAAAGTTTTTTCCTTGGTTGCTTCAAGTGCCTGTGTTTCTGTTATTTCTATTGTAATGAGATCTATTTGTTCCGTTGCTCACTTCTGTTCTCTTGTAGCATGTTCTATGAGAATTTGTAACATTTTGGTGGAACTTATATTCAGATTCTTTTCCCAATCCTTCGCTAAATCTTTGTCCTCATCTTTTGAGAAATCGGGGAAAATCAATATCCTCAGGACACGAGGTATAAATCTGTTTTTCAGATAATTCTTCAAAGACACAATTTCCCAAAATTTTTCGATTTCCTTTCTTGAAATCCTTTCTAATTTGACAAACTTGTATCATAGATCTTCACTTTTGGGTAAAGATGATGAAAAACCATGTGTTGTGTCCCCTCTTTGGGTGAACAGATTTGTGTCGTCGGTTTCACGATTCAAAATGGATTCATCCATGATACTGGTTTAGAGGCAGCACAGAAAGTTGGTAGCTTGATGAACAATTTGGACAAAGTTTCAGGGGTTTTGTTGGTACCAACTTGAATTTTAACCATGCGCCTAGTGTCTGTTTTCAATGCAGAATTGCGTCGCAGTTGCTTGGGACAGAAAAGAGAGGTATTGACCCCAACCTCTCGGACTAACAGTGAATTGAATCGTCACACGCTAGAAAAACAACCTGCGCCACACTTGTATAGGTGAGCTTGTTTGTATTTAATCAGTCTGTTTCATTTGGACAAATTAACCGTCAGTGCCCGTGAGGAGTCAAGGGCGTCTGGATTCTCTGTTTACCTCTGTTCCGCTGGTGACAAAGACTGAACGTGATACATTACCCGTAGCCCTCCCTGGAGGGGCTGCTGCTCGTGATCCTGCTGCCTGCGGTCTGCTGTGTGCGAGGGACCCAGCGGAGTCACGCTCCAACTCGCGTAAGCCTTCTGGGTTCAAACAGAAGCAGTTTGAAAGAGAGCGCGGCAATTCACAGTGCCGCACAGCTGATCGCTGATCGTGCTGACCACGCCCACAGGAAGTGGATAGGAGGATATAAACACCATACCAGAACCCTTGCGGCGTGAAGCCCGTGAGGAGTCAAGGGCGCCTGGATTCTCTGTTTACCTCTGTTTGGCTGGTGACAAAGACTGAACGTGATACAATACCCCTACCCCTCCCTGGAGGGGCTGCTGCTTGTGAGCCTGCTGCCTGCGGTCTGTTGTGCGCGAGGGACCCAGCGGAGTCGTGCTCCAACTCGCGTAAGCCTTCTGGGTTCAAACAGAAGCAGTTTGAAAGAGAGCACTGCAATTCACAGTGCCGCACAGCTGATCGCTGATCGTGCTGACCACGCCCACAGGAAGTGGAAAGGAGGATATAAACACCATACCAGAGCCCTTGCGGCGTGAAGCCTGTGAGGAGTCAAGGGCGTCTGGATTCTCTGTTTACCTCTGTTCGGCTGGTGACAAAGACTGAACGTGATACATTACCCGTAGCCCTCCCTGGAGGGGCTGCTGCTCGTGAGCCTGCTGCCTGTGGTCTGCTGTGCGCGAGGGACCCAGCGGAGTCACGCTCCAACTCGCATAAGCCTTCTGGGTTCAAACAGAAGCAGTTTGAAAGAGAGCGCGGCAATTCACAGTGCCGCACAGCTGATTGCTGATCGTGCTGACCAGGCCCACAGGAAGTGGATAGGAGGATATAAACACCATACCAGAGCCCTTGCGGTGTGAAGCCCGTGAGGAGTCAAAGGCGTCTGAATTCTCTGTTTACCTCTGTTTACGGCTGGTTACGCAGTACGGAATATACGACGGAGTCCATCATAAACGAGAATATGGAGACGGTAAGAGAGGAAAAGGCTATTATTTTAACTTCACGTTTGTCAGGCACAGAAACCTCCCCCAGTAGTTCAATGACTAGGTCGGAGAGACGGCAGAGCCAAAAATCCAGCGTTCTAAGGGAGGAGAGGAGAATGGGTCGGGAAACCCGCACAATGAAAGTAAGGAGGAGTCATCACATGGTCCGTCAGGGGGGAAAAATCTATGATGTGCTGAAGACATTGAAGGGAAGAAAATAACGGATGAGTGCGGCATTGAAACTAGGGAAAGTTACTGCACTAATGAAAACCTCAAAGAGTCACCACAGAAGCGCGTACTCCGCCCCTTAAAAAAACCGCTGCAGAGTAATTTAAAGTGGCCGCCTACCAAACGTACAGCAAGAACGATAAATAATAAAGACATACTATCTACGACTCAAAGTCCGACCGAAATATGTGTAGAGAAGCCTTTTGAAACTAAGGGGAAGAAGGGCAAAATAGCTTGGAACCCAGCAGGGATGGAACATATCTAGAGGGAAAAATAAAAACAATAAAGATATTGGAAAGGAAGGGAGGTGTCAAACAACAACACATAGTGGAAAGTAGCCTGAAAGAGAATTCACAAAACCCCGTACAAACAGGTGCACTTAATCAGCAATTACGGGCGGAACAAAGAGGAGAGCGGGAGAATAAACAGGAAAGTGGGAAGGATTTGGGAGAAGATCAACCCCGCCTAACCCCGCAGAAGACACTGATGCAACTCGAGGTAAATCCGGAAAATGAAAATGTGGGGATGCAAGAAGAAATCCCCCCAATCAATGCAAGATTGACCGGAGAGGAAAACCATCAGGAAACCGAATTGCAGAAGAATGCTGACCAGCAACAGGAAAGACCGAAGGATGTTCAAAATACTTATCCACAACGAAGGTCATTTTAGTCGAAGTATACAATGTTAAAAATAATGAGGATGCATTTGAGATAAGTCAACAAGATGTAGAGCCGGGGTGGATGGAAAGCAGTAACAAAGAAGACCCGCACGACAGAACCATCGAAGAACGAGACAACACGGTAGACCAGCCAAGCCCAGAAGACTTATAAGAAAATATAAATAACGAAATGAATAAAGAACAACAGATGATAAGTTCGTCACCAATAAAGAGGGCCACTCCAAATAGTATTAACAAAGAGCACAAATTGAATCATACTAAAGACAAAGTGCAAGAGGCAGAGTGGGAAGATCAAGACCTAACACCTAGTAAACAGATGAATAGAGGAAATGTCAAACATAGTGGACAAAAAAAATGTCCTGAACAAACCAAAGTTTAGTTTAGTTTAGTTTAGTTTATTATTTGTATAGCGCCGCCTGGCCCTAGGGCATCCAGGCGCTTGCGATGAATACAACAAGAATAATGAATACAACAAGAATAATGCAGCAGAAATGTACAAATCGATTACATATTTACAAATTTACAGTCTTGGTGCATGCTAGTGCGGTAGGGCTAGGCAGTTTCTTTGGATAGAAGCCAAGTTTTGGTGTTGTGTCTAAATCTGTGAAAGGACGGTTCTGATCTCAGCTCGAGTGGAAGTGAATTCCAAAGTTTGGAGGCAAGCACGGGGAAGCTGGAGCCACCTGCTTTTTGGAGCTTAAATCTTGGGATATTTAAGCAGTGTGTTTGAGCTGATCTGGTAGGGCGCGCTGGGGTGTGGTGCTTGAGGTTGTCGGATAGGTATCTGGGTGCTTGGTTAGCTAGGCATTTGTGTGTGAGTGAGATGGTTTTATATTCAATTCTTTGTGGTATGGATAGCCAATGGCAGGTGCGTCTGGCGTCCGAGATGTGTTCTTGTTTGGGTATGTTCAGGGCTGCTCGCAAGGCGTTGTTTTGTATGACTTGTAGTTTGTTGATGTTTTTCTGACTGGTTCCCAAGTATAGCGCATTGCAGTAGTCAACTTTGGAAAGGACTAGCGCTCTGGCTAAGGTGATGCAGTTGGATGGTGAGAGGTAAGGTCTGCTGGCATTGATAAGTTTACAAGTGTAAGCAGTGGCTGAAGAGATGGAGTTGATCTGTCTTGTCAGTGTGAGGGAGGAGTCGAGGTAGATTCCTAGGGTTTTGACGCTGTTAGAGACGGTGATGTTATTGCCGTCTATGGTGAATGCTTGATAGAGTTTGTCGAGTTTATTAAGTCTGGGTTGGGAACCTAGGAGGAGAAGCTCGGTCTTGTCGTCATTAAGGCATAGGCCATGCTTGGCCATCCATTCTTGTATAATGGAATAAATGTTGTTGAGAGCAGTGAGGTCGGTGGAGTAGTCGCCTGTTAAAGGGATCAGTATTTGGGTGTCATCTGCGTAGTTGGTGTAGATGACACCCAAGCGGTCCAGTATGTCAAAGAGGGGTTTCGTGAATACATTGTATAGAGTGGGGGAGACGCAGGAGCCCTGGGGGACACCGCAAGTGACTGGGGCTGGGATGGCAGAGGCTGTGGGTGCGAAGACTCTCATGGATCTGTTGTTAAGGAAGGAATGGATCCATGCGTTGGCGTTATCTGAGAATTTGGCTGCTGAGGATAGATGTTTGCAGAGGATGTCGTGGTTGACCAGGTCGAAGGCGGCCGATAAGTCAAGGAGGAGAAGGAGGGCTAGTTTACCATTGTCTTTAATGTTGTCCATCTGTGTCTTAAGGTCAATCAGGGCGGTCTCAGTGCCATGTTTGGGGCGGAATCCTGATTGTCTGAGTCCTAGTAAGTTATTTTTCTCGAGGTGGTTCTGTATCTGGAGATAGGCAGCTCTGTCGAGGATTTTTAGTAGGAAGGGTACAGTCGTTATGGGTCTGTAGTTGGTGGGGACATTAGGGTCAAGGGTGGGCTTCTTGAGTAAAGGAAGAACCCAGGAGTCCTTGAGGTTGTTGGGCACTATGTTGGAGGTGAAAGATGCGTTGATGAGGGTGGTGATGAAGGGAGCAAGTTGTTTGGCAGCATCTTTAATGATAGGGGCTGGGCAAGTGTCGCCTTGGCATTTGGACGGTTTAAGGGAGTAGATTATTTCTTCAACCTCTTTAATGGTTATGGTGGAAAACTCAAAGAGGTTATTGTCATCATTTTGGGGGGTGGTGTGGGTGTGTGTAGAGGGGGTGATGTTATCGGAGAGGGTGAGGCTTTCTTTCTTTGTCAAGATTTTGGCTTGTAGCGTGGCAATTTTGCCTAGGAGTGCTTCCTGGATGTTCGTGCACCAGTGGATGTCTTTGTTGCAGGTGTCTGGAATGGGGGAGGGTGATTCGAGTTCTCTCAGGATATTGAAGAGCTCTTTGGTATTAGATTTGGCGTTGCTGATTCTTTCATTGTACATGTTTTTTTTAGACTGGATGATGGCTGTTTTATAGATGTTCGATGCTAGTGCGTAGGATGTCTTGTTAATGGTGGATGGTGACTGTTTCCATGCTAATTCAGCTTGTCTTTTGGCTTTGCGGAGTGTTTTTAGTTTGGGGGTGAACCAGGAATTGAGGTGTGCTCTTGGTTTGGCTTTCCGAAGCTTGAGTGGTGCTATGGTATTTATGGCCTTAAGGATAGTTGTGTTGTATAGATCTACTAATTCAGTAGGGTTGGTCATGGTGGGTGAGAAGTCGATGATGGGTTGGAGTAACGGGAGGAGTTTCTCTAGTGTGATATTTTTGTTGTTTCTTGTGAGTGTGGGTGGGGCATTGGAGGAGGGCCCTGGTGTTTGAGTGCCTTTGTTGATGGTGAAGGTAATAAGGTGGTGATCGGTCCAGGCGCATGGAGTGTTGGAGAGGATGGTAGTGTTGCAATTGAGGTCAGCTATCCAGTCAAGGATGCGTCCTTTGTTATGTGTGGGTTGTGCGATATGGTGGGTGAGTCCTAATTCTGAAATAGTGTTGGCGATAGTGTGAGCTTTGTCATCTTTCTCATCATTGAGACCTAGATTAAAGTCTCCTAGGATGAGTAGTCGAGAGTTAGGTTTGATATTGTTAGAGAGTAGAAGGGCTATGTCGTCATTAAAGGATAGTATGGGGCCTGGCGGTCTGTAGATGAGGTGGATGGTGATAGTGCTTGTGTGCGTTGTGGATAGTTTGAGGGTGAGTAATTCCGCTGATGTCAGTGATTGGTTTTGTATGTGTCTAATGTTGATGGAACTTTTTGCAATAACGGCTACTCCACCACCTTTAGCTGTTTGTCTGTCTGCACGATAGATGGTATAGTCATTGGGTATAGCAAGTGATAGAGAGGGGCCAGATGCTGGGTGGAGCCAGGTCTCTGTAATAGCTATGAAGTCGAGATCATTAGCGGTGATAATGTCTGCAATGTCTAAGGCATGGGCGACTACAGATCTCGCATTGATGAGTGCACCTTTAATGATTTCGGTGGTGATGCATGATTTTTTGATGTGGGTGCGGGGGGAGGGTGCGATCAGGCCGTGTGATATCTGGTCTGTCGGGGGTGTAGGGCGTGTGCAGTGAGGGGCAGATTTGGTAAAGGTTATGTTTTGTTTGTTGCCTAGATTGGGGAAGGATGCGGGTGTGTGTGTTCTGGATCTGAGTCGGGTGAATCTCGATAATCCTGAGCAGGGATAGGATCTGCTGATAGTAAGGTTCGTGATAGTGGGTTGGCCGATGGGAGTAGTTTGTGATGCTTCTTGGGGGCTGGGGGTGTCTGCTATGCGATGAGAGTCAATGGAGGAGGTAGGCTGGAAGGGGTTGATGTTAGGTAGGAAGGGGGTGGGGCAGGGTATGGGATAATGTCTGGGGCAGGCTAGTCTGCTGAGGCCGTTGGGGTGTAAGCGAAAGTGTGACCCTGTACAAGGGGTGTCATGGGGGACCAGGCAGAATGGGAACATAATGAGGAAGGTCCAGGTTATCATTTCTGAGTTTAGAGGGAACTGACGCACAAAATCGTCAGAGAGAAGCTAGTGCGCAATGTTAGTACGCAATGGTGCTGCAGTGCGGGTACTAGCGCAGAGAATCGGAGAAATGCTAGTGCACAGTGCTGATACTCAATACTAATACGCGGTGTAGTCTAGGCGACCATAAGGCACTACACAGTGTCACAGTAGTCTCTAAGCGACCATAAGGCACTACACAATGTCATAGTGGTCTCTAAGCGACCATAAGGCACTACACAATGTCACAGTAGTCTCTAAGCGACCATAAGGCACTACACAATGTTGTCACAGTGGTCTCTGAGCGACCATAAGGCACTACACAATGTTACAGTAGTCTCTAAGCGATCATAAGGCACAACACAAGTGGTCACAGTGGTCTCTACGCGACCATAAGGCACTACACAATGTTACAGTGGTCTCTAAGCGACCATAAGGCACTACACACAAAACTCAATCAATGCAAAAAAATGGCCGGGAAATCAATTAAACATAATCAAACAATTGAAAAAAGAGGAAAAGCTAATATACAAAAAAGGGTATTAACAACTGCAGATAAAATGGACTCGATCAACAAACTATTTGGCTTAGTTCCCGCAACTAACCCCCAAAACCAAAATGAAATTTCAGATATTGAACTATTAGACAGTGTTTTTCGATTTGGAGATGGCAACATAGAAACACCCAAAGAAAAGGGGAAATTTCCGACATCAGTATCAGGAAATCTAAGTCCAAAGAGGAACGTAACATCGACCCCGATTAGATGGCACTTTAATAAAACAACGAACAATCAAAATACACCGCAGGAGAAGACTAAACTGCCAGCTGGCAAAGAACCAGCAAAGGAGCATGAGGTTTACTGCCTGGAAATTGAAGTATTAAATCCCCAATATGAAAATCTGAAAAAAACAAACAGAAAAGTAAACGTTAAGGAGAACGAGTTAAAAACACCACTAAGACAGGGGGAGACTTCTGGAAGGGAAAAAGGTGTGGCGGAATGTGGTACAGCTGCCAAAACTACACAGACAGCAGGGCCTCCTCGGAAAGACTTAAATCATACGACAGGAACCCAAACTACGATAATACACAATAAGGAGGAGAACAACGGAAAATATTCATCAAAAAGTAACAAGAGCACTATGAATCTAGGTATAAGACAGGTGATCCCGTTAAATACACCAATTCAGAATAAAAGACTTAGTGAGATCCCATTCGAAGGGCCAAAGGAATCACCACAAAAAAAGATTGACTTAAAGTCTATAATGTCAACGCTAACCATAGCCCTGTCCCCATTCTCTAAACTCTACGAGGCACTGAATGACACTATGAAGGACCAAACAACATTGATAGCCATGATGAATAACAGGATAACACTGTTGGAGGGATTCATACTAGCCAAGGAAGCGAATACTGTAAAGAGTACAGAACTAAGCTTACCAGAACCAATAACCCAGGGGAAAAAAAACAAACGGGAGATATAAGTACACAGACAAATTTTGAGGATATACAGACTAGAGTAATTCAGATATCGGATACTCATGCGAATATCCCCCAAGAAATAGGTATAATTTAAAAAAAAAAGGAGCAAACAAATCGGGTGTCTTTACATTTGGAATATTTAATAACCAGAAATCGGTCTTTGATATGCAGGCCCCACCTCAAAACAAAAATACGTTGAACGGAAAGCCAAAGGAAACAAGAAAAAAGAGATGAAAGATTAAAAAAGGAAGTAACAACTGTGTGCGTCCAGTTGAAGAGTCGATAAATTCCATAAACTCATCAGGTGATACACCAGAATGGAGTATTTACACAGTGGATGAGTTGGACTCAGAGCCGAACCCAACGCCGAGATACAAAAGAAAAGCAATCACTTTAAATTTAAATGACAGAAGGATGGATCAGAGAAAGAAGATTTGTATTAGAGAAAAGGAACCTGATACACACCCCCGGGAGAAACAGAAGAATTCAGACCCGAGGGAAGAAGGGGAGTAAAAAAACACAAACAAATCAGAGGGAAGAGGTAACAAAAACAGCAAGGAGGAAAAGAAGGTGGAAAACGAGGAAAGAAAACCGAGGAATATAAAAAATCAACCAATAACATCAGAAAAAAAAGATAGACGTGGACAAATTAGAAAAACACCATTACGATGTAAGAGGTCATTGAAGGATAAAGCAACAAAGTCACCATCAAGAATAAAAGAGGATAAGAACGAGGTTGCACCGAAAATAAAAAGCACTTGCATCTTCCAATTAGAACGGAAATATCGAGAAGACGATGATTTAACCCTTAATAGACGCACCATCATAAATATTTTTGCCCAAATACCAAAATTAAGGGAGTCAGGATCTATGGATAGTTGAACCAATGTGACAGGGGGAGAAAAGACAAATCCTACTTACATATTAGATATCAAGTTATACGAGAATTGCTACGAAAGGACGCCAGACATTTAAAAATATTAGGTTATATCATGACGGAAATGCAAGATAACAGAGAAGGACAAAAATACCAGGAAAATCAAAATACAGAGGAACAAGAACAGACAAAGAGAGATACAAAGAGACATGAAAGAGAAACGAACAGGGAAGAAAAATCAATGGAAAAAACGATAAGGTATAGGAAAAGAATATAGAAAGAACCAAGCCAAGAGCGTGAGTGGCATCAAAGAAGGAGAAACTCAAGCATCTCAAGAGAACATCTACTATCGGACTCTGAGGAGGACTGTAACAAGGACAAACGGGAGCGGCTGGGAAGACAAAGGAACAACACTAAAAATACACCAGTAAAGTGGACTTGGAAATCATCAATGCCCCATTTAAACAAGGAAAATTAGCAGTTAGCTAAAAAAGAATGAAAAATAAAAACCAATGAGGGACAAAAAACTGAGGAAATGAAATGGAAAACACTATGAATTTGATGTCTTGGAACCTTTAATCATCTAACGACAAAAAATGATGTAAATCTTAATAGATGGGACATAATTTGCCTTCAGGAGACTTGGCTTTTAAATAAACAAAATCTGGATGGATACACAATAGTTAATAAGCCGGCGAAGAAAGGTGTAACGGGGAGACCATCAGCAGGATTGCTAATAGCAATTAAAGTAGGATCAGGTCTGGAAGTGATAGAACAGCTACAAACATCATACTTACTCCAAGTCGTGATAATTGCGTGGAAACATATAGAAAGTGATGGAACGGAGGAAATGGAAGAGAAAATCCTGCTAATAAATACATATTGCAACCCAGAAGTCATCACCCAGGAGGCATATATAGAATCCCTAAATAACCGTTTAAATGAAGCATGTGTAAACTATGGTCATAAATACACAATAATAACAGGAGACTTCAATGCGATATGCCCAGGAATTGGAAATCAAAGAACGTATTTGAATAACTCGGCTAAAATATTGGAAAGAGGCAGATGTTTAGAACAAACATTAGCGGCAAGAGACCACCATAACCTTCACTGGTTCAGATCAAAAAGCAATGCGAACAAACCAACATGGCAAAGAGGTGGCCAAACAGGTACTATAGATCACACGTTCGTTTCAAGAGACCTCTTAGGACTGATGAAAAGATTCACAGTAGAATGTACTGAAAATAGTGACCATAATATAATGTATGCGAGCTGGGACAGCAAACAAAAACCCAAACATTGGCACAAGCACTAACTGGAAGTCAATATAAGGGGTAATAGGCTCAAGATCACAGGAAACGAAATAACCGAATTTACAAAAAACTACACGGAAATGTATACAACAAAGGCAAAGAGAGGGGAAAATAAAAAAAAAACATCTTAAAATATACACCACTCTTAGAAAAATACATGGTAAAGGGAAAGAAGCAAATAACTAGGACAGTCCACCAGCATACCTATAACCGGGAAATAGTGTTAAAAAGAAGAATCTTGAGAAAACTAAAAAGAACAGCAAACATATCCCAGTTGCCGGAGAACAAGACGAAATGGCATAACGCATGCAAAGAATATAAAGCATGGATATGGCAAAAAAAAGCCTATCTATATCAGAAAGATTCAGAAGTCATGCTAAAAACATTATGCAGTTGAAAATCAAGAGAATTCTGGTCACTTATAAAGGAAGGGAGCACAATAACAAATGCATTACAGAACAACGTAAGCGAAGACAAATGGATATCCCATTTTGAGAAACTTTATAGCGCGATCAACAAAAGCTATGGCCAGACCCAAATTGAATAAACAATAAAAAGTGAAGAAAATAAGCAGTGGAACATTGTGCACAATGAAGAGGATCTCATTCGCCAAATTAAGAAGATAAGTAATTCAAGGGCTCCAGGCCCGGATGGGATATCGAACTGTGACCTTAAATCAAATCCAGAGCTGTGGGCAGCGTTTATCAGCAAGCTGTTCAATTGTTCCAGAAATGTAATCAAGAAAATAACATCCCGGATTCATGGCGAACGGCAATAGTGGTCCCGATCTTTAAAAGAGGAGACAGAGAGGACCCAGGACACTACCGTCCGATATCGCTTTTGGATGTGATTGGGAAAATATTTGGGAACTTCGCATTGGAAGCATTCCAAACCTGGCTGAAAGGTGAGAATAGATCTGACCCCTTTCAAACGGGGTTTGTTAAGAATGCAGGGACCCTGCCAAACATCTTGGCAATGAGCATAATAAAAGCGAAGATCACTCAAACAGGCCAACAAGTGCACGTAGCCTTAATTGACCTTGTTCAAGCTTTTGACCAGGTCAATAGACAACTATTGTGGGAGAAGCTGGAAAACTTTAAATGTCCTGAACTCATAGCAGCACCAATTAAAGCACTCTACCAAAATACTTCAATCAAGGTGAGGCTGAGTCGAGAGGGACTACTGTCAGAAGATATCAAAACAGAAAGAGGTGTAAAACAAGGGGTCCTCTTGCGCCGGCATTATATAATGCATATATGGCGGACTTCCCAGAGATGCAGGCTAACGTGAGAGGTTTTCCACCAAAGATAGGAGGAGAAGCCGTTCCTCGTCTGCTTTACGCTGATGATATAATCTTATTAGATCTTACAGAGGTGGGACTACTGAGGCAATTGACAAACTTGGATGATTATTTGAAAAAAAATAATCTGCACATGAATATATCAAAAACCAAGGTGATGACGTGGGAACCATCCAGAAGAACTAAACAAAACCAGAACTGGTTCGTAAACAATCAAAAGTTGGAAAGAGTAAACAACTATAAATATTTGGGAGTGACGTTAAGTAATAACCTAAAGGAGAAACCTATGCAAGATATGATTTGGACCAAAATGAAAGCCTTAACCTCGCAAGCAAAAATCATGGACAAAAAATATGGGAAATTTTCGCTTAAAGCAGTAATAACATTTTACAAAGAAAAGGTAGTTCCTGCTATACTATACGGAACGGAGGCCATGCTTCCCCTTCAGGAAAACCCGTGGGTGAGACTGGAGGGTTTCTTTTGGAGGCAAGTGCTTGGATTACCACCGAGCACTCCTATGCCGCTTATCAGACGGGAATTATGCATCTCATCACTGAGAGCGATTAAAGAAAAAAACTCGTTGATGCACTACCGGAAGATCATACAGGAAAGGAAACCAAAGGTCCTGGAGTTGGTGGAAAGGGAAATGGAAAATAACAGCATTAAACAACTGGAAGAGTGGAAAAATCTAAATATCAAATTACTGAAGGAAATTGATGTTAATATAGAACAGCTGGTTAGAAACCCGGATAGCGTATCGAAAAAACTTTTGGAACTGGACTGGATTGCCACAGGTGTAACGGCGAACGGTTATGAAATAACAAAGTCCTTCCCAACAACGGAAAAGAGACTAAACGATATCAGAAGCTACTTGGAAAAATTCCCGGATAAACTCCGTAGTAGGACTTTCCTACGATTTCGTTTGAACCAGTTAAAAACAAATGAAGTTCTGTTCATAAGAAAACAAACCTCTACGAATAAATGCAGATTCTGTAAAAAGGAACAGGAAGTAGAATCAAGCAGGCATCTCCTGCTAGGCTGTGAAGGAACTTCCCAAGTCAGAAAGACGTCCTTGGGGCAAATAATGTCAGCCTTCACAACTTTAACAGAAACAGAATGTTGGAGAATTTTGACAAGTGGTGATGATTCCCGATGCGTGATAGGGGTAACCTCTTTTGTTAAAAGTATTGATCTGGAGTAAAAGGCGGAAGGGACGAGGGAACCCCCCTAAGGCCAAAACTGAAAAACATGTGGGGAGAGGCGGGCCTTATAGGCATTTCAAATAAAGAAAGCAAGAGCTTAAAGTGAAAAAAGAAAAATCACTAGGACTCATTATAACTCAAGAGGTGGAAACAGAGACTCGCTATCATCATCATCGAAGAGAAGTCAAATGGCTTGGGACTGGACCTATGTAAACAAGGGGTTCTGTTTACGTATTTTACTAGGGAGGGAGGAGGACTTGATTAGTTTGACCCACCCTTCTTTTTAGGTATCAATATGGATATGGATGGATTGAAATGGATTTAGTCTTTTTTGTAAAAATTGTTAAATCAATTCAAACAAATAAAACAAAAAAAAAATAACATGTGTTTCAACACATCAGTGTCCTTTTCAAATCAGGGCTAACACAAACTACATTTCATATTGCATGTTCCTATCCAAGTTATTTTGTAAGTAAAAAAAAACAAAGAGATAGTAAAACAAAGATTTTAGAAACATTTTTGTTTGAAATCACATCAATGTTATTGTTGTAAAAACACAGACATTTGAGGAGGGATGAAAGGGGTGGAGGTTTTAGGGTTGTGAAAAGAAAAAAGATATAAACAAAACAAAACAGAGTGTCAGTTTTGCAATTCCAAAATCCTGAGTCTGGGTCACAATATTGTGTGGACACTTATAGATCAACATTACTGCCCATACAGGGCCTTACCTAGATTCCATATCCATTGTTCCAATCTGAGTAGCCATTAGTTCATGGGTAAAAATCCCGAGAAATGAATTTATGGAGATCATATGTCGAAAGCTCATCAACATTCCTACATGTCCTATGAGGTATGGCTGGTAGGACCAAAGTATTCTATTGTGGGAGCGTGTCGGTGTATCCCTCTGAAATGCACATTCTATAAAGTGCAAGCAAGTTACAGAGTTGCGTTTAAATCTGAAATGATTTTGTGATAGATTTTATAGGTTGGTGTATTGTACATACATAAACACATTCTCTCAGAAATCTCCTCATCTCGAATTTCAAGCTAAACAATAGTTAGGTTAAATTCTGTGTGTATAAATTACTGGAAAATCGGAGTCAATTCCATTTTGCAGTGATCAATTGGATCCCCCATTACGGAGGCCCATATATTTACATTTGTGTTTGCTTTCGTTCATCTGGTTCCCGTTTTAAATCTTGAAAATGCTTATAATTTAGACCCCAGTAGGGCACTGTTATTAGCACCTTCACATTGAGCCCTATGGGGGCTGAAATGGGAATGGGGAATGGCTTTTTCAGTGGGGACTTACCGGTCCAGCAAAGGTCGGAATAGACTGGTCCCCATTGAACGAGGGCGGACTCGGTACCGGTATTGGAGGTAGTCTTTCAAGCCAAACTCCGTAGCCCAGAATTTGCAAATAATTTGAGCTTCCGCTTGGCGAAGTACCACTTCTCTATTTCCTCCTCTCTCGCCCAGGGTTACCTGTTTGAGTCCAATAAACCTGAGGTTTTTCTTGTCTTCCATTCAGGTTTATTGGACTCAAACAGGTAACTCTGAGCGAGAGAGGAGGAAATAGAGAAGTGCTCTTCGCCAAGCCGAAGCTCGACTTATTTGCAAATTCCGGGCTGCAGTTTTTCTTAAATCAAGACAATGGGGGTCATTACGACACAGGCGCTAATTGCGCCAACTTTACCACCATGGTGTAAACTACGTTTACACCATGGTGGATGGCGGATTTACCGCCCCATTCCAAGGTGAGTGGGGCGGTAAATCCCCATTTCCCATTTTCCCTTCCCCATTCCCATTTTTGCCCCATAGGGCATAATGGGAGTGGGGAAGGCGCTAATTACGCCACCGTAAATTACGGTGGTGTAATTAGCATCATGGCAGGTTAGCGCCATGGATTTTAACGGCTGCTAAAAGCAGCCGTTAAAATCAGAATCAGGCGTTAAGGGTTAACGACGGCGTTAACCCTTAACGCCTGGGTCGTAATGAGGCCCAATGAGATGACACACTTCTTGTAAATGCCAACCCTAATGTACTATCACTGAAACAAACCATTGCTGTGAACCAACACTTTTACCATTCGAATTTATATAATAGGTAGCCAGAAATACCACTCTTGACAATGTATCACATGTCATTCTGGAGATTGAGCGGCAACATGGTATTTCCTAATAATATGTTCACTCGTTGCAGACTCAATTTCCGCTTCGGACCGAAACTAGAGTTCAGATGTCGCACTCTATACAAATGTACAATGTTGACTCAAAGACCAAGACGTGATTAGAAACATGCAGATTTGGAGCAAACATAATTCAAACACACATAGAGATATACTTCAAGTAATTTCCCAGTGAAATATAGAATTTAATATCTATGACTAGTAGTAGTTTAAAATATTGGTATTAGTCAAGCTACTCCCCGCACAATATATAACATATTTTTCACAAAATATTTTTGACGTAATACTTTTTACTTCACAGTATTAATTAGTGTGGAAATAATGTACAGAAATAACGGGGCTAAAAAACACTGTTACAATGTTAATTTTGACAAAAATTTGTTTCAAACACAATGGTGGTGTACTGGGGTTCTCCCCTGTTATTGCTACACACACTGTTAAGATGGATTTCTGAACTCTGTCCTGGAGAGGCAAAGGTTCAGAAGGCCAGCCTAGTTTCTTGGAACAGGGTAACCTCTGGACAAGCCAGACCAATCAGGGTAGCAATGGTGGCGGTCAAGACTAGGGGCCTCATCACGAGTCATCACGAGTCTGGTGGTAACCCTTAAATGCGGCGGTAGCGCTATTACCGCCGCATTTAAGGGTCCGCCAGATCATGGCTTTGGCAGATTTCCCCCCTGCTCTGAGCTGGGGGGAAATCCGAGGCAAATGGCCGATTTTCAGCACGATTACCGCCGGCGGGAAATCCGCCGGCGGTAATAGCACGAATTTTCCCCATTGGGCCCAATGGGGAATGAGGAATTCCCAAATGGGCCAATGGGGAATGGGCAATAACCCTTCTGCCAAACTCGTGATCCGGCGCTCATAGGTTTGGCGGTAGGGCTATTAGCGCCGGCGCAAATAGCGCTGGCCTTAACACCCGACTTGTGATGAGGCCCTATGTCTCAAGAGGGTTAAGGGTGACCGAAAGCCCGCAATGAGCACACAAAGCAAGGATGCTTACAAATTACTCCAGACAGGTGTCATATTAAAAATATAGACACATTTATTACAAGTCCTTTGTAACATCGACCATAGTAAAGAATCACGGTAAAACTCCAGTAAACTAACACATCACAATCAATACAATATATATATATACAAGACCGAGGGGTCTAAAGAGTTAGAAGCATGAAATATTCAGACCACCTAGATGGGGAGGAAAACAGGCAGTGCAAGTAATCGTTAGACCCAGTTCGACATCAGAGGCAACCTAACTAGAAGGAAGTCCGAGCCCTACGAAGAGTGGAGCCTTATGCTCAAAAGTACCTGCACACGCGGGTGCCAACGGGCAAAGGAGAGTCACTTCAGGGAAATCAGGCAGTTCAGAAAGGTGGACGAAAAGATGGTGAACAAATCCCTGTGACTCAGGCAAGGTCTCCACTTGGGGGCAGAAGCAGGGCGTGAGTGCGGTAAAGGGTTGGCTGTTTACAACAGCGATGGAAAGCCACAGCCTCCTGCGGGAGGGTGACCGGTTAGAGTATTGACTACTCACCGGTCCCCGATGCAGGCAGACCCAGGCTTCTCCGGTTCAGTTTCGGTACTGGCAGGTTCAGATGCGATAAGAGGGACGTCTCAACATCGTGTAGATTCCGCGACAGCAGGAGTCAGGTTCGAGGGTGTCCCAGATGCAGCAAACATGCACAGGTTTGTTACCACAGCTGGGCAACTCGGCAACCACGTGTATTCCGGCCCAAAGAACACGTCTGACTTCAGACCTAGGAACGCCAAGTGTACGAATCGTGTGAGAGTGCCGAGGACACGGGATTAGCAGTAAGCCAGATGGCGGTCACAGAGCAAGATTCCTGTGTAGGCTGGTCAGTCCACTGGATGGCCCAGGGGCGCTTGTGAAGGCTTACGTACAGTTTTTGGTGAAGATGGCGAGAATAGTTGTTCCCAATATTCTAAAGGGTCGAAGCGCCTTTGCAGACCTTCTCGTACGATCAGAGGCCGAATGGTCTCGCAGGACGACAGCAGTGCAGGGTGCCAAACCTTCAGTGGGTCACCAGCGATTTCTCGACTCAGCTTCTTAGTTGCAGGATACTTGGCTCCTTATCCTTTGTTCGTGAGAACTCAGGAGATCCACATGGTAGTGGTGTTTTCAGCCTCCTCTTATCCAAAGTTCTCTTCACGCCAAAACGGTGAGGGCCCAATGGGAGATCTGCTCACAAACACTCACACCATACGTGGACCTATCATGGACCACGGTGGTCCCAGGCATTCAGGACACTCTAGACTCTCTGGCACCCAGGATGTGTATTGGGAACAGACATCCCAGCCCACATTCTGGAGGCACACACAAGGCATGCAGAAGCCTGCGAAAGCATTGTGTTTCACGGGAAAGTGCATGACCAAATAAGGACTGCCCCGGGTCGGCTCGACCTGGGTGAAGGGGAAGGGGCAAGACGGTCAGCGGACAGGACAAAGAACCTCGTGGCATGGCCATTTTGGAGGCCAGGCCACCCATTTGGGCCAAACGCGGGAAGCGCGGTTAACATGGCACAAAGGGATTCAAAACACAAAGAAACGATAGCTGCCACCATTCCCGTCTGTGACACACTTGCACATTTCATAATAAGTCCAGCGAGAGTTTCTAGGGCCTTTGGAATGGCTAGAGGCCCAAGAGCGCGGTAATGTAAGTTACGGTGCACTCTCGTTTCATGTTGCTCAAAAGCTGCAACATGAGGAAAGGACTAAGGGAAACAAAGTCTCCCAGTACTGACTGTCTTAATGGCATGTCAGTTTCCCCAGAAGAATTGAGCGAAAGCCCAGAGGAGTGCGGCGGAAGGCTGCGCTTCTCTGGCAAAGTCTAGATCAGGGTGTAAAACAACAGCAAAAAGTTTGGGGGTTGCCACATGGAAGGAACATTACCTACAATTATGAAATCTTTCCTAACACTCGCCCCTCCCAGACTAAGGACAGGGGGAACTAATCCTCCCCTGGATGAGTTTCTTGTTCAGGTCGGTTCAACATTCTGGACAACCCATCAGCATTGCTATGTTGGACACCTAGCCTATGCTCAATAGTGAAGTCAAAGCCTTGCAGACTTATGGACCACCTAAGCAACTTTGGATTCTCTCCCTTCATGTTCATTAGCCACTTTAAGGGCTTATAGTCAGTTTGCACAGTGAAGTGGGTCCCATAGAGGTAGGGCCTCAGCTTCCGTAGAGCCCATACAACAGAGAAACATTCTTTCTCTACTGTGGACCATGTGAGCTCTCGGTCCTTAAGCTGGCGACTAATGAAACCAATAGGGTGTTCCTTACGCTTCTCATCTACTTGTGATAGTACAGCTCCTATCACAGTGTCAGAGGCATCTGTCTGCACAATAAAAGGTCTTTGGTAATCAGGGGCCCTGAGAAGAGGGGCCTGGCACAAGGAGTCTTTTAAGCCATTGAAGGCCTTCTCACACTCTTCAGTCCACATTACCTTCTTGGGTTTCTTCGGAGTGGTGAGAGCAGTCAGAGGGGCAGATATGGTACCATAGTCTGCCATGAAGTTGCGGTAATACCCTGTGAGTCCTAAGAAGGCTCTCACTTGGGTCTGTGTAGTGGGGGTAGGCCAGTCTTGTACTGCTTGTACTTTACTGGGTAGAGGCTGTATCCTCCCTCCACCTACTTCATGTCCAAGGTAAACCATGGAGCCTTGTCCAATCTGGCATTTACTAGCCATTATGGTCAAGTGTGCTTTCTGAAGAGCCTGTAGCACAATCCCAAGGTGTTTCACATGGTCTTCCGAGGTGGCGCTGAAAACTGCTATATCATCCAGATATGCAAGACAGAATTCATCCAACCTGTTTAACACATGATTCACAAGCCTCTGGAAAGTGGCAGGTGCATTCTTCAACCCAAACGGCATTACCCTGAACTGGTAAAGACTATCTGGAGTTGAGAATGCTGTCTTCTCCTTGGCATGTTCTGCTAGGGCTATTTGCCAATAGCCTGCAGTGAGGTCAAACGGGCTGAGATACTTGGAGGCACCCAAGGTATCCACCAGCTCATCTGTTCGAGGCAAGGGGTGTGCATCTGTCTTGGTGACAGCATTCAGAGCCCTGTAATCCATGCAGAACCTCAATTCAGAAGTACCTGCCTTTGGAACCAAAACCACAGGGCTGGACCAAGGACTAATAGAGGGTTCAATCACCCCAAGATCTAACATTTTGTTGACCTCTGTCTTAATGTAAGACCATACTTTGTCTGACATATTGTATCCTCTACTTTTGGTAGGTACGCTGTCTCCTGTGTCTGTGTTATGTTTGCACCAATGTATCAAACCAGGGGACTGAGAAAACAGGGGGGAAAATTGCCTAAGCAAACTTTTCACCTCAGCCTGCTGATCAGAAGTCAGATGAGGGGCCACTCAGACACCCTCAAAGGAGCTAACTGAAGGACCGCTTTGGAACAGGTCGGGGAGAGGTTCAGACTCCTCTTCCTCAACATCTGAAGCCAGTAGCAGTGCTGCGATTTCGACTCTTGGGACGAAAACCTTTATCCTATTTACATGGAACACTTTTGGAGCCTGTCCAGGCCTTCCAAGGTCCACTAAATAGTTGACCTCACGCAGGGGCTCCACCACTGTGTAAGGGCCAGACCATTTATCCTGTAAAGCTCTAGGCCTTATGGGATTCATGATCAGGACTTGCTGACCAGGTGTGAAGTTGATGAGGGAAGCTTTCTGGTCATACCAATGTTTCCTATGCATAAACCAGGCAACAATCAGCGGGCCCCCTCTTTTTAGAAAGACCCTACTCCACGGTCGGGGGTAGACATAATTATATAACATAAATCAAGGAGATAGGTATAAAGCTCAAAACAACATTGCCTTATTGGCCCAATACCAGAGGTAGGTACATATAATACAGAACATACTGAAAAAATGAATGTTCCGCACAACCACAATCCATTATCAAAATTTCATTATATTTTATTCAAAACAATTTATAAATATTCTTATCTTAAAACTATTTTTTCAAAAGAGAAAAATTCATACAGTTTGTAAAAAAAGTCACCCATTTCCATCCCTTGAACACCTATAGATTGAAGGACATCTAATGAGCAAATCATAAATACATCACATCACAAACATTACAATATAAGACCAAGACAAACAAATGTCTCAGAAAATGAAATCCCAACATGTTTCTGTTCACAATGTCTTCAATGACAGAACATTCATCTGAGGAGTTTTTGTTTGAACACGTGGATTACTTCAACACCAACAGTTCAAGGAACGGGGCAAAAAAAAACAGAATAGGGGTTTGTGAACCTATAAAACAAATAGAACACCTATATATTAGTGGCCATAAGACTATTACTCCCAAATAGAAAATCAAAACCTATCACTTAACAACATCTAATAGGCAATGCTGCCATTGCGGTCAACATATGCACCGAAAGGCAAAGACCCATGAGACTATATACCTTTGACTGATGGTAAAGTCTCCTGCAACTATCTTCTACATATTCGTTGCTTCCAACTTGAAAATTCAAGTTTCTTCAAATA
This sequence comes from Ambystoma mexicanum, assembly GCF_040938575.1. Taxonomy (NCBI): domain Eukaryota; kingdom Metazoa; phylum Chordata; class Amphibia; order Caudata; family Ambystomatidae; genus Ambystoma; species Ambystoma mexicanum. The sequence continues at coordinate 623,876,079 of NC_090941.1, read as the reverse complement.
CACTATATGCTCTTACATAGCATGAAAACCACCACCAGATTAACTGCCAAAAAAAAAAACATCCATCAACTCTCTTCTGTCATCTAAAAAATAGATTCAAGAACAACTTTTGTAACTGAAGAAAGCATAGCAGTAGATTACCTCAGCGTCTCGTTATTCCTTCAACAAACTTCTGGTTCACCTATAGAGTAAAGCTTTGGACTCGAATACATCCATCCAATCATTACAGTTGTACACCACTGCAATGATATAATGGCAGTAAATGTATCAATCCTATATTCAACACTGTGGTAATACAATTCCTAAGTAGTAACATGTCGGCGTTGACAAGCACTCTAATAGAGAGCTACCCGTATCCCAAAACACGTTTGTCATCTGTCCAGTGTGAACCGCTCACACGTGTAACTATATTAGATAATCAATTCCACGCGACTCACACAGCGCACAATCACCTGTATTCCCTAGAACAACAACTGATACACTAGGATAGCCATGTCACACATAATTACACATTTACCTGAAAAGTTACTCTTCAAAGTGCCGCCGAACGCTATGCCCCACAAGCCGGCGCATGCGTCTAAACAAAGGTTTAGATAATAAAAACCAAAGACGGACACTCAGCAACCCATAGTGTTCAAGATTGAGAGGGCGCCATATTAAAATGTACTCAGTTAGACGGGACGCGAAGTCCACCACCGCATATAATGCATCGGGTATAGAACAATTTCTTTCATTTTTGAATGCCACATATCGTTTACTGCCACATATCCATTGGATTGTACATTTATGGTGGAACCAGATTTAAGATGTATAATCGTTCCTCACCCAGGACATGTCTTAGAATCCACAAATGGACAAAATACAAAAAATAGAAAAAATGCAACCCGAGCTGGAATTTAATCACAAATAGTGGAACAGACTACTAAAAGAATGTAACGATCCTTGAACTATTCAATATAGAAGACAACCACGTGTTCAAGACTGTACAACAAACCAGTAGGCTCTGTGAGGTCTCGCAGGCATTATTAGTAATAAAACAATCTCAGACTGCAAGTAATAGATTAGCATCTTTTCTTTGATTCTGTGGCTGGTGGCACCCGGCTCTATTATGGCCGATCCATCAGATAAATGTTTGGCCTTTAGTGAAGACCACATTAAAAAACTTTTGGATTCTTTGTCAATACTAACTGGCACTTCCGAAGAAGGTAGCAATAAAAATAATGACCAATGGGACGAGCTGGTACAACTAAGGAAACGTGCAATTCGCACAGAACTACATGGGGCAATAATGTTAGAATATCTTAAGAACCAAGCTCTCCCACAAGGATTGATTGTAAGAAATGAACCACGACTTTTTCTGGACCATAAAGAATTTAAGATCAAGTGGAGCTACATAGCGAATAAGTGTGGCAGGGACTGGCTGGTTCTAATTATTGATACAGCTCATGAAGTTTCAAAACAAATTGAAATTGACATAAATAAGCTGCAGGAAGAGCTTAAAAAACAAATAGATTTAGAATCATTCAAGGTCAAGTTGGAGCAACACTTAAAAGAATTGGTTGATTTCAAAAATGACAATACTTTTGAAAGAATAAAGAGGATGAGAAATGATCTTACAAATTTTACGCGTGAAAAAGCTTTCCCTTATATAACAGAAGGTCATAAATTTGGGAATAATCAACAAGGGCCAACCAATAAGAGACGGGTTCATTTTTGTGATACGTCATTCAGTTACAGTGATGAAGGCAGTAGTGGACCGGAAGTTTCTGATGTGTCACAAGGCCTTAATAGGGGCAGAGGCAAGAGGGGTTCTAACCGACAAAGACAGAACGGCTCTTTTTTAGGAAGAGGTACAGATCGAGGGACATGGAATGGCCAAATGCAGACTCGAAGCAGATCAAGAAATCAATGGTAGTTAATTTGTCCGACTACGAGTTGAGCATGGAAGAAGAGACGGTCCTCAATAAGGGACTTAATTTTGTGACCACCAAAAAACACGATGAGTTTAGGACTGAATTCCAGGAGTTCATGCGTAAAGTTCATCTCAATGAATATTTCAAGGAAGGCAATGCATTCACTAACACGAACTGTAGTGGTTTAAGAAATACATTTACTTTTAATGCTCCGACCTGTATCCATTCCCCGGAGTCTATAGTATTTGAAAAACAGGTTCTGTCTGAGATACGCAAAATATAACGAGAGGACAACCAACATCATTCTAATTTTAGTAATGTCCAACACACAAATTAGCTAAGAACAAAGAGGTTATAGTCAGACAAGCAGACAAGGGAGGAGCTATTGTTTTACTAAATCGTGATGACTATGTTAATGAATGCATGAGGCTTCTCAGTGACGCTACAAGTTATTGTCCTTCACAGAATGACCCTACTACGGAACTAGTCGGTATTATTAAAGACAAAGTGTCCAGTGCCCTGGAAGCTAAAATGATCAGTCGACAGGAGTCTGAATACCTTATAAGAAAACATGGAAGGGTTCCTGTGTTCTATATACTACCCAAAATACACAAGGGTTTAATCAATCCTCCAGGACGACCTATTGTCTCAGGGGTAGACTCTATTATTGAGCCATTGTCAAGATTTGCGGACTACTACCTGAGACCCTTTGTGATGAAAATGACCAGCTACCTAAGAGATACCGGAGATGCGATTAATAAAATTGAAAATCTTGATTTCACTCCAGGAAGAAATGTATTAATTGGTCTTGACATACAATCTCTCTACACTATAATACCTCAAAGAGCTACTCTCGAAGTAGTAGAAGATGTTTTGCTAAGCAGAGAAGACGGACATCCAGTTAGTAATGCTTTCATCATGTGGTTTACCAAGTTTGCACTGACGAAAAACTTCAATTTCAAGGGAGGTTTTACGAGCAGGTGGAAGGTACGGCCATGGGGGCAGCCATGGCCCCAACTCTAGCTAACCTCTATGTGGAATTTTTTGAAAAAACTGTGATCTACACTGAGACAAATCCTTACAGAATCCATCCACACAAATGGTTGAGATATATAGATGATGTTTTTATTGTCTGGGAAGGCTCCAAAGAGGAAGCCTCTAGCTTTGTGGATTGGCTCAACACTCAAAATAGATATCTAAAATGTACTAAAGATATCAGTGAGGAAGAAATCAACTTTCTAGATATTACCATATTCCACAATTTGGGTAAGCTACAAGTTAAACCATTCAGCAAAAGTACTGATAAAAAGGCTCTGTTAGATTATTCGAGTCACCATGCGAAGCATATAAGGTCTAATTTACCATTTGGACAATTCATAAGGCTAAAAAGAAACAGTAGCCTGAAAAAAGATTATTGTAAAAGTGCGGAAATACTGACCGAGAAACTTGTTGAAAAAGGTTATCCTAAACAGTTAATCAGAACATCTGCAAAAAGGGCTTATAATAACAATCGTGAGGCTCTATTGGAAAAAAGAAAACAGTTGGATAAGAAAAGTGGAGTAGTCTTTGTTAATACCTTTTCTAACCTATCCTATAAGATTAAAACATTGTTAACAAAATCTGGAAAAAAGTCTATAACAACAAAGCATTTCCCGCCCCTCTTGTGGCTTTTAGAAGAAGTCAAAACCTGAAGAATATGCTGGTAAGAAATGATATCTCTGAAACACAGAAACCTGTGCCTCGTCACACGACTCTTTGGGGTTTGCCCACTGTGAAAGGCCATTTTCCATGTGGTCAGTGTACTATGTGCAAATTTACAAAGGAAACAACCCAGGTTAACATAGGCTTGGAAACAGACTGGCTACTGGGTGAGATGACGAACTGTAACACAGAAAATGTCATTAACATGATTACGTGTCCATGCGGCCTAAGATACATTGGGAAAACCAATCGGAAATTTTGCATTAGGATGATAGAGCATCAAAGCTGTATTAAAAACAAAGTAGTAACCGCACCTATGGTGAAACTCTTTGTAGAGAAAAACCATAGTCATGAGAGTTTCAAATGGACCATTCTTAAAAGGGTCATTGGCTCTAATAAGAGTGACACGGACCGTAAATAGGTTAATTTTGAGCAAAAAATGATATTTAAAATCCAAAGTCATGTTGTTGGGCTGAATGAAGGAATTGAGTGGCATCATGCAAAATTACAATCGTCATGCCCTTTTTTCCAACCGTACTGTTATCATCTAAGCCACACACTGTTTAGTAATTTACCAAACAAAGGCCATTTGTATACATGCATGATATTGGGAGGCTTTTGATCATATGTAAGTGAAACAAGACAGTACGACTCTGTTTAAACATCTATGCATTACTGGTTTGTTGTACAGTCTTGGGCACGTGGTTGTCTTCTATATTGAATAGTTCAAGGATGGTTACATTCTTTTAGTAGCCTGTTCCACTATTTGTGATTAAATTCCAGCTTGGGTTGCATTTTTTCTATTTTTTGTATTTTGTCCATTTGTGGATTCTACGACATGTCCTGGGTCAGGAACGATTATACATCTCAAATCTGGTTCCGCCATAATTGTACAATCCAATGGATATGTGACAGTAAACGATATGTGCCATTCAAAAATGAAAGAAATTGTTCTATACCCAATGCATTATATGCGGTGGTGGACTTTGCGTCCCGTCTAACTGAGTACATTTTAATATGGTGCCCTCTCAATCTTGAACACTATGGGTTGCTGAGTGTCCGTCTTTGGTTTTTATTATCTAAACCTTTGTTTACACGCATGCGCCGGCTTGTGGGACATAGCGTTCGGCGGCACTTGGAAGAGTAACTTTTCAGGTAAATGTGTAATTATGTGTGACATGGCCATCCTAGTGTATCAGTTGTTGTTCTAGGGTATACATGCGATTGTGCGCTGTGTGAGTCGTGTGGAATTGATTATCTAATATATTTACACGTGTGAGCGGTTCGCAATGGATAGATGACAAACGTTGTGTTTTGGGATACGGGTAGCTCTCTATTAGAGTGCTTGTCAACGCCGACATGTTACTACTTAGGAATTGTATTACCACGTTGTTGAAGATAGGATTGATACATTTACTGCCATTACATCGTTGCAGTGGTGTACAATCGTAATGATTGCATGGATGTATTCGAGTCCAAAGCTTTACTCTATACGTTAACCAGAAGTTTGTTGAAGGAATAACGAGACGCTGAGGTAATCTACTGCCATGTTTTCTTCAGTTACAAAAGTTGTTCTTGAATCTATTTTTTAGATGACAGAACAGAGTTGATAGATGGTTTTTCTTTTTTTGCAGCTAATCTGGTAGTGGTTTTCATGCTATTTAAGAGCATATAGTGTATTTGAAGAAACTTGAATTTTCAAGTTGGAAGCATTGAATATGTAGAAGATAGTTGCAGGAGACTTTACCATCAGTCAAAGGTATATAGTCTCATGGGTCTTTGCCTTTCTGTGCATATGTTGACCACAATGGCAACATTGCCTATTAGATGTTGTTAAGTGATAGGTTTTGCTTTTCTATTCGGGAGTAATAGTCTTATGGCCACTAATATATAGGCGTTCTATTTGTTTTATAGGTTCACAAACCCCTATTCTGTTTTTTTTTTGCCCCGTTCCTTGAACTGTTGGTGTTGAAGGAATCCACGTGTTCAAACAAAAGCTCCCCCGATGAATGTTCTGTCATTGAAGACATTGTGAACAGAAACATGTTGGGATTTCATTTTCTGAGACATTTGTTGAAAAATATATTTTATATGTTGGGTCTTGGTCTTATATTGTAATGTTTGTGATGTGTTGTATTTATGATTTGCTCATTAGATGTCCTTCAATGTATAGGTGTTCAAGGGATTGAAATGGGTGACTGTTTTTACAAACCGTATGAATTTTTCTCTTTTGAAAAAATAGTTTTAAGATAAGAATATTTATACATAGTTTTGAATAAAATAGAATTAAATTTTGATAATGGATTGTAGTTGTGTGGAACATTCATTTTTTCAGTATGTTCTGTATTATATGTACCTACCTCTGATATTGGGCCAATAAAACGATGTTGTTTTGAGCTTTATACCTATCTCCATACCAATGTTTCACCAGGGCTTGTCCTGCCTTCAACTTGTCACTAGCCAGACCCATCAGGAGTACCATCCGTTTTCTGAGCCCTAACACATAGTCTACTACGTTGGTAGTAATAGGGGGAGTGGGCATCTCCCATCCCTCCTTGACTATGGCTAAGGGTCCCCGTACCAGATGACCAAACAGAAGTTCAAAGGGGCTGAAGCCAACACCCTCCTGTGGTACCTCTCGGTAGGCAAACAGTAAGCATGGTAAAAGAAGATCCCATTTTCTTCTTTGAGGTTCTTCCAGAGCCCCAATCATACTCTTTAACGTTCTGTTGAACCATTCTACCAGACCATTGGTCTGGGTGTGGTATGCAGAAGAGAATTTGTAGGTGACCCCACGTTCTTTCCACATAGGCTGCATATACTTCAACATAAAGTTGCTGCCTCTGTCAGACACAACCTCTTTAGGGAAGCCAACCCTAGTAAAGATGCCAAGTAACGCTTTTGCAACTGACTTGGCAGTTACAGTTTTTAATGGGATGGCCTCAGGGTATCTGGTAGAATGGTCGACCAGCACCAGGATAAACCTATTGCCTGAGGATGTTTGCGGGTCAAGGGGACCAACGATGTCGATTCCCTACCCTTTTCGAATGGTATTCCCACAACTGGGAGTGGTACCAATGGAGCTTGGATTGTTGAGCCACTCTTACCAGATAACTGGCAGGAGGCACAACTCCTGCAGTGACTTTCTACTTGCACCCCCATCTTAGGCCAGTAGAAGTGCATGGATAACCTTTGCTTGGTCCTCTTAATACCAAGGTGACCAGCAAGGGGCACTTCATGTGCCAACTGCAGGAGGAAGGGTGTTACAGCAAGGGGGAACACCAACCTCCTATGGTCTCCTTCTATGGACTCTGTGGGCTCACTATATAGGAGTCCACCTTCCCAATAAATCTGATGCTTCCCAGGAGGTTCACTCTCAAGCTGGGAGCAGGCCTGTCTCCTTAGGCCTTCCAGAGATGGGCACTCACGTTGGCCTTTACTGAATACTTCCCTGTCAGGACCACCTTCTACTAACAAGTCGTTTAGTTCGGGATGGTCATTGGGGTCAAATACTTCAGGCATCGCCGCCTCCTAGTTATGTCCGGGCGATTGACCAACTTCCTCCACCGCAGTGGTAGGTGAGTTCGGGGGAATATTTTCTTTCCCTTGTTTTGGTTTTCTGACTCCTTTAGCCTTGGGTTTCCCTTTTGGCGGGGGCAGCTCACTGATCTTGGTCAGTGCTGCCCTTGTTTGAGACCTTGTGCAGGGTCTGTCAGTCTGGAATCCTGATTGCTGTACCATTGATAGTAAGATTTACAGGTATTACTGGGAACATGAGAGGTGGGCCGTCAGCCAACTTAGTGGGCATCAGAGTAGCTCTGGCAACTTCCTCTGAGTTTACCAAGGTAGAATCCACTACAGTTCGACTGCACCCACTATCCCTAAGAGCGGGAGTATCTACTCCATTGATCAGCACACTGTCTTTAAAGTAGTGTTTGGTGTTATCTGGAATCCTAGCATAAGCCTCTGCGACTTTAGGCTCCCAGGAACCCAGGGAAACTAAAACTACCTCAGCTTCTATCTCACTGGGGAAGGAGTCTGAGGAGAAGGATGCTCCGGTAATCTCTTCTTCCTCGTAGGGGGAGAAGGCCAGATTAGCAGAGTGGACCCCCAAGGTTTTGACCTTACATCTGGGATCCCCCTTCACGTGGTCAGTTGCTCCACAAGCAAAACAAGATCTATTTGGTCTGTTTACATAGGGAGGCTTATTATAACCAGAGTTCTGTTTCGGAGGCTGACCTCCACTACCCTGTGAGTTCTCTTGTGTCCTACCCTTATTTTTCTTTTTGTGGCCCTTTTGGGAAGAAGATTTATCGGTTTCCTCACCCTCCTTATCTTTGGACTTTTTTCCTTCCTCCTGCTTACCAGGATGAGTCTTGTCCTTATGGGACACTCGATGTGACACCCATAAATCTGCTGCAATGGCAAGTTTCTTAGGATCTATCTCCTTTGAATCTGCCAAATGCTGCTTAAGCTCAGGGGAAGAAGATGCAAAAAAATGTTCCAGCATGACAAGACTCATCATACCTTCAAAGGTAGAAACCTTATAACCTTCGACCCAGCCAATCAAGTTTTTTAAGGATTCGGTTACATAAGATACCCAAGTACAACCTTCTTTTTTCTTATACTCTCGGAATCGTTTTAAATATTGGGCAGGAGTCTTTCCAAACTTTAAAATGAGAGTTTGCTTCACCATTGCAAAATCTGCTCGCTCAGCATTCGACATTTCCATAATGGCACTGCAGCCAGAATGGGGCAGTCTGTTAAGTAACCAGGCAATTTTATCAGCATTGTCAACTTGTTGAACCTAACATGCATACTCAAATGTATTCAGCCAGTCCAAGATTGTCATTCTTTTTCTCATACACACTGAGCAGATCTTTTGGAAACCTTGGATGAGAGGAGGCCCTTGGATCCATTGGCAACTTGAAGCTTGGCCAGTTCCAACTGGTGATCCCTGTCTTTCTGTTTTTCTGCCTGTTCGATTTTTAGTTTTGCCATATTGAAATCAAGCTCCTTCTGCCTAAACAGCAGTTCTTGCTTCTTGAATTCAAGTATGGCCTCCCCATCAGCACTGGCAGAGGAAACATTGGACATTTCATCCTCCCTGTCCTCATGGTCGCGGTGGACCAGTGCAGCGGCAGAACTGTCCGTTCTACCAGTGAGAGCAGCCCCACCTCCTTCTGCACTGTCCTTGAAGCTATAGCGTTAAGCTGAGCTTCTTGCCACGCCATGATTCTTTGGATCATTTCCATTTTTGTGCCTTGCGAGGAGACACCTCTTTCAGCACACATCTTTTTCAATGTTTCGGATTTAGAAGCATTTAAAGTTAACAAGGTACTTGTTTCCATACTGTTAGATAGGACTATGGCCTTTAAAAAGTTATACTACGACCATTCACTACGTGTCCTGTTAGGAATAACTTGAAATGCCTTCGCTCATGCGCAACACTGGATACCTTCACTCGTATCCCACCGCTGTACACCAATTTGTTAAAATGGATTTCTGAACTCTGTCCTGGAGGGGCAGAGGTTCAGAAGGCCAGCCTAGTTTCTTGGAACAGGGTAACCTCTGAACAAGCCAGACCAATCAGGGTAGCGATGGCGGCGGCCAAGACTAGGGCCCTCATTACAACTCAGGCGTTAAGGGTTAACGCCACCGTTAACCCTTAACGCCTGATTCTGATTTTAACGCCTGCTTTTAGCAGCCGTTAAAATCCATGGCGCTAATCCGCCATGATGCTAATTACGCCACCGTAATTTACGGTGGCGTAATTAGCGCCTTCCCCACTCCCATTATGCCCAATGGGGCAAAAATGGGAATGGGGAAGGGAAAATGGGAAATGGGGATTTACCGCCCCACTCACCTTGGAATGGGGCGGTAAATCCGCCATCGACCATGGTGTAAACATAGTTTACACCATGGTGGTAAAGTTAGCACCAAGGTTGTAATGACCTCCAATGTGTTTATATATGTACAATACACCAACCTATAAAATCTATCACAAAATAATTTCCCATTTAAACGTAACTCTGTAACTTGCTTGCACTTTATAGAATGTGCATTTCAGAGGGATACACCGACACGCTCCCACAATAGAATACTTTGGTCCTACCAGTCAAACCTCATAGGACATGCAGGAATGTCGATGAGCTTTTGACATATGATCTCCATAAATTCATTTCTCAGGGGGATTTAACCCATGAACTAATGGCTACTCAGATTGGAACAATGGATATGGAATCTAGGCAAGGCCCTGTATGGGCAGTAATGTTGATCTATAGGTGTCCACACAATATTGTGACCCAGACTCAGGAATTTAGAATTGCAAAACTGACACTCTGTTTTGTTTTGTTGATATCTTTTTTCTTTTCACAACCCTAAAACCTCCACATCTTTCACCCCTCCTCAAATGTCTGTGTTTTTACAACAATAACATTGATGTGATTTCAAACAAAAATGTTTCTAAAATCTTTGTTTTACTATCTCTGTGTTTTTGTTACTTACCAAATAACTTGGATTGGAACATGCAACATGAAATGTAGTTTGTATTAGACCTGATTTGAAAAGGACACTGATGTGTTGAAACACGTGTTATCCTAAAGGGCACTGACGGTTAATTTGTCCAAATGAACCAGACTGATTACATACAAACAAGCTCACCTATACAAGTGTGGCCAGGTTTTTTTTTCTAGCGTGTGATGATTCAATTCACAAATTATACTTGCACAATACACATCCCGCATATGATATTTGTTGCGACTTGAATCACACCCTTTTGTTGACATTTTGATGTTAGCCGCTGGTAACGCGTAATGTCATCACGTTCATGACGTCACTTCCGTGATGCAACAGTGCTTTTTCTTCATTGGAATGATGGTCCGTACTTTCAGACTGCATTGCAGGGATTTGGCCCATTTATATTGACGGCACTCCGATTCTCGGTTAAGTTGTACACTGGATGGAACTGCATTAGAATCCAGTGTGGATTGTTTACATGGCTAAGGGATTGATAGATTCCTAAACTGGTTCGTGTTTACTTTAATTCCAGGTACATACATTAAGTGAATACATTTTGGTGGACTAGTCTAAAGGAAACATTATGCTGGCAATATCATTTATGATATTCATTTCTCTGAATGAGCGAACATCATTTAAAGTATAGGTATGCTGCTATAGTGTACTATTCTCCATTTAATTATCAATATTACAACACATTCTGTCTGTGATACATTTTCGTCATTAATATCACTTTCAGCCAATATTTAAATCAGAATTAGCGGTTTTGGTAAGAATGCTTCTTCCTTTTTCTTGTAATTTGGGCAATCACGTACCGGTTATTGGTTTATATTGGTGCTGTAGTGTATAATTTTGACATAGCCAACTTTGCACGGCGTGATACCAATAATGGATTCATTGAGCATGGTACTTTGAGGTGGTAAACTCTACTTGGTTTAGCTTACTTATCATATGGATCACTCTATTTGATCCACTGGACGGGGGCATATTGACAAAGCATTTTTTTATGCCTCATTCTAATTCACTCAATCATTCCACTCAATACATCTCTGGCTATAAAGTGGTTCTTTTTAACGAAGTGCAATATTGAAGTATGTTGATTTTTGTCCCCGTTTGGGCCCTAATTTATTTAATTTTTTCAGATGTTTTCAAATCCTTTTTGTTTGTGATCACCACTTACTTGAACCTTCCCATCTGCAATTGGAATATGGTATGTGTCAACTTAATGAATACTTATGTGTATTGAATGTATCATTGTGGCATTATGCAGTATTTTAAACTGGTTAACCCTGTATTCTGCTAACCCAAACTGTTTTACTTTATGATTTGTTTAACATGTAAAATGTGAGAATTACACAGCCTTGAGGACGACCGGGAGGTCAAAACACGTGTCGGCTGTCCATTTCTTGAATAAATTCATTTCTTCACCAGAAAATATTTTCAACTCTACAAATTCTTAATTTAAGATTTATTTGTCTACTTTATAACTTATTGTGTAAACACGAGCGCGTAATCTCAGCCCACCCTCCATTATCTTGTCTGTATTATTTCTCCAGCTCTGGGTGGATGAGCTGGAGGGCATTGAGATTTCGCTGCCTGTCAGACAGAATTTACCATTAATCTTGGTATTATACTTTACGAAGTGGTCAAGAGCGCGCGGCATATTTCATCGAATCCACCACATTGTAATTAGACTTAGATATGTATTGGTTTGTATGAATGAATTGGTTTTATTATGATCTTTTCTAGAATTGTTTACTGTGAAAAGTTTCAGAATTCTGTATCATGGTCTTGGAAACTAGAACACACTATAAATAAATGAAATACCTAAATAAATTAAATATTCAGGTGAGTCAGCACCTCACACCTCGAGACAGGCATTCATGCTGGAATCCTACTGAAAGAAAAATATATTATGCCCTACTCTATCACTCTGAGAGGTCATTAACCAACCGACAATGCCTCCAGTATTCCTGTTTTGTCTTCCTATCAAGGCAGACATGGGCTCTGATAGAGTACATCTAGTCCTTGCTGGCTTCTTTTTTCTTTTTATTCTTTTCAATACTTTTCCCACTGGCTAAGGAACTCAATTGCCTTTTCTAAAAAAATCCTCTTTTGCTAGCCCTCTCTGGCCCCATAGGCCAAGGAACACCACACGGAGCAGAACATTTGAATTCTCTAAGGAGGTCAGGAGTACCTGGAATGTGGTGTTGGGAGGCAGATGAATACGCCATCTATAGCTTCTGCCCCTTCTCTGCATCAACACTGCAAAGGCGAGAGATGTTACTCACTGAGACGGCCGTTCTGCCCTTATCCCACCATAGGTACAGAAGGGCTTGACGACAATGTGAGCTGAAGATGGCCAAAGCATTTAAACTAACTTTGTAACAGTAGAAAAGCATGCATTAGACATGAAGCAAATATGCACTCCACATGAAGAATACATACAATAGGTAATATATGCAGTTAGACATGAAGAAAATTAACATAGCATCCACAGACATGAAGAACATTAACATGACCAATGTATAGGGTCAATGCAACATGAACAAAATACAAATATAGGTTGCTAACAAAGAAGCAAGAGTGTAGTTGGGCAGCCATCTTATTAAAAATTGAAGCCGCAACACGTCTCTTAATGAGCATAGTCCTCAAAGCCTCGGGAAAACTCAAAAGGCTGAATCCGCAGAACTACATATCAGTGCATAGCTCGGACAGTGGCTGACAACTAGTGCCAAGGTTAAAGTGAAATTATGGAGGATCGGTACAGCTGAATGAAGGCACAAGATAGCAATTCCGAAGTCGAAAGCAGTATACTACCAGATTAATTAAAGTTTTATAAGAGTACAACCAGCCTTTATAGCCAGGTGCAACAAAACAGTGTGCCAAAAGACTCCATGAAGAATAACTCGAGAGTGTCCTCAGTGGCAATAGAAAAAACAACACACACATTAATATTAGCGGAAATCTTAATAAATAGAATGTTCAATCTATTCCAAACATGGTCCCATCACATGTGACCTCTAATTGGAGAACACTGGCCATTCATTCAAAGAAAACACAGATAGGACACCTGTCATACTCCCTAATCAAATATGTAGACATGAGGCACCACACAAGGCCAAGTATAAAGGGATTGCCCGGTCTCATGGCCTTATGGTAACTTTTAATTGAAGGAAGAATGTTTCATGGTCCCCTCTCCCGCTAATCCTTATCTGGCTCATATCCTGACGACCTGTCAGGTTTCCAAGGTTGGTTAGCAATGTTCCAACCTATCAAATTCCTTATAGACATGCCACCCATCAAGGAGTATGCCAACCAACCCCTTGCTGTGAAGATGATGTAGTTTAACCTTTATCAATAAAGGGGTGGGTTCAGGTGGAGCCATCAGATAAGCATAATCCAATGAAAATCTTTAACACTTTTGGAATCTATATGTAGCCAAACCCACTAACCTATCCCCCTTCCCTGTAGGTTTTGTAAACTGATATTCTGGTATGACGTAATTGATGATACATTTGTGGTACCTAAGCAACTGCTTTTAATAACTATGTCGAGAGCAACGAGATTTCAATCCTTGTATGCTGTCCCGGCTTTGTTTCGTGTAAATAAAGTTGGGTTTTGCCATGCACTTTGTCTACTCCATCAGTGAGTCTGGTTTGGATTGACTCCAATTCCTCTGGGCCTATCTGGGATTATGGGACGACATTAACAGTGGGCACATGGACGGGAAGTGATGTTGCTTTGTGTCCACTCCTTTTATAGCTGCATGCAGGCCCTGAACTTCACCAGGACTACCTGAAGGAAGATGCCTCATCTGTTTTCACAAAGGTAAATTCATTCTGCATTTCTTATTTGAGGTGCCCTCTGCAAGCATGGCAGGAAAAAAAATTCCCCCCAAGAGGAACTATTTGGAGTTGTCAGCCTTACCACTTCTCTTTCTCCCCCTTGCCTTACGGAAGAAAGGATGGTAGCACTCATAAAGTTCACATTTCAAAGACAGAGCAAACCTTTGAAAGCAATGGCATCAAAATGTGCAAACCTTCCATGCTTCAATTCCTCATCAGAGTAGGAGCAGCAGGAGGGCAATGATTTTAATACTGACCTTCCCCCTGATGCTGAAAACAGAGGAACACAGGGGGCAGTTCAAAATGTATTCGAACTTTCCACCTCTTTGCGTCCTGAAGTCTATATGGAATTAAGCCACACCACACCACAGCAGCCTACCCACATAACACCCATCAAGAAAGTGACTGACAAATAGTGGGAATAGTTGGATAAATGGGCCCCATTTTAGGCTGAAAACGTAAGCCATGGAGGGAGCAGCTAACATCTTGCCAGGCTCAGTAAAACCTGATCCCTTGTTCTCCAACCTATGGGCGTAGCCCTTGGAAGACAAGAACAGCTAACCCTTAAAGGTCCAGTGTCTAAAAAGATGGAACCCTTTAAAAAAAGGTTTTGCTAGTTCCAACTTACCCAGTGATGTATGCAGTACAGAGGTCACCCAGATCATATAGCTGTGGTGGAAATCCACAGATTGAAACCAGATTTAACTCTCTGACTGCCACCAGAGGTAGGTTCTCTTCTGTTCTTCTAGGGGTAGGACGTACCCATTTTCTCCTAATTTGGTATGCTGAAATTAGGGACAGGTGGTTGTTAGTGTGAATGAAGAAATATTACACATCTGTCTTCCTTTCTTCCCTCAACATTCAAAGTGTGTTAGCTTCCTCTAGCAAAGTACACGGGTAAAAGGGAGGCCCTAATTTCCAACCTCTGACATCTACTAAAGAAAATCCAATATGCCTGGTACCTGAGGCAGAAAAGGGTCAAAGAGTATACTTTTCTAGTACCAAAACCCATGGGAGAAAGTTGCCTCATTATTGATCTCAAGCATAGGAACACAATCATTAAGATGGCACACTTCAGAATGGATCTCTTACAGGCTATGCTAGTCTTACTAGCTCAGAAGAAATACATGGGCTCCCTCAATTGTATGGATGCTTACATTCATGTCCCCATTCACTCATCGCACCATAGGTTTTCGAGGTTTACAGGAGGTATTGTTCAATATCAATTTACAACTCTTCCCTTTGGGATGAAGCTAGCACCCAGATTTTGTACTATATTTGTTCCGAGTCATAGGGCCTCATTCTGGGTAGGGCGGTAAGGGTTAACGGTCACCGGTAACGAGACCAGTGCTGTTAAACCCTTACCGCCCTACTACGAGTTCCCTTTGCGGGTCCTTCCTTAACGCCTGCTTTTAGCAGTCGTTAAGGACGGACCCGCAAAGGGACTCAAGGTCAATAACGGTACCGTAATTTACCGTACCGCTATTGCCGCCTTCCCCCTTCCCATTGAGCCCTTTGAGGGGGTGAATACTCCATTCACCAGGCCAGAGTTTGGACGAGTTCGGAGGCAGCCATGCCGCAAATAGCGGCGTGGTTACCTCCAAACTCGGAATGAGGCCCATAGGCTTATTGCATAAGGTGGGAATCATGATATGCCAATGTATAGATGATTTACTGTCCTACTCTCCCTTCTTCTCGCAGGGTTAGCAACACCTCTAAAGAATATGAGAAAATCTACAGCAGTTTGGTTTTCTAATGATCAATCAGGCCTCATTCCCAGACAGTCCCTTCAATTCATAACAGCACTATTCCACACATATTTACGACTGGTGTGTATAATTGATATGTAATTCTTTCACTAAGTGATAATGACTAATCTACCACTCACTGGTGTAGAGTCCCGCCCCTACAATTCCAGGAGGAAGGTGACACAACTTAGCTGCCTCACAGTACCAAATTCTTTTAAATTATCTCTGGCTTTCACAGCTCATACATTATCAAGCACTTCATCATCAGGATATGATGCAGGACGCCTGCGAACCACAGCCCAATGTTGACTATATCTGGGAAAATCCTATGGGTACCATTGAGTTGAACTTTTATTTACAAAGAACTGTGTTTAGGTTGTACAGAAGTGCTATCAGTCTTACACTGCGCCACAACAGCATTTTGTTCTTATTTTAATGTTATCTCGTTCAGCTTTAATACAGTGAAAACACGATATGACCCATACAAGCAAATTACAATGTTTGCATGTTGGGGAGGATTTCATTGTAATTGTACATGCTCTCTACCATGCTCGCATGGGAGGAAGCATGTACAATGGATCTCTACGGTGTCCAACTGCTTAATGCTGGGGAATAAAGCAGGCAGCCCCTATAGAGATCTCCAGCATAAATGTTCCAAATGCAGGAGCATTTGTATGGTGGAGAGGAAGGGAGGCGGCAGAAATGCAAGTTGCATTCACCCTCTCCTCTCCACCATACCAATGTAGCGTGGCATGATTAAAAGGTGTTAAAGCTTTACTTAAGGCTTTTATGCCTTTCAATCAAGTTACGCCACTCATGAACATGGGTTCCCTAGAGGTCCCATGGGTGGTGCAAGTGCACTTCAGAAGAACAATTACTACATATGTTACCTTTGTTTCATTTCACATGCTTCCTTCAGTAAATCCAAGCCTTAGTGTGTACAAAACCTGTGGCATCTGCTCTGCGGAAGATTCTCAAATATTTGAATATGATGTAATGTAATACACACAGGCCTGAAGTAAACGCACTAGCCTGTTAGAATAGAACAGGCTGATAATCATCTTGACTGGTGCATAATAAATAAGTGAAACGAAAGTAAGGAAACTATCCAGTTATTGCATTGTATAATTGCTTCAATAGCAGAGTTACTAGAATAGACTGCTTTACTTCCCTACGAGAAACTACTGGGAATGCACTCCCTTACCTTCGCTTTACTTGCATGGTCTGCTTCAAATGCCCAGTGCCCAGTTTATGATACATACCCCTTTACAACTGCACGTTTATCTGTCCACTGACGAAGCCTATAACCTGGAGTGCCTTGAATCGAATAAAGGACACTGGGCCTCATTACGAGGTAGGAGGTAGCCATGGTGCTATTAGCACCATGGCTACCCCCTTACCGCATTCCGGGTCCGGGTTCCCGAAATAGGGACTTACCGGGTCATTCCAACCTTGGAGGACCCGGTAAGTCCCCATTTCCGGAACCATTCCCCATTCCTATTCAAGCCCCCATAGGGCTCAATGGGAATGGGGATGGAGCTAATAACGGTACCGCAATATGCGGTACCGTTATTAGCTCTGAATTCCCTTAACGGGTCCCATCCATAACGCCTGGTAAAACCAGGCGTTAAGGAAGGGACCCGCTAAGGGACCTCGGAATAGGGTGGTAAGGGATTACCGGCACCAGTGTCCTTATCGGTGCCAGTAATCCCTTACCACCTACCTCGTAATGAGGCCCAATGTATTGATTGAGATATTATGCTTTCACTTTGAAACCTCGTAGATGATGTTACAAAACGTTCCCCATATATATCACAAAAATAAGGAGTAAGATGATAAACAAAATTCTACTCACACCCCTTCTCCTTAAATGAGACCCTCTGATAGATTTCCGGCACTGCACGTCTTGGAAAAATATGGCCATTTGTTGTTCCGCGGCACGCCAGCAACTTGTTCCATGTAGGAATTGAGCCAGCAACTTGTTCCATGTAGGAATTGTGCACGCTCTATTAAAGATTGGTACTGTGAATTGCTGTGGAATTTTATGTGATTTGGTCCTGTATGCGATATCAGGGAGTACCTTCCTGTGTTCCTTTCAGTGGACATCTCTACTTGTGTGGAGGTGTTGCAATATCTCGGCGGACTGTGACGCCCTGTGAAGTTTTTGGTTTCTCATTAGCGAGAGATTAGCATACTGGTCATTTACAGACGTGCTTTGGAGATTCACCATTTTTAGGCTCTGTTTGCCTGAAACTACCCTTTCAACACGGTGTTGAGGAGAATTGTGGATGTTTTAAGTTATCCCCTGAAGAATGTTTGCCCGAAAGGGGCTTTGAAGAACAGAAACATGTTGGGGTTATATGTTTTTTAGCGACACATTTAGGTTTTTTTGTATTTTTCATGTGATATCGTTTGTGTCTTGGGTATGTGTATAATGTGAGGCCTTAGTTTTAGATACTATGGTTTTAGTGTTAGCAATTACACTGTGTTAGGTGAGGGTAGTGTTTTATGTTTTACTCGAAGAATTTTGAATAAACAAAAAATGTTGTTTGAAAGTTAAAGTGTTGCACGCAGTCTATTTTTCCAAGACGTGCAGTGCCGGAAATCTATCAGAGGGTCTCATTTAAGGAGAAGGGGTGTGAGTAGAAATTTGTTTATCATCTTACTCCTTATTTTTGTGATATATACTGTTTTTCCTATTAGTGGAGAAGGAGGTGTATATTTGAATAGGAATTTGTTTGGTACCTATTTCAATATATAGAACGTTCCCCTACACATTTTCATAGACCACTATACTTTTAGAAAACCTATAAGTGCCTGTTGAATGGCGGGCGGGGGATGATACTCTTTGGTTCCCGAGGAAACTTTGTTGGCTGGGTTTTTCTGTGAGTGTTCGGATTAAACATTTCTGAAGAGGACCCACCCCAAACTGATCTCTGTGTTTCTTTTAGTGGCGCACCTTGATTCCTATTAAGTAGTAGTAGAGGATAATGCGGCCATTTTTTATACATGCCACTAAAACTTGTCAGGGGACTGCTTGCCTAATCCTCCCCTCCTTTTCCACGTGCATACAGTTTAGATGGCATGAAACTTTGCTGCCAATATTTGGGGTCAGTGGACCTGCACCTGGTTCGGGGGATGATGTGGTTTAGTTTACTCGCTTCCAAATAGGAAAGCAAAATGTATACATTGATTAGCCCTGAGAGTGAGACTGAGGGCCTCATTACGACCCAGGCGGTAAGTTACCGCCTGGGCCGTGACTTTACCACCATGGTGTAAACGTAGTACACCACCATGGTGTAAAGGTGGTTGGCGGACTTACCGCCCCATTCCGACCTTGGCGGGGCGGTAAGTCCCCAATCCCCATTTACCCTTCCCCATTCCCATTTTTGCCCCATAGGGCATAATGGGAGTGGGGAAGGCGTTAATTACGCCACCGTAAATTACGGTGGCATAATTAACTCCATGGTCCCTTAGCGCCATGGATTTTAACACCCGCTAAAATCGGGTGTTAAAACCTCCATGGCGCTAGGGGAACTCGGAATTGGCGGTAAGGGGTCGGCGCAGCTAACGCTGGCGTTAACCCCTTACCGCCAGGGTCGTAATGAGGCCCATAGAGTTGTTAGGGCAACCTGCCACATACAAAAGAAAATAGTAAAATTTAAATGTCCTTTCTGCTTGATTGTTTAATATTAAAACAATTTAATTGGGTTTCTATATCACGCTTTATGCTTATGTCCAGCCTCTAAGCATGGAGCTGGGTATTGAATCCATACTGCTCGGCGTTGTCTTGCTTCCAAGACGAGAACGTTGTCCCAGAGCTATTCTCTTGGCCCTTGTTAATGTATGGAACCAAAGGCCTCATTAAAAATACCGTTGGTGGTGTCTGGTGGAATAAGATTGCAAAAAAGGTAGCTGGCACCCCTCTCTCGAAAGAACATGGCATGATAACCTGTTCTGTGGTTTTACCCACTGTGAGATTCCGCAGCCATCACTATTGGAATAAGCACCCAATTATGAGGCAACTGGTGAGCACCTGTACCATCAGCGGTAACACTTATCAGTAATTCCTCCAATTGACGGAATTAGTGCCAAGCAGAAATAGTGTCATTGCAGTAACAAAAAGCTATGCAGAAGCCATTTTGAAAAACACATCCATCCTGAATCCACCGCTTGCCATAGTTATCCCATACACAACATTTGTAGAAGCATGTAAGGAGGCAATTGGCCTCATTACGAGTCCGGCGGTAACCGCGGTGGTAAAACCACCTGGTTACCGCCGGACTCGTATTACCATTCCGCCTCCGTGACTCACGGAATTACCAGGGCATTACAGCCCCGGTGTCCCGGGAGTCACGGAGGCGGAATGGTGTTAATCCCCATTCCCATTGAGTCCTATGGGACGTGGAAACACCAGCACCATCTCTTGATGGTGCTGGTGTTTCCACGTCTGCCTGCAGGCGGGAGGCGGGAAGATCACCTCCCGCCTGCAGGACTCGGGAACGGGCGGTCCGGAATTAACAGTGGCGGCGGGTTTACCGCCACTGTTAATTCCGGACCGCCCGACCCGTTATGAGGCCCAATGACAAGTCGAGGATGTCTGAATTGATGGACCGCAAACCCACTTGTATTGAGACAGATTTACAGGTCCTAGCAGATGAGGTGGTGGACAATGCATATGAGCTTTTTGAAAGTCAGCAACGCAAGGCTTCATCTACTGCAAGACCACTATATCAAATGCATAAGGGCAAAGGTAGTGGCAGTGGCCACTGTGCAGCGGGTCGTAGAAGACTGCTGGAAGAGGTGGACTGATCTCAAGACGTGTTTCTGCAGTCTCCTTGCCAATCATCGCGGTAAGACTTTTGCCACTGAAAGAAGTAGAGTGGAGCCTCTGCATCTCACCCCATGGTAGGAGACAGATGCAAGCATTGTGCACATGGCAGGGATATAGGGAGTAAGAGCAGCTGATGTGGGAGCATGAGTTCCAGCCATCATTAGGGGGGACACAGCTGACATAAGATTTTGGGCAACACGTCAATAAAACATATTGGCCCTCATTACAACACTGGCGGTAACCCATGGCGCTATTAGCACCATGGTTGCTGCCGGTGTTATAACGAGTCTGCCAATGTTCAATGGGGAATTACCACGCCATTCCAAGGTTGGTAGGGCGGTAATTCCCCATTGAACATTGACCCTTCCCCATTCCCATTTTTGCCCCATAGGGCTCAATGGGACTGGGGAAGGCGATAATTACGGTACCGCAAATTGCGGTACCGTAATTACCTCGAAGGTCCCTTTGCGGGTCCCTACTTTAACGGCTGGTCCAGACCAGCCGTTCAGGTCGGGTCCCGCAAGGGACCTCGTAATTAGGCACTAAGGGGTTAACGGCACCGCAGCCTTTTACGGCGCCGTTAACCCCTTAGCGCCAGGGTCGTAATGACCCCCCATTATGTCTTATTGTTTTGCAGGGGCAGCTCACCCATAATGGGTGATGGGGTGTCGACCCATGCATTTTTGACCAGCCACCAAGCCTGTCGGAGAAAACATCACGACTTTAGCGGTAACGCCGGATCATGGCGGTAATAGCGCCGGATCATGAGTTCAGCGGTAATGTAATTCCCCATTAAGCCCATTCGGGAATGCCCCATTCCCCATTGGGCTCAATGGGGAAAATTTGCGCTCTTACTGCCGGCAGATTTCCCGCCGGCGGTAATAGTGCGAATTTTTTGCAGATTTCCCCCCAGCCAAGAGCTGGGGCAAAATCTGCCGACGTCCTGATTTGGCAGACCCTTAAATCCGGCGGTAAACACATAATTGAACAGGGCTCCCATTAGACTCCTCTTTGTATGACTTATATTCAATGTATTTCTTACACTACATTTATAAGGAAGTCAATGTTTCCAAGTGATAAAGTCAAAACACAAAAGAAACATTATAACACCGGTGCAAAGGTGTCGTACATTACTTGTGTAATTAATTTCGATTAGAGTAATCATCCAACTCTCTAACCCCTACCACTTGACTGGGGCTAACTGAATCTAAATGCCTGATTCACTAGGCTAATCAAGTGATGTGAATGTTGCACTACTAATATTCTTGGTTTGTCGTTGACACATCAGTGTTTCGGCCTCTCCAGCGATTGACAAATGCTCTAGTTCCTCATGAGGATGTAGCATTACACACACAAAGACGGTCTTACCAATCTTCTCTGGACTGTACATGAGTGCCCGCCGTCTGGTGGAGTCAGCTGAAACATTCCTTTCAAGAGTTCAAAAGTGTGCCCCATGAACACCCATGTCCTTCTGTGTGCCTATTTGTGGGCAATCGCCATGTGGCAACCCAGGGGTCCTTGTTCAGGTTATGAGTCATAGTAGTTGCGGGAGCCAGAGTCACCTGAAAATGGGATGACATTTGGTGCTAATTTGTCCTGACTAAGTGGTGATGGCGTTTGACTTGGGTTCACTCAAGCACCAATGTGATGGGTTCCCCATGCAGTTGACAATGTCCAATGAGTTGAGCCCATCCAGCCCTACAGCATATGTTGCATCCACATTTTCTATATCACCAATTCTCCCTGCTCCTACCACCTGGTGCTTTGTATATTGCAGCCTGTGATGGCTTTTTCTGGTTCCTTGTGGTGGATTGGCTGTGTGTCTATGGCAGTATGTTCGATTGGCTTATTGTATGTCTCCATACAGCCGTGTATTATCAGGAGTGGTGGGATGCTTTCCTCTATGCTTCCATGTCTAAGTGGTGGGGGAGGGGTGTTCTAGCAATAGAATGCAATTTCAAGGTTGCCATTTCATGCATTCTGGGACATGTGGCCCCTTCATTCCAAGTGCTTTAGTGTGGCTGGGGCAAGGCATGGAGTGTTAGTAAGGCCATGAGGATAATGCTCCAGGAAGGTTCTTGCTACATGTGCATAATGTATCTTTGGTGCAGCCCGTCCCCTTGCCCCATTCTCATTCCCCAGGAAGGTTTGTGCTACATATGCATTATGTATCTTGGCGTGACCCACCCCTTAACCATTTACTTCCAAATGTACCTTAGTGGTTAAATACCCAAGATCCAATTCTGCTGTCCTCTGCATGTGCCCATGTAAACTGTCAGGATTCTGTTCCATAGTACCAGGGTGTCATGTGTTAAACCAGGGAATCGGGAGCAGCAATGTGTCACAGTGAGGTGTGCATAGAATGCAAATTGTACATCCATAGGATGGCACTGTTTCCTATTGTGAAACACATGCTCCGATGTCAGCAAGGCGACATGCTGTTACATTGGGGAAGTGGACAGTGAAATAGAATGTGGCTTTCGTGGCATGCACTTCTGTAAGGATGGTGATTAAAGAGCTGAGATGGTACACGGGTTTCATTAGTGCATCAAGAACCTGTCCCATCACTTTAGGAAGTGTTTGCTTTGACATGCCATGAAGCATGCCAATTGTGTGCTGCTGTGTGCCCTTGGCACAAAAGTGCAGGACAAACACCAACTTGAGCAGCAGTGTTATGGCTGTTTGTATATTGATCGCACCCTTAGTGTAAGGCTGGATGAGGATGAGGGGCCTGCTATGGCTGCCGGTTTTAGAGATAAAGTGTTCTCAACTGTGCATTTGTCGGTGCCAGGGAGATGTTCTGATCACTTCCCCTTCGCCTTGGCCCTGGTGGGTTCCTTTGTTGCTGCTGCTGTGCTTTCTTATACAGGTCAGTGTTGAGCCGGAGTCCCTGAATTTTAAAATGTGAGAAAGTTTGGTCATGATAACTGTGCCCATTTTTTGGGGTGGGGAAATTACTGCTAGTTTTGGGGAGTATTTCGGCAGATTTTGGTCGTATTTCATCTTGTTATACTGTGGAATTAATGCTGTCTTTTCTGGGAATAATTCAGCCAGAGGAATTACTGCTGTTTTTTTTGGTGTGAATTCCCCGACGGGTTAATTCCTCAGACTGAATTAGCACTGGTGGAATTACGGCCAGTTTCTGTCACCTGTCATTTGGCAGAACTGGAAAAGTGGCAGTAATTCTGTTACCATCACTTATTTCCACTAGCGCTGTACTCTTAATGAGGCCAAAACAGCCAAGAGCTGCACGCGCACCATAAGAAAGTAAGGAAACAAAGGGCGTCCTTATATAGTTGGAACTCACATTGTGGCACAGTGTTGTTTTGCAGACCAAGAGTCAAATCTACGTATTTATTTTAGACATCATGTTTTATTGAGGAGTAAGGCATTTTCTCAAAATCCATCATCCGCCAATGTCCACCATTCCAAGTAAAGTAGAATAAGGTATACAACTCGGTAGAGAATCTTTTCTTCAACAAGGGATCAATATACCAACCCAAAGCTCCTCCAACACCTTGATTCAGCTCATTAATAAACCAACCAGGAAAAGAGAATATTTTTTTTCCAAGATATTCCTGCTGCAAATATAGCAGCTCTGCTCATTTTTCCCATTGTTCTAAATCATTCATTGATTCAGTCTTGGATACCTGCAGGAAAGAACAGTTTTACAGCAGTAGATCTGTGTTTAGCATTCTTCTCTGTACCTGTTTACACAGAGAGTCAACATGTGTTTGCCTTTACCTGTCCATTTCTGTGATACACACTCACAAGGCTTCCCCAACAAGTTTTACATATCCCAACCTTCTTTTCCCAGATTTCGAAGAGAGGTCTAGACCCTGTGTCCACTGGAGTGTCTGTTTTGGTCCAGTATGTGATTTTCTTGTTGTTAGCAACTCTTCATTGGAAACACACCAACAGGATTCCCTTGATTTGTTAACTGTTCTAAAGGAACCTGAAGCATCGAATGAAAAGCTCCAATTGTTTTTATTATTATTATTAAAGTATTGAGCACAGACCTAGTTTAAGGAAGCAACAGAGCACTGTACAAGGCATGGTGGGAAGTAGACAGCGATTGGAGCAGATAGCAAGGGAGCAATACAAGGGAGTGGGGAGCATACGATTGGGCAGTGGGAGGACAAACGATTTGGTCGCAAAGGATCTACAAGCAACCAGTGGAGTAAACTGGGGAATGACGATTGCCCACTCCCAGTTTATGTGGGGTGTACATTCCCCAGTGTCAGATTATGTGGGATGGGGAGGATGTATTGACCTAGATGGTGGTGCGTCTGTGTTCTACAGATGGGTCACAGTGCGCATGAAGGGCCGAAAAGCAACCTGTGGTTACTGTGCATATCATACCTTACAGGTTAAATAGGGCCCACACGGGGATAGAGGTGGTACCGCTATCGTGGACTCCCTGTGAGTGAGTAAACGGATCAGTGTGGAGGGCACTGCCTCTGGAGGCGTGAGAGCTAGATTAAGGCACTTACCGCGAGCCGTGAGAGCAACGTGCATCGTCGGGGGATCTGTTGCTGTAATGGTAGCTGTAGCATACAGATGCAACCAGCTTGACTAATAAGCTAGTCCCAGGGTAGTGTCTGGGCCAATGGCAAGGGTGCGGGAGGTGCTAGGACCAATGGGAGTGGTCCTCGCCGTTCCACGAATGGACGATGGTCTCGGTGGAGGACTGAAACTACTGGAACTGCTAAGGATGCTGGGACATGTAGTGTCGGGCCTACTGGAGGCGCTGAGGAGCCTATGGTGATGGATGGAAACTAGTGAGAGGCGCTATCGGGCATCGGGCATGGTGCATGTGGTACACAGCGAGACTAAATAATGTTGAATACATATCAAGTGCTAGACACAACATGTGACCACAGTTCTATTCCGTATTCAATAGGTTTATACAGTTTAGTGACATGCATGTACTCAGTTTAAACGTCTGACATCTGGGTACAATTTCTGGGTAAAATTTCGAGGGTCCAAAGAGCACAAAATGGCATAATTGTGTTTGGTGGGTGGGGTTAGACCCAAAAATGTTTCCACTCTACGGATCCTCCAGCGGAAGCCCCCCAAGTTCATCAAACAGCAACAGAGGGACAGGACCACCAACCCCCCATCCTTTTTTTCAGAGGGCGGGACAACGGGGCAGACCGAAGAGACGCCCACAACAAACGGGCCAGTACATGAGGACACGACAATGGTACTCGAACCAACCTTAGACTCCATTCCCATTTTCAATCTATCGACCAGAACACTGACTCCACCTGAACAGAGCCTCCTAGAAAGAGGACTATCCTTTGTGCCAGCCACAAAGGCAGACCCATTCCAAACTGAGGCCGAACTCAGAAGATTTTTTCGGACCTTGAGACTAAAATACTTTTTGGAAATTTACCTACCTGAGAAACAGAGCTCGGAAGACACCATTGACCAAGAACCCACAGAAACATCAGAGAAGGTGACGGGCCTGAAACCCAAATCAAACTTTAATCCTCCTCCCCACACTATTGCAGGGGAGTTCGAAACTTTTGAGAAGATAGTCATGAAAACCATCAAAAGTGGACTGGAACAGAAGAACTATTATCAAGATAACCTGAACAAAGATGAAAGACAATCTCTCAAAAACCTGGACTCGGATAAAAACATAACCATCAAACCAGCCGACAAAGGCGGAGGCATTGTTATTATGAACACTGAAGACTATAACAAAGAATGCCAGCGCCTCTTAGACAAGACCACATCATATAAAAAACTGAACAGAGATCCCACACAACGTCTACTAGAAGAAATCAGCAATCTCACCAAACATGCTGAGGATGAGGGCTGGATCTGCACTGAAGAACGCACTTTCCTCAACAAAATGCACCCCCGGACACCAGCCTTCTACATTCTACCTAAAATACACAGACACGCTACAAAACCACCTGGCAGACCTATTGTCTCGGCCTGCGACTCACTACTGGAACCCCTGTCCTTATACACGGATCATTTTTTGAAACCCTTCGTGAGTAAAATGCTATCCTACATCAAGGATAGAACAAGAGACCATCAAAATCCTAGACACCATCACCCTGACCACCAATTCCATCCTAGTCACCATGGATGTGGAGGCGTTATACACCTCCATCCCACAGCGAGAAGGACTACAAGCTCTCGCTACTTGCCTCAAAAGAAGGAGAGATGTGAATACTACCCTAACCAACTTCATCTTGGAATGCATCCGCATAGCCATGGGCGAGAACTTCTTCCTATTTTGACAACAACTATACCAACAGATCAAAGAGGTCAGCATGGGTGCCACCTTCGCTCCAGACGTGGCCAACCTGTATATGGCCCAGTATGAAGACGACCATATCTACCGAGACAACAACCCTTACAGAGCCAATATTAAGGTATTAACGTCCTTGTCATATGGGAAGGCAACAAAGAAACAACTACAAACTCGCCTAGGACAAAGAGGCTATCTGAAAAAATCTATAAAAATGGCTAAAAAAAGAGCAACAAACACAGACCGTTCCATCTGTCTCACCACCAAAACCAAGGATCCCGTAGACAGGACTGTCTGTGTCACAACGTTCAACCCGATAAGCAACCTCATAAAAATCACCATCAGGAAACACTGGCACCTCATCAAAAATGAAGGGAGTCTAGCAATGAAACAACTATTTGTGTTCAGAAAGAACTAAAATCTAAAGGACACTTTGGTCCATACTTTTTTGGAAACCTCAAAAACCCCAGCAACATTATGGAACCTGCCACCAGGCGTGGGACACTACAGCTGCAGACACTGTGTGGCTTGCCGCCACACAACTAACAGCAAGACTTTTTACCTACAAAGATTTTACATGGAACATGCGAACCACACTAACTGCAAAAGTAGATATGTCATCTACGTCATCAAATGTCCGTGTGACATGATATACATCGGAAAGACCATCAGACCTGTTAAACAAAGGATCAACGAACATAGATCCTGCATTAAGAACAAGGTACAGGATAAACCCCTCGTTGAGCACTTCAACAAAAAAGGCCATACGCATGAACAATTCACCTGGACTGTGCTGCAACAACTGCAGCCCCAGAAACGCGGAGGCAACATTGACCTGCCGCTCACAAAACTGGAACAAAAGTGGGTCCACAGACTAGACACAGTCCGCCATGGCCTCAACATAACCGTAGAGTGGAAACATTTTTGGGTCTAACCCCACCCACCACACGCAATTATGCCATTTTGTGCTCTTTGGACCCTCGAAATTTTACCCAGAAATTGTACCCAGATGTCAGACGTTTAAACTGAGTACATGCATGTCACTAAACTGTATGAACTTATTGAATACGGAATAGAACTGTGGTCACATGTTGTGTCTAGCACTTGATATGCATTCAACATTATTTACTCTCGCTGTGTACCACATGTCCCATGCCCCATAGCGCCTCTCACTAGTTTCCATCCATCACCATGGGCTCCTCAGCGCCTCCAGTAGGCCAGACACTACATGTCCCAGCATCCTTAGCAGTTCCAATAGTTTCAGTCCTCCACCGAGACCATCGTCCATTCGCGGAACGGCGAGGACCACTCCCATTGGTCCTAGCACCTCCCGCACCCGTGCCATTGGCCCAGACACTACCCTGGGACTAGCTTATTAGCCAAGCTGGTTGCATCTGTATGCTACAGCTAACATTACAGCAACAGATCCCCCGACGACGCACGTTGCTCTCACGGCTCGCGGTAAGTGCCTTAATCTAGCTCTCACGCCTCCAGAGACAGTGCCCTCCACACTGATCCGTTTACTCACTCACAGGGAGTCCGCGATAGCGGTACCACCTGTATCCCCATGTGGGCCCTATTTAACCTGTAAGGGATGATATGCACAGTAACCACGGGTTGCTTTTCGGCCCTTCATGCGCACTGTGACCCATCTGTAGAACACAGACGCACCACCATTTCGGACGCACTTCTCATCATAGACACCACTTTTGCGCTATTTTTATTTCATTTTAATGGGTCGAGAATACCCTCCACGCCCTAGATCACTTAAGGCAACAGGTGACACCAGGTTGCCGACACGCCCTGGAGCGTTCATGCATGTATGGCATCCACCTCACCCTAGT
Source organism: Ambystoma mexicanum (assembly GCF_040938575.1). Lineage (NCBI taxonomy): Eukaryota > Metazoa > Chordata > Amphibia > Caudata > Ambystomatidae > Ambystoma > Ambystoma mexicanum. The sequence continues at coordinate 623,847,401 of NC_090941.1, read as the reverse complement.
CCTATACGCCGGTACTGACGCTTCATACTCACGTCCATCTTTGTTTTTTTCAGACGAGGGACCGTTTTAGGCCCTCCTCTAGCCGACTGGATCTTGACCAAATCGTTACCTCAGGAACCCACGGCTCCCCCAGTGCATTCCCTGCACCTACCATCCAACATTTACCCTTGGATGATTCTGTACAGCATCACCACTGCTAACACAGCAGCAGGTAAGCTGTCCTTCGATATGGCAACACTAGGCCACAGTTATGAAACACTAAATAACATAATTAGACCCCGAGATCCTTACAAATCCTTCTCTATTCACAGACAAAACGGACTACACCACATTTGGTGCTCATCCTGAAGAAGGCCAATACCATCCAGGGAACAATTCTGCCTTCCTGGCCGAAACACACCCGTGTCGATCCTCAGTGACACAACTGCAAATACCCTTTTTCGTGTATGTCTTGTAGATTATGTTGTGAACACCCGTGTTTACGGTACCCTGGACCACCCTATGTCCCGGGTGTACTATTGTATAAGTACATGTTCCTCTAACTGTTGTATACCACTGTGCCTTTAGGTGGAACTCTGTACCTCAACACAAAAGAGGTAGATAATCTGTATTTCCACCAAACTCAATCACTATTGTCCGTTCCTCTTGAGCCTTTCGTGCTTATCGAAAGCTATGTAAACTAATTGAACTATGACACTTGTGGTTTTCTGAAATAAACTCTTCTGTTCAGAACCATAGCCTGTTGATTTGTAGGATCTCACATCCTGATTTTTTTGCTTGTAGATTAAGCTTCCTGGTTGCTGATCTGCAGCATGTACTACTCTGCAGTGCTGCTTTTCACTGCTGGTTCTCTCGTTGGTGGGTTGTGTTTTTTTTCCTCTGCCACCAGGAACTTTGGACTTTGTAGTCCAGTCCAAGAAGAGAGGAAAGAGAAAACTCCCCAAAACAGGACACAGCAGGCATGGGGTGATTACAAGTATTAATTGATATTTTCACCCATACACAAGTAGAAGTGACAGACACTGAGGCCTGCCCAACTTCTTCACCCTTCTTCTGGGGCAGGGATGCCTTTAATAAACACCCTAGTAGGCCTGCTGCCCCAGGCTGAGAGGGGAATCCCCCCACACCCTAACTTGGCAGGGTCCACTTTGTTACCCTGTCAGACCACAAACTAGCACCCACTACAAATTCAGAGGATTCAGAAAGCTTACCACAGGTTTTTCCAGCTTATAGTTCACATGTTCAATAGCCAGAAGATTTGGGTCCTACATAGGTGGAACTCCAGAGTAACTGGAGAGGAAAGTGATATCCATTATGTCAACAAGCCATGTGAAGGATTTGTCTGGTCCACTGTCCCCAAAGTGAAATCACATACACACAGGTCAACCTGGTACCAATTACCAAACACATGTGCAGCCATTCACTAAGAGCCTGGCCCAGGGAGAAAACTATGAAACCCCCAGGTATCCAGTCAGCCAGTGTGGGTTGTTGAAGGGAGTTCTGCACATGGTTGAGAACATTGACGAGTCAGACAAGGGGTTTTGAAGAAATGTTGGTGGCAAGAGGGTGAGAAGAGACAGGATGAAGTGACAACATCAGTAGAGGATGATGATAAACAGGAGGAGGTGATGAAAGGACAAGCAGAGGAGCAGAAGGTGGAGGAAGTAAGATATGAGGAAGAAGTAGTGAAAGAAGGAGCAGAGGAACAGGAGGTGGAAATAGCTGAGAAAGAGGTTGCACAAGGAGAAACTAAGATGAAGAAGTAGCAATCCCTTGTCCAGAAAGAAAATAAAAGTTTCAGTGGGCTAGGTCATCCCTAGGCATGACCCGAACGCAGCCAGAGGATGAGACATAGGCAAGTAGGCAAGAAGACGGGCTGTTAAAGGAACCCCACAATTTGTGTAACGAGTGGAACCAGCCAAAGGTGTTACACACTAGGTCATTTATTTGAGGTGGTTACACTTGGTTCCATCACAATCCAGTGTGGAAGTTACATCTGTACCACCAGTTGATCAAACTATCACACATGCTCTCCTGGAGAATCCTGGCTGAACCAGGATTGACAGCTGTGTTCGGGAACTCCTGGGAAACCCCCAATGGACTAAGAGACTTTCCAAGATTCAGGAACCCCTGGTGAGACATTGTCATATGCACAGAGAGAGAGACTTGGTTTTGGTTTCATCATTAATCTTTTGTTTTTATCCCATTTGCATAATTTCTATATTAGGAAAACCCTATAAACTTCCTTTGCTGTAGCCACTCCTTTGTGCATCCTATGTAGGGGCCCCCTGACAGTACTAGTACATTTCCGGCATCTCAGTGAAACTTCTCCGCCATTATTTTACTGGTCACTATGAGAGCTGACCCAGTGAGGAGCAGATTAACATGCAGTGCAGATGGCGGTGTAACAGTTTGGGAGTGAGATGTCAGAAATGCAAAGCACGGCTGTGCACTGGTGGAGAACCAGAGGACCTTAGGATGTTGGTGGGAGAGTGGGGGTGGTGGCAGAACCCTTCTCTGGGAATTTATTGGGAGTAAATAAGCAGGCCGTAGCACCGGGGCAAGCGGAGCTCAAGCCAGCAGCGCCTGCGTTGTCATAATCCATGTTCATCAGAGATGAAAGCAACTTAGGTGTATACTATCAAACCTTTGGGAAGAATTCTAGAAGAATCTGCACACTTGTGGAAGTAGAGCGTGGTATTCTAGGAGCACCCACCGTGGGTGACACATCTGTATGGTGGAAGTAATGGCATAAGGGATTTCAGCACTATGTAAATGCAGTGCGCAGAAGTAGCTACAGTTTGCAAGAAAGAAGTCACACTGGTGCAATTTCTGGGCACAGCAGGACAAGACCAATTTGTCAATCTACCTGAACTAACTGCAGGTGAATCACACAGCATTAATACATATGAAAAATGCCTTAAAATGTTAGGTAAGCGCTACCAAATCAATCTGAGTATTACAGGCTGAGCGGGTGGAACTGTACATTACAGTACTTAGGGATTTGGCATCAATGTGCAACTGGAATGCAGTGACAGCGAATTAGGGGATAAATTGCACAGAAAGGTGATCCCAATCTCAACTAAGTTTTACGTATAGCAAAGAAGGTGGAACAAATGCTGAAATGTTCTTATGTACTGCAGAGGTGATAAGTGAAATAATGATGGCAACATACTTGCCAACCCTACACATTTAGGCAGCAGGCTACTGCCTAGTAAGCAATCCAACCGCCTACAGATTTGGGTGACAGATCCTACTGCTTTTTACAGGGGCAGGTTATTTATGTGACTCTAAGGCAGGCTGATTGAGACCTGCCCAGGACAACGCATGCTACACATTAGTTAGTCTGTCTGTGCGGTGGGCGGGTGATTACTTTGAGTGATGGGCTCAGACCAATCCACTGACCTGACAGCTACGTGACTCTGCCCTGCACGCTGACAGGGACAGGCCTTAGGTGAACCACCAGTGAAGGCAAGTGGCAGAGCATACCACCATGAACTGGGACACTCCATCCCTTTTAGACGAAGTATCAATACCCTTGAGATGAATGGGGATGCAGAAGTTACTCAAACCTCAATAATCGAAACGACTCAGGTAGTTGACAAAAGGGTAACTGTTTTAATATCACTCCCTTTAAGACGAAGTAGCAATACCCTTGAGATGAATGGGATGCAGAAGTTACTCAAACATCAATAATCGAAACGACTCAGGTAGTTGGCAAAAGGGTAACTGTTTTAATATCAATTATCTAAAAAAGTGAGTACAACGGACATCAACGGATGTCTCAGTGCATAACTTCTCAATGCATCTTGAAAAAAAGCTTTTATAACAAAAACGTGTCATAGGCGACATCAACCTACGTATTTACTAACGTCATTCTACGTGGCAAACTTAAAAAACCTAGTGACTGTTGTGATTGGTTCTAAAGGAACCTCTAGGTATAGAATCCATACTAGTGTAAGAGAGTGAAGAAAAGTGATAGGTTTCTTAACATCAGGGGGGGGCAACTAAGCCCTCCCCTTAAACAGGTCACTTTGAACGTCACTAAATACACAACGTCCCATTGGTTACATAAACTGTAGGACCCTTAATCACACGGCCCCCTACAATTGGTTGCCACTCTAACCTCCATCAGTACTTTTCCACCTACTTTAGCAGCACGCAGGCTGGTCTTCCAGGTGCTGGTGACCTAGTCTTTAACCATAGCTTCCCACCAATAAGCATATCATCTATCATCACCTCAGTAGTCTGCTGTCAATTAGGGCTTAGAACTTGTCCTTGGGAGTGTTCTTTTGCTCTGGAGAATTCAGGAGAGTGAAGGCACGCTCTGCCCTCATGCGTAGGTGTGGTCATCATATTCGTCTAACTTCATCCTTCCACATGACTGAAGATCACAAAATCGAGCTCTAGTGCATTTAAAATACTATTTTCTAATAGACCTCTGACGTCTTCCTTGTTTTTGTCCATGTCTTCTGAACAGGAGTTTCGTTCTTTCACATGATTTGTATCCAATGTCTGTTCACCGCAACCTGATAAGACCTTGGCTTCTTTGGGCTGATCCAGCTTCGCCTTTCTGAGTATCACTCCTGTTAATTCAATCAATTGTTTTTAACTGCGACACACTGGAAAAGAGGCCTTCCTTTTTTAGTCCAGTTCTGCTATAATATGTAGTGGAAACGTCCATTCTTCATTTGCTCTTATGTATGTATACGTTGGCGCATGCCGCAATCTATTCACTATAAAGCTAACCTCAAGAATACTTAATCTGCTTGCGTTTCTTTGCATAGGTACAGGTGTAAAATGACTTGATATCTACATCAGTTATGTAGCATAAGTTTCTTCATCTTAATCCCAAGATGTCACTTATCTTTGATACTTTCTTGATGCCTTATAGAATAACTTCATTCTCTTGTCTCTGCATTTCTTCTATGTACGTCAGCTTGCTTAATGTGACGGTGACGTCACCATTCTTGTCTTCCATTCAGCTGTCATGTTTCTTCTGGGATTTCATTCAAATGGCCATCATACTGTCTCGTATGCGAGTATGGTTTCCTCAATGGGAACCTTGCTTCCAGGATTCTCCTGGGTATCTGTATGTTCAATGATTTTGCCTGTGTCTCACACTCTGGTTCCCAACATATACGCAATATAGGCAAAGTGGTTGAGGTGGGGGTACTTGGCTCCTTCTCTACACTCATCACACAGCATCTGCATATCAGACTGAGGAGGGTATCAGTCTCCATGGTGTTCAGTTATTCATCTTGCACTGCAGGAATGAATATGTATTGCCCAGGTTGCTGCTACAGAACAGTGGCAAACGTTGCCTCCTAGCTTTGTGAGATTACCTTTCTTTGAAGTTAGGTAATTGAATTTGGTGTTAACTTACCATTCAGAATTATACATTTTAAACATTTGAATATCTTTCCATGTTGTGATGTTTGATTGGTTGTGTATTTTAGAATGCTCCAGTGGGGCCAACAACGTATGTTTTATATTTTCCTGTGATGTAATTTTTATGCAAATGATTAGTTCTGAAACGTGAAAAATCCTACATCTTTTTGGTCACAGAATGTGGGCAAATGTCAGTAGGGATGGATAGTTTATCCAATTAAAGCAGCATAGAGGAATAAGAAACCAGGCAGGAAACAGATAGTAGAAAAGGTGGAATGCATAAAAAGATAGCAGCACAAGGACACTGTGGTACAGGTGTAGCAGCAGCCACCACCTTGCTAGCACTGAAGATTGCCCCACTGTCAGAATGATATGCATGAAGTGTAAGCACAGCGCACACATGACTATTGCTACAAAAGCAACAAGAGCATCAACCTATTTGAGGAGCTGTGTGAAGATGTACATGTGCATGATGATATGATGATGATGAGGAAATACATGAACTGATGGTATCACCATGTTGGTGGGGAAGCTACTACGTATGATAGATTTGGGTGCAGTTTATGCCCTACTACCGAAGAGAGTTGACATCAGCCTGGCTGCCTATGGGTCAAAGAACTCATGCCAATGCTGGCCTGGGTTTCAAAGATAGACAAGCAGAAAGTAAAGCCTGTTTCTCACTGGGGGACAGCATTACTAGTGGGCTGCACTCACCAGAAGGGAGTTGAAATGAAGTTGGACCCCAATACTGAGGAAGTAGTCATAACGTGTGGGGAAAATTAGTACAACAAGGACATGTTCAGAGAAGGGATCAGCTGCCTCAAGGGTTTCCCATTGCATAAGGCTCCAACTAGGGGCAGAATCAGTGGTGAATAAGGTGTGCAAACTCCCAGTGGCCATGAGTGAGGAGGTGAAGTGCGTACTTCTGGTGCTCGAACGTAAAGGTATTATATAATTAGTATAGACATCAGAATTGGTGTCTCCTTTATTGGTCAGTCTCAGGCCTATAGTGAAGCTAGACCAATTCGCAGACTTGAGGACACCCAATTGTGTAATAATCACCACCGAACATTGGAAAGTGGTTGAACATGACAGGAGAAGCCAGAGAACTACACTGGACATCTTTGCTGCATATCACCAAGTTGAGCTCTATTGAGAATGCGAAATGTGTATGCCCTCATTACACAAGAAGTCTACTGCAGTTCATTTGCATTTTGTTTGGGCAAGACTCAGCAGTGTGAGTTTTGCAAAGGCGAGAAGGCCAGAACCCTGCATTTGTCACGAGGGGATGCAAACCCCTCTCAGCCGGGAGTCGAAGGCCTACCAGGAAGAAGTCCAGAGCCAATCCTTCCCCTGGAGAGGCCAGTGGCAGTTGAGTGTGCCCTCATTCCTATCCAGCCGTGCCAGCTGACTCTTGTGCAGTACTGCTTTGTTTTACAACATTTCTCAGAAACTGAATGTACGCCAGATGCTCTCTATCTTTTCCAGAATCAGCACAACATACATGTACAAAAATGAGCAACTTTAAAGAAGGTGCGGCGCTCCCACTCATATACAGTCAGCAACACTGTCTGGACACAACCCAGAGAGAACAACTCTTTTACATCCATCAAAGGTTGAGAGGGAGAGAGAGAGAGAGAAACCAGTGATGGATGCCCTAGGCGACTGCAGTTGTAGCTACCACACACTCCACTGCAGCAGCACTCCACGCCTGCATCCACTGACAGAGTCACTCGAGGAGGGAGTGGTGTGGAGGAGGGAGTAATAGTATGGAAGAGGGAGCAGCAGAGTGGATAATGGAGCTGTAGTGTGGAAGAGGGAGTAATAATGTGGATGAGGGACTAGTAACATCAAAGGGTGGAGGGGAGGCCTAGAAGAAGAAAGAGACATCAGAGTGCAGAAAAGGAGTGGCTCAGTCGAGTTGGTGAAGAGTATACATGAAGAGGGAAAGGAGAACGTGATTGTGCTAGAAAGAGGACTGAGTTTGCCGGAGTGTCTGTAAGGCACATCCCCTACCCATTAGAACACTAACAACTAGATAGAGTAGGGACAGTCTTAGGAGGACCTTTCAGGGAGATTAGACAAAAAAGGCACCTTGCCTTTAGGTCCTCCCCTGTAGGCTAAGTCAGATCCTAGACAATATGGACAATAATTGCTATCTAGTGACTGGGGCCAAGCACGCCTGGGTTAGGCAGGAGTTACTTTTTTAAGATGAGAGACAGAAGGACGGCCATAGGGCCCATTGAAGAAGACATTAATAATCCTGGAGGCATCTCTGAGGCTTGGAGTTATTTTTGTGTGAGTATCACTAAGAGAACAGAGGTTTTTTTATTTTGTGCCCGGAAAAAAAGAGAGAAATATGACAGGGGTTGCAACTGCGAGTCTGGCCGTAACTCCCCCGATTCAGGCCTCTCAGCAGGAAGATGGCAGAGGCTATGGAAACTGCTAAAAATCTGTTTTATTTTGGGGTTACAAGACATATGTATAGAGCACCTCAGTGATCGAAGTGAGCGGGAGCGGTGTTCCACTACTTTTTTTTTTTCTGTTTACCATTCCTCTAATTTTTATGACCATATATATTCACCATTCTATATAGAGCATTTGTCCATTGATGTCCCTGTGCAAGTGAAAATTTGTAATAGGAGCCTTAGTTACTAGTCACTTAGACTGTTGCAATGCGCCGGCCGCAACACCTTGTCACGTGTTGCACTATGCTTCCATCTACCCTCTTCCCTGCCGAGACCATAGTTCCACTACTTTTTCCGGTACACTTCTAACACTGTAGCACCTAATATGTTTATGAGGTTACGGAATTAGGCAATCTATGGTCTTTTTTACTGCAATTGACTATTTTATTGCTTTAATTGTTTTATTCCTGTCACAAAAGGCCTGAGTAGCCGAAAGCGTCCTAAATCAAGTGAAATCAAATCAAATCTGCAAGGAGAAGAGAGAGGAAGGCGGAAAGTGAATGCCTTCATGGTAAGGGTTTTTCTCCTGGACTAGGAATTTTTCGTTCCTAATCTCCAAGGCTCCCTCTGCGCTTAGACATGGAAGAGGACCCCCAAAGCATAGAATAACTGGCTCCCAGAGTGTACACTGTATGTGTATGGCTCACTGACCATCCCAGTGACCGTTCAAAAGCTGGAGTGCTTCTGCATTTGGCCAAGCACAGCCTCTGGTGAATGTTGGGCCTGAAGGTGCGGAAGTCAGTTGACGCTCAGCATCTGACAAGGTCAGAGTGTTCTAACAAGTCCTATTTTGAGGTAAATGATCTCACTACAGTTGTTATTGAGGTCCTCAGTGCAGCCTCTTAAATTGATATTGGTTTAAGCAGATGCAATGCAGGATGTTTGTTTAAAGTCATGGATATCCCATCAGAGGAGGATAGAGTGCCCCTCACGCTGTGAGCCACAAGAGGATGCTACCAGAGTGCTAGATCCGGGCTATTTGGCAAACTGCAGAGGGTTGGAGCAAGTCATGTTTTTAATGCCTATATTCCCGTTGCACTGTGACATATTATTGTCTGCTATGAATGTGTGCATTTCACGTTAATGTGTTCTACTGTGCGGAAAGGTTTTCCTGTTGCTGTCCCTTATCAACACAATGGGGGAAGCGTTACCTTAAGAAACAAGCAAACTACCTAAGAGTATCATGTATGGTACTCTTGGAGATATTGTGACCCAACTCAGGTTCTTTACAGGCGTAGTGCCAGTACCAAGTACCATTTGGGTAACAGATGTGAAACATTGAGCCCAGCGTCAAACCCCTGGGGTTTAGGTAGTGAGGCAATTTTTGGCAATGAGTGCCATAAGGCATTAAGTTGATAGCTTATCTTTATAGAAGAGACTCACCCTTGGCTCCCGATCAGGGTAGCAAAGAACCTTTCCTGTTAAGGATAATGACCAAGTTGTGAGCCGGGTCTCAATTAGTAACTTCTTCGGTGCATCTGTCTGGAAGTGCTAGTTTTGGGATCTAGGGAGAGGGGTGTTTGAACTGTCTGCTAGAGAAGGTGCTATATTAGCCCAGGAGAGAACATTGAACATATTTTTGGAGGATACCTCTATGTGAGGCCATAGCTGGGTTTGTGGCAACTGAACTCCTAGTATGTTACAGCGGAGCCTGAGATATTCGGTATTACCCAAATTGACCTTTTACAATTGACCTTTTGCACAATTGACCTAATTATAGTGGTCCTAATTGACCTGGACAAGGGGATTGGGGGGGGTTGTTGCAGGGGTTTTTGGATTGGGTGGGGCGTTGCAGGGGGTTTCCCCCACATATATGTCCTAATTGACCTTCTAAATTAGGTCAATTCTCCCGAGGTCCATTCTCCCGCGGTCAATTGTGAAAAGGTCAATTAGTATACAACCCGATATTCTGGTGGAAACAATTGAATGCCAAAGTGCAACAGGAGACACGTGTGAGGCTAATGCTCTCCTGAGGTTCTCTATCAAGTACACTGTTTGCATATCACCAGCCCAGCATGGATTTACCCTATTGTGCCCCACTTGATATTCTACATGCTTTAGTGCTACCAACTTTCCGGTCGGGTGGACAGGAACCCGTAAGAAGACATACAGTGTACTGGTATTTCTCCATCTAAGAAGAGTTTGCTACGATCTTAATGATATGTGCACATACTAAACTAAATACACAAATACACCTCTCCTTCATGCATTGCATTCTGACAGTGGGGCAATAAAGCAAAGCAACACGCAGAAACGTATTGTACAAAATGTGTTATCGTGTGTATGTTTTGCCGTTTTGATCGTCATTAAACTCTTCACATGTCTACTACGCTTCATTATTCCAGCATAGTAACACATTGCAATCTACTTCCGCAATCTCAGGGGGACATCATATGTATTTCTAAATAGGATAAGCGGGAAAGGGGCGTAGTTTCCAAACTGAATGATGCTTCCTATCTTGGGGGAGATGTAACCTTAGGTTATGTAATGGAAAAACAGCCGCACACAGACCTCAGGGAAGGGAGGATGCTAAGGGGAATTGGGGCAAGAAACATGGGAAAAGCTTAAGCCACATTCAGACCATGATGGGAGATTTATAAAGGAACTGTTGATGTCATCAATGACATTTGTGATGTCATCTTTGATGTAATGGGTATTAGTCTTAGCAGTGCACAGTGGTGGCGCGAGTTATGGTTACTTAGTTTACCATAACTGACGAATTTCTGGGGGTTTTCGATTTTCTTGTAAGCATAGTATGGATAGGTTGTTGTTAGTGAAAAGTAGCTGTAACGTTCCTGAAACAAACGTTTTTGCACTGAAGTTGCTAGGTTGTTCTTAGGGCAACTGAAGCATAACGTCCCTTCACCAACGTGTTTGCACTGAAGGTGATAGGTTTTTAGTAGGCCACTATAACCAGACCCTTCCTATAGCATAGTTTTTTCAGTAAAGGTGATAGGTTTGTAGTAGTGCAACTTAACCATAAAGTCCCTTTAACTATGTTAGTGAATTTCATAGGTTTTTAGTAGGGCACTGTAACCGGAACGTTGCTTTAGAATAGTGTTTTCTGTAAAGATGATAGCTGTTTTGTACTGCAACAGAACCATAACGTCCCGTTAACAGCGGTTTGTCACTGATTACATGGCTGCCCTCATGATGTGTAAACAGCGAGGACAATGCTCAATTACCTCTCTTTTAGTCCACCTTATAAACTAGTCAGATAGAAACTAGATCAATTGGGGTAAGTTATCTATTTCATTTACCCAAAATACATATGTATTGACAAGAAGATTTGTCGTGCCAGAGAAATACAGGTGTTAAAAACACATTTTAATCAGCAATTAAATTCAATACATGTGGTATATGCTTTCCACAAGACATTACCACCTTCCAAATATATAAAAAGCGTTTTACAGTACACGTTTTAGAAAGAGAATTAGAAAAAACAAATCCAGAGTAATGACACAATGGTGCCAATTGTGGCTGAGGTTAGTAAGTGACAAACACAATTATGCATAGATATAAGATGTTATTACCAATATCTATTTTAGCAGAGGAGCAAACTATCAGTGTTCAAACAGAAATGACACAAATGTTTTGTGTAATAAGACAACGTTGTTTAAAGTGTCTTAGGGATGTCTCCATCAAGCACTAAAAGACCTACAGACTAACTCCCTGTTTGTAATTAAACCTGCAGAAAAGGGTATAGCTATCGAATAAAGAAGTCTACAGTGAAGAAGCCAAGTCCCAACTTTCAAATCAAAAATTCTATAGACAACTCCTGGCTGATCCGACACCAAGACTCAAAGAAGAAATATCTAGTCTGATGGCACATGCCCAAGAAAGAGGGTGGATAGATCATGATGAAAAAATGTTCCTCATCAATTCCAATCCCACAATCCCAGCCCTCTATTTGTTGCCAAAGGTGCATAAACACAGAGAAAAACCACCAGGAAGACCGATTGTGTCAACAATAGACTCCATTTTGGAACCTCTGTCCATATATGTCGACTGGTTTCTAAGACCATGGGTCCTGAAAATGAAATCCTACTTCAAGGACACTACCAGCATGATTAACACTTTGGAAAACATTCAAATTGAAAATGGCAATATTCTGGTTACGTTAGATGTAGTGGCCCTATACACTAGTATCCCGCAAGCAGAGTGTCTCCAAATCCTTGAACAATATCTTAATCAATGGAATATAAACAACAAAACGGTGCCCACCGCCTTCATCCTTGAATGCGCAAGGTTAGGCCTTACAGAAAATTATTTCCTGTATGAGGAGACTTTCTACAATTAAAAACACGGAACAAGTATGGGTGCAACATTTGCACCAGATATAGCCAACTTATATATGGACCATGTGGAAACTAACTCAATCTATCACAACAACAACCCATATTCATTAAATATAAAAGCTTGGCACAGATATATTGATGACTGCTTTATGGTATGGAGCGGTCCAGTCTCCCTCTTTGAGGATTTCCACCAATGGCTAAACCAATGTAATCAAAACATCGATTTTACAATGGCTCATAATACTGAAGTCATTCCTTTCTTGGTCCTAGAAATCAGGACACAAAACGATGGCACTCTAATCACCAATTTATTCAGGAAGAAAACTGATAAAAACACCCTGCTTAAGTACCAATGTTTTCACCCTGCAAGACTAAAATCAAATCTTCCGATAGGACAATTCCTAAGAGTCTGAAGAAATTGCACCCGTCTGGAAGACTATGAAATACATGGAAAGCAACTCAAACAACGACTCAAACAACGAGGATACTTTAAAAAACAAATAAATGTGGCATATAGGGCTAAGAATCAAAATCGCGAGGCATGTTTAAATCCAATAAAAAGAACTAAACAGAAAGAATGACCTGTGTTACAACCTTCAGTCCGATAAGTGCAGGTAAGGTAAGGTAACCCAGAAGGAGACTGCGCCCAATATTCAATACTGAAATATATTTATTTTCGTACAGAGTGCCCTTTAAAGATGACACGTGTTTCGGTCTGCCTTCAGACCTTTTTCAAATCAGGGCTAATATCCTTCAGAGTTCTATAATACCCCTGTATCATTTTTTGTAGACGCGATCAGACGCGGAGACTGAGCCAAGGGGTCTAACCCATCAAAATGATACAGGGGTATTATAGAACTCTGAAGGATATTAGCCCTGATTTGAAAAAGGTCTGAAGGCAGACCGAAACACGTGTCATCTTTAAAGGGCACTCTGTACGAAAATAAATATATTTCAGTATTGAATATTGGGCGCAGTCTCCTTCTGGGTTACCTTACCTTACCTGCACTTATCCTTTTTGGGTTTTTCTTGGCATAACCCTATTACCCAGTGAGACGCGACCGTTGGTATACAACATAACTGCCTTTGAATATAAGGATACAACTATTAGAAAAATGTCGCCAAGTTAGACCCAACCGCCACAGCCAAGAAATTTTTGGAAAACTTCAGTCCGATAAGTCACAATTTACGGAAACTAATTTTGAAAAATTGGCACATCATTAAAACAGAGGATTTTTCACCAGCACCACCCAGGTTTGCCTTTAAAAGACAAAACAATCTACGAGACAATCTTGTACATACATATCCAAAAGAAAACAAAAAAAACCAACATGCAAAGAACATTGTGGGATATTCCAGCTGTTACAGGACACTTTAGATGCGGCAACTGTTCAGTCTGCTCTCTAACCAAAAATATGAAGAGTATCCAACTGAAAGGAAAACCCTGGGTGTTCAAAACTTTCACAAATTGTTGTTCACAATGGGTCATTTATGCCATCCAATGCCCGTGCCAATTATTGTATATTGGCAAAACGAAAAGACAAATTAAAACCAGGATCGGAGAACACAGATGTAACGTCAGAAATCAAACCCCCAATAAACCTCTAGTGGCTCACTATATGAAGTTAAAACATAAACCAAGTGAAATGTTCTGGTTTATAATCCAAACATCTCAAGCATCTAAGAGAGGGGGAGACAGAGACCTGGCCCTCCGTAAGAGTGAACAAAAGTGGATTTTCGACTTAGACCCTGTCAAGAATAGTCTAAACTCTGCAGTCGAATGGGGCATCTTTTTCTAACTTCTAGATCCCCCTTACTAATCCAGATGATGCATATAACATCTGAAATAGGTTCACTGGATTGCATTATCGAATTCATCAGTGACTGCATCATGAATCTAAGCCCCTAAGTATGGGGCGTTAAAAACGACGTACATTAAATAACTCTGAGAAATATGCCAGGTTTAGAATACATCTCACTGCGGCAGAAGTTTCCGTAATTGCGAAATCAGATGGCATCAATTCAAATGTTTCAAAATAACACACTGATAATACATATCTGAATAATTCAGCAATTAATAATCTGGTGCTTGCATCATCCACCAACTATGGAGTGTAGTATTACTCCAATATGCACTCATGCCCGCTCACACCACTTCAAGATGGCGGCTCCGAGATGCATTCAAAATACGGCACTTCCAACGCCTCTCAATCACACAAGGCTTGGCGACGCTCCAGACCATGTTGCACAATGGTGCATCATCACATATACATATGATCACATGACCGTATAAACACGGCAGGGAACAACCCGTGGCTTTTTTGAATTATTCTACCTGACCTGGAAGACGCCCACGCATGAAAATTGAAAACAAGAGCAACTAGCAGGTAAACAAACGCTGCAGCACCATGGCCGCCTATATTGCCAATATAGAAATTAGTCAGCGAATACAGAGGAACAAACATAGTTGGTTAGATAAGCATGCATATAAATTGTAACTCTCTTCCATCGGGGACCAATATAATTACAAGCCCGCCCGTTTGCTTTGTTTTCAGGCTGATGAGTTCACAAAGTTGAAGTCGATGTACGTGGGCCCTCAGAATCTCCTTTAAAAACAAGAAACAGCATAAAAAAGCCGTGAAGAAGCCTTGGCAAGGAGGAATGTTAATTAACATATCTCTGCAAGAGAAACCTGTTCTGAAAAAACAAAACAAAAGTTTTCAAAAATACATCGGACAACTTTGTGCCTTCTTTCCTTCTCCCCTCTGTCTATGTCATAATAGGTCCAGAGCCTCAAATTGAAAAATGCAAAAACGCGTCTGTCACCCTAATTTTTGAGAAACAGATTCGAAGTTACTAAGTGGATTAATTGTCCAAATTCACAAATCATGAAACAGGAAGCTACTGCCTGGAAGAAAAAAACACTAAATACTTTAGCCCAACCAATTTAAGATCAAGAGGTCAGTGAAACTGCTCACATAGGGCATGCAAACAGGCCAATCACATATGAATCTTGCCTAGATAGTGTTTCAAAATCACTCTGTTTTTAAATTTTGCACAATCCGGGACAATTCACTAAAAAAAGACTCCAATTTCTTTCCTTTCCTTAGAGTCTCCTTTTCAATTTTAACCAAACGGAGACGGGAGCATTGAACGTACTGTCAATTTTCTAAAACAAGCCCCCTGAAGAGGGCTTTAAACAATAACAGCGGAACACCAGGGAAGGTGTTCACAAAATTCTGTTCAGCCGAAACATATGTAGACCTCCCTAAGACACTTTAAACAACGTTGACTTATTACACAAAACATTTGTGTAATTTCTGTTTGAACACTGATAGTTTGCTCCTCTGCTAAAATAGATATTGATAATAACATCTTATATCTATGCATAATTGTGTTTGTCACTTACTAACCTCAGCCACAATTGGCACCATTGTGTCATTACTCTGGATTTGTTTTTTCTAATTGTCTTTCTAAAACGTGTACTGCAAAACGCTTTTTATATATTTGAAAGGTGGTAATGTCTTGTGGAAAGCATATACCACACTATGTATTGAATTTAATTGCTGATTAAAATGTGTTTTTAACACCTGTATTTCTCTGGCACAACAAATCTTCTTGTCAACACATATGTATTGTGGGTAAATGAAATAGATAACTTACCCCAATTGATCTAGTTTCTATCTGACTAGCTTATAAGGTGGACTAAGAGAGAGGTAATTGAGCATTGTCCTCGCTGTTTACACTATATGAATAGTCCCTTTTTTTGCTCAATCCCCCTTAAACAAAAAACCCTGGGACTTACCCATTTATTTTTCCTGCCCTCGTGATGAACGTGTGGAAAGGCCAAATTCTCTGCTGTATGTATCCATTTACACTACCCCTTCCTTTTCCTATGGATGGGTATAGCTGTGCAATGGATACACGTGCGCTCCCACATCGATTTAAAAGTGCATTAGAAGATGCGGACATGGGGCCACTAACAGAGTCCTACGGATACTTGCAGTGTGCTTGCACATACACCGGCCAGGTGCAGACTCCCTCGGAAACGTCCATATTGCTCACCTGCATTCATCTCGGCCAGTACTGTGCGGCACAGATTCACCATGCAGTGTTAACACAAAAAGAGAAACCACTCAAACACTCACCAACACTTACCATGTACATCTGCAATTGCTAAGATACACCAATACTATTGCTGGGGAGAACTTTGTTTGTGCTGTGAAACATCATATTCCTATGTTTAAAGTACGTCATTGGCACATGTCGTAGAAAGGCACAAATACACTTCTTCGCAATGTACCGTGCTTTCCTCATTTGCGGACCAAATGAAAAATAACACAGCCACATCAGTGTCTGCATAATGCGATAGAAAGTTATGCAGGAGATCGGAAACAGACACATGACCTGGGCAAGGGCCTCATTCATCACAAACGGGACTGAAACTCGAGTAACATGCTGTGCAATTTTCCCTCCACAATGAACAACAATAATGTCAGCATGATTGCATGTCACCAAAGTGTCACACAGACAAATCAAAATCAGTCACTTCATTGTAGGTACACCATAGCACTACACATCCACATGATAGATTCCAAAATGAGCAGCCACTGCAGTGTTTTCCATTCACTTCCAATCAATGTATTTCAAACTCCCCAAAACCTGCACGCTGTGGCTCGTGAAACACGCAGCCATAACCGCACCCTCTGAATTTCTGTCAAAAAATACACTGTGTACCACAGTCAGTGCGTACACACCACACCCAGAAACATTATTGACCAATCCTGTAGCCTCTACAGGCCCATTTCTATGGCCGTCATCTGCAAAAGGGGTGCATCTAACACGTGCCACCCTGCAACCGTCGCAATATTTGCAGACTTTTTGTGCTGTTCGTATGTGGGATTGGGGGAATAACTTTCAACCAGGTTAAGGGATGTCATTAGTTGTGGCAGCTCTGAAAAGAGCCTTTTTTTTAGTTTTTTTTTAAAAAGTGCTTCCATAGAAACACCTTTTTTGCATTTTGCATATGTATTTTTGTGTTTTGTACATCAGCTCACATTCTTACAATAGGGTCTTCAGTGCAGCCTGTAAATTGTGAAACAAAATGTAATTGGCACTGGTTCACAAAGACATGCCATTTGCTTTGAAAAGGTTTACATATCGAGTACCAATGTTCTCATTCTCACAGGAGAACATCCCAGCAGCACTCAAGAAGTCACACATTCTTCTGTTGATGAGACCCCTTCTGACCTCTGGCTGGTGACAGGAATCATTGGAATAGTCCCATACTGTTCTCTGTGGTATACATGAGAAAAGCACCTTGGCAGTGGGAAAAAGGCACTGCACTGCTTTCAGCATCTTCTTCAGTTGGCAGTACACATGGGAACAAGGCATGGAACACACAAAGAAGGCTCCAAAGTGCACTACCACAACATGTACTGTTGCGGAAGTGGCCATGCATCGACATTCTACAAGCACCCCGCAAAACAGCACGCTTCGACACTGCACCACAAAGCCTCCACTCCCTCCAAACCGAAATTGCCACAAAAGCCTTCTTGGAGGGGATACACAAACAGATCTTCCAGAAAGGCATCACCCATAACAAAAACTGTGCGTCTTGCCATGTTTGCCAGTCGCACTACACAAAGTCATGAAAAATATTATTGCCACCCTTTCCTGTGACACACACCCTGAGCACCTGATTGGACAATCTCCACAGTCCCATTTGCATTGGCCAGCAAGGTGAGGAGCACAGAATGTGGCACGTGCTCTTCCCCAAGTATCGCGAGGGCCGCTGCCCAGTGAAGCAGGAGGAGCCCTTCTTCCTATTGCTGCCCTTTCCTGTGAGGCACACCCTGAGCACCCGAATGGACATTCCCCACAGTTCCATTTCCATTGGCCAGCATGGTGAGAAGCGCAGAATTTGGCACGTGCCCTTCCCCAAGTACTGCAAGGGCTGCACCCCAGTGAAGCAGGAGGAGTCCTTCTCCCTATTGGTACCCTTGCCTGTGACGCACACCCTGAGCACCTGATTGGACAATTCCCACAGTCCCATTTCCATTGGCCAGCATGGTGAGAAGAGAAGAATGTGGCACATACGGTTCCCCAAGTACCGCGAGGGCCGTGCCCCAGTAAAGCAGGAGGACTCCTTTTTCCCTGTGCACTATTTCTTGTCCATCACTACCTCATTGGGGACTGTTAAATAGTGACACATACATCCACCAATGGCATTCAAGACATTAGATTCATACACTGTCACTTCTGTACAAAAGTGCATATGTACCATTGCACATTAAGCATACAAGTGGTGTGTTATTGTAAAGCACGTCCAGTAGAAAGTTCAGTAAAATAGTGCAAAAGTTGTGCATCAAAATTCATCGACGTGATCACCCATCATCACAAACTGGAGGTATGAATATTATTTCTGCAAAAGTTGTACAACTCCGTTATAAGTACCTGTGCGCATGGTATGTGCCACGGAGTGTGCCACGTCAATTGCATATGCTTGCAACATTTCCATTTACCCATACCACCCATAGTTATATCGCAACAGGAACTCTCTTCTTTCCTTCGACAATAGTATACATTTTTTCACAACTAACCCATGTCTTACAGAAATTGTAGAAATGTGGCTTCAAAACTGGCACTGAATGTATAGTATCTACGTAAAGCAAGGTCCGAAAACCTTGCTGTTTCCACAGCTGCAGTTCTCTGTAGGCTGCACTATTGTAACAGCATTGGTTGAAATGTGCCTCCTTCCACTCTACACCCTCTGCAACTCAACCAAGAGAGGTCTGGGCAGCTTGTCCTTGGCCTCAAGACCAGGGATGGTATCTCTACGGGACTGAAATGTCTGCACTGGCTCCTAGTACCTGCGAGCAATAAGGTGAACACCCTCTTCATAATGCACAAGGCCTTTGGGCCCTGGGGCTGCAATACCTGCATATGTCACTTAGTAAATATGTGCATGTTCGAGCTCTTCCCTCATCTGCCTCCAACTCCCTCAGGGTCATTCGCTTTTGCAAGCAACCACTTGTGGTAGATCTCTTTCTTTGGCTGGGGCCTTCCTCTGCAATAGCCTCCCTGCCTCCCTGAAACTTGAGTAGAACCATCACTGGTTCCGGAATCAACTGAAAATCTTTCTATTTGCCTCTGCTTTTGCTCCTCCTCTCCCCTGCTGACTTACTGCCTGAAACTAATTCTGCACTGGTTATCTTGCCACCCTCTGATGTCAGGCCAGGTCTACCCCGTCCTGCAGGTTGCACCCCTGAACTACCTTTCTGATAAACCCCCTCAATTGGGGATTGTTTGCTGTATCCCTAACAGTTCCACCACCTCCAGATGTCTGCACGTATCCTTGCACTTGCCACCATTGGGCCGTATTTTCACTTCTTGTCATTTTTTCTTCTTCCTATGTACTGCACATTCGCCTCTCCGTCCCCCTGCACTTGGGTTTTATGAGTGCCAACTGGCCTAGTAGGGTTGTTGTCTCTGTCTCCCCTCTGTTCCCCCTCCCTTGCCTCATTGCACCTTGCACAGCTAGTGTATAGGCGCACTGTAAATGGTATATCATACAATTTGCCATCATATCATATCATACCAACATTGCATTCATAACAACATGATTCCTGCCCCTTACCTTGCACACTTACACCATAGGCTTCTGCACTTCTTTGTACAAAGGGACCTTCTGCCACACATTTTGCTTACACACCACAACCACAAACCTTATTGAGCAATGCCTTAGTCTCGACAGTCCCATTTCCATGGCTCCCATCCTTCAAATAACTGGATCTGGCACATGTAATTCTGAAACTACCTTAGAATCCGCTGAGTTTTTGTGCTACGGTTGGGAGGATCTGGGGGGGAGGTGTTGGGTGTTTAGTACTTTGTCTGAAAAGATGTGTTTTTTTTTGTTTCCTTTTTTTTGTCCTGTTTTTGATATGTACGTGCTTGCATACCATTTTTTATCTGTTTCGATGCGTTTCTGTTTGCTTCTCCTCCTGACATTTTTACCAACTGAAGGTGAACGCTTCTCTTACATTTCTACAGGATTCTCTGCAACGCTTCGTGCATAGTGGCAAACAAAACAGCATTGCCAATGGAGGTCAACAAATTGACATTTCATTGAAACCAGTGCAAATCTTGCTTGTTAATGCTGTCATAATCGGTGCAGAACATCCCAGCACTGCACATGAAGTCACACATGCTTCTGTTTATGAAACACCTTCCAACCTCTGGCTGTGGACAAATTACACCGGCATGGTCCCATGCTCCTCTTGGTGGTATGGCTGAGAAAATCAACTTGGCAGTGGGAAAAATCTGCATCACTGCTGTCATCAAATTCTTGAGGTGACGGAGCAAACGTGAGCATGACATGTACCCCAAATGTAGGCCTCCATAATGCACGACGACTGCCAACTGAAAGTTAGCACCAAAGCCTCTTTCCATGGCATACCTGTGCAGATCTTGCACAAAGGTATCACCCACGATGAGCACTCTGCGTCTCTCCATCTCTACCAACCTCACTGCATTGACTTTTGGGGAATGATATCACTGCCCCTTCCTGTGAACCACACCCTCGACACCTGATTGGGTAAATCGTACAGTTCCATTTCCATGCTCACCATCCTTAAAAGGCAGGATGTGGCACATGCGCTTTGCCTACGTACAGTGAGTGCCGCGCCCCAGTAAAGCAGGGACACTCCTTTTCCCCTTTTCACTCCAGCCATGCATGCAAGGCGCTAGGCCCTCACCACAGATAACACACCATAGTGCACGCTATGGTTAAATACTCATGTCATGTGCACTGTACTCCCCATCTGCGATTGAGCCTGCCAGCTTTCACCATGGGCACATATTTGCATGCATGGCTGCATAACATTGCGTTGGGTGTGCTGAACGGTATGTAGAAGGCCGCATACGTTAGCCATAGTTTGCATGTCTGCTGCTGAGCACAGCCTTTCATGCTGCAATATCTTAAAGCACTCCCAAAAGCAAGGGGCTTATAAGGGCCAAACCATAGGAAATGCACATGGAGGCATGTGGCTCTCTGTTGTTCAACAGGGGCAATGATGTACACCATATGCTAATGTACGCATACCAGCTCACTTCTGCTGGCCTACCAAGTCTACAATGTCCTCCACAACCATTGTGTAAAAGTCACCAACTTCAAATGCATACAGACACCATTGTACACGCTATGTTTAAATGCTCATACCATGTGCACTGCACCCCCCATCTGCAATTGAGCCTGCCAGCTTTCACCCTGGGTCATATTTGCATGCATGGCTGCATAACGTTCCATGGGGTGTGCTGAACGGTATGTAGGAGGCCATGTACATTACCCATAGTTTACATGTGTGCTGCTGAGCACGTCCTTTCATGCTGCAATATCTTAAAGCACTCCCTAAATCAAGGGGCTTTTCGGGGAAAACCCTATGAAATGCATATGGTGGCTTGAGGCTCCCTATTATGCAACAAAGGCAATGATCAGAGGTGTTGCTAGGGGGGCTTAGCGGGCTATAGCCATGGGTATTTTGCTTTTAGCCCCGGATAGAATCTCAGGGTCTACAACCGAAAGGCTAGCTAGCCCCGAGTCCGGACACTCCCGCCATTAGTGTAGCCCTGGCTCTTTTCCAAACCTAGCAACACCCCTGGCAATGATGTACACCATATGCTAATTTACGCATAGCAGTTCACTTCTGCTCGTCTATCAAGTCTACAATGTCCTCCAAAACCATTGTGTAAACGTCACCAATTTCAAATGCATGCAGAGTGACAACTGCATGGCTGCATTATGTTGTGGTGGGTGTGATGAAGGCCTAGGCTGTTTGGTGCAGGTGTGGTGAACAGTATGTAGGAGGCTGTGTACATTGGCCATATTTCACATGTGTGCTACTCAGCACGTCCTTTCATGCTGCAACATCTTACAGCACTTCCTAAAGCAAGGGTCTTATAAGGGCCTAACCATAGCAAACGCAAATGGTGACAGGTGGCTCCCTATTGTGGCACAGGGACAATGATGTGCTCCGTATGCTAATGTACGCATGGCAGATCACTTCTGATGTTCTACCAACTCTACAATGTCCTTCACAACCATTGCATAAAAGTCACCAACCTGACATGTATGCAAACTGACAAGTGCATGACTGCATTATATTGTGGTGGCTGTGATGAAGGCCTAGACTGTTGGGTGCATGGCCTACGGCCTTCGGCCATGCACCCAACAGTCTAGGCCTTACCCACACCCACCACAACATGACAAATCCATGCAGGCAAACATGTATGCATGTGCTACAATTCAGAAAGACGATATAGGCACCAGCACTTCTACCCAACCGCTGCACCCTAAAGCAGGAATACAAGCACACATGTTCCACTTACCGTAATGCACAAACATACCACAGTGTTTGGTATCACTACCCACTTCCATTCAGACACCATTGTAATAATGGCAACCAAACAACACAATCTTCACAACATTGTTCCTGCTCTCCACTACGTGCATACAAGCACTACTGCATAGTGCACGGCAACTCTTACTAATCTGTGCAATGCACACTACGCAAGCACATATAAGAACTAGTTGCACCGTAACCTCTTCCATATGTACCCTATTCCATTAGTGCACCCAGTGGACACACTACACGAATAGTCACTGCAGCATCTCCACCCATACATTGACAACTGTAGTATGTTCTACCAATAACCACACCCATGCAACCAACAATGTGTGCAATGCAGCCAAACCACACACACAAAACGACAATGTGGCACCAACTTTCAATCAGTGGACATACCTTTTCAACCAGTGGACATACCTTTCTGTGCAAGGGCTGCAGCCATGCATTAAAGGGGCTACGGACCTGCCACACACAGCACACCATAGTACACCCTATCTGTAAATGTTCATGTCTTGTGGAATGAACTCCCCTTCTGAAAATGTGCCTGCCACCACTCATCACAGAAAGACAATACTGCTGCAGCTGGCATGCCATAACGAAGGCTGCCTGCAATTACCACACAAGATTGTTGCCTGTTGAGGTAACCGCAAATTGGCGTAGTATGCATGGATACTGCTGGCACACCACTGTCTTCTTCTAATGCGATATATCACTTGAAGCACTTCTCACTCCCCCACCCTTTCCATCCCTTCTTCCCACCACCAGATGCCGTAAACTATGTTTTTCAGGCCCTTTCGCTGCCGCATTTCCCTCTGATACAACATGCCACCGTTATGGAAAACTTTTGACACACATCACGTCATCGCACACTGTGTTGCAATAAAAATGTTGACCGTGCTGCGAACAGCGAAATGGGACGCCGGAGCGTAGCCAAATATGACACATTTTAGTGGGCCCACTGCTACGTATAAGAGGCCCAGCCATGCACACAATGGCTTAGAGCCTTGACACCCACACCACAACACTATCCTCCGATACACCATGGCAGCGTTTCCAAAAAACTTCGACGCACAGCATGCTTCCCTCCAGCCAACCACCAGCCGCGTCCAATGTTTGCCGACATCACGGCGTACAGGAAGCCAATTAGACTTTTGTCCGCAGAGCGAACAGGGAAATGGGTCCACGCAGCGGACCCAGATATCACACATTTTTTGAAACGTTCATTTCGTTTCTTTGCAACAAAGGTACTGGTCGGATTTCCACCAAACACACAAAAGCACGCTTTCTGACCCTAAGCCCCTGCCGCAAATGTGGTGAAAATCGTCCAGCTGTTCGGCCTGTAGCAGTACGCAAAGTTTTTCCCCATTCAGTCTATGGAGAAAAAAAAATGGGACCCCCTATAACTTTGCCCCCCCTGCACGAAACCTCACCCAACTTGGTGAAAATATTCAGAGCCGCCATATACTTGTTTGGCAAAGTTTGGGGGGGAGCAAAGTTAAAAGCCGCCGAAAAAGTAGTCTTCCTATGGGTTTAGCAAAACTTAACCATAACTACACGGCCTCTACCACCGGCCGTGTAATATATACATATATATTCAGTGAAAAATGTTTGTTAAAGGGACGTTATGGTTTAGTTGCCATGATAAAAACCTATGGAATTCATTGAAAAAATGTTGTTAAAGGGGGACGTTATGGTTACGTTGCACTAATAAAAACCTAGCAAATTCAGAGAAAATAATTTGTAAAGGGACATTATGGTTACAAGTAAAATTTAAGAACCCTAGAGATTCATGCAACCATAACTCGTGCCACCACCATGCATTGCTAAGACTAACACCCAGGACATCAAATATGATATCACAAATGGCACCATTGATGACATCACATATCATATCATGATCAGGAAGTGCGTCTGTGGGCTGGACGCAGATGTCACTAACAGTTTTCAACCTATTCTTTGGCCATTTCAAAAATAACTACTGGACGGATTTACACCAAATTTGCAAAAGCACGCTTTCGCGACCAAGCCGCCGCTCCTGGTGCAAGTTTGGGGAAAATCCGTTCAGCTGTTTGGGATGTGGGAGTGAGCGCATTTCTTTTTTTTGTTATATCTATCAGTATTTTAAAAGTTTTGGGACCCCCCTATAACTTTGACCCCTCTTGATGAAATGCCACAAAACTTCACAAAGTCATTCAGAGGTGGCCATACACTTTTTTTTTGCAAATATTGGTTAGGATTCGTCAAACAGCACCAGTTATAAGCCGCCCAAAAACTCCTCTTCCTATGGGTTGAGCAACTTAACCATAACTACATGGCCACCACCACAGGCAGTGTAATATATATATATATACATATACATATATGTATATATATATATATATATATATATATATATATATATATATATATTTATGGTCCTAAAGAACACCTTTGCAATCCCTAAAGGACAGTTACATAAGAGTACCCTGTGGAAATGTTTGAGTAACTGGCATTTACTGTTACATTTGTAGAACAGGGAGGGCAAAGTGTAGCTAGTGATTTCATTTGAAAATGTTTTCTGTTTATGTTTGGTGTTCTCTAATCTTTAGGGTGATAATTTACATGTGGGACAGGTACTCTTGTTTGAACCCATGGCCTTAACACTTGATCAAAAGCAAGGTGAAATGGTAAGAGTGATGCCATTATTCATCAAGACGAGCCAGGGGACATTACTTAACATTCGTACCCGGGGAGGGGCGCTCCGCCAAGCAGGTGGCTGGATGCACAGGTGACAACACGCAGTGTGCCGCCTGTGTGTCTACTGCCACTTGAGGCCCTTCCCCGGGTGCCACCATCTTGATTGTGGTGAGGCAACAGGTTTCCCCTCCCTGTTGTCTCCCCATGCCCCAACCCTCCCACAGACTCCTGAAGACATCCTGTACCATGCCCTCCCCATTTACCTACTGGACTGGAGCTTTGTGCTCCAGTCCCGGCACTCCTTCTAGCCTGTGGCCGCTGCCATAGTGACCATAAAAGGGATCCATTGCCTTTTCTATTTACTATGGCGGTATCCATAATTTTTTATGAGTGATTGGGCTTGTACTGGGGCACATTACTTTACATTTGCACCCGCGGGTGAGAACACACAGTTACCGCCCACGTTTCTCCAGCCAACCGTCTTTCTCCAGCTACCCACGGCCCTTCCCTGGGTGCTGCCATCTTGATTGTGGTGAGGCACCAGGGAGCCCCTCCCTGTTGCCTCCCCTCAATCCCACTCTCCCCTAACCCCCAAAGACATCCTGCACCTTTTCCCCACCTTTCCTCCCCACTTACCTGCTGGAATGGAGGTTTGTGCTCCAGTCCCTGCACTCCTGCACTCCTGCACTCCTGCACTCACTATGGCAGTGACCACATCAGTGGTAACTGCCATAGTAAATAGAAAGGGGACTGCGCCCCTTTTCTATTTACTATGGCAATAGCCATCTTTTTTTACGGTAGATTGGGCTTGTGTAATACGCACAGACCCATCTCCTATGAAAAAAGCTAAAACCTATTCACACCACGGACGAACCCCCTGAGCCCCAGCTAGGCTTGAGCTTGCAGGCCGTTACTGTCCCTGTACGCCCCCTTAAGTGGGAGGTGATTGCTACATTCAGATTTGTATGGCTATGGAACTTGAAATGTATTGCTCTTAAATAACTCAGGTCATCTACCATGTTGTGCCGAGGAAGGTTACGAGAGTCCAGACCTTGTACAAATGATGCGCCTTGTGGATTGCCTTGGGGTGTCAATTTAAAGGCTTCTGCTTGGCCCCCAATCTGCTTCCTGTGTGCCATGGCAACCTAGGGGTGGGGACCCCACACCAGGTAGATACTTTGGACTGTGAGGCGGGACGCAATACACGCCAGGCTATGCAGGGGAAAGGTGCCTACCACACACTAGCCGGCGAGGGCATAAACCATGAAGTTTGCCCAAGCATAAGTAAGATAGTGTGGGGGACCCCCTTGATCCCTGAGCTGGCTGGGGCAGTACTTCAGCTAACAGCACCTACATGCAGTCTATGCCCACCTCTAAATTGGGCACTGTTTTCAGCAGCAGTGGGGAGGGGGGTGGTGTCAGACCAAAGTCCCTGTGTCTAAATGCAGGGGAGGGCATGTCTTGCAAGCTACTGTGCTGCTCCTACCACCGCAATCTGAACCGATCACTGAGTGTGCTGTAAATTGGAATAATTGTAGCATCCAGGAGGAAGGGCACTATGAGGAATTGCTCAGAGGGAAAGAAAGGGAGGGCACTAGCGGTATACATCATCACTGAACAATATTATACAGTAATTGGTAGCAAAGCCTCCTGGGGGTTGTTGAGCGTGACCTCTGTGTGACCGCACTGATGTCATGGTACGTGGCATTCTAGGTTCTGTCATAGAGGTCGCCCAACAACTTACCCTTTCAAGAAACTCTACCCTGGGGGATGCTGGCATCATGACCATGCCTCAAATTGATAGATGTGTGACATCATACCCTCAAAAGGGTTGATATGATTTCATTTCAGAGGCCTTCTGGCGCTGGGAGGTGAGAGTCGCTAACAGCACCCCTCAAAGCAAAATGAAATCAAATAAACTGTAACAGACTAGAGCCTATATTTGTAGTCATCTCATAAAAAATTGGCCTCTACAATAATACATCAATACAAAAGCTGCAGGGTTATCTATTCTAATCATTGAACAGCAGAGTACTATTATATTAAAAAAGATACCTAGCTATACACGAAAGCAGGACCGGAGAGAGTCGGATTGCATGAGCCCCCCTAACTAGTGAAGGCAGCCCCCCATGTGCTGGGCTGGAGCCGTGCGTCACGCAGCCCTGGTCCAGCCGCTGCACCGTGCTGCCTGCTGCCAGACACACAGCTCGCGCAAATGTAATTAAGCGCTGGCGAAAACCTGCTCATTTCACAGCAGTGCATAATTACCATCCCCTCCGCTCTGTCAATGTGGCAGGATAAATCAAATCAAAAAATGGCCTGATCTTTTCAGTTTTCTCTGTTGCGTCACCTGAATTTTCTTGGGGCTATTAATAAAAAACAAAGAAACATGTTGTTCTTGCTTTTTACCAGTAATGTGTGGCTTCTAATTTCCATCACTTACAGCGTACCTCCGGCTTTAGAAGAATAAAACACAACACGGCCAATATAACCTCTTCACTACGGCGAATAATGAACAGGTAAAGTGCTGTATTATTTTATTTATTAGTGCAATAGATACAGAATCATTCATTTAATCTTAAAATTGCCTGGATGGTGTTTCCCCAAAGCAGAGAATTATTTACAAACAACCAATATAGAAGTACAGCCAGATAGGACTGACTACCACCTCCTCACTGCCACCATTGCAGCAGAGCGCGCCCTAAACCCTCTACTATGCTGAAGCTGAACCAGTAATGGTCAAACAACTCCAGAAAGTTCACCCTGACCACCTGTGGAGAAGGCGAAAGAGATCAACAGCCCACTGCAAAAGCAAAGAGGCTCAGATCAGGGACGTCATTTCACCAAAATGCCTGGGGTAGCGGAAGCGACATCACACGACCCTTGACATCTGATGACATCACAGGAAATTATGTCATTTGACCCCACTCTGAAGTGACATCACGGGAAGCGATGGAACATGACCTTTCACCCCTTGCCAAAACAGAAAGTGGCATCACATACCATTGTTCCTAAGTACTCTGTACAATATGGTTACAATATCACCATAATGTGACATACATTTCATACAAGAATGGATGACCATATTTATCGTTAATATCAGTGTGTATAGGCCCATATTACCAAATTACTGTGAATGCAAGCAGACGTCCGAGGCCAAATGATAATGTTGTGGTATAATATAGCACTTACACTTAAGCGCTTTATATAGAACAGATATACATACAATATCACCCAACCTGTGTTGGTACTCATCTATCGACCTTAGAAGGATGAAAGGCTGAGTTGAGGTGTTTAAGAACAGACTAAATCAGTGAATCACCCCCTGGGGTGCGCCTGACATAAACCTTTAATGAGTCTAGCAATTATCGTATAGAATTCCAGAAAGACAAATGATTTGCTATTCCTATTCTTTCTTATTTAGGGTCACTGCTCAAAGTGTTACACTTGTGGAACCCCCTCTGTTTGTTTTAAGAGGCCTGGACAAGAAAGCCGGCCATCCAGAAACAAATAGCCACATGGTGCTGGCCACAGCCCAGGAGCTTACATCTAAAAAGAAAACAAAGGAAAACAAACTTTTTGTAGAGGTAGCAAGGGAGGCCTCAGGAGTCGCACCTGGGACCCCAAGCGGCCCCCCAAAGGACATCCCTGGCTCAGATTGAGTCTTAAGGGCCGTCTGGGCCAACAGCAACACTTAAAAACAGCCACAGCAGGGATTCAACAGCAATTATGAGTTCATAATAATTTGCATTTTTACATAGCGCTTAATGCCAGATTCATCTCACTTCTAAGCACTACAGTAGCAGGTATTATTAAGACCCCATTTAATGATTTATGACTGCTCATCATCGGAAGGTGCAACAGGCTCAGTTGGCCCTGCCAGGGGATTGCAACTTTCAAAGTGCATGATGGCCCCATGTCAGATGGCGAGTACTTAATTTGTGAGGTATCACCCCAGGCGTGACGATAGAGAGTCACAAAATGGAGAGCCAATGGAGAAAAAAATCACCTGAAGGGAAAACATGTTGTTGAATGTACGTGTTAGGAAATCAAAGAGCAGTGAAGTGGCCAAGGAACAATACTAAGAGAGGTACATTGCAGAACCAGCCAAGCAGATCAGTGAACTATTAAAAAAAATATACCACTAGATCACCGAGCCATTCCCAATGAAACACATCCCTTATGATGCCCATGAACCATATAAAAAACCTAGCCACTAAGACCTATAAAACAGTCCTACTCTCCCTAGAAACATCACCATAAGACCTCCCACTGTTGAAAACTGTCTGATTCCCTTCAGCAGCCTGAGCCAAAGCCACATTCTCCAGGCCTCCAAAAGCACCAAAGCTTAGAACCTGCCAATAGACCAATGCCCATCCTCGTTCATTAGGGACCATATTACTACCGTAGTGCAAGACATCAGAGATTATAAATTAATTCATTGAAACGAAAATAGTTCAGAAGATGTTTAAGCACTTGATCATCACCCCAACAGTCAGTAAATTATCAACCTACATCTAATATGCCTTGTTCAAAAAGATTTTAGAGGGAGAAATCTTAAAACATCCACAACATTTTATAGGACTATCAGGTTTCAGAGGCCGAGAGGCACAGACTCTAACCTGATTATTGTCCACATATAGACACTTGAATCTCTGGATCAAGATTCGTCCTGGAATTTCAGGAACCATCTGCTACTTATGACACAGTGGATTAGGAGTTTCTCGTAGAGAGATTAGAATTGTCGATTAGAATAATGTCTCTGTCCATAAAATGGATCCCCATCTTCAATATTCACAAAGGCATAAGCACCTCTTTCTTCCTTTTTCTTCTTCTTCTCCTTCTATTCATTCTACTCTTCCTGTCTTCTTGCGATTCAGTTTTGGATGGCATTTCATTTTCTCCATCCAAATCCCTCTAAGATTTAAGCTCTTTCCTTTCCTGCCACCACACTCCCTCCTCCTTTACCTCCCATTCCATTTCCTTTCTTCACTCTTCTCTTCCTATTTCTCTTTCGGCCGAAATCTCTGAGTCATCTCTTTCATTTTCTCCTCATATTTCTGCTCTTTCCCGTTCCTGCCAGTTCCAGCTCTTCAATATACTGAAGGCTAGACTATTTATTTATTTCTCTGCTACTAAAAGTTGTGTTTTCCCTCTGATCATCTCTCACTTGTTCTGCTGCACCTCTCTTTCCCTTGGTCTTCTGGTGACCCATCTTTCCCCTCTTTGCTCTATCTACACTTCTGCTATAGGTCTTCTTTTCTCTCTATCCCCACGTCACTCTATTACCGCTGCTTCTGCTTCTCGTCAGTGGCTCCCCTCTGAGTTAAGACTGTTGTTTAAGTTCCTCTGCTCCGTGTTTAAATGCTTGCATGGTCTGGCCCCTCCTTATCTTTCCACTCGTATTCCTATTCTAGCTCTCTCTACTCTCAGTCCCATTTTATTCTTCGTGTTCATCACCTCCCTTATGCTTGATCCCGTTTCTGCTCTTTCTCCCTTTTGGCTCTGAAGCACTGGAACGTGCTCTCTCTTTCTCTCCATAAAAACCATGCTATTTCTGTGACATAGTACCTTGTGTGTTGCTTCCTTACTTCTGGCCCTATTTAGGCTGTACGTTAGCAGTATTTACTATGGAAGCTTCACGGACTGTATTATACTCTAAAGATGTAACCACCTGTGTATGTATTCTACTTTATTCATTGTCAGGTTAAATGTACACTGTAATTTTGAGCTATGCCTTCCTCTTGAACAACCTGCAAATGTAACTAAAGAAAATCTTACTGTTGGGCTGCACGTTCAATGTAACCCTGAACCAAGCCTTCTTAAAATCTCATGAAATAGGGCCTCAATGCCTTTGGGCTGTAGCGCGCTCTACAAATCCAAAAAATAAAACAAAATAAATTGTTTTCTTTTTCCATTTTCCGTTCCCATCTTAAGTCTCTTGTTCTTTGTGCTTAAATTGTGCCTTATCCTTTGTTTTATTTAATCATTTTTATTAGAATTATATGAATAATACACTTTAAAAAACCACGCAGAATACCATAAAGATACAGAAATGTAGAGGAAACACCTCATCTGCTATTAAAAAAAAACACCAAAATAAAAGAACCAATGGTTCAGCATAGGAGCAGATGTATGATAGAATCTGCAGTGATAATACTGATAATGATGATGTTAGGACGAACAAGGGACTATAGACAAAGTACAAACAAGAAAACAGGAGAGCTGAGGGGGGGATGCGAATATGGAGGGCAATATAACTTTAAATATCATTTTGACAAAATAGAAATAACATCAGAGAGAAAAAGAAGAAAAATAAATACATGTGTGAGATAGGCATTGATGTTCACGTACCATGTGAGGAGGCATTGCAGCAGTCTAAGTAGCGTATATAAAAATACCATTTTGCATTGTATTTGGGAATAGAGTCTTGAAAGTTGGCCATACTTCATTCCAATCTTTGTGTATGGCAGAAGTTGTTTCACCATCCCTTGGCAGAAGTTCTTCCAATTGGCTGTAATGAGTTTCAAAGCAATGATAATAAATAAATCATAAAGCTTGGCTGAGGTCTGGAAATCACAAGATGTTACAGCTAAATTTCCTAACACAATATTTAAAAAAGATAACGGAACATCTACCATAAATATACATTTAAGGTGTTTCCATACATCTTGCCAGAAAGTAAAGACAAAAGGACATTTGAAAAACATGAGTTCATATGAAGCAGGAGAGTCACCACAAGACCAACATTTGTCATTATTAACCAACTTAGACTTTGATAGTTTCACAGGAATAATAAACACTCTATGAATGAAGAAGAGGAAATGCTGTGTAATATTAGCTGACACCGAAATGCCTTTTGTTTTGGAGAATATTAAAGACCATGTGTGATCATCTAGAGTGCAACCAAAATCAGCTTCCCATAGTAAACACACAGGCTGACCAACATAGGTTGAGGGGATTATCTCATAAAACTTGGAACCCCTGAGGTTGGAAATCAGGGTAAGTTGCAATAGCCTGAAAACATCAGTGGAAAAGATATTATTCGAGAAGTGGTGCAGAGCATCTAGACAGGAGTTGGCCAATTTGTTAAAGAAATTCAAATCTGAGTTGGGAATGGAGAATAACTGCCTCATCTGTTGGAAGGAAAGAATGGATGAGCCGCTTATAATTTGTTGGATGAATCTAATTCCTTTTTTAAGCCAGGATTTCTGCCTCTAGGCTCTATTGTTCATAATAATGTTCTTATTGAAGCCATAGCAAGGAGAAGAGGTTTTTATTAGGGGTTTTAGTATGAGTAAAAAGAAAGATCTTCAATGCAGAAATAGAGGCTTTAATGGGGTTTGATAGAGCAATAGAGGTATGGTTAAAAAGATAGATAAGGTCAGCAAGTTCATTTGGGTATGCCAAATGTTTCTTTACAATAAACTAAGATGGAGGGTCTAAAATATGTGAAGAGGTAAACCAGCAACGGGATTGTTTGATAAGGAACGCTGAGTGAAATGATTTGTAGTCCGGAAACCTGACTCCTCCCATATCATAAGTAGATTTGTAACTTAGCAACAGCACTTCTCTTACATTTTCCATGTCCCCAAAGGAAATTAAGAAGGATGGAATAAATGGATTTGAAGAGAGACAGAGGTAGTGGACTGGAAGAAGCTGCAGATAATATAGGCTAATAGGGGAAATCCTCATTTTAATTGTATCAAGCTGGACCCACCAGGAAAGATGAAGAGGGCACCATTTGGAGGTTAACTCTTTAAGTTTGTCCAGTAGGATATGTGTATTGAGTTTAACAGTGTCATGTAACATGGGAGCAAAGTGAATACCCAGATATTTAATAGAATCATTACACCACTTAAGGCCGAAGACATCAATATTGTGCTTGAGGCAGAAGGAGTTGAGAGGTAGGATTTCGGATTTGTCTTTGTTGAGTTTATAACCTGAAACAAGACTAAATAGGTGGAGTGTGTTGAGTAGATGACCGAGGTGGAGTTTGGGGTTTTTGATGAAAATGAGGACATCATCAGCATATGCAGAAATCTTAATATATGAAGTGCCTCCAGGTATTCCTGGTATGTTTTTGTCAGATCTGATAAGCTCCAACAAGGGTTCTAACGAAAGGATATACAAAATTGGGGGAAAAGGGCAGCCTTGTCTCGTACCTCTGAGTAGAGGAAAAAAAGGTCAGGTATACCATTAATACTGACAGAAGATTTGGGGCAAGAGTAGAGAAGTTTGACCAGGGATATGCATTTTTCACTACAACCGTGGCAATGGAGAGATTGAAACATAAAATTCCAACTGACACGATCGAAGGCTTTTTCCGCATCAAGTGCAATGGCTGCATAGCCTTGCCTATCTTTTTTGTCTTTGGAGACAATATGAGTAGCATTGAGTAACAGTCTGGCATTAGAGGAGATATTATGCCCTTTAACATGTCTGACCTGGTCAGGTTTAATCAAAGCAGGGAGAGAGGACTCTATCCTGTTGGCAAGAATTTTAGCAAACATCTTACTGTCCACATTGATTAGAGAAATGGGGCGATAATTACAAGGCACTGTAGGATCTTTATCCGATTTGGGGAATAATCTAAGTAAAGCTTCAGAGAAGGAACCTGAAGAGCATTTTTGAGAAATGAAGTAAGAAAACAAAGATTTGAGTTTAGGTGTGATTGGATGAGCCAAAGTGTTATAGAATTCAGAAGAGAGGCCATCCGGACCAGGGGCTTTACCCCTACCCAAGCCCTTAATGGCGTGAGTGATCTCAGAAAGTGTAATATCATTGTCTAGGTGGGCTAGGTTAGTTTTGGATAGGACAATCTATTAATTTTGTTGAGAAATGATTCAATGTTTTCAGACGAGATCAGGGTTTCAGCGGTATAAAGCTTTTCATAAAATGTCTTAAAACAGTTCAATATGTCTTTTGGATGATTATATGAGGTGCCAGAAGTGTCTTTTATGTGTGATATATAGAACTTTTCTTTCTTAGATTTTAGGTAAGAAGGGACTTACCAACCTTATTGGATTTTTGGTATATCTTGGTTTTATATTTTAAAATGGTTCTGGCAGCCAGATCAGTGAGTTCCGTGTTAATTTGGAAGCGCAGGGCCATGACATGATGAAGATGTGTTGTATTAGAATTTTGATAATATTGTTGCTCAGCGGATGATAGCTGAGAATATAACTCATCAAGGTGTTTTTTACACAGTTTTTTCTTTCTCCCTGGGTAAGGCATAATATGGCCTCTAAGTGCAGCTTTGAACGCATCCCAATTGTTAGCCGTGGAGGTGTCGCTATCAAGGTTATCATTGTAAAACTGTTGTAAGAATAATTGAACAGATTCAATAAACTGTTGATCTTGCAGTAAATATTTGTTAAGTTTCCAGCGAGAAGAGGGTTTGCTAATATCATCAAAATCAAAGGAGGTGGTAACCGGGGCATGATCAGATATGATAATGTTGGAAATTGTGGAATCAACGATAGTACCTGTAAGAATTTTGGAGGAGAAGATGTAGTCTAGGCGAGAGAGAGTGTTATGAGGAGATGAGTGTAATGTATAGTCCAGTTATGTAGAGTGGGAGAACCTCCAAGTGTCAATTCAACCAGTTTCAGCAAGGCAACTTAGAAAGGATTTGTGGGATTTAGAGGATTTAAATAGACAACTGGATTTCAGATCTAGAAACATCCCCGCCCACATTGAGATTGGTAAAGCTATTTTTGACAATCATTTTCCCAATTGATGCCCAGAAACCAGGGTTGGGTAGGGTGGGTCCATAGATGTTCATTAGAGAGAGATGCATGGAGTCAATCAGGAGCTTAATCCAGACCCAACGTCCTTCCTCGTCCACATTTTTATCCAAAACTTTATATGGTAGATTTTCACTAAGTAATATGGCAACTCCATTTTTCTTGGCTACAGCAGTGCTCGTGATCACTTCTTTTGACCCATAGGGACTTGAGCTTCATGGCTTCTTTACTAGAAAGGTGGGTCTCCTGTATACATGCTACAGAAGGTTTCAATTTATTAAGATGAGATAGGACTTTACATCTTTTAATGGGATTGTTACAACCTTTAATATTCCAAGTAAAACATTTAAATAACATACATTTGATTAATTAGTGCTAAAGACATAGAGGGAAATTCATAGAATTTCGCAGAAAAGTGTCGCAAGCGGCTGGCGCAGAGTGTCCGCGTGCGATTGACTGCGCCAGGCACGTGCGCTAAAACCGATTTCCGCGCAAAGCGTATTCATGGATTTCAGGCTTCCAAACCAGCCGTGGCGCAGAGAATCGCAGCGACCCTGCAGCAGCGCCAGTAACGCCCCCAAGAACGCCCTCGCGCAAGGAAAAGCCATCAAAATCGCTAAATCATCGCAAAGGGCTGCGCTAACCCTGGACCAGTTCACCGGGCTGGCAAACAGCAAACGCCAAGCGGGGAACGTGTATTGCAGGGGTGCGCGGGAAGTTCCACACGCGACTGGCCCCGTGCAAGCAGGGTACGTGAATTTCAGGGGTGCGCGGGAAGTTGCACACGCGATTTCAGCAGGGTACGTGTATTTCAGGGGTGCGCGGCAAGTTCCACATGCGATTTCTGCAGGGTAAGTGCATTTCAGGGGTGCGCGGGAAGTTCCACACGCGAATGGGCCAGTGCGAGCAGGGTACGTGTATTACATGGGTGCGCGGGAAGTTCCACACGCGATTTCAGCAGGGTACGTGTATTTCAGGGGTGCGCGGGAAGTTCCACACGCGATTTCATCAGGGTACGTGTATTCCATGGGTGCGTGGGAAGTTCCACACGCGATTTCATCAGGGTACGTGTATTTCAGGGGTTCTGGGGAGTACTACACGTGAATTGGCCGTGTGGGTCCTCCCAGGTGTACGCTCCACAACCTCCACGGCCCCTGCAGGCAGCCCACACCACGGGGGACTACCCTGTACCCCTGCTCATGTCCCGCAGGCAGCCCATCCACCATGGGCATGCCCCCCAGCCAACCCACATGTCACCTTGCACTACTGATCAACAATGCATGTCTACCACCACCCCTCCCCCCAGCACTGTGGGGCACCTGCCAGCAGGCCCCCACCCATGTCTCCCACCACCCCCACCCCCCAGCCACCAGGGGCAGCCTCCACCAGGCCCCCACTCATGTCTCCCACCACCCCCACCCCCCAGCAGTGCAGGGGCAGCCTCCACCAGGCCCCCACTCATGTCTACCACCACCCCCACCCCCCAGCAGTGCAGGGGCAGCCTCCACCAGGCCCCAACTCATGTCTCCCACCACCCCCACCCCCCAGCAGTGCAGGGGCAGCCTCCACCAGGCACCCACTCATGTCTCCCACCACCCCCACCCCCCAGCATCCAGGGTCACCCTCCACCAGGCCCTCACTCATGTCTCCCACCACCCCCACCCCCCAGCATCCAGGGTCACCCTCCACCAGGCCCCCACTCATGTCTCCCACCACCCCCACCCCCCAGCAGTGCAGGGTCACCCTCCACCAGGCCCCCACCCATGTCTCCCACCACCCCCACCCCCCAGCAGTGCAGGGGCAGCCTCCACCAGGCCCCCACTCATGTCTCCCACCACCCCACCCCCCAGCAGTGCAGGGGCAGCCTCCACCAGGCCCCCACTCATGTCTCCCACCACCCCCACCCCCCAGCAGTGCAGGGGCAGCCTCCACCAGGCCCCCACTCATGTCTCCCACCACCCCCACCCCCCTGCCACCATGGGCAGCCCCCACCAGGCCCCCACTCATGTCTCCCGCCACCCCCACCCCCCAGCAGTGCAGGGGCAGCCTCCACCAGGCCCCCACTCATGTCTCCCACCACCCCCACCCCCCTGCCACCATGGGCAGACTCCACCAGGCCCCCACTCATGTCTCCCACCACCCCCACCCCCCTGCCACCATGGTCAGACTCCACCAGGCCCCCACTCATGTCTCCCACCACCCCCACCCCCCTGCCAACATGGGCAGACTCCACCAGGCCCCCACTCATGTCTCCCACCACCCCCACCCCCCAGCCACCAGGGGCAGCCTCCAGCAGGCCCCCACTCATGTCCCCGTGCACCCCCACCCCCCAGCATCCAGGGTCACCCTCCACCAGGCACCCACTCATGTCTCCCACCACCCCCACCCCCCAGCAGTGCAGGGGCAGCCTCCACCAGGCACCCACTCATGTCTCCCACCACCCCCATCCCCCGGCAGTGCAGGGGCAGCCTCCACCAGGCCCCCACTCATGTCTCCCACCACCCCCACCCCCCAGCATCCAGGTTCACCCTCCACCAGGCCCCCACTCATGTCTCCCACCACCCCCACCCCCCAGCAGTGCAGGGGCAGCCTCCACCAGGCCCCCACTCATGTCTCCCACCACCCCCACCCCCCAGCATCCAGGGTCACCCTCCACCAGGCCCCCACTCATGTCTCCCACCACCCCCACCCCCCAGCAGTGCAGGGTCACCCTCCACCAGGCCCCCACTCATGTCTCCCACCACCCCCACCCCCAGCAGTGCAGGGGCAGCCTCCACCAGGCCCCCACTCATGTCTCCCACCACCCCCACCCCCCTGCCACCATGGGCAGCCCCCACCATGTCCTCACAATCCCCAATCATGTGCGTAATGGTCAGCCTCCACAGCCAAAAAGCCCTACCAAGTAACCCATTCAGCCACATGGAAATGGAAATCACATGTTACACCCCCAATGTTCATGAAGCTAATGAACCCATGTCCGTCACACACAATGGTTGCAATTGAATGGGAAAACACACAACATGACATGCATGAAACCAATGAGATGATACCACACAGTGAAGTATGGAAACAAAATTGTATTGAAAAAAATAAAGAATGCTAAAGAAAGAAAACAAACTACAATGTGAATGAGAAAAAAAAGCTGCATGTCCGTATAAAAACACAAAACTGCAAATCAGAATCCAAAAAAATTTTGTCCAAAGTCAAATGTAAAAAAATCTCCATGCAATAAAGAACTATGTACAAAACTACCAAGGGTCCATGAGCCCAACTGAACAAAGGAAACCTACTAAAAAACCTACCTAAAAATCAACTATATACAAAAAGTGGAGCAGTGTCCGTCGACTCCAAATCATAATAAGAAAGAAAGGAAACCTAAAACTAAAGAACTATATACAAAGGCGGCGGGCAAGTCCAGCGGCTCACTCCGTGGTGTCCCGGGCCAGGGCATCATCGAACTCCTGTTCGATGTCCCGGAGGCGGTCCAGTTCCATGGCCCCGAGGGTCCGCAGGGACGACGCCGTGTCCTCCTCCAACCCCCTGCGGATTGCCTCGAGGCACTCGGCCCGCCTCAGGGCCCTCCGCATGGAGTTCTCCACCCTGACCATTGTGAGCCGCGCCTCTTCCGCCCGCCGCCGCTCCGCACCTATGGCGTGGCCCAACCGCTGCCACACGGAAGACACTCTCTGTCCTGGATCCCCCTGCCCTCCGGCCGATGCCTGCCCCTCAGATGTCGAAAGCCCCGAGCCTTCATGTCTCCCACCATGTTGCTGCTGCTGCTGCTCTGCCTCTGCCCGTGCACTGCCCCTGCTGCCTGCACATCCTCCGCCGGCTGGGGTGCAGTTGTTGATGTGGCCACCCCTGCTGGACCTCCGACTCCCGACTGTGGCAGGGATGCCTCCTCCACCAGCCTGGCTGCACCGTCAGAGGCAGCTCCACAGGGCACCCAGGTGACTGATGGGTGGTAAGATGGCACAGAGGACGACTGGCGCGTAGGGGGTCCAGTTGAGGAGGGGGTCGAAGCAAGCCCCATCAGACAGCGGAATCCGGCCTGGGTGACCTGTCCCAGCAGGCTGACGTGGTCATTGAGCCATTCGAGATGACGTGCAGTCTCTCCATGAAAAGACTGCAGGTCACCTCGCATGGCCCGTTGACGCAACGCCACACCAGCCAGGACAGGCTCAACCCGGACCTGGATGGCCACGTCCGCAGGCAGAGGAAGGCCAGTTGACGTCAGCTCATCCCCTGCCTGAAAACGGGTCTGGACGTAGGCATCCCTGCTGGTGCAAGATGATGCAGGGACAGGATCGGGGACAGGATTGCACACAGGCACCTCCGCGGCCGCCTGTGCTGCCTCCTGTCCCTGGTCCTGCACTGCACCACTAGCACCAGTGCGATCCCCACCTCCAGACCTTGTCTCTGGTGCTTGCACGGCCTCCTCCTCCACCAAACCCCCTACCAACCTGGATGACTCCGTGCCATCTTCCCCTGTTGGGCCCTGTGGGGTCCCAGCTGCCCCTTCTGCTGCCGAGGAGTCCAACTGCAACCTCCGCCTCTTGGACCTCCCCCCGGCAGCTGCGGCCTGGGACGCAGCACCGGACTCCTCACTCCCCGACGAGATGACAACATGGGAGGGGAGCCGGGCCTTGCGTCTCCGGCTGGCGGTCGGATCCCCGCCGCTGTGCTCCACAGCACCTTCTCCGCCCTCTTCATCAGTTGACGCTGCAGACAGGGAGAAACAAAACACAGGGATCAGGGCACTGTACAATGGACACATACACGCATGACAGTTGCACATGAGTGGCATTGGCAAACCTCAGACATGTCATCACAATCCCCAACACACGTCACTGCAACTCGCACACATGAGCCATACCACAGCCATATCGCAACTGCCACCACCATCCATACACATACAACAGCATGAGCAGCCAAAGGGGAGCCAGACATCACATGCAACACAGGAAGTGCACCACACATGTACACACACCACCACTCTTGCATGCATGTCTACACCTCTGCCAAGTGTCGCACTGTTCAGACGGGCATCCATGTCACATCTGCCAATCAGGCTTCCACATACCGCTGTCACATGCATCCATGTTGCATCACTGTTGCACCCTTGTCAAATACACACACATGCACATGTACACAGTGCTCATACATGCAGCCGAAAACAACATACATGCCTGACATCACGGACATGTCTACTTACATACGCATTCATCCAAACATGTGTGCACGCACAACTGCATTTGCCATGCAAGCCCACACACACAAGCACCATCCATGTCTCACACATTACAGCCCTCGCATGTGTCAGCCCCACGGCCCTGTACACCTCCACCCATACTCGACCCCATACAAACAGATGTGCAACCGGCACAATGCCGAATAATCACCACACGCACTGCTCACAATCAGGATGCATGTACACTCACCGCTCGACTCCAGACGGGTCTGCTTCTCTAGGACCTGGACGTGGAGCGCTGGGGATATGCGTTCCAGGACCCCCATCTGTTCTTCCGACAAGTGGCCCCGGCGCCCCTTGGCATCCGCTGCCTTCAAGAGGCGCCGGGCCTTGTTCAGGGTCCTGGACCTGAAGTCCTCCCAGCGCTTCCTGACATGTTGTAAGTCCCGGACTGCCACCCCCTCCGCGTTGATGGCAGTCACGATGTCAGTCCAGATCCGAGTCCGTCCTTCCTTGTCGGCGCGGGAACTTCCGAAGAGGGCATCATACTGCCCCAGGACTTGCTCCACCAGGACACCAACTTCGGTGGCACTGAAGCTGGTGCCCCTCTGCCTCTCTGGCCGGGGGTTGTCAGTGGTCACAGATGGTGTTTGCCCCGACATGACAACCCCAGAGGCAGGAGTGGGTGGGCAACTGGGTCCTGGGGCTGGGCTGTGGAGCGATGGAATTCCAGTCGGGAGTCTTCGGTTCCAGCAGGGGTGGTCACAGCAACAGCACCCCTGGCTGATGTGCAGGCAGCAAATGGCAGTGCACGTGGGCAGCAGGCAGTCAGGCAGCAGCAGATGGCAGGTGGGAGCGTGCTCGGGGCTCTGGGGGGCAATAGTTCGGCCTTCTGGGCAGGAGCGTGGTCTTCCGTGTGCTTACGCGTGGCCAGCTTGGTATGGAGTGATTTGGCACGTGAAAATCCTGCACGTCAGCGTGAAAACCGAGGAAAGGCCCTTAGCGCGTAAGCGCGTCAGCACGCATACGCGATTCTATTGGACCAAAGGCCCTCAGCGCGTAAGCGCGTCTGTGACGTGACCCGCACGGGTGTTTCCCACACAGCACGTGATGACAGAGCACACGTGGAAAGACTGCACGTCAGAGTGTCATCGCGTGTGATTGGTGGATGTGGCCCTACACGCAGAAGTGACAAAGCGTGTAATTGGGTGAAATGGCCCTACACGCATAAGTGACAAAGCGTGTAATTGGTGGAAATGGCCCTACACGCATAAGTGACAAAGCGTGTAATTGGTGGAAATGGCCCTAGCGCGTACACGCCGCGTAAGTGACGCTGGACGTGTGGGCCTGTATAAAAGGTACGCGTAGAACAACATTTCCTTGTACGTGCTTTTCGTGGAGAGCGAGTGGGTGAATTCTGTACTTCTTGTCGTTTCACACGCGATTTACTTCACGGCGTTTCAAGTTCGTATTCCCTGTTACCTCTGACAGCTTTTTCTCTTTTTTCTCTTTTACTGGTTTACCTGGGCCTGTTCCCTCAACAGTTCCCTTCTACTGTTGTCCTGTCTCCTCAGACAGCGTACAAATCTTCTTTTGGCGGGGGTGTTGCCAACCAAATGCGCTCCTTTTTCACGCTCTTTTACCTGGCAGACGGTGAGTCACGCACGTATCTAACATCTGTGCTTGCCCCGTGTGTAGCCTACCCCTTCAGAGGTCATTCTAGGCTGTGTGTGACACGCATACGTTCATTCTTGTGTTACTGGGTGCCACAGCGTAGTGCAGGTTTTTCTTTCTGCACACGTGGTCTAGGAGGGGTTGCGTGCACGTCATCTCCCTTTTTTGGGGCTCCTGTGCGTAGCGTGACCCGTCATCTTTCCCCAGGGGTTACAATCAGCCTTGCAAGAGCACTAGGGTACAATTACCATCTGGTACCCAACCCCTTTGACCCCCAATTGCCCAGGACAATATTTTACAGCCACTCCCATACGCACATTAACATCAGTGCCATGGCTGGGAGGCGAGGATTCCGTAAGGGTGGCAAAGGTGGAAGAGCCACAAGTGGTGGCCGTGGTGGATCCGGTAGGGGACGTGGT
The DNA here is from genome assembly GCF_040938575.1 of Ambystoma mexicanum. NCBI lineage: Eukaryota > Metazoa > Chordata > Amphibia > Caudata > Ambystomatidae > Ambystoma > Ambystoma mexicanum. Next base: position 623,805,129 of record NC_090941.1, on the reverse strand, counting down.
CGTTACTTGCAGGTTGAGCCTGTCCCCCCATGTGTGGAGGACCAGTCAAGGGCACCCATAATCCCCCCACCCCCCCTCCCGTTGAGGCTGATGTGGCTGACACCATCCATGCTCAGCCCTTGTTGGACCAGCCCATTGTGGCACCAGACCTGGCTGACTCCATGGCTGACTTCCAGGTCAGCAGGCCTATGACACGTGCGCTGGTGCACGTTGATGTCACCATGCCACGTGCATCTGGGGCAGCAAGGTCATCTGCTGCACCAAGTAGGCAGGGCGGAGAGGCTGCAGGGGCAGCTGCGGCTCCATCCACCCCAGCCCTCACACACCCAGCCCGGACAGTGTCGGTCCTAGTCCATGCTGCTGACATTCCCCCTGACACCATCACACTAGAGCCAATGCCTGCACCAACTCCCATGCTGAGTGTGCAATCCCACACTCCTGATACAGAGTCCACCAGGGCTCCTGCCCCTAGTGTCCAGAGCGGCGCAGGACACTCAGGATCACCACCACCTTCCAAGCGGAAGAGGAAGAGTGCTCGTCCGGCACAGGCTGATGCCCCAGACACGGCTACACAGTCCGGCCCATCCAGGAAGCCCAGCTTCACGGATGACGAACTGAATGCACTTGTCGAGTATGTGTCCGCACATGACAACGAGATGGTCATTGTTGCAGGATCCAAGACCACACCTGCACAACGCCAGGCACACTGGCAGACCGTTGCGGACATCGTAAGTGCCCTTGGAATCGTGAGGCGCACAGCCAATGATTGCTATAAGCGCTGGAATGACCTAAAGCGCAGGGCAAAGAGTAAGCTGGCCTCAAGTCATGCCGCAACTCTAGTGACTGGAGGTGGGTCTCCAGTAGTAGACATGGAACTCACTCCACATGAGTCAGTCGCTGGGACCTACGTCACGGAGGAACAGATCCAAGGCGTGGGAGATTTGGCTGATTACGAGGCATTGTCCGGTGAGTGCACATGCATGTGTGTGTCATCCATGTGCATGGTGTGTGTGAGGGCTTCTGTTTGTGTGCCAGGTGAGAGTGTGTGCGCCTGAGTCGTATGGGTCAGCCATGTGCTTCATGCAATACATCCTGCGCAGCTGCATTTGGCCATAGCAGTATCCCTTCTGCCAACAGTAGACATCTATCCCAACTGCACGCCAGTTGCCCTTGAAGTGTCACCTTGCCACAACATTGTTGCTTAATTTTTCACTGTTCATTTAGTCAGATTGTTTGCATTCCACCACTTTTACTAGGCATGTCGCAGTCCTCTAGTCACATGTCTGACATGGCTATGGTAAAGTGGAGTGACTTTGTTACCTGGATATCATTTGTTCAAACATGTCCCTGTGCAATTGCACCATTTCGGACTGGCAGCTCCAGGTGAAGAATCTGACCTGTTTGAATTAGAAAAGCTATTACATGCGGGAACTGGACTGAATGAATAGGTGCTGCCCTCCTCTCCATCTTCACTCAATAGCAATGGTACATGCCATCTGTGTGATGGCATGTGTGTTTCACCTGCCAATCACAGGCCAATGTGTGATGCCACTGCCAGGCAGCATGCAGAAAATGTGTTCATCTTCCATCTTGGTGTCATCAGTGTGTGCCATTTGCCTGCCCTTCATACGCATTGAGGGTGCATGCATGGGAGGGTTTTAGTCATGTGGGACATGTGTCAAACAAGTACTGGTTCTCTTGCTTCTCAGCCCTCATTGTGTGCCATGGTGCTAATGCCTGTTTCCATTTCTTTGTTTTTATGTCTTTCCAGGGGAAGACGCACCTGATACTGCTGGGGTTGTAGAGATGGTGCAGACCCAGGAGGGGTCCGAGGGCCGACCAACCACCAGTGAGGGACGTGGTGTGGTGGTGGGTGAGAACCCACAAGTGCTGCAGGTCCTGCTCTCAAGGGGTGTCTCTGGCTGCACCTCCCCCGAGCTGTACTCAGGTGTTGATTCGGATGAGACCTACGTGCCGTCGCAGGTGAGTGTTCCAGGGAGGGATTCTGTTCTGTCTCACCCACCTGCACCAGGGTCAGAACCCTCAATGGAAATGTCAGTGTTGGCAGCTACGCCTTTGGTGGTTACGGATGCAGGGTCACACTCCGCGACATCTGATCCTGTTCCTGGGCCAGCAGATCAGAGGGGGAATGCAGTCCTGCAGCCTCAGGCAGTGCCGGCACAGCAAGGCGCAGTTCGCCTTGCCCCAGACAGGTGTGGTGCCCGCCGACGTGGTGACCGTACGCCACCTGGCAATACCGCATGGGAGCAATCCATTTACGGTATGGCAACCCAACAGGCAGCATCATCCGAGATGATGGCTCAGGCCATGGATAGGGTGGCCACTTCCATTGTCCCCCCTGAAAGGCTGATGGAGCGACTAGAGCAGGCAACCGACTCCATCTGCCAGTCACACAGGGAGGACATGTTGGGGTCCAACAGGGACAGGCGGGCGGCACTGGCGACTCTGCAGGAGGCCATCTCCATTGAGTCCCAGGGCCACAGGGAAGCCCTGAGGCAGGAGCTCCTTCACCTCAGGACGACTCTTGTTGAGCTTGAGGCTTCAACACACCAAAGGACAGAACAGCAGCTGGAGCGTCTCACCCGTACGCTCTCAGCTGAGATGCAGGCAACGAGGGCGGAGGTCCGGGCATCCCGTGAGTTGTTGCATGGGGACCTCCGCACACTCATCCTCCAGAACCAGACCTACCACACCCGCATGCTTGCAGCCATGGAGGAGCAGACTAGGGCCTTGCGTGGGCTGCCTCCCATAGTGCAACCACCTCCGGATGCAGCTGCACAGGGTGATAATAGCGACAGCAGTGATACTCCCACAATAGGGTAGCCGTGTGGGCCATGAGCCCATGGAGGTGTTTTATTTTCCCAGGATCCACGCAGGTGGGTTCTGGTGTGCATCCTGTCCTCGGACCTCCTGGGTGGCCTCCCCAACCCCCCCGGGCCCTTCAATGGCCATTTTTTATTTTTATTTTTATTTTTATTTTTATTTTTATTTTTATTTTTATTTATTTTATTCCCAATTTTTTTGGGATGATTTGTTGGCTTCCGTGGTTCCTGTGGGCATACGCTGCATTGTGGCTGGGCACATGCAGGCTTGTAATGTATTTGGTTCAGATGCTTGGGTTTGAGTCACACACACCCCTCCTGCTTCCCGTTTCCATGGGCTTGCAAAGGGTGTGCCCAAGTGACAGTGAATTACACAGTGACGTTGGACTCCCATGAGCTGTGTGGGCAGTCTGTAGTCAATACTGTGTATACATTCCTAGTGCATATTGCTGTTGTGTTGTACACTGCATGTTGCATTGATGTGTAACTCATCTTCTGTGTCTACCTCCCAATTTGCAGGTCCCTTCCTCATGTCTACACAAGGACCTCTAGTCTGGAGATGTGGTCCATGTTGGCAGCAGTGCACCTACAACTCTACATGGCGCCAACACTGCACAGTTGGTAGTGGTGGGAGTGCAGGCATTTCCAGGTGGTGAGACTACTAATATTTAACATTAGTGATGTCATGTTAATGGTAGTACGTGCTCAAGTTTGTTGTTGGTCCGGCATTACTGTGAGCATTTCAGGTGTTGCAAGTTTCTAATAGGGACACTGTACATTGTGACACTAGTGTCATGTTGTGGGGATTACTTTGTTTACCTGCAAATAGCATGACATGGCACGGTGTGTCGTGTGGCAGTGCTGGGGTTGGGTTGGCTGACATGGCACTGTCCTCTTGTTGCATTTTGCAAGAGGGTATTCATTTTAGCTGCTTGAATGTGTAACTTCACAAAACTGCATTGGTGGTGTCTGTGTGGGTAGGGATGCACACATTGTCACACTTCCAGGTGAACAATCTCAGGCTGATATGGTTTTCACGGTTCTTTCTCCAGACATTCAGGATCAGTGTCAGGTTGAGTCATCATTGATTGTCAGATGGAATGTGCCAGGGCAGTGTGCACTCCACAGGGGTGTGATTTCTATGTGAAGTAATTAGCCACTAGCTGTGTACGGGCTGCCTCCCCCCGTGCCCTTTCCCCTCCCATGCGCAGCGGCTGTGCATGTGGTTGGGGATGGGGGGCACCACCATGTCCACGGCCAGGCCCCGGCGTGTTGCAACGTTGTGCAGGACACATGCTGCCACTATGATCCTGCACACTACTGGGGGAGCGTACAACAGCTGCCCGCCAGAACGGTCAAGGGAGCGAAAGCGTGACTTCAGCACTCCGAATGTGCGCTCCACTATGCCCCGGGTTGTAATGTGGGCTGCGTTATATCTTACCTGGGGTGGCATGGTGGGGTTCCGAATTGGCGTCATCATGTGGGGGCTGAGAGGGTAGGCACTGTCCCCTGTGGAGGTGGTGATTGGTATCATTGGTGGGGTTGTGACCTTGCTCAGTATCTGACATGCATGCATGTGCAGTGGCATTCATACTCACCAAGCAGCCATGTATCGCCATGCCGCCCAGCTTCTAGGTCCCGGCTTAGGGTGGACATTCGGTAAATGAAGCTGTCGTGGGTTGACCCGGGATAGTTGGCATATACTGAGGTGATGATTCCCTTGGCATTACATACTACCTGCACTTTGATGGAATGCCAGTGCTTGCGGTTCCTATAGATGTGCTCAGATGCCCTGGGGGGACGTAGAGCCACATGGGTGCAGTCGATGGCACCTAGCACTTTGGGGAATCGTGCCACAGCGTAAAAATCCAGGCCGGCAGCATGCCTTTCTGCAGGGGTTCTGGGCAGGTATATGTGCCTGCGGACTGATGGGCGTGCAGTGATGATGTTCAAGACCTGGTGTAGGCAGCGTGACTGGGTGGCCTGTGATACACCACCCACAATGGCACTTGTCCGCTGAAATGATCCAGTGGCTAAGAAGTGCAGTACATTGAGGACCTTCTCCAGGGGGCTGAGTGCTTGGGAGCACAGGGTGGGTGATGTGAGGTCATCCTCCCACTCACTCACCAGGTCCAGTATGATGTGTGGTGGAAACCTGTACCTCCCATGCACCTGGTCATCAGGCATCCCGAAAAGGCTGGTTCTGGGTGTGAATATTCTGGCCCTGACTATCCTCCTCCTCCTCCTTTGGTAGGCCACGCCCACTGCTGCTAGGAACGGTATGTTCATCCTGGGTCTGAGCTTGTTATTTTGTTAGCGCGCAAATTAATGCGTTGCGTGTGTTGTAGGCAAGCGTGTGACCCGCGCACCCCTGAAATCCAGTACCCAGTCCAATAGCGTGTGGAAATTCCCGCGCACACCGGGATACAGGTGCGCTGACGTACTTGCGTGTGTAAGTGTCCGCGCACACCTGATATACACGTACATAGGCCAATCGCGTGTACGCGCACTTTTGTCCAATTACACGCGATGACACCCTGACGTGCTGTCCAATTACACGCGATGAGACTCTGCCGTGCTGTCCAATTACATGCGATGAGACTCTGACGTGCTGTCCAATTACACGCGATGAGACTCTGACGTGCTGTCCAATTACACGCGATGACACTCTGACGTGCAGTCTTTCCACGTGTGCTCTGTCATCACGTGCTGTGTGGGAAACACCCGTGCGGGTCACGTCACAGACGCGCTTACGCGCTGAGGGCCTTTGGTCCAATAGATTCGCGTATGCGTGCTGACGCGCTAAGGGCCTTTCCACGGTTTTCACGCTGACGTGCAGGATTTTCATGTGCCAAATCACTCCATACCAAGCTGGCCACGCGTAAGCACACGGAAGACCACGCTCCTGCCCAGAAGGCTGAACTACTGCCCCCCAGAGCCCCGAGCACGCTCCCACCTGCCATCTGCTGCTGCCTGACTGCCTGCTGCCCACGTGCACTGCCATCTGCTGCCTGCACACCCCTGCTGGAACCGAAGACTCCCGACTGGAATTCCATCGCTCCACAGCCCAGCCCCAGGACCCAGTTGCCCACCCACTCCTGCCTCTGGGGTTGTCATGTCGGGGCAAACACCATCTGTGACCACTGACAACCCCCGGCCAGAGAGGCAGAGGGGCACCAGCTTCAGTGCCACCGAAGTTGGTGTCCTGGTGGAGCAAGTCCTGGGGCAGTATGATGCCCTCTTCGGAAGTTCCCGCGCCGACAAGGAAGGACGGACTCGGATCTGGACTGACATCGTGACTGCCATCAACGCGGAGGTGGTGGCAGTCCGGGACTTACAACATGTCAGGAAGCGCTGGGAGGACTTCAGGTCCAGGACCCTGAACAAGGCCCGGCGCCTCTTGAAGGCAGCGGATGCCAAGGGGTGCCGGGGCCACTTGTTGGAAGAACAGATGGGGGTCCTGGAACGCATATCCCCAGCGCTCCACGTCCAGGTCCTAGAGAAGCAGACCCGTCTGGAGTCGAGCGGTGAGTGTACATGCATCCTGATTGTGAGCAGTGCGTGTGGTGATTATTCGGTATTGTGCCGGTTGCACATCTGTTTGTATGGGGTCGAGTATGGGTGGGGGTGTACAGGGCCGTGGGTCTGACACATGCGAGGGCTGTAATGTGTGAGACATGGATGGTGCTTGTGTGTGTGGGCTTGCATGGCAAATGCAGTTGTGCGTGCACACATGTTTGGATGAATGTGTATGTAAGTAGACATGTCCGTGATGTCAGGCATGTATGTTGTTTTCGGCTGCATGTATGAGCACTGTGTACATGTGCATGTGTGTGTATTTGTCAAGGGTGCAACAGTGATGCAACATGGATGCATGTGACAGCGGTATGTGGAAGCCTGATTGGCAGATGTGACATGGATGCCCGTCTGAACAGTGCGACACTTGGCAGAGGTGTAGACATGCATGCAAGTGTGGTGGTGTGTGTACATGTGTGGTGCACTTCCTGTGTTGCATGTGATGTCTGGCTCCCCTTTGGCTGCTGATGCTGTTGTATGTGTAGGGATGGTGGTGGCAGTTGCGATATGGCTGTGGTATGGCTCATGTGTGCGAGTTGCAATGACATGTGTGTTGGGGATTGTGATGACATGTCTGAGGTTTGCCAATGCCACTCATGTGCAACTGTCATGCGTGTATGTGTCCATTGTACAGTGCCCTGATGCCTGTGTTTTGTTTCTCCCTGTCTGCAGCGTCAACTGATGAAGAGGGCGCAGAAGGTGCTGTGGAGCACAGTGGCGGGGATCCGACCGCCAGCCGGAGACGCAAGGCCCGGCTCCCCTCCCGTGTTGTCATCTCGTCGGGGAGTGAGGAGTCCGGTGCCGCGTCCCAGGCCGCAGCTGCCGGGAGGAGGTCCAAGAGGCGGAGGTTGCAGTTGGACTCCTCGGCAGCAGAAGGGGCAGCTGGGACACCACAGGGCCCAACAGGGGAAGATGGCACGGAGTCATCCAGGTTGGTGGGGGGTTTGGTGGAGGAGGGGGCCGTGCAAGCACCAGAGACGGGGTCTGGAGGTGGGGATCCCACTGGTGCTAGTGGTGCAGTACAGGACCAGGGACAGGAGGCAGCACAGGCGGCCGCGGAGGTGCCTGTGTGCAATCCTGTCCCCGATCCTGTCCCTGCATCATCTTGCACCAGCAGGGATGCCTACGTCCAGACCCGTTTTCAGGGAGGGGATGAGCTGACGTCAACTGGCCTTCCTCTGCCTGCGGACGTGGCCATCCAGGTCCGGGTTGAGCCTGTCCTGGCTGGTGTGGCGTTGCATCAACGGGCCATGCGAGGTGACCTGCAGTCTTTTCATGGAGAGACTGCACGTCATCTCGAATGGCTCGTTGACCACGTCAGCCTGCTGGGACAGGTCACCCAGGCCGGATTCCTCCGTCTGATGGGGCTTGCTCCGACCTCCTCCTCAACTGGACCCCCTACGCGCCAGTCCTCTGTGCCATCTTCCCACCCATCAGTCACCTGGGTGCCCTGTGGAGCTGCCTCTGACGGTGCGGCCAGGCTGGTGGAGGAGGCATCCCTGCCACAGTCGGGAGTCGGAGGTCCAGCAGGGGTGGCCACATCAACAACTGCACCCCAGCCGGCGGAGGATGTGCAGGCAGCAGGAGGCAGTGCACGGGCAGAGGCAGAGCAGCAGCAGCAGCAACATGGTGGGAGACATGAAGGCTCGGGGCTTTCGACATCGGAGGGGCAGGCATCGGCCGGAGGGCAGGGGGACCCAGGACAGAGAGTGTCTTCCGTGTGGCAGCAGTTGGGCCACGCCATAGGTGCGGAGCGGCGGCGGGCGGAAGAGGCGTGGCTCACAATGGTCAGGGCGGAGAACTCCATGCGGAGGGCCCGGAGGCGGGCCGAGTGCCTCGAGGCAATCCGCAGGGGGTTGGAGGAGGACACGGCGTCCACGGACACGGCCATGGAACTGGACCGCCTCCGGGACATCGAACAGGAGTTCGATGATGCCCTGGCCCGGGACACCACAGAGTGAGCGGCTGGACTTGCCCGCCGCCTTTGTATGTAGTTCTTTAGTTTTAGGTTTCCTTTCTTTCTTATTATGATTTGGAGTCGACGGACACTGCTCCACTTTTTGTATATAGTTGATTTTTAGGTAGGTTTTTTAGTAGGTTTCCTTTGTTCAGTTGGGCTCATGGACCCTTGGTAGTTTTTTACATAGTTCTTTATTGCATGGAGATTTTTTTACTTTTGACTTTGCCCAAATATTTTTTGAATTCTGATTTGCAGTTTTGTGTTTTTATACGGACATGCAGCTTTTTTTTTCTCATTCACATTGTAGTTTGTTTTCTTTCTTTAGCATTCTTTATTTTTTTCAATACAATTTTGTTTCCATACTTCACTGTGTGGTATCATCTCATTGGTTTCATGCATGTGTTTTCCCATTCAATTGCAACCATTGTGTGTGACGGACATGGGTTCATTAGCTTCATGAACATTGGGGGTGTAACATGTGATTTCCATTTCCATGTGGGTGAATGGGTTACTTGGTAGGGCTTTTTGGCTGTGGAGGCTGTCCATTACGCACATGATTGGGGATTGTGAGGACCTGGTGGGGGCTGCCCATGGTGGCAGGGGGGTGGGGGTGGTGGGAGACATGAGTGAGGGCCTGGTGGAGGGTGACCCTGGATGCTGGGGGGTGGGGGTGCAGGGGGACATGAGTGGGGGCCTGGTGGAGGGTGGCCATGGTGGCAGGGGGGTGGGGGTGGTGGTAGACATGGGTGGGGGCCTGGTGGAGGCTGCCCCTGCACTGCTGGGGGGTGGGGGTGGTGGGAGACATGAGTGGGGGCCTGGTGGAGGGTGACCCTGGATGCTGGGGGGTGGGGGTGCAGGGGGACATGAGTGGGGCCTGGTGGAGGCTGCCCCTGGTGGCTGGGGGGTGGGGGTGGTGGTAGACATGAGTGGGGGCCTGGTGGAGGCTGCCCCTGCACTGCTGGGGGGTGGGGGTGGTGGGAGACATGAGTGGGGGCCTGGTGGAGGCTGCCCATGGTGGCAGGGGGGTGGGGGTGGTGGTAGATATGAGGTGGGGCCTGGTGGAGGGTGACCCTGGATGCTGGGGGGTGGGGGTGGTGGTAGACATGAGAGGGGGCCTGGTGGAGGCTGCCCCTGCACTGCTGGGGGGTGGGGGTGGTGGGAGACATGAGTGGGGGCCTGGTGGAGGCTGCCCCTGGTGGCTGGGGGGTGGGGGTGGTGGGAGACATGAGTGGGGGCCTGGTGGAGGCTGCCCTGCACTGCTGGGGGGTGGGGGTGGTGGTAGACATGAGTGGGGGCCTGGTGGAGGCTGCCCCTGCACAGCTGGGGGGTGGGGGTGGTGGGAGACATGAGTGGGGGCCTGGTGGAGGCTGCCCCTGGTGGCTGGGGGGTGGGGGTGGTGGGAGACATGAGTGGGGGCCTGGTGGAGGGTGACCCTGGATGCTGGGGGGTGGGGGTGCAGGGGGACATGAGTGGGGGCCTGGTGGAGGGTGGCCATGGTGGCAGGGGGGTGGGGGTGGTGGTAGACATGAGTGGGGGCCTGGTGGAGGCTGCCCCTGCACTGCTGGGGGGTGGGGGTGGTGGTAGACATGAGTGGGGGCCTGGTGGAGGCTGCCCCTGCACTGCTGGGGGGTGGGGGTGGTGGGAGACATGAGTGGGGGCCTGGTGGAGGCTGCCCCTGGTGGCTGGGGGGTGGGGGTGGTGGGAGACATGAGTGGGAGCCTGGTGGAGGGTGACCCTGGATGCTGGGGGGTGGGGGTGCAGGGGGACATGAGTGGGGGCCTGGTGGAGGGTGGCCATGGTGGCAGGGGGGTGGGGGTGGTGGTAGACATGAGTGGGGGCCTGGTGGAGGCTGCCCCTGCACTGCTGGGGGGTGGGGGTGGTGGGAGACATGAGTGGGGGCCTGGTGGAGGGTGACCCTGGATGCTGGGGGGTGGGGGTGCAGGGGGACATGTGTGGGGGCCTGGTGGAGGCTGCCCCTGGTGGCTGGGGGCTGGGGGTGGTGGGAGACATGAGTGGGGGCCTGGTGGAGGCTGCCCCTGGTGGCTGGGGGGTGGGGGTTGGGGGAGACATGAGTGGGGGCCTGGTAGAGGGTGACCCTGGATGCTGGGGGGTGGGGGTGGTGGTAGACATGAGTGGGGGCCTGGTGGAGGCTGCCCCTGCACTGCTGGGGGGTGGGGGTGGTGGGAGACATGAGTGGGGGCCTGGTGGAGGGTGACCTTGGATGCTGGGGGGTGGGGGTGGTGGTAGACATGAGTGGGGGCCTGGTGGAGGCTGCCTCTGCACTGCTGGGGGGTGGGGGTGGTGGGAGACGTGAGTGGGGGCCTGGTGGAGGGTGACCCTGGATGCTGGGGGGTGGGGGTGCAGGGGGACATGAGTGGGGGCCTGGTGGAGGCTGCCCCTGGTGGCTGGGGGTGGGGGTGGTGGTAGACATGAGTGGGGGCCTGGTGGAGGCTGCCCCTGCACTGCTGGGGGGTGGGGGTGGTGGGAGACATGAGTGGGGGCCTGGTGGAGGCTGCCCCTGGTGGCTGGGGGTGGGGGTGGTGGGAGACATGAGTGGGGGCCTGGTGGAGGCTGCCCATGGTGGCAGGGGGGTGGGGGTGGTGGGAGACATGAGTGGGGGCCTGGTGGAGGCTGCCCATGGTGGCAGGGGGGTGGGGGTGGTGGTAGACATGAGTGGGGGCCTGGTGGAGGGTGACCCTGGATGCTGGGGGGTGGGGGTGGTGGTAGACATGAGTGGGGGCCTGGTGGAGGCTGCCCCTGCACTGCTCGGGGGTGGGGGTGGTGGGAGACATGAGTGGGGGCCTGGTGGAGGCTGCCCCTGGTGGCTGGGGGGTGGGGGTGGTGGGAGACATGAGTGGGGGCCTGGTGGAGGCTGCCCCTGCACTGCTGGGGGGTGGGGGTGGTGGTAGACATGAGTGGGGGCCTGGTGGAGGCTGCCCCTGCACTGCTGGGGGGTGGGGGTGATGGGATACATGAGTGGGGGCCTGGTGGAGGCTGCCCCTGGTGGCTGGGGGGTGGGGGTGGTGGGAGACATGAGTGGGGGCCTGGTGGAGGGTGACCCTGGATGCTGGGGGGTGGGGGTGCAGGGGGACATGAGTGGGGGCCTGGTGGAGGGTGGCCATGGTGGCAGGGGGGTGGGGGTGGTGGTAGACATGAGTGGGGGCCTGGTGGAGGCTGCCCCTGCACTGCTGGGGGGTGGGGGTGGTGGTAGACATGGGTGGGGGCCTGGTGGAGGCTGCCCCTGCACTGCTGGGGGGTGGGGGTGGTGGGAGACATGAGTGGGGGCCTGGTGGAGGCTGCCCCTGGTGGCTGGGGGGTGGGGGTGGTGGGAGACATGAGTGGGGGCCTGGTGGAGGGTGACCCTGGATGCTGGGGGGTGGGGGTGCAGGGGGACATGAGTGGGGGCCTGGTGGAGGGTGGCCATGGTGGCAGGGGGGTGGGGGTGGTGGTAGACATGAGTGGGGGCCTGGTGGAGGCTGCCCCTGCACTGCTGGGGGTTGGGGGTGGTGGGAGACATGAGTGGGGGCCTGGTGGAGGGTGACCCTGGGTGCTGAGGGGTGGGGGTGCAGGGGGACATGAGTGGGGGCCTGGTGGAGGCAGCCCCTGGTGGCTGGGGGGTGGGGGTGGTGGGAGACATGAGTGGGGGCCTGGTGGAGGCTGCCCCTGGTGGCTGGGGGGTGGGGGTGGTGGGAGACATGAGTGGGGGCCTGGTGGAGGGTGACCCTGGATGCTGGGGGGTGGGGGTGGTGGTAGACATGAGTGGGGGCCTGGTGGAGGCTGCCCCTGCACTGCTGGGGGGTGGGGGTGGTGGGAGACATGAGTGGGGGCCTGGTGGAGGGTGACCCTGGATGCTGGGGGGTGGGGGTGGTGGTAGACATGAGTGCGGGCCTGGTGGAGGCTGCCCCTGCACTGCTGGGGGGTGGGGGTGGTGGGAGACATGAGTGGGGGCCTGGTGGAGGGTGACCCTGGATGCTGGGGGGTGGGGGTGCAGGGGGACATGAGTGGGGGCCTGGTGGAGGCTGCCCCTGGTGGCTGGGGGGTGGGGGTGGTGGTAGACATGAGTGTGGGCCTGGTGGAGGCTGCCCCTGCACTGCTGGGGGGTGGGGGTGGTGGGAGACATGAGTGGGGGCCTGGTGGAGGCTGCCCCTGGTGGCTGGGGGGTGGGGGTGGTGGGAGACATGAGTGGGGGCCTGGTGGAGGCTGCCCATGGTGGCAGGGGGGTGGGGGTGGTGGGAGACATGAGTCGGGGCCTGGTGGAGGGTGACCCTGGATGCTGGGGGTGGGGGTGGTGGTAGACATGAGTGGGGGCCTGGTGGAGGCTGCCCCTGCACTGCTGGGGGGTGGGGGTGGTGGGAGACATGAGTGGGGGCCTGGTGGAGGCTGCCCCTGGTGGCTGGGTGGTGGGGGTGGTGGGAGACATGAGTGGGGGCCTGGTGGAGGCTGCCCCTGCACTGCTGGGGGGTGGGGGTGGTGGTAGACATGAGTGGGGGCCTGGTGGAGGCTGCCCCTGCACTGCTGGGGGGTGGGGGTGGTGGGAGACATGAGTGGGGGCCTGGTGGAGGCTGCCCCTGGTGGCTGGGGGTGGTGGGAGACATGAGTGGGGGCCTGGTGGAGGGTGACCCTGGATGCTGGGGGGTGGGGGTGCAGGGGGACATGAGTGGGGGCCTGGTGGAGGGTGGCCATGGTGGCAGGGGGGTGGGGGTGGTGGTAGACATGAGTGGGGGCCTGGTGGAGGCTGCCCCTGCACTGCTGGGGGGTGGGGGTGGTGGGAGACATGAGTGGGGGCCTGGTGGAGGGTGACCCTGGATGCTGGGGGGTGGGGGTGCAGGGGGACATGAGTGGGGCCTGGTGGAGGCTGCCCCTGGTGGCTGGGGGGTGGGGGTGGTGGTAGACATGAGTGGGGGCCTGGTGGAGGCTGCCCCTGCACTGCTGGGGGGTGGGGGTGGTGGGAGACATGAGTGGGGGCCTGGTGGAGGCTGCCCCTGGTGGCTGGGGGGTGGGGGTGGTGGGAGACATGAGTGGGGGCCTGGTGGAGGCTGCCCATGGTGGCAGGGGGGTGGGGGTGGTGGGAGACATGAGTGGGGGCCTGGTGGAGGCTGCCCATGGTGGCAGGGGGGTGGGGGTGGTGGTAGACATGAGTGGGGGCCTGGTGGAGGGTGACCCTGGATGCTGGGGGGTGGGGGTGGTGGTAGACATGAGTGGGGGCCTGGTGGAGGCTGCCCCTGGTGGCTGGGGGGTGGGGGTGGTGGGAGAAATGAGTGGGGGCCTGGTGGAGGCTGCCCCTGCACTGCTGGGGGGTGGGGGTGGTGGTAGACATGAGTGGGGGCCTGGTGGAGGCTGCCCCTGCACTGCTGGGGGGTGGGGGTGGTGGGAGACATGAGTGGGGGCCTGGTGGAGGCTGCCCCTGGTGGCTGGGGGTGGGGGTGGTGGGAGACATGAGTGGGGGCCTGGTGGAGGGTGACCCTGGATGCTGGGGGGTGGGGGTGCAGGGGGACATGAGTGGGGGCCTGGTGGAGGGTGGCCATGGTGGCAGGGGGGTTGGGGTGGTGGTAGACATGAGTGGGGGCCTGGTGGAGGCTGCCCCTGCACTGCTGGGGGGTGGGGGTGGTGGTAGACATGAGTGGGGGCCTGGTGGAGGCTGCCCCTGCACTGCTGGGGGGTGGGGGTGGTGGGAGACATGAGTGGGGGCCTGGTGGAGGCTGCCCCTGGTGGCTGGGGGGTGGGGGTGGTGGGAGACATGAGTGGGGGCCTGGTGGAGGGTGACCCTGGATGCTGGGGGGTGGGGGTGCAGGGGGACATGAGTGGGGGCCTGGTGGAGGGTGGCCGTGGTGGCAGGGGGGTGGGGGTGGTGGTAGACATGAGTGGGGGCCTGGTGGAGGCTGCCCCTGCACTGCTGGGGGGTGGGGGTGGTGGGAGACATGAGTGGGGGCCTGGTGGAGGGTGACCCTGGATGCTGGGGGGTGGGGGTGCAGGGGGACATGTGTGGGGGCCTGGTGGAGGCTGCCCCTGGTGGCTGGGGGTGGTGGGAGACATGAGTGGGGGCCTGGTGGAGGCTGCCCCTGGTGGCTGGGGGGTGGGGGTGGGGGGAGACATGAGTGGGGGCCTGGTGGAGGGTGACCCTGGATGCTGGGGGGTGGGGTGGTGGTAGACATGAGTGGGGGCCTGGTGGAGGCTGCCCCTGCACTGCTGGGGGGTGGGGGTGGTGGGAGACATGAGTGGGGGCCTGGTGGAGGGTGACCTTGGATGCTGGGGGGTGGGGGTGGTGGTAGACATGAGTGGGGGCCTGGTGGAGGCTGCCCCTGCACTGCTGGGGGGTGGGGGTGGTGGGAGACATGAGTGTGGGCCTGGTGGAGGGTGACCCTGGATGCTGGGGGGTGGGGGTGCAGGGGGACATGAGTGGGGGCCTGGTGGAGGCTGCCCCTGGTGGCTGGGGGTGGGGGTGGTGGTAGACATGAGTGGGGGCCTGGTGGAGGCTGCCCCTGCACTGCTGGGGGGTGGGGGTGGTGGGAGACATGAGTGTGGGCCTGGTGGAGGGTGACCCTGGATGCTGGGGGGTGGGGGTGGTGGGAGACATGAGTGGGGGCCTGGTGGAGGCTGCCCCTGGTGGCTGGGGGGTGGGGGTGTTGGGAGACATGAGTGGGGGCCTGGTGGAGGCTGCCCATGGTGGCAGGGGGGTGGGGGTGGTGGGAGACATGAGTGGGGGCCTGGTGGAGGCTGCCCATGGTGGCAGGGGGGTGGGGGTGGTGGTAGACATGAGTGGGGGCCTGGTGGAGGGTGACCCTGGATGCTGGGGGGTGGGGGTGGTGGTAGACATGAGTGGGGGCCTGGTGGAGGCTGCCCCTGCACTGCTGGGGGGTGGGGGTGGTGGGAGACATGAGTGGGGGCCTGGTGGAGGCTGCCCCTGGTGGCTGGGGGGTGGGGGTGGTGGGAGACATGAGTGGGGGCCTGGTGGAGGCTGCCCCTGCACTGCTGGGGGGTGGGGGTGGTGGTAGACATGAGTGGGGGCCTGGTGGAGGCTGCCCCTGCACTGCTGGGGGGTGGGGGTGGTGGGATACATGAGTGGGGGCCTGGTGGTGGCTGCCCCTGGTGGCTGGGGTGTGGGTGTGGTGGGAGACATGAGTGGGGGCCTGGTGGAGGGTGACCCTGGATGCTGGGGGGTGGGGGTGCAGGGGGACATGAGTGGGGGCCTGGTGGAGGGTGGCCATGGTGGCAGGGGGGTGGGGGTGGTGGTAGACATGAGTGGGGGCCTGGAGGAGGCTGCCCCTGCACTGCTGGGGGGTGGGGGTGGTGGTAGACATGGGTGGGGGCCTGGTGGAGGCTGCCCCTGCACTGCTGGGGGGTGGGGGTGGTGGGAGACATGAGTGGGGGCCTGGTGGAGGCTGCCCCTGGTGGCTGGGGGGTGGGGGTGGTGGGAGACATGAGTGGGGGCCTGGTGGAGGGTGACCCTGGATGCTGGGGGGTGGGGGTGCAGGGGGACATGAGTGGGGGCCTGGTGGAGGGTGGCCATGGTGGCAGGGGGGTGGGGGTGGTGGTAGACATGAGTGGGGGCCTGGTGGAGGCTGCCCCTGCACTGCTGGGGGGTGGGGGTGGTCGGAGACATGAGTGGGGGCCTGGTGGAGGGTGACCCTGGATGCTGGGGGGTGGGGGTGTAGGGGGACATGAGTGGGGGCCTGGTGGAGGCTGCCCCTGGTGGCTGGGGGGTGGGGGTGGTGGGAGACATGAGTGGGGACCTGGTGGAGGCTGCCCCTGGTGACTGGGGGGTGGGGGTGGTGGGAGACATGAGTGGGGGCCTGGTGGAGGGTGACCCTGGATGCTGGGGGGAAGGGGTGGTGGTAGACATGAGTGGGGGCCTGGTGGAGGCTGCCCCTGCACTGCTGGGGGGTGGGGGTGGTGGGAGACATGAGTGGGGGCCTGGTGGAGGGTGACCCTGGATGCTGGGGGGTGGGGGTGGTGGTAGACATGAGTGGGGGCCTGGTGGAGGCTGCCCCTGCACTGCTGGGGGGTGGGGGTGGTGGGAGACATGAGTGGGGGCCTGGTGGAGGGTGACCCTGGATGCTGGGGGTGGGGGTGCAGGGGGACATGAGTGGGGGCCTGGTGGAGGCTGCCCCTGGTGGCTGGGGGGTGGGGGTGGTGGTAGACATGAGTGGGGGCCTGGTGGAGGCTGCCCCTGCACTGCTGGGGGGTGGGGGTGGTGGGAGACATGAGTGGGGGCCTGGTGGAGGATGACCCTGGATGCTGGGGGGTGGGGGTGGTGTTAGACATGAGTGGGGGCCTGGTGGAGGCTGCCCATGGTGGCAGGGGGGTGGGGGTGGTGGGAGACATGAGTGGGGGCCTGGTGGAGGCTGCCCATGGTGGCACGGGGGTGGGGGTGGTGGTAGACATGAGTGGGGGCCTGGTGGAGGGTGGCCCTGGATGCTGGGGGGTGGGGGTGGTGGTAGACATGAGTGGGGGCCTGGTGGAGGCTGCCCCTGCACTGCTGGGGGGTGGGGGTGGTGGGAGACATGAGTGGGGGCCTGGTGGAGGCTGCCCCTGGTGGCTGGGGGGTGGGGGTGGTGGGAGACATGAGTGGGGGCCTGGTGGAGGCTGCCCCTGCACTGCTGGGGGGTGGGGGTGGTGGTAGACATGAGTGGGGGCCTGGTGGAGGCTGCCCCTGCACTGCTGGGGGGTGGGGGTGGTGGGAGACATGAGTGGGGGCCTGGTGGAGGCTGCCCCTGGTGGCTGGGGGGTGGGGGTGGTGGGAGACATGAGTGGGGGCCTGGTGGAGGGTGACCCTGGATGCTGGGGGGTGGGGGTGCAGGGGGACATGAGTGGGGGCCTGGTGGAGGGTGGCCATGGTGGCAGGGGGGTGGGGGTGGTGGTAGACATGAGTGGGGGCCTGGTGGAGGCTGCCCCTGCACTGCTGGGGGGTGGGGGTGGTGGGAGACATGAGTGGGGGCCTGGTGGAGGGTGACCCTGGATGCTGGGGGGTGGGGGTGGTGGTAGACATGAGTGGGGGCCTGGTGGAGGCTGCCCCTGCACTGCTGGGGGGTGGGGGTGGTGGGAGACATGAGTGGGGGCCTGGTGGAGGCTGCCCCTGGTGGCTGGGGGGTGGGGGTGGTGGGAGACATGAGTGGGGGCCTGGTGGAGGCTGCCCATGGTGGCAGGGGGGTGGGGGTGGTGGGAGACATGAGTGGGGGCCTGGTGGAGGCTGCCCCTGCACTGCTGGGGGGTGGGGGTGGTGGGAGACATGAGTGGGGGCCTGGTGGAGGGTGACCCTGGATGCTGGGGGGTGGGGGTGGTGGTAGACATGAGTGGGGGCCTGGTGGAGGCTGCCCCTGCACTGCTGGGGGGTGGGGGTGGTGGGAGACATGAGTGGGGGCCTGGTGGAGGATGACCCTGGATGCTGGGGGGTGGGGGTGGTGTTAGACATGAGTGGGGGCCTGGTGGAGGCTGCCCATGGTGGCAGGGGGGTGGGGGTGGTGGTAGACATGAGTGGGGGCCTGGTGGAGGATGCCCATGGTGGCAGGGGGGTGGGGGTGGTGGTAGACATGCATTGTTGATCAGTAGTGCAAGGTGACATGTGGGTTGGCTGGGGGGCATGCCCATGGTGGATGGGCTGCCTGCGGGACATGAGCATGGGTGCAGGGTAGTCCCCCGTGGTGTGGGCTGCCTGCAGGGTCCGTGGAGGTTGTGGAGCGTACACCTGGGAGGGCCCACACAGCCAATTCACGTGTGGTACTCCCCAGAACCCCTGAAATACACATACCCTGCTGAAATCGCGTGTGGAACTTCCCGCGCACCCCTGCAATACACGTACCCTGATGAAATCGCGTGTGGAACTTCCCGCGCACCCCTGAAATACACATACCTTGCTCGCACTGGGCCAATCGCGTGTGTAACTTCCCGCGCACCCCTGAAATACACGTACCCTGCTGAATTTGCGTGTGGAACTTCCCGCGCACCCCTGAAATACACATACCTTGCTGAAATCGCGTGTGGAACTTCCCGCGCACCCCTGAAATACACGTACCCTGCTCGCACTGGGCCAATCGCGTGTGGAACTTCCCACGCACCCCTGCAATACACGTACCCTGATGAAATCGCGTGTGGAACTTCCCGCGCACCCCTGAAATACACATACCTTGCTGAAATCGCGTGTGGAAATTCCCGCGCACCCCTGAAATACACGTACCCTGCTCGCACTGGGCCAATCGCGTGTGGAACTTCCCGCGCACCCCTGAAATACATGTACCCTGATGAAATCGCGTGTGGAACTTCCCGCGCACCCCTGAAATACACGTACCCTGCTGAAATCGCGTGTGGAAATTCCCGCGCACCCCTGAAATACACGTACCCTGATGAAATCGCGTGTGGAACTTCCCGCGCACCCCTGAAATACACGTACCCTGCTGAAATCGCGTGTGGAACTTCCCGCGCACCCCTGAAATCCACGTACCCGGCCAAATCGCGTGTGAGACTTCCCGCGCACCCCGGTATACACGCACACATATTTTTTGTCAGCGGGTGTCCGTGTTTGTGGGTACCCCTTTGCACGTCATTTGTCCTGGAGGGCCACAGTATAGGACATTCATCATGGCAGTATATAGGTGCTATTTGTTGGCGCATCTTTTGGCGCACATTTCTTACAGCCGCAGAGACGCTACCGCCTGCTTTCTTGTGGCGGTCGTGTTTGTGCCTGTGCGCTGGTTTGAGCGTGCGCTTTTTTGCCCTATTCTATTCCATGAATACGTGTTGTAGGCGAGCGTGTGGGCGTTCCGCGCACTTGTGCCCTGTACTTCCCCCGTGACGCCCACGTTTTGGCAAGTTGTTCCCCATTCCGAGTGTTACGCCCGTGTTCCGCCTACTTTTGTTGCGTGCGCCGCGCTATGTGCGAATTTCGCTGTGGCCTGTGCGATTTTCGCTGTGACCTGGCGCACGCTGTTAGATGGCCTGTGCGCCAACGTGCGCTGCGCACTTTTTTATCGCACATCCGCTGGTTTTCTCGCGCACGGACTTCCATGAATCGATGCGCGCTGCTTTTCGTGCGATTTTCGCACTTGCACTGCCTGCGATTTTCGCTATTCCACTGCGATTCGCACGTTTTTGACCACTTGCGCCGCACTAATTATTCCATGAATCGGCCTGTCAATGTAGATCCCTAGTGAGCAGGAAACCAAAAAAGATTTTATAGGGAGAAGTTTCAAAAAAGCACCAGATTTCAACAATGTCAAAATACAAAAATAATCCCATAGCGCAAGACACAAAAGGAAAACACATGAGGAATCAGGTAAAGGAGAGTTGGGGTCTTATCAGGGAATATTTAAAATGGGATAGGAAACGAAGAAAAGTCGAATAGTTAGAAGATACATGGATCATAGCATTGTAGATAGGAAGATCAGATCAGGAAGGGGAATACAAAAGGATGAAAAATGTAGCAGAGGCAGCAGACACCTGTGGGGCTGTCAAAAGGAAAAAGACAGCACACAGTGGAAGAGGGGCACTAATCCAGCACCCGTCACACCACTAATTATGATAAGAGGATATTAATGGCATTAAGTGAGGATTTTCAGACAATGAAGAGAGAAAGGACATGTCAGTACCAGAGGAAGTTGAGGGATTCACGGAAGGAGAGGTGTCCATAGTTTCTGTTTTGATAGTACGTATAAAGGCTCTCAACTCAGCTGGGTCATCAAACATGACAGAACGACCCTTGTGTGTGATCTTAAATGAGCATGGATGATACAGACCATAATTGATGTTCAGCTGTTTCAGCGCAGGGTGAAGTGATAGAAATTATTTTCATCGTAGAGCAGTACTTTTCGCAACATCTTGTGAAATATACAGCTTGTTACCACACCAGGTAAGAGATTTCTTTTCCTTAGATGTAGAGAGGATGAATTGGAGTTGAGTGTATTCCAGCAAGTAGAATATGAGTGTTCTTGGTAGGGTTGGATGATCTAGAAGATTTGGATTGCCCAATGGGGTGTGCCAGTTGTATGTTAAAAGGCGTATCTATGGGCAAGTGAAGGATGGCTGGCAGTCATTTTTGTAAGAAAGTGATGGGGTCTGTTCCTTCACAACCTTCAGAAAGACCAGATATTCGAAGATTATTACGTCGGTTCCTGTTTTCCAAATCTTCATTATGTTTCTGAAGATCTTTGATGGACTTCTCAAGCTGTGCCACTGTGGGGGAAATATCCTCTACTAAACCCACTCTTCTCTCCACTTCCCCCATTCTATTTTCGAAGCCCACCCACCTGTCATCTAATTGTTGTAGCTTTTGATTTGTGGTTTAAATAAAAGGTTTCAAAGCTCTGATTTCATTTAGTATGGCTTCGATGGCTGGATCCGAAATGCCAAGCGGAGGCGGAGAGTCACTCTTGGGCCTTTTAAGGTTGGTTGAGGAGGTATTTGTGTTTTTTGTGACTGGTGCATTTTTTTGAATATTTTTACTGGTCGCCATTTATGCAGCAGATTGATGTTCAGCGTAGAGACACTAACACAGGGGTGCAAATGCCTGAATGGCCAAACAAAGCATGTAAAGAAGAATCCCAAAGGCCGATGTTAGGTGTAATGGTAGACAGCTTTGGCACCTGGAGTGGAGATTGGTTCTTGAGGTTGTATAGGTTAATGCTTTTAATATTGAAAAAACACTGAATGGTATGCAGCAGTATTATAATACCCTAAGAAGCAGACAGCAGGTGCATATGGGTATAATACAACTGGTTTAACTTGTTGATTTGCTAAAAATGTGCAGAAAGCCACTTGAGTTAACCTGCTTCAGTAATTGCTGACACAAATTGAAGCGAAAGTAATGTCTTAATACCCTCTTTCAAAGTATATCCAGTTAAATACAACTCTAAACTGTCATCTATATATAGCGATGTGTGACAGGGCACACTTTATTCAGAAGTGATGAAAAAAAGCATGTTTTGGCTCACACTATTTCTAATGTGAAAGGTTCGATAACAGTCAGGGAAAAATATTTGAAAAAAAACTTTCTGGTAAGGAAGCGCACCAGCGATTTATTGGTTGCTGTTATGTGCACATCAAACTGTCACCTTAGGCACAGAAAAGGTTGAGGGAGCATTGTAAATTAGTAAAATAAGAACATTACATCTGTGCCATGTGCAGCTCTCTGGGTCCGCCTGTGGTGGTGCTTATCAGGAGGAGGAGCCACTTGGGCCGAAGCCGGCGTGTCACAGAAAGAGTGATGCCGAGCATCTCCTCATGAAGAATGGTTGCAGTAGGAAGCAGCTGACGGTGAAGAGCACCGAACCGCAGACCAGACTCCAACAATGGCGAAACAACATCTGAGCTTCAGCGTTCTTTCCTTGAACGTGTACCAAGTATTCCGGTAAATAGAGTGTGTGGGAGAAGTTACTACGAAGACACTTAATGCCTACAAATGCTGAGGTGGGACAGAGCTGCCGACTCAAGTGCCCATCTTCTTTGGCACCTGGCCACGCCCCCCTTATGCTTATGCTTTTTTAAAACATTATTTGTACCGCTCTTATTTTTTCTGTACAGCGTTTTGGTGTATAGCGCAATATAAATAAAAATAAAATACATAAATAAAGTATTTGATACAGTATCCTCTACTGAGGGAAAATTCACATGCAGCAGACCCCGAGACTTGTCCTTGTCCCTACGTTTGTTCAACATTAATGTTCGACCTATGGTGGAGGTGATAACCTACACCAAATCCAGTTCCAAATGTCAGTGAATGACAAGCAGCTGTGCCTGGAGAAAGCATGGTACCATCACAGAATCATCACAGAATGCCTAGACCACAACCAACTAAGGATAGAGGAACTCTTTTCCCAGCAGAGTGTTTCCAACACTGAAATCCTTGTAGCCGGGGACCCAGAAAACAAATACTCTTGGAATGCCTTATACTCTTGGAATGAACCCAGCAAATGAAATAAAAGGCGGGGGGCCATTTCCAATGCTAACCTCTCCTTCTGACCACAGAGCAACATGATCATTAAAATCACAAAATCTGCACGATGCTCAGGAAAATGTGTCCACTCCTGCAAACCAGCCACTGCATGGAAACCAACCAGCAATGTAATCCTTCCCCAACAAGACTACTACACTACTTTAATGTGTGGGCACCTGCAACAGAAATTATGAAATCACAAAGTTTAACATAACGCTGGCAGATTCTCCCCCAAACGAAATAATTCTGAATCCATAAAACATCCACTCAACTGTCTCCAACTGGTTCTTCAAGGAGGAGAGATTTTTTGGGTTATCTATGCAAGCTCATTATCTCCCAACTAAGCCTCCCAATCGAGTTAATCCCATCCCACCCATCAGGTCATAGCCAACTGTAAAGAAAGCACAGAGACAAATCATTGAAGGTCCCAGGCAGCCATCTATGCAACTCATTGGGTCCTCGCCTGAGGGCATTTCCCAGTCTTACATCATGTTAAGATGTATTTCCAAAATCAACCTTGGGGGGGATTTTAGGAGGCCAGCATTTTATGGTGAACAGGAAGACAATGAAGTCTAGGAAAACCCAATCAAGGTAGGCAGCAGAGCGGCAAGGATTAGACCCCAGAGGAGTGCGGGAGTGGTCTTGGGCTACAACAAGACAGGCAGAGAACACTCCAATAATTGCAGTTAGACAGGTCAGTACAAAAATCTACCATGATTTATTAGGCCTTTAAAATACACATTAAATAATGAAATCTCTGTACAAATATTGTCATACTATTACTCTAAAATACATACATATATATATAATTACTTCTGTCAGAAGATAGAAAAGCATTTGATTGAAAACCAGTGCAATGCAGCTAAGTAGACAGATGGATAAAACGCTGTAGCACACTTTAGAGCAACACTGGAATAGTTCCTTATTACTTAGTAAATCCAGTCCTGAGATGGTTTTGGGCGTGGTGTCCTAATGTCAACTGTTCCAAAAATGTAGGTAGATTTATTATGTTATTGAACGATGCCAGTGGATGCGATTCAGAATTACAAAAAGTTCAGATAAGTAACGATCTCACTACATTAGGTTAGGCCCATGAGGGGTTCCTAGACTAAACCAGCATGGATCTAAGTAAGGAAAAAGTGATATAGTAACAGGACTTTATGCCCATGTTATCCAATGGAGTGTATGAGGTGAAAGGAACAGGTGCGTTAACTTACACCTCCTTACTCTGATTTCTCCAGAGACCACTGCTGAGATTCCAGATTCTGTTGGGGCATGTCTTCTGTGCTAGGTCCGGTCGATGGAAGCCTGGTGGTCACAAGTGCAGAGGTCCTTTTTGGAAAAAGGAATTTTTTGGTTCGGTCGGGGTACCTGAATTTTCTGTTTAAGGCACTATACAGTTGAACACCCTTGAGAAGAAATGTAGAACATTTCTGTGGAGCAGGTAACCTCAGGACTCCTTCAGGGAGCAAAGAAAACAGCTTGCAAAAGGAGTCACCATGATTAGGCAGCGACAGGCGATCTTCTATGGGCGAACATAGGAGTAATACACCATCTTTGCCGGAACTGTAACCACTATCTAAGGCTTCTTCCGAGCATTCACTGTTATCTTTGTGAAAAGAACTCAGGGCCTCATTACGAGTTTGGAGGTAGCCATGGTGCTATTAGTGCCATGGCTGTCTCCAAAATCGTGTCCGGGGTCTGTGAATGAGGAATTACCGGGTCATTCCAACCTTGGAGGACCCGGTAATTCCTCATTCACAAAACCAATCCCCATTCCCATTCCAGCCCCCATAGGGCTCAATGGGAATGGGGATGGAGATAATAACAGGCACGTTGATAACGGGCCCGTTATTAGCTCCTTGGCCCCCTCGCAGGACCCGGAAAGGACGTCTGGTTTTACCAGATGTCTGTTCCGGGTCCCGTGAGGGAACCTCGTAATAGGGCGGAATGGGTTTACCGGCACCGGCACCATTACTGGTGCCGGTAAACCCATTCCACCAGCCTCGTAATGAGGCCCTCAGTGACAATAGCTCGGCTCACTATTTTAACCAGATTGGACTATTGTAATGTCCTGTTATGTGGGGCTTTGAAGTCCAACATCCAGGCTTCTCCAATTATTCAGAATGACGCTGTACGTGTGGTCCTGAATGTTCCTAGAAGATCTCATATTTCCAACTTCAGGAGAGATCTTCATTGGCTCCCCGTGCAGGAGCGCATCCATTTTAAAATAGGCACCTTAGTGCACCACTGCGTTTATGGCAAATCTCTGGAATATCTTAAAGCCTTGGTACCACCTTATCAACCTACAAGAAATGTACGTTCTTCCACTCTTGCTCAGTTGCAGGGACTTAAATTCACATGATCCAGGGGCCTTGAAAGATCATTCTCGGTCATTGCGTCGTCCTTCTGGAATGCTTTACTTTTCAGGAAAACATTGAAAACACATCTTTTCAGGTAATTTCCTGGACATTGATAGATATGCCTTCCAGTGACATTTGACTCTCTCTCCAGATGAACATTGTCCTGTCCATTTGTTGTTTTTTTCTGTTCCTGTTGCGCTCCGATGCCTGTGGGCTGCCGGCACATTATAAACTTATTAAAAAATATAATAAATATAATCATGCCCTGCATGGCGTAGATTTGGACAAGAGCAGGCTGGAGCAGGAAAGTTGAAGATCACCCAAGTTCCAAGGATTAATTCAGAACATTGACTGCAGAGAGGTAGCCCAGGAGAGAGCTTATCAGTCCACCGAGTGGTCTAGGAACACTTCCAAAGGTTCAGCAGGCAAGGATTCTCAATCAAGGGCCAAGACCAGTTCATCCCACTGGTCTAAGGGTAAAATCACTGATGAGGGCCCTCTTGAGATCAGGCAGAGAAGAATGCCTTCCCTGGGACTTTACTGGAGTTGTTGCTGGTCAGCTATAAAGGCCGTCTTTGGGTAATCAGCGGCTGCACTTCGTTGTAGGGGTCTTGACTCCAATGATGATCTCTGGAATCACTAAACGAGTCCTGCTTTTATCCAAGATTTGGACTGGAAGCTCTCCCAGGTCCACCAATGGTAACGGTCTACACCATTCAAACTGGCAGTGGCTATCTAAACATCAGTAGTCACCGGCCACATATTCTGACGAGCAACAGATATTGTGCAGAAGTAAAAAGTTCAAACAACACTTGAAATGACTTGTGAACAGAGGAGTACATCCCCACAAGAGGACGGATAGGACTCCTTTACAATTGACTTGCATGCATTTGTCACCAGCTGTGGTTCGTAGAAGACCCTACAGCTGCATTGGCGTCCCATTGTCATCGATACAAGTGCCTCTTGGCACATAATCCTGCATCAGGTGACCCTAGCATTATGAAGTGGCTAAGTCCTACTCCTCTCAGCTGATATAAGACTATAAACCCAAAAATGAATCTGTAACCTCCCGACATGTTCCTAATTCTAACTCAATCCCATGTCCCCTGCTTCGAACAAAAGTAGACAAATATTTTCCACTCTACCTGGTCTAGTGCGAGTTCGATCCTGTGCAAATTTCCTCTCCAAATTTGCAGTTAAGTATGTGAAAATCTACAGAAATATTTGCAACATTTCATAGGGGAAAAATCTGTGGCAGAAACCTGAAAGTCTGTGGCATGATGCTGAAAATGCACACTACTCTCTCTCTCGTTTATGCTATAATTGAATAATCAAGCTCCAGTAAATTAAGCTGCATTCACTATTTGAAAATCCATACTTGTTAAAAAATCTGCAGCGTTTTCTGTGCCACAGATTTGCACTGTCTCCGAACAGCAGGATTTGACTGGGTCAGAAACCTGTCGTGGGCATGTAAAAGTGGCCCACAGTTGCAAATAGCATCATTCCTTTTGTGACAGAATGTTTGATTAGTACCCAAAGGTGAATTTTTTGTCTTTAAAGGGTATGTGTTCAGTAAACACTGTTCAAAACTACTAGCCGCATAGTTAATTTTCTAATCAAAGTGTCCCACTTTGGCCCAAAAACTGGCCCATTTTGATCAAATCCCTGGTCCACGCTCGCATGGTGGGCATGGAATTCGTGCGTTGTCCTGTCGCCCCATAGGCCAGTTTGAGCGTGCCGAACAGTGCTACCATGTTTTAAAAAGAATGTTATAATACACAGATTATAATGTCATGTAAAGCAGGCACTGTGATTGTTTACCAGCCTAGCCCTTTTGCCACGTGGAAGTGTGCGCTCGGTAGCTTGCCGCACTCGGCCCACAGCAAATTTAATTATTGATCTACATATTATTGTGTAAGGGATCAGATGGTGGGCAGCAATTTGTTTTCTTAATTTTTCTTGCTTTGTGTTAAAACACACAATGGGGGTCATTATGAGTCGGGCGGTAGGGGATACCGGGCACCGGTAAGGAGACCAGTGCCGGTAATCCCCTACCGCCCAATTCTGAGGGACCACAAGGGTCGTGTGGTCAAACCCCACATCCCTTACGGGTCCCGCTAAGGGACCAGGGTGCAAATAACAAGCTTGCCATTCGCAAGCTCGTTATTTGCACCCTCCCCATTCCCATTGAGCCCTATGGGGGCCCTACGGGGGCTCAAATGGGAATGGGGAATGTTTTGTGCAATGGGGATTTACCGGTCCCGCCAGGGTCGGACTAGACCAGTAAGTCCCCATTGCACAACACCGGACACGGTCACGGAATGGGAGGCAGCCATGGAGCTAATAGCTCCATGGCTACCGCCATACTCGTAATGACCCCCAATGACTTGCAGTGATAAATGGTGATAACACAGTGATGGGCTCCCAAAGAAATACCCAGTACAAGTAATGAAATACACACAGGGACAAATACAAGAACATTCATAAACCTATACTGTGATATGGTCTGCATGGTTTCACCCTGGCAAATCGAATGTTGCTGCATTTAAATTAATATATATATAGATTCAAGGAAAAAGTGTTAGTTGCAGGGACGTTAAGGTGAGAGCTTAACGCAACAAAACCTCTGAAATTCAGCTAAAGCCACCTTAACTTTGCGTCCCGTGTTGCGCAGCCTATGACCACGATGATGACACCACAGATGATATCACTGATGACATCCCTTGTGTCATCACTAATGACATACACAAAATTCAATATATAAAAAAACTGCATACTATTTAAAGATTATTTTTACTTTGTAAAGTACTTGTTTTATTTGAATTTTAACATGTTAATCACTTACAAAAGACACACATAAAGAGATATACATCTATGTACATGTTTTCAAGCAAATGTTGAATTTTAAAACTTCAGTTCTTTTCTATACATTTAGAGTTATAATAATTTTTTTTCAATACCCATGTACTGAGATTTTAAAATATCTCCTAGTAGATAGTTGTTTCTTGTTTTAGAGGACTTCTTATGTTATTTAGAAAATGATATGTGTACACATTTTTCTTACAATAAAACAATTGAGGATTTACATTCGGATTTAAAACATAGTAAACACATTCAACATGTGTCGCTTTCTATTTATTTCTACTAATTATGTTTGTAAATGTATATGCAGATTATATATAGTGAACATGTCTTAGATATATTTGACACAAACAGGCACATTCTAAGCAGTGTACTAGTTATAATTCAGATATCTTTTACCAAAGTACCACAGAGGAAAGCTTCACAAGTAGTGATATGCTGCATGTGTAGCCGTTTATTGTTTTAAACAATGTACTCATTGTTATGAACAATTGTAAAATGCTAATACCACACATGTAGAAACGTAAGGGTGGTTTAAATATGGGTAAATACCTAGAGTGACCTTGATGCCATATATTATGATATTAGTGATGTCACCAGTGAAGTCATCAGTGGTGCCATCAGTGAAGCAATCAGTGATTTCATCAGTGATGTCATAAATGGCATTAATAATGTCACCAGTGCTGTCATCAGTGATGTCTTCAGTGATGTCACCATTGTGTTCCTAGGCTGCGTAACAGTGGGCATGAAGTTAAGGGGGCTTTAGCTGAATTTCAGGGGTTCTGTTGCGTTAATTTCTCACCTTAACGTCCCTGCAACTAAAGGTTTTCCTTGAATTTCAAGGGTTTTGTTATTCCATAGATTTTTTCAGCACATAGTCAGTGGCCACGGCCTACGGCCTTGCCTACTGTCCATTTTGAAACACTACCAGACCACTATCTATAGCCTTCGGTCATGGCCAGTGTGCACAGCCATTGGCTGTGCTCACTTTCCATTTTAGAACACTACCAGACCACTAGCCATGGCCTTCAGCCAAGGACGGTGGGCCCGGCCACTCTATGGGCCTCATTACGACCCGGGCGGTAAGGGATTACCGGTACCGGTAAGGGCACTGGTGCCGGTAATCCCTTAACGCCCTATTCCCAGGTCCCTTTGCGGGTCCTCCCTTAACGGCTGGTAAAACCCCTGACCTCACTGTACCTGTAAAAAATATCTATTTGGGTACAGAACTACAGATGCTCTCAGCTTTTTGGAGTCTTATCATAGCCTTATCATAGTCTTATCATAGCTGCAAATATCGGAAATAAAATGCTTTCCTGCCCCCCCCCAGGCACTCACCAAGTGTTGCTCTCCTCTGTGCCTGCTTCCCACCCACCTATGATCGCCTCCTCACCTCCCCTGCCCTCTCCCATTCTCCCCACAACACATGCTGTTTCCATGACACAGTTTGCTGTCAGATGCAGCCATTCTGTCTAAACCCGAGGCTACAGAAAACCTTTGTGTTGCAAACTCAATCCCTGGACCCCCCCACCCCCAAATTTCACTTGGTGTCCTCCCCCCCCCCGCCCCACCACCTCTAGACTGATGGCACTTGCACATTTCTTTTAAACTTGGAAATGGCTTTTTCCTGCATTTCATTTTCCGATAACCTCGGCTATATCGTGGCCATCTATTGCATTGAGCAGAAACAAAGATGGTGGCTGTTTCATTTCTAAAAACCCACGGTTTTGGCAATTTCCCAGAGATATAGCTATTTTGTCAACCTTAAAAGGATATATGGCTGATTCCACCCTGCCAGGATTCAAGCTTGCAAAGTGCAGGATGCTGCAAGGCTAGTGCTTAATGTGTCAGCTATCCTCCGAGACGCTATACTCCAGAGATACTAGACTTACTGAAAAAAGTTGTGTGTGTTATATAACAATGGGGCAAGTATCTGCCATTTCATGGGAACATAATGTATCTGGGTATTTTATAGCAATAGCTAGTATCTGACATTTGTGTGTGTAGTTCGAATTTGATGGCAAAAAGAAAATTGTCTGCTGTGGGTATCTGGCATTGAATGGTAATGCCTATTAAGATTTGACTGCATCACACATGATGTCAAAACCTAACTTATTTTGTGTTTTTTTGGAAATATGATGTGACACAATGAATTCACTATCATAAAAAGCCAAAACTGTTGTCTTTAACAACACAAACAACACTTATACGCATACAAGACTAAAGACAAAGACACATTACATCAACCCCCACCCCACTCCCATAATCCACCAAACATATTAATTCTGTACCTTACTCAAACAATTCATTAAAAGAATCCCAATTGTCACAATATTCAGTCTCTCGATGAAGCCGAAATGCTCGAGACCTTTCATACTTTGAAAGTGTGCGCATATCCACCACCCAATTATCAGTATGTGGCTTCTTACGTGTCTTCCACACTTTCATAATATGGAGTGTGAGGGGAGATTTTTTTTTTTACTCTCACCAATATGTTTTAATGTTGTTCATGGTTTAAAATTAAATAAAGTTGGTTAAAAAAAATTAAAAAAAAACTGTTGTCTTTGCCAGTGCTTGTTTAGTTTTTCTTGCCTGCTGGCATCAGCACAATGTTGCTGCCTTTTTCCAAGGATCTAGGGAAACAATCAAATACTCCTGAACAGGTTTTAACTCTGACTCGGTTAGGCTAAGCTGAGCTGTTGGATCACATGTGAATTGGAAATAAATTGGTCAATTCAATTTGCAGATGCCTAAAGGATGTCCTGCAAAAACATGAATCCCACGGCAGAGGTAAGAAGAGGACAGTTTCCCCAAATTACAGCATCCAAGGGCAATGGGTCTTGACCGGATCTCTGGTAAGGAATAGTTAGAAATTTCTTAAAACACTCTGGGGGTCATTATGAGGTTGGAGGTAATCATGGCGCTATGCCTCCAAAACCTCACTGACTCTGCCCTGGTGAATGGAGCTATTACTGCCCCATTCCAAGGTTGGTGGGGCGGTAATTCCCCATTCACCAGGGCCCTTCCCCATTCCCATTTGAGCCCCCATAGGGCTCAATGGGAATGGGGAAGGCCCTAATAACGGTACCGCAAATTGCGGTGCCGTTATTAGCTCTAAGGTCCCTTTGCGGTTCCTATCCTGATTACCGGTACCGGTGCCCTTACCGGTACCGGTAATCCCTTATCGCCCGGGTCGTAATGAGGCCCTCTGTGTGATCCTTGGTGCACGTTTTGCAGGGTTGAAAAGCTACGCTGTCTTTAGTAATGTTAAGCTGTTACAGTACACACAGGCTGTATTTGGGAGTCATTATCTGGAGAGGATGATTTTATTTTTTAAGTCTGCCTGACGGTCGAATCTGCCTTTCTCAGCTTTCTGGAAGCAATGACACTTTCAATAACTGTGTCAAATCCTGTGATTGGCTCAGATCATCCAAACCGTCAATAGCGTATTTCCTCTCAGTTCCATTGTTACACCAAAGCTCGGACTGAACTATCCGGTCATAGGGCAATGCCGCAAGTGCAAGCCCAACACGTTTGGGAACCGGAAGTAATGACAACGTCTGTAGTAGCGCGTAATTCTGGTACTACGACGATCTTCCACACGCATTCCAGTGTTGCGCCAAGGCTCTGACTGACCCTTAGGGCAAATATAGGTAACATATCCAGGCCAGGCCTTAGGGGGGGTGAGCCGGGTGACGAACTGGCGTAGTGGGAGAAGGCGCAGCAGGCGGGCGCATTCAATGTCAATCGGGTGCTGAGCACCCGATTGTCACCAAATGCGCCCCACCGCCGAGGGCGCCTTCACCAACAAAAGGCACCTTAGCCCCCCGCCACGCCAGCTCTGGGGAGTCTTTCAACGGCTCCCCCGAGCTGGCGTAGTGGCGGCGGGCACCTCATTGATAGGCAAGGCGCCCGCGGAGCACATTTAGGAACAATAGGGTGCTAATGCACCCTATTCATAGAATTGCCTCCTCGCAGGAGCGAGGAGGTTTAAAACAAAAACAAAAAAAATAAAAATGTGTCACTCCGTGGCCACGCCCCCTTGACCAGGGGCACGCAGGGAATGGGGGGCACCAATCCGCCCAGGGCGCTGCTGCCCCTAAGGCCGGCCCTGCACATATCTATGTACCCATTTAGAGTTGTAATGTTGTTGAAACATATACTTGTATGATATAGAAAGGTGATGAGACTTTTGTCTTTTTTAGATATCTCGCTGTGGTGGCATAGTGCTTTTCATGACTGTTGCGATTTTGAATATCGCTTTAATACATATGAGGGAATGTCTATATTTGACTAATTAATGTAACCTTCATCTTTGTCTTGGAGTTTAGCTGACCATTATGTGTTAGCTCAGCATATTTACATGTTATGATTTTTTTGAAGTTGATTTACATATTATGAATATGGTATGAGCCTCCTGTAAACTGTGCTAATTGGCTGTCTAACTAATGTTGTAGACAACCCATGCGTTGGGCTCTTCTTTTCTTTAAAACATTTGGAAATTAAAAGAAGATGTTAATTAAAAGAGGATCATTGTGAAGATGATGCCTTGAGTTGTTTTTGAAAATATTTTTACAATTGTCAAATGTAATTATTCAAACATATCAATTTGAGCTGAATACCAGCATTTAATATTGCTTGTTTTGCACAAGGTACAGGTGTGCAGGTGACGGGAGTCTCCATTAACTTGGAGACTCATTTAGTCTATAGGACAATGTGGCAATGGCGGAAGTACAGGCACTTCAATCAAAGTGGGCCCATATTTGTACCCAAAATCAGCCCGTTTGGTGAATTACTTCAAGTTTTGATCTGTGCTACGGGTCTGATAGTGCCACACATTTTACTGACAAGCTCCCCATTGGGTATACTCAAACAGCCTTCACAAAAGGAACACATTGCCATTCGGGACTATGGGATATGTTTTCACTGGTGCCCAAGCCGATTTGATGCCGCAGTCCGAATCCGGTTGCACTTTAGGATGCAGATTTTAACCGATTAACCATATCTTGCCAATAAAAACATGAGCAGAATAAGGGTACGCCAGCTGGTGGACGAGAGCATTTGAAGTGGATGCAATTTGTTTTCACCAGTTCAGTGGATATGTCTGAAAGTTTGCCTTAACTTGTGGCATTCGGGCCTTCTTAACAGAGCATGTGCTCACATGTAACAGAACCAAGTGCTTATAACAAGTGTCATTAAGTCACAGATTACAGCCTACTGGATGATGCACAGAATACTCCACATGGGGCGCACACATTGCTACCTTCCTGCTCGTGGTGCCCCTACCAAACCTTCCAGGGACCACAATGCTTTGCTCCAGTCCCTCCACCAGAATACTGACGCAATCTTAAGCAACCTCGCCCCAGCATCACTAAGAAATCAAAATTCTGAACTTAAGTGTGACAAATGGACTTCTGCCCTGCAGGAGTACAGGGGTGAGCAGAGGCTGATGCGCCTACTCATCTTCATATTTTGACAAACCAAAAGCTAATCCAATCATAAAGGGAAAACAGGCACAATTAAGAGATACATCTCCTTCACCTTTTGCAGTAACGTGGGCTGAGGGAAGGCCATGCTCTCAAAAATGGTATGAATGTGGTTCAGCAGCAGCCCACACAGCGAAGTATGCCAGTCCAAAATAAAGGAATGTCCTATCAAGGTTGTTGGGTAAGTCCTGATCCAAGTACAAACAAATCAATCCAAAAGGGCCGAAAATTAATTCACAAGATATGATAGGAACAAACATGTATTATAACTGCCAGGTTTTATAGCATGTTACAGAAAAGAAAAAGACAACAAATGTTACAACTCTTACATTTTCCAGGCTTCTGATTCGCCTGCATCATGTGAACTATAAGTGTTTCCATACATTTCCATACATTTCTTAACTCTATTGGTTTAATCTAGTGATTAAATGGTTAACTTATTTGCATTTGAGCTCACCTCCATTTGCACGCTTTCTTATTGGCTGGGTCATTTGTTAGACGTGTATCAGCTAAACATAACATGGAAGGATTACGTATATTTCAACCAATGCCTATGTGAGGTGTTGACAGTATGGCATTGGGTTAGTAACATGACATCCTCTCCTATTGACCTAAGCGGATTGGCACCATCTTATTATTCTCATCATTGTGAACTATTTATCTCTGTTATACTTTACAACTTGTCGTTGGAAATATCCATGCCTGGCTTCCTTTTATCATGATTTCATCTACCCTGCCTTTTGACCTTTCATGTTGGGATTTAGCTGCTTGTGAACTTCATTCTTTTATAATGGCAAGGATATGTTTATGTATTATATGTGCGTGTGTTTATAAAATGTGTGACTACATGAAGGTGTCTTTATTTCTATTGTGGTCATTCCGTGAGGGTTGTGTGTGATCTTTTGGGAAACTAATCAATTATTCCTAATCAATCCTACTTCATGGGTAATAGCATTTTTCCTTAACCAATGTAGACTTATTGGTGCGCTTTATCCTGCAGAGGGCAGTGTTGTGTCTTATTCACTCTGTCTTAACAGACATATCTTCCACCAGTTATTACTTTGCTCTTACAGGCTTATGACCTTCATTGTATTACATTTTAAGATACTGTTCTAGAACTCAATTTGTTATATATGTCTTTCCAATGCTTGCCTGGGAACTCGACTAATACCATATGGTTTGACCAATCAATATGCAGTGTTCTGTCCTTTAGTATTGGGGCCTACTATCTCTTTTGTTGCTCTTCTCACTACGGCATCTCAAGCCTGGGAACTGCTTCGCCTCCCTAGTCTTAGCATATCACTGCGCAACATTTTACTGTGCACTCTGGAAAGTTACAGTTGAGATGTGTGTTTGCTTCTTTGCAAAGGTTTGGCTAATATTTTCTGCTGCAGGAGTGATGATTGCCATCCTTTTGAGGCAGGTAACTAGGTTTTGAGGCCTGCGTGTATTGTGTGTACTGTGTATTCAGTTAGTGTAAAAGGCCACTGGCATACATTATTATTGTCAATGTGTGTTACATTTCCCTGATTAATGCTGAATCCAGCTGTGCTTACTATGGCATGGGGTTATGCCAACTATAGGGTGAATGTGCTTTTGTTCACTAGAGCATGGATACTCGTGCTTTGTTAAGCCTTCCTAAAGGATTCTCTTATGGATATGTGTGTGTGTGTGTGTAATAGCTGCCTTCCATGCTGCTTGCTCATTTCTACAGGGACTTTCACAGCTTGTACTTACGTGCGCATTTAAGGCGCTGGATGTACTCTCCAATGCTGTTGTAATCACCCAAATTAGCCCACTCCCGAACAAGGTTCTATAATAACTAACTAGAAAACACTGTAAAACCCAATCCTTGTAGAAGGAACACAGAATATGCAAGGATATTTGTCAATAGATGCAGCACTCTGGGTAATGAGACAGGGGCGGTGGGGAAGAAAATTAAAATACCACAACGTTCAAAAGGGATATTTCTTGAGGTTGCAGTCTCTATGGCCCAGGTATGGACCAAGCAGTTCTTGGTGGTCTGGCAGCAGCAAACCAGACGTCTTGGTGCTGTGCAAAGATCGGGAGAGTGCAAAAGACAGCATCGGAGGGTCCTGGTGGTTCAAATGTGTCCAACAGTTCATGAAACACAGCTCCAAGCAGGTCAATGGCAATAAACGGTATCCAGTAATGTAATCTCTGGAAAAAAACATTGAGGGTTACTCGATATTTTTTTAAAGGCACTATCCAACATTTTCCCCAAATATTCTAGGACTGGAGTTTGTATATATCATTGCACCAGTCCATAAATATGTTGGGAAGGGTGATACGTGCTTTAAAAAAAATATCAAGTCACCCGTGATGTTTTTAGCAGTGATTATATCACATATAACCCGAAGAACACTATGATCCTGGCTATCTAGGCAGTCAGGATTCTGTGAGCCCCAATCCTGGTGCTCAGGGACAGCGATGAGTCCTTTTCTATTACTCCTAAATAGGGGGAGGCTGGCTCAAAAAAAGGGGTCCTGCAACAGAGTGATGTCCTGGGTACTGCTATGGCTGGCAGAGAGGCAATTCTTGCTCCAGCAGAGGTCACTTCTCAGGTTACTGTGAGTCCCACTGCAGGGACCGAGGGGCAAGATGGGTTGTTGTTCTCAGGCTCCCAAACACGGAGATGACTGACACATAACTGCTAAGGTCCTTGGGTCCACTGTGGCTATCAGAGAGGCAGGTTTTGTTCCAGCAGCAGGTTCACCCCCAATGGTCCCTGGGGACGTGTAGGGGGCAGACCTTGCCTCTGCCTTCGAACACAAGCCTCCACCTCACAACTGGAGGACTCTGGAAAAGACTGCTCTTCTTCATAGGTTGGAGTCCAAACGATTATTCTAAGAACTGGTGGGAGATCCCGTCTTTTAAAGGTAAAAGTCCACAGGTGCTTGAACTAAAGCTTCCTCGCCTTAGTGGCCCAATCCCTGTTTTTAAAAGAAGTGGACTTTGCCCTTCTGACGTCACACCCAAAGTGCTTTGCTCTAGAGCAAGTGGAGAGGGCAGGAAGAAGAGAGAGAGGCAGATAGAAACAACATTACGACCTTGCTAGACCCGATAATTGCCCTTTTCTGGGCACTGGAAAAAATGTGTCCCCATTCCCATTTGAGCCTCATAGGGCTCAATGGGAATGGGGAGGGTGGTAGCACCGGTACTGTTAATAACGGTACCGGTGCTACCGTCATGTTCTGCTCGCGGGTGCCGGTACGGCCACCAGGTCAGACCTGGTGGCTGCAAAGGCTCCTGCGAGCAGAACTCGTAATTTGCTGGTACGGTAACAACGGTACCGGCAAGCTTACCAGTACCGTTGTTACTGTACCAGCAAACTCGTAATGATTGTCTTACAACCACCTTTCCTTAGGGTACCTATGTTACGGGTTAGAGTATGAAAATGTATCATATTGATAATCTTCATTTTCAGTAAAAAGCTTTCATATACCCAATGATAGTTATACACATTAAAAACACTAGTTATGTGACCCCATCATTGTTATGTGTAAACTGAAACTGAAAATCAACTTATCTCAGTCTTGCTCCCCCTACAGCTTTTCAAAAAAACAATTGTACTGCAAATGTATATACATTATTATAGGAAATGAAGGGCCTCATCAAGTTGGACGGTATCCCAGCAGTAAATACTCCAGAATACCGCCCAACGCAATTACTGTTACCGCCACTTGGTCCGACGGTATTATCGACGGATCACAAGTGGTGGTGGTAGTGTAAGTCCCCATTTTATTTGTCTATATGACTCAATGGGGGATTTCGACGCAATTGCAGTGGCGGTAATTGCACCACGGTAATTGTCCCGAAAATGGGTGGAAACACAGCAGATTTACCTCCAGCTTAGAGCTGGAGGTGAATCATCTAACTTTCTGCCCAACTCATAGTTACCTCCTCCTTTTTACCGCACCGCCCAACTTGACGAGGCCCAAAGTCTTAATTTAACCACTCCAGTTCTTCATTCAGCCCAATTAAGTGGTGCTGGGTTATAACGAGTAGTCGTTCCCATTTTCTCCATTTTAATACTTGAGTTTCTTTCTGTCTGATTGACGTAATCATTGTCCACCTAATATCATTTTAATTTTGTCTGGCTGTTATCAAAAGTGGTGCTAATGGGGTTGTCTCATTCTGGCCTACTGCAGCTTCTGTGTTCTCCAATTCGAATACAGATGGGTCTCGTGGTCATGTTGATGTATTGTTTTTGACAGGAGTACACAGTAATGTTTAATCGCCATATTTGAATTACAAATGGCAAGCATATTTTTTCGATCCTCCCTTTAATCCAATATCTGTCTCTGTGGTGTGATGCGTACATCTACAGCTCATGCAGCAACTCATGCAGCAATTACAAGCATAATGTCCTGTTGCTGGTGTAAACCCCACATCTCTGATGGGAATGCCTTGAATGATTCATTTCTAATACTTCTGCTCTTTTGTAAGCAAATATGGATGATTCTATGTCAAGACCCGGAGGCTCTTATGATGCTATCTCTTTTACTTTACATGGCTCTTGTAGTTTGAAACTCGACTGCTCTTTCCAATCACGTGATGCCCCTCCACCAATCACAGGGGCTGTACCCCTATAATCCTCTCAGTCTTTCCTCCATCCTCCCTGTCATTTGCAGCTCCAGCAGCAGATAAGTACCTTATTTCTCATACTTTGTTCCGGGGGACATGGCGTTGTCTGAAGCTGCCGTTGCTGCGAAAGGGCTGCTTTTCAGGAGGTGGTGGTTCTGAGTGCTGGCTGATATAGCTAGGGATTTCTGGCACTACTGCTTGGACAGGGGCCTGAGTATAACCATGGAATATCTTCCCGGGCTCGTCAATACGAGGTATCTCAGGGACTCCAGTGACTGGCGGTTAAACCGGGCAGTGACCCTAAAGTTAATGCAGCGAAAGGAGCTGTGCGAGACAGACCTCTTTGTGTCCAGGTTGAACCACCAGTTGGATCGTTTATTCAGTTGGAGGCCAGACCCTGAGGCAGCAGCCATGGACACATTTCTCCAACGCCTGGGGCCCGGCATGGACTATGCGTTCCCCTCCTTCGCGATGATGGTGAGGACTTTGACATTCGTGAGGCGCCAGCAAGCAAAGCTGGTGCTAGTGATACCAGATTGGAGAGGTCAAGCTTGGTTTCCCGATCTCCTAGAGCTTTCCTGTGACAGGCTGGCCTTTCTTCTGGACCGGGAAGACATTCTGCAGGACCTGCCAGGACTCCCTCACCCACTAGTCCTTCCGGGGACTCTCAGGTTGATAGCGTGGGTGATTTCAGTAGCGCCTGGAGAAGGCCAGGCCTTTTGGGAGAGGCTGCTGGACGCCTCATCTGAGAGTCCTGGGCCCCTAAGACGGTGAAGTCCTATAGAACAGCCTGGGCCAGGTGGCGCAACTTTTGTGTGACTAGGAATGTACATCCCACTGCTGCAGATGTGATACATGTAGTGAACTTCCTAGCAGTGCTAGCAGCACAAGGCACATCATCCAGGATGGTCAACACCTTCAGATCAGCCATTTCGGCAAGTCACATGCAAGATCTTGGCACACTGACTAGTGAGCATGCCCTAATATCGAGATTGCTCAAAGGAGTGAAGGCCACCCACTCACCAGTGCCGGAATACTCACGCTTATGGCACATGAACAGTCCTATGTCTCTTTATAAGCTGGCCAGATAAAGGCGAACTGATGCTGAAAGCAATTACAGACAAATTGGCTATGTTTTTCTGTCTGCTGGCATGCAAGCGAGTGTCCGATGTGGGGGTTCTGTTGGCAAGGGGTCATTCTCCCTGGAAGGGGTGACTTTCCACATCAGAAGGAGGACGAAGACAGTGGTGTCCTTTTTCTCTTTCCCGGACCAGCCAAAGCTCTGCCTAGTCAGAAGTCTGAAGGTGTACAAAGCAAAAACCGGCTCGGTCAGACCTGCAGGAGAGAATAGGGTGTTCATTGTGCTTCGCAAACCCTTCAAGGCAGTGTCAGTGGCCACCCTTGCAAGGTGGGTCAGAGGGGTCATGCAGCAACCAGGCGTAGATGAAACCCAATTTGGAGCACATTCGGCGTGAGGCGTCATGACTTGTGCCAGCAAAGTCCGCCTTTAGGACATCTTGAAAGTCACAGATTTGTCTAACGAGTCTACGTTTAAGACCTTTTCTTTTAAACCAATAGATCAAGTAGCCTCATAGGTGATAAGTAAGCTTTGAACAATCATAATCCGAGCCTCTGGGTCTTGATATAGAATTCAGATTTTCCAGATTTTAACATTTGGGAAAGTTACAATTTTATTAAAGATACAGAGGTGAAGTATAATCCCACTTGGTCAATCGCTAGCGACTAGATAGAGCTTGCGCTGTGGAAGCTAGGGCGGCACAGCATGGCTGCAAAGGCCCAGCGGTGCAAGGGGGTGGATTGCTATGGTGACTGATGTAGTGATTGCCCACCTGGGAGGTTAACAAATGTGCTTTATTTTCTGTTTCTCCAGGTACGGAGGAAAAAAATCGGCAGGGTCCTGAAGCCCCGCAGGCGAGGCACCAGCA
This sequence comes from Ambystoma mexicanum, assembly GCF_040938575.1. Taxonomy (NCBI): domain Eukaryota; kingdom Metazoa; phylum Chordata; class Amphibia; order Caudata; family Ambystomatidae; genus Ambystoma; species Ambystoma mexicanum. The sequence continues at coordinate 623,765,564 of NC_090941.1, read as the reverse complement.
GGTGCCAAGATGAAGCAGTAACATCTTGGGGATGTCACGAGGCATTGTTTGTTGCACTTATATTCCTTTTTTTAACATCATTCAGCATTCGTTTGGAAAGTTCACAGAAGACTGCAAGATGAACAGCGAAAGAGGAGAATGGAGGAAAGACTCAGAGGGTTATAGGGATACAGTCCCTGTGCTTGGTGGGGGGCATCACGTGATTGGAAGGCGGAGACAAGTTTTAAACAAGAAACTTGTAAAGTAAAAGAGATAGCATACTTCTTCACCTCTGTGTCTTTAAGAGAATTATGACTTTCCTGAATGTTAGTATGGAAAATCTGAATTGTGGTGCCATGGACCCTTCTGCAACATGTGTCAATACCGCTTAATTAAGTTTCTTATTCAAAAGAATAAGTGTGAGAATGTTCTAACTAAAACCAACCTTTAATCTTGCTGTATCTTTTCTCGATTGCTTGGTGCGGCCTCTGTTGGGTTATTTCTAGCTCTCTGTAATGCTCTATTAATTCTTCTGTCTCAGATTTTTGGCCAACATTGCTGCCTCCACCTCAGAATCATTTCTGTGTGCTGTTCCTTCTCAACAGTCAGACTTTACGATGCTTGAAACAGGTGTGAGAGAACCTCACCGGAAACTGAAATTACAGAGAGAGACAGAGACTGAGAGAGAGAGGGCGAGTGAGAGAGAGCGAGAGAGAGGGAGAAAGGGAGGGAGAAGAAAGGAGAGAGAGAAGAAGGGAGAGAGAAGAAGGGAGAGAGAAAGAAGGAAAGAGAATCAGATAGACATTGTGAATTTCAGTTACTGCGGCTGGGAACATGTATGAGAAAACGAATGCATGCGGAAGAGTTTAACCGGAAGAACGGTAGATTTCTGAGAGAGATTCTCTGAGGTAGTAATTGTCAACACCACATCTATTCAGCCTCACTTTCACGGTTTCTGATTTTTTTTCAGAACCCTGTCTATCCTCATGGTGAGTAGGATGTTTGAATATGGCGGGTCTCATGATGTTAAAACTTCCAAACCTTCCCAGGGCTAAAGATAATTAGTTTAAGCTATTTTAAATAGCTGTGTTTTGTCTCATAACTGTCCAATATCACAAGTGTAATATCCAACCCCAATAATTCACTTAAGAGTAACACCATATTTTATTTTTAAAATGATGTTTTAATTTTATAAAATCAGTGGGCCTCATTACGAGTCTGGTGGCAGCTGTGCCGGTAAAAACAGCAGGTTGCTGCTGGATTCGTGGGGATGTACTGGCGCCGGACTTGCCAGAATCACTGGGGCATTACAGCCCCGGTGTTCTGGTAATTCCGGCGCCGGCATTCCGTTACTCCCCATTTCCACTCCATGGGAATGGGGACTGTGGAAACACCAGCACCATGCGGTAATGGTGTCGATGTTTCCTCATCTGTCTTCGGCCAGTGGCGTTATGCCCGCCAGGTCTGACCTGGCGGGTGTGATGCCACACGGCCACAGAACTCATAGTTAGCTGTCCGGAAAATGGTGCGGTACGGTTTTACCGGCACCGTTAAATCCGGACCGGCTAACTTGTGATGAGGCCCAGTGTCAGATAAAATTACACGTTTCACATGTTTATATAAATCAATGGAAACATATAGAAACACACATACATACAGGTTCGTTCGCATCCAGTTCTGAACTGAACCATGCATTTTGGGGATGATAATTGGCTGGAGAGCAGCGACTGTATCTTGCCCATTTCCATCCCCAACATGCATTGGAATGCACATTTTACGAAAGCATAAGAACATTACATTACATGCAGATTTTCTGAAATATTGCATGCAGCATTACAGAAAATTCAGATTCCCTGTGCCATAATGATGCAGAGACCCAATTACTGCAAATAGAACCCTGAGGTGAGAATCCATGAGACTTGTAATGAATAGTACATCAATACGGCTCAATATCATTTGCCATCATGGATGTATGGCCCCAGTTTCCACGCAGGTGCTTAAGAGGGCACTATCACATCTTTTGCCTTGCACCTCCTCCTCTGGCCCTGAAGATGCCATGCCATGTCCTCTTCCTCCTCGCACTGCGGGTTTACTCTCTTGTGATCAGAATAAAGACACTCCGAGTTTGTAATTCCTTCTGAAAGAGGTCCAATGACTGTCGTGAACGGAAATGGAAAGGAACGGAACTGAAAAGACATGCACCAGAGACAGAGCATCTGCAGTCACCTCTCCTTTCACAATTGGAAACAGGTCAAGAACTCATCCTGGGAGCAGAGTAGTCTGCCAGGTTCATACCACTGGATCTTGCCCGCTTGGCCGGGGCAGCTCATCAGTACTGGGTGACGGGTGCCTACCTGCCACCCTTTCTTAACGAGCCAAGTCAGCACGGTAAAAATACTGAGCGCTCACTCAGCTGCTTGAATGTACCAGGGGCATATATTCTGCTGGAATAAGAAATCAATTTTCTGGATGAAGAGTCGAAACTGACCAAACCCGAGCCCATGGTATGGGCGCAGCTACTGGGGCCAGCTTCCACTGAAAGGCATTCGCTGACCAGTGTGAGCACATCAGACACCATTATTTTTTTCAACTGGATCTTTGCTGTGTTATGATATGATATGATATGTCATGTGTAAAGCACCTATACACAAGTGTTTCACAGGTGAGTCACAGCAAGCTTCAAACTACACGCGCAGTGCTGCAGGCATTGTTGATCACATGACTATCTATGTCTTCCGTACCTCTTCACGCCGGGTACTGTACAGCACCCCACTTCTTCTTTACTTTTTGGGTATCTTTGCCTTCAATGGAACGTACAGTCGGAGTGCTACTCTCCTAATAAAAGATGACATTTTTCGTCAACTGTGCCCTGCTATAATATAGTACTTGCTACCATCATTTCTGCCGTTCTGATCTTGATAAAAGGAGTTACTATTACCCTAACCCAGCGTAACAGTGCTCCATTACTCGATCTCAGAAGGATGAAAGTCTGAGTCCAGCGTGCTTTATGAAAGCGATGTAACCGTGTGGTTGCAATTTATTTTATTATGTATCTACTGTATGTATATGTAAATGGCGGGAACCGAATAAAATATTACTAATACTAGTACATCTGCAAGCTACATACATGACTGTACTCGCTTGCTCACTTTACCTATACCAATGCTTTTTGTACATTATTAAAAGACTAATTCTTTTACTTGAGAAATATGCTCATTTCGTAAATGAGTTCTTCTGCCGACGGGGATATTTGAAACACAACATTGAATTAGTAGCACAAGTAGGGATAAGTACATCCTGACAAGCCAACCTCAAAGGCTCGTTAAAGATGTAACCCACGTGAGTTGAAAATTATAGCTTCTGGTAAAATTGGTACATTTCCTTCATCTAGCTTCGATCACTTGTTATGTAGGTGAAAGTGTAATTATTACCTGTCCTGAGTTTTCAAGATGTACAAGGCGCGTGGTACAGATGAAAACCTGCAGTGAATAATTAATATGCGCCTGAGCTCAGAGTTTGCATCAGAGCCATTTCTTCAGTCACTCAAGTCTTAGGAAAACAAAGAACCCCCCTTTTATGAAACCGTCCTTTTGTTCCCTTGTTACGTTCGTCTGCCTGGACACCCTGTGATCTTTTACTGTAAAATAAGCATGCCGATTTGATGAAGTCTTCCAAGGTGTACTCTACATTCTTGTTTTTGTATTATTCTGGAGTTGTTTCGTAAGGTGTGATCTTATAAAGTCATAGGGCCTCATTCCGAGATAGGAGGTAGTCATGGCGCTATTGCCATGACGGCCTCTAATAACGGTACCGAGTCCGTCCTGGTTCAATGGGGACTTACCGGTCTATTCCGACCTTTGCGGGACCGGTAAGTCCCCATTGAAAATGGCAATCCCCATTCCCATTTGAGCCACCATAGGGCTCAATGGGGAGGGCACAAATAACGGCCCGGCGCATGCCAAGGCCGTTATTTGCGCCCTGGTCCCCTAACGGGAACCGTAAGGTACGTTTGGTCCGACCAAACATACCTTACGGGTCCCGTTGGGGGACCTCGGAATAGGGCGCAAAGGGATTATCCCGGTATCCCTTTGCGCCCAGGTCGGAATGAGGCCCAAAGTCCAGAGCTCATGTCTCACTAGAGCTCACGGTCACAACCCTGTAGAGTTTTACTCGGCAAAAATGGAAAAATGGAGCAAACCTTGTATGTGGAAGGCGATGGTGGAAGTGAGGGAACCCTTAATGTTATTGCGTTAAACACTAACCCCCAAAAACTCTGATAAATTGATGCTTTGTACAGAAAATGTACACACACAGATATGTAACAAGTGCCACCACTTAAAAAAAATCTCTGTGATTCATTTCATCATAGTGCTACATACATCGAAGGGACTTTTCATTCAAAAAGGAATCTACTATAAACACTACAATCTAAGCAAACCAGTACATAGAACCTTTTCTACTTTTATTTTTTTAAAGATGTGTCTTTTCCTCTGGGCATGGGCTTGTGTGAGTCACAGCGTGGATGCTGACACATCTGGAATGACGAGAGAAGCCCTGGATGTGTGCCGAGTGTTAGTGTTCTGTTGTGTTGGTTGGTCCTTGAGAGTCTGATGTAAGGTGGCTTTACAACACATCAGTGAACTGAATACAGTTGATGATAACACCTGAAGATCTTGTAGATAAAGACACACACACTTTTATATGTATGAAATCTCGCCTCTTGTGTGAGTTGGATCTTTTATTGGATCCTACACTGGCGATGAGGATGGGAGGGTCATGCATTCGAGAATGTGGAGCAGTGGATGAAGGAGTGCTTGGGGTGCAGCTGTGAGTCGGCTTTGGTTGTATTCATCTTGAAACCAGCGGAAATGGTGCAGCAACCTCAGCATTTGAGACTAGGCCTGCAGACATTAGTGGCAGCTACAAACACCAGCAGCAAGTCCTTCTTTTTGTATGTGAGAGGGATTGGAAGTGGGTGTTGAGGCATGCGGATGACTTAGAGTGAGTATTCCTGAGGTTTTTCAGATGCACATTAAGACTGAGTTTAGGATCATTTGGAGCGTTATGCTTGACTTTCTGTGCCAGCAGTAATGCCATAGAGCTGAAGCTCATTGTGCTCAAATGTTAATGGCACAGCATGATTTTTTAAAAACATTTTAAAATATACATTTATTTGCAGTGTAAGAACACAGCTCTTTTAATCACAAAATAACATACAATAGATAATATATCAGAATTAACAGGGAGCAGTAAGCTTCTTACAATGGGGTGTGTTTGAGTGACCAGGTTGTGAAGGGGAGTACATGGAACAGTCACCAGGGGCAATACATGGGTGTACATACATAGATTAAGGACAATCAACATTAGACATTTATAAATGCAGGTAGGCGGTGCGGCCAGTTGTGTTAGAGATGTGACCATGATGGATCAAGTGCTAGAGTTGAGACCGAGAAACTGAGGGTCAGAGGCAGGTTAGTGGCGAAAGAACAATTTTAGCTTTGAAGGCAGACAAGAGGTAGGTTAAGAGGGTAACTCAGAGGCGAGGAGATAGGCTTTCAGTTTTGTTTTGAACAAATCCGTGTGGACTGTTTCTCAGATGTCCAGTGGAAGAGAATTCTATGCAAGTGGAGCAAGAAGAGGGAAAGAGCGGAAACGAGAGGAAGCACAGGCAGGGTGAGGTGCCACAAGGATAGTTGAGGAGGCAGAGCAGAGATTACGAGAAGGCTTGTAGAGTTGGATAGAGGAGGATAGATATGGTTGTGCCTTACCGTGGATAGATTTGTGAACCAGGAGAAGACATTTAAATTTCAGTTTGTTTTGCATCGTCAACCATCCAGCATGGTGACGGTAAAAGGAAGTAGGTGTGAAGTGAGGGAGTTCAATGAGAATCCTGGTTGCAAAGTTAATGATCTTGTTGAGAGGACGGAAAGTGTGGTTGGGGAAACTAAGGAGGATGCTGGCACAGCAGTCCAGGTTAGAGAAGACAAAAGTGGTGGTTAAGAGGGTATCCAGTGATAATGTCACTGGAATAATCCCGCGGCTTAAAACGGCGCAATTCGAAATGCACTTTTGATCACATTTATATGTGGGGGGGTGTGTTGTGGTAATAAATTAGGGTGGAGTTTGTGGGGGACCTTCCCTGCATATACTTGCGATCAAAAAGGCATTTAAAACAGCACCGTTTTCAGCCACAGGATTATTCCTAGTGACATTATCACATAGATCCGGTTAAGAGATGGTTGGTAGTGTTAAAAGGATGGAGGTGCTTGATTTTCCTAATATTTAGGAGGTTGAGGCGAGCTGCCGTTGCAGGTTTGGAAATGAAAGTAGAGAAAGTGTGAGAATTGTCATAGATGACACCAAGATTTCTAGCTGAAGAGTAATGGGCAGGGGGAGAGATGAGAGAGAGTATTTGGCATGGAAGAAGAGCACCTCTGTTTTGGTAGGGTTTAACATCAGGGATTGTGAAGCCATCCAATATTTAATGGCTGAGCGACAGTTGGACTATTGATAGAGAGATTGGAGGAGAGTTCAGAGAAAGAGAAGATGATTTGGGTATCATCCACAAAGATTTCGTACGAGAACCCAAATGAGGATATAAGTGTCCCAAGAGCAGAGGTGTGAACTGTAAAGAGGAAAGGACCCAAGACCACTCAACATTACCAAAGTCATCATTCTGCACTAGGCCACGTAGCGATGCAGAGCTCTCGGCTCCCAGGATCTCCCCAAGCTGCACACTCCTGTTAGGAATGGGGCTCCTCCTGGTGAGTCCCTTGGCCCTTCCGCCTCTGTCAAGGCTGACATTGGATCATTGTACTCTAAAATATCCCACCTCACAAGAAGTGAATGCACATTGTCATTTAACCAAGTTTATTTCACAATGGCCGCTGGGAAAGAGTCTAGACAACTCTGTGGAAATTTAACTAACCTGAGTCACGCTGAACCACAGAACAGATACAGTATACATACATTTCCAGAATACTTGACACACTCTGGCATTTCCCTCATGTTCCCTTACAAGCCATTACCCAAATTACAAATGGGTTGGCCCTGTACAAGGATATCTTCCTCCCACAATCTCATGGGCTGCTTTCACTGTGGTACCATCCCCTTAGATATATAATTTTCATGACATTGCAAATACAAGCCCAACTTTCTTCTTTGGTTTCTTCATGCAAAATGCACAACCCTAACATGGCATGCAATACATTTTTAGTACAGTTTCCACTTGGTCACAGAACTTCAATGCTAAATCTGACACGCATGTATTATATATGTACATTTTATGAGTCTATAGAGAGCGAACAAAAGGCTCCTTTGATCGGGCACTAACTTGTTTTTCCAAACACTTTAACTCCATGGATATTTATTCTTGGCGTCCTCTCACCCCCTTTCATTATGCGACCACCCGTTCAATCCATCTGGCCTCTGTTCCCATTACAATAGTTTTGCTGCTAATTTATTTGACCTTCTTATAAGCCTGTGGTCATCTCCACTGCCAGTCACCCTTTTACAGTTTTAGGCACTAACCCTTGATTGACTTTGCCAGGTGGTAAATGCTTCTTCGGCCATTCACTCAACAATGTCCCAGCTGAAAACCCTGGGCCATTCTATTTCAGCTCCAAATAGCTGTTCCCAAGTGGTTGCAGCGGTCTTTCTGCTAACCGATACTTTCTCCCTCAGCCACCCATTTTTCCCAAACTAGAATGTGTATATTGTGTATATGTTTATCTTTATGTACATGTGTTCAAATTGACCATGTTCCCTCATAATGGGTTGCCCATTCAAGAGCCTTTTTCCACTTTATATGAAGCTTCTGTGTTTTAAATCTTATTGTGCTAAATTGCACGTATTATATTCACACAATTTATGTTGCTACATGTATGGAAATCTAAAATGTATATTAGACACAAAAACACTAAAAGTAACCTTTAACAAACCACAATTAACTATTATAAATACATGCACAACTGTAACATTGTAACAATATCACATCCATTTCTTAACATTAATATGGAGCGCGCAATGTGAATTTCTCTTTCCTTTTGGGATTAAACCGATCTACCCCAACACCTCCTATATTGTTCCATCACCCATGTCCTTACAGATCTCCAACAGCCGACATCAGGTCATATTTCCTTCCACTCTGGACCCTCAATGTCCAATTGAAGGACAGCCATATCGTGGCCACACTGGGATCTCCTTACTCCACTCTTGTGACCGGCGTAAACACCCTCTCTGCTCCAGGACAATACATATCTCCAGAAGCCATTCTGACATCATGCTAACTCTGGATGTCACCTCTTTTTCAGATTGCTCGTGCTACATAAGGCGCCGTACAGCCAACTTCATGGCACCTTTCCTTCTCCCCCCTCCGCCGCAGTACTCTACACATGGAAACCTGGGTGATGGGACACAACAATTTAGGGGCAGAGGGTCCTCTTCCTTTACTCATACACCCCCACAGCAGTTTACTTGTTCTCTGTTTCTTTGTTCCAGATTTTGCACACCTGAGTTCTTCCCAGAAGACCAACTCGTCGCCAGTGAATTAAAGCAACCTCACAGGCACTTCAGGTGAGTTACAAAAGATCCTTTATTCCTTTAGATCACATTACAAAAAGATGCTTAGTAGGAACTCACTGGCTCCCATCACCCAGGCTTACATCTCTCCAACTGTCTGGTCTGGAACCCTCCCATACAAACACTCTCTCACTCATACATCAACATTGTCACAGCATTATCTCTGACCTCACACATTCCATGCATCCACCCAAGCACTTCACAACAGTATGGCTGACATAACATGCTATGGGTTAAACTCAGTGTTTTGTTAAAATGCTTTATTTCACTTCCGTGGTAGATGTGCTGTATGAATGCATTAGTGTTAACTGTGTTTCTGTCTTCCAAGCTAGCTCCTGTTATACATTTAGGGCCTGATTCATTGGAAAGTGCACAGAAATCCTGCAACGCTGTGCACAGGGAACGTCACTGCGCGAGCCTGCACGAAGAGGTTTTTCTGCGCGCTCAGCGTATTCATGGAATTGGTCGCACAATGTAACTGTATACGCAAGCGGTGGAGCGCCAACAAAAAGCCCCAAAGCATATCAAAAACAGCCAGAAACAGTCACCTTCGCATGCTCCCCAGGTGCGAATACATGCACCATCAAAACAGTTTGTGGGGTCCCCTGCAAGCAGGCCTGCATCTCGGGGACCCTGCGCGAGGTCCTTGGTAACTGTTGCCAGCACCATGACAACATGCAATTTATCGTAACTCGGATAATACTCTGAAATCTATGTGCAAACCTCCATAAACTGTTACTGTGATATTATTATTTCTGATGGGTACATACCTGACTTGCCTTTTTTCCTGTCTTTTAATACAACTGAAAAGAAAGGATTTCACAAAGGAATTTTTATTGCAAGGGAAATAAATACCACTGATCTACCCGGGGTCAAAATGCATTTCTCTTTGCGTACATCACAAAACAGTAACACAATCTACTGCAGATGACAAGGACCAAAGCACATCTTTGCAAATATAAATCTTTCAACAACCATATCACAAGCAATTTCAAGTTAGGCGATGCCAAATCCTTATATTTATTTAAACCTTTTATTTAATGGTGACATGGAATTCGAGAGTTGGTGTGCTTTTCATTTGTTGAATCACATTTCATGTGACCATAGAGTTCAGTTTAAGGAAAGCCATAAGCATGAGGACTAGATGAGCACCGTTGTCTGTTACATTACACGAGGTGATTCTTAAATATTGTTTTGAATAAGAGAGGTGGTATACATTAAAATGACAGACGTCCCGATGTGTGGGATTTTATATGATAAGTCCTTAGTTCAAGGGTCTGCAACCTGCAGCTCTTCAGATGTCTTGGACTTCAACTCTCACCAATCCTCACTATTGACTATGCTGGCATGGGGCAATGGCAGGTGTAGTCTAGGGTGATCAGACGTCCGGGTTTTCCCGGGACAGTCTGGGAAAATCACCCAACGTCCCAGGGTCCTGGGAGTTTTTTTATTTTATAAACCCCGTCCGGGGTTTCGACTACGGTCCCTTTTTTTTGCCAGGATTCGATTTCGAAATCCCAAAATCGGGTCCCGCTGCATCTCTTCCTGTGCGAATGGGGGCATTTCCTCCCCCTTCTCCTCCCCGGTGCTCTCCTCCAATGAGAGGAGTGTGCCTGTTAGCACACCCCCTCCCTGCACCCACCCCTGCCGCAATGGGCTGGGGACATAGAAATAGGACTAAAGCTAGGGTGACCAGACGTCCGGGTTTTCCCGGGACAGTCCGGGGAAATCACCTGACGTCCCGGGGTCCCGGGAGTTTTTTTAGTTTATAAACCCGTCCGGGGTTTTGATTACAGACCTTTTTTGCCGTTTTTTTTTTTGCCGGGCCCCGATTTCGAAATACCGAAATCGGGTCCCGGCGCAACTTTTCCTGTGAGAATGGGCCCCCATTTCCTCCCCTTTCCCCTCCCCAGCGCTCTCCTCCAATGCGAGGAGTGTGCCTGTTAGCACACCCCCTCCATGACCCCCGCAACGGGCCAACGAAACAGAAGTAGGACTAAAGTCGAATGTGTATTTTCTTTAGTCCTACTTCTATTTCCATAGCCCGCCCGGGTTTTTTTTTTAGAAAATCTGGTCACCCTACTAAAGCTGTATGTGTATTTACTCTTGTCCTACTTCTATTTCCACGGACCATCTCTTTTAAAAAAAATTCTGGTCACCCTAGTGTAGTGCAAAACATCTGGATAGGAAATAGGTGCAGTCCTCTGTCCACAGTTTTGATTTTGCAAATTGAGGACACATGGGGGTGTAAATAATTCCCTTTTTTCCCATGGGGTCTAGAAATACCATTTCACTTAAATGTAGATACTGATTGGGCTTGTAGGAGTGAGAGCTGGAAGGTGTCACTGTTGAGGAAGTGGCAGGTGCTAGTGATGAAGCATGCCAAGGCAGGGAGGCGGCTTTCGCTTTGAAGCCGGGTGTACCCCAGCTTCTATGGCAGGGCCAATATTAAGTCTAACAGGTATCAGTGTGTGAGAGACTAAAGAATGCGATTTAGAGAATAAGTACTAGTTACAGCAGGTGTGTACAAGCTATGGCTCTCCAGATGTTTGGGAATAAGACTCCCATGATCCATCTATTGACTTTGTTGGTGCCCAAGCTGATGGCATGGGTGTACATGAGCCTTGGATGCTGCTGAACAGCAGCCATCATTCTGGCAATAATGCAGGAGCTTCAGCAATGTTAGGAGAGGATGCACGAAAATATAGTGATTGATTAGCAAGAACATGAGTGCCAAAAACGTTCTGTGAGGAGATGATGCAAGTCAATGTCTGACGTACGCCACCTAAATGCCACACGGTATGCCATGAAGGCAAGTTTAGCCACCTGAGAACCAGAATGCCGGTCCTGTCAGTGCCGTGTTTGCGGCTGAGTAGCGCTAGATGTGATGAAAGCTGCTCCAGAGAAAGAGGTTTATCTCATGTCGTTAGGCCTAGTGGAATTAGACCAGGCTCCGGTGGTCTTGTAAAGCCATGCTGCCAGGATGTACCATTTGGAAGTTCATTGCTAATGTAACAGACTAAATGTATCATATTGACTTTTCTTTATGACGCTCATTGTGCATAACTGTATAACAGCCCTGAGGTTTCTGTGCTCGGGGATCAACATTTTTGGGTGGGGCTACTATGTTAGTTTTCCAACCCATTTCTACATAGCTGAATGGATCTAAACCTTGTCTCTGCCTTTGCTGCCTGTTCCCCTATTGGATTATTTCGTGATGATCTGCAGATTTTGACACTTGCGAGGGCTGATGGGAGATGTAGTCTAAAACAGCTGAAGAGTCAAAGGGGCACACCCATTTACAGTATATAAACACATGCCAGGTAACAGAGAGAGATCCAACTATGACAGCAAGCGAACTATGAAAGAAAATATTGAATTGTTTGCATGCTTCACTAATAAGTGATGGCATGCTGTTATGCTTAATAAAAAGCTTTTATTGCAGACGGTTACTAAATACGCAGTGTATTCATAACATTTTATAGAATTACAGTTATCACAATGCAACCCATCAAGAATTGAAGTGCTGTCTTGCAACATGACCACCGTTAGGGGAAAATAATCAGTGATGAGAGTTCAGCACTTACTTACAGCTGTGAATGGAAATCTGCCACCCTAGTCCTGGAAACATTATACAAATGTATTAGATTCAATCAATCTAGAATAATAAATGATCAAGAATGAGTATTGCAGGGGAAGTTTCAATTAATTAAATATAGATATCAATCAACCAGGGCCTGGCATGGGCCTCATTACGACCCAGGCGGTAAGGGGTTAACAGCGCCGTAAAAGGTGGCGGCGCCGTTAACCCCTTACCGCCTAATTACAAGGTCCCTTTGCGGGTCCCTACCTTAACGGCTGGTTTTAACAGCCGTTAAGGATTGGACCCGCAAAGGGACCTTGGAGGTAATTACCGTACTGCAATTTGCGGTACCGTAACTACCGCCTTCCCCATTTCCATTGAGCCATATGGGGGCAAAAATGGGAATGGGGAAGGGCCAATGGTGAATGGGGAATTACCGCCCCGCCAACCTTGGAATGGGGCGGTAATTCCGCCATTCACCATGGCGGAATCGTTAAAATACCGGCGGCAACCATGGCGCTACTAGCGCCATGGTTACCGCCTTGGTCGTAATGAGGCATGGACTTACCTGCCCCTCTTGCGTTAGCACATGATGATGAAATAGACAGGGGGGTGTTTTTTAAATAGTTTCTCCAGTGACTCATTTATCAGTTGAGAGGAACATCTGCCTGGTAGAGAAGAGTAGGGCACTACTTCATCCGTTCTTTTGGTAAGTGGACCCCAGCTGCTTTTCTAATGATGTCTGCTTCTTCCGATAAAAGAGAGTGACATGTATAAATGCCACTCTCATGTCCAGTATGTAAAGCGGGACTCCTAAGCTAACGTCAACAATTCAATCGTGTACGAACTCTATGCAAGACCTTTGCAGAGTGATAAAAAAATATTATAAGTAGCAATAATCTGAATGCTGCCGCTAGAGTACTGGATACTTGACTGGGAGGGTTGCTGGCTAGGGTTTAGGTCTGTGTTTGAAAGGGTTTGTGACTAGGGTGTGTCTTATATGCCATGTATTGGATGCAGCTGTGGGGAGCGATGTTCTGATCATGCTGTTGTGCTCTTATAGCTGTTTCTAGGAGGGTATCTGTGAAACATTAGGCTCCTGAGAGATTATCCTTAGCAATTGCTATGTGTTCCTCAGGAAATGACCTGTCAACAGAGGATGCCATTTGCCCGTAGAGCAGTGTAGGCCATAGTGACCATTATTTGGCAGGTGACGTCTGTAAGCATCATTCGGGAGGTGACTAGCAAGCTTTTAAGGGCTTTCCATAAAACAAGGGGATCTTATAGGATGCAGTTCTAAAACCTTGAGAGTTCCAGGGCTCGACAGTTTGGACTGAAAAGGAAGGACTTTGATATAAAGTTTGAATTTTCAGAGGAGACTGCATCTCAGTCTCTAATTGTGCAGGTTAGATTGATGGCACTTGCAGACAATTCCTTGGAAGGCCTTAAGGGGAATGGGGGGTGTGTGAGTAGGTGTGCGTAAATATTTTCTTTTGTATTTGCCTTGGTCCGCACAAAACCGTACACAAAACAAACATGACATAAAACCTCCAAATAGAAAAGAGAAACATATAAGAAACTTCCAAATAGAAAAACGAAAGTCAGAATATCAATGCTATCAGGGTTTACATGCAAGTTGATGCAATCCTGGAAAATCTAAAGATTAACAGTTACTCCATTTTTCTGGCTCTTATTTACATCACGGTTATTAGAATCCTAAAAGAATCAAAACATTTGCAATTATTCCATTTGTCGCACTCTTGAATTCAAATAACATATTTCTTAAAAAACGTATAGACTCAACATAATATACATCAGAATGCTACAAATCCTCATTCAATTTTAGAAATCTTAAAAATTTTACAGACGCTATCAACAGCGCCTTATTGCATCCGCTTAAAAGTCTGTGCCAAATTTCGTCATGATTCACCCTATCTATTTCATATACGAAATTACCAAACAGTTGTCGCTGCAATGAATGATGAGCTTGACAGTTATTGAAAATATGCCTCAATATTTCAATATTATTATTGCAAAATCTGCAAATATTGGTAGTGCTTTGTTTCCTTATAAATAGAATTTCTCATGTGTATATTAAGTTGAATCTGAATCTTAAAAATGTCCTCAGATATCTCCATCCAGGCATACTGGAATATAAGGGAGAATAACTACATACCATTTATTCTCTACATCTAAGTCCTTATAGAGTGTATATCCTCCCCTTTTATCACAGGTATATTCAGTCACCTTCATACAACAGCTTTTAACTGGGTTCTGAATCAGATCATCCATGGTAATGCCTAGACCCTCCCCGGCATAATCCTCAAACATATGTTTGAAATTCTTCAGACATCCCATATCTTGTTTCTTTCTCTGTCTCCTTAAGACATAATGCAATGAACACTCTTCAGCCTGAAGTTTAGTTCTATATAAGAATCATAGAACTACCTGTGATATTCAACTCCTTTCCATTCCAATCCTGAGACCCTTCCTATAGCATGCGATGTGATATGGGCGAGAGGGGAGAATAGAGAGTGAGATAGAGTCGCAGAGGTCACAAAAGAGTCCAGTGGCAGGACAGGAAGCATTATTTTCAACAACACCTGGTCAAGGACTAATCCCAATGGACGCACAGACCTCAAATCTCAGTACTTTGTGAATGTTAAAACATGCCAGCCCAAACGCTGGCTACTCACACCATGTATGGTGGCCCACATAGATAAAAGAACCAGTTCATATCTTATGATCACCATGGAGACACAGTTAGGCAATGAAAGTGCCTTTCACCCTACGTTTCCCTTCTAGCTTGTCAAAATCAAGTGACTCTGAGGTGGTTTTTAGTCCATACAGAAGAGCGGGGACAACTTTCTGATTGTAAAATGTTATGAGCAGGATAAGTGTAAACCTGCAATACCTACGCGCTATGCTGTACATTTCAGAACCAAATTGCTCACTTCTCTGATATTGACTCTCACTATGAAGCTCACAGTGGGAGACTTTTGTAATTATGAAGCAGAGGTATTTTAAGTTCTTTACCACTTCCAGACTTGTTTCACCCAATTTGTAACAATACTCTTTCTTATTATGCTTATTACTTTTAAAGCACATTATCTTTGTTTTTTGGGGTTGAATTTTAAGTCATTTGATGCAGTGTAAGATTCGGAGCCTGTAATGAGTCGCTGCAGACCCAATTGTGTTTGGTCCAGGAGAACAACATCATCTGCGTAGCTTAGCATAGCAATTTTTTCACTTGCAATTTGCAGAGAGACAAAAGCTACACGGTTGAGGCAGTCCCACAGGCCTGAAAAATTCCAATTAAACAATCCTGGGGCAAGGACACACCCCTGTTGAAGCCTCTTACCTGTAAATATGTCTTTTTAAAGAGCCCCATTCATGTCAAGTCTGACTTGTAAAGAAGCCTCTTTATAAAGAATGACCAAAATAGACAATAAGGTGCCTGGGATGCCCCAATTCTGTGGTTTCAACTATAACCATGATCTATCTACCATGTTAAATGCTTGTGTCAGATCTACACATACAATGTACAGAGGCTGCATGCTCTTTCCACATGCCTCTTCCACTAAGGCATTAATGATGAGGCCATTTTTCCCTGTCTTATATCTTCGCCGAAAGCCTGTTTGAAACTTAGAGACTCGCCCCATTGCTAATGTCCGTTTCTATATTTCTTTCAGAATAAGCGGGGCAAATATCTTGGAATCCGCATTGAGGAGCGCCATGGGCCTGTAATTGATTGGATAGGTACAGTCACCTTTCTTATGTATTGGAATAATAAAAGAGATTTTCCAACTTTCCCGACGACAATTTGTACTGATGATGCTATTAAACAGTGAAAGCAATATTAGGGCCCAGATCGCTGGGGCTGCTTTAAAAATTGTTACTTAGTCCATTCGGACCAGGTGTGATGTGAGTTTGAAGCATTATTAATAACACCTGAGATGTCTTCATGTTTAAGAAATACATTCCAAGGGCCATCCTCTAAAACCACTCCATAAGACTCTGGGTTTCCTTTTATAATGTTCAGAAATGAACTGTACCGAGCAATCCCCTGGAATGGAATTAGTTTGGACCTCATTTTGATAGTTCACCTTGTTTTGCACTTAAGTCCAAAAGTTCTTGACATTATTTTTCAGGACAGCATCCAACATGTATCCCCAATCTTTTTGCATAAGTAAAGAGCGATGAGCATTAAACCAATTTCTATATTGTTGTTTCTGCTTTCTGATCTTACTCATTTTCACAATAATATAAATATTTACTGATTTAATGTTTCTTATCTCGTGTCTTAATAGTCTTTTACTATTTTGAAAGGTAATGTCAAATTCATGACTAAGGGCAGACGAGTGTTTTTGGGCACAGATCCCACTATGTAGGAGACGTAATTTTCAATGAAAGTGGAAAATACACCTGGGTTGAAGACTACCAACTTTTGTGCCACAGTGGTCCTAGTCATGAACCTAATCTGTGTTCCTTTAACTCATCAATCAATATTGGCTTCCAGGTAACAAGACACTTTTTACTATTCACCTCCAAATTATTACATGAAGCGGGCACTGCTGTCCTGTTGCATGGGTCAACATTAGCAACTAGCATGCAGTGATCACTCAACCTATTGTGCTAAATCTCAAAATAATCACATCTGCAAAAAGGGATTCTGATAGACAAATGTAGTAATTCCCTGTGGCAAGTAGGCTAGCTGGGAATGTTCCCATTGAGAAATATTAAACCCCATTTTTTACAGACGTCTGACCACTGCTCGCAAAATGCCTGTAATCTGTTAATATAACTCTGTTCTTTACACAAAGTAAGCTTTTCACATTTTTGATGATGTATGCATGTTGAATTCCAGTCTCCCAATAACCCCATCGGGAGAGTTAACCTTGTATTCACACAGGAGTTGTACAAGAGCAAAGATAAAACCCTCCAACATGGAGTGCGCGGGATACCAGTAAATATTCATCAACAGACAATTACAAATTTGCATCCTAATTGGTGAATTATCTTTTAGCTCTAGCAACCGCTTTGTGTTATTTGAGAGGAGTTCACTGTTATAGCCCAAGTTATTAAAAATGGCTATCAACAGGCCGCCTGAAAGTCTTCCGCCCTTGATGTTAGTAGCTTTTTGCTAAAACAATTCATACCCATCCCACACAATTAGCTTATAAGTACAAGCTTCTTGGAGATGTGTAATTGAATGCTGTTTTAATTTCACAACCAAATTTTTGTTGGTCATCTCTTACTGTACACTCTTAGATTCCATGATATGAATGGCATTCTCTGACTTGTTCTTGGATGGATTCCTTATCAATTTTGACAATGCCCCCCCCTACTGGTTTTTAACTCATTGTGTAAAGATAAGGTTGTTGGCAACCATGACCAATCCCCAGTTATCATAGACATTGTCTGCGGCGGATTTACAAAACATATTCTCCTCGCATTGTTACCCAGGGCACAGGAGACTTTTAACCGGCACCAATTTCACTGTGACTCACTTCACTTGCATATGCCCTTTGTTAGCACTGTCCCGGTGTGGCACATCTGAGTGGCCCTGTGTACTTGGACGAAGATCGTACCGCATAGTTCTTAAAGCTTCAGATTCCTCCATTAACATAGCGTAGACAGCTTTAGACAAAATCTTAATCGCTACAATGTCAGTTCTACCATCAATTAAAAAGCCAACCAATTGAATATCTTTGGTGGAAATAGGCCTAAGGAGCAGTTTTTCACTAAATAGAGCTAAAATGTTACTGTGATTCAGCACCACATGACAGTCAGAATGGATCACAAACGCTAACATTAAAAAGGGGATATTTCCCCAGCCATGTGCCCTTTTTGCTGTTTAATACCAGGTGGCTGCCGTAATTCCAGGATCTCTGAAGTCGATTTAGAATCTACATTGAGGTAACCACCAAAGTAGTGAGATACCGGAACCAAAAATAACATTTCCTCTGTAGCAAGGTGTTGCGTGAATGTATCTTTTTTACTTCTCCTGTTCATTTCAATAGCTGGGGGATGAGTGCAAACCTTGGCTGAGTGGAAGCAACAGAGTCCATTTGTGTAGTGGTTGCTGTGTCCTGAATCAATGTAGTTTGTGTTGTATGGTCACACCAATTAAGGGCCATTATTATCCTGTTGTTTTGCCGACACCCGTTTTTTCGATGTAATTTTGTTTGAAAAATGTACATTGAAAAAACTCATCGAAATATCATTCCTCATTCGTTAAAACTTTATTTCGAACGAGATCATAAAAGCCATACAAATTCAAATAAAATTCAAAAATACGGTCAATTATTATTCACAACATTTAAATAAGACAGCCTAAGCAGAAGAAAGAAAAAAGATAAGAATTACAACGATACAGCTGTAATGAAGGCTGTTCAAGCAGATCCTAGGTTAGTTCCAGGGCACCAAATAACTAAAAGCAGTGTGGAAAATTAATGCATTGTCTTGTTTAGGATCAGGGGAACAGATTGAAATGAGGTACTGGGGGTTCGTACAGCGAGTTAGAGGAGAGCAAGCTCGCAGCCTCCCTTATTGTCTTCAGCTGGTCATCCAACTGTGTACATTTCACACCCCATTAATTCACTGTGCCAATTACAAAACATCCGAACCTTATTCGGTCCACAACGCAACTACGATCCCGAACCAGCCAAAGTCCCTGGGGTTCATCAAAACAATCGAAAGTTGGAGAAGCTCAGGCATCCCGCGACCTCACTGATACATTCATACAAAGTTTGCACCAAGAGTTTTAACTCTTGCACTCCAAGCCCATCGTAGATACCTGCAGGTTGCAAAGACTGCCGGAACGTCAGCAGAATTAGTGCAAATTGCCATGGCATCAGCAATAGTCCGGCAACCACGCAGGCACCAAAGTGGCCGTAAGTGGTGTTTTCTCAGGGATAGTGTGGCTGGGCACGTCATAAGGAAATGTTCTAGATCCGCAACCGCACTTTTTCATAGGGGGGGCACAGAGCTCAGCCTTCAGTGTGCCACTTACATGATACAGTTGCTACCGGCAGTGTGCCAAATGGAAACTTTAAGTATATTGCTCTTTCACACTTCGGAGTGACACAATCGAGATAATCTTCCAATCCTGCCTGTGGTTTAATGGTTAAATAGCACATCAGAAGCAGAGAGCTAAGGCCCCTTATGGCCTTTATGGCAACATCTGGCTTCAATTTTTTAAGAGCAGCACTTTTTACCACTTCTTTTATATATTTGGGTAATTAAGCTAGGATTACTCCAATATGCCCCGAGACCAAGGGCCTCCAGAGACGCTTTGACATGTTTCACCCATTTCAGGGACGAGCCCCTCTGCTGCGAGAGAACATCGATCATGGCATCCCTGTATTTAGCCAGGTTTGCAGTGGACCACCGGCACTCCCAGAACAACACTGGGCATAGCCAGCAGACAGACTCCATCCCCTGCATGCCTGTTTCCAGAAGTACTAACACATTGGGTGTACTGGTAGGTAAGCCCGGTATATTCTTCAGGTACCTATTTTCCATGACAGCCAGTGCATGTATCTTCGAAATATATGGGGGGTAATGGGTAAAAAGGGGTGGGGAAGGATAGGACTAACAGTATATGGAATGCTGGGCTTGCGGGGAGCCCCCAAGAATAAAAAACAAAAAATTGATTAGTTTTTTTATGTACATTTTTCGGAGAAATAAACTTTGAAAAAACAGGTGCCGGCAAAGGGACATAGAAGCCAAACAAATCAGTCTTCAGGATAGTACAACCATCAGCTGTCAAATTGTCCTTATGTGCCTGTCGAACCTTACTTGAAGTTATAAGGGGAGTAGTTTGACCTTGCGTTGACACTGTGTGTACTCCGGAGACGACATCCATTGTCTCTTTAGCTTCGGTAGCTGCTTGCTCGGTAGGGTGGAGCGAGCACAGGAATTTAGCAGAATTCCTCCTGCTGACTTCTTTCCTTTGTTTCTGATTTTTACATTTCTTTGTAGGCTGTCCTTGCTTGATAAATTGAGAAGAATACTAGCAGGCGGCATCTTCCTTGTAGCTGACTTTGGTAGAACTTTATCAGTCTTTTTGCAAGGCCGGCTAGCGAGGTCTAAGGTCCTGCCTTAAGTATAACCTGCTGGTCGATTTGTGTCGATTCACATTTAGAACTCAATTCATTCTTGTTGGCCAATCCCTCATGGAGACAACCCAATATTTCAAGCTCCAAACTAATTTCACTTAGCGTGATTGTGTGATCCCTAACCTCATCTCTGATGTTATAGTAAAGTTATAGTAAAGTTCCACGAAGGCACGCAAGACAGAGTTTACGGCCGAGATAGAAGGGCAGATAGCTTTATTCTTTCATCAGCCTTTCTGGGAGCTTGCTCCCCCTTTATCCCAGAGACTGTAGAATGGGAGCTATATGAACAATTAGTGGTCAACGGTTTGGTTAGATGGAGTACCTGAACAGAGTTCACCGTGAAGTGTTGAGACTGAACTAATCTGAGAAAAATCTCCATGCCAAACCATTTCCCTTATCCGGTCTAATGTATGAGAATTCCTTTCACCAACATCAACCAATTCTCACAAGCTCGAGTCATGTATGCTAGTTTGCCTAGGGGATAATTGCTGAGAGATTTTTGGTCTAATCTCCGAGCGTGTAGAAGGAAACTAATCTGTGATTCTTTGAACGTCTAGTGGAGTGGTGTAAATACTTTGCTTATTTTGTTGCTTTGCCTTCGCCTTCCGTTGCACTTTCCCCAATCTTGTGGGAGTTACTTCAGATGATGGTGACATATTTCGCACTGTGGGAACATGCTCGCTGGGGCGCGTTGAACCGCTCAGCTCCGGCATCTCAGAAGAAAGATTCTGAGTGCCGACCTCTGTGCAGGTTACTGAGCCTTTCATACTACGCAAATTCTAAGCGCTCATAACAGTCACCTGCCGTTGTGCTATAAGATGTCACCCACAGGGTATTACTGTCCACAGACTGCCACAAGCTGCAAAAACTGCTAAAAACCGCAGATCTCTGCTGAACTCTGCAGCGCTCTGCTTATTAAATGCTTCCCAGCAGCAGCTATTACTAGAGGCTGGTCGTTCAAAGGGCCCCTGGCAAGGCCCCCCCCAGTCACTGTACTCAGCCTAATAAGAAACCAAGTATAGAATAGACAAAATAAACAAGCAGGGGCAATGCTCTTATGTCTCTTCCCTATGTGACTATTATCTAGTGAGGCATATTCACAGCTGAAGAGAAGTGTTCCAATATTATCAACAAGAACCAAATGTAATCTCACCAATGTCCTAACTCACAATGGCCCTCATTACGACCCTGGCGGAGATCCATGGTGCAATTTGCACCATGGACCATGGAGCAGAGCTGCCAACTCTGCCATGGGGGTTGGCGGACTTACCGCCCCATTCCGACCTTGGCGGGGCGGTAAGTCCCCAATCCCCATTTACCCTTCCCCATTCCCATTTTTGCCCCATAGGGAAAGCACCTAGAGGAATGGTGTCCCAAGTGGATGAATAGATCGGAGAGGGGTTACCTTGGGGAACCCAGTTAAGCAAGCCAGCCAGCAAGGCCCGGCCAACTGAGGGTCAATGTGACGCATGTTAGAACTTAAGCATTGCCTGTATAACATTTCAGATGGCTCATGGACGCCCATCAGGATGAGTGTGAAGTAGGCATCTGCAGAGGGTGCCAGGGCAGGAGGGTTCTGGATTTTGAGGATCATCTGGGTGTGGTCTGTGCAGCTGCAGTGGCGGTCGGAAGGATTGCATAAGGAGGAAGCAGGGCTTGAGTAGAACTTGAACACAAGAGCAGAAAGAGAGGAACCCTGCGAAACCCCAGAGGGTTTTCTGTGAGAAATGGTGTAAAAAGAAGGAAGAAAGACTATTTGGACTCAGAGAGAAGAGTTTCTATCTTTAGCTTGGGCAGCGGATTCCCATCTGCGACATACACTTGAAAAGGGCTGTATGATACGCACCAAAGCAATTAGAGAGTTCCCAGAAGTTGCTGGGATCACTTTGTTCATGTCTGTGTGATTTTGTGCCCCTGTGTGGGCGGCATCTGTTTAGGCATCATCACGAAGATCCAGATGTTGTAGGTAAACATGTTTGGTCTGAAAGCAGCTGTTACCACTAACTCAGTATGATTGCGAAGTGAATATTAATAGTATATTAAGGAGCCCTTGCATTTAATGACAATGCATCTCAATGTGAATTCCCAACAGCAAGATAAAAATATCTCTGTAGCAACATATTCTTTTTCTAAATGCATAGAAAACATCATGTTAAAAAATAATTATTTTGTTTAGATTTCTTTGCAGGATGGAAATGCTCAGAGTATGCATTATAACATTCATACTAGACTCGAGGAGGAGACCAGAAGATCTCAATTTGATTTTGCCTGCTCCTGGTGTTTACATGGGAGGCAATGTTAATGAAAGCATATCAGTAATACTAACATTTTCTATGTCTTAAGGTGCTATCTGATGCTTTGTGTTTAGTGTCCATCTTGTAGTAGTTTCATCTTTTCAAATCGCATGGTCAAATATTTTGTATAATGCTACATTTAAAAAGATTTTTTTTTATTGGAGGAAGCCGAATAAGTTGTCAATTGATAGATCAATATGTAATACTTCACTGAAATATGTCAGCTGCAACTTATCAAACATGAGGGGCGTGGCGAAGGTGACAGCCTGGCTTGTGACTTGTGACACTTGCGGTTTCTTCTGCAGGAGGGACCAGCGCGACCCACTTGGTCAGTGAAACAACTTCAACTAATCCATGAGAACAGAGTCACACGATTGGTGGCTGTGGTGGTGGTCTGCTTAGGGGACAGCCGATTCAGTGGCATGAGACCGGGCACATGAGTCCTTTCATGCTCAAGGGGGTGAGGAGGGGCATTCCGGGGACCCTCTCTTCTATGTCAAGTATTCAAATTGTGCACATGTATTTGGGTTTCGCTAAGCGCATACCTAGCTGGCGTGCAATGGCTCCTCTGAACTTAAACTATGCAAACTAACAGCAAAACCTAGACTGACTCTCTAAATGTCCAGCCTGGAGAATCCGTGTCACCACGTGCTTTTAAATTGCAAGTAAAATATTTCTGACGTAGAATGTCACTACTATTTAGGGCCTCATTGCGAGTTCGGCAGTGTGGCCAAAACAGTGATAATGCAGTGTGCATTATAACCGCATTACTTCACTGCCGAACTATGGGTTTGGAAGTAAGGCAGAGGAAAAACCTCCAGCAGAATGCTGGAGTGAATTCCTCTGTTTTACTGCCCAATCGGCGGACTTACCGCCATCAGTAATTCTGCCAAAATCCCCAGGGAGTCCTATTGATACCAATAAATGGGGACTCACACCGCCTACAACCACTTGTAATTCCGCTGGACCAAGTGGTGGTAATGGTAAATCCATTTGCTGCTATTTCGGTGGATTTACCGCCAAGATACCACCAAACTTGTAATGAGGCCCATTGGGCCTCATTACGACCCTGGCGCTAAGGGGTCTGCGCCAGCGTTAGCTGCGCGGACCCCTTACCGCCAACTACGAGTTCCCGGAGCGCCATGGTCATTTTTCCGCCCGCTTTTTGCGGGCGGAAAAATCCATGGCGCTCTGGGACCTTGGTGTTAATTACGCCACCGTACTTTACGGTGGCGTAATTAACTCCTTCCCCACTCCCATTGAGCCCTATGGGGCCGAAATGGGAATGGGGAAGGGTAAATGGGTCAATGGGGACTTACCGCCCCGCCGACCTCGGAATGGGGCGGTAAGTCCGCCATCCGCCATGGCGTAAAGGGACTTTGCGCCATGGCGGAAAAGTCCGCCGATGGCGGAAAAAATCCGCCAGGGTCGTAATGAGGGCCATTGTCAGGATTTGATTTATTTAATTTATTTGCAATGCGCATAGACACGGCACGTGGGCACAATAGCGCAGGGACAACACACAGAAACAGGGTCACAGAAAGGGAGGCGGGACCAGGATTGCTGTGCACTAGTGTATTCACCATTTTCTGCTTCCATGCCATCATAGCCGCCATGTTCACTGAGGGGAAAAGACAGGCATATGAGAACAACGAATATACCAAAGGTTTGCATGCAGTGTACACTTTCCAATCGAAATGTATGTGACCAGGTTGGAAAGTAAATCACGTGCAGTCAGCTTATGAAAGGGCCATTTATTAACTTAATTAAAACCTCATATTTCTTGAAAACCACCCATTTCACAAGACATGCATTGTGGGGGTGTTAGTGCCGGGATTAGTTTCCGCACAGAAAAAGAGCTCCCACGCTTTTCATCAGGATCAAAGATGGGGTTCTGGGATCTTGCACTGCAGTTCTAATTGGGCAAACTAGAACATGCACTGCCACCGTAACTGGGCATAATCGAAACGTAAACCTCTGTGCTGGGTGACCATATGCTGAACAATGGTGTGACAACCGGCCCATTGAATGGCAGCGCTGCAGTGCTGGAAGTACTTGCGGTCTTGATAACAGAACCTGCAAATGGTGTGAGTACCTGGGCAATACTTGGTAAGATAGTGTTGTGTTAATACCTACCATATCATGTGAGTACCAGAGCAAATCATGGCAATACCTGCTGCCATTGGATGGCTCTTTCTAGTAGGACCATTTAAAACAATATGGCTTTCAGGGTCAAATGATGGACAGCGCACTTCACCCCAATATTGTCAACAAACTGCCAGCTTTGTAATGCAAGATCCTCTTTGTCCAAAAGGAACAGTTTGATAACTGGTCATTATCTATTCCATTTTGTTAGAGCACCTTTGAAGCTCCTCCCGCATTTAGGGGAGGTATGCCATGTTCTCCTGGGGCAGTGCCAAGCAGAGAACAGAGGGCTTGCTGGCCAAGCCACTCTCTGTTGTGGGAGATCTCACAGGACCAGAAGCCTTACACTACACACACGGTTCTGCAGCAGCTGGCCACAGCAGAAGCCAAGTGTATAATTTGAATGACATCAGATTGGGGTTTGGCAATTGTGACTGTATTTTGTCATCTGCCACTATATCCATTGCCGGAATAAAACTCTCCGTCAGCCCCTAGGCAGTCGAAAATTCAGGGCCTTCCTCGCAAATGATATGATATGATATGGCATTTGTAACGCGCCTATACACAAGTGTTTCAAGGTGCGACGAGGTGGGGGAGGGGGGAACAAGGGGAGACAGACAACGATCCTACTAGGCCAGGTGTCATTCAGATCGCGCAAGTGCAAGGGTAGAGGCGAAGGGAAAGTGCAAGGGGGAAGGGAGAGGGGAAAGTGCAGTACAGGGTTAATAGCATACAGGATAAATAACAAGGGCCAGCTAGTGGCATGATAAGAATGCAAACGTGGCGCAGGCCGTTGCGTAGCACAGCAGGGCATCAAGGTCTCTGCCTTTCCGGGGCCCCTGAAAGGAGTGGGGCCCATAGGCCGGTGCCTACTCGGCCTAATGGATAATCCGACAATGATATAACTTATATTTATAATTAATTAAAGAACTGCCGCAGGCAAAGAACAGATGTAGTTAAAGGTATTTTGGAGCATGGGTGCCAGTACTTTTAAATACAGCCCTTTTCTGTTGGAAGTAATTATGATTCCAGGGGCTGTTTTAGGAAGGCACATGTTACTCTGTATCTGCCATGTTGCCAATTCACATAGCAACTTTTGTTATCTCACTGGACAGACCCCGGCAATGTATTAATGTGTGCTCTATACTTTTCTGCATGAAGCATTTTGAAAGTGGGGCCTATTTAGCAGATCATGCTCTCTAAGAAATAAAACAACCATCATTTAGCATAGCCAAAATCAAAAAAGCTCAGGATTGCGCACCCTCGCAGATGGCATTCTGTCAAACATGAGGAACAAGTGATGGCCGTGCTCTCATCTACATAGAGTAGAAGTGCCCTGGGGTTACGAGAGCAAACAATATAGTACCAAAAGACAACCCCAGGGGGCAAGCCAAGTCCCCAGTGGAGGTGTTGTTTAATCAAACATGACTAAAAGGCTAAAATGACATGTACCATTAATTCTAAATACCGGATATGGCTGATCCACTAACCGTGCGCAAGAAATATATGCAACATCCAATGAATAAGAAAAAAATACATCTAGTTGTAATTGAATAGCACAATCCACAGTTCATTTAGTACAATTCTTCCAAGAATAAAACATAGGGCCTCATTACACGGAAGGCGGTGATCCAGGGTGCTATTAGCACCCTGGACCATGCCGGTAAATTACCGGCACCGCCTTGGCGGAAAGGGGATTTACCGCCCCATTCCAAGGTCGGTGGGGCGGTAAATCCCCCTTCCGCCATTGCCCTTCCCCATTCCCATTTCTGCCCCATAGGGCTCTATGGGAATGGGGAAGGCGCTAATTACGGCACCGCAATTTTGCGGTGCCGTAATTAGCTCCGAGGTCCCTTAGCGGGTTGGTTTTTAACGCCTGCAAAAAGCAGGCGTTAGAGCACCAACCCGCAAAGGGACCTCGTAGTACGGCGGTAAGGGTTAACGGTCACCGTTGCCATTAACGGTGACCGTTAACCCTTACCACCGTCCGTATAATGAGGCCCATAGAAACTGACTCATTACAAGAGGCAAATTCAGGACATTAAATAAATGGCGGTAACATAATTAGATAAAGGAATACATTACACTGATATTTTGAGCCTAGCACGGTCCCCGTAGGGCTACGTGTTAGGAACAATAACTGTTGTACATATGAACAAATATATACACATACGAGACATGAACATTTGTTCCAATCTAAATACACCCAATTCATAAATGGGTTGAATGGTGCTGCGTGCCTTCCTCGGGACGCTAAAGGGAATTCATGCAATTCATTAGAGGAAGATCACAGCTGGGATGCATATTCCAGTTTGTTTGTGTCAGCTTCAAGTCGCCCAGTGTACCCTCTGATCCAAGTCGAGAGGTTCGTCGGCTGTACCGTGCAGTTGCACCTCAAAATCAGCAGGATGTCTAGCATGGTGCGGAAACACAAGAGAACACAAGCAATGGCGAAACAATGTTGCACGCCAACCTGCTTTCTTTCATTAAATGGTCTACATTTACATGCCATACCATTAACAAACTCCAAAGAGTGCAGAACACAGTGCTGAAGCGGCATCTTTAATGGCTACAGTGGCACTACATCAGACCGGCACTGTGCCAGCTCCACTGGCTCCCAGTAACTCATCATAAAGAATTACCTATATTTATTTTATTTATTTATTTATTTAACATTTGTATAGCACACTACGGCTATAATGCACTGCATGACACAGGTCTTCCTTTTGTCTCCAGTAGATTTGTGAAATATCTCCCCAGATACACTTTCTGGTCTGGTGGCCAAGGGCCGCTATGCTTTGTGGAATATAAATGAGAGAGTGCTGGTGGCAGATCCGTCTATGTGCAAGCTGCCCAACTCTGGAATAGTAACACATCAGACACACTGTGATCCATTCCTCCTTCAAATGAAACTTTCCCTTTTCCAAAAGAATATTGGGTATCTTCACCCGTCCTTACTGTTTTTGGAACATGTTTTGCAATGCCCTTAATGGCCAGCAAGGGGCACCTGCTGGCCCTAGATTTGCACTTAATAAATACATCAAACATAAGATTACAAATGGAGCGAACATAGAGGTCTGCAAATGATATCCATTCCAATGTCAATGTAACTTTTCTGACTTTGTCATATGTAACCCAGGTAGGCAATCCACTGAGGCTCTACACATACCCGCTTGTGCTCCTGCTGCTTCTTTGCTGAGTTCCTGAGGGCAGCCGACATAGTTCGTGCAGCCATCCAAGGAATAATGTGTATGGGATCCCTAACTGCTTGCATTGACGCATAACTGCTGTGGCCACCCCTTAAATCTGCAATGGACAGTCTAAAAAGTATAAAGTGACTTCAAGTGCATGGGAGAATTTTGCAGCACTGACACAGAAGCTGCTGCCAAGCAAAAAAAACAAAAACATGTGCCCAAAGGTAACGGACACTCCCATGTCCTGCACACCCTTTAAGTTGAATAAACAACCAAAACTTTAGCTATTATTCCAAAAAGATTAAAATCTCTTTTAAGAAGTCCAGAGAATTTCAGGTTAAACCCTCCCCAACAATTTAATATAAAGGCTCAACGCATTTCTGGAGATCCCTTCATCAGGAAATAATTTTGAACAAGTCTTCAAGAGAAGAGTTACATTAAGTCTGTAATAAAAAAATAATATATACAGAATTGCTATGAAGTAGAGTATAACAGTATGAGACACTCCAGTGAGTAGAAAATTAAAGAAATTTCACATGGTCAATCACATTGATTCACCTTGGTGATTATAGGTGGGTTTCTCATAGCCTGCAGTGGTAGCCCTTGTAATCCTCAAGGATTAAGTCTTATAAACACACAAATAGGTTCAGTATCTGCAAACATCAAAAAAGGTACATGAAAAAGTCTAGGGATTATTTCTCAAATTTTAAAGTGTGGGGTGCATTTGAAGGCCCCAAACAGACGTCCCTTTCACCTGAACTGCAGCATTTAAACATTGCAACCAAAAACGGCCCTGCTTTGCATTCCCTGTCACATGAATGGGAAGAAGTTATACATTGCAACCAAAAACGGCCTGGCTTTTTTCTTTTTGTTCATGTTAAATTAAAGAGCCCTGGGGAAAGGAGCCTACCTGTCATTATCAATGGACCAGCAGCAATGTAATTCACCCAAGAAGGAGGAATCACAGAATCCTGTGACATGGAAAACAGGATTTTTAAACATTAAAAGCAAAAGTGGCCTGCAAAGGTATTTGCAAATAAAAACGGCTTAAAAAAGCCACAATGGAAAAAGATACCACTGCTCACAGAGAAATGTCAGGACGGCAACACCTCATGTGTGGGGTTGACCAAAGCAAATGTATATTATGTTTCACCCAAAAAAACTCCCGTAAACATGTGAAGAGACACTTACTTCAGGAAAAACCTGTTCTGGCTGAGTTCTAAACTTCACAATGAAATGCCCCGCTTCCAGCAGGATGTCGCACCTCCCAGCCAACAACCCTGCAATAAAATGGGATGCTGTTGGAGGCGTCAAACTTCGCTATTCTTCAGACTGGCCGGCAGGAGAGCGGAGATTTCAAAAGAAGGTCATCCCTAGCTGAAGCATGACAAAAAAATGTGTGAGCCCTTGTCGCACCCGCTTCAAAAGAGCCCACATCACTTCAAAGAGACTTATAAAAAAGAAACTCTGGTCACAGGCTGAGCCCAGGAAGACAGATGGCTGTGAGGGATGAAGTGGCCCTCCCACATGTTGAACAGACACTCCCAATTTATATTAAAAGACTGTTTCAGGTTAGGCATTTTGTGCAGCCATCACACTGTGGATTGATGTTAATTTTATGCCATTGTTCATGCAATTTCCAGGCAGTTTTGGGGATATAAATTGCATTTACCTGGGACTCTGAGAACTGGAATGGCCAGTTAGACTAGGTATCTGACTGATATGGACATGGGACAAAAGTAAAAGTGGGTGAAAAGATGTTAAATGAAATTGGGAATATGCTTGATGATTTACATATTCATAACTGTTGTACATTTTGTGAAACAACAAAAATGTGGCACATGGCCATGCTACATCGTACGGATTTGGTGATCAGCTCATCTAATTACCCATGGTCAGCTCAACCCAAATATATGTTTCATATGGCAGTGGCTAGTACAATTATGAAGTTATGATACATAACTAGTTTTTGCCAAACAGTTGTAATGAGAACAAAGGATGGTAATAAAGGGGAAAAGACAGATGGTGCTTCTAAATCCCTAATCCAGTCCTGACTGGGGCGGAGAGAGAGAGAGAGAGAGAGAGAGAGAGAGAGAGAGAGATCCTGTCCAATCCTGGCGGCTGGGATTATTGAAGGGTACTTCCCCTAGATTATAAAATTAGTGATGTCATTTCTGCTATATAAGGGGGACTGTACTAGGACTCAGCACACACAAAAACCGGCGAAGACGGAAAAAGGAGGACAGAGAGAAGGCTGCTGAAACGTAACATTTTTGAGAGTGCAGTGAACGGACCCTTGCCCTTTCTTTTCAGAGTGTCCTGAGATACAGCTAGCTTTCCTGAATCTTAAACAAAGGCTTGCTATTTTTTTTTTACATGTTCTATAGTTTGCATATAAACTTTTTACATGTTATTTGTCTTTAAAAGGTGTGTGT
The DNA here is from genome assembly GCF_040938575.1 of Ambystoma mexicanum. NCBI lineage: Eukaryota > Metazoa > Chordata > Amphibia > Caudata > Ambystomatidae > Ambystoma > Ambystoma mexicanum. Next base: position 623,735,231 of record NC_090941.1, on the reverse strand, counting down.
CCTTTAAATGATTACATCCATATTTATCATTCACTTATTTACTTTAACATCATCATTAATTTATCATAATTCTTTCCCAGAACTGTATTACTCTAAAAATGAGAGCTTTGTTGTTGCCAAATATTATTTGAGTCCATCTTTCAGTGCTGTTATATTGTATTTGTTCAGGGGGCTTGCTATGTAAGTAACAAAACCCCATCACTAAATTGCATAAGCCCTTTATTTTTGTAGCAGCGCATCCAATATTTCCTTATCGAAAACCCCAAATTGCCATTATGGTTCAGCCATCTCCGCATAGAAGAATCTTTTGTTTGCCTGTGTATGTTAGCATATCTCCTTTGAAAAACCCCTCATTTGACTGTGTAAATCCTTTGTATTTTTGTAAGTAAATCAAGTAATTCCCCCATTGAATTTCACAGATCAGAATTATTGAATTTCGAAACCAACCATCCTTGCCTAGTGTTTTTATTTAATTGTTATAGTCATTAAAGTGTTGTCCAAGAGAATTAATCCCCTTGTGAGCTGAAAACCGAATTTGTCCGTGTTTAAATTATGCCCACCTAAGCACATTTTAATTTGACAGTGTCATTCCTATTAGCATCTGTCCTATTAAACCCAACCTATTGTTCCCATTGTGAGTAATCCATTTTCCCAAAGCCTACCTGTTTTTTGCCCCTGTCATTTTAACTAAAAACCAATTTTCCTATGTGCCTTTCTCATTGTTGAAAGCGTGTCTGTCATTTCCAGCTCCAGCAGAATTTTGTGAGATTTGCAATTTCGTTTTTCTAAATATTTCTTTTCACCTTTGCAAAATCGTATTTCCTATTCAACCCTTCTTCCTCTATCATACCCTGATCACGGATTCAAATGATATTCCGTTTTATTTTTAACTTTTACTTCTCATGTGCTGCCTGTGTACAAATCGAATTTCCTAAGTGTGCTAGCTAGTCACTTTTGAAGCCCTATTTGTCTTCTAGAGTAAGCAGCCTGAAGTACCCTTGTGTGCTGTGCCATAGCAGTAGTATTGAATCATTGAAAACCCATTTTTCCATTGTTGCAGGGGGAGTGCTTAACTGTTGGTGCGATCACTTTGTGGTAAATTGTTCTTTTGCTGCTCTGCCATTAAAAAACAGGAATTTACTGTAATAGTATATCTTAACCTGGTGGTGTTGTAGAAATTATTGCATTTTATCTTGCCCCAACTTTGGTGGATGCTGTATTTTGATTATGTTCCCTTTTCATTAAATAATAAATTAATACATATATTATTGATACACACTGGCCTGGATCCTAGTCCACTGTGATGCACAGTGTTTGTGGAGGTTGGGTGCGAGATGGGTTGGAGGCCTACTCAAAAGAATCCGTAGTGTATTAAAAATAAAAAGCGTTTTATTGTGCGCCACATCCATTGTAGGGGAAGGGTAATAAACCGTGACAAAAGACACAGTATAATAATAAAACAACTTAGCTCCCAGTCAGGGAGAGTACAAGGAAAAATAATCCCAGAACGTGAGAAACAAATGAAGAGAAGGAACCTCATTGGATGTGTACTACTGATAGAGTCAAAGAAAACGCATTTGTGACGGGTGCTAATAAGGGAACTCACCATATGGTTCTTAATAAGAGTTTCCCAGATTACAAGTGTTCGAACTGTAACTCACTGGGTAGAATGCAAGGAAATAAATTCCTATAAGCAGTAAGATACTGCACAAAATGTAGACACTGCTGTGCCATACTTCCAATGGAAAAACCATTGCCATGTTGGCAAAAAAGAAGATGGCTGCAAGTTCACAGCGTTCAATGATGACAACATGTATGAGTGTGATGACAACTTTGGGCCTGATTCATGGAAGTGTTATACAATGGCGCAATCCCATAGGAAAATGTTCTTTGAATCAGGCCCAAAGGCGTCACAGCGCCATTTTGAAATGCGTATACTGGTAAGTAACACCCACGATGTCAAGAACGGTGAAATGAACCCCCCAGGTGGAGCAAATGGACCTAGATATATGTGAGGCTAGAGGCAATACCTCCACACATACAGAAAGCATTTGTGTAGTAGAACAATATATATTTTTATTTATATTTATATTTATATCATCTGAAATTCAAATTCTTAAATCAAAACATATTTCCACAACATAAATTCTTAGACATCAATATCTCTTCTTTCATACAACCATTCATACACTAAAACAAATATGTACTTTCAATAAAAAACAAAAGCAAAAAGTGCGACATCTGTTCACACAAAAGAACATGAACAACAATCCTGTTTATATCACTGTTGTTTCTTGTATCTAAATACACATTCCAATGTTCGTAGAGTCGATTCTACTTCCTCTCTCTCGGATCTACATATGTTCCGGTCGATCTAGGACCACCCTGGGTCCTCTTATTAATTCGACCTTCTTCAGGATCTAGGTGTGCACCCACAGGTTGTGCTTACAGTGTCTCTTCTTTCACTCCTACTCGTGAAGTATAGATGAAGTCTGTACTGCACGGTCTCTGTGGAATTGGGACCCGATGATTCTCCTGGTATTCCAGATCACGTATCTGCTACGTTTGAGCAAACCATGGTTCCTGGTCTGCAACTACGCCACTTCCTAGTACTGCCTAAACTTGGAAAATACGTAGTTTGCATCACTCCTTCAATCTTCCTCTTCTCAGTACTTTTGGGAGATGCTTCATGGTCACTCTGTGTGTTCTTCCTCATGTTGGTAATGTCAGGTCTTATATAAGGAAAGGAGGGAGTATTACAATAACACACAGTAGTCTTCTGAGGTTGGTTCTTGCGAGACCTCAAAGATTGCATGGTCTCAACGGTAAGGGAGTTAGGGAGTCCTTGTCCCCATGGGGGGAGTCTCTCCCTGTGAGGTCCCGCATTCCACCACCCCAAGGGGATTGTTGGATAGCAGACTCACCTCCATAGCCTCACAGGGAAGGGCTCCCCTCTCGGGAGAAGTGACAAGATCCCATGAATCGTCACAGCATCTGCCCTTTTTTTTCTTTTTTCCTTTTCATTTCTGCTGTGACTCATTTATTTAGTCTCTCAGGTTCCCTGTTCCGCAGCTCCCCCTTGTCACTCTTTCTTCCTTTCACTTATGTAGATCATTTGCGACAGCTGTGTTCCGCTTTTATCTTTTTCCCTTTATCTTTTTCCTGCTCCTCTGTTACTTTCTTTTCAGCAGTCTCTTTCAATCTCTGCCTAATGTTCTAACTTAAACTCAGACAACTAATCTCTTGAACAACCGTGCCTCCCTTGGACTCCACTTTTCAATGTTCATAATTTCCCCTCTTCCTGTCTCGAAGCCCTTTCTTTTCCACATCGTTCTTTCGCCTCCTCTGTCTGTCTTTCAGTGATTCCTTGTGCATCTCGTTTTGATCGCTCCACCTGTCCTCTTTCCAGAATGTTTGCATCATCAATTTTCTCCATCATCTCCTTTGTGCTTCAATGGGAGATACCAATATGGGGAATTCATCAATTTCATTGCATCATAAGAAAGAGTCACCTGCATGGGGTTCATGCAGAAACAAGGGGGCTGATGCATGGACCATCGCACCGTTTTGAGGCACAAGTGCTCTGTTGTATAATAAGACCAATTAGACATTGATGGGAGGGAGGAAATTATTAGCACAGAATTTTGTCTCTTAAAAAAATGCAAATGGTGAGTGGTTAGAATTGCTAGGGGTGTATAATGCTGCATGCTGTGCAAAATAACGGCTATGGTTTAAATCCCAAGAGAGATTTGTCTAGGGTCTTGTTAGTTTGTGCTATAAGCCAAAACTATTGCATTAGAGTGCAGATAGGGAGAAATAGCATATGAAGAGGGCCACACAGCCTGTATGTGTTGTTTGGTTATTTGCCCACCCATTGACTGCCCATTGCCATGCATATCCCTATGGTCAGTCCCAAACAGTTCCTGCCACAACTGCCCAAAACACCTCCTCATGGGAACTCTTTGAGCTTGCTTTATTCAAGCTTTACGATCAAACTTTGCACTCAAAGTGCCTGCCAGTGTTTTTTCAAAGCAGTCTTCTCATAGTTAATGACTTAATTGGAGTTGTAAAAAGTACTACTGGTGTAATAAAAATATCTCAACAAGGTCTGCCTCCAGCCACTCAATTTATAAGCACAATGTGTGACCTTAACTGAAGTCCTGTTAAAAATAAGCATTGGCAAAGCCAACAGTTTTGGCTTGTGTAGAAGTATTAAGAATTTGCAAGGCACTGCTTTTAGAGGCCCTGGTACTCACACATTTGCGCACCTGCTCCCATCAATGGCCAGTTAATACCACTGCGGCAGTGCCTGGCAAGTGCCTTTCCCATGGCAATGCAACAGTGCCAATGCATGTCACTATGCATGGTGCTACTGTGGCCTTTCATGAAGGATAGGGAAAATAGAACTAAAGCCATGCTCTTTTTTCTCTCAAAGTGTTTCTATGACGATTTATATAGTGTAAGGTTGGGTTATTACGAAATGATGGTTTATTATGCAATGTTTGTTCTTTTCAAGGGATACTTGACAAAGTATTTTTTAAGCAATCAAACCAAAACCTTAATACATATTTACACCAACTAAACCTGGGACGAGGTGTGATCAAGTGTGCCCCTATCCTGCTTTCACCACTTGAACCCAAGGGTGTGAACCTGGGCAAATCCTTTAATGTAATCTTGAGTCCCTATGAGTGGCTCGGTTCATAGATTATGCTATTATATTTTTATGTTTGTATATGCAAAAAGAATCCATCATGGTTTACTTAACTAAGGAGTTGCTTCAAATATAATAATAATAATAATAATAGCGACCTTCACGTTTTTCACACCATAAGGTTATTTGTTTCTCCTCTTTCTAATGGCAACTCATGGTGATGTTACTTGACATGGTGGTACTAAGTACCAAAGACTGCTGATGCTCCTTGCAATGCCCTTTTCTGTGAAGTCACTCGTGTTGGTGTGAATACATATGCAAGCTTGGAGGTTGGCATGGATTTTAACCCATAGGACCATATCTCTAACAAGTCAGTAACTTGCATTCATAATTTCCAACCAGGTTTATTTGTTTTGTGCTGTGTGTTAAAATCCCATCTACCGCTAATGTTACCAAAAAGTTGATGTGGTGGCTGTGCTGAAGATGAACGCAAATGAGCGCCCTGCCGGCCTCGTCTGATGGGCTATCACGTCTAGAGTGTCCTGCAAAACCATTTTGTAAAGAAGGCCACCCTAGCACAAACTGATGGTTCCTCCATTTTTATCAGTCTGCATCGTTTGCTGCATCGCGCCTTCTCTTTTTAACATCATTGCCATTGCCCACTTTACTGACCCTTAGGAACAACTCTACTTCGCTTGCATATTTTGGCAATGGCTGGCAAATGGTGATACCAATGCCTGACAAATGCCTACATAAATGCCACAATTATGGGCTTTGTCAGTGCTTGTTTTTTTCAGGACAGCTGTGCTGTGTGGTCTGGCAACCCCTCTCTTTACCCTCAACCGTCTATATGTCTAGAGTGCCCCATTACACGTTTGGAAGTATTAGTGGTGCTAATACCGCCAAATCGAAATATATATATTCCAGATGACAAAGTCCTACTGCACTTCATTGCAGAACGTACGTATTAACACTGATGGTAATACCGCTGGGATAATCACCATAATTACTTTCTTTACATTAAATGCTACTATGCAAATGCAGGCGGTTTTCCCATTTGTGGTTTTATAATCCCATAATCAGGTTCACCAATAAAACAGGTGGTAATACATTTACTGACAGTGTTTTCAGTTACCGATGGACTCGAAAAGAGGCCCTTTGGTGTTTTGGGGAAACTTGGCCCACATAAGTGTGTCCTCAACCCTCGTTCTTTCCACTACAAGAGTTTCTAGTCCTGTCTGAAATTATTTACTGTGCACGCTGAGTCCCAATGCACCATCCAGTGATGGTTCTGCTTTCAGCTGAAGAATTTCAGGTACCTTGTTTATGATAATATAATATAATATTTTATTTGTATCACGCTCGTACACAAGTGTTTCAGAGCGCGATTAGGCAAGGGAGGGAAACAGGGGAGAACACAAAACAACAACGATCTTAATAGGCTAATAGGCCCAGTGAGATTGAGAACTTGCAAATGCATGTGAAAGGGAAAAGATAAAAAGTGCATGGAAGGGGGAGAGTGGAAAGTGCAGAGCAGATAAATAAATAATAAATAAAAATAAATAGAAAATGGAGACAATAAAAAGTGGTAGTGCAGCCAGCAAGTGGCAAGTGCTGTGTTTATGGCAGCAGACTGGTAAGTCTGATAAGTGCAGAAAAAGAAGAACAAGGGAGGGGCTGTATGGGTACAGATACAGTCCACCAGTGTAAGGGGTGGCCAGGAGGCAGTGCAGGAGGGCGGCAGGGTGAGCAGGTACCTGGGCCCAGGGGAAAGAGGGTGGCCAGGTGCACAGTGCCAAGAGAGAGCCGGTCAGCAGGGGAGAGGGGGAGAGAAAGCAGAAGCAAAGAGGAAGCCCTTGAGGTGCTTCCGGAACCGGAGATGGTTCTCCTCAAGTTTTAGAGTGTCAGGGAGGCTGTTCCAAAGGGAGGCCCCAGTCGAAGATAAAGATCTACCCCCAGCTCGCTTCTTTGAAAAACGATTGACCCGGAGGGATTTGAGGTAGAGAAGCGAAGAGCTCGAGAGGGGAGGTATTTGCGGAGGGATAGCTGAAGGTATTTTGGACTCAGGCCCCAGAAAGCCTTGTGGACAATGCAGAGGGTTTTGAATTTAATCCTTGCATCCACTGGGATCCAAGGGAGAGATTTCAGAGCTGGAGAGATAAGATCGCAGGGCTTGAGGCCTAGGACAAGTGTCGCAGCCTGTTCTGGATAAGTTGCAGAGGGTGGAGAGTAGAGGCAGGTAGATTTAGAAAGAGGCTGTTACAATACTCCAACCTTGAGAGAACCAGAGCTTGGGATACAGTGAGCTTCTGAGGGAAGGAGAGGAAATGCAGAGTACCTCTGATGAGGTGCAGAAGGAAGTTTGACTTCTCAGAGATATGGGCGGAGAAGGAAAGTGTGGAGTCAAAGATGACCCCGAGGTTCTTAGCCTCGCAGGTAGGGGTGGGAGGGGTGCCAAGGGAGGCTGGCCAGAGAGTGAGGGAAAAGGATGGCGATGGTGTGCCAAGGTGGATAAATTAGCATATGTGCTGTCTGCCAAAAGCTTCCGGTGACAACATATTCAGTTGTGTACAATTCGGATACTGTGCTACACTGGCGAAGCATTGATTCTGGTAATGCGTCGATTGCCTCACCAGAAATGACCATCGGACTCACACTAAAGCTGGCGCAAAACTTCTGCTATGCTATTTCTGTGCAATTTTCTCTGCTACATGTTGTGGGCCACACCAAACTTCCAACCTCCACTCCTGCTATAGTGGCCCACACACTGTGAGTACTTGATATTCAGACCCCATTTTAGGATTTGCCCGCCTCTCCCCTGATGTCAGCATGATTCCTCCTTTGCACACTATTATGAGAGCAAGAGAACATGCTGATATTGCCCGCTGTAATCTCCTGGAGCGAAGGTTTTATGTGTTGGCAAGCATGGCCTAATTAGAGAGTGGCCTTTGGCACATTTGACAAAAGTCAGCCCAGCATGTGCCTCTTGACAGTCTGCCAAGGGTAGGCTTAAAGCAACAGGGACATCTCAGAACGTGGCTGCTAATGGACTAGGGTAAAGTGTAACTTAAGTTTCATGAGCTTTTTTACTGGTTTTCTTTCCAAAACATACGCATGCATACAAGCAAATCAGTTTTATTGGTATGCAGGAATACACCATGTGGAATGTCTGTGGCGTGCACCGTAACCTGCACGCATCATTAAATGGACTTTCATGAAACTGTTTATGTTCGTGTGTGTGTGACTGCGCAGGCGCGCGCGTGACTGTTTATGTATGCTGTGTTTGGTGGTGGTGTTTTGAAAACGAAAAAGAACCTAGTGTAATAGTAGGTTTAAGTTTCAGAGTCTGTGGGACTGGACCTCATTAGAAGTTTGGCTATGCGTAAAAAGTGGCGGTAAATTGGCAGTAACGGACAGACTGCCAGGATAAATGCTCCAAATATCCGATTCAATCCATTCCGACTCAGGCGTTAAGGGGTTTACGGCGCCGTAAACGGCGCCGACCCTTAACGCCTGATTACAAGGTTCCCTTTGCGGGATGGCTGTTTAACGGCTGTTTTTTGCAGGCGTTAAAAGCCATGCCGCAAAGGGACCTTGGCGATAATTACAGCACCGTAATTTACGGTGCCGTAATTATCGCCTTTCCCCATTCCCATTATGCCCTATGTAGCAAAAATGGGAATGGGGAAGGGGCCATTGGTGAATGGGGAATTACCGCCCCACTCACCTTGGAATGGGGTGGTAATTCCGCCATCCACCATGGCGGAATTGCAACCTTAGCGGCATGGACCATGGTGCTAATAGCACCATGGTCCACCGCCAAGGTTGTAATGAGGCACAATAGTCTGTCAGATTTACCACCAGACTGAGCGACAGTCACGGGGACAGAGTTTGACCCGCTAAACTCGTAATGGTGCCGCCTGTTAAATGCCAATTCGAATCACGCCGATTCTTTAGTTAATTTCTAGAAGCTTCTGATTACCCTGCTGAGCTAGTGCGAATGTTTTGAAGGAGCCAATAAGAGAATGGTACCAGTGCTCTTTTAGGCCAGACTGTATTAATCCGCAGTATGAGATACTGGTCACATTAAACTGGAGCAATGCAGTTCAAGAAGCCATCAAGCAAAGGCAGTGTGATGGTAGATCTCCATCATCAGTGAATGTGTGCCTAGTCATTGTGTTGACAAACATAACAATTAAAAACAAGCATTGGCAATGACAACAGTTTGGGGATTTAGTGTATGCATGGGAAAGGCACTTACGATGCATCGCCATAGTGGTATTAGCTCCCCTTTGTTGGTTGCAGGTGCAAAATGGTGTGGGTATCTGGGCATCTTATAGCAGGGCCAGAAACATTTTAAAACGTATGCTCAAGGCAAAAATGTTGGCTTTTCCAATGCTTGATTTTAGTTTCAGTGAAGGACACACAGAGTGCTTATAAATCGAGTGGCTGATGGCAGGCTTGGTAACACATTTTCTTTTAAAACAGTAGCATGTTTACAACTCCATTGAAGTCATTAACTCTCAGAAGGCAGCTTTGAACAAGCACTGGCAGGCACTTTGAATGCAAAGCCTGATGATAAGGCTTCATTAAAACGAGCTGAAAGAGTTCTCATGAGGCGGTGTTTTGGGCATTCAGAGGCAGGAATGTGTGGGAATGGCCGTAGGGATTAGCATGCCCATGGGCAGGCAAGGTTGGGCACATAATCAAACAACAACTACAGACTCTGTGGGCCTCATCATGAGTTGGGCGGTATCCCAGAACTAAATGCGTCGGGGTACCGCCCGGCACAATTAGCGTTACCGCTTCTCGGTCCGGCACAATGTGTGCCAGATCCCAAATTGTGGGGTGGGGGGGATAAGTCCCCATTCCCATTGGGCCCATTGGACCCAATGGGGTTGGGAGGGCGCTATAACCGCCAGCGGTAATAGCGTTGAAAATCCTGGAAAATGCTGGAGGTGAATGCCCCGAACACGGTATTGGGTGGGGTGTTAAATGTGGCGCTGACAGTGTTACTGCCACATCTTACCGCTCTGCCCAACTCCTGTTGACCCCCTGCGTCCCTCCTCATATGTCAGTCCTCCCTATCTGTACTCTAATGCAATAGTTTCGTCTTATAGGTATCACAAGCGACACCTAGTAGCCCAAACAAAAAAGGATGCACATTCAAATTCCTCATAATGGAGTGATAATTCTGGTGACTGCACCTGGTCAGAATTTTGTCTCTCTTTTTAGTTTTAATTCATTGGTGGGGCAAGCCAATGGCCAGTTGTTGTCAATTGATTCAATTTCATTTTTAGCACTTGGTCTGGAGGTTTTTGCACAGAAAAAAAGAAAAATAAATAGGTTCACATGAGGAGAAAATGAATGAGTGCAGGGGGGTATACAAAAGTGTGTTTTTTGCCAACAAACTTAGCATTCATAGGTACACGCCCATCCAAAGAAAGCGAACGCGAGCAAACAAACTTGTTGGGAAGTAAAGGTAAAATGAAGGGGCCTTTCCGAAACGTGTCAGAGTCAAAAATAGGGGGTCAAGAGAAACATGGGACATAGGAAAATGTTCCTTGAATCAGGCCCAAAGGCGTCACAGCACCATTTTGAAATGCATATACTGGTAAGTAACACCCACGTTGTCAATAAAGGTGAAATGAACCCCCCAGGTGAAGCAAATGTGTAAAGTCTATGCTTACAATCTGGATCTACCCTCATCAATGCATCATTTTGAAGTAAAAAGGTCACATGGAATTTGGCCTTTATGTGACCAAGTATTCCATGCAAGCTGGTGGAGGTACTTGCTCAAAGGTTTTACATAGCACCATTGTGCCTGACGCCTCCCCTGGAACAGCCTCCCCCTTCCTCTGTGCCTTGAGCCGGATCTCCTCAAATTCCAGAGGCTCCACAAGACTTTCCTTTTCACCTCCTGCTTCCCACTCTCCCTGCCTTGCTAACACCACAGTCAGTCGCTGAGATGGCTGACCAGGGCCCCCATTTATCTTTCTGGGTCCTAGCCATCTCCCGCGCCCCCCCCCCCCAATTGCCTCCAGCCTCTGCCCACTCCCAGCACCTGCCTCTGGGCACCCTCTGGCCTGTGCTGTCTCACAGGCCTGCACTTATTATTGTCAGCTGACCACTCTCATCAAGTGATCTCTGCCAGGCAACTTACCTCCTAGCGCTTCCTCGGTATAACACCTAGCACTTACCCCCTTTCCCTCATCCCTTCTCCCTCCCTGCACATGCACGTTCTGAGTTCTCACAAGGCCTGGTAGGACTGCCGTTTCCTTCTCTTCTTTGTTATATTTGCCTGTCATCTCCACAATCCCTCCCTGCTGCCCTGTGGGCTCTTTGAAACACAATTTACTTGACGTATAAGCACCTTACAAATGCACAATAAATAAATTAATAAATTAAATGTATTTCTGGTTTGTGACTAGCTATTCTGGTCAAGTTGTTTCATTCTTATTGGGTGCACTTGCAGACACTTAACTGATCAACAGTTTAAACTGCTTGACAAATAAATGTCCCGACTTTGAATTGGCAGAGGTAACCAGATGATATACATTTGCTACTGATCACCAATGGGTAAGGGACCCAAAGTTACATGTTTACAGTGGGTGTGGGTGAGGACCCATGCATTGTATTGTTTTTAGTTTGGGCTATTAGGTGGTGACCCGAAACTACTGCATTGGAGTACAGGTAGGAGAGAGATGGCATATGAGGAGGGACCATGCTAATCCCTTCAGCCATTTCCACTCACTACCTTCCCCTCCCCGCCCTAAGTACATCCTCCTTTCAGCTCCCTCTGTCAAGCAATATGATCAAACTTTAGCCAGCCTGTGTTTGTTGGAAGCAGTCTGCTGAGAGTTAACAGCTTAATTGTAGCTGTAAAAGGCTACTGGTGTAATAAAAATGTCTTAGCCAAGAGTGCTGCCAGCCACTTGATTTATATCTCTTCCATGGACCTGTTGAAAACAAGCAGTGATAAAGCCAACATAAGCATTTTCCAGGTACTGACATCATATGCTCAGGTAATCACTCCATTTTCCAGCTGTTACAATCTTATGGCTGGGTAGTACCATTATATCAGTGCCTAGCAAATTCCCACACTGTTGGCTTTGGCAATGCCTTTTTTTTGGTTTGCCCACATATGCCATTGAGCAGATGGTGACCAGTAAGCACATTCCCATAGATGTGTGCTAATCTCAAGATAGGGAAACTGATGATCAGAGAGTGCCGGGCAGTACGCTGGTTGAGCTTTCTGTAGGGAGTATTAGACATATGTCCATTTAATCATGGGACCCTGACATCTTTCTTCTTCCTTGTGTTTGTTTGTGCTCTTCTTGTTGCTTCTATCCATAAAGGTGGTCATTCAGTAAAGGTTTTAAAGTGCTTTGATGCCAACATTGGAATGCCTTTTGAGTTAGGTGCGCGCAAATCCCCATTCTATGTTAGGCGGCTGTAAGGTGCGGGGAGGTGTGCTTCTACATTTCCTTTCCTCGACTTCTTTCTGAACTAGTATGAGCCAGTACCAGGCTGCATGCATGATTGTTGGTCTAAGTGCTTTGTACTGTCCCTTGGTTTTGGATACTTGGCATGAGAGCCTGGCAGGTCCACAGTATCATATAGCTCAGATTCTCGTTGGAAGACATTTTTCATGCACTTGATTACTTGGCAGAAAAAGTGAGATACTTTCTGAGGGGCCTTTGGGAATTGTTTGCTCAGAAGGAAGCGTATTGTTTCCCGTAGAAGCGGATCGAGGTGTCCTTCATTGTGCATGGAAGATGCTTGATCCGTCAGTCAGGAGTAAATCACATGCAACCGATTTGATTGTTGGCCTTGATTCTAAGTATAGGTAACATCATCTGATTGTTTCCTTTTTTTACCCTGGACAATCATAGTTTCAAGAAGGTTGAAAATGGCAAGTGAAGAGACCGTCCTTGTGTAATTGAGTTTAGATTTGTTATATGCGGCTGGATCCGAAGGTGTAAATATATCAGACCAAATTATGTATGGCATCTTATTTATTTGTGCTTTTGCCGTGCCAATGGCCAGAGTGATAAGCATGGTTTCTTCAAGAATTTGAACACTGGCAGACTTTGATGTGTCTTTACACCTTTGACCGGAAGTTCGGTTAAGCTGAATTATCTGTGACTGAAGCAACTGCTTCAAAATCTAGCAGCATGAGTGACTACTGGGTCTCCGTATGGTGCTCACCGCCCCCTAGTATTACCATCTCCCCATTGGCTCCCAGTCACTAAGAGGGTGGTGTTCAAATCTTTGTGTATCGTTCACCGGGCATTTTATGGGCAATTTCCAGAATAATTACGGGAGAAATGTGCTCCATATGTTCCAAGGCGTTTTGTTCGCTCTTTGGGTGCGTGATTGATCAAAGTTCCCTGGTTTTAGGAATCCCGGGTTAATGCACCTGCCTTTTTCAATCGCCGCTGCTAAGTTGTGGAACAATCTGCCACCTGCTCTTAGGTGCAATGAAAGCCATTATCATTTACGGCGCTTATTGAAAACTTCTCTGTTCCAAATTCACATCATCTGCTTCTCATCTGATTTAGAGATAGGATGCCTTCAGGCGAACGTGCGCTGTATAAATACACATTACATAGCATAACATAATGAGTTCTTACCAATAATATTCTATTGGATTCATTGTGTTTGCGGTGCCAATTGATGTCAGTGCATACTAGAGGGACAGAGGAGGTCATCTCTGCTACTTATTGCCTTCCTTCAGAGAAGTGGCTTCTGTGATAATCCTGAAACCAAAAAAGTGATGGGTGGAAGGTTTTGAATTAATCTAAACCACTGACACTGTTCTGGGTAACATCCCACACCACAGTTTGTTAGCTCATCTGCGCCATTGCAAAAGGGGTCCAGCCATATGCAAATTAGTCAAGTACTGCCACCAATAGGACCAGCCCTGCCCGAACTGCAGGCCAAGTCCCCTCTGCACAGACACACAAGCAACCTCAGACATGTTTCAGCCTTTTTGGGCCTCATCAGTGAGGTGCAGCTTGGTTCCCTATGGCGCAGCTAGCAAGGGACCCACGTTTGGTCATACCCCCTCTCACAAAGGGAGACAAACTGAAACCAAAAAAGTGATGGGTGGAAGGTTTTGAATTAATCTGAACCACTGGCCCTGCTCTGGGCAACCTTTCACACCACCGTTTCTAGGCCGTCTGCACCATTGCAAAAGGGGTACAGCCATATGCAAATCAGTCAGGTACTGCCACCAATGGGAGCAGCCCTGCCAGAACGGCTAGGCCACGTTACCTCTGCACAGAAACACGGCAACCCCAGACAATTGATCAGGGACGTCATTTCACCAAAATGCTAGGGGTAGCGGAAATGACATCACACAACCCTTAACCTCTGATGACACCACAGGAAGTGATGTCATTTGACCCCCCTCACACCCTGAAGTGACATCATGGGAAGCAATGGAACATGACCATTCAACCCTTGACAAAACAGGTAGTGGCATCACATAGCATTGATCCCAAGTACACTATGAAATAAATATGGTTACGATATCACTGTAATGTGATATAGGTTTCATACAAGAATGGATCACCATATGTATCGTTAATATCAGTGTGCATAGGCGCATATTACCAAATTACTGTGACTGCAAGCTGATGTCCAAGGCCAAATTATAATAATTTGTAAACCATTATATAGAAATCCTTACTGGAAATCTATCATAGATGTCCAGTAGAAAATACCATGCTTTTCCCCTGGGCCCCTCAGCACCACACATACATACATAATCATGTTAATTGTGTACGTCTGTGAGGTGCTGGGAGGTCCAGGGGGCAGGCATAGTATTTTTTACTAGACATCTATCCAGGGTCGGACTGGGACAAGAAATAGGCCGGTCACCCAAATAAAAGCGGCCCACCCCTCGCCTCAAAAAAGTGGCCCACTCCTCGCCTCACGACCCTTGACCTCTGATAACATCACCAGAAGTGATGTCCTTTGACCCCACAGTGACATTTTGGGAAGCGATGAAACACAACCTTTCACCCCTTGACAAAACAGGAAGTGGCATCAAATAGCATTGTCCCTAAGTACACTAAATTACTGTGACTCCAAGCAGACGTCCAAGGCCAAATGATAATGTTATTGTATAGCACTTACGCTTAAGCTCTTTTTTTTATAGAAGAAATATGCATACAATATCACCCAACCTGTCGTGGTACTTATTTATCGACCTAAGAAGGATGAAAGGCTTTTTGGGGAAAAAAAAAATTCTCTTTTTTTCTTCCAAACCAGCCCAGGCATGGCCAGAAACCGGCCCCCACTCCCCAGGGACGATTTCGCCACGGGCCGAAAGGCCGAGGGGCCAATCCGACCCTGCATCTATCATAGATAGACATGTTGTTAGTGTGCGTGTGTTAGGTGCTGTGGGGCCCAGGGGACAGGGCTGGTATTTTTTACTGGACATCTCTGATCGATGTCTAGCAAAAATAAAATGACTGCCTCCTGGGCCCCCCAGTGCCTCGCATACACACATAATCATGTTAATTGTGTGTGTGTGTTAGGCGCTGTGATGCACAGGAGAAAGGCCTGCGTGTCATCAGCGTAGTTGGTGTACGCTATGTTGAGGGAGTCCAGTAAGTCAAAGAGGGGTTTGGTGAATAGGTTGTAGAGGGTCGGTGCGGTGCAGGACCCTTGTGGGACTCCACAATTGATAGTGGTGGGGGGGGGGCGCTATCCTGGTCAGAGTACACTTTCATGGCCCTACCTTCAAGGAAGGATGTGATCCACGTGGTAGCCTTGTGAGAGAAGTGTGCAGCATTGGAGAGGTGCGTTGTGAGAATGCTGTGGTCGACCAGATCGAATGCTGCAGAAAGGTCGAGTAGGAGGAGGAGGGCAGGTTTGCCTGTGTCCATTATTTTAGTAATTTGATTTTTTAAATCTATAAGAGCAGATTCAGTCCCATGGCCTTTGCGGAAACCTGACTGTCTTTTGCCTAGGATGGTGTTGGTTTCCAGGTAGTGTTGGATTTGATTGTGTGCGGCTTTGTCTAGGATTTTAAGGAGAAAGGGGACGGTGGTGATGGGGCGATAGTTGTTAGGGGAGGAAGGATCGAGAGAGGGTTTTTTTAGGAGCGGGCGGACCCAGGCTTCTTTTAGGCATTGTGGTACACTTCCAGATGCGAAAGAGGCATTGATAAAAGCAGTGATGATGGGGGTGAGGTATTCTGCAAACTCTTTGATTACGGAGGGTGGGCAGATATCCCCTTTGCATGTGGAGGGTTTGATTTTTTTAAGGAGGTCCTTGACTTCCGTCTCTGAGACTTCTCTGAAGGCAAAAAGGGGAGTTTGTGAAGGAGAGTTGTAGGTGAGAGGTATGGGCGGGCAGGTGGGGGTGTTGAGAGCTTTGCGTTGGGAGGCTATTTTGTCTTGGAGTAATTTAACTTTGTTGAGGAGAGCAGCCTGGATGCCTGTACACCATGCTTCATCCTTGATGATTTCGTCTGGGCTGGAGGCTGGTGTGGTGAGTTCTTTGAATATGGAGAAAATTTCTCTTGATTTGGAACTGGCATTAGTGATTCTCTGGTTGTAGGATTCGGATTTAGCAAGGAATATGGCTTTTTTGTAGGTCAGAGAGATCTCTTTAAAGTCATTAAGCGAGGATTGGTTAGGCGCTGCTTGCCACCTGGATAGGGCTTTGCGTTTCTTAGTGCGTAGGACGGATAGTTCTTCAGTGAACCAGGAATTGCAGTATATTGATTTTTTCCCTTTTTTTTCTTCTAGCGGGGCAATGAAATCGATGGCTTGAGTGAGTGTGCTGGAGTAGATGTTGGCTAGAGATGTAGGGTCAAGGGGGAATGGATGCTTGAGTTGCGGGGTATCAAGGAGAGGGGCGAGGTTGGCAGCAGTGAGTTTTTTGGAGCTTCTTACTTTAGCGGGTGGGGCATGAGTTAAGGTTTTATGAGTGGGCGTGGTAGGAATGGTGAATTGGATGAGGTGATGGTCCGTCCATGGAAGGGCTGAGATGGAGGTAATTGCAGATGAGCAGTTGTGATCAGCTAGCCAGTCAATGGATCTGCCTTTGCTGTGAGTGGGTGCAGTAATTTTGTTTTCGAACCCCATGTTAGATAATTCTTTGGCTAAATTTGCGGCTGCTTTGTCCTTCGGGTCAGCTAAGCCAAGGTTAATGTCCCCTAGAAGGATGCTTTTGGTGGTGCTTTTGAGGTTGTTGCCTATGTTTTGGAGGAGTTGTTTTTGCTAGTCAAGGGGAGATCCTGGTGGTCTGTAGGTGATAAAGAAGTTTATGGTGCAATTAGGTGAAAGGGCTAGTTTGGCAGTGAGGAGATTGGCGTTATTGTCCCATTGTTGATTACACATTTTTATGGAGAGGGTGTCCTTAAAGATGAGGGCGACGCTGCCACCAATTTTTAAGTTTTTACGGTCCTGTCTAAGGATGGTATAGTTTTCAGGGAGAGCGAGGTGAATGGAAGGACTGGAGACTTCATGGAGCCAGGTTTCGGAAATGGCAAGTATGCCGAGATTGTGGGTGGTGATAAGGTCATTGATTTCAATGGCATGGGCATGGACAGAGCGCGCGTTGATGAGAGCGCATCTTAAGTTTGGATGTAGAGTGTGTGTGTTGGTGGTGCTGGGGGTGGGCGGTGTGAATTTGGGTGTGTGAGGCTTGGGCGTGGCACATGCAGCGTGATGCGAGCTAAGGTAGTGAGCGTGGTCAGGGAAGGAAGTCTGGGCGGCTGAAGTATGGGTGCGAGAGCTGAGTCTGTAGTTCCTAAGGAGTGTGGAGTGTGGAGTACTGCAGAGAGTAAGGAGGTGTTTGGTGCGAGCTCTTAATCTACAGAGCCTGAGGTGGAGTGGGTGGTGTCCGACCGGATCGGTAAGGAGGTTGAATGTGGGATGGAGTGCATATGACGGTGTGTTGTGTATGAGATCAGATGGTGGGGTAGGGCAACGGTGGGCATGTTGGTCTGGGTGCACATGCAGCATGTTGCAGGTGGCCAGAAAGGAGAGGGATGTGAGAAAGATGGAAAAAGTGGAAGGGAGGTATGTAGGCGCTTTGGGGTGTGGGCTAGAGGGCTGCATTGGTAAACAAGAGATGTACAGTTAGGTGGGCAAAAACGCTGTTGGTCAGATCACAAAGTAAATCAGGGCAGTTTGGGGCAGTCAATATCACAAAAGAGCAATTTGACCAAGGGGCACAACACTACTGAAATGTGGTCTGTGGGCGACCATAGGGCACAATACAATTCTAAACTGGTCTGTAGGCGACCATGGGGCACAACACAACTGAAATGTGGTCTGTGGGCGACCATAGGGCACAATACAATTCTAAACTGGTATGTAGGCGACCATGGGGCACAACACAACTGAAATGTGGTCTGTGGGCGACCATAGGGCACAATACAATTCTAAACTGGTCTGTAAGCGACCATGGGGCACAACACAACTGAAATGTGGTCTGTGGGCGACCATAGGGCACAATACAATTCTAAACTGGTCTGTAGGCGACCATGGGGCACAATTCACTTGTGGGTTACCGTGAGGCACAACACCAGGCATAGCATGAACCATATAACGATCAAAAAGCACAACATAGGACAATGGGTGTCTGATCCAGGGCATGGGGCATTGCACGTGACAGGGGTAACAGGGGAGCACTACTGTAGCTAGTTATAGCATAGCAGTTTAACAGTAACAGTACTCACGTGGATTAATGTCCAGTATATATACGATCATCCGCGATCAGTGCATTAAAAACGTTTTTCCTTAATGCCGAGTTTGCCTGTGAACTTTGCGTGGGGAATCAGGGGTCTATCAGTAACAGTAGCTCCCCAGAGCGAACAGGGGCAAACAGGGCAGACGGCCTTATGTTGGCCTTGGGTGGCCGCCGGCTTCCGCCTGCCGGCGGATGTGTGGGCTTAAAAGCAGGCTACACACCGTTGCTAGGCAACGTGTAATGCCAAGCCTCGCTTTCGGGCCGCATCGCGCCCGACATTTTGTTTTTTTAAAAAATGTCGGCGCGCGTGTTTCTAGGGGCGCAGGAGGCGGTAGGGGCTTCTGTGCTGAGGTGCCCAGGGGGAGCAGATGGCCAGATGCACGGGGGTGCCCAGGGGGGGCAGATGGCAGAAATCTTCTGCGGATCCTGTGAGGGGAACACGCCGCCTCCGTCGAGTCGGGAGGTCTCCGCTGAGATCCTGGACGTCCTGCGGTCCTGGACGGTGGTGGGGGGCTCCTGCCCTCTCCACGTCGATGGGGGTCTGAGGGGGGCAAAAAGGGCAGACGGCCTTATGTTGGCCTTGGGTGGCCACCGGCTTCCGCCTGTCGGCGGATGTGTGGGCTTAAAAGCAGCCTACACACCGTTGCTAGGCAACGTGTAATGCCAAGCCTCGCTTTCGGGCCGCATCGCGCCCGACATTTTGTTTTTTTTAAAAATGTCGGCGCGCGTGTTTCTAGGGGCGCAGGAGGCGGTAGGGGCTTCTCACATAGCACCTAAGCTCTGGAATGCCCTCCCCAACTCGCTCAGAGCAGAACCATCTCTGTATCTCTTTCGCAAATCCCTCAAAACCACGCTATTCAACTAACTCCACCTTCCCTTCACCCACTTCAGCTCGCACACATCTGATACGAAAAGTGTTCGACACGAAATGCTTCCTGTAATGAAAATTGCTTTGTAACCATCTTCCTTCCATTGTAACCAGACTATGTATGTATTCATTTAACAGCGCCACGATGCCCCCGGGCTGACGTGCGCTTTAAATAAATCCGAATAAATAAATAAATAAATAAATAAATAAAGGGGTAGTATTTTTTTACTGGACATCGCTGTCATGTCCCTTGCCCCTGGCCCTCACTGGCAAATCAGCCTTCTAGTTAGGGCCAGGTCAAAGGCCTTAAAACCTCATCCAAGGCTCTCTTGGAGTCAGTCCTGGCGCCTTAGGCGCCAGGCTCATAACCATCATGAAGATCAACATTAGAATGGGACTATTTACTTGGGACTATTTAACTTGGGGGGGTTCAGCCAACATGGAGGCACACACATAGCTCAGTTACACGGAACTGAGCTGTGCGGTCTAGTCTTTTGGGTGTGGCAGGCCTGGGACTACTTTACCTGGACTACTTTGGGTGTGGCAGGCCTGGGACTATTTTACCTGGACTACTTTACCTGAGACTATTTAAACCACACCCAAACAGCAGAACATGCTTTGCATTAGTCTGCTGTGGGCAGCGTAACGCTCACCATGTCCAGTTCTTTGATGCCAGTTTACCTGAAACCAAGGACCTGCAGAGAGAGAAAGAACACTACGAAACTTACCTGGAACAGTATCCTGTCTTCAATCCATCACTGACTTCAGTTCCACTCACTTGAAGGTACGAACTCCATCATCCGGCACCGCATGCATCCTGGAATACCTTTCCATACCTAAAAGGAAAGAAGCAAGACATTATTATTCGAACTAAGAGGAACATAAGAACTGCATATAAAGACTGTAAAGCAGAAAACCTACGGAGTCGCAGCAGGCCTGGATTCCCACAGGGGGGCTTGCACCAGTGAAGTAACTTGGTTGCTGCTTGCCCCCCACATCTACGCGCCCCTGCCACGAGGAGCAGGATGGAGAATCCACTTTTCACAATATTAAAGTGAGGAGAATGCCCAAGGGGGAGGAAGGAGTTGAAGCCAAGTTAGGTGGGAAAACATAAAGACAATCTGGTATTGAATACCGCTCTCCTATATTGCAGATCCATCTTTAACCAGGGCTGGGTGGCATCCCCGTGGATACCAGGTGAGCGTAACAATCTATGATAAATGCCCAGTAAAAAAATACCATGTCTGACCCCTGTGTCTCCCAGTGCATTGCATTTTGCATACACACAATCACATTGATTGTGTGCATGTGAGGTGCTGGGGGTGGGGGGCTGGCAGGGGACAGGAATGCAATTTTTCCACTGGACATCTATCAGAGATGCCCAGTAAAAGAAATGAAGTGCCTGCTCGCTAGACCCCTAGACCCCAAGCGCCTGGCATACACACATACACACATTGATTGTGTGCGTGTGTAAGGAGCTGGGGACTCTGATATATGTCCAGTAGAAAATACCATGCCTGACCCTTGTGCCCCCTAGTGCCTTGCATACACACAATAACATTCATCTTGTAAGGCACTGGGGCAGGCGTGGCATATTTTATTGTGTATGCCCAGTAAAGAATGACATCCGAATCCAATTTGATTCCTAGCGGTCACATGCAATGCAATGCCTGACCCGTAAGCCCTCCAGCACCTAGCATACACACATAATTGATTATCTGTGCATGTGAGGTGCTGGAAGGCCCAGGGGGAAGGCATGCCATTTATCAAAGGGCATCTATGATAGATGCCCAGTAACAAATGCCATGCCTAGGCCCTCTAACACCTAGCACACAAACAATTGATTGTGTGGGTTCGAGTTGCTCGGGCGCCATGGGGCAGGCATTGCAGTTTTTATTTGGCACCTACGCCCAGTCAAAAATGCCATGGCTGTCCCCTGGGACCCTAGTGTCTGACATACATCTGCCCCCTGGACATCCAGCACCTCGCACTCATACATTATCACATGTGATTATGTGTGAGTGTGATGCGCTGGCACACCCTGCGCAGGCGTGGTGTTTTTTTTTACTGTGCATGGATGGTAAGGCAAACATGATCAGTGTTATTACGAAGCAAGACTGACATTGTTAGGCAACTAGTCTAGCCATTTCATACTGTGGCATGGCAGTTTGTAATGGACATCTTCGATAAAGCAAGCATGATCAGTGGTAAGCATGATACATTTTATTATGTAGCAAGACTGGCATTTGAATACAACCAGTCTAGCCATTTCTTATTGTGGCATGACAGTTTGTTTTGGACATCTTTGGTAAAGCAAGCATGATCAGTATTATTATACAGAAAGACTCACATTTTTAGGCAACTAGTCCAGCCATTTCTTACTGTTGCATGACACTATGTATTGGGCATCTTAGATAAAGCAAACATGATCCGTGGTATTTCTCTGACTTTGGCATGACATTTTGTATTGGGCATCGTTGATAAAGCAAGCATGATAAGTGTTATTACGAAGCAAGACTGTCATTTGTATGCAACCAGTCTAGCCATTTCTTACTGTGCCATAACAGTTTGCATTGGGCATCTTTGAGTATTATTCTCACTGGTGCATGGGATTCCATATTCAGCATCTTTGAGAAAAACAAGCATGATTAGTGTTATTATATAGCTAGACTGGCATTTCCATGCAGCTAGTCTGGCCATTTCATATTGTGGTATGACATTTTGTATTGGGCATCTTTGATAAAGCAAGCATGATAAGCGCTATTATGTAGCTAGACTGCCATATTGGTGCAGCCACTTTGGACATGTGGGGTCAGTCTGCTGAAGCCTCTATTGACCTTTATGAGCTTTATGAGGGTCCAGCCCTTGGGTTTCCACCATCAAACATGGCTGACCACTGAACAGATGCTCAAGGGTTGCTCTTCAATGGTCTTATGATGGAACTGAGATTAAGATCCCCATGTAGTATGATTTAAGTTGATATTTCATGGTTCTTATATCTGTATCTCGGTCATTTACTAGGGGTTCCTAAAAGATTTTAGCATAATTCCCAGACAGTGATCATTCTGCTGTGTCACTGGCTTTGAACCTTCTGTGCAAATTAGTGGGCATGTCAATGGAAATAGTAGGCTTAGGAGTGGTGTAAGCAGAAAATACAAGACACGTTAGATGGGAATAGATGGATATACATCGGACTATTTCCAAAATCTTAAATACCTGTCAAGCGATTATCCACTTTTCTGTATCACCACCAGGAAATCAGGAGCTATTATTGGAAGAGTTTATAATCATGATACATGATACAAGGGAAGTATTTCTTAGGACAGCAATCCTAATAGAACGTCCTTTAAGCTACAGAAGCAAAAAAATAACTCCTCCTACCTCTTACAAATAAGGATGTTAATGTGACGGGAGCTCACCCAGCGAGGAACATATACAAGCATGCCTAAGTGACCATAAGCATATATTATATGAAGCTGCAAAAACAAGATTGTAGCAATGTTAGACCAGTTTTTAAAAAAAACAGAAATGTTCAAGTTCTGATACCTTTTTGTGGACTATTTGCAAATATTTTGCTGGGACGGAATAATGCTTTCAAAGTCACAAAGATCTTTTTCATCAGATGGTAAAACAAAAAAATGAAGAAGCAAATATTGAGCCTGCTAGGGTTCATAATTTGTGATGATTTTAAGAACTTGTAGCTTATGGTCCCATAACATGTGCGGATAATTCTATTGAGACATATGTCTCATCTGATAATTGACAATATAATCCTACAAGAGGGCAGTGGAATTAAATGGTCCTGGGAAAATTCACTCACCAGAAATGGCTATTTGCAAATTGCTAGCATTGATGTAGCATTAGCATTTAGTTCAGCAAGGGCTTACAAGCCCGGCTAGCAAGGGTATTCCTGTTGACCTGTTTCATGGAAATCCTCAGGTGTGTATTCCCCTTTTATATGACATTTCTAATTATATGTTGCTTATTGATAGATAGTATAACGGCAATAGTACTCATGTTCAAAATATGGGATAGATCTCTTACAGAAAGCTACCAATCCATTTCTTTTTTTGATAGCTCATTTAAATTGGGCCTAGTTATAAGTAATAATCTATTTAGGCTGATCATGGCCATACAAATGTACAGTGTTGCTACGGTTAGACAAAGTCACAGGATTGCAATCAAAGTTCTGTTAAAATTCTACGCTGAGTCTGGCAGGGATGTGTAATGAACCAGTTGCTTTTTAATGTATTCATTAATGCACTTCCCAAGATTGTATACACTTTAAGTGGATGTGCCATATAAGGAAAAGAAGGCAATTCCGCAGTTGACGCATGCCCATTATCCCATTCTAATAGCCAAAACCGTTGCTACTTGCAAAAGCTTATCACAACATACACCGACTTTATGGAATCATTGGGTCTAAAAATCAATGCACTCAAATCAGCCAATATAACTTTAGATGAAGGAATCAGAGGCACTCCTCCTTTGTTTGAAATAAACATTTGAAAGTAACTAAGTATGATTATCGTGGGGCAAGGTTTAGAAAGATAACATTTTTCTGAGTGTATTGATAAGCAGGTAACAAGGATGCAACAGACACGTGGGAGGATTTTCAGGTTCTGTAGAAATTATCGCAACATCCTGTAAACTCCATGGGCCTGTGGGTTTGTGAAACCAAGGGCAGAGCTCTTCCTCTGTATTGATCTGCATTTGGGGCTATAAGAACTATGATGTTTAACATAGAATCAAAAATAAGTTCTAGAGAAGGTTGGTAGGATTGCCATCTTCTACTGAAACCTATGCAATGCTATTTAGACTGTAGCCCCTTTAATTAGCTGCAAATTGTGATTATGTGGATGCACTTTAACTACCTGAACATCAATATGACTACCGGAAGGTGTGCTGATCAATTACCTTAGGATTGTTCATGACTATTTTGCGCTATGACTTATAATTCACTCATGCATATTTTATTTTTCTGTTCGATTTACGGAGACATTCAGTAAAAATCTATTGTTCCTCTCCTGGAGCAGACTGGTTTCTATCAATGTAAACCTGCGTTATTGTTTTTATTGTCTTTGAGCACAATTCAAATTGACTGACACTGAGCACATTTTAGGTTATTTACTTTTTCTTAGGAGAATGTAACTGACCTTGGTAATTGCTTTTTTAAATCCTTTTTTAATCAAGAATGGGTTTTGTATTTGCTAGCCCCCATGGTCTTTAGACATTGAGCACTAAATCTTTGGAATGGCTGTATCTGATGGTTTGTACGGGTTTTTTAAATTGTACATTTTATCTATGGATTGGCCTATGAAGTGCTGAACGCATAAGCATTTATAAGTATTGTTTGTTAACTAATACCGATATGTGCATTTCTGGAGCTAATTAGCAGAAAAGGTTTTATGACTGATCAACCAATAGAAAAAAAGAACTCTACAATTGTACTATGATAACGCCTATATAGGACTTGTATTAGAAAGCAGGTAGCCTCCAACCCATTAGTCAAATCACATAGATGAAAGAACACTACATATGGCATCACCTTAAATGTCATACAGAAAATAAACTTAGAATTCAAAGAAGGTGACATTGTCAATCTGCTGACTGAAAGGGAACACTATTGGATCTTTAAACTCACACTCAGGAGACACACTAACAGACTAAATGAACATATTGATTGGACAGGCCTTAGTATTATATGCTAATGGTCCTATTAAGGAACATATGTAATTAAGCGCACCACACTTTGTGACTAGCCATGTGGGCTATCGTGACAGGCAATCTATACTCATGTTATCATAGATGTTGATGAAATGGGGGTTCAGCTTGGAATTGCACTGCAGCTAGATTCCCATGGGCAGATTATGAATGTTTAGACCCTAATGCTTCAAATTACCAGACACATTCATTCAATGGTGCAAGTGGTGTCCAATGACTGGGGTTACTGACATGAAAACAAGTACACAGTTGACATGCAAAGCACATAGAGATAAAGGCGGATCAGTACAGGGATGGTCTGCAAAAGAACATAGAATACAGCTGTAGTTTAAAGAATACCATTTTAATGTAACAGTAAAGGTGAAAGTACTGTGGGATAAAGATGTAATACCAACAATTGTGTGACAATGCCCTAACTTTGCATTAGTCACAACAAGTGAAAAAGGCAAAGAGATTTGCATGCAGTGAAGGTGGTGCCCAAAGAAAACCAAATAATCCAATAATTGACACCCTATACATATGGGATCAAGAGCAAACACAACAGGGTGAGGTCAAAACACACTAATTAGCTAGCATTGCTGAATGTAAAAAAAAAGAGAGACAACAGTGAGACCTCAGTAAGCAACCAATAGATACATGATATGCTAATAGCGTAACATACATCATCCTTGGTTGCCAAGGATACTTAGAAGATGAATGGAGATACACACTTAAGATTAAAGAGCACTTCATATACAACTGGTAGAATAATGAAGAAGGATGTGAAGTACTGAGCAATTTCACTCGCTGTCTAGTTGAGCAATAAAGGAAGGGGGATAGTCAAAGGAGAGGTAGATCCACAAATACATCTCACATTGAAAATAAGTGGCCAACGTTTAGTGCCTGACATCCCTGGTTGTCAAGGTTACCAAGCATGGAACCCAAGAGGCTAAGGAATGTGCCAGCAAGGCTGACTGGCTGTATCTGATGTGGAAGGGGCAGCACTCCGTAACTAGCATTATGGCATTGGCATCCTTAACTGCATAAATAGCCGAACAAACACACACATTCACCCACAGCCACTTAGTGTTGCTATATAACTGTACTGTCAAAAATATCACATGGGATGAGAGTGAAAGAATGACAAAACATGCCATGGTTAACACTTGAGAAAGTGAAAATGTTCCATGTTCAGCACCACTGTACTATAAAAAACATGGTTCCGCACACAAATGATTATGGGTCTTACACACATAATTGGTCGCAATCTAGATAGCATTTTCCTCAACGAAGGTATAACCACTGTTTTCTCTCAAGTACATCTTCCCTAGGAAGCCCACCTACCCATAACCATCACAATATTCACTGAGGCACCCCCTCGCTTAACCTTCCAAAGGTCCCTTAACCAGTGCAATGAAAGATAATAATCCACACCTTACAAGAATAACTTCTAGCAGATAAGCCAATCTCCACTTTAGACTGACCAAAGATCATCCAAGAAACTCTATCATCCATTACTGGATCATTTCAACCTTAGACAGCATTCCCCTGAAGGAACCCTTTAAAAGGTCTCAAAAGAAGAAACTTGCTGAATGGTTTGCCCCCAAACTATACCATATGAAAAAGAAAAACACGAACTGGAAAAAATCTTGAGGAAAAACAACATGTTATCAGACAAAAGTGCTTACGACCCTCAGCTACGTTCCTACAGGGCAGAGGTCAGCGAAGCCAAAAATGCACATCACTTCTTTTGGAGGAAATGCTAAAGATCAACCAAGAATTAAAAAAACCTGACAACTTTCAACACACCACTTACCCCTACCAACAAAATCTGTGATCAGAGTTGTGAGTATTTCAGCACAAAGATCCTACAAATCCACAAACACCTGGATTGGTACTCCACCTTGATACCCTACTATACCAAGGATGCACAAACCACAATTACACCCCCCTCCCCCTGCTAACCTATTTCCACAAGAGTAAAATAGCAGTGTCCCAACCTGGCCATTTTACAATGAATGTCTTCTTTCAGAACATAATTTAAATAGTTATTACAAGATTAGATCATTTGCTGATAAGTGTATTGTTCTAATTGTGACGATTATGACAACAATTAATACTGGAAGTGATCAGAAATGAATGAAACGATTTTAAAAGTGACAGTTTACAATGTTAGTACAATTAAATGATTCCCTTTTTAGTTTTGTATATTAGGTATCCTTTAAGCGCCACCACTTATAAGCCAAAACTATTGCACTGGAGTAGAGCTAGGAGGAAGATGACACGTGAAGACGGGCACATAGCTTGTGGTTGCTGTTTGGTTATTTATTTGCCTAACCAATGAATACCCATTGCCTTGTTATTTTCTATGGCCATTATCACCACTACCTGCTTCTCCCTGCCCTAAACTCATCCTCCTGAGGGCTCTTTGAGCAAGAACTATCAGGTCTGGCAGATTTATTTCTGTGCTGAGAGTGAATAGCTTAATTGCAGCTGTGTGTGTGCTACTGGTGTAATCAAAATGCCTTAATCAAGTGTGCCTGCAGTCACATCATTTATAGTTGTTCCTTATTTGCACTGAAGTCCAATTAAAAGCAAGCACTGACAAAGCCAATACGTTTTACTTGTGTATAGTTATTAGATAGGCATGTACACGGGGGGCGTGGTCTGCACGCATGCCGTAAGGACAAGTTCCCGTGGAGCTCCGTCCGAGATCCTGCCAAGAAGAAATATTAATGCCTAACTAGCTCTGCTACACTCGAACTAACTGCATAATCCTGCAGGGGAACCAACCCCCACCACTCGACCTGACTCCCGAGCCGAAACGTAAAGGAGAAAACAGAAAACGCGGAGCCCAAAGTCGAGCCCC
This sequence comes from Ambystoma mexicanum, assembly GCF_040938575.1. Taxonomy (NCBI): domain Eukaryota; kingdom Metazoa; phylum Chordata; class Amphibia; order Caudata; family Ambystomatidae; genus Ambystoma; species Ambystoma mexicanum. The sequence continues at coordinate 623,707,421 of NC_090941.1, read as the reverse complement.
TGGGGACGGCAAGATGGCGCCGTTCGCTGCGAGCCGTGACTGACGCGGCAGCCGACTCGAGGCTCCGTGGAACCCACAACAACGACCGACCGATCAGACCAACTGATCCCAGGCCCCTCTCGGCGCCAGCGGCTGAGCGGACAGAGCGCTACGAACCCGGTGCGGGGGGCGCGGAAGAAGTCACAGACCCTGCAAGGCGAGAGCGGAGACCCATCGGCCCCGCAAACGAACGTACCCCTATGCACACTCGCGGGCGCGACGGGCCCTGCAACCCACAGTCTCGCCCAGGCTCCAAATCCAGGGGGAAGCAGCAGAGGCTGAGAGCGAACGCTCAGCCACCCGGATACACCCCCAGCGGAAGCGACGGTGTGCCGACCTTCCTGATTCAGGCCCACGACGGGACACCGGGCCGTACCGCAGACCGCAATAACTGAAGAGGCTGCAATCATCAAGCAGCCCGGCTGCTTCACCGACTGCATCCTGAAGAAGAGGAACGCGTATGCGGCCTGCAGGGGAATCACCCGGCGAAGCGAAGGACACAGAGTCGTGCCTGCGACGCTGGCTCGCTTGAACGTAGGTGAAACCGGGGGAGACCAAAACTGAGGGACACACAGCGGGAGGCGACGGGCCCCAGCACGACGTAGCACACGGGGAGAGGACCCCGGGACGCCCCCTGCGCCAGGCCTTGCCCCACATGACCTTCTAACACACGGGAAGGCCAACCCAACCTAGGCTGGACAACGCGAGGGGCCCACACCATAACCACTGGGGCTGATAGCCACTGGCGGGCCACGGAGCCCCGCTCAAGAGCCCCACTAAGTAACGCTGGGACCGCTACATTACCCAGAGGCAGCAATTCAGACCCACACAACCTGCGGGTCAGAAGTAGGAACAGGGGGGACCCTGGGAAGGGGATGTCACCCCCTAAGAGCAAACTGAAACTGGTCACAATGGACTCATTTACGACGGCTAGACCCCAGAGACAACCTCAACAAGACCAGGAAACTGCGGGGGAACCCTCCCAGAAGGAAGAGGACCTCAGACACGCGCAGATACTACAGGCAATATCAGCCCTCCGCACATCGGTGGAGGGGAAGATAGAGGAGGTGAAATCGGACATACAGCTCATGCGTCAGGATGCTCGGAACCTCACGGAAAGGGTCACGGCGGCGGAGAACACACTACAGGACACAGTGGAGGACACCCAAGAACTGCAATCGAAAGTCCAGGAGCTAGAGCAAAAGGTGGTGAGGCTGGAGGCACGGACCGAGGAGGCCGAGGGTCGAGCCCGCCGAAATAATGTCCGCATATTAGGGGTTCCCGAAGACATGGAGGGCCCGGACCCGACCGACTTCATCGAGACACTTCTGCTGCAGGAGATAGGCCCAGGGAAGCTCTCCCAAGGGTTCTCAGTGGAAAGAGCCCACAGATCCCTTCAAAAACGCCCACCGCCGGGCTCACACCCGCGACCAATCATAGCTAAAATTTTAAATTTCCGTGACCGTGAAACCATACTGCGATACTCAAGAGAAGGAGGAGAAATCAAACGAAACGGCTCCACGATAGTCATATATCCGGACTACACACCCACTGTGCAACGAGCAAGGAACTCTTTCATCCCAATAAAAGCGCAGTTACGGAACCACAACCTAAAGTATATGCTGCTCTATCCGTCACGCCTCAAGGTCCTCTACAAAGGAAGAGCAACATTCCTGGAGACACCAGCTGCAGCAAGCCTATGGCTGGAACATAACAACCTGGCTGAAGGCAAAGATGGTCCACCGAAATCGGACATGGGATAATATGGCACCCACTGCCATAATGAGCGAGGGGAGACCCCCGCACACAGAGCCAACAAAGCAGACAATGAAACCCCAGCGACACAACACTAAGCAGATTGCTGAACCGGACGGAAACTAGAAGGACCACACGAACACGGAAAGTCGACTCACCCCCACGGAAACTGTGTGGGCAATTCACCTACACGCACCCTGATCCGGAAGGCCAGGAGCGGCCTGGAAGGCTCGGGACCCCCCGAGCGTTGCAAGTTGGAAGTAACTGCTGGGGACAGTTCAAAGTTACACGGTTTGCTGTTCCCATTCAGAAGAATGGAAGTTACTATTGTTGGTAAGTCTCCAAGAATGATCAGAAGGGGGAAGGGAGCAGAATTGAGGGAGGAGGAAACTTGCTTCCTGTCATACCCAGGGAAGGGGCCAATAATGCCTACATCTGGCACACGAACGCCAGTGAGAGGGGAGCAGAACGGACACTACGCCCATTTTGAATCATCATGACCACAACAGCAGTTAAAATACTGACATGGAATGTGCGAGGTTTGGGGACATACATTCGCAGAAACAGAATTAAGACCTACTTGAACAGAAAAGGGGTGATGATAGCGCTACTACAGGAGACACACTGCATGGCAGACTCACTGGCCAAACTTCAAACGCACTGGGGGGGGGCAGGGTTTTGGCACCGCATACTCCAAATACGCCAGGGGAGTATATACCTGGATACACCCACAGCTCCCTTTCCGCCTGAGAAAATCAGAGGTTGATCCGGAGGGTAGATTTGTGATATTATGGGGCCACATAGAGCAGACAGAAATATGCATAATCAACTCCTATTTTCCCAACAGCAATATACCGGCCCACCTGGACTCACTATATCCCAAAATCGTGCAACACAGAGATAGTCTACTCCTCTGGGGAGGCGACCTTAACTGTGTATGCGACCCGGTGATAGACAGATCCATCCCCCACCCGAAAGGCCCATCGGCAGCGACAACGGCACTGACTGCAATGATAGATAGGCTGGACTTAGCAGACGTGTGGCGTGAAACGCACCCAACGCAGAGAGGCTACTCATACTATTCATCCCCCCACGAAATATACACGAGAATAGATCACATCCTCATAGGTAGAGAACACCTAACCCAGGTGGAAGGGGCGCAGTATTTAGGAAGAACCATATCTGATCACTCCCCACTCATGGTGACATGGAACCACAATGGCCCCAGACCCCCAATCCCCATGTGGAAAATGCCAACAGAAGCACTTAAAGATCCAGGCTTCAGGGAGGAGCTACAAGAATCCATAGATAGCTACATAGACAACAATGTGGGAAGTGTGGAACACAGCAGCACGGTATGGGATGCCCTGAAATCAGTGATAAGGGGGGAAATCATTGCAAAGGCTGGGGGAATCAGGAGACAGCTCAGGAAAGAATTGGACCAAATGGAAAGGAAGATAGAAAGGCTAGAGGCAGCCCCTATAGGCAACCACAACAGGGAAACGGAACTTCGGGAACTCAGGGGAGAAAACGACTCGGCGTGGAATAGGTTGGAAAAGCTCGACCACGCGGCCAAAACGAACAGGGCACATATAGAGGCGGACAGGCCAGGCAGGCTGCTGGCCTGGTTATGCAGAAGGGAACACCCTAGACACCCCACCACCGCACTACAAGACGAGGAAGGGAACATACACCACACACAGCAAGACATAAACGACACCTTCAAACACTACTACACAAAACTTTATTCACATGAGGATCAGGTCCCTCCAGAACAGATTTCAGACACCCTTGAAGAGATAGGACTCCATAGGATACCACCCGAGCAGGCCCAGATGTTAGATGCTGAAATCACGCTTGACGACATAACAGAAGCTATCCGGTCTCTGGCAACGTGCAAGACACCTGGCACGGATGGCCTGCCCCCAGAGTTCTATAAAGCATATGAACCCTCCCTCACACCCTTGCTACATGAGGTATTCCAGGAAGCCTATGAGAGGGGAGTGCTGCCCGAAAACATGAGGGAAACACTGGTGGTTCCGGTCCTTAAACCGGACAAACCGGCGGACCTGTGTGATTCCTACCGCCCGCTAGCAATGCTAAATTATGATGCGAAAATTCTAACAGCAATACTAGCCAAGCGGCTGTCCAGAATTATAGGGGACATAATACACAGCGATCAATGCGGCTTTATACCGGGCCGAAATACATCAATGAACCTGCGTAGACTACAACACATTATGGCCCAAACCAATGAGGACAGGAGCCTGTACGCGCTAATGTCCTTAGACGCCATAAAGGCGTTTGACTCTATCTATTGGGAGTGGCTGGTGGCAGTACTTAGAGAATTTGGTTTTGGACCCGGGTTCATCAGATGGGTTCAGAAATTGTACACAGGACCAAGAGCTAGAGTGAAATCCGGGAAACACATATCAGAAGCATGGGACATACAGAGAGGGACCAGACAGGGCTGTCCACTATCCCCAATGCTATACATACTTGGGCTAGAGCCCATAGCGATCTATTTTAGGAAACAGTTTTTTGACGCTGGCATAAGATTAGGAGGGGTAGACCACATCATTTCGCTCTATGCGGACGATGTCCTCATATATGTTAGGGACCCACATCTCAACGTACCAGTCATGCTGGAGGTCCTGGACAACTACTCCAGAGTATCTGGGATCCAATTCAATAGGTCTAAGTCCTGTCTGTTCCCCCTGGCGGCTTTGCAACATGTCGAGACGGAGGCACTCCCGAAGGTAGGGTTAAAATGGCAAACCACCAAATTCAGATACCTAGGAATTCAGATAATGCACACTCCCTCGCTGATGCACGAACATAACACGAAGGCGGCGCTCCGGACCCTACGCAAATCTATGAACTTTTGGTCGCGACTCCCCCTGTCAATGATGGGAAGGGCCTCCATAGTTAAGATGATTGTTTTACCGCGCTTCCTGTATAGATTCCAAAATGTACACTACTACATCAAAAAACCCTTCTTCAGACTATTGGAGACACTGATAAAGGAGTTCATATGGGGAGAAAATAGACATAAAATAGCACTGTCAACACTAACCCTGCCATATGCCAGGGGTGGCATCCAGCTCCCTAACTTAGAAAAATACTACCTAGCAGCACAACTCAGCTTTATAACTAAATGGCTTTCAGACGAACCAACTGAGGAAAACCCCCTACTGCAGACTATGAGCCTCCCTCACCACCTGAAAGAACTGGTATGGATACCATCGAAACTGATGGGAGAAACACTGCACATAGTCACCCTGGGGAGGGAGGTCTGGCGCAGAACGAGGACACTTGCCCATGCACAGAAGGCCTACTCACCAGAGATCCCACTGATCGCAGACTTATACACAACAGCCACAGACCTGAAACAAATCAGATCATGGGAAAGGGAAGGGGTTTACACCTGGGGGGACCTATACGATGAAGGCACATTCAAGGATTTTATCACGCTACGGGACAGGGAGGGTATACAATCGGGACAGTTTCTCTGGTACCATAGGACCCGCGCCATAGCGCGAGGCAAGTGGGAGACATGGCCCGAGGAACCGGACACAGACCCACTATTAACACTGTTATACAACATGGGGGCGGGTTGCAGACCAATATCCCAAATCTATAGGCAACTGAGCGACACACCTAACCCCCGAAGCACGGACATGAAAAGGAAATGGGATATGGATATAGGCAGGGAGATGACAGAGGAGGAGTGGACCCGGGCGCTCACATTTCCTAAGGAGGTGTCGAGAAACCACCGGTTCAGGCAAATACAGTTGAATGTGCTATACCGAACCTACCTAACACCGAAGCGGATAGCCAAATTTAGCAAGCAAACGCAGTCAAACTGCACCTGGTGCAGCAAGGAGGAAGCAGACCTAATCCACATGATGTGGGAATGCCCCAAAACGAAGACACTTTGGGGAAAGGCGAAACAAGCATGCGAGAAAGCAGGCATGACCAAATACAAATGGACACCGGAGGAGTGCTTGCTGGGAACCTACCCCAGATTGGCCAAGATAAAACACTTAGTCAGGCTTATGGACATAACGTGCATATTAACCAAACGAACTATAGCCATGTCCTGGAAAAAAACAGCCGGACCACAATACAAAGCATGGCATGGAGAAATGATGCGATGGCTCCCGGCTGAGACTAAGGCCTGGGAAGAAAGCGTGGCCAGATCAACCGAAGAGTCTAGTAGAGCCTTGGAAGCATGGAAGGAACTCACTGGACATATGTTTCTCCCCTCTGACGACAAGCCCCCCTGAGCCAACGGCTAACACAGACATGCCTACAAGACATAAAGGAAGACTGGATGAGAGCCAACGAGCGACACTATGGACCTCTGTGAAACATCCCCCCCACACCCTGCAAACGACATGATTGTCCCCTCTCGAACGCCCCTATCCCCCAAGGAAGAGATGAACGGACACACGTGAACAATGTAAGGAGACGGTTGTTATTGTTTGTTAAAGTTAAAATTAAAACAAATTTTGGATATTACGAGAATAAGGCATAACATGGAAATATGTAACAGATGTTATTGAAAATGCCAATAAACAAATTTTAAAATAAAATTAGATAGGCATGTACACTGCTATCACATGCGCAAGTAATCACAGCATTTTACGCTGGTTAACATCTTATTGGCAATTAACACAATAAGGGCAGTGCCTGGTGTATATCCAACACCTATGCAAAAGGTAAATGTAAGGATTTGGTCTTATCCTGCATGCTAATGGCATCGGAGTGAGTGTCATGATTGACAATGGAATGTCACTGGTAGAATCTTTATGTGCAACTGGTGTTCCCTTGAGGGAGTTGAGAGATGTAGCCTGAGAGAGAGGATGCCGGTGCTTGTCTATGAGATCTGGACTTTACCATCTGATGAATAATGACTCTATAAACTGGATGTGACACTTGGAAACTGATTAAAGAAGTTACTCATCCACACCTTGATGTCAGAGTCATTTTGCTAAAACACAGAACTACACAGTAAACATTTTCCCTTTCCAGTGCTTGTTTTAAGAAGTTTCTTTTGTCAAAAACAGACACTATTTTGTCTCTCAAAATGTCATTCCTTCTTGCAAAGGGTTGAGCTCAAATTGAAACCACTGATCTGCTTTGTCTGTGAACACCAAAGAAATGTTTAATTGTGAATGATGACCCTGATTGGTTGGAAGTGTTATTAAATATGCTCATTTATTACAGAATGCACAAACATTAATTAATAAAATATAGAAAATAACAATCACAGTTGTAGACTTGCAACTTGGTCTTCTAGTCCCTTTTAAGGTCTGTAAGAGTCACAGCACCCGTGCAAAGGAAATCCCTGCACCACACACCTCTCCCCTTATGGACAATGTACTCTCAGTGTGATGGTAACATTCCTGCAGGACACACAATGTATGTCTCCAAATACCACGCCTATCCTCACATCAAAGGGGATGCTTTTCTCACTGCTGCTTTCATTCTGCTTTTAACCATAAAAAGACCTTTCCCCATTCCTTCAAGATTTCTTAGTTCTTTTCTGCTCATGCTGCTTTCAGGATTGGCTGGTGTGGCACTAGCAAACACGCACCCAACAATGCAGCTTTTCCATACGGAAAGGGGGAGTGAGAGACAGGGATATAGAGTGGGACATAGAGAGAAAGAGACCGATAGAGAGAGTCAGAGGGAGGTGGAGAGGGAGGGAAAGACAGGAAGAAAGAAAGGAAAGGTCTTTTCTTGGTCCTGTTTTGGTCTCTCTTTACAACTCTTCTCTTCCTGCTGTAATCACTTTTTTTGAGTTTCAGGAACATCTCTATGCCGACGATACCCAGATTCTTCTTTCGTTTCCCGCCTTCACTGATTCTATTCATCATTGGTTTTCCTCCTGTTTGTCTGCCATCTCTTCCTGGATGTCTTCCTGTTTTCTGGGAACTGTTTTTAAGAAAATGGAAATCTTGTTCTTTCCTGCCTCTCCTAAGTTTCCCCCATCTATCTATCTATCTATTTTCCTCCGTTGCACCTCCATTTGTCCTCTGAAACATGGAACTTGGGGGTCATCTTTTCCATTCAAACTCAAATCTTATCTGTGACCCGTTCCTGCCATTTCCACTTGCTCACCTTCTCTTCCACTAAATCTTTGCTTCAGTCTTTGGTCTTTTATCGCCTTTACTACTGCTCCTCACTTTGTCAGATTGCCTAACTATGTCTTCCTTGCACTACGCTCTATTTTGCTATGCGCAGTTAGGATTTTGTTCAACTTACCCTCATCTGCTTACACAGGTGTGGGCTGGCCTACAGGGAATTCTGGAGATTTCTCGGTAGGCCTCTGCACCCTGGGCCTCATTTGTCTGGTAACCTATTTTTATTTCCATATTTTCTCATAGGAAAAGGCTTGTGTTTACTGGAAATGTGAACATTATTTCCAGGTTTTCTTTTGGTTTCCAATCCACCCCTGTGCTCACATCTCCTGTCTCAAACGGCTACCAGTTCATTGTTGCTGTGAATTTAAAGACCTCTTTCTATCCTTTAAATGTACCCATGCGTTTGCCCCTACCTACCTCTGCTCTCTGATTTCTCTTTACCAGCCCGATCAAAATAATCAAAACGAAAAACCCAACAAAAGGGACAATGATGAAGGAAATGGACTGGCAATTCCGACCGTAGGGGAAAAGGTGTTGAAAGGACACCGAGCAAACTTCAGCGGAAAAAACGCCAGTACCCTCTGAAAAAAAAATTAGGAAAGTCCTAACCTGAGAATCTCCACTGAGATGTCGAAGATTATTAAAAAAGAAAATGCCAGCACTATCACCAAGAAGGAAGGAATATAGTAAGAGGGCAGCCCCAAAAATAAAAAAGCACCTGCATTTTTCAACTGGAACGCAAACACCGGGGAAATGTAGAATTAACTTTGAACAGGAGAACCATCATAAATGTATTTCCCCAGATACCAAAATGACGTGACATTCAGAGTCATGATTTATGGATAATCGAACCATGTGAAACGGGGAGGAAGGACAGATCCTATTTACACATCAGATCGCAAGTCATTTGAGAAGTCCTATTGAAGGGAGCCAAACAACTTAAAATCTTAGGATACTCCATGACGGAAATCGACCAACTTGTAAGGACACAAAAAGACAGAGAGAACCGAAAGTCAAAAGACCTAGAGAGAACTACTAGAGGCACACACCTATACGAGAGACATCCTAACAGAGGAGAAAGCGAATGCAAAAAAAGGATAAGACCAGGCAAAGCAAATGAAAACACAACAAGAAACTCGGCCAGAGAAGAGCCAGCATCAATGCAAGGTCATAGCTCTCACTAAAGAAGGGGGGTCATAGCTCTCACTAAAGAAGGGGAAATCTCAGAACCTCAAAAACCTATGTGTCATTGGACTCTGAGGAAGAACTGATGAGACCAGAAGACCAGAACGAAATTACGAATGACAAACAAAGGGGCCTCTTAAGAACGAAAACACTAAACAGGATCGACTGGCTTCAAAAATCAAAGGCAAGGATGATAAACTGGCTAGTCAAAAGAACATTAGCAAAAGCACACCGGCCAAGTGGACTTGGAAATCCTCAGCGCCACATTTAAACAAGGAGAACTAGCAATCAGACAAGAAGACCCAGTCAGACCAAAATCACCATAACCCAGAAAAAATCTATGGACATGGCCTCCTGGAACACCACAGGCTTCGCTCACCTAACGACAAAGAGTGACGTTTAAATTAAGCAGATGGGATATAATCTGCCTTCAGGAGACATGGCTTTTAAAGCAACCGGAACTGGATGGATACACGACCTTTAGCACCCCGGCCAAAAAAGGACTGACTGGGAGACCAATGGCTGGCTTATTAACAGCTATACGCTCCAGTAGTGGCTTATAGGTTCTGGAACAGCTTCAGACAACATACTTATTCCAAGTTCTTCTACTCTCTTGGAAGCACCTGGAGCAATACGCTAGCGTGGAGATCGAAGAAAAGATTCTTTTGATGAACACTCATTGGAATCCTGAAGTTATTACCAATGATGTTTCTATAGAATCTCGGAACAATATCTTAAATGAAGCAAGCATAAACCATTGGTATAACTACACAATAATAACAGGAGATTTCAGCGCCATTTACGCTGGGATTGGGAACCAAAGACCGCACCTAAGTAATTCGGCCCCAATTTTGGAGAGAGGCAGGTGTTTGGAAAAAAACACTCATGGCAAGAGACCTCCACAACCTACATTGGCTGAGAACTAAAGCAAACCTGGACACACCAACGTGGCAAAGAGGTGACCAAACGGGTACAATTGACCACACGTTTGTATCAAAGGAACTTTATGGGCTGATGAATAAATTCACAGTAGAGAAAACTAAGCACAGCAACCCCAATTTATCATATGCAAGCTGGACTAATTATCAAAAACCTAAGCACTGGCACATGCACGATCTTGAAGTGAACGTGAGGGGCAATCGCCACAAACTCACAGAGAACGCCATAAAAATGCTCACAAGAAATTACACCGAAATGTGTAATAAAAACACAAATAGAGGGGAAACAGAAGAAGCCATCCTGAATTACACACCACTACTACAGCAATTTATGACAAAGGGTAAGAATATATCGGGGCAGCCTGACCATCAACACGCCTATAATCGCGAAGTAGTTGTGAGGAGAAGAACCCTGAGAAAAATAAAAAGAATGGCAACAAAATATGCCTTGCCTGAGAACAAGAGGAGATAGTATACAGCCCGAAAGGAATATAGGTCCTGGATACGGCAAAAAGAGCCTACTTATACCAAATGGACGCCGAAACATGTTGAAAACGTTATGTAGGCGAAAATCAAAAGACTTTTGGTCCCTTATAAATGGAGCAAGTGCCACCAGGAATGTACTCCAAAACAGCGTAAATGAAACTAGGTGGGGATCTCACTTCACTAAACTGTATGGCCTAGTTTACAACGCAAATTGCAGGAACGCGTGTGTGACTACCCAAAAACCTGAAAAAAATCTTGCGTGGGGTATCCCGCACAGTGAAGAAGAGATCCTGCTAAAAATCAAGAAATTAAGCAATTCAAGGGCTATGGGCCCAGATGGGATTGCGAACAGTGACCTAAAACTAAACCCAGAGCTGTGGTCATCTTTCTTCAGCAAAATATTCAAGAAATGCAATCAGGAACAAAATGTCCCAGAATCATTATGAACGGCAGTAGTGGTCCCAATTTTTAAGCGAGGAGACAGAGAAGATCCAGCGCACTATCGTCCCATTTCCCTTTTGGACGTCATCGGGAACATTTTTGGAGATTTTGCATTGGAAGCCTTTCAAAACTGGCTGAAAGGGGAAAATAGATCTGACCCCCCTCCACGAACATACTAACGCTGAGCATAATAAAGGTCGTGCAAATGGGCCAACGAGTACACATGGCTTTTATTGATCTGGTCCAAGCCTTTGACCAGGTCAACAGAGATGTTCTATGGGAAAAGTTGGAACATATAAATTATCCTGAGGCAATACTAGCTCCAATTAAAGCACTCTACCAAGATACATCAATAAAGGTGCGGCTAAGTCAAGCAGGCCTCCTGTCTGAAGGGATTAAAATATCAAGGTGTGTCAAACAGGGCTGCCCCCTAGCTCCCGCTATGCATAATGCCTACATTATGGAATACTCAGACATGGAGGACAAGGTGAGATGTTTCCCACCGAAGATGGGAGGAGAGACGGTATCTCATCTCCTTTACGCAGATGATATTATTTTATTAGATCTTACAGCAATCGAACTTTAGAGGCAATTGTGCAACTTGGCAAATTATTTGAAGAACAACAACCTACAAATGAATACAACAAAAACCAAGGTGATGACATGGGTAACCTCAGCGAGAATGAAATAAAATCAAAACTGGTTTGTGAAGGGTCAAAAACTGGAAAAGGTTAATACCTTTAAATATTTGGGAGTCACATTAAGTAACAACCCCACAGCGAAACCAATGCAGGATGTGCTTTGGTCAAAAATGAAAGCTTTGACCACACAAGCCCGAATTATTGACAAAATATATGGCAGATGTTCACTTGCACCAGAAACAACCTTTTATAAATCAAAGGTGGTTCCAGCAATATTATATGGGACTGAGGCTATGCCTTCTATCCCGGACATTCTCTGGATCAAACTGGAGAGCTATTTTTGGAGGCAAGTACTTGGATTGTCAAAGAGCACTCCCATGCCATCTATTAGACGTGAACTGTGTCTTCCCTCTCTTAAAGACATCAAAGAGAGAAACATGTTGAGGTTGTATCGCAAAATCTTACTAGACATCAAGCCAAAAGCTCTGTAATTGGTTGGGAAAGAAATGGAGAAGGACAACACTCAAGTACTGACAGACTGTAAAAACCAGAACATCACCCTATCGAACGAGATCATTGCCTCGACGGAGCAGCTCCTAACAAATCCAGATAGTGTATCCAAACAACTTTTTGAACTGGACTGGATAGTCACTGATGAGATCGCTAACAGCTACAGCTTGACTAAACAATTCCCCACAACAGCCAAGAAATTAAACGATACTAGAAGCTACATGGAAAAATTCTCGGACAAAACTCATAGCAGGTTTTTTCTGAGATTTCGCTTAAATCAACTTAAAACAAACAAAGTACTCTTCATAAGAAAACAATCTACAATGTACAAGTGCAGATTTTGTAATAAGGAAGACGAAGTGGAAACAAGCAGACACCTGCTTTTGAGCTGCGAGGGTATACATCAAGTAAGAAACACATTTTTGGGGAAAACGATGGCAGCGTTTACAACTTTAACAGAAGATGAATGGTGGAGGCTGCTGTCAAACAGTGATGACACACGTTGTGTGATCTGGGTAACCTCTTTTTTTAAAACCATTGACTTGGACAAAAAATGTACGTGAAAAACAGAGGTCTAGAGATACAAGGCCTAAAAATCATCTAAAGAGTTGCTACCCAAGCATTCAGGACCCCACCTGGCATTTGTAAACTATAGGCCCAGACCACCTAATTGATCCATCGAGTGTTCGGGGGTTCACCACCGAGCATTACTCAAGGGACCTTAGGCGGGCCAACTCTTGACTTTGATGAACTAACGAGACAATCTATTTGTTTGTTCACTTCAACAGGTTAGATCTCTCTTTTGGGACGGAGGGATCTTTTATTGATTTGATCTTTTTGTAAAAATTGTTAATTCAATTAAATCAAAAAAAAATTAAAAAATAATAAAGAAATAATCATTCCTCTTCTCAATTTTTTTTCTGTTACCCAACCACCTTGTCTAGCTTCTCACTTCTGCTCGTTTCAGCTCCTGGCCCCAAACATCTTGCCCCTCTCTCTAAAAAACGGCGCAAGATCCACCTACGTAATCTTTCCTTTACTTAACTCTGTCTGCGGTTTTGGTCTTTGATCCTTACTCCTCATATTGATTGATTCTCATTTTGTTTGTACTGTATTTCTTTGTCAAGTTGGATAAAAGCACTGTTCCAAAATTGCAAACAACTAAATAAATAAAATAAAGAGATAGCACTTGATTAATGGGCAATACCCAGAGTACAGCTAGTCAAAGTTAATATTGGAAACTCATTTTGTGACAAAATTCTGTGTGTCCCAGTCCACCAGCACCACAAATCTCCAAAGATCTTTAAAATAAACAGATTAATTAATTTCCACCAACACTCAGTACAGTGACTAGATCCCCTTTAGGTCAATCAAAATCTTTAATTGAGCCTACAGTGCAGCAAACAGAGGGGGGCTCAGAGATCCAAGTTTATGGCCATGCTTTAACAAGTCTGCTTTCCTATAACTATCAAACCACTCCCTGGGATTTGTAAAAAAGAGGTTGTGCAGGTCTGTTTGTATAAAACAGGCCCAGTATTTTGCTTAAAGGGGCTGCAAACTGAGTCAGAATCATCACTGGAGAGCGGGCGGGCTTAGGATCACAGTTAGAAAGCCAACAAGTACAGGAAGTACATATGGAGAGCCAGTATCCACTATAGTAACAGTGACTGTAAAATTATCTTAAATCAAGGTAAAGCCCAGTGCCCTGCTGTGATGACCTTGAGGGCCCCTCGTGGCTTGAATCCAATGACATACATAACTCTCGAAACGGACTGGGATAATAGACCAGGACTCTTAAAAACAACATACAGGGTCACCTTTAATGATAGTTGACAATTCCAGGTTTACACAGTTTAGAAAGCAGGCCTGCTACAGAAGGGGAAACATTTCATGCTATTCCCCCAATATGGCACTCATCTGGCGTTAGTCAATATCCTCCAGAGAGGAGTCTACCACACATTGGGGCACTTTCTGCATCACATGAAGAGAGGGGCTTTCCCGGACCATTAAACAATTGTTTAATTGTTCAGGGCAATGCTCCCTTCCTTTGGCACACTGGGGGAGTCAGCCCTAAAGTTTTCATGGCTACCGGAAGTGCAACCAGGGGTTCCTCATGATTCATAGATGGACGATAGAACAACCTCTCTCTCCCCCTCCCAGCCAAACACCCTTTGCCCACACGAGATGTTACAGGAGAAGTATTCTTTAGAGACTGTTGAAAAAGAAAGCACTACGAATAGGGGACTGCTGAGTTTCACATTAATAGCATTAGAAATATACCTAGTCCCCCTGGCCCCTTTCCCACCTTTCTCAATAATGCAATGATGTCCTCCTGAATCTGCGATTTACATGTTCACTATGAGCAAACCCAGTGAATTACTTTGCTAACTAGCTAAGTTTGTACATTTCATTGTTTAAGAAGAAAGATTGAGACACCCCATTTTATACACAGAGTCTGAATTTCCTCCAACAGAGCCAAGACTTCCCAACACACAAAAGTGACCAAGAAAAGTTGGCTTTCCCCCCACCGGCCTGCTTCTTCACTGTGCAATATTCTGATTCGATTCAGGCTTTCTATTACTAATCTGAGAGCTTCAATCGCATGTATCAAAAACAAATTTCAGCTTTGCCTAAGGGCACATTTTCATAACAATCCTGATGTTTAAGGCCCTCCCCTATTCTGACTAGGAAATCTTCCCAATTTGGAGGAGCTGAATCTAACAGCCTATGCCGGGGCACTTTAAAGCCCCATGCATGTGTCCTCGAGTGGAGCTCAATACAGGGGACAGTGGCACAATAGGGGAAGGCTATAAATAGGATATGGATGAATATCACTCTCTGCCTCAATAGTAAAGTGATCAGAACATAGTGCACTGAGGAGCAAATTTAAAGTACCAGGGCTATTCATCGAGGGTTCATTAACTTCCTCCCAGGCAGAGATGGAGGGTGTTCAGCCAAAAAACAATTCAGATTACAGACCTTAGAAACTAAGCCAAGCACAATTTGATTTCCAGGAACCCCAACCTTAATTATAAGGTTAGAAGTTAAAGCCTGGCCTCTTAAATGGGAAGGACCCTCTGTGCATCCCCCAAAGACAGGGTGCCAGTTGATTGTGCCTATTGCTTAGCTAACTTAGCTAAAAGGGAATACTCCACCTTGTATTACACTAGTTTAGTGAGCTCCCATGCATTGAATGTATCATATCATTTATCACTTGCCGCAGGGGTAAAATCCCTGTTACCGAACAACAGAGGCCTTGCTGGGGGTGTGGGGGGTGGCTCTAAAAGCTCAGGGGCTACAACTAAAAGTCTAGCTAGCCCTGAGTCCCGACAGTCCCGACATTAGCGTAGCCCCAGATCATTTCCAGACCTAGAAAACCCCCCTGCTGAACAATGGGGTGAAAGGGAGAGGAATATGAGAAACGCCCCGTGCTCCTAGCTACTTCAACCCAAGCATTCAATGTGGCCTTGATTATTGCATTAATATGCCGATTAGAAGATCTCTGGCATTTGTTCAGCTAAGGTTGTGTCCAGATATGTACCACAGCTATTGAGTGCCCCATGTGGAGTAAGTGTTTTTCAACTTCTACTCTTCAATACGCTTGACTTGGGATGCTACAAGGTACCTATAAAAGTACAAGCAGCTTAAACCACCTTTAATACTCACTGCAAAAAGAATTTGCCAATTCTAGGTTTTCTATCATCGCAAATAAATCTTGTAATGTCCAGTTGAACTGCTTTGAGCATCTTCTTATGGTTGAGGATCATAATTCCTTGGGAAAGATAAAGAAGCCGGGCCAACTATTCAATTTACCTGCAGAGATTCTACCCAGCCAGGTTAACTAACAACCTCACAGTCTGTTATAGTTGACCGTATCCTATCTACTAGTTTTGTGTAGTTTTCCTTATATGTTCATAAGACTTAATCCAATGTTTATCCTCAGACATTTTTTCGATTTGTTTGGCCCATTGGAATGGAATCGGGGTTCGCAAGTATGTCTTTAGGTCTTCCAGTACAGATAGATTTAGTATTTCTGATTTGGTCTTTTTAACTTTAAAACTGGTCTCCAGTATTACGCGTGTTATAAAAGAACAATTGTAATTATAATTATGAAAAGCAGAAGCTGCTCCAAATTCATCATTTTCTGCAATTACCAGCTGTAAGAGGTGACTGATTTCAGAAGTGCCAATTTGATGATTCCTGGAGGTAGACGTATTTTGTGTGGGCTATTTCCTAAATTGGTGCCTTTTATACTTGGCTTTTTGCTAATATTTTGGATGGAAACCTCATTTTGAGAGCAAATAGAATGTGTGTAAGGGGGCATCTTTGTCAGGTGCTCCTCTTCAATGGGAAATTTGCTGTTAAGTAGCCATTAATCCTTATTCTGATATTAGACCGTCTATAAATATTTAGTATAATATTCAATATGTGGACCAAATATATCTCAAGGTATACATGTGGTATACTCTATCCACACAATCAAACACTATTTCTGAGTCCAGAGCAAGTAGTAGTGATGAACAAGGTATACAGTGAAAGTTAGCAGTCCCCAAAATACAATACAAACTCCCCAATGAGAGTCAATAACGGACACACCCCAGTAGGGAATGAGACCAGGACCAAGTGCGGGTGAAGTTAAGAGATGAAGTTTATCGAAATCAAATAGGGCACACAGAGGACTCTGCATACTCCGAAAGCGCTCTGCCAAACATTACAATGTCATTGCATTCAGAAGGGTAACAGCGTCATTAGTGACGAAACATATGCAGTACAAAATATACATTTCTATTGGTGGAGCCGCAGGTCCAGTATATCTCTGAATGGGCCGCTTCCATGTGATTGGCTGGCTGGTTGGCGGGAAGGCGGACATCACGTGCATCTGCTGGGCTGGTCAGTGCGAGGTGAAGGTCATGTGGTTCTTGATGAGGTGATTGATGCTAAATGTCTAATCTAAACACTACTTCAAAGTATACAATAAATGACAATCAGTTGCATTTCGACAGTTGGGGAGAAGACCATATATTTCACATGTTGTATTTTATACGTTAGTCACTGGTCAGGTGGGAGGTGTGGGGGTCATCTCCTTCAGGGGGAATGGGGGTGAGCGCTCAGTGCGGACCCAGTGGAAGGATGAAAGGATACATTTGTTGCACTGAGACATACGTGAGAAATGGGCCTATGGCAGCACAGTCATGAGGAGGAAAAGGTCGGGGCCCGTATGCTCACCGTACGTATCGCTGCTGAGGGGAGAGAAGGCCCTGCAGTTACCATAGGGTGGCCTAATTCAGATAATGGAGTTAGTAATGCACAGAATGGGGTTTGAGCAAGTTTTGCATGGCCTCCTCTGTACAGGATATGGGGGGGTTGGTTATGACTAGGACTGTACATTAACATATGTATATAGTTACAGAGGTTTGATAGTGTTCAGTCTACAACAAAATTGTTCAGGTTACCTCTGCCTTGTGGACCATACATATTGTATCATACCACATCATTCTTTTATCATCTAACATCTTGCATGCCTATATATATTATGTGAAGGTAGTTGACCTGAATCGTGAGACGAGAGTACACGGGCCCAAATATCTTATCTGCTATAATCCATTATCTAACACATTTGTTAAACATCCTTTTAGATCTCGTGAAAGCAGCTTCATCATACATTAGTGCAGGATAGGATTTATAGTCACACGCAGGATTAGTACCACGGGTGAATCTGAGTGGCTCACTGGTGTGGGGCAGGCATCTGTTACATCAAATAAGAGGTGAGGTTAGAGGTTATGTGAGTAGTATATCCTTCGAGTGGGGTCTGCGAGTGCAGAGCAGGTTTGTGAAGATGGATAGTTTTTTTCCAGGACCAGGCCTTGGCCCGGTCATTCACAGGTCAGTGATGTGAGGAGGAAGGCGAGAGATACAGTGTTCTGTTTGTAGCTTTTCGCGCCCAGCTTTCCATGAGAACAGAAAAGTCGCAAAGAAACACCAGAGGGGAGCTGGAGTGGGAGTAGTTGGCTAACTGTGGACGGACCCAGGGGAGAGGTGCGGGCCTGTAGGCTGGCATTTCTGTGAGGCCTACTAGAGCTGACACGAAATGGAGTCGGTGTCCATACAAAATGGAGTCAGTAAGCAGCCCTCTTGTAGATGTTGCACCTGTATGTGTCGTCCCGAGGCTGTCCGGCACCTTTGGCCAGAGGTGCATGGCCAGCTGTGGAACGAGCATAGTGTGCGTGCGGGGACGGAAATAGAGGGGAGGGGGCCTAAACAAACATTCCTCTCACACATTCCCCCCTTTAATATTGTACTTCGCCTAACCTTTTGCGTTCATTCTCTTCCGCTATTGCTTCATCCCATGCGAGTGTTCCCTTTTGTGGCATCCAGGCCCTGCATACAGCCCTCAGGCTTCACCCTGCCCGGGCATACTCATCAGGGGTGCAGGTCATGTAGATGCAACCCCCATCCCCTTCCAGGTCCACCCAAACCTCATCATACCACTGCAATTCACGGGGCTCCTTGATTGTTGTGTGATACAATGTGTCTACAATATACCCTGTGTTGTAGATAGCAGTCATTCTGTATTTTGGCTCTGAGTCAACCCCCTTTTGTACTTGTGCCTCGTGTGTTATCTGTACCACTCCTTTTGCATGGCCCATCATCACCATCATCATTGCACTGTTAGGTACCGCATTTGCGCAGCACCTAAGGCCTAATTGGCACACACAAAAAATGTAAAGGAAAAAAAACGATGGTGGGTATCAATAGCTTGACAGTCATTCCGAGCCTGGACGGAACCCACAAAAACAAGTTGGCAAACCAAGTGCTGGGCTGCACCCCTCCTTCTTCTTTCATACGCTCGCCTAGGTTGTGCATGGCTGCTATAACATGAGATAATGTTCCATTGGCCGCATCTGCAGATGGTACGAAATTGCAACCTGCGTTCCCAACTTTTTGGCAAACACCTCCATCCATTGCTGTTAACAGGTCTAGGACATACCTGTTCTACATTGTCATCAGCCGCAGGGCTCTTAGTTCCACTTTTATCACGTTGAACCCTTCTTCTGTGTCATTGGCCAGTTAGATCAGCTCCCAACGATCTGGAGCCATTTTGCATTGGCCCGTGCCTGGATGCTTAGGACGAGGGACGCGAAGAACGTCTCAGTGCATGTGAACAGCCGAAATCAGGGATTTGTGCCAGAAGTTCGGAGATGTAGTTGGATGATCTTCGCTTTTGCGACACTGTGCTTTGCAGTTGCTCCTCGGAGAGGGCGTACACGGGGGGTTCTTCAGTTGTTGGTAGGGGCTATGGATAGTTGGCTATCGGCAGGCCCCTCCCCCATTGGGTATGACTTTCTGGTATCACCATCAGGGTGGAATGCAGCATTGCCAGAGCGCACATGCCCCTCCGTGAATGTGGAAGGTGCAAGTACACCTGTTTGCCACAAACCCAGCAAGTGTCCATTAATGCAGCTGTGCCTTTATTCATGGCTGGCATGATGAGAGTTTTACTACAGTTCTTATTTGTGCCCAGATGCGTTCTTCCTTCTCTATAGAAGCGCAACTCATACAGGATTTCTCTCTGCAGCTTCAATGGTTTTTCGAGGGCTGTTACCCACGTGAGTTTTGCGATATGTTGTGTCCATATCAGGGCGCATGTTCTCTTGATCCACTGCAATTTTTCTTCTGACAGTCCTCGCAATGCTTCTGCCTTGCATGTTATTTGTTCTTGCCATTTATTGTCCAAAAAGAATGTTCCTTTGATTACGAGGAAAGGCTCTTTTAGACAGATCACCTCTTGCTGTTTGCTGTAGCACGTCTTCTTATTTTGGAGCATTTCAAATGAAACCGTGTGTGCTCGAAAAGTGTTTTTTATTCTGCACAATGTAAGATGAAGGAGACATTGGGCCTCAGCAATAGGCGACTCTTGTGGCAACAGCACTTTAGGAGTACCCCAGGCGTGGGGTATTAAGGAGCAAACGTAACAGCTCTCATTTGTTGTCTGCTTTGCCGTTATGCTCATGTCTACATACCATTTGTTAGACTGGTGTGGGTGCTGTGGATCTTCTATTGTGCCCAACCCTAGGCCATAGTATTCATCATATTTTGCCCGTCTCGCCCCCCTTTTCCTTGGTCTTTTCCTCCCTCAGTCGTCTGGTGTTTTTCCTTTTGCCCCATGTCCTATTGGGAATATTCCACCTTCCCCCCCTTTTTCCCATTCATTATACATTGCAACGTATTTCTCTATAATTCTGTCATTTGCATCTTTTATACTCTTGTTGACTGAGGTAGCTTGTGTGGTTGTATCGAGTTCATTGTTCCACCATAAAAATTCAGGGGGGTCTTGGTCATGTATTTCACGGCTATTAAATTCAGAGTCATTATAATGGGTTTTAGGGTCGATTAATACAGGGGCGCTGATTGTGTAATTTCCATTTTGCGTGTCATTGTTATGGGCCGTGTGTGCCCAAATCAATTTAAATGCATCCCATATGACATGGGTACCTTGTTTTAATAATTTTGCCCCCTCCCCCCTCCTTTATGTCGATAGATATAAAGGATATCGCCCAATACAGCACAAGGCCAAACATCATGGAAAAGAAAATAATCGCACAACAGAACAGGCCACATTCATAGGAATATTTTCTTAACATATTTTCTCTGTTTCTATCTCTATCTATACCACTATCGTTGACATTGGGGGCCCCAGTCGTTGCCATGGATTGTCCTACAGAATAAAATATAAAAGAGCGTTAAGTTACACATTCATATAAATATTTCTTTAAGCGCTTTACCTTCATTTATTACTTGTGATTTTCCATTACATTTTTTCAACATCTTACTTCTACTGCAGCTGTTGAATACACATAAAACTATACATTTCTATTATTCTTCACTAAAAATACAGAGTGACAGAAGGAAAGAGAGATATAGGGAGAGAGAAATAAGAAGAAACATTTAACTACATATCTTGGCATTCTCCACTTCGTTTCTCCTGATGTCATTATTTATAACGTTGCTCATTTTACTCATATTTACATACTGGGCCTCATTACGACTTTTGCGTAATGGGTTAACGGGCTCCGCTAATGGAGGCGGACCCATTAAACCCATTACGCAAAATTACGAGGTAAAACCAGGGGTCGTTACTTGGTCCAGTGAGGGGACCAGGGAGCTAACAACGGCCGGTCGTAATCGGCCCGTTGTTAGCTCCCTCTCCCATTGAGCCCTATGGGGGCTCAGATGGTGTAACGCTCACCTTGTATCCACGGGGACGTCACTCAGCCTGTTCTGACCTCTTACAACCTCAAAACCTTCCCTGGAGTCTACTCGACTGGAGACTGGGCCTGAAACACAGGATTGGTAGAGTCGGAGACGTGGAATGAGCACTTTTCGAGCTTGCCGTGGAGCTGGTGTTGACGAGTTTCTCCAATACGGATCGGACGTGTTTAACGTGGTCCTGCTTTTATGCGGAATATACTAGAATATCATCGATGTACAATAGAGCACAGACATCAATCAATTCCCGTAGGACATCGTCCATGAAGTATTGAAATGCTGCAGGCGCGTTGCAAAGGCCAAAGGGCATTACTTGATATTCGTACAAGCCGTATTTGGTGCGAAAAGCGGTTTTCCATTGGTCCCCCTGTTTTACGCGAACAAGGTGATATGCTCCCCTCAGGTCTAGTTTTGTGTAGATTTGGGCATATTTGACTTGATCAAGCAATTCAGGGATCAGTGGCAGGGGGTAGCATTTTTTTACAGTAATCTGGTTCAGTGCGCGATAGTCGATGCATGTTCTCAAGTCCCCCTCCTTTTTCGGTACGAAGAATAGAGGACTGGCTGCTGGAGACTTCAAGGGATGGATGAACCCGTTGGCCAGGTATTGGCCAAGATAGGCCTTCAGGTGCTGGTTTTCTGGTTCTGTGAGTGCGTAAATTCGCACACAAGGGATTTGTGCGCCGGGTATCAGGTCGATTTGGCAATCATATGGTCTATGCAGTGGCAGGGTATTAGCCTGTTCTTTCTGAAAGACATCTTGAAAGTCCTGGTATTCACTTGTTAGGGTGCCGATTGCCACAGTCGCAAGCGTGGAGGTTCTGGTGTCTATTGGTTGTTTCTCTTGGCGATAACATGTGTGGGCACAAGTCTCGGGAAAGGCCAATTATTTTGCTTGCCAATCGATTCGAGGATTGTGAGCTACCAACCATGGCATTCCCAAAATCAACCAGAACTGTGGTGCCTTAATGGGGTCAAAAACGATAGATTCTTGGTGTCCATCCAGGCACAGAAGGGTTAAAGTTGCAGTGCATTGGGATACTGGACCAGAAGCTATTTCTGTGCCGTCGACAGTAGTAACAGTGTCGGTGGTTGATTTAGGGCGTAACGGAAGCCCCATCTTTTCCGCAAGATCCTCGTCGATGTAATTCCCAACGGCTCCACTGTCAATGTACGCTCTTACTGCGTGCATCCGAGATGGTTGTTGGTGATTGATCAAGACCACAGATAGTGCAAAATGGGAGGTCTGTAGTTCACTTTCTTTGCTCGACAAGTGGACCCCTACACTTGCTGGGCTGGGGAGTTTTCCGATTCCTTGATGGTATGTTCATTGTCCGTGGCCCCTACCGTCCTCCTCGGTGGCTTCACAGGGCACTCTTTAAGGAAAAGACCTGACCTTCCACAGTACAGACATAACTGCTGCTGTCTGCTTTTATCCCTTTCCGCTTTAGTCAAGGGGGATCTGACGCCCCTGGTTTGCATTGGTTCTCCTAAACCTTCCGTTGTGCAGGCAATATTGTCCTTTGAATGCGCATACATAGGGCGAGGGTCCGGTCTGGTTCGATCTGCTCTTCGGTCCTGCAACCTATGATCCAGTTGAACAACAAGGTCAATGAATTCTGAGCAGTATTTCGGGGGGTTCACTACTTGTGTGAGAACATCCTTGAGCTCCCCCGCAACCCCTGATGAAATAACATGGTTTTCTTCTCCACTGGCCATTCTGCTTCAACTACGAGTCTATTGAACGTGGCTATGTATGTTAATAGGTCTTGATTCCCTTGGTGTAGGGACAGAAGTTCGTTGTCTAATGCCTGCCCATGAGTACGACGGGCGAACAGCTTTTCCATCTCCTGCTGAAAGCCCTTGAAGTCATGCAGCAAAGGATCGTCTTGGGCCACAAAGGGTAAAGACCATTCCGCGGCGCTACCACTCAGGTAGGCTATCACAAAAGCGACCCGTGATTGGTCATTCGGAAAGGCCCCTGGTCTACAAAGGAAGTTCAGGTGGCACTGGTTCATGAACGTTGCAAACCTCTTGGGATCCCCCGTAAATCGTTTGGGTGGGGCCAAGGGAACTGCCCCAGGAAGGGTTATCTGAACGGGATTGGCTGATGGTGCTGGCATCGAGGGCACGCTTCCCGGCAATGGTGCATGCCCTGTTTGTGACTGGAGAAGTTGCTGGCTTAAATCATCAGTCTGTTCTTTGGCTACTATCAGCTCTCTCCTCATGGTGTTGGTCTACTGCCTGGCTGCATGTACTTTGGAACGTAGCTGCCCCAACATTCGGGCTAACTGGTCAGTTTCTGACGTTTCCATGACACCCAGGTGGAATTTGATGTGAGGCTTTGTGTTCTGTAACGCTCACCTGGTATCCACGGGGACGTCACTCAGCCTGTTCTGACCTCTTACGACCTCAAACCCTTCCCTGGAGTCTACTCGACTGGAGACTGGGCATGAAACACAGGATTGGTAGAGTTTAACTCCCTATTCTCTCTGTGTGCTTGAACCCCTTCTTCCCCGGGGTCCAACCCTTCCCTTTGATCCACAGCTCACCTTGTTTTCTTGGAAAGTGTGCTCTCCGTCCTGCTTTCAGCGCAGGGGCGCATTGATTGATGCAGGCTTGTTGCTGCCTAGTTACTTTACTGGCAAGAGTCTGACAGGTAAGTATAATGAGTTTTTGAACAGTTCTCTAACTTCGTTCCTTTCCTTCCTTAGATGATGGCCGGCATCCGGGGATGGCGACGTGCTGCTGAGATGAGTAGTGCTGAAGGTGAGTGAGAGCGTGAACTGCGTTCTTTTTCTGTGTCTTTTAGGTGCTGCGACGTTTTCAGCGTGGATGCCGGTTATGAAGAAGAAATGCGGTGGGTAAACGCGGTATGCGGCGCCTCTAGATGTTTCCACGCTAACCTGGAGCGTCTTCTCCCTCTTGCAGATGGATGAGAAGTTCCGGGGACAGAGTTCCCCCAGAGTGGCTGGGATTCAGGTAAGCGTTTGAAGCTCGTACAGTCTTTAAAAATTAGCAAAGATTTTCTGAATGCTTACTAATGCCTTTTTTCTGTTCTTTTCCCTTTTCCTTAGGAAGCGGTGTGCCGGGATGGGAATGACACTGCCAAAGATGCCCACAGAACAGAAGAAGCGATGAATGATGGGCAGAAGCGCTGCAAGGTAAGGCTGTTCCTAACAGTGTTCTTGTTCTTGCAGGAGCTGAGTGCAGAGGAAGGATGCAGGTACCGATCCGAACACAGTGAGTGTCACGCTGCAGGTGCAGAAAACACAAAGCATGTTTCTCAGCCTGGGCGTGGCTTAAATAGTCTCTGGGTATCCCAGGTGTCTCTGGGCTGAACCACACCCAAAAGACTAGACTGCACATGCAGTTCTGGGAACCGAAATATGTGGGGGCATCCATCTTGTCCCCATCAATGCACCACACGTCCAATCCCCAATGTTATCCTATGGGAGTGAGTGAGTCTGGTGCCACAAGTGGGTCTTTGGAGGGATGGAGAGGCCCTTGAGGGCCATGTAGGTGATCGTGGCCTGGCTCCAGCCTGACATCTTGGAGGGCTGGGGACATGAGGGGCGGGAATCATGACAGCACTCCCCCCCAAGGCCCCTCTCAAGGTGGCTCTTCTGTCTGGTCCTGGTTTGTTTGGATGGTTTTGATGAAATCGTCTAAGCAAGCGAGGTGCATGGATGTACTCACAAGGCTCCCATGTCCTGTCTTGTGGACCATACCCCTCCCAGTCTACTAAGTAGTATAATTTGGATCTGACGTACTTTGAATCCAGAATGTCCTTGACTTCGAATTCTGGCTCCCCGGCGACTACTACTGGCTGCGGTGGCATTGCTACCCGGGTCCCAGGTTGAACAGGTTTAAGGAGAGACACGTGGAACACAGGATGAATCTGCATGTTTGATGGCAAAGCTAGTCTGACCGCCACAGGATTTATCACAGAGGTGACGATGAATGGACCCAGGTATCTTGGACGGAAAGTTCGGGTTACTTTAATGGACACGTGTTTAGACGCCAGCCAGACTTTGTCTCCCACTTGGTAGTTGGGGGCCTTTGCTCGGTGTTGATCAGCAAACTTCTTTTGTGATTCTTAGCTTGAAGTAGGTGTTCAGCTGCCCATTTAAAGGTTTGAGAAATGGTCATGTGCAAGGTTTTGACTGCTGGCATTTCCAGGGTTGAAGGAACGTCCAACTCAGAAGTACGTGGGTGCCTGCCATACATGGTATAAAAGGGTGTCTGCCCAGTGCTGGTGTGTAGGGAATTATTATAAGCATATTGAGCTATCCATAATAGGTTGAACCAGCTTCCTTCAGCTTGGTGTAACATGCAACGCAGATACTGCTCGAGCGTCTGATTTGTCCTCTCAGTTTGACCATCCGTTTGAGGATGGTGACTGGTGGATAGCCGGATGTCGATCTGGGCCATAGAGCAGCATTTTCTCCAGAAGTAAGATACGGATTGAGTACCTCGGTCTGAGACTAAAACTGAAGGAAACCCATGGAGCCGTACGATTTGGATTTTGGATTTGGTTTATTTATAAAGCGCAACCAGGCCCAGGGGCATAAGGGCGCGTACGTTTTTTGATCATGTTACATAAGAGTACAGTTACATTAGCAAGCAGTAGGCAACAGTTACAATAGTTGCGGTTACAAATAAATACATGCATTGGTATTACAGGTACAAGCACACATGTTGCAATTAAGGTGGTGGGCTGAAGGTGAGACAGATAGTAATATTATTTACAATATGTACAGTGGGTAGGTAGTAAATCTAAGCTCTAGGATGTTAAGCTGTCGATGTGTCCAGGTCATGAAGCCAACGATTGGTGTTGCGTTTAAATAGGTTGAAGGAGGTTACAGACCTGATTGGAACAGGTAGTGTGTTCCATAGCTTTGAGGCTTGTACAGGGAAACTAACTCCTCCCGAGTTATGGAGTTTGAATCTGGCCCTCATTCTGACTCAGGCGTTAAGGGGTTTACGGCGCCGTAAACAGCGCCGACCCTTAACGCCTGATTACAAGGTTCCCTTTGCGGGATGGCTTTTAACGGCTGCTTTTTTGCAGCCGTTAAAATCCATGCCGCAAAGGGATCTTGGCGATAATTACGGCACCGTAATTTACGGTGCCGTAAGTATCGCCTTTCCCCATTCCCATTATGCCCTATGGGGCGAAAATGGGAATGGGGAAGGGTAAAATGGGAAATGGGGATTTACCGCCCCACTCACCTTGGAATGGGGCGGTAAATCTGCCAACCACCATGGCGTAAACATAGTTTACGCCATGGTGGTAAGGGTACGACCCAGGTGGTAACTTACCGCCTGGGTCGTAATGAGGGCCATAGTGTTAACTTGAGCTGTTCTAAGTGGTCCTGTAGATGTGTGTGGGGTAAGTTGGTTAGAGATGTAGGATGGTGCGAGGTTAGCCCTGGCTTTGTGGTTAAGGGCAAGAACTTTGAGGGATATTCTGTGCTCTATTGGGAGCCAATGCAGATTACGTCTAGTCTCAGAGATATGCGACTTCTTAGGGATGTTGAGGGCTGCCCTAATGGCGTTATTTTGAGTAACTTGTAGTTTGTGAATATTTTTGCGGCTAGTGCCTAAGTAGAGGGCATTACAATAATCTACTTTGGACAAGACTAACGTTCTAGCAAGAGTAATGCAGTTGGGAGTGGAGATAAACGGCCTACATGCGGTAATAAGTTTACATGTGTAAGCGGCTGAAGACGCTACTGCATTGGTTTGTTTGGTGAAGGATAATGTGGCATCGAGGTAGATACCAAGGGTTTTAGTGTTATTAGAGACAGGGATGGGGTTACCATCAATAGTGAACGATTTGAAAGCAGTATTTAGTTTTTTTAGTTTAGCGTGAGTACCAAGGATAATCAACTCAGTTTTTTCGTCATTGAGACAAAGTCCATGGTGTGCCATCCACGCTTGTATTACTGCGTATATTTCATTGAGGGTTTTGCTATCACTTTCATAGTCGCCAGAGATAGGAATGAGTATCTTGATGTCATCCGCATAATTAGTATACGTGACACCCAGATAGTCAAGGATATCGAAAAGGGGCTTCGTAAATACATTATAGAGCGTTGGGGACACGCAAGAGCCTTGCAGGACACCACACGGGACTGGTGAGGGTTCAGCCGAGTCAGTAGGAGAAAAGACCCTAATGGTTCTGTTAGTCAAGAAGGAGCTGATCCAGGCAGTGGCTGCGTCGGCAAAGTGAGCTGCAGATTTCAGGTAGTGGCAAAGCGTTTGGTGGTTGACCAAGTCAAAAGCTGTTGACAGATCAAGCAATAAGAGCAGTGCTAGTTTGCCATTGTCTTTTAAAATTTGAATCTGAGTAGTGAGATCTATTAGGGCAGTTTCCGTGCCATGTCTAGGTCGGAAGCCGGATTGCCTTAGTCCCAGAAGACTGTTTGTTTCTAGATAAACCTGTATTTGCAGGTAGGCTGCTCTATCTAGTATCTTTAGTAAGAAGGGTACAGTTGTTATCGGCCTATAGTTAGACGGGTTGGCGGGGTCAAGAGTGGGTTTTTTGATTAGTGGGATGACCCAGGCATCTTTTAAGTTATCAGGCACTACTCCCGTTTTGAAGGAGGCGTTGATAAGGTTAGTAATGAATGGTGCCAGTTCATGAGCTGCTGCTTTGATAATCGGAGCAGGACAAGCGTCGCTTTAGCAATTTGATGGTTTAAGTTTCCTAATGATGTTTTCTACTTCCCAAATTGAGAGGGGTGAGAAACTAAATGGTTTACAGGTTGGCTCAAAGGTGGGTGACTTGTTAGGAAGTTGTTTGTGATCAGGGTCAGCGAGTAACAGGTCTTTTTTTCGCATTGATTTTAGTTTGTAAACGGCCTTCAAGAAATACCTTTGCCAGAGTGGAAGCATTTGGGAGCCCCTTAATAGGAATGAAATGTGCCATTTTTGAAAATAGGTCCACGACCACAAGAATAGTGTTAAACCCTTGACTTGGTGGTAAGTCAGTAATAAAATCGAGGGACAACGTGTGCCAGAGTGCTGGTGGAATTTCCAATGGTTGTAATAGCCCAGCCGGTTTCTGCTTGGATGGCTTGTTTTGAGCACACACTCCACAAGATAGAATGAATTGGATAATGTCTTTACGCCACGTGAGCCACCAATAATTTAGTTTTACCTTGGCTAGGGTTTTAGCGATTCCGTGGTGGCCCTCGATCAAGGAATCATGATAACCGGACATGACTTGTTCTCGTAGTTCTTGGTTTGGTAAGAATAAACGATTCCTGAAGTAGGGCAACTGATCTTTTATCATGTAATGTTCTCCTTGTGCACTCCACACTTGTAATTGCTCCGGACTCATCAGGTTTTGGATTTCTTCATATAATTCTTTCTGAGTTATGGTTGCTGTGATTCCTATGAGCTTGTCACTCGGGATGATTGCTATTGGGTCAGGGGTCTGATATCCTTGCTCTTCCACCCCCATACGGGAAAGGGCATCGGCCTTCCTGTTTTTCACCCCTGGTCGAAACTTAATCACGTAGTCATATTCAGCAAAAAAAAGAGCCCAATGTATTTGTCATGAGGATTGGGCCTTTGCCGTTTTTAGGTACTGGAGGTTCCGGTGGTCAGTTATTACGGTGATTGTGTGTCTGGCGCCCAAGAGGTATTGCCACCATGCCTTAAAGGCTGACTTAATGGCCAGGAGTTCTTTGTCTGTGATAGCGTAATTGAGTTCAGGGGGTGTGAATTTACGCGACCAGAAGGCAACAGAGTGTAACTGGCCCGTTTCGGGGTCCTTTTGTGAGAGGACGGCTCCCATAGCCATGCTTGAGGCATCCGTTTCCACCAGGTATGGGCGACCAGGGCGAGGGTGGCGTAAGATTGGGGCAGATGTGAATCTTGCTTTGAGTTCCTGGAAAGCTTCCTCGGCTTCTGTTGTCCACTGGAACTTTTTGTTGCTTTTCCTTAGCAATGACGTGATGGGATGCACGATTTGCGAAAATCCTAGGATGAATCGGCGGTAGAAGTTTGCCAAACCCAGCATACTTTGAACCCCCTTGAATGAATTTGGGGATGGCCAGTTCAGGATAGCATCTACCTTGTGTACATCCATTCGGATTCCATTCGGGCTGAGAATAAAGCCCAGGAATTCCACCTCGGAGACGTGGAATGAGCACTTTTCGAGCTTGCCGTAGAGCTGGTGTTGACGGAGTTTCTCCAATACGGATCGGACGTGTTTAACGTGGTCCTGCTTTTATGCGGAATATACTAGAATATCATCGATGTACAATAGAGCACAGACATCAATCAATTCCCGTAGGACATCGTCCATGAAGTATTGAAATGCTGCAGGCGCGTTGCAAAGGCCAAAGGGCATTACTTGATATTCGTACGAGCCGTATTTGGTGCGAAAAGAGGTTTTCCATTCGTCCCCCTGTTTTACACGAACAAGTTGATATGCCCCCCTCAGGTCTAGTTTTCAAGGTGATATGCCCCCCTCAGGTCTAGTTTTGTGTAGATTTGGGCATCTTTGACTTGATCAAGCAATTCAGGGGCCAGTGGCAGGGGGTAGCGTTTTTTTTATGGTAATCTGGTTCAGTGCGCAATAGTCGATGCATGTTCTCAAGTCCCCCTCCTTTTTCGGTTCGAAGAATAGAGGACTGGCTGATGGAGACTTCGAGGGACAGTTGAACCCGTTGGCCAGGTATTGGTCAAGATAGGCCTTCAGGTGCTGGTTTTCTGGTTCCGTGAGTGCGTAAATTCGCACACAAGGGATTTGTGCGCCGGATATCAGGTCGATTTGGCATTCGTATGGTCTATGCGGTGGCAGGGTATTAGCCTGTTCTTTCTGAAAGACATCTTGAAAGTCCTGGTATTCACTTGGTAGGGTGCTGATTGCCACAGTCGCAAGCGTGGAGGTTCTGGTGTCTATTGGTTGTTTCTCTTGGCGATAACATGTGTGGGCACAAGTCTCGGGAAAGGCCAATTATTTTGCTCGCCAATCGATTTGAGGATTGTGAGCTACCAACCATGGCATTCCCGAAATCAACCGGAACTGTGGTGCCTTAATGAGGTCAAAAACGATAGATTCTTGGTGTCCATCCTGGCACAGAAGGGTTAAAGTTGCAATGCATTGGGATACTGGACCAGAAGCTATTTCTGTGCCGTCGACAGTGGTAACAGTGTCGGTGGTGGATTTAGGGCATAACGGAAGCCCCATCTTTGCCGCAAGATCCTGGTCGATGTAATTCCCAACGGCTCCACTGTCAATGTACGCTCTTACTGCGTGCATCCGAGATGGTTGTTGGTGATTGATCAAGACCACAGATAGTGCAAAATGGGAGGTCTGTAGTTCACTTTCTTTGCTCGACAAGTGGACCCCTACACTTGCTGGGCTGGGGAGTTTTCCAATTCCTTGATGGTATCTTCCTTGTCCATGGCCCCTACCGTCCTCCTCGGTGGCTTCACAGGGCACTCTTTAAGGAAATGACCTGACCTTCCACAGTACATACATAACTGCTGCTGTCTCCTTTTATCCCTTTCCGCTTTAGTCAAGGGGGATCTGACGCCCCTGATTTGCATTGGTTCTCCTGAACCTTCCGTTGTGCGGGCAATATTGTCCTTTGAACGCACATACATAGGGCGAGGGTCCGGTCTGGTTCGATCTGCTCTTCGGTCCTGCAACCTATGATCCAGTTGAACAACAAGGTCAATGAATTCTGAGCAGTCTTTCAGGGGGTTCACTACTTGTGCGAGAACATCTTCGAGCTCCCCCCGCAAACCCCGATGAAATAACATGGTTTTCTTCTCCACTGGCCATTCTGCTTCAACTACGAGTCTATTGAACGTGGCTATGTATGTTAATAGGTCTTGATTCCCTTGGCATAGGGACAGAAGTTCGTTGTCTAATGCCTGCCCATGAGTACGACGGGCGAACAGCTTTTCCATCTCCTGCTGAAGTCTCTGAAGTCATGCAGCAAAGGATCGTCTTGGGCCACAAAGGGTACAGACCAGTCCGCGGCGCTACCACTCAGGTAGGATATCACAAAAGCGACCCATGATTGGTCATTCGGAAAGGCCCCTGGTCTACAAAGGAAGTTCAGGTGGCACTGGTTCATGAACGTTGCAAACCTCTTGGGATCCCCCGTAAATCGTTCGGGTGGTGCCAAGGAAACTGCCCCAGGAAGGGTTATCTGAACGGGATTGGCTGATGGTGCTGGCATCGAGGGCACGCTTCCCGGCACCCTCTTCAACTAAACAGCAGACTCTATCGCGAGCCTACCCGTGCCCTGAAATGTACGCACAAATCTTCAACACTTCTGTCTAAACCAGCACAACCTGGGACCAAGGGAGCACTGATAAATGCCCGCTCCATGGTAGCCCACGCAACTGACATTGCCGACCTACTCTACAATGAAGACCTGGACTTCCTAGCTGTTACTGAATCCTGGTTACACCCAACAGCAGGCCCCGCAATTATGCTAGCCATTCCGGATGACTATACCCTACTAAGACTTGATCGTACCACCTCTCGAGGTGGAGGTCTCGCCATTATAGCTAAAACTAAATTCGCCCTGACTATTGAGACACCTCCCGTTGCAGGATCTTGCGAATCCTTAACTGCTAAACTAACCATATCTAACACACAATCCATCTCCATCAACCTCATTTACCGACCACCTGGCCCCCTAGGTTCATTTGAGGAAGACCTTACAAATATCCTATCCAATAACCTCAAGAACTCCTCACAAAGCATTTTACTAGGAGACCTTAACCTGGGTTTTAACGACCCCACAGACACCAATGCCATAACAATTAATAATACCTTAGAGGAATTGGGTTTCTCCCAGAAGATCACGGAGCCTACTCATACCAAAGGTAGAACTCTGGACTGGCTAGCTGTGCACAATTGCCCAGTCCTAATCTCCTCTATACTTCCACAGCTTTGGACAGATCACTACTTGATCTTGTTTACACTAGAGGCGACACCAGCGCAAATTGATAGTATAGGCCCAGCTGTCCAGACGAGAAACAAAAAGAACATTATCCCTGAAAATCTGATCCCTCTGATCGCTCTGACCCTGAACGCCATCCCGGACCATACGGATCCCGCTATGATGGTAGACATTTACAACAAAGTCATGCTCTCATCTCTTGATGTCATAGCCCCACTGCAACTCAAAAAGAGTAAACCTAGGAAACACATCAACTCTTGGTTTTCCCCCCATCTCAAAGCCCTCAGACAGGAAAAGCGACGTTGCGAAAAAATCTGGAGATCACATCCCTCGGAAAAAAACAAGACTAACCTAAGTAGACTAGCCTCCCAATACAAAAAAGACATTATCTTGGCCAAACATACATCCTATAGCACCCGCATCCTACAAGCCAAATCTAACACCAGAGAACTCTTTACTATACTAAAAGAGGTTGAATCTCCCGTCCAAGCGCCTGACTCGTGCCTCAAGGACAAAAACTGGTGCACGGGTATACAAAATGCCTTAGCCAACAAAATCTCCTCCCTCAAGACAAAGATAAACACCAAAAAAGATTCCCTTCTCTCTTCTACCAAGCCTAGTAGTCTCACCCCCAAAATGACTCACCCTACTCAGACGCACACCCAGGATCATAATCCCCAATTCAACTTCCACAGAGTTTCTACCAAAGTGGAAGAAAAGGTCATTCTCTCCCTCAAACCATCGAACTGCCATGGGGACATATGTCCTGCACAATTGAATAAGGATGCAGCTCGTGATCTAGCACCATTTATTACCAAACTAATAAATGCGTCATTCACATCAGGCACCGTACCCAACAATCTGAAACAATCATGGGTCCTCCCCTTGCTCAAAAAAACGAATCTTGACCCTTCCACTCCTACTAATTACCGCCCCATCACCACAGTACCGTTCCTTCTTAAAATCATAGACAAAGTAGCATACCAACAAATCCAACACCACCTCGAGCACTTCCAGCTCTTCGGAGTCAGACAATCGGGCTTCAGGCCTCAACATGGCACTGAAACTGCACTCATAGACCTTAAGGCACAGATAGATGAACTGAGAGATCAGGGCAGGACCGCACTCCTGCTACTTCTTGATCTATCAGCTGCCTTCGACCTGGTCGACCACGAGATCTTATGTGATCACCTTCAAAAAGCAGCCCATTTCTCTCAAGAGGCTACTGACTGGATCCAATCCTTTCTAAACAACCGCACAATGAGAGTCTTCTCACCTCTAGCAGCAGCCGACCCTATGCCCATCACCTGTGGCGTGCCCCAGGGTTCATGCGTTTCCCCAACACTGTACAACATATTCACAAAGCCCCTTTTTGATGATCTAGATGGCCTGGGTATCACCTACACCAATTATGCCGATGATACCCAGATCCACATCACACTGACGGGGGATTATGATAAGGATTTAGCCTTCGTCAATGGAGTGTACCTCATCATTCAGGCATGGATGGCCTCACACGGTCTATGCCTAAATGATGACAAAACAGAACTCCTCATTCTGGGATCGCCACATAACCTTAGCAAATTGGACCAAAATTACTCCTCCATTGCAATTGACAATAACAAGATCACGGTAGCCAAGGAGGTCAAAACCCTCGGCTTCTACCTAGATTCTACTCTCACCCTTAAAAAACAAGTTAATGCCATGGCCTCCGCCACAGCGTATACTTGCAAACTCATCAGAGCAGCCAAACCTTTTCTCTCCCCTTCCAACTGCATCACTCTAGCCAGGGCGTTGATCCTGTCCAAGCTGGACTATTGCAACGCACTTTATGTAGGCTGCAACAAATATATCACCAACAAAATACAGATCCTTCAAAATAATGCCCTAAGAGCGGCCATCAGCATCCCGAAGAAAGCCCATATTTCTGACTCTAGAAGATCCGTCAATTGGCTATCCACTAAAGACAAAATATTCCTCAAATCAGTGTCCCTGACTCATAAATGTCTCCACCAAGCAGCCCCTCAATACCTTATCACCAGATTCACCAGACCTACTTCCTCTCGCCCCTCCAGGATGGCCAACTCTAATCTCCTTCTGGTGCCTAGGTTTAAACGTACTATGTCAGGAGGAAATAGCTTTCCGGTAAAAGCAGCACAATTATGGAACCCCCTCTCTCCCACCTATAGGGAGGACCTTCCCTACCGCCAATTTAGATCCAAAACCATCCATTGGCTCAAGACTCACGACATATAAACGACCACCTGCTCTCTCGCTGCCCTGATGCTCCAGACTACTATGTTTGTAAATATGTACATTTAGGTTGTCACCTGCTTTGACGTAGACATCGGTCATGTGACAACCTGCTCCTTGTATATAATATTGCATATATTGTTTTTCTTTGTAAGTTATGCCTCCTCGGCATGCATTGTTTCCATTTTTACGCATCCAGCACTTTAACCACAGCCGGACCGCGTACCTTGTATGTAACCAAGCTTTGCAAACCTCTTGTTGCCTCTGCGCCTTGCTACCTCCCGGTTAGGTGCGCAATATAAATAAATAAAATACAAATACAAATACAAATACAAAAGGGCTAACCAAGGTGTTTATAGGAACTTTCCTGAGAGTTCTTAAGAAGAGTAAATGTACCTGGTTTGTAGTCACGAAGGGCTAGTGGGAGGAATTATCATGTAGCCGTGAAGAGTACCCAATCTTAAGAAAGTAAAATCAGAACACATAAAAGGAAAGGGATTATTCTGGGAATGTAAAGTGAAAAAGATGGAAGGAGGAGGTTTGATGGAAGGAGTTCCTAGCAGTGCTTGTGTGAGAAGGGGACTTGAATATGAAGTCCTGGTGAGGTTTACGGGTGAATCTTGAAGCCGGAACGTAACCGGTAAAGACTATATTCTGGGGAAATACAAGAGATGGCAATCAACCCTAGGAGGAGGGGGAGGTGACCCGACAAAGAGCTTGTGGTCAAAAAAAGTAGAGTCGCTTACTAGAGCTGATGGGAATCTGGTCCGCATTTGATAGCCGGAGGATTGCGGCAGAGCAGATGAATATGGTTGGGGTGGCGGTGCTTCCCTATACGTAAATACAGATAGAGGAAAGGAGAGTTAGCAATCTGAAAGCAAGTCGAAAGGAGTTCACAATGCTAAGGATGGTAACTCACGAGCGGAGCCTCTGAAGACAGTAGCAACGCATTGTTGCTTGGGCATCAAGGATCCATGTACTGTTTCCGGGGAGACAGGAGGGGCTTCACTCCCGTCTCCCGTCCGAAGAACTACACCGTTCCTTCTGGTTACAGGCGCCATATTGGAGGTACAAATCCTCATCCTAGGCTGAAGCCGCCAACAATGCCATAGCAAACTACCACGAAGGCCAGTCGTAACACTCTCAGTGTTCTTAATTTCATCGCTGAATTATACATTTGACATGTTGTACACTCTATCACCATTTTAGACACATGCTCGTGTAATCCTGGCACAAACCAACTTTCTTGTATCTCTGCAGCTATGTGTTGTTTTACATTGTGGGCTGGGAAGTGTAGCTGCTGGAATGCGATTTCTAGTAGTTTTGCTGACATCACTACTTTGCCCGTGTCATTCGTTCTCCATAGGCGGTCTGTTGATGACTCGCTACAGCCCCTTTTTCCCCACAACTCCTTCTCTTGGGGCGGTGCTTCTTGCTGCAGCTCAATTATTTGAGATATTGGCATTGAGTTATATCCCTCACCTTGCCCTTCCTCCACATGCTTTTGTAAAACAAATTCTCCTGACATTTCTTTTTTGAGATAGGCCGCCTCCTTTGCGGCAGCATCCGCTGCTGCGTTTCCAAGCGAGATGACGTCTCTATTGTTCGCGTGGGGTTGGCACTTAACCAGGGCTACCACTGTCGGTTCTTTTAGGGCCTCAATCAATTCCATCAATAGTCTGGCATGCTGTACAGGGGACCCAGCTGCTCTCCTAAATTCTCTTCTCCCCCACCGTGCTAGCCCCCCATGCACTGTGGCTGTCAGGTATGCAGAGTCAGTGTATATTGTTACTGCGAACCCCCTGAACTGTATGTAGAGCTTCAATCAGGGCGACCAGCTCGGCTGCTTGACTGAGAAATGTGTCGGCAGTCTTTTTTGTACAATCACCTCGTATTCCACCTCCTCTAGTAGCACTGCTGATGCCCCTACATGTCTTTCTCCTGTCTCACAGTTTATTGATGCTGACCCATCTACGAAGTATACCTCTCCCACTGAGAGAGCATTTTTACATGCTGTGGGTGTGTCTTCATCCTCCCCCTGGTATGCTGCGCAAACATGATTCTGTATGTCTTCCACCGTGCATGCTTCTGTGATAAAAGTAGCTGGGTTTACTGTCTTGCATCGTACTATGTGTATGTTTGCACTAGACAAAATAATTTTGTATGCAGTAGCTCTCTGTGTTGTTAGTGTGCTTTTTGATCTTTCAAGTATTGCAAACAGTGAGTGCTCCACAAACAGCGTCACTGAGCATCCCATCACGATCGTTGCACTTTTTTCAATGGCGAACGGTGCGGCTGCTAGGGCTTGTTCGCAGGGGAAGTGTCCTTGCATAACTGCATCAAGGATGCCGGTGTAATATGTCAAAGGTTTGTGGCCTAGCAATGTTTTTTGCGTTAGCACTGTAGTCAATAACGTTCCATTGCAGTGCGAAAACAAGTAGAATTTGCGATCATAGTCTGGTGTCGCTAGGACGGGTACTGTTGCTGTGGAAATCAGTTCTTTTAACATTTCAAAGGCAGTATGCATTTCTTGCGTCCATATTAAAACTGTATTTTCTCTCTGTGCCTCCGTGAGTGCATGGAGTAAGGGTTTTGTGTATGAGGCATAGTCTAATATCCAGGCACGGCATTAATTTCACATGCCAAGGAATTTTTGCATTTCCTTTACTGTCTTGGGTTCATTTACTGCCCGTACTGCTGCTGCCCTGTCTGGTATTATCTGTGTACCATCTTTCGATATCAGTTGACCCGGATATAGTACTTTTGTTAGACAGTACTGCAATATCTGCTTGTCCACCTTGTATCCCTTATGTGCTAACAAGTGAGTAGTGCTATTGAGACTTTTCTGCATGCTTCCTCAGTCACACCACAGACCAACTAATCATCCACTTACTGAATAATGGTGCTCTCAGTATCAACATTCCCAAGATCCTCATGTAACATTCTGTTACAAATGCTCGGGCTTTCACAATATCCCTGGGGCAGCCGATAATGTTCGTACCTTTTCCCGCCCAGAGTAAATGCTGTCAGGTATTGTGATTCGGGTTCCAGTGGTACTGAGAAAAAGGCATTTTTCAAATCCACCACTGTGAAGTGTGTTGCTGTTTTTGGGATGCTGCACAAAATTGACGCAGGATTTGGGACAAGTGGGAATTCCTTCTGTATGACGTCATTGAGAGGGTGTACATCCTGCATCCTCCTCCACGCCCCTTCCTTTGCCTTTTTAATTGGGTAAACACAAGTATTACAAGGAGAATTTGATGGTACAATGATCCCTTTCTGTAGTAGTGCGTGTATTGTTTCTTTTATTCTCTCCTCTGCTTCCCTTGACAGGGGGTATTGTTTCACTCAGGGCAGTAATGCCACGGTTGTGAGTTTTATTTTTGCAGGGGTCACTTCTCGCAACAGCCATACATCATGCGGGCCTGTAGTTGACAATATTTGTGGCACCCGGTGCATGTCTTCGCTAAAGTATTGTGGCGGTGCACTGATTCTGGCCATGAGGGGGATAGGTGCCTGTCTGTGTTGGATCATTATCTAACAGGGTATTACTATTTCTCTGTCAGTGTCTGCATCTGTAAACAAGTCTTTATCAGAAACATTTCGGAATGCTATATCAGCATTTTTACACAACACTGTTCGCTACTCACATCCATGCTCATCCATGCCAATCACTGTAATTCTTTGACTTGACACCTGCACTCCATGTAAGTCTATAGACATTAGTGATCCTGCTAGTATTTCTGGGGATGCTACAGGACGGAACATGAATTTGGATGGCACTCGCCACTCGTGGCGGGTGAGTTCAGGCACAACACGCGCCAACACCTTTAGTCCCTGTATGAACATATATGGATCAACTGGTACCCCACGCACTTGTTGTGCCGTGGCCTGTGTGTGTATCGTTAGCATGGCGCGCATGGCACATATTCCTGGTGTTGAGCACACTATTCCTCTCTCTGTAAAAGATATGGTCATGTTCAACTTGCTAAGGAGGTCCCTCCCTAATAAGTTTATTGGCAAGTCTTCATAGTACAATAGGGGTGCTCACACTGTCTTCCCTCCTACTGTTACATCCAATTATTCTGTGTACGGAACCTCGACCACCGCCCCAGAAAACCCCTGAGTTTACATTTTATGATTTGACAACGGAAACCGGCCTTCTCTTAGGCACGATTTTTCCTCTCCCGAATCCACCATGAAAATGAATTGTTTGTTCCCTATCACCGCCTCCACCGGTGGTTCCTTGGCTGCATTGAGGGTTGTTGATAGTACTGGACACGCAAGTGCTTTTTGTGGGCTGTCATATGCTGAGTATCGTGTATTCTTACTGTTGTCAAAAACATGACCTCCTATCACTGCTGTTCCTCTGAAAGGTGCTGGTGCACCGTTTGATGTTGTAAAAAAGGGATTTCCGCGGGCCGGGGGCATGTGTTCCTGCAATTGTGGTTGTTGTACATTTTGTGGGTGTGCCATGTGTTCGTCTGTGTACCTTGGATCGGGTTGCTCTTCTCTCCTAAAACCACCCTTAGGCAATCCATACGGGCTGCCTGGGTGGGGCTGGCCATATTGTTGTTCATTTTGATGAAGGCCCATGGGACGGCTTCGACACTCTTTCGAAAAATCTCCCAACCTCCCGCAATTCCAGCATGTCACTTGTCCTCCTCCCCTGGGGCCCTGTCCTCCATATCCGTACCCACCGCCTCTGGACCCTCTGTACCCACCTCTTCCTCCACGGGTGTTCCTTCCCTGCCATTATGGCCCTCCATATTGCCCCTCCCCATTCCATTGTTCCTGTCCATTTGCTGCCCAATTCACTGCCATCCTTGCCTGTAAGCTATCTGTCCCTCCTCTCCTTCTCCTCCTCTATCCTGGGGAGGGCTGCTACTGCAGCTGCAACCTTTACCAGTTTTGTTTGTATTAACTTTGCTTCGTCTGCTAACCTTCTCTTTCTCTCTCTCTTTGATCCTTTTACAATGGTAATGATGCTCTGTATTTCGGGCCAACCCTTGGCTTCTATCCCAGCTATTTTATCTAGGGCCTTTTGCACCTCCTTCAGGAGCCCTTTGGGGCTGTCATTAATTCGGAACAGTATTTCTCCCTTTTTCCACCTTCCTCTATTGACCTATTAGGTGTTTGGAACATGTGTGTCTTTTCTGCTCTGGGCGTGGGCGAGCAGCTCTGTTCACATACACCTCTTAATCGTGACAATTCTGTTTGGGCCATCATTAATGTTGTTTGTAAGTCTTGAGTAAACTGCTCTATGTCTATAGTTGGGGTACTCACCTGTCCACCTGCTCCTCGATGATCATATGGGGGTGGTGCTGGGGCTGCTGTGGCTGTTGGTAGGAGTGTATGGGGTAATGTGGGCTTTGACACATACACTGGATCACTATATCCCACAGCTGGCGCTGGTTTCGGTAGGAACAGGTACCCCTTTCTCTTTGTTTTCCCCTTCTCCCTCACCGCTTCTTGTTGCCAGGGGAGACATGCCCTGCCCTTTATTTTTGTTCAGTGGTATTTCTTCAAACAGCCTCCACAAATCCAATATTTCTCTCCTGTTTTGGAGATGTTTTCCTTTGTATTTTACGAACAAGCATGTTGCTACCATATCCAAAAACCTTTGACAAATGACCCCCCCTTGGGCCACACCTGGGGCAAACCTTCCCCCTTCAATTCTGTGATCCACTGCTCATGATACTTATTAATTCTGTCTGCATATCCTGGCAAACTTTTACAGATGTGTAAGAGAGGCGTTTCCGCGCCCATGTTTATTCTAGCAACACCTGTCTCTCTTTGTGATTTAATTTCAAAACAATCAATCAATAGGCTACGATACTTCACCACCTCTTATGTCACCCTTCGTGACAATACCTTTGATTAACCACGGTCTGTTACACTTTCTTTAACAATGCATGTTTCAAATCACTTATATAAATCCACTTTTTTGTTTTAATTAATTATTCACAAAAACCAGCGCACAGAAGACAAACAACATATATTACACACCACGGGACTTGAACATACCACATTCAAGATTTAAACACAAATCCTCCCGACTTGTCCCTTTCTCCTCTTATAATATTCCCTCCTGGTACCCTAGCCCATCCACCTATCCTAGTCCCTCATGGACCGCCCCTCCTGTCAATGAATGTCCCTTTACAAAAGAAAGAAGAATAAGAAGAAGCGTTTCTAAGTACTATTCCGAGTCCTCTCCTTATATAGGACTCCTACTGTTTCCACCTATTTTCCTCGTTATACCCTGTACTAGTCGAGATAGTACTATGCTGCGCCGCATTCTACCCCCTCACGGAGCTAGGTTCCCGTACCTCTTTTCACCTCGTAATCTCCTTAACTGTCCTAATGGCCATATGCAGAAAGAAAATAATAGAATTGAAACAAGAACTCCACCTATATTCTGCGGACCTTCTCCCCTCTATGTTCCCTCCGTTCAATTCCAAATGTCCTTTTATCTGACTACCTGTACTACTATTTCTCTCCTCCCCCTACTATCTTTTAATATCACTCGCACTTGATACTCATGTGTCCGTCTTGATCCAAGACCCTCCAGACCCGGTCTGT
Organism: Ambystoma mexicanum; assembly: GCF_040938575.1. Classification (NCBI taxonomy): domain Eukaryota; kingdom Metazoa; phylum Chordata; class Amphibia; order Caudata; family Ambystomatidae; genus Ambystoma; species Ambystoma mexicanum. Next base: position 623,666,229 of record NC_090941.1, on the reverse strand, counting down.
CAAGGCACCGCCCCACACTCAGTGGCTGCACCCGGCTCTGGCGAGCGGTACGGTGGGTATTTGCAAAGCCGGGACCCGTTGACCCTATCGTCGTATTGCATGTGCACGTCTAAGGTGTACTTGAGGGGGCATGCCCTGGGTCTCCGCTGTGGCTGGGGGACGTCTCATGTCAGAAGGAACGGAACGAATGCTATCACATCCAGGGGTCACCAAATGAAAGTGAGCAGTCCCCAAAATACAATAGGAACTCCCCAATGAGAGTCAATAACGGACACACCCCGGTAGGGAATGAGACCAGGGCCAATTGCGGGTGAGGTTAAGACATGAAGTTTATCGAAATCAAATAGGGCATGCAGAGGACTCTGCATACTCCGAGAACGCTCTGCCAAACATTACACTGTCATTGCATTAAGAAGGGTTACAGCGTCATTAGTGACGAAATATATACAGTACAAAAGTTACATTTCGATTGGTGGAGCCGCAGGTCCAGTATATATCTGTATGGGCCGCTTCCATATGATTGGATGGCTGGTTGGCGGGAAGGCGGACATCACATGCATCTGCTGGGCTGGTCAGTGCGAGGTTTAGGTCATGTGGTTCTGGATGAGGTGATTGATGCTAGCTCTCTAATCTAAACACTACTTCAAAGTATACAATAAATGACAATCAGTTGCATTTCGACAGTTGGGGAGAAGACCATATATTTCACATGTTGTATTTTATAAGTTAGTCACTGGTCAGGTGGGAGGTGTGGGGGTCATCTCTGTCAGGGGGCATGGGAGTGAGCGCTCAGTGCGGACCCAGTGGAAGGATGAAAGGATACATTTATTGCACTGAGACATCCGTGTGAAATGGGCAATTGGCAGCACAGTCATGAGGAGGAAAAAGTGGGGGCCTGTATGCTCATCGTATGCGGTGCTGCTGAGAGGAGAGAAGGCCCTGAAGTTACCATAGGGTGGCCTAATTCAGATAATGGAGCTAGAGATACACAGAATGGGGTTTGAGCAAGTTTTGCATGGCCTCCTCTGTACAGGATATGGGGGGGTTTGATTATGACTAGGACTGTACATTAACATATGTATATAGTTACAGAGGTCTGATAGTGTTCAGTCTACAACAAAATTGTTTGGGTTACCTCTGCCTTGTGGGCCATACATATTGCATCATGACACATAATTCTTCTACCATCTAACATCTTGCATGCCTATATATATTTTGTGAAGGTGGTTGACCTGCATCGTGAGACGAGGGTACACAGGCCCGAATATCTTATCTGCTATAATCCGTTAGCTAACACATTTGTTAAACGTCCTTTTAGATCTTGTGAAAGCAGCTTCACCATACGTTAGTGCAGGATAGGATATATGGTCACACGCGTGATTAGTACCAGGCGTGAATCTGAGTGGCTCACTGTTGTGGGGCAGGCACCTGTTACATCAAATAAGAGGTAATGTTAGAGGTTATGTGAGTAGTATGTCCTTCGAGTGGGTTCTGCAAGTGCAGAGCAGGTTTGTGGAGATGGATGGGTTTTTTCCAAGACCCGGCCTTGGCCCGGTCATTCACAGGGCAGTGATGAGAGGAGGAAGATACAGTGATTTGTTTGTAGCTTTTCATACCCAGCTTTCCTTGAGAACAGAACAGTCGCAGAGGGGAGGTGGAGGGTGGAGTAGTTGGCTAACTCTGCGCGGACCCAGGGGAGAGGCCTGCAGGCTGGCAGTTCTGTGAGGCTTACTAGAGCTGACACGAAATGGAGTCGGTGTCCATACAAAATGGAGTCAGTAACCAGCCCTCTTATAGATGTTGCACCTGTATGTGTCGTCCCGAGGCTGTCCGGCACCTATGGCCAGAGGTTCATGGCCAGCCGTGGAACGAACATAGTGTGCATGCGGGGATGGGAATAGAGGGGAGGGGTGTAACGCTCACCTGATTCCCGTAGAGGCGCCGGTCTTGACTGGGCGTATACCGTATCTTCAAAGGTGATGTGTAACACACGGCTGGCTGTTTGGGCTGGACCTCTGTGCACTGTATGTCTGGCTCGAAGGGTAAGGTGTCTGCAGATAGAAAATGTGGGATTAATGAACTGGGTTATTGAATGTCTCTCTCTTCTTCCCTTTCTCTTCTCCTGTAGAACCCCAAAGGTTAACGCTCTCACCTTAGGTAAGTGAACGCCGTGCTCTCCATCTGCCTCGAGGCAGGGTGCTGTAACCAGTTTCTTCACTGGATAAGGGGAGCAGGCCTCTTGACTTCAGAGGACTGCTGTCCGTCGTTTACTGCACGAACGGTAAGTTTCGAGTAATTCTAATGTCTTTAAAGTCTTTAGTAATGATGTCTCTTGTTTTGCAGGGTTCCGGCGATGGCGGATGGCGGGCTGAAGTGAGTTGAAGATGGAGCCCGCGTGATGAATAGAAGCGCCTGGAAGCACGTAAGTAAGCGCTTGTTGCCTGCTTCACGATGCACTCTAACTGTCTTTTTATTTTGCAGGTACAAGTTCGGGGCGGCTGCAGGGTGCCGGAATACCCACTGGGTTAGATGTGGAAAGGAGTAATGGCACGTGAGTATTAAAGTTCCCCAATGTCTTTAAACGCACCTTGTTTTGTCTTTCAGATGCGGGATGCAGCGCCGAAGGCCTCCGGAGCGTGCGAAGAGTTGGTAAGCTTTTGTCTTTCAGATGCCGGAATGCAGTGTGAAGACCTCCGGAGCGCACAAAGAGTAGGTAAGCCTTTGTCTTTCAGATGCCGGAATGCAGCGCGAGGCGTTGGTGACAGCCGATGGACCAGGTAAGTGAAGAGCTGTCACTGAAGACCGTAATGCTAACCTGTTCTTTCTTGTCTTTATAGGTGTTGCTGAAGACTGGATTCAGAATGGTAAGCCTTTTTCCTTAGGCCCAGGATCAGATGCAGAAGACACGATGAGCGTTCTGCTGCTGAGGATGCAGAATAACGCAAAGCAAGATTCATCCATCGGGTGTGGTTTAAATAGCCTCCTGTAGTGCTTAGATGTCTCCTTCCACAGCCACGCCTAAGAAAAGAGTTCCTGCTTTCCAGAAGAGTTCCAGTGTTCTGAATCTAGGGAGTGGCTCCTGCCCCACCCAACAGGAAAAGTAGTTCAAACAGAAGAGGATCAGAGACTCAACTGGCAGGCAAGTAAGCAGCATGGTCTGCTGCAGGTAAGTCCACCCAAGCATTATGAGCCCGGCGCTTCCAGCGCTGGGACTGGGCATATTTATGAGCCTGGTGCCACTGGCGCCAGGACTGGGTCCAAAAGGTCCCAATTGGGACTGGTTGGCACTCGGAACCTGGGTTATGGATCTGCTTCCAAGGGAGTTGGGAAAACCCTGACCTTTTGGAAGCAGAGATCATGACAGTACCCCCCTCAAGGCCCCTCCCAAACCGGGCTTCTCCGGGGGTTTTGGCTTGTCAGGAAATGTTCGGTGAAATCTTTTGATTAGGCGAGGAGCGTGGACATATTCAGCAGGTTCCCAGGATCTCTCTTGGGGGCCGTAGCCTTTCCAGTCAATTAGGTAGAATAGTGTAGATTTGGAGATCTTGGAGTCCAGAATGCTTTTGACTTCAAACTTGAGTTCTCCATCCACTAGGATAGCTTTTGGAGATTTGGTTAGTTGGGTTTGAGGTTGCACGGGTTTTAATAGAGAGACGTGGAAGACCGGATGTATCTTCATGTGCGGGGGCAAGTCCAACTTGACCGCTACGGGGTTTACTATGGTAGTGATGGAATAGGGACCAAGGTATCTTGGGTTGAATGTGCGTGGCCCTTTTAGAGGTAGATATTTGGTGGATAACCAGACTTGATCCCCTACTTGATATTGAGGGGCTTCCTTCCGATGTTGATCTGCTCCTTTCTTGTATTGTTCTTTAGCCCTTTGAAGGTGAGAAACAGCTTCCTTAAAGGCTTGGGTGATTGTAGAATGCAGGTAGTCTACTGCTGGTGTTTCAAGATCTTGGAGGGGATCCAACTCCGAGGTTCGAGGGTGACTGCCGTACAAAAGAAAAAACGGGGTTTTCCCAGTTCCCGAATGGACAGAGTTATTGTAGGCATATTCGGCTATCCAAAGGATGTCTTTCCAAGTTTTTTCAGTTTGTTGCAGCATGCAGCGTAAATACTGTTCCAGAGTTTGATTGGTCCTCTCGGTTTGTCCGTTGGTCTGAGGGTGGTGACTGGTCGATAGTCTCACATCAATTTGAGCCGACCGACAGCAACTTCGCCAAAAATGAGAAATAAATTGACTACCTCGATCCGAAATTAGAACCGAAGGAAAACCGTGCAGTCGGACGATGTTTTCGAGAAATTCTCGGGCCAGAGTTGCTGCTGTTGGCAAGCCTTTGAGCGGAATGAAATGCGCCATCTTGGAGAATAAGTCCACGATTACTAGAATCGTATTGTATCCGGAGCATGGAGGTAGATCGGTGATGAAGTCCATAGAAAGCGAATGCCAAGGGCGAGGTGGGATGTCAATAGGGCGTAACAGGCCTGCTGGTCTTTCCTTTTGACTCTTGTTTTGGGCGCATACTCCACAGGACATTATAAAGTCTATGATATCTTTTTTCCAAGACGGCCACCAGAAGTAGCGCTTGATCTTTTCTGAGGTCTTGGCTATACCGGGATGTCCTTCCATTAAAGAATCGTGATAACAAGAGATTACTTTTTTCTGTAAATCTGTGCTGGGTAGGTATAATCGTTCTTGGAAATACAATAAGTTGTCCTTTACTGCAAAGTCCTTTCCCTGCAGATGCCAATTCTGTATGTCTGCTGGAGTTACAAGTTGCCTGGCTTTATCCTTAACTTCCTCTATGGATTCTGTGGCGATTACACCCAGAATTCTTTGTTCGGGAATGATTGGTACAGGTTTAGGGTTGATCAAGTGTTCTTCCACTCCCATCCGAGAAAGGGCATCAGCTTTACCGTTTTTTGTACCAGGTCGATAGGTAATTATGAAGTCAAACTCGGCAAAGAATGATGCCCAACGGAGTTGTCTAGAGGATTGAGCTTTTGCAGTTTTCAAATATTGCAGGTTTCGGTGATCCGTAATCACAGTAACGGTGTGTCGGGCCCCCAGCAGATAATGCCGCCAAGCCTTAAAGGCAGACTTGATAGCCAGAAGTTCCTTGTCAGTAATCGTGTAATTGATTTCAGGAGGCGAGAATTTGCGAGACCAAAATGCCACGGGATGCAACTGATTGGTTACCGGGTCCTTTTGTGATAGAACTGCCCCCATGGCAAGGCTTGAAGCATCAGTTTCCACGATGTAGGGGAGTTTGGGGCGAGGGTGTTTTAAGATTGGTGCAGAGATAAATTTAGTCTTCAAATCCTGGAAAGCTTGTTCCGCCTCGGTAGACCATTCAAAACGTTTGTTTTTCTTTAACAAGGCAGTGATGGGCTGGACTATTCGAGAGAATTCGGGGATAAACCTGCGGTAAAAGTTAGCAAAGCCTAACATGCTTTGCACACCTTTTACGGAGGATGGTGATGGCCATTTGAGAACTGCATCGACCTTCTTTGAATCCATACGCACTCCGCCAGGTGATAATATGAATCCCAAGAATTCAACTTCAGTCACGTTGAAAACACATTTTTCCAACTTAGCGAAAAGTTTGTGTAGACGCAATCTTTCGAGGACCATTTTCACGTGTTTCCGATGTTCAGATTCCGATGAAGAATAAACGAGGATGTCGTCAATGTAAACAACAACACACACATCTATGAGCTCTCTGAGGACATCGTTCATAAAATATTGAAAGGCGGCCGGGGCATTACAAAGTCCGAAGGGCATGACCTGATATTCAAATAGCCCATACTTGGTGCGGAAGGCCGTCTTCCATTCATCGCCCTCTTTTACTCGTACCAAGTGGTAAGCTCCTCTAAGATCCAGCTTTGTATATATGCATGCTTTTCTGACTTGGTCCAGGAGTTCAGGGATCAAAGGTAACGGATATCTATTCTTAACGGTGATCTGGTTCAGGGAGCGATAATCTATACAAGTTCTAAGGTCTCCTTCCTTTTTTGGAACGAAGAACAAAGCTGAAGAAGCAGGGGACTTGGAAGGACGAATAAACCCATTTGCCAGGTATTGATCCAGGTATTGTCGAAGGTGAAGGTTCTCAGGCTCGGTGAGGGCATAAATTCTACTACAAGGAGGAGTAGATCCAGGTATCAGGTCGATCTGGCAGTCATAAGACCTATGAGGAGGTAGAGAGTTAGCCTGATCCTTCCGGAAAACATCTTGGTATTCTAGGTATTCGGGAGGTAACTGGGGAGTCTCTGAAGAAATTGCTGCCAGTGCAACACCAGGTGGAGGGTGACAAGTAGAGACACATTCTGGAAACTGGACCGTTCTTGCTCGCCAATCGATCAGAGGATTGTGTTTCTCTAACCAAGGTATTCCTAGAATAATCTGAAACTGAGGGGCCTTGATCACATCGAACACGATCTTCTCATGGTGTCCATCTTGACTTACTAGCGTCACTTCTTGAGTGGTATGCGTTACTGGCCCGGAGGCTATCTCCGTACCATCCACCGTAGTAATGACGTCCTTTACAGCCTTGGGACAAAGAGTTAGATTCATCCTCAAAACCATTTCATGATCCACATAATTGCCGATGGCACCGCTGTCGACGTAAGCTTCAATTGCATGTAATCGATCCGGATTATCAGGGCTAATGAGGACCATAGGTATCACGAAATGTGAGGTCACGTAACTGGTTTTCACGCTCGGCAAGAGGACCTCTATTCTTGTCGGGCGAGGTCGTTTCCCTGCTCAGAGTTTGTAACTTTGGTAACTGCAGCTCCTACTGCCTTCTTGGCAGGTTTCACCGGACAGTCTCGAAGAAAGTGCCCTGAGTTTCCGCAATAGAGGCATAATTGCAACTGTTTTCTCCTTTCCCGCTCCTTTTGTGTTAGAGGACCTTTCAGACCCCCTTTTTGCATGGGTTCCCCGGAGTCTACTCCTTTGGAAGGAGTTGGCGGTTTGGAAAATACTCGAGCATCAAACTTGGAACGATCAGCCTTCCTGTTCTGCAGTCTGTGATCTATTTGAACGACTAAGTCTATATAGTCCGAACAATCTTGTGGGGGATTCACTACTTGGGCTAACACATCTTTGAGCTCTCCGCGTAGACCTCTATAAAACAGCGTAATCCTTTTGTCCTCAGGCCAGTGAGTTTCCACTATCAGTCTGTTGAAAGACGCAATATAAGCCAAAAGGTCTTGATTACCTTGTCGCAACGAAAGAAGCTCATTGTCCAAGGCCTGCCCCTGTGAATGTCTTGCGAACAGTTTTTCCATACTGAGCTGAAAAGCTTGAAAATCATGGAGGACCGGATCATCTTGATTTACTAGAGGGTTCGACCAGTCTGCCGCATTGCCACTAAGGTACGAAAGCACGAAAGCTACTTTAGCTTGATCAGTTGGAAAGGCTGCTGGCCGGCATAAGAAATGCAACCAGCACTGATTGATAAATACTGCAAACCTCTTTGGGTCACCAGAAAATCGTTCGGGCGGAGCCAGAGGTACATTCCCAGGTAGGTTGATCTGCACTGGATTCATAGAGGATGTAGAAGGAAGATTTCCCCCAGATGCGGGTAACGGGGTCTGTCCGGCTTGTGACTGTAGCAATTGTCTAGCGAGATCATCTGTTCGCTCCTTGGAAATAATCAGTTCCCTTCTTAGAGTGTTTGTTTCCTGACGGGCTGCATGCACTTCTGCCCTTAGTTCCCCAAGTAACTGGGCTAGCTGGTCGGTATCCGAGGTTTCCATAGCGCCTGGACGGGAGTTTTGTGGTGGGCTTTGCGTTCTGTAACGCTCACCTGATTCCCGTAGAGGCGCCGGTCTTGACTGGGCGTATACCGTATCTTCAAAGGTGATGTTTAACACACGGCTGGCTCTTTGGGCTGGACCTCTGTGCACTGTATGTCTGGCTAGAAGGGTAAGATGTCTGCAGATAGAAAATGTGGGATTAATGAACTGGGTTATTGAATGTCTCTCTCTTCTTCCCTTTCTCTTCTCCTGTAGAACCCCAAAGGTTAACGCTCTCACCTTAGGTAAGTGAACGCCGTGCTCTCCATCTGCCTCGAGGCAGGGTGCTGTAACCAGTTTCTTCACTGGATAAGGGGAGCAGGCCTCTTGACTTCAGAGGACTGCTGTCCGTCGTTTACTGCACGAACGGTAAGTTTCGAGTAATTCTAATGTCTTTAAAGTCTTTAGTAATGATGTCTCTTGTTTTGCAGGGTTCCGGCGATGGCGGATGGCGGGCTGAAGTGAGTTGAAGATGGAGCCCGTGTGATGAATAGAAGCGCCTGGAAGCACGTAAGTAAGCACTTGTTGCCTGCTTCACGATGCACTCTAACTGTCTTTTTATTTTGCAGGTACAGGTTCGGGGCGGCTGCAGGGTGCCGGAATACCCACTGGGTTAGATGTGGAAAGGAGTAATGGCACGTGAGTATTAAAGTTCCCCAATGTCTTTAAACACACCTTGTTTTGTCTTTCAGATGCGGGATGCAGCGCCGAAGGCCTCCGGAGCGTGCGAAGAGTTGGTAAGCTTTTGTCTTTCAGATGCCGGAATGCAGTGTGAAGACCTCCGGAGCGCACGAAGAGTAGGTAAGCCTTTGTCTTTCAGATGCCGGAATGCAGCGCGAGGCGTTGGTGACAGCCGATGGACCAGGTAAGTGAAGAGCTGTCACTGAAGACCGTAATGCTAACCTGTTCTTTCTTGTCTTTATAGGTGTTGCTGAAGACTGGATTCAGAATGGTAAGCCTTTTTCCTTAGGCCCAGGATCAGATGCAGAAGACACGATGAGCGTTTTGCTGCTGAGGATGCAGAATAACGCAAAGCAAGATTCATCCATCGGGTGTGGTTTAAATAGCCTCCTGTAGTGCTTAGGTGTCTCCTTCCACAGCCACGCCTAAGAAAAGAGTTCCTGCTTTCCAGAAGAGTTCCAGTGTTCTGAATCTAGGGAGTGGCTCCTGCCCCACCCAACAGGAAAAGTAGTTCCAAACAGAAGAGGATCAGAGACTCAACTGGCAGGCAAGTAAGCAGCATGGTCTGCTGCAGGTAAGTCCACCCAAGCATTATGAGCCCGGCGCTTCCAGCGCTGGGACTGGGCATATTTATGAGCCTGGTGCCACTGGCGCCAGGACTGGGTCCAAAAGGTCCCAATTGGGACTGGTTGGCACTCGGAACCTGGGTTATGGATCTGCTTCCAAGGGAGTTGGGAAAACCCTGACCTTTTGGAAGCAGAGATCATGACAAGGGGGGCCCAAACAACCTTTCCTCCCACACAACAGCCAGCCTTATCCACCAGATGGAATAAGTGACGTATGTCATCGATGGTGTTGATTGATCTGGGTGAACAATAGGTGGTTTCACTCTGTTTGCTAGGATATATTTTAAAATTTCAACATCTAAATTTATGTGGGCTATCGGTTTCTATGAGACATATCTGCTGGGGTTCTTAACAGATTTGGGGATAATTTTAATTGGGCCCCCGGCATCAGCTCAGCTCTATCTTTACCCTCTCTGAATGTTTTAAATGCGTCTGATAGAGGTTTGGTTAAATTGGGCTATTCATTTAAAGGTTGATGCTGCCAGTCCACCACGGCCTGGGCAGTACCTCTTGTATTTCCATAGGGAAGCTGTGATTCTGAATGTTTTTATGTTTTTTTAAGACTTGCGACTCCAGAGAAGATTCCCGGTGCAAGGGATCTCTACGGTCTCCATCATAACGTGATCGATACAAATTTCGAAAGACGTCTAGTTTGTGTTTTTCATCCCCACTGTACACCCATTCTTCATTTATTATGGTGCAGGTGACAGTTTACCTTTCTTTAATTTGTACTCTATTGGCCATTCCACAGAATTAGCCATTCTATTCTATGGCTGAAATGGACTAACTTACTTTAACATTTCAGGTGAAAGGGTTGGTTATTCATGCCTTTTTAAACCCACCATACCTTCCTTGGTGCATTGTACACATGGCCCAATGATCCAACCACTAGGCTTTCAGGACTATAGTGCACAGATAATCCCTAATAAGGGTGAAACCAGGAATGTAGTTGTCCTGACAGTCTTGCAAAATGTTTGTCTTGGGTTGATTAAGCTATGTATAAGGTAGAAGTGCCTTCTAAGACAAGCACACATTTCTGGAGGACAGGGTTTTCATTTGGGGTAATTTGCATACCCATGATGCCTTGCTGATGTGCCTTGGAACAGGAGGTGCGCTTCCAGTGATGGCTACTAGGTGGCATTGTGGAATGTGTGACTTGGTTCAAATGGACTATCTTACTTTCACATTTCAGGTGAAATGGGGTTTTTCAAGCCTTTTTAAACCCACCTTAACTTTCTTGTTGTACTGTATACATCACTCAATGCTCCAACCACAAAGCTGTCAGGACTATAATGCACTGATGATCCCTTATAAGCATGAAACCAGGTATGTAGTTCTCACAGCCTTGCAAAATGTCTGTCTTGTGGTGATAAAGCTATGCATAAAGTAGCACGGCTCACTAATACAATTTCCTGGAGAAAAAGGTTTGCATTTGGGCGTATTTGCAAACGCATAATCTCTTGCTGGCGGGTCTTGGAACTGGAGGTGAATTTCCAGCAACTAGGTGGCATTGTCAAATGTGTTTGATTAACTCGCAATGTGGATCACTCGACTGACTATCAATATCATGCATCTACATAGAGGTCTTGTGGGATTCTCGTTGATATCTCACAGCTGTGTGGTTTTCTTAAGAAGTGAATCTTTAGTCAGCCTTGTCATAGCTCACAGAGAGGAGGGACTCAGGTCCCCGTAGCTATAGCTTTGCAGTGTCCAAGCACTTACCAGGTAAGGTGTCATTTCAAACACTTGTTTGGAGACATTATTTTATGATATCTTTCAGTTATTCACTAAGCACTTGTTCCTTGGATATTGTATTATCTAATCTTCATCCCTGCTCATTGGGTCCCTCAACTCCAAAGTGTATGGCTAGATTTATAGGGTTGTGATCTGATAAAGTTCCTGGGGAGATTTCTATTAGTTCCACCCTATGGAGAAGCCTAACAGAGAGAGAAATATATTCAATCCTGGAATAGAGCTGATCGACATATGAAAAGTGTTTAAGGTCTTTTACCTGAAACTGGGCACACGTCCATGAATCAACCAGGCCACGCCTGTCAGGTTGATCTTTAATTGTTGTGGAGGCTTCACCGGATACAGATACTTTTATTTGGGAAGATCAAGCTATCTAATTATCCATCACTAAATTCTTGTCTGGCCCCTTCAGAGAAATTCTGCAAAGTAGAGTGGCAAATGGTCGTAAATCCCTCCTTCCATATTGGATGAATGAAAATGAAAGGTATAGTGTCTATGTTTCCGTTATTAACTTGTGCTGTAGCATGCCTTACTTGCCAAGCTTCTATACAGATATTATCACTTCACAATTCTCGGAATAATTGGGCCCTTTTGTTTGGCGTATTCTGCCTTTTAATGTTCCCCAACCACTAGCATGTGCTCCACCATAATCAGTGCAAAGATTCTCTATTGTTAATGTAATAAGGCTCCTATTTCTTAGGTAATTAGTGTTTTTCAGATCAGGTACATACTTGTCAATACAAATACAGTTTTGTACATGCAATCTTTATTGTCCCCACAACCTTCCCATTCAGTATCTTGCTCAGCATGGTGACCCAAAACTTTCTAAAAATAAGAACAAAAGGACCTCCCTCTGTCCTCCCTTCCCAACCAATCCCACATTGCCTCGTTTGGGACATTATACAAAAATATTGTCCTAAACCCCCCAACAATCCTCAACGTTGCTCACTCTTTTGGGTCTCTTAGTCTGCCATTCTGAGCCTCATTCCCTCTCAACTGTGGACATGTAGACAGTCTCTCCGTCAGTGTTCATGGTAAGCCGTAGGCCAATTGCTCCCAACCACTCCATTGATCAAATTGTGATTGTATCCTTTTTCTTGAATTGCAACCCGAAGGGGTTCATCCACTTATATTTGATTTGCTTTTTCAATATTTCTTCTGTTACGGGCTTCTTTGACCTTCACTACGCTAGTGTGTTTTGTGCTAGATCCTGGAAGACTGAGCCCGAACTGTCAAAATATGACATACAACCCTTACTTGTCTAATCCAGCATTGCTTCTTTGACAGTTCAATCATGTAACCTAACTAAAATATCACTAGGCAGCTTTTGCACATTTTCAGTGATTTCTTCAAGACCAAGCAACATAGCCCAACGATGAAACATGTTGCTCAGCTCGACATCCACTTTCAAAAATATTTTCTGTAGATTTGCCCAGCAGGCTATATTTTCTAAATCCTTGCGTTTAACCTGTAAAGTCAGGCTTGAGTCTTTATTTATTTAATTTCCTGGGAACGCAGCTGAACTTTGTTTTCAAGATGAGTGATTCATGTCTCACTTGAGTTCACCCTTCCCTCTAGCAAGACAATTTCATTGTTCTTCTCAACAATTGATGAAAGTAAGTCTGAGTGCAGAGTGAATAACTTCGATTTCAGCCTCTCTTTAAAGCAATGTGTTAGTGTTTATAGAGTTTGAGCAATATTTACTTAGTCAGGAGAACCTTCTACTTTGGACTCAGCAGTAGAAGGGCACTTTTTTTGCTTAGGTGTGATGGCAATGGCTAGAGTAGATTTTGTAGAGGCTTCTATGCATTTGCACATATATTAATTCTTCAAGGAAGCAATGTGTTCTAGTCCGCATGCATAGAACTTGTCATTTACCCGCCCATCACCCTCCTCCTCCAAATTGAATTCCAAACCCGACCTTCATTGAAAAGTAATAGCCAGGCCCTGTGAGTGAATCGGCTCAATCATAAAACTTCTGGCTTTCTCACAGTATAGCAGGGATGCCGTCAAAGCAGCCCAATACTGCTCGTGCCTCCAGGATGTTAATTTAGTGGTCTATTGCGAGCCTGAGCCGCTTCTTCTATCAATGCTGGGCCTTTGTTGTAAATAATCTCTGGTTCCCTGTGTCTTCTCACTGGTTCCTTCTTACAGCCCAACGCCTTGAGTGTTGTGAATATGTAATACTGGGTGGTCCTAACAGGTAGGCCTTTGGGATTTCTGGCCAGTCCCTTGATTCATGAGCATGTTAGGCTGGAAGTGGACTCTGCGCCAGATTTACTTCCGGGGCTCCCGGGGTCCACGCATGAGCGATCCAGAGTAGGAGCGATCCAGAGTAGAAGACCAAACCCCCCTCGATCCCATCATGATTAGTTTCAACCCTGACTCCATGGCACCACACAAGCCTCCCGCGATCCAGAGTAGAAGACCAAACCCCCCTCGATCCCATCATGATTGGTTTCAACCCTGACTCCATGGCACCACACAAGCCTACCCCACCGCTGATAAACCTCAGTCGGAGAATTCCAGATGAGACTATCTGCTCGCTTCCCTACAAGCTCAGGGTTTTCACTCTCTTTTGCCCCAGCGGGGTCCCGGGATTCATCTGTTTTCTTCAGTGTCAATGGTATTGCAGGAACTCAGCTAGGCAAGGTCTGCATCCCCTCCCCCCGTGGCGACAGGATCACTGTGCCTCCCCACATGTGCACCACCTTAAGACCAGACCTCACAGGGAGACCGATCCTCATTCTCGGACCTCTGGTTGCTTATGCTGCATGTTTCCTCATTACCGCACGATCATCTACTGTGTGCAATACGGGTGCCTGAGCCTTCTGCAGAGAGTTGGGCATAGGGGCTTGAGCTTCTCACATCCACTGCCTCTGCCCTATTGATACAACAAAAAACTGCAACTTTTTAAAACAGATTTGGGGAAATATGGAGGTACAGTATTTGTATGTAATTATGTTGACTCCCTCAAATTGAAAGTCGCTGTGTAATCCACTGGTGCTGTCTAATCCGGATCTCATGATAAATTACACTCTGCAGAGATCGTACTTCATTCTACTCTATTTGTATTATCTGTGTCGTTGCTATTTCACTATATCGTATGAGTATTGTATGAGCACTAAATACATTTGAAAAATGAATAAGCGCATAACTCAAAATCACTAAACAAACCCACCGGGTTAGGAATTTTTACATTTTTACATAAATTCTACTTCAGAAATAACCACAAGCCTAATCTATTACACATGATCAAGACACAAATGCATCCCTTCAGAAAGTCAATAGAGGCAGGAATTCACATGTATTCATTTCCATTGCTGTTTGCCAAGTCACAGAGGCTCTCAAATCCCATGTGACATGGCGTGCCACCTTCCTAACCACTACAACACCAAAATAAAAAAGAGATTTGTACACAAATCGGTGGGTCTTCTTCTTCCGCAGGGCGAGCGGACCGTAGGCCCAATGCCACAAATAAGCTCCTGAGTTATCCATATGCCTACTACAACTGCAAAGGCTACACAGGCCTCCATGCGCAGCGGATCCTAGATGACATTGTGCCTTCTACTCTTCAAAAACCGTTTTCTTTTGCATTGGAACAATTATGTGATTTTTGAAGCTAATTGTGTGCCCATATGCATGTGCAGCTATATAGCCTGCATTCCACCAGGTAATGTGGGAATGCCTAGTGAAGACCATTTCTACACATCACTGCATATATTGTTAAATGGGCGTAAATAACCACATATTTCTGGTCAACAGGTGAAAGCTGGAATGCTCAAACAGAAAACCATTAACACAGAGTAGCAGCTTTACAAGAGGGCCACTATCCAGACATGTTCCGCTTTGGTGAGAGCAGTCTGTGGTTTCCAACAGCAATTAATGTGCCCGCAGCCAGGAATTAGCAGATGTCCTCCATGGAAGACAGAGGACCTGATGCAGGTGTAGATCATGGTGCATAATATGGCCAAAGACCCTAGAGAGTCCATACTAGATTAACATAGACTCGTACTGCCAGAAGTATCAATACACATAGGGAACCAAGCAGCTATCAGACAGCTACAACACCACTACCATGAGACTGCTAAGGACCAGAAAAGGACGGCATGCACAGGGCCATCTTAACAGTTTCTTGGGGATGCGGGGCACAGACAGCCTTGGGGCTCCCCCTGAAACCCATTTCCTCCTCCAACCCCCCTGAAACCAATGTCACGCCCCTGACCTCCAAAAACCATGTTCCCACCCAATACGCAAAATTAAGTGATTGCATACCTCAAATCAAATTCAATAGAAACTCGTCTAGGCTTTAAATCGATTATCTAGTTAATAAAATATAAACATTACACAGCTCTGTGACCGGTTGATGTGTTTCCCCAAAAAGATGCTCTATTGAAGAGATTTTTACTTTGTTTTTAGAATAATATGATGATTTTGAAAGAAAATTAAGGAAAATTACTTTAAGCAGGTATTTAATAAAATGATAACCCAATGGTTCAACCTGACCATAATTTCTTCCGTATAAATGTGCCCAATGTACATGCTCTCGAAAAAACAATAGATGACTGGGCGACAGAGAAAAGAAAAAGGCATGTCGCAAACACCACCAAAATTGACTTAGCATTTCAGTACATGCCCACACAGCAAACAAAGTCAAGTAATCAGAGATGGAATGAAATGTGAAGCACCCAGTGAGTACATGCTTTCTACTGCCCAAGGCTGATGTGCCTGAAACACTGCCGAGATTATACTATGTCTTTCTTTCTAGATTTCCATATTGCAAAAATCATTAATTATGTTAGAAAATTCTATCTCTTGAACCATTGCCGACTCAATGCTGAACAGAGCCAAATAATTCAATCTGGCTTCAATCATAAAGGTAAAACAGGGACAGTTAAGAGATGTACCTCCTCTGCCTATTGTGGTAACGTGGGTGGAGGGAAGGCTATGCTCGTAAGGGGGGGTGAACGTGAACCAGTAGTGGGCCAAACAACACAGGATCGCAGCCCATAATAAAATGAATGTCCATTCAAGGTTCTATAAAAATATATACACTTTAATTGAACACACCACCCACAATAGAATACATAGAAAATACTGTACAAAAACCCACCTGAAGGAAGAACAGAGAAGATGTAAGAGTGTGGTTGCAGGGTTGGTATGCTAATTACTAGCAACAAAAAAGGATATGTCAATGTTGAAAACGGGTGTGATCGTGACCTAACCAGTCTCTAGGGCCCAAGTGGACAGAGGGGGCAGTTCAGGGTCAACAGTACCAGGATTCAGTTCTTGGTGGGTGCCAAGAAGGGCAAACACGGTTGCTCTGTGCGGCAGAAGGGGTGCTCTCAATTATACAGGCCAGGGCGGTCCCAGAATTGTTTCACAGTTAAGCCAGACAGAGTTGGGCTTTATTTAGCCACTGGGATGGGTCGATGAGTGATGCTCCAGTGGTTCGAGTCGGCGGGCAATGGTCAACCAAGTGGTGACTTTGTCGATTTGCAGGTCCGTGAGGTGGCTGTTCGAGGACTAGCTGGGCTGATCCATGATTGTAACACCTGGTCCGAGTCGGTATGTGACTCACCAGCGATTCAGATTGAGTGACCGGCATCGAGCAGTCGATTCAGGCCTAGCAGGTGACAGGCGTAGCTAGGGCACCAGGCAGCATCAAGCTGGTTCGAAGTGCAAGCAATGGTTTGACTATGTGGAGGAGCGCAAAAGCCAGCACCGGCGCCTTCCCTCTCATTCGCGGTGTGATAAACACTGAGTGACCAGTTCGGTAGAACAGAGACCTTCAGCTGGTCTGGCCCTCCGACTGCTGTGAAGCCCTCTCAGGAGGATTTGAATATAGTTTGATTCCTTTCAGGGTTTGCTCTCACAGTTTAAGGAGATTCTGGCGGAGAGTGCTAGGTCCTGGTCCACAGCAAAGGTCACTCTAAATGTGCCCTGAGAATGAGTAGGGAGCAGACCTTCCTTCTGCCTTGTATGGCTCCTTCTCCACCTCAGGCTGAGGGCTTTGGCAGGCACAACTTTCCCAAAGGAAATATAGTGAGGTCTTCCCAAGTGAATCATCCTGTCTTGAAAGGATCCAAGAGGATCTCAGAGAATCTAAAGAAGGTGTGGGAGACTAAAACAAGCCTGACTTAGTGGTCCAATCCTTGTTCTTGAACGGAGTGGACTTTGCCCTTTTGTTGGCACATCCAAAGTGCTTTGCTCAAGAGGAAGTGAAGGGGACAGGAAAGAGAAAGAGAGACAGAGAGAAACAAAATGGTGGCAGTCTCCTTCCATTGACCAGGACCTCCAGCCTACTCTAATCCTGCCTTCTTCCCTTCCCACTAAGTACAAAGGCCTTCAGAGATGCAGCACCCGTGTATGAGGCTAATTTTGAATGGGTGTGCTCCTTTGATGCCTGGACTAAGGACAGCTGCCTCTGGTGCAGGGTGTTACATGCCCTCACAAAGAGATACAAGAAGAGACCCGGTCCTCCAGGTTCCTGTACTGCCATTTGACAGTCTCAATCCGGCTCCCCATCCACAGCACCTTCCACAACAGAGCCCACTCACAGGAGTTGACAGATGTGCAATATCAGTTGGGATGTGGCGGCTATGATCATAAGTAGTACCATGCACCATGCGTAGCTTTATTTAGAGTTTACCCTGCCAGGCATGGGTTATTCATGATCATCATAGTTTATATCTACCATGTCTTAAATGTTGCCCCTGCGCAGAAGAAACTTGGTTGTCGCTGTGGCTGTCAAGTGGGCATCTTCTGACCTTTGAATCTCCAGTATGCCATGAGCAGAGCAGGCACTGCAGATCAGGATACTGATGCAGCAGCACACAAGTACACTATGCTTTTAGGATGGAGTTGAAGAAAAAGGGAATCCAGTTGGAAGATTACCCTTTTGGAGATGGAATTACCTGCATCATTTTATGTATTAATAAGAATCACAAAAGCCAGGGTTTTGCACCCTTGCAAGATGGCAATTCCTCACACGGCATGCATTGTAAAATCTGACATACATCATGTTGAGGAATTGATTAAAAATGCAGGACATTGATCAAAGCGGGCCTATAATATGAAAAATAATTCTCAAAGAAAGCACAAAGTGTAAAGTAAAGAAGAGTTGAAGGGAGCAATTATAAGGGGGCTTTGAGAAATGCTAACGTCACTTCCCATTTTGCATTTCGTATAAACAAGTAGATGTGTGACACTGAGTAATGTAGCAGCTAAAATGTATCCTGCAATGCTGTTCTTGCTATACAAATATTGGTGTGAGGGAAGACACACACCACCACTAACTAGACCAGCACCATAATGAAGCTATTTTAGTTTACATAACTAGTTATTTTATATGTTGTATACATTTAGTATGTTGTTTAGAAGCACAGTAAGTGCTCCTATTAACAGCATGGATTTACACAAATATTAACCCCATCACACAAACACAGATCTATGCAACAAGTGTTTATCTCACTGAGCTATCTTCTTCACCATGGTGGAACTCAAACTTATCAATATTAATTTCATCTATGATCAATTGCATTTTATTAAAATATTCCCCAAAGAAAGATGAGCTGCCACATAGGTTGTGCTGTAGTGAATGCAAAAACCGGGCATTTAGAGGTTCAGTTGATCTGATCTGAACTTGGTTGCAATACCTCATCAGCACACTACGCGTTATCATGATGTGTTTACGTCTTTAAAAAAAGTTTAGCAACTTCTTAGCTGGGTAGCAAGGTGGGCCCCCCTCCCACACTGCAACATCTCAGTGTATGCAGACACATAGATCACACTTGTCCTGCCTGTTATCACTCTCCTTTTGTTGTCAGCCATCACCTTAGTTAGACGCTGATTGAGATTTGCGAGGTGCTAATAGCTAGGCTGTGGATGCCAGCCTTGCACCAAAGATGAACTGTAACAGTTGTGCTGCAAAGCGCACACTCATAAAGAAATAGGCATGTCATTGTTTTTGTTTTTCAAAATGATTGCCAACATTGAGCGGCAGGGATTAAGGCGAGATTGCAACCTGTGTCTGCTTATTCTAATTTGTACAGCTCCTCTTACAACAGTACGACACACACACAATTACCAGAGACAATATTCTCAATGAAAGCCTTCACACAGCAAAACATTAATTGTGCATTGTGCATTGGGTCAACATAATTTCCATTTCTATTCCTTTCCTATTACATCTGGGGATGCAGACAATCTGTCACCAGCTTTTGTTTTCTCTTGTTTTCTCTGGGAAGTTACCCCAACCATTAACAACTGTGAATCAAATGTGCCATGGCTTAGAAGTGGCCCAGTAGCTGACTGATATAGCACTTTCCCAGACTATGGGCCTGATCTCGACTTCGGCAGTAACCCTTAAATCCGGCAGTAGCGCTAATACCGCTGGATTTAAGGGTCTGCCAAATCCGCCGAAAATTTGCGCTATTACCGCCGGCGGGAAATCCGCTGGTGGTAAGAGCGTGAAAATTCCCCATTGAGCCCAATGGGGAATGGGGCATTCCCGAATGGGCTCAATGGGGAATGGGGAATTACTTTATCGCCGAACTTGTGATCCGGCGCTATTAGCGCCGGGGAGTTCAGCGGTAGGGCTATTACCGCCGGCGGTAATACCGACGGCGGTAATGGCCAAGTCGTGATCAGGCCCCATGTGCGGTACAAGGCTCTATACAAGCAAATAGAAGACAAAGACATGATTCAGCTATTACAGCATGATGTGCAAAAACTAAACTCGGTTGCTTTCAGAATTGCTGCCCATCCCTGCTTTCTGAAACCATACACTTATTTACAGACCCCGTGGATGGTGGAGACCCCTCACTGTGTGCCTTGCAGAATCAAGGGCTCAGGGGGGCTGCAACGACAGAAATACTTTCCTCTAAAATGAGGATTTGCCAATGCCCCACCCAGGCTCCCTGCCCCAATCTGACGGCCTCATGTCTTCCTCTGACAAGCGATTTGTTATTTTGGGCACTTTAAACTAACTTGCCGCTTAAGTAATCGGGGTTTCAATGCTCAGCTAAACAGAACTCATTTTATCCACCTCTGAAAGGATGAAACGCTGAGTCGGCCCCTGATGGGGTTCGGAAATTATGTCCTGCAGGTTAAGAAGTTTAGCGCCCTTTTTCCTTTAACTTTGTGTATATTCTTTGTATTCTAAGCAGGTTGTTACAAATACAATATAATATAATGTAAAAAGTGAACTGTCACTGCCTGTCTCCTGTATCCTGCTGGATAAAATCTGATATTTGAGATAGTTGGCGGCAGGGTCCCCTCAAATATGTGCTACTGCATGAATAACGATCTGGTCTTGGGGCTGTATAGGCCAAATTAGAGAATCGTAGAAGTGATGGGACGATACTAGCACATAGCAGTGCAACAGTTGTTGGCTACAGTTTCACAACATATTCCACATAATTGCACTTTTAGACAAAGGGAGATGCAGAGATTGGTCCAGTATAACACTGTGCTGATCAGGTGTTAACGTTAGGGTTTAAATTGATGTGTCTGTGTGCTAAGCTCAGTAATGTGGACAGTAGGCCAAATATCACAATTCCTCATCATTGGGACTTGGCCACAGACCCCAGAAGTGATGAGGAACCGCCAGCCCACGAAGCCATCATGCCCTGCGATGCTCGGGTTAGTTTTCCCCTCTCACTGGCATTGTTACGCTCACCTGGTCTCTCCGGAGGCGTTGGGGCACGGTTGGAGCCCTCCCTTGACTCTGCTCCCCTGTATCGTCTATCTACCCCAGCTGCTGTGGAGAATGCTGTTCTGGATGTTGGTCTTGCCCATGGGAGAAGATAAGAGGCAATGAGAATGGTGTAGAAGTGTCACAAATTCCCTCGACCCTTTCGTGCCAAAACGTAGTGCGCAAGAGTTTTCACATGCAAGCTCACCTATTATTTTGTAATGCTGAGCTCTCCGTCCTGCTTCCTTCAGCAGGGGCGCATAGAGTAGGCCTAGTTGCTTCACTAGCCTGTGAAAGTTGCGATCCAGACCGGCTGCGACCAATCCACTTGGAAGGTAAGTCTTTGTTTATGGTTATTGTTCATTCATAATAATGTCTTTGGCAATGAGTCTTTTGCCTCGATTGTAAAATAATAATAATTATTGCAATATCTCTTCTCTTCCCAATAGGTGTGAAGATGGTAGATCGGAAGCGTGGAGGATAATGGGCTCTCAAAGTCAACAGGTAAATTGGCCGTTATAATGGAGCAAAGGCGCAAAGGCGTTTGTTATTTATAAGATTTCTACCCTGTTGCGTGTCTTTTCCCTTGCAGGAGCGGTCTGACGGCGTGGAGCAGATTCTGGATGCTCGAAGGCCGTTCCGCGGCTCCGGGTGAAGGTACCGCGAAGATGGGGAGAAGAAGCGAAGCTCCTACGTCGCTGGACGTCCGGATTGGATGAGGAAAGGCTCAGACGACGATGGCGATGGAATGCAGGTAGGATGCGCGCACAGCGATGGAGCGGCCGGAATCAGGTAAGGTGCACCTTCAGCAATGGAGTGGCTGGAATCAGGTAAGATGCGTCTTCAGCGATGGAGTGGCTGGAATCAGGTAAGATGCACCTTCAGCGCTGGAGTGGCTGGAATCAGGTAAGCTGCGCCTTCCGAGATGGAGTTGCAGGATTCAGGTAAGATGATCTTCAGAGATGGAGTAACAGGAATCTAGGTGAGGAACAGCAGTAAGCGTCATGCTGCAAAGCAGAATAATGCAAAGCGAGGGCATGTGGTTGGGCTGGCCTTATATAGGCTGGCTCTGGCCCCTCCCTTTGACCCCGCCTTGTGGCTCCACCTTGCCCCTCCGAGGGACTCTTGCACGTGCCTCCCAATGATGTTCTATGGCCACGCCCGGCCCTGCTGCACGTGCCTTAGGCACAGAGTGTGCAAAGCACACTTCTCTATGAGCCTGGACCCAGGGGGTGATGAAGGCCTGGGCCCTTGCCCAATGGCCATGACAGGCACCTCCCTTGTGACATCCCTGCATGGATGATGAATGTACGTACATTCCCCAATTTGATGACCATTCGTCTCCCTCACCTCAAGAGTTGAGGTGGAGCGACAGTGGCAGGCAGGCTTTAAGCAGCAAAGTAAATGTGCTGATTGTGGCACACAGACAAACAGTAATAGTAGTAGCGACCTGCTACACCATACAGCGAGGGAGGGCAGGGGCAGAGCAGCTGCCTCAGGTGAGCTGCTGCATCTGCCACCCTCACAGGAATTGGGGAAGCATCAGATCGAAGCTAGAAGCCTAGGTCTGCTGCCTCTCAAAGCAGGGGCCCTTGTGCTGCTTGTCTCTGAGGCTTGCAAGGTTGCGCCAACTTGCTTTTGCACCCATGGCCACACCCAACAGTCAGGGAATGCATAGAGTACAGTGACAAATGATTGGCTCACTGCAAGGAGGGGCGGGCCCTCAGACAACATGTTTTTAATTTGGACTATTAGAGGGGGGGCGCTTCAGCACCACCTAATAGCCAAAACAATTGCATTAGAGTACAGATAGGGAGAAATGGCAGATGAGGAGGGATACAAAGCTTGAAGGTGGTGTTTGGTTATTTGCCCACCCATTGACTACCCATGGCCATGCTAATCCCTATGGCCATTCCCACCAAGTTCCTACCCCCACCTCCTTATGGGAACTCTTTCAGATCACCTTAATCAAGTCTTACCATCAAACCTTGCTCTGAAAGTGCTTTACCAGTGTTTTTTTCAAAGCAGTCTTCTGAGAGTTAATGGGCCTCATTCCGAGTACGGCGCTAACCAATGGCGCTATTAACGCCTTGGTTGACGCCGTACCCGGACCGGCAGCGCCTTGGTGGTTGGCGGAATTACCGCCCCATTCCAAGGTTGGCGGGGCGGTAATTCCCCAATCCCCATTTACCCTTCCCCATTCCCATTCTCGCCCCATAGGGCATAATGGGAGTGGGGAAGGCGTCAATTACGCCACCGTAAATTACGGTGGCGTAATTAACATCAAGGTCCCTTAGCGCCATGGTATTTAACGCCTGCTAAAAGCAGGTGTTAAAAGCACCATGGCGCTAAGGGAACTCGGAGTATGGCGGTAAGGGATTACCGCCACCGCTCTCGTTAGCGGTGGCCGCTATCCCTTAACGCCATACTCGGAATGAGGCCCAATGACTTAATTGGACTTGTAAACATGCTACTGGTGTAATACAAATATCAACTGGGTCTGCCTCAGCCACTCTATTTGTAAGCACTATGCATGTCCCTCACCATAATCCTGTTGATAACAAGCATTGACAACGCTAGTAGCTTTGGCTTGTGTATAAGTATTAGGCATTTGCAAGGCGCTGCTATTAGATGCCCAGGTACTCGCACCATTTTGCACCTGTTTTCATCAACTGCCAATTAATATCACTATGCAGTAACTGGCAAGTGCTTTTCCCATGCTTACACATAAGCCCAAACTGTTTCCATTGCCAATCCTTGATTTATTGTGTGTCAAATGTGCCTCTAGGCATGCACGCACAAAGAAAATGTTCTTTACAATGTCTAAATGATGATGTGAAAGAAAGAAAGAAGGAAAAAAGAAAGAAAGAGAAAGAAAGAAAGAAAGAAACGAAGAAAGAAAGAAAGAAAGAGAATAGAGAAGGAAAGAAAGAAACCAAGAAGCATGGATGTTTTTTGGCCTCGT
Source organism: Ambystoma mexicanum (assembly GCF_040938575.1). Lineage (NCBI taxonomy): Eukaryota > Metazoa > Chordata > Amphibia > Caudata > Ambystomatidae > Ambystoma > Ambystoma mexicanum. The sequence continues at coordinate 623,642,699 of NC_090941.1, read as the reverse complement.
GACTTGGCCACACACCATGAAGTGCCACCTACCCTACCTTCACCCCAAGCAGTGCCACCCTGCAACCCCCCCCCAAAGTTGTCCAGTTGGTGCCCCCCTCCAAGGTGGCGGGGGGCGGGGCACGTGCCACGTCTACCCACTCATAAAAACGTGCCTGGGCATCCACCATGCTTATGGTGGCACAATGTTTATCCGCATCACCCAACATGGTAATGGATGCTACACCTGCATCAGTAGGTATGGCATTGTCAGACATAAATAGTCATGGGTCCAGTTTAAATCAATCGGTTGAGAATAATGTGGTTAACTTTGCAGTAAAGGTGTTGTTGAAACTTTGCGGTCGCATTCACGAAGAAGTAGAAAAACAAGGTACCATGCTCAGTGTGCTATTAGAAAAACTAAATCTCCCTAGTCTATTGATGAGATTGTGGCATTGTCCAGTAAAACCTTGACACCTCCACCGATTACTATTGAATCCCAGTAGTAAGAGATCATTGAATGCCCCCAAGAAGAGCTCCTGGTATCCCAGCTAAACTATTCTATGCACCGGGATGGACGCAGAAAGAGCCGTCTGCAAAAACGGGTATCGGGATTGAATAAGCCCCACAAATTGTTGCCCATTGTGAATGCTCAACCCCTGAATTCAACTATCGATACTGCACCGGCACTACCACAGAGATTTTAAAAAAAGAGAGAAATGAGAAAAAAAAAAATGTAGACAGCAAATTGAGGCTACACTCACTAGTTGGCTACTTTAAGAAAATGCCTCTATAGACGAATCGGAGGAGGCAGTGAGGGAAACAGATTCAATAAATGAAGGTGTACCTGAAATAAGTCCACCAGCGGAGAGCAATTTAGGCTGGTGTGACTCATTGGTCAGAAGCGCTAAAACTGTACCACTGTCAAATGTTTCTTTAGTTCAGTCTCCCCCGAAATTGGAGCTGGATAAATGGACAGTGACTATTTGCCAGGGTGATGTAATTGTAAAACGATCAGTGATAAATCGCCCAACATTACTCAAATTATTCACCAAGGTCCCCTCGCTGCGTATCTTGAACTCCAGTGATTTGGACTTTGTGCAGTCGTTCGGCGCACAGTATAGCTATATGTCAAAGTTCTCCAGCATTGGATCTTTCATGGATTCACATGCTTAGGATATTCCCTGTCGTCAGGCTGGGAATCCTCGGTAAGTTATATAGACATTTTCCATAGGAAAAATTCCGACACTTTTGTGTCCTATCTACGTCGTTTTGGGCCGCGCACGCCGGCGCCACTAGGACGTAGGGGTATATATAGCTCCGCCCCCGCGGCTCCCTAAGATTTCAACAGTCTTCCAAAGTGGTGGGATTACCTTGCGTATCTGCTATTTTGTTAGGTTGTTCTTTCTACTTCTGCGACTGTTTGTTCTTGTTAAGAGAATGTCTGGAAAGGCGTTGTTTCCTCCGTGTGCTACGTGCGGCCTTAAGAAGGTGTACGAAGGGGATGGTCATATGGACTGCATTTACTGCCTTCATCCTCACCACACGGCGGACACTTGTGAAATCTGTCGGGGTTTCTCCCAAAAAACCCTCAAAGATCGGAAAAGACGCCTGGTTGATTGGCTCAATGACGGAGCGGGTGCGTACCCGGCATCGGAGGTGGGCTCCATGGCCTCAAAAAGTAAGTCGGAACCCCCGACGAAGAAGGCACGTGCTGCCGAAAAACGACCCTCGGAAAAACATTCAGAGAAACATTCGAAGGCCTCCTCCTCTTCACACAAGGCGTCGTCTTCTTCCTCCTCATCTAAAAAGGAGAGAAAAGAACCATCTAAATCCTCCTCAGGAGACCGTCATAAGTCTACCTTGAGTCGAGAGGCCGCGGCCAGCAAGTCGGCCCCAAAAGCGGCGGGAACACCTCAAGGCCCTGCGCCATTGGCTTAGCCGAAGACCCGCTCGTCGACGCCTGCGTCATCGGCGGCTCCTCCCACATGTCAAATTGCGGCGGTAGGAAACATATCGTCGACGGTGGTCCCGTCGATGGGATGGCAACCGGAGATTTTCGATCCTGTCCCGCCGGAGGCCCTGCTTCAACCAGAGGCGACTTTCTCCATCTCGTCGGCTGACGAGGAACGCGACACGGTCGCGCGCCCAATCGATCTGGGTCTGAAGCCGACCAGCGCGATGTCACTCTTGGGGGTGGGTTCCATCCCTACTACCTCGTCATTACTGAACCCCCAGGCGGTTCTGTCCTTTGAGGTGCTAAATACGCTACAAAAACCTTTACAGCGTTTGGACACACAAATACCCCAGCCTGGTGCCCCGACACGGAGACAGTCTACGCCATTCGTCGACGAGCCATGCCCGGCTCCTCGCTCGTCGACCAGGATTACGGCCGCTTCCCACGCACCGGAAGATTGCCCTACCCTGCAAGAAGAAGGAGAACTACAGGACTCTGACCGTGAGGAATCAGGTTCAGACATCTCACTATCCCCCTCAAGGGACCCAACTTGGGACTCTGAAGCGGAGATGGAAGCTCCGAGAAGCACGGCACAGCCATCGCCACCTGACGACGTGGGTGCATTCCATGCCATGATGAGTAAGGCGTGTTTGGAGTTTGGCCTAGTCCCTGAAGAGGAGAAAAAGGATTGTTTTCTTTTTGATCATATGGGCAAGAGAAGGAAATCCATATTCGCCATCCCGATTTTGGATCATGTCTGGCAAGAGGGCCTGAAGACCAGGCGGCACCCGTTCTCTGAACTGGCAGTGAAAGGTCGTTTGAAGAAGAAGTTCAAGGCTCCGGAATCAACTCCCAAGTGCCTGACGTCTCAACCTCCGCCGGAGTCGGTGGTATCGGCGGCGGTGGCGAGAAAGGCCAGGTCTCAACATAAATGCACGACCCCTCCAGACAACGAGGCCAGGAGACAGGACGCTTTCGGCAAGAAGGTGCTGTCCATCGGCGCGACTACAGTTAAAGCAGCCAACTCCTTAGCGATTATGTCTAGGTATGACAGGGAAATGTGGCACCGACTGGCTCCTATCTTGGAGCATTTGCCCGAGGAACATAGAAAGTCTGCAATGTTGCTAGTGCGGGAAGGAGAGGAGGCCTCCAACCATGCCATAAACATTGCTGTCGACCTAGCCGAGTCCGGTTTTAAGCAAATCAATAATGGTGTAGTTCTACGTAGACAAGCCTGGCTCAAGTGCACTACGTTCAGACCGGAGGTACAATATAAAGTCTTGGATATGCCGTGTGAAGGGGAGCAACTGTTCGGTGAAAAAGTTGATGAGGCCTTGAAGGGCATGAAAGAGGATACTGACACGGCATGGTCACTCGGAGCCCTCCAGAGTGGTAGGAATTTTCGTTCCTTTCGTCCTTTCAGAGGGGCCTCTGGTAACTCCCGGTTTGGGTCATCTAGAGACCGAGGTTTTACCAGACCCTCCTACTCGTCCCAAGGCTACAGGCGTGCGGCCCAATCTTCTCATAGAGGCAGAGATTACCAAACCTCCAGACGGCGGGGGGCCTACCCTTCGTCGACGAAAGATAAACAAACCAAGAGCCAACAATGACATGCTTCAGGGCGTCCTGGGGAGCCGAGTGTCTCGTCGCATCGATGAGTGGGAGCGCATAACGACAGACCAATGTGTTTTGGACACGATTCATCTGGGACATTCTCTACAGTTCAAGGGAAAGCCACCACACATTCCACCAGTGTTCTCGGCCCAGCCCCACCTTCAAATACTACTACAGGAGGCGGCGCTTATGCTGCAGAAAGGGACAATAGAACTGGTCCCGGTGGCAGAAAAAGGACAGGGAGTTTACTCCCGGTACTTTGTCATCAAGAAACCAAATGGAAAATGGCGTCCCATTCTGGATCTACGAGCGCTCAACAAACTGCTCAAGAATTTAAAATTCAAAATGCTTACGCTTCAGGAGGTGATCCGATCGATACAACCCGGAGATTATTTGTCATCGCTAGACCTTCAGGACGCATACTTCCATATCCCGATGCGTCGACGGCACAAAAGATTTCTGCGGTTCGTCGTCGGACAAACCCACTATCAGTTCAAGGTCCTCCCGTTTGGCCTAAAATCGTCCCCCAGGACGTTCACCAAATGTCTGGCTCCAATAGCAGCCTGGTTAAGAAAGGAAGGTCACCATGTGTACCCTTATTTGGACGATTGGCTAGTGAGGGGACTGTCTCCAGAGAGGGCACAAGAAAGCCTGGATGCCACCCTATCCCTCCTGCAACGTTTGGGCTTCGCAGTGAACTTCGACAAGTCCTCGTTAAAGCCTTCAAGGACCTTGGTCTTTTTGGGGGCGGAGTTCCACACACAGTCGGGACTGGTGAAGCCATCCCTCGAAAGGATTCACAGACTGCAACAAAAGGCATCGGAATGGGAGGTCGACACCAGAGTGTCAGTACGAAGGTACATGTCCCTGCTGGGTACCATGTCGTCCTGCATACCGTCGATAGACAACTGTCGCCTCTTCATGAGGCCTCTTCAGGAATTCTTGGCGGATCGATGGGCACAGAGTCGAGGACGCTGGTCGGACAAGTTGACCATCAACGGCCAGCTCGTGCAGGCGCTTCAATGGTGGAGAATCTCCATAGACCTAACGAAGGGAATGCTCTTACTGGAGCCTGCGTTCCAGAAGACAGTGGTCACGGATGCTTCTCTAACTGGGTAGGGAGTGCATCTGGACTCCTTACAGGTTCAGGGTCGTTGGTCATCGGAAGAGTCGTCCCTCCACATCAACCTGCTAGATTTGAGGGCGGTGCGTTGGGCCCTAAAATCCTTTCTGCCACAGATAAAGGGCTCAGTGGTGAGAATCATGACAGACAGCACGACAACCATGTTTTATCTATGGAAGCAGGGAGGAACTCGCTCCTGGAGCCTGTCGACGGAGGCCCAGGAGATCTGGATTTAGGCCCTACAACACGACATACATCTGTTGGCGTTCCACTTACCAGGAGTAAAAAATGTGCAAGCAGACGCTCTTAGCAGAGAGATGAATTGTCTACACGAATGGGAACTGAACGATCAGCAACTGCACCGTGTCTTCGCGGAATGGGGGCATCCGGCCCTCGATCTCTTTGCGACGAGAGACAACAAGAAATGCTCCCAATACGCGAGCAGGTGGCCACAACAAGACTCGCTAGGGGACGCGTTCTCCTTCCCGTGGACGGGCAAGTTTCTGTATGCCTTCCCCCCATTCCCTCTCATCCGTCGGACTCTGCAATGGATCCACAGATATCCTTGTCGGGTGATCCTGGTGGCCCCGTATTGGGCCAGACAAGTGTGGTTCTCCGATCTACTTCTCAGCGGCAGAACCAATGAGGTTCCAGAAGATCCCCAACCTTCTGTCTCAGGAGAAAGGGACCGTTTGGCATCACGACCAGGACAACCTCAGTCTGACAGCCTGGCTCCTGATTTTGCTGAGTTTGGCGCGTTAGCGATTCCAGCGGATTGCCGTCGTATTTTGCAAGCCGCAAGGGCACCTTCCACGAACACTTCACACATACAAATGGAAAAGGTTCTGCATATGGTGCGCAGGTCAACCAGGTCTGGTCCCGCGGGCGATCACACCGGAACAACTCCTACCATACTTGTTGCTCCTGGCAAATAGCGGGTTATCTGTCTCATCCATAAAGGTGCATCTAGCTGGCATCTCGAGATTTACTCGGAAAGACATTCCACTCCACTGTTCAGTGATCGCCTAGTTAAACACTTCCTTAAAGGGTTGTTTCGAACTTTCCCTGCCAAGAAGAAGTTTCCTCCAATCTGGAGTCTGAACCTGGTCCTGGCAGCCCTGATGAAACCCCCTTTTTAACCAATGTCATCGACATCTTTAAAATTTTTGTCTTGGAAATTGGCTTTCCTTGTGGCCATTACTTCTGCTCGTCGCCTGTCGGAAATACAAGCTCTAGTGATCGACCCTCCGTATTTGAGGTTTTTCAGTAATAAAGTCGTGCTGGCCACTAACCCGCATTTCATACCTAAAGTACCTTCCATGTTCCATAAACACGCTGCTATAGTGTTGCCTACATTCTTTCCAACACCGTCTTCAGCGGCAGAGAAGACTCTCCATACTTTGGACGTGAAAAGAGCTTTGAAATTTTATCTCCATCGCACTCAAAGCTTCAGAGACACGAGACAACTCTTCGTAGTTTATGGTCCTGCGGCTAGGGGTAAAGCGATTCCAAAACAAGGACTATCCAGATGGGTGTCTTCGGCCATTTCTTATTGTCATTCCAAGGCCGGAAAGCCACTAGAAAAGCGTCCAAGGGCCCATTCGACAAGATCTACATCGTCGTCGACGGCTTTGTGGTCCGGTATTCCGCTGGGGGATATCTGCCAAGCGGCTTCCTGGTCGGTACCACATACGTTTACCCAACATTACTGTCTCGCACAGCAACATGCTGAAGATACACAGATGGGGCGGGCAGTACTACGTCACCTGTTCCAATAAGGTAAGCCCCAAGTGGGGTTGCATCCTTCGGCAACTATGCTTTAAAGTGTCGTGTCTTTTCAGTGAACATACTATAATGTAATGTGTTGCCATAGTAAGTGGGCACTGGGCTTGTACAGTGAACATGCTGTAATGTAATGGGTTGCCATAGTAAGTGGGCACTGTGCTTGTTGTGATGTTGGTTTGCATACACGCCTCCAATGTTGGTTTGCATACACACCTCCAAGGTTGGGGGATACTGCTATACAATCTATCCTAAGCATGTGAATCCATGAAAGATCCAATGCTGGAGAAGGGAATAGTTTCTTACCTGTAGCTCCATTTCTCCAGCATTGGTATCTTTCATGGATTCACATGCGCCCTCCGGCCTCCCCTGAGCATGCAAACCAGAGATTCCCCCATACTACTTTGGGGGCTGAAATCTGAGGGAGCTGCGGGGGCGGAGCTATATATACCCCTACGTCCTAGTGGCGCCGGCATGCACGGCCCAAAACGACGTAGATAGGACACAAAAGTGTCGGAATTTTTCCTATGGAAAATGTCTATATAACTTACCGAGGATTCCCAGCCTGACGACGGGGAATATTCTAAGCATGTGAATCCATGAAAGATACCAATGCTGGAGAAATGGAGTTACAGGTAAGAAACTATTCCCATCCATTGTGCTACTGCAGCTTTAATTAGAGCACAATATGAATCGCTAGAATTTCTGGGATATAAACTTGATAGAGATCCAGTGCTGAAATCTGGTGACAGTATATGTGACAATTGTATAAAAAAAATGGAACAAAAGTGGAAAGCATTTATTACCTGTACTCCTTGAAAAAGCTGATAATCAAGGTTTTGATAATACTCAGGGGTAGAAGTGGCTATAGAGCGTTATGCCCGGTATGGTGGGCCTACAAGATTGAATAAATATCCTATCATGGAATACTAGGGGGCACTCACATTTTACCTCAGAGGGGGGATCACTCCCATCATTGTTTAATTTTAATATATTCATGTTACTGGAAACTTGGATGTAGAAGGCTTTCTCTGTGGATGGTTATACAATCCAGCAATCAATGGACACAAAGGGCTTAATGGGAAGACCTTCAGGGGCCTATTGATAGGGGTTGCAAATGATCTACGCTCCTCGATTGTAACCCCGCTTGAAGAAAGTGGAAATGTAATTTCAGTGGAGACTAGATTGACCTATGAAGACAGCAGAAAATTATTATTACTGATATGCATATATGATCCTCCACAAAACGAAAAAAACAGGAATATTTTTGAATATCTAGATAGGCTGTTGTTGACTTGGGTGGAAAATCCTGATCGCGATATGATACTCCTATGTGGAGATATGAATGCAAAATGTGGTTCACAACGAAAGTCCTGGCTAGTCATGTACCTAAAAGAATAATATGATACTGAAAGCTAAGAACCCCAAAGGTGAGGAATGGACCAAATTCTGGGATGAGTGGGAGATGAGCCCCTTAAATGGCCGGCTTGGAAATGATATTCCAGGACACCCAACCTGGAAGGTGGGTAATAAGGAAAGTACCATTGATCATGTGTGTGCGAACGGACCGCTGCTTGAATGCGCAATTTCGTTCGGTACAAGACCCACAACTTACAGCAATCATCATAGATTGGAACTATCTATTGGAACGATGATAGATAGGAAGGCATCATTAGAAGGGCTTGTAAACTGCTGACTGTTGGTCCAGACGATGAGAACAATTTCCTGGATGATTTGAATGCTGAGGGTATTGAATCATGGATGAAGGAAATAACCAAAAAAGCAGGTGTAGTCAGAGGTAAACCTATGGTTCAACTGGGTGAGATAAAAATGAAACAATTTGATATGGAGGTACAATTGGAGAAACGCAGAGTACATAGGCAAGTGTGAATTATAAAAAGATCAGCACTACCCATATCGGATATTATGGCAAATATCCGAAAAATGTAAAACTCATACCGTAAATGGAAAAAGAGACACAAAGCCCAGGGTTGGAACAAAAACTGGCAACACCTGCTGAAGGTTATGTTGACCCACAACCCTAAAACTATCTGGCGGACCCTTTCATTAGTGAGGGATCCAAAAGATGGTAAGCAAATGTTAAACCCTATCTCTGAAACTACGTGGCGAAGGTTTATTGAAACTAAAATGCTGGTAACCAAAAAGAGAATACCTGTTTAGTAGAAGAAGATAGTCGCTGGCCCTTACACTTTAATCCAGATTGCATTTGCTGATATGATTAAAAAGGCAAAAAATACGAAGGCTCCTGGCCCAAACGCGCTGGCGACTGTTGTATTGTAGGATGTCCCACTGAAATTGGCTGGCCTGCTCTGCAATTTATTTGATAAAGTATGTTACCAGAGGAAGATCCCCCTGTCTTGGACCTGTGCCATATTGATACCAGTATACAAAGCTGGTGATAGGTTAAGTTTGGAAAACTACCGCCTATTGTCGCTATTGGATACCACCGGAAAGCTGTTCGCAAGTTGTGTGCTAAAACATCTGTTAGCATGGATCAACGAAAACAAGCTGCTCCATCCCCTGCAAACCGGGTTTCGAGCATGGGCCAGTACTAACCTAAACTTGTGAATGGTTGACCGTCTAATTAACTGTGCCAAAGGAAAAGCTAACCCATCCTTTTTTATTTAGCTTATGTGGATTTTAAATCTGCGTGCAATTTAGTCAACCGGGAACGCCTCTGGGCAAAAATGCAAAAGTGGGGATGCCCAGATTGGTTACTTGAAATTGTTAAAGACCTACACGATAAAACCACTTCTAGGATTAGACTGAGTAATGGAAACTATCTATCGGAAGAGATCGGTATAAATAGAGGTGTAAAACAGGGGTGCATGTTGGCCACCCTCCTTTTTAACTTATACCTCGCCGATCTCATCCGATGCCTAGAAGCTTTAGGCACTTGGTCCCCCAAGATAGGTCAAGAACGTATTGCGGCTATACTATACGCTGATGACTTGCTGCTTTTGAGCCGCCTGGCATCTGGCATAAAAACCCTATTGGAAAACCTGGTGAATTACGCAAGTGATAATGACCTAGAGATACATTTAGATAAAATGAAGGTAACGCTAGCAAACCATAAAAAAATAAATAGGGTACAGTTTGACCTTAGCATAGGACAAATTCAGTATGTCCCCCACTACAAATATCTGGGTTTAAATCTGATGCATAATGCCAGTTATGGAAATATTGTATGGTACAAAGATTGGCAAGGCAAGGCAATTGGCTTTTCTGATTATTCGTTTCTCTAAAGGAAACGCGGGTTATTCATTGAGTGGGACTCTAATGCTGTATAAGCAATGGTTCTGCCCGACCATTTTGTATGGACTTGAAGGCTTAGAGCTATGTAATCTGGAATGGCTAAAGCAGGCTTACGGTATGTTCTGGCGTAGCATGCTGAGCTTACCACTAAGTACCCCGATGGAATACCTACGTTTGGAGCTTGGGCTATTATCACTTAAAGCAATGCTTCTTAAACGTAAAGGTGAATTGTTCATTCACACCCACATCATGACTAGAGTTTTCTTGATGGCCCGGATGGTGAGGTACCGGCATGTTGGGACCATGCAAAAGGACACATATTTGGAAACAGTAAACCTGCTCTTTGTAAAAAACAAATTGGCAACCCTATTTTTCTTGAGGAACTAGCTATATAAAACTAAAAAAAAGTGTTCTCATGTAAATTAAATCAGTGGGACGGCTGTGTAATTACACCCACTTGGGAACAATGCATGGGTATGCCCAGGTCTCCCAAGTGGTCCATCGTTTTATGTGTCCACAACCATATCTTGTGATTTGTCCTGATCCTAAAGTAAGAAGATTGCACCTCCATACAAGGATCAACCAACTTCCGGTACAGTAAGTTACTGGAGGCCGACTAAAATTGAGTTAGGAAAATCGTTTTTGTAGGATCTATAAAAACCCAATTAAGGTAGAAACGGTGAGACATATTTTCACTGAATGCCCGAAACTTGGTCATCTGTATATGCAGCACCTGGGTCATTTGGCCCATAACTATGAATCTATTCTGAATGAGGATTTTGGGACCCTGTGTTTAAATACAAATTCCACATCGATACTTATCGCTCTGTATCAAATTTGGGAAAACATTAAGATTTATTTTGAGTAATGTATTACTGTATTAATAGCGCTGTGGATTGTTCTAGGAAGAAGTTGCGTGTTCTTTCTTCTCTTGAATTTTCTTTCTTTTGAGGAACGGTAATGCATTATCTTAGTTTATGAATTCTGTGTTAGGAAACATTTTAGGATGAAATGATGTAGACCATTTAACTGAGTTAATTGAATGTAGGAAGAGAGAAGCTGTTTTATATTTGCACTTTGAGTTGTAAACTTGATTCTCTTCTTTTAGGTATGTATGTATTTATTTAATGTTTGTGGAACATCGGTTATGTTGTGTGTCTATGATTGTTTATGTTGTAGCAGGCTACACTAATGTTTTGTATACAAATATTCAAAATGTTCTATGAATTAAAACGTATATAACAAATAAATACATTATTTGAAAGAACTGCCTACACCAAATTAGAAAAAGCATTTATTTCTATTGCTAAAGGGGACACGGTGGGATCTTTGGAAAAAATCCTCATCACCGTTTGGTGCCAGCCCTGTTCCTGCAGCAGTCTACGCAGTTTTTTAAAATATTTGTAACAATCTTTGGCCCTCATTCCGAGGTTGGTGCTAGTCATGGTGCTATTAGCGCCATGACTAGCACCAATACCGGTACCGCCACCGACTTGGTGGTATGGGGACTTACCGGTCTATTCCGACCTATGCCGGACCGGTAAGTCCCCATTGAAAAGCCATTCCCCATTCCCATTTGAGCCCCCATAGGGCTCAACGGGAAGGTGTCAATAATGGTACCGCAAATTGCAGTACCGTTATTGACCCCGGTATCCCTTTGCGGGTCCCGTCCATAATGCCTGGTAAAACCAGGCGTTAAGGGAGGGACCCGCAAAGGGACCTCGGAATAGGACGCAAAGGGATTACCGGCACCAGTGTCATTACCGGTGCCCGGTATCCCTTTGCGCCCAGGTCGTAATGACCTCCTATGTTTTATTATTTAAGAACAAGCAGCAGAGGTCATCAGCCGAGGGGTATGTTTAGAACTACTGTATGGTTACAGCACACCGACCTGAGGTAATGAGGCACGTAGAGTTGGTGTTGAAGTTCTTCAGCCTAGCTCAGACCACTTACACCTGAGGGGTGGGTCTGGTGGGTGGTCTACCAGAAGAATTCCTTTAAAAGCGCTGAAGGACAAAATCCAATAGCCAGCTGACAAACATTACCCCGATTTACTTCCTGATTCATGGAATTATCTGCCCGAAAATCCCCATACGTTTTTCACGCAAATAATTCCATGAATCAGACTAATTGTTTTTTGGAGGACTGCAGATACTTGTTTGAGGTTTTCTTTTCCTGTGAATGGCAAATCGTCACTTACTATAATGCACTCCAATCCCAGGAGTAGGTACTGCGCCATGCCTCCTTACATACAGGTCTACGAGGGAGGTATCTCTCGCGCCATTAAATATATGCTTAGCGAGGGAAGTAAGGTATTGAGGAAGCAGAAATGGATTTACAACTCATGTTCCACCAGATCAAAATAGTATTTCATCTGACAGGGTAAATTCTTGTCCTGTACTAATGCAATCTTTTTTTTTAGAACACTCATCTGCTAGTGTTGGCGCCCCTTTATTCTGGGACATCCTTATGGCTGTTGTTGCTGTGGTAATTTGCTCGTTACATTGCAGGATGGATCAATTGACTTTTCAGAGGCATTCCTGAGGTATATCCTAACTGCTCAAGTGGAGGCACTGTACATTCCTTCTCTTCCAGGTACACAGCCCCATGGGAATGATTTGATATTATTATTATTATTATTATTATTATTATTATTATTATTATTATTATTATTATTATAAGGAGCACTGACCTATCTTCGAGAAGCAGTGGGGCACTATACAGAGGTACACAACAGTACAGTTGCATAACGGAGCACTTTTCAGAGGTAAGAACAGAACAGATATATGGGGGGTAGCATACAGAGGGGAGAGAGGTAGCTAAGCGTCAGCAACGGTTTACTGAATGATATGGGTTGTTCAAGAAACCTACTTGGTAACCTGTCTCCATGTATGTGCCATATTTGTTCATCTACCCAGACACAGGCTACACAAGGGTTCACAAGCCTGCACAAAAGCTGTATTGACACACATTTCTTCGCGCTCCAACTTACTGCTGATTACTGGTACTGATACTCAGTTGATCGGAGGAGCTGGTGATGCTGGGCCACTGCACACTAAACAGCGGGATTCGTGGATTAACAAACAGTGACGGAGTCATACAAGTGTGATGAACTGCACAGCCAACGATTGGCAGCACCTGCTCACTGAGACTGATCACACAGTGGCTTGATACTGGCTGCACTGATGCCATTGGACGGGGTGGCGAGCCATCGGGAATCCGCTGGTTTAGGTTGGGAATGCCAGGTAGGTGGGGAGGATTACAGGAAAAAACACATACTTGAAAATACTGCTATAGAGAAAGAGGCATGGAAAAGAACTTGGCAGGCAGAGAAAATGAAAGGGAAGGAAGAGAATGCAGGTGAAAGAGGAGTGAGCGTTTAGGGTAGTGGTGACATCTACCTCGACCCCTCCACTCCTCGTTCCCCATCTCTTTTCAGCCTGGCTCCTGCGCTCACACTTTTGCCAGACCATTGACTGGGAACTGGCAAGATGAAAATAGTCAGCTGGGCCAGGCACAGAAGATGCCAGGAATAGGTGAGAGAGATTGCCCAGATAGAACATAGGCCAGTAAGGGGGCGGGGGTGGGGCTGAGTGGTGCCATACTGGGAATGGACACATGATGTGGAAGCCAGACTGTGGATGGCCTAAAAATAGTCTGGGAAGAGAGGAGAGGACTAGGCTACATTTAGTAATAGCAGATACATGGGATGGCCAGTTTGGAGCCTGGAAAAGGGGAGGGGCGAAGTCAGGTTGAGAATGGGCTATGGGGCAGGTACGTATGTGAAAAGGGTGGGTGAGGGAGTGGTAGAGCTAGACTGTGTAAGGGTCGGGAGACGATTTTGGGTGGGATTATGAGTAAGCATTTGATGACAGACTGGTTGCGAATAAACTGGGGCAAAGGATTGTAAAGTGACAAAGGAAAACAGTGGAGGAGGGAGTTTTTTCTTTGTGAACATTGCTGTGTGCTGGGGTGAGTGTGATGACAGATTGTGCAGCTGTATTTGGGATTTTGACGTTGCATTCAGGCTCATATCAGTTTGGGAAAAATGACTCATTAAGCAACGACTAAGATCCTGGACAGCCATGACTAGACCTGCAGTCGTAAAATGCTATTGTGTGTAGATCTTCAAGCTATCAAACCGCAAACATTTGCTATTTGCTAACACATTCTGCCGCAGAAGGCCGAAGGTTGGCCTGGGGGTGTTTTTCAGGTGTCAACTGATGAGGCACTACATGATCTGCCCAATGAGGAAACAAATAAGCAATGATTCTGAAAACAATAAAAAAGGGAATTTCAGCCATTTTGTTCGCTGGCTGCATGTAATAGTTTTGCATCATACTCCAAAGGTGTAATCACCATCGAAGGTTTTAGGAGTATGCCTATTTCCAGCATTCTTTCTTGATCAGTTCTCTGGCCAAAGCTGAAGCTGGCTTGCTTATTCCAGTGCTGCTGCTTACTTGGTTGGGGAATTCCTTTCCTGATGCTCACTTGTTCTGTGCATTCCTTTCCTGCTGCTCACCTGTTCTGGGCATTCCTTTGAAGCTGCTCACTTGTTCTGTGCATTCCTTTCTTGCTGTTCACTTGTTCTGGACATTCCTTTGCTGCTGCTCACTTTTTCTGGGCATTCCTTTACTGATGCTCACTTGTCATGTGCATCCCTTTCATGCTCCCCACTTGTTCTGTGCATTCCTTTGCTGCTGCTCACTTGTTCTGTGCATTCCTTTCCTGCTGCTCACTTGTTCTGGTCATTCCTTACCTGCTGCTCACTTGTTCTGTGCATTCCTTTCCTGCTGCTACATTGTTCTGCGCATTCCTTTGCTTCTGCTCACTTATTCTGGACATTCCTTTCCTGCTGCCCACTTGTTCTGGTCATTCCTTTCCTGCTGCTCCCTTCTTCTGTGCATTCCTTTGCCACTGCTCACTTGTTCTGGGCATTCCTTTGCTTCTGCTCACTTATTCTGGACATTCCTTTCCTGCTGCTCACTTGTTCTGGTCATTCCTTTTCTGCTGCTCATTTGTTCTGTGCATTCCTTTCCTGCTGCTCCCTTGTTCTGTGTATTCCTTTCCTGCTGCTCCCTTCTTCTGTGCATTCCTTTGCCACTGCTCACTTGTTCTGGGCATTCCTTTGCTCCTGCTCACTTGTTCTTTGCATTCATCTAGCTAGTCCAAGTTTCCCAGCTTGCTGTGCTGCTTTCCTGAGGGGAGCAGTTTTCCTCCCTCGGGTTCAATTCTCTTATATTCTTTACTGTTGTACCTTGCAAGGTGGCAGGTGGTGGGGGTCCGCACTGTATATTGCTCTGTATGAAAAAAATCATTACATCAAATACCAGGATTCCACTGTGTGTCGCATGAAGGAGCACTTGGTTTGTTATTTGTTTTTCCTTTTGTGCTGAATTGTTTGGATCTGGACCCTCATTTTCAAGGATCCAATCAGCAAAGGAGCATTTGCATTTGTCTTAGCCGGACACGTGCAAAGATCATCTTGCATTGATGCACACATCGAGATACCAGCTTTGCCCCAGAATTATGCAAATCTGTCATGGGGTGAATTCTCTGTTGTGTGCATCCCATACTCATAAATGGCATGTGCACAGGCGTGCATTGAAATCCCCCTGCATTTCTTCTCGTGAGGATAGCTCGCGGAACAACACACGTTCGATCCCCGGGTCCGCGCTTAGAAACCTCTGGGTATTAAGCGCTTTATAAAAAACCTATTATTATTATTATTAGAGCAGCAACGGAGGGTGAAAAATGCACAGACATGTCATTTCTGGCCCTTCTGTGCATTTCTCAAGCACAAGACTGAAGAACATGATCCACTCCTCTCTCAAAGACCTGTCCACACCTTTTAGAGGAATAGAATATTTTTTTTTTGCATTTCAAATTCTTTATGATGGACCCTTGGAGGCCGGTCACAAATATCTGCACTCCCAGCATGAGAAGGCACACCCCAGCCCTCAATATGCATACCTATGTGCAGAATTCATGGAGGCAGGGCTGCACATGTGTGAGCTTGCATGCATATTGTAAATTCGAACAAATTGTCCTTTCTACAAAAATGCCATTTTGGTTGAACATGCATAAGGTAATGCATGTGTGCTTTCAACAAACACACCCAAATTATTCTTCCATCTTGTTTGTACAAATGGGCATGCAGATAAATGAGCACAGAGAATGAGAATAAAAAGCGATAATCAACAATGCTGGTCAACAGCACATCTGGCACAGAGCATCACCTATTAATGTGCTGAAGATAAATCCATGTGAGTACGGGCAGAAATATATTCAACCTCATAGCCATTGGCAGTTAAGACCATAATTTATCCCTACATATGGCATAAGCACGAGGCTATAGGATACTACGTCACACATTCTTTTCCGGATACTATTCAAATCTTGATATCCAAAGTCTCTTCAATCCTTAGCCAGATGTTATAGAAGGCTGTAAGCATCCGCAGGCTCTCGGAATGGATGCAGTGGTGCCAAAAGGTTAAGTCACTGATTGTTGACAAGTCATGGGTATACAACCCAATATGCCGGTGGATTATGTCTGTCAAGCCACCGCATTGGGGTAGCTGTTAATGTCTAGATGTTTCTAGTTCGTTATCAGCTTTACATACCCTACAAATCCATTGGTCCCTTGGGATGTGTTCTCTTCTGCCCGTGACCATCAAAGTTGGAAGCTGGTCCATCCTGAGTAGCAGTATAAAGCGTTGCAACCTTTTAGAGGGGCAAAGATTAAGATAAAATAAGCCTGTGGTTTCATGAAGGAATAAAGCCTATATTGTACAAACTGATAACTTTTCAGTGAGTTGAGGTGGGCAAAGTTCTCTAACCAATACCACATATCAACACGCTTATTCAGTGCCTTCTGTAGAAATGTGTGCTTTCAGTAACAAATCTCCTACAACAAAAAAGATGAGTTCTATGTCAAAATAAAAACTGCGTCATTCCGACGAAGTGGCAGAAATGCCCCTTTTGGATACCTCAGTGTTTTTGACAAATTGCACTTTTTTCTTTTCTAAGTGCATTTCCCTTCCCTTTCCCCATCTTGATAAACCCTTTATTTACCTGCACTCTAACCATATGCATCCATGTTCGTTGTGCTAATTTATCAGAAGGGTGTTGCTAAAATGTGATTCGTCAGTTTTTTATCGACAACCTGACCGAACAACGCCTTCAATGGAGAACACTATTGAAACGCCCGAGCAACACTCAAACTCAGAGTCAGAACTTGTCCTGGAAAAGGAGTCAGAAGGATTGAGGTGATTTAGGATTTATGCTGTTTCTTCAGGGGTGGGCTGGGACCCAAAAGTAGCCCTGGAAATGCGTTTCACAGTGGAGTCATATTACACACCACAAACAAGCCCACACCCTCTAAGTAGGGCTCCAGGTCCTCTCAGTCCAAAATAATTTGGACGAATGGATCCAAATAGTGAATTTGAAAACTCATTTTTCCCCATGTAGAGAGTAACAAGTAGTCGTAGGTGAGCCTTTGCTTCACCCAGGATTGGCACCCTGAGTATAAAACGGCTGGCATACGCCGTTGATTTTATATTAGTAGACTGTGCCAGTGTGGTGTTACAGAAGCTTTTAGTTGCCTTTGGAAAATATGCTAGATAGAATCACTTAAATATTAATTTAGAAAAGACCAAAGTGTTCACTATTACCAATCACAAAAGATTGAATAGTCAAAAATGGACATTAGAAGGTGTTCTACTGGAGAAGGTGAAACAATTGGTCTATTTGGGATATATAATCTTTATATACAAAGCACGACTGTATGTATGTGTGTATGTTTGTCCGGCTATACAAATCCACACCGTTGAACCGACTGCTACCAAATTTTGTATAGATTCTTCAGTTGTCTGGGGCAAGATTGTAGTGTATGTTTGGATGCAAATAATTCACTCCGTAGACACCCTCATTTACTGATGCTCACCCCGATTCATTACAGTAGGTACTAGAAGGAGGCTACATTTGGAAAAAGTGTCTGAAGCAAAATGTTCGATGTGTTGGTTATTCATCTGAAATGTATTAGTTCTGTATACAATTCGAAAGTGTTTATTAAAGCATTTTTAAAGGGAATAAACAAAATGTTCATTCTTTTTATCTCGCCACTCCATATATGGTAAATGGCAAGGATACAGTTTACTTAAGTTCATTCTCAAGAAGAGAGGCCAATCAATACATTTTTCTTGGACACTTTCTCAAATGTGCTCAAGCCATTGAGTGACTGAAACATGCCGCACAAAAAACAAACATCACTTGCGAAAGCTCCATCTGATGCAGAGCGAAAATCAATATCAAGACCTTCTGAAACCCAATAACAAACAGCAGCACGACTTGCCGACCAGAGGACAAGCGCAACTTTCTCCAGGGCAAATGAGATGCCAGAGCAAACTGAAGCAAGACTTGCTGACATGAGGACAAGAGCAACATCCTCCAGGGCACATAAGATACCACTCAAACAGGACACGGGCAAATCCGGGTACCCCAGCTAGTCTCTAATAAGGCTGATATGGCTCATATCAAGGAGTTTTTTTAGGCACAAATTAATTGGCTCATTACTCAGATTAAGGGGGTAATTCATAGAATTCAGCGCACAAGTGGCGCACGCGGCTGGTGCACAGTGTGCACGTGCGACTTTCTGCGCCAGCCGTGTGCGCTAAAATCCATTTCCGCGCACAGCGTATTCATGGATTTTAACATCCAAAACCAACCGTGGCACAGAGTGGCGCAGCGACCCTGCAGCAGCACCAGTTACGCCCCCAAACCCTCCCCGTGCACCATGTACAGCGCACAAATCCCGTACATGGCGCACAGGCTCACAACTACGAAAACACCGGTAAAACTCCCCGTGCACCCCTCCGAATACACGTACCACACTGCGCGGGTAGTCTCACACGCGATTGGGCCTGTGCGAGTGGGGTACGTGGATTACTGGGGTGCGCTGGAAGTTTCACACGTGATTGGGCCTGTGCGTGCGGGGTACGTGGATTTGGGGGTGCACGGGAAGTTTCACACGTGGCAGGCCCTGCGCATGCGGGCTACGTGGATTACTGGGGTGCGCGGTAAGTTTCACACACGATTGGGCCTGTGCGAGCGGGGTACGTGGATTACTGGGGTGCGCGGGAAGTTTCAAACGCGATTGGCCCAGTGCGTGCGGGCTACGTGGATTACTAGGGTGCGTGGGAAGTTTCACACGCGATTGGGCCTGTGCGAGCGGGGTACGTGGATTACTGGGGTGCGTGGGAAGTTTCACACGTGATTGGCCCTGTGCGTGCGGGGTACGTGGATTACTGGGGTGCACGGGAAGTTTCACACGCGGCAGTCCCTGTGCGTCCAGGCTACGTGGATTACTGGGGTGCGTGGGAAGTTTCACATGCAATTGAGCCTGTGCGAGCGGGGTACGTGGATTACTGGGGTGCGCGGGAAGTTTCACACGCGATTGGGCCTGTGCGTGTGGGGTATGTGGATCACTGGGGTGCGCGGGAAGTTTCTCAGGCGATTAGCCCTGTGTGTGCGGGGTATGTGGATTACTGGGGTGCATGGGAAGTTTCACACGCGATTGGCCCAGTGCGTGCGGGCTACGTGGATTACTGGGGTGCGTGGGAAGTTTCACATGCGATTGGCCCTGTGCGTGCGGGGTATGTGGATTTGGGGAGTGCACGGGAAGTTTTGCATGTAGCAGGCCCTGTGCGTGCGGGCTACGTGGATTACTGGGCTGCACGGGAAGTTTCACACGCGATTGGGCCTGTGTGAGCGGGGTACGTGGATTACTGGGTTGCGTGGGAAGTTTCACACGCGATTGGCACTGTGCGTGCGGGGTAGGTGGATTACTGGGGTGCACGGGAAGTTTCACACGCGGCAGGCCCTGTGCGTCCAGGCTACGTGGATTACTGGGGTGCGTGGGAAGTTTCACATGCAATTGAGCCTGTGCGAGCGGGGTACGTGAATTACTGGGGTGCGCAGGAAGTTTCACACGCGATTGGGCCTGTGCGTGCGGGGTACGTGGATCACTGGGGTGCGCAGGAAATTTCACACGCGATTAGCCCTGTGCGTGCGGGGTACGTGGATTACTGGGGTGCATGGGAAGTTTCACACGCGATTGGCCCTGTGCGAGCGGGGTACGTGTATAACGTGGCACGGAGGAAGTTACACACGTGCTTTCGCTGTCAGAGCGGGGTACGTGTATCCAGGGGGTGCGCGGGGAGTCCCACACGTCAATTGGCAGTGTGGGTTCTCACAGGTGTGCCGTCTACCCCCTCCACGGACCCTGCAGGCAAACCACACCACAGGGGACTACCCAGCACCCCTGGTCATGTCCCGCAGGCAGTCCATCCACCATGGGCATGCCCCCAGCCAGGCCACATGTCACCTTGCACTAGTTATCACCAACTCATGTCCCCCAGCACCCCCACACCCCAGCAATGAGGGTCACCTGCCAGCAGGCCCCCACTCATGTCCCACTCATGTCTCCCAGCACCCCCACCCCCAGCAGTGAGGGGCACATGCCAGCAGGCCCCCACTCATGTCCCCCAGCACCCCCACCCCCGAGCAGTGAGGGGCACCTGCCAGCAGGCCCCCACTCATGTCCCCCAGCACCCCCAGCCCCCAGCAGTGAGGGGCACCTGCCAGCAGGCCCCCACTCATGTCCCCCAGCACCCCACCCCCAGCTTTGAGGGTCACCTGCCAGCAAGCCCCCACTCATGTCCCACTCATGTCCCCCAGCACCCCCACCCCCCAGCAGTGAGGGTCGCCTGCCAGCAGGCCCCCACTCATGTCCCACTCATGTCCCCCAGCACCCCCACCCCCAGCAGTGAGGGGCACCTGCCAGCAGGCCCCCACTCATGCCCCCCCACCCACTCACCCACCTAGCAGTGACATGCCCATCTCATGACACAAACCAAAAGTCAACTATGTACATCAACACATGTCCGTCACACACACACACACAGGTTGCCATTGATTGAGTAAACCCGCATGTCAACATGCATGAACCCAATGAGTGAATCCCACACATTGAAGTAAAAGATCAAAATGTATTAACATGAAAACCAATTGAAAGTACTTAAAGCATAAAATAATGGCAAACATGAAATGAAATGCATGTCCAAATAAAAAAAATAAAAATCCTCAAAAAAACCCAAGTAATCCAAAAGAAAAATGGCCAAAACTCTCTGTCCACCAAACCAAATCCAAATGATACGCAAAAAGGTAAATCCATTGATCCATGGTGAAATGAAATCAAAATGTCCAAATAAATCCAACGTCCAACTATGTACAATCCAATTTTCAAGGGTCCATGAGCCCAACGAAACAAATGAAACCTATCTAATAACCTACCTAACAAAAAAACTATATACAAAAGTGTGGGGCATAGTCCAAAAGCCCCAAAATAAAAAAAATAAAGGAAACCTAACACTATAAACTATTTACAATGGCGATGGGCAAGTCCTGCGGCTCACTCAGTGACGTTTTCGGCCAGGGCATCATTGAACTCCATGTCTATTTGCTGGAGGCGGGCCTCTGTCCTGGCCCCGAGGTCTCGCAGGGAGGCACTCATGGCCTGTTCCAACTCCCTCCGAGTTGCCTCGAGGCACTCTGCCCGCCTCAACGCCCGACGCATGGAGAAGTCCGCCCTGACCATGGTGAGCCGTGCCCCTTCCGCCCGCCGCCGCTCCGCACCTATACGCTGGCCCAACCACAGCCACACGGAAGACACACCCATTCCAGGGTCCTCCTGCCCTCTGGCTGATGCCTGCCCCCCTGATGTCGATGGCCCCGATCCATCATTGCTCCCACCTAGAGCCTGCTCCTGCTGCACATCCTCCATCAGCTGGTCTCCAGTTGTGGTGTCCACCCCTGCTGGACCGCCGACTCCCGACTGTGGCAGGGATGGGATCTCCACCAAGCTGGCTGTGTTGGTCTGGCCAGGTCCACAGGGGGCCCTGGTGGAATCTGGGCGGGAAGACGGCAGGGAAAACGACTGGTGCATAGTCTCCACAGAGGAGGAGAGGTCCGCCAGAGTGCGCGTCACATGTAGGAACCCACCGACCAGGGCCCCTCCCAACAGTGCCACGTCGCAACGCTGCTGTTCGTGATGGCGTGCATTCTCCGCCCAGGAAGAACGCACGTCATCACGAATGTCATGCTTGCGCAACGCGACACCAATCAGGATGGAGCCCATACGTTCATGGGACCCCTCGTCCGCAGGTAGTGGAGAGGCAGATGACATGGCACTCTTCCCTACCTGCGGACGGGGCTGGGATGGGGCATCCCTGCTGGTGCATGGTGGTGCAGTCACAGGGTCAAGGACAGCGACATGCAGATGCACCTCCGCGGAGACCTGTTCTGCCTCCTGACCGTGGCCGTGGACTGCACCACTTGCACCAGTGGTACTACCCCCACCAGGCCCCATGTGCGGCTCAGTAGCGGGCTCTTCTGTCATGATGCCTACCCCCGGAGCACCAGGCCAGGCCCAGCACCCCCAGGAGCAGGCATCATGCCCCCGGGTAAAAGCCCAGCGGCCCCTTATAGGGGCTCTTTGGACTCTGTCCTGGCGCCTTTGGTGCCAGGCTCATGTTGGACATCAGTCCTGGCGCCATAGGCGCCAGGCTCATAAAGGAAAGTGTTTGGTGCACTTACCTGATGCAGACCATGCTGCATACTCACCTGATGCAGAACATGCTGCATGAAAACCCAAGCCAAATGAGGCTTAGGAGGGACTATTTTACTGAAGGGACTATGTTGTTACTTGGGTGGGGCTGTGGAAGAATACTGACCTAGGACTTCTTCCAAGGCTATTTAAGCCAGTGTCTGCTCCTGCACCTGGACTCCAGCCACGCCCGCCTCGAACCTAAGAAGAGAAGAGAAAGGTGAAAACCAAGAACTTATTCAAACTTCTTACCTGCATCCGGAATCTTCACGCCAGCATTCTTGAAGAAAGACTTCCATTTAACAGCATCGCGTTGCTCGCTGCAGCGCCGCGCTTCACTCACCTGTCCTCGAGACATCTCCCGGCTCCATTGCGGCTGTCAGCACCGGTCGCCACATCTCTGCACCTAGGGGAGAGAAGAAGAAACAAAAGGTGAGCAGAGGAAACACAGGAGGAAAGCCGAATTTTCAGCCTTAATACTTACCGGCTTTTCTTGGTGAACCATTCCACATTTTGGGTCGGCGCCGCTTCATTGGCAGGTACCGCACCCCGGCCCCTATGGGGAAAGGACAAAAGACATTACTGGGGAATTATAAAGACATTTAGAGGGGTCGCCCTCATCACTAACTCACCTGATTTTACCATCGGCAATTTAACCCCTCAACGCATCGCCTTCGTTCTGCACCTGAAATAAAGGACAGATCACAGGTTAGGAAGACAACATAAAAAGAGGCTCACACTTGAACTTTTGAATCTTCATACTTACGGCGTATCGCTCAGAAAAGTCAAGTGGATTTTGCCAGCGCCATTCTGAAAACCAGTGAAGTAACTGGACGAACGCGTGCCCCTGCACCAGAAGCAGGATGGAGAGTTCATCCTTCCAAACCATAAGGTGAGCTTAAACCGGGGGTTTTGGAGGAAGTCAGAGAAGAACGAAGGGGGAAAGGGGGGAGCAAGCACACTATTCTGCAGACAGTTAATCCCCTTTCTCATCTGCAGAAGGATATTCCTACGGGCCAGACAAGCAAGATTTGGGGGTCCTGTTCAATCGGTGGTCTGAGTTCTGCGCATCACGCTTGAAGAGGCCTCAGCAACCCAGACTAGACCAGCGCCTCCGTGGGAGCCAGGTGAGCGTTACAGAACGCGAAGCCTTCCTACAAATTCCCACCCAGGCGCTATGGAAACTTCTGAGACTGACCAGTTGGCCCAACTACTGGGGGAATTACGGGCCGAAGTACACGCCGCTCGTCAAGAGACTAATGCTCTCAGGAGGGAAGTGATTGTAACAAAGGAAAGAGCTGATGACCTAGCTAGACAGCTTTTGCAAGGTCAAGCTGGACAAACTCCTTTACCCGGTTCCGGGGGGAACCCCGCTCCTGTGCTTTCCAGTAACCCGGTACAGATTAATCTACCTGGAAACATGCCGCTGGCCCCACCCGAACGCTTTGCTGGGGACCCCAAACGATTCGCTGTATTCATGAATCAGTGTCGTTTGTATTTCCTATGCAGACCTGGGGCCTTCCCTAATGACCAGACCAAGGTAGCCTTTGTATTGTCATATCTCAGCGGCAGTGCTGCCGATTGGTCAGTTCTACTGGTAACTCAAGATGACCCGATTCTTCGTGATTTTCAAGGATTTCAAGCAAGCATGGAAAGGTTATTTGCTCGTCACTCCCAGGGGCAAGCTCTGGATGACGAACTTCCATCTCTGCGACAGGGCAATCAAGACCTCCTATCCTACATTGCAACCTTTAATAGACTAATTGTGGAAACTGGGTGGCCAGAGGATAAAAGAATCACGTTATTTTATCGAGGTCTACGCGGAGAACTTAAAGATGTCCTGGCCCAAGTTGTAAATCCGCCCCAAGAATGCTCAGAATATATAGACTTAGTGGTCCAATTGGATCACAGACTGCAAAACAGAAAAGCAGATCGGTCCAAGTTTGAGACCCGGGTGTTGTTCAAGACCCACGCTAACCTCAAGGGGGCTGAAGCCTCTGGGCCAATGCAAATCAGAGGGGTTAAAGGACCTCTAACTCAAAAGGAACGTGAAAGAAGACGGCAAATGCAATTATGTCTTTATTGTGGGTCCTCTGGACACTTTCTATGAGATTGCCCGGCAAAGCCGCCCAAGAAGGTGGTAGGAGCCGCTGATAAAATCCATGAAAACTCTGTATCGGGAAACGACCACACCCGACAAGCGTAGGGGTCCGCTTGCCGAGCTTGAAAACGAACTCTCAGACCTCGCATTTCATTGTGCCAATGGTCCTCGTAGATCCGGAACAGCCTAAGCGGTTGCATGCAATAAAGGCATATATCGATAGTGGGGCTATAGGAAACTATGTGGTTCGTGAATTGGTCTCCAGGATTAACCTCCCTCTGCGTCCTAAAACCAGCAAAGATGTCATCACCACAGTTGATGGAACCGAAATTGCCTCTGGACCGGTAACACATTCCATAGCTGAGGTGACACTTGTAGGTCCGGACGGCCATCGGGAGGCAGTTGTGTTTGATGTAATCAAGGCTCCAGAGTTTCAGGTTATTCTCGGAATCCCTTGGTTAGAGACACATAATCCTCGAATTGATTGGCGAGCGAAGAGAATAACCTTCCCGGATTGTGCACAAACCTGCTACCCAGAAAATCTGAAGATCAGTCTAGCATCAGTAACCTCTGTCTCCATGCAACTACCTCCGGAATACCAAGACTTTCAGGACGTCTTCCAAAAGGAACAGGCCAACACGTTACCTCCTCACAGATTGTACGATTGCCAAATCGATCTGGTGCCCGGTGCACAACCCCCTTGTAGCAGGATTTATGCCCTTACTGAACCGGAGAATTTGCATTTGAGACAATATTTAGATCAATACCTAGCCAATGGTTTCATTCGCCCGTCAAAGTCTCCGGCATCCTCGGCTTTGTTCTTCGTGCCAAAAAAAGAAGGCGACCTTAGAACTTGTATCGATTACCGCTCATTGAACCAGATAACTGTTAAAAATCGTTACCCTCTGCCTTTGATCCCTGAACTCCTTGACCAGGTGAAGGACGCTTGCGTATACACCAAGTTCGATCTCCGGGGGGCTTATCATCTGGTACGAGTAAAAGAAGGCGACGAATGGAAAATGGCCTTCCGTACAAAATATGGACTATTCGAATACCACTTGATGCCTTTCGGGTTGTGCAATGCGCCTGCTGCCTTCCAATTCTTCATGAACGATGTCCTTCAGGAACTCATCGATGTCTGTGTTGTCGTGTATATCGATCACATTCTGGTGTACTCCTCTTCGGAATCAGATCACAGAAAACATGCCAGGGCCGTCCTAGAGAAATTGCGCCAGCACAAACTGTTTGCAAAGCTGGAAAAATGCGTTTTCCATACCACCGAGGTTGAGTTTCTTGGATTCATCCTGACACCTAAAGGGGTCCAAATGGACTCACGGAAAGTGGATGCCATCCTCAAATGGCCATCACCTAGTTCGGTGAAAGGTGTCCAAAGCATGCTTGGTTTTGCCAATTTTTATCGCAGGTTTATCCCGGAATTTTCACGTGTGGTGCAACCCATCACTGCACTCTTGCAGAAAAATAAACGTTTTGAATGGACCGACGAAGCTGAACAGGCCTTTCAGGAATTGAAAGCTAAATTTACGTCCGCACCGATTTTGAAACACCCGCGTCCCGATCTCCCATATATAGTCGAAACCGACGCGTCCAACTTAACCATGGGAGCTGTCCTGTCTCAGAGAGACCCCGAAACCAACCAACTGCACCCCGTAGCATTTTGGTCCAGAAAGTTCTCGCCGCCGGAGATAAATTATGCAATCACCGATAAGGAATTATTAGCCATTAAGTCCGCCTTTAAGGCTTGGCAGCATTATCTTCTTGGCGCCAGGCATACCATCACCGTGATCACTGATCACCGAAATTTACAATATTTAAAAACTGCCAAGGCTCAGTCTTCACGACAGCTCCGATGGGCTTTGTTCTTTGCTGAGTTCGATTTTGTAATCACTTACCGTCCCGGCTGTAAGAATGGCAAAGCGGACGCGCTATCTCGAATTGGAATGGGAGAAATGGACACAAACTCAGAACCTGTGCCGATAATTCCTGAACAAAGAATTTTGGGGATAACCACTTTACAAACCCTTGAAGACATTCAAGCACGGGTAAAACAATTCCTGGACTCTTCAGCCTTGCAGGATTGGATCAAAAGCGGGTCTTACTTTTCAGTCAACGATGGCTTACCTTACTTCCAAAGACGCTTATTTTTGCCAGAAAAGGAATTGCAAGAACTGGTTATTTCCCGTCATCATGATACTCTGATGGAAGGACATCCTGGCATTGCCAAAACAGAGGAAAAAATTAAACGACAATTCTGGTGGCCTTCCTGGCGAAAGGATATTAAATCTTTCGTGATGTCCTGTGGAGTTTGCGCCCAAAACAAAGGTCAAAAAACAAAACCCGCCGGTCTTCTTCAACCCTTAGACATTCCACCAGCACCTTGGCACACCTTGTCACTAGATTTTATCACTGACCTGCCCTCTTGTAATGGATACAATACTATTCTGGTTGTGGTGGATTTATTTTGCAAGATGGCCCATTTTATCCCGTTGAAAGGATTACCTTCAGCTTTTGTTCTTGCCAAGGAATTCCTCGAAAATATCATCCGTTTGCATGGATTCCCGTCCATACTAGTCTCCGATCGGGGAAGCCAGTTTATTTCTCATTTTTGGAAAGTGTTGTCAACTGGCACAAATCGACGTAAGACTCTCAACCAGCCACCACCCACAGACCGATGGTCAGACGGAGAGAACGAACCAGACCCTTGAACAATATCTACGATGTATGTTGCACCAATAGGAGGGTAATTGGAAGGATATTTTATGGGTGGCTGAATATGCATACAATAACTCGATACACTCTGGAACTGGTCAGAGCCCCTTTTATACCCTATATGGACATCACCCTCGTACTTCAGACTTGGACTCACCTTTGAGGCTTGAAATGCCCGCAGTGGACCATTTGCATTCTACGATTATTCAAGCCTTCAAGGATGCAACTGCACACTTACAACATGCGAAAGGGAAATACAAAAAGAATGCGGATCTGCATCGAAGAGAGGCGCCTCCATACCAAATAGGGGATCAAGTATGGTTGGCTACCAAACACTTATCGCTCAAGGGACCTCAGACTTTTAATCCAAGGTATTTAGGCCCTTACTCGATCAAAGCTATAATTAACCCAGTGGCAGTCAAGCTAGATCTACCAGCTAACATGCAGATTCACCCCGTTTTTCATGTGTCACTTTTGAAACCAGTGCAACCAGGAACCAGATTAATAAAGCCACCAGAACCAATCCAGATAGATGGGGAGCCTGAATTCGAGGTGAAGAACATTTTGGATTCTAAGATCTCAAAATCAAAACTTTTCTATCTAATTGATTGGAAGGGGTACGGGCCTCAGGAAAGGTCTTGGGAACCCAGCGACCACGTACATGCACCTCGGCTAGTAAAAAGGTTCCATCGGAATTTCCCAAACAAACCGAAACCTCCAGAGGGAACGACCTTGGGAGGGGCCTTGGGGGGGAGTGCTGTCATGATGCCTACCCCCGGAGCACCAGGCCAGGCCCAGCACCCCCGGGAGCAGGCATCATGCCCCCGGGTAAAAGCCCAGCGGCCCCTTATAGGGGCTTTTTGGACTCTGTCCTGGCGCATTTGGCGCCAGGCTCATGTTGGACATCAGTCCTGGCGCCATAGGCGCCAGGCTCATAAAGGAAAGTGTTTGGTGCACTTACCTGATGCAGACCATGCTGCATACTCACCTGATGCAGACCATGCTGCATGAAGACCCAAGCCAAATGAGGCTTATGAGGGACTATTTTACTGAAGGGACTATGTTGTTACTTGGGTGGGGCTGTGGAAGAATACTTACCTAGGACTTCTTCCAAGGCTATTTAAGCCACGGCCGGACAGGCACACGTGCTTCCCGTTGTTCTGCATCCCAGCAGCTGAACGCTCACCGTGTCTGCTCCTGCACCTGGACTCCAGCCACGCCCGCCTCGAACCTGAGAAGGGAAGAGAAAGGTGAAAACCAAGAACTTATTCAAACTTCTTACCTGCATCCGGAATCTTCACGCCAGCATTCTTGAAGAAAGACTTCCATTTAAAAGCATCGCGTTGCTCGCTGCAGCGCCGCGCTTCACTCACCTGTCCTCGAGACATCTCCCGGCTCCATCGCGGCTGTCAGCACCGGTCGCCACATCTCTGCACCTCGGGGTGAGAAGAAGAGACAAAAGGTGAGCAGAGGGAACACAGGAGGAAAGCCGAATTTTCAGCCATAATACTTACCGGCTTTTCTTGGTGAACCATTCCACATTTCGGGTCGGCGCCGCTTCGTTGGCAGGTACCGCACCCCGGCCCCTATGGGGAAAGGACAAAAGACATTACTCGGGAATTATAAAGACATTTAGAGGGGTCGCCCTCATCACTAACTCACCTGATTTTACCATCGGCAATTTAACCCCTCAACGCATCGCCTTCGTTCTGCACCTGAAATAAAGGACAGATCACAGGTTAGGAAGACAACATAAAAAGAGGCTCACACTAGAACTTTTGAATCTTCATACTTACGGCGTATCGCTCAGAAAAGTCAAGTGGATTTTGCCAGCGCCTTCTGAAAAACAGTGAAGTAACTGGACAAACGCGCGCCCCTGCACCAGAAGCAGGATGGAGAGTTCATCCTTCCAAACCATAAGGTGAGCTTAAACCGGGGGTTTTGGAGGAAGTCAGAGAAGAACGAAGGGGGAAAGGGGGGAGCAAGCACACTATTCTGCAGACAGTTAATCCCCTTTCTCATCTGCAGAAGGATATTCCTACGGGCCAGTCAAGCAAGATTTGGGGGTCCTGTTCAATCGGTGGTCCGAGTTCTGCGCATCATGCTTGAAGAGGCCACAGCAACCCAGACTAGACCAGCACCTCCGTGGGAGCCAGGTGAGCGTTACATCTTCCTCCTCTGTGGAGACCACCAACCTGGATGTCTCCACACCATCTTCCGCCATTGCAACCCCCTGTGGGGGCTCACCCGGCCCTTCTGCCACAGCCGTAGTGGCAGACGCGGTACCAGCCCCCTCGCTCCCGGATGATGGCAAGTCCTGGGAGGGTGGCTGGGCCTTGCGTCGCCACCCAGTGGAGGCATCCCCGCCGATTGGCTCCACAGCGCCGTCTCCGCCCTCTTTTTCACTTGATGCTGCGTAGAGGGAGACATAGAACACAAGCATCAGGGTACAGTACAATATTCCCCTAGACAGGAAGCAATAACACATGAGTGGCAGTGTCAAACGTCACTTCCATCCTGTCCCTCCACAACACATGGGTGAATGCACGCAACACACATGCAGAAACAGGCACAGCGCCTGCAATCAACATCAGCATCCATGTACAAGGGCCTCTATTAACCAAAATGTTGCCTTCAAACTCACATGCATCATGGCTCACACAGATCCCATGCACACACATCACCGGAGGGTCATGCATCATGGCTTGTACACCACAGACACAGTGGATAGACACAGTGCATACAACGGTGACCGCACTGCATGAGTGAATGTACACATCATCACGGACATGTGTCATGCATCCATGGCATTTCAAAGTCACACACACACTTCTCAGACACACACACATGTGCACCATACATGTACATGACAGCAGCACCCATCCCTCACACCCCCTCCATGTCCAATAACAGACACTGGCATGCTTTCATGTGTGCATTTGGCATACAGCTCCCCATGTTGCATTGTAGCACATGCACCAACCATGTGGTTCACACATTACTGGTATCACATGCATGACCATGATGTCCCTGCACACACACATCCATACATGGCCTATGTCACACATACAGGCAAGTATCAGACCACCAGTACACTGCAACATGCCCTTTCTCACACACCAATGCTTGGACACTTACCGCTCAACTCCAGACGGGTCTTCCTCCGAAGGATCTGGGCGTGGAGCGCTGGGCATATGCTTTCCAGGACCCTCATCTGGATGTCTGTAACGCTCACCTGGCTCCCACGGAGGCGCTGGTCTGGTCTGGGTTGCTGTGGCCTCTTCAAGCGTGATGCGCAGAACTCGAAACACCGATTGAACAGGACCCCCAAAGCTTGCTTGTCTGGCTCGTAGGAATATCCTTCTGTAGATGAGAGAGGGGATTAACAGTCTGCAGGATAATGTGTTTGCTCCCCCCTTTTCTCCCTTCGTTCTTCTCTAGCTTCCTCCAAAACCCCCGGTTTAAGCTCATCTTATGGTTTGGAAGGATGAACTTTCCATCCTGCTTCTGGTGCAGGGGCGCTCGTCCGTCCAGTACTTCACTGGTTTTCTGAGTGGCGCTGGCAAAATCCACTTGACTTTTCTGAGCGATGCACCGTAAGTATGAAGATTCAAAAGTTCAAGTGTGAGTCTCTTTTATGCTGTTCTCCTAACCTGTGATCTGTCCCTTTATTCCAGGGGCAGAAGGAAGGCGAGGCGTTGAAGGGTTAAATTGCCGATGGTAAGTTCAGGTTAGTTAGTGATGAGGGCGATCCCTCTAAATGTCTTTATAATTCCCCCAATAATGTCTTTTGTCCTTTCCCCATAGGGGCCGGGGTGCGGTACCTGCCAACGAAGCGGCGCCGACCCGAAATGTGGAATGGTTCACCAAGAAAAGCCGGGTAAGTATTGTGGCTGAAAATTAGGCTTTCCTCCTGTGTACCTTCTGCTCACCTTTTGTCTCTTCTTCTCTCCTTTAGGCACAGAGATGTGGCGACCGGTGCTGAGAGCCACGATGGAGCCGGGCGGCGTCTCGGGAACAGGTGAGTGAAGCGCGGCGCTGCAGCGAGCAACGCGGTGCTTTTAAATGGAAGCCTTTCTTCAGGAATGCTGGCGTGAAGATTCCGGATGCAGGTAAGAAGTATGAATAAGTTCTTGGTTTTCACCTTTCTCTTCTCTTCTTTCCTTACAGGTGTTCCAGGTTCGAGGCGGGCGTGGCTGGAGTCCAGGTGCCGGAGCAGACACGTTGAGCGTTCAGCTGCTGGGATGCAGAACAACGCGAAGCGTGAGCTGCTGTCTGGGCGTGGCTTAAATAGCTCCCAAAGTAGTTCCAGGTAAGTATCCTTCCCTGGCCACGCCCGAGTGGAAAAATAGTCCCCAATAAAAAATAGTCCCTTTCAGGTCTCAGGGAGGCCTGAATCTTGCAGCATGGTCTGCATCAGGTAAGTGCACAAAACACCTTTCTTTATGAGCCTGGCGCCTATGGCGCCAGGACTGATGTCCAACATGAGCCTGGCACCAAAGGCGCCAGGACAGAGTCCAAAGAGCCCCTATAAGGGGCCGCTGGGCTTTTATCCGGGGGCATGATGCCTGCACCCGGGGTTGCTGGGCCTGGCCTGGTGCTCCGGGGGTAGGCATCATGACAGCACTCCCCCCCAAGGCCCCTCCCAAGGTCGTTCCTCCGGAGGTTTCGGTTTGTTTGGGAAATTCTGATGAAACCTTTTTACCAGTCGAGGTGCATGTACGTGGTCGCTGGGTTCCCAAGACCTCTCCTGAGGCCCGTACCCCTTCCAATCAATTAGATAGAAAAGTTTTGATTTTGAGATCTTGGAATCCAAAATGTTCTTCACTTCAAATTCAGGCTCCCCATCTACCTGGATTGGTTCTGGTGGCTTTATTAATCTGGTTCCTGGTTGCACTGGTTTCAAAAGTGATACATGAAAAACGGGATGAATCCGCATGTTAGCCGGTAGCTCAAGCTTGACTGCCACTTGGTTAATTATAGCTTTGATCGAGTAAGGGCCTAAATACCTTGGATTAAAAGTTTGAGGTCCCTTGAGCGATAAGTGTTTGGTAGCCAACCTAACTTGATCCCCTATTTGGTATGGAGGCGCCTCCCTTCGATGCAGATCCACATTCTTTTTGTATTTCCCTTTCGCATGTTGTAAATGCGCAGTTGCATCCTTGAAAGCTTGAGTAATCGTAGAATGCAAATGATCCACTGCGGGCATTTCAAGGCTCAGAGGTGAGTCCAAATCTGAAGTACGAGGGTGATGTCCATATAGGGTATAAAAGGGGCTCTGACCAGTTCCAGAGTGTATCGAGTTATTGTATGCATATTCAACCACCCATAAAATATCCTTCCAATTACTCTCCGATTGGTGCAACATACATCGTAAGTATTGTTCAAGGGTCTGGTTCGTTCTCTCCGTCTGACCATCAGTCTGTGGGTGGTGGCTGGTTGAGAGTCTTACGTCGATCTGTGCCAGTTGGCAACACTTTTTCCAAAAATGAGAAATAAACTGGCTTCCCCTATCGGAGACTAGTATGGACGGGAATCCATGCAAACGGATGATATTTTCGAGGAATTCCTTGGCAAGAACAAAAGCTGAAGGTAATCCTTTCAACGGAATAAAATGGGCCATCTTGGAAAACAAATCTACCACAACCAGAATAGTATTGTATCCATTACAAGAGGGTAGGTCCGTGATAAAATCTAGGGACAAGGTGTTCCAAGGTGCTGGTGGAATGTCTAAGGGCTGAAGAAGACCGGCGGGTTTTGTTTTTTGACCTTTGTTTTGGGCGCAAACTTCACAGGACATCACGAAAGATTTAATATCCTTTTGCCAGGAAGGCCACCAGAATTGTCGTTTAATTTTTTACTCTGTTTTGGCAATGCCAGGATGTCCTTCCATCAGGGTATCATGATGACGGGAAATAACCAATTCTTGAAATTCCTTTTCTGGTAAAAATAAGCGTCCTTGGAAGTAAGGTAAGCCATCATTGACTGAAAAGTAAGACCCCCTTTTGATCCAATCCTGCAAGGCTGAAGGGTCCAGGAATTGTTTTACCCGTGCTTGAATGTCTTCAAGGGTCTGTAAAGTGGTTATCCCCAAAATTCTTTGTTCGGGAATTATCGACACAGGTTCTGAGTTTGTGTCTATTTCTCCCATTCCAATTCGAGATAGTGCGTCCGCTTTGCCATTCTTACAGCCGGGGCGGTAAGTAATTACAAAATCGAACTCAGCAAACAACAAAGCCCATCAGAGCTGTCGTGACGATTGAGCCTTGGCGGTTTTTAAATATTGTAAATTTCGATGATCAGTGATCACGATGATGGTATGCCTGGCGCCAAGAAGATAATGCTGCCAAGCCTTAAAGGCGGACTTAATGGCTAATAATTCCTTATCGGTGATTGCATAATTTATTTCCGGCGGCGAGAACTTTCTGGACCAAAATGCTACAGGGTGCAGTTGGTTGGTTTCAGGGTCTCTCTGAGACAGGATAACTCCCATGGCTAAGCTGGACGCGTCGGTTTCGACTATATATGGGAGGTCAGGACGCGGGTGCTTCAAAATGGGTGCGGACGTAAATTTAGCTTTCAATTCCTGAAAGGCCTGTTCGGCTTCCTCGGACCATTCAAAACGTTTATTTTTCCGCAAGAGTGCAGTGATGGGTTGTACCACACGTGAAAATTCCGGGATGAACCTGCGATAAAAATTGGCAAAACCAAGCATGCTTTGGACACCTTTCACCAAATTAGGTTATGGCCATTTGAGGATGGCATCCACTTTCCGTGAGTCCATTCGGACCCCTTTAGGTGTCAGGATGAATCCCAGAAACTCAACCTCGGTGGTATGGAAAACGCATTTTTCCAGCTTTGCAAACAGTTTGTGCTGGCGCAATTTCTCTAGGACGGCCCTGACATGCTTTCTATGATCAGATTCCGAAGAGGAGTACACCAGAATGTCATCGATATACACGACGACACAGACATCGATAGTTCCCGAAGGACATCGTTCATGAAGAATTGGAAGGCAGCAGGCGCGTTGCACAACCCGAAAGGCATCACCTGGTATTCGAATAGTCCATATTTTGTACGGAAGGCCGTTTTCCATTCGTCGCCTTCTTTTACTCGTACCAGATGATAAGCCCCCCGGAGATCTAACTTGGTGTATACACAAGCGTCCTTCACCTGGTCAAGGAGTTCAGGGATCAGAGGCAGAGGATAACGATTTTTAACAGTTATCTGGTTCAATGCGCGGTAATCGATACAGGTCCTAAGGTCGCCTTCTTTTTTGGGCACGAAGAACAAAGCCGAGGATGCCGGAGACTTTGACGGGCGAATGAAACCATTGGCTAGGTATTGATCTAAATATTGTCTCAAATGCAGATTCTCCGGTTCAGTAAGGGCATAAATCCTGCTACAAGGGGGTTGTGCACCGGGCACCAGATCGATTTGGCAATCGTACGATCTGTGGGGAGGTAATGTGTTGGCCTGTTCCTTTTGGAAGACGTCCTGAAAGTCTTGGTATTCCGGAGGTAGTTGCGTGGAGACAGAGGTTACTGATGCTAGATTAATCTTCAGATTTTCTGGGTAGCAGGTTTGTGCACAATTCGGGAAGGTGATTCTCTTCGCTCGCCAATCAATTCGAGGATTATGTGTCTCTAACCAAGGGATTCCGAGAATAACCTGAAACTGTGGAGTCTTGATTACATCAAACACAACTGCCTCCCGATGGTCTTCCGGACCTACAAGTGTCACCTCAGCTGTGGAATGTGTTACCGGTCCAGAGGCAATTTCAATTCCATCAACTGTGGTGATGACATCTTTGCTGGTTTTAAGACGCAGAGGGAGGTTAATCCTAGAGACCAATTCGCAATCCACATAGTTTCCTATAGCCCCACTATCGATGTATGCCTTTATCGCATGCAACCGCTTAGACTGTCCCGGATCTACGAGGACCATTGGCACAATGAAATGCGATTTCTGAGAGTTAGTTTTCAAGCTTGGCAAGCGGACCCCTACGCTAGTCGGGCTTGGTCGTTTCATGATACAAAGTTTTCATGGATTTTATCAGCGGCTCCTACCACCTTCTTGGGTTGCTTTGCCGGGCAATCTCATAGAAAGTGTCCAGAGGACCCACAATAAAGACATAATTGCATCTGCCATCTTCTTTCACGTTCCTTTTGAGTTAAAGGTCCTTTAACCCCTCTGATTTGCATAGGTTCAGAGGCATCAGCCCCCTTGAGGTTAGCGTGGGTCTTGGCCAACACCCGGGTCTCAAACTTGGACCGATCTGCTTTTCTGTTTTGCAGTCTCTGATCCAATTAGACCACTAAGTCTATATATTCTGTGCATTCTTGAGGCGGATTTACAACTTGGGCCAGGACATCTTTAAGTTCTCCGCGTAGCCCTCGATAAAATAACGTGATTCTTTTATCCTCTGGCCACCCAGTTTCTACAATTAGTCTATTAAAGGTTGCATTGTAGGATAGGAGGTCTTGATTGCCCTGTCGCAGAGATAGAAGTTCGTCATCCAGAGCCTGCCCCTGGGAGTGTCGAGCAAATAACCTTTCCATGCTTGCTTGAAATCCCTGAAAATCACGAAGAATCGGGTCATCTTGAGTTACCAGTGGAACTGACCAGTCGGCAGCAGTGCCGCTGAGATATGACAATACAAAGGCTACCTTGGTCTGGTCATTAGGGAAGGCCCCAGGTCTGCATAGGAAGTGCAAACGACACTGATTCATGAATACGGCGAATCGTTTGGGGTCCCCAGCATAGCGTTCAGGTGGGGCCAGCGGCATGTTTCCAGGTAGATTAATCTGCACCGGGTTACTGGAAACCACAGGAGCCGGGTCCCCCCCGGAACCGGGTAAAGGAGTTTGTCCAGCTTGACCTTGCAAAAGCTGTCTAGCCAGGTCATCAGCTCTTTCCTTTGTTACGATCACTTCCCTTATGAGAGCATTAGTCTCTTGACGAGCGGCGTGTACTTCGTCCCGTAATTCCCCCAGTAGTTGGGCCAACTGGTCAGTCTCAGAAGTTTCCATAGCGCCTGGGTGGGAATTTGTAGGAAGGCTTCGCGTTCTGTAATGCTCACCTGGCTCCCACGGAGGCGCTGGTCTGGTCTGGGTTGCTGTGGCCTCTTCAAGCGTGATGCGCAGAACTAGAAACACCGATTGAACAGGACCCCCAAAGCTTGCTTGTCTGGCTCGTAGGAATATCCTTCTGCAGATGAGAGAGGGGATTAACAGTCTGCAGGATAGTGTGTTTGCTCCCCCCTTTTCTCCTTTCGTTCTTCTCTAGCTTCCTCCAAAACCCCCGGTTTAAGCTCACCTTATGGTTTGGAAGGATGAACTTTCCATCCTGCTTCTGGTGCAGGGGTGCGCGTCCGTCCAGTTACTTCACTGGTTTTCTGAGTGACGCTGGCAAAATCCACTTGACTTTTCTGAGCGATGCACCGTAAGTATGAAGATTCAAAAGTTCAAGTGTGAGTCTCTTTTATGCTGTTCTCCTAACCTGTGATCTGTCCCTTTATTCCAGGGGCAGAAGGAAGGCGAGGCGTTGAAGGGTTAAATTGCCGATGGTAAATTCAGATTAGTTAGTGATGAGGGCGATCCCTCTAAATGTCTTTATAATTCCCCCAATAATGTCTTTTGTCCTTTCCCCATAGGGGCCGGGGTGCGGTACCTGCCAACGAAGCGGCGCCGACCCGAAATGTGGAATGGTTCACCAAGAAAAGCCGGGTAAGTATTGTGGCTGAAAATTAGGCTTTCCTCCAGTTTACCTTCTGCTCAGCTTTTGTCTCTTCTTCTCTCCTTTAGGCACAGAGATGTGGCGACCGGTGCTGAGAGCCGCGATGGAGCCGGGCGGCGTCTCGGGAACAGGTGAGTGAAGCGCGGCGCTGCAGCGAGCAACGCGGTGCTTTTAAATGGAAGTCTTTCTTCAGGAATGCTGGCGTGAAGATTCCGGATGCAGGTAAGAAGTATGAATAAGTTCTTGGTTTTCACCTTTCTCTTCTTTCCTTACAGGTGTTCCAGGTTCGAGGCGGGCGTGGCTGGAGTCCAGGTGCAGGAGCAGACACAGTGAGCGTTCAGCTGCTGGGATGCAGAACAACGCGAAGCGTGAGCTGCTGTCTGGGCGTGGCTTAAATAGCCCGCAAAGTAGTTCCAGGTAAGTATCCTTCCCTGGCCACGCCCGAGTGGAAAAATAGTCCCCAAGAAAAAATAGTCCCTTTCAGGTCTCAGGGAGGCCTGAATCTTGCAGCATGGTCTGCATCAGGTAAGTGCACAAAACACCTTCCTTTATGAGCCTGGCGCCTATGGCGCCAGGACTGATGTCCAACATGAGCCTGGCGCCAAAGGCGCCAGGACAGAGTCCAAAGAGCCCATATAAGGGGCCGCTGGGCTTTTACCCGGGGGCGTGATGCCTGCACCCGGGGTTGCTGGGCCTGGCCTGGTTCTCCGGAGGTAGGCATCATGACAATGTCACTCATGCTGACCCGGCCCCCCTCCGTGAGGCTCTGGGCCTTGTAGAGGGTCCTGAAGTCCTCCCAGCGCTTCTTGACGTGCTTGATGTTGCGGGTTGCCACCCCCTCCGCGTTGATGGCAACCACTACTTCGTCCCAGATCCTCTCCCGTCCTTCCTTGTTGGCGCGTGATGTTCCGAAGAGGGCATCAAAATGCCCCAGGACATGCTCCACCAGGACACCAACTTCCTTCACACTGAACACACTGAAGCTAGTGGCCCTCTGCCTCTCTGGCTGTGGGTCGCCAGTGGTCTCAGATGGTGTTTGCCCCGACATGGCAACCCCCGAGGCAGGCGTGGGTGGGCAACTGGGTCCTGGGGCTGAGCTGTGGAGCGATGGTATCCCATTCGGGAGTCTTCTGTTCCAGCAGGGGTGGACACAGCAACTGGAACCCTGGCTGACGTGCAGGCACCAAATAGCAGGGCACGTGGGCAGCAGGCAGGCAGGCAGCAGCAGATGGCAGGTGGGAGCGTGCTCAGGGCTCTGGGGGGCAGTAATTCAGCCTTCTGGGCAGGAGCGTGGTCTTCCGTGTGTTGTTGAGTGGCCAGCTTGATACGGAGTGATTTGGCACGTGAAAATCTTGCACGTCTGCGTGTAATTCGAGGAAAGGCCCTTAGCGCGTAAGCACATCTGTAACGTTACGTGCGCTGGTGTTTCCCTCATGACGTGGGCATAGTGGTTCATGGCGCATGAAAAAACTGCACGTCCGCGTGTGAATGCGGGTAATCCGAGGAAAGCGCCTACGCGTCTGTGACGTGACGTGCGCGGGCGTTTCTATCAACACGGGTGGATGTTCATCGTACAGGTCCAAAAACTGCACGTCCGAGTGTCAGCTCGTGTAATTGGAGGAAAGGGCCCTAGCGCGTACACGCGTAAGTGACGTTGCACGTGTGGGCCAGTTTAAAAGGTACGTGTAGGACCCCATTTCCTTGTACGTGCTTTTCGTGGAGAACGAGTGGGTGAATTCTGTACTTCTTGTCGGTTCACACGCGATTACTTCACAGCGTTTCAAGTTCGTACTCCCTGTTACCTCTGACAGCGTTCATTTTTTTTGTTGGGCCTGTTTCCTCAAACAGCGTTCACTTCTTCTTTTGTCCTGTATCCTCAGACAGCGTACAATTCTTCTTTTGGCCGGGGTGTTGCCAACGCGCACATGCGCGTCTTTTTCACGTTCTTTTTCCAGGCAGACTATGAGTCGCGCACGTATTTACCAACTGTGCTTGCCCCGTGTGTCGCGCACCCCTTCCGAGGTCAATGTAGACTGCGTGTAACACGCGTACGCTTATTTTTGTGTTCCTGGGTGCCACAGCGTAGTGCGGGTTCATTTTTCCACGCACGTGGTCTACGAGGGGTTGCGTGCACGTTATTTTTTGTTTTCGGGGTGCCTGTGCGTTGCGTGACCCGTCATCTTCCGCCAGGGGTCACAGACAGCCTTGCTAGAGCATTAGGGTACAAAATCCATCTAGTACCCTACCCCTTTCACCCCCAATTGCCCAGGACAATCGTTTACTGCTACTCCCATACGCACAACAACATCAGTGCCATGGTTGGGAGGCGACCAAGCAGTAAGGGAGGAAAAGGTGGCCGACCTCCAAAAGGTGGGCGTGGTGGGCACAGTAGGTGATGTGGCCAGGATTTGCAGGGTGCTCCTAGACCCCCATGTGTGGAGGAGCAATCAGGGACGCCCATGCCCCCCGCCCCCATGGTTGTGGGAAACGTAGCTGACACCATCCCAGATCAGCCCTTGTTGGACCGCCTCTTGTGGCACCTGAACCGGTACAGGATGACTCCCAGGCTGACTTCCAGGTCAGCAAGTCTATGCCACGTGTGGCGGTGCAAGTTGTTGTCACCAGGCCACGTGGATCTGGGGCAGCTATGTCATCTGCTGTCCCAAGAAGGCAGGGTGGGGGGCTGCAGGGGCAGCTGCAGCTCAATCAACCCCAGCTCTGAGTCTCCCAGCCGGGACAGTGTCGGTCCCGGTCCATCAAACCGACGTTGCCCCTGCCAACATCACCCTGCAGCCAATGCCTGCACCATGACCTATGGTCATTGTGCATTCCATTCACACACTCCTGGTACCCAGTCCGCCGGCGCTTGTGCCCTTACTGCCCAGAGCGGCGTAAGCCACTCAGGATCCGCACCACCTTTGAAAAAGAGGAAGAAGGGTGCTCTGGCACTACAGGCTGAGACCCCAGACACGGCTACACACTCCGGCACGTCAAGGAAGCCTAGCTTTAATGACGCCGAACTTGATGTACTAGTGGCCTATGTGTCGGCAAATAGCCGCGAAATGGTGGTGAGTGCAGGGTGCAAGACCACACCTGGTCAACGTAAGGCACACTGGCAGACCATCGCGGACATCATTAGTGCCCTTGGATTTGTGAGGCGCTCAGCTGATGATTTCTACAAGCGCTGGAATGACCTGAAACGCAGAGCAAAGAACAAGCTGGCCTAAAATCATGCTTCTACTCTGGTGACTGGCGGTGGGTCTCCACAAGAGGACAACCAAATCACTGAACATGAGTCTGTTGCTGGAACCTTCGTCACAGAGGAACAGATCCAAGGCGTGGGAGTCAGATTATGACCCATTATCCGGTGAGTGCGCATGCATGTGTGTGTAATCCATGTGTATGTTGTGTGGGTGACGGGTTCTGATTGAATGCCAGGTGAGGGTGTGTGCACCTGAGTGGTATGGGTCACCCATGTGCTTCCTCCAAAACATTCACTGGCCTTGGATTTGGGTATGACAGTATCCCTTCTGCCCACAGTAGCCATTTAGCGCCACATTACTGCAGTTGCCCTTGAACTGTCATCTTGCAACAGCATTGTTCAGAATTTTTCAGTGTTCATTCAGGCCGATTTTTTCAATTCTCCCACTTTTGCAACGCATTTTTCAGCCCTATTGTCACATATGTGACATGCTTCTGTCATTGATTACACCCCACATTGGCCCACATTTGTTACTTTGTTATGTGAATGATTAGACCATTCAGGCTGATTGAGTATTGTCCTGCTCACATTGATTTTTGGTGCCTGTTTGTATGTGGTACTTGATAGTTGTTTCCTGTGATGTTTACGTGACCAACCATTGATGTGTACATCTGCCTACAATCACTGTATTCTTGTACACTGGATGTGTTGCAGTGAGTGGCACATGCGTATTTTGTCACACTATGGGCCTCATTACACGGTAGGCGGTGAGCCATGGTGCTATTAGCGCCATGGCTCATGCCGGTAAAATACCGGCACCGCCTTGGCGGAAAGGGGATTTACCGCCCCATTCCAAGGTTGGAGGGGCGGTAAATCCCCCTTCCGCCATTGCCCTTCCCCATTCCCATTTCTGCCCCATAGGGCTCTATGGGAATGGGGAAGGCGCTAATTACGGCACCGCAATTTTGCGGTGCCGTAATTAGCTCCGAGGTCCCTTAGCGGGTTGGTTTTTAACGCCTGCAAAAAGCAGGCGTTAAAGCACCAACCCGCTAAGGGACCTCGTAGTAAGGCGGTAGGGATTTACCAGTATTTTACCGGTACCGGTAAATCCCTACCGCCATCCGTGTAATGAGGCCCTATATAGCATTGTTCATCTCATCATGTCCATCTCACATGGATGGCTGACAGTACTCGTTCACTGACATATGGCTGTACTTGTCAAATGTACCATGGCTATGCTACATGCCATCTGTGTGCTGGCATGTGTCATGTATGTGTATTGGACATGCCACTCACAGGCTAATGTGTGATGCCAGTGCTACCCATGATGCAGCAAATGTGTTGCTTTTCCATCTTGGTGTCATCAGTGTTTGCTTTTTGCCTCCCCTTCCAACTCAGTGACAGTGCATGCATGCCAGGGTTATAGTCATATGGGACATGTGTAAATCATGTACTGGATCTCTGGCTTGTCAGGCCTATGTGTGTGCTATGGTGCTAATGCCTGTTTCCATTTTTTGTGTTTCATGTTTTTGCAGGTGATGACGCACTTGATGCTGTTGAGGAGATGGTGCAGACCCAGGAGGAATCTCAGGCACGACCGGGCACCAGTGGGGGATGTGGTGTGGTAGTGGGTGAAAACCCAATCTTACTGCAGACCATACTGTCCAGGGGTGCCTCTGGGTGCACCTCCCCAGACCTCTATTCAGGTGCTGAATCGGATGATGAGACTTATGTGCCGTCGCAGGTGAATGTTTCTGGCAGGGATTCTGTTCTGTCCAACCCACCTGCACCAGGGGTAGAACCCTCTATGGGGATGTCAGCGTTGGTAAGTCCGCCTTTGGCGGTTACGGATGCAGGGTCACACTCCACAACATCTCATCCTGTTCCTGGGCCAGCAAATCAGAGGGGGAATGCAGTCCTGCAGCCTCAGGCAGTGCCAGCACAGCAAGGTGCAGATCGCCCTGCCCCGAACAGGTGTGGTGCCCGCTGACGCGGTCGCCGTACGCCACCAGGCAATACTGTATGGGAACCCAACAGGCAGCATCAGTTGAAATGATGGCTCAGGCAATGGAGAGGGTGGCCACTTCCATTATCCCCCCTGAAAGGCAGATGGAGCAACAACAGCAGGCAACAGACTCCATTTGCCGATCACACAGGGAGGACATGTTGGTGTCCAACAGGGATCGACGGGCGGCACTGGAGACTCTGCGGGAAGCCATTTCTATAGAGTCACAGGGCCACAGGGAATCCCTGAGGGTAGAACTCCATAACTTCAGGGAGACGCTTGTTGAACTTGAGGCTTCCACAAATTTGAGGACAGAACAGCAGCTGGAGCGGCTCACACGTTCGCTCTCAGCTGAGCTGCAGGCAACTCGGGAGGCGATCCGGGCATCACGGGAGGCCATGCGTGCAGAAATGCAGGCAACCCGCCAGGTGCTGCATGGGGATCTCCGTACTATCATCCTCCAGAACGAGACCTTCCACACCCGCATGCTTGCTGCCATGGAGGACCATTACAGGGCTTTGCGTGGGCTGCCTCCCATAGCACCACCAGCTCCTGATGCAGCAGCAGAGGGTGATGATAGCGACAGCAGCACTTCTCCCACAGTAGCGTAGCTGTGCAGGCCATGAGCCCATGGAGGTGTTTTTTTTCCGCAACATCCACACAGGTGGGTGTTGGTATGCACCCTGTCCTCGGAACTCCTGTTTTTGTATTGAACACTGCATGGTGTATTGATATGTGCTTGTGCATCCATGTCTTCCTCCTTATCCGCAGGTACCTTCTTTATGTCTTCACAAGGCCGTCTCCTTTGCAGATGCAGTTCATGTTGTATGCAGTACACTGACACATTTGCCTGACAGCAACACTCTGGAGTTGGAAGGGGTCGATGTGTTGGCTTATTGAGGTTGTATGACTTACATTACTTTGAGTTTGCACTGTCATATTTTGGCGATGTTTCATGCTGTGTTGCTGTATTGTGTTGCTGGTAAGTATTTGGTCATGTGTGCTGTTTGTTATTGATTACTGGGAGCATATTTTCTGTAGTCTGTTTCCATTTGGGACAGTGCACTTTGTGACACTTGTGTCATGTGTTGTGCATTCCTTTGTTTGCTTTCACAATGGAGGACATGCCATGGTGTGTTGGGTGGCGGAGATGGGGAGGGGTTGGGTGACATGGCGCTATTTTCATGTTGTATTTTGCAAGGGGTTAGTCATTCATGCAGCATAAATGTGTGTCTTTTTGTGACACAGCATTGGTTGTATTTCGGTAGGTAGGAATGCACACAATGTAACACTTCCAGGTGACCAGTCTCAGGCTGGTATGGTTGTGACAGTTGACTGTCCCTTATGTCATCATCATTGATTGTCAGCTGGTATGTGCCAGGGCTGTGTGCACTCCAAAGGGGTGTGATTTTAGGTGAAGTAATTAGCCACCAGCTGCGTACGGGCTGCCTCACCACGTGCCCTTTCCCCTCCCATGCGCAGCGGCCATGCTTGTGGTTGGGGATGTGGGGGCACCACCATGTCCACCGGCAGGCCCCGGCATGTTGCAATGTTGTGCAGGACATATGCTGCCACTATGATCCTGCACACTACTGGGGGCGGGTATAGCAGCTGCCCACCGGAGCGGTCAAGGGAGCGAAAGCGTGACTTGAGCACTCCGAATGTGCGCTCCACTATGCCCCGGGTTGCAATATGGGCTGTGTTGTATCTTACCTCGGGTGGTGTGGTGGGGTTCCGAATTGGCATCATCATGTGGGTACTCAGAGGGTAGGCACTGTCCCCTGGGGAGGTGATGATGGGTATCATTAGTGGGGTTGTGACATTACTCAGTATCTGACATGCATGCATGGGCAGAGGCATTTATACTCATCAAGCAGCCATGTATCGCCATGCCGCCCAGCTTCTAGGTCCCAGTTAAGGGTTGACATTCTGTAAACAAAACTGTCATGGGTGGACCCTGGATAGTTGGCATATACTGAGGTGATGATTCCCTTGGCATCACATACTACCTGCACGTGATGGAATGCCAGTGCTTGCGGTTTCTGTAGATGTGCTCAGTTGCCCTGGGAGGACGTAGAGCCACATGGGTGCAGTCAATGGCACCTAGCACTTTGGGGAAGTGTGCCACCCCATAAAAATCCTGGATGACAGCCTGCCTTTCTGCAGGTGTTCTGGGCAGGTATATGTGCCTGCGGACTGATGGGCATGCAGTCATGATGGCCAACACCTGGTGCAGGCAGTGTGACTGCGTGGCCTGTGACACCCCCCCCCCCACTATGGCACTTGTCCGCTGAAATGAACCAGTGGCCAAGAAGTGCAGTACATTGAGCACCTTTTCCAAGGGGCTCAGTGCTTGGGAACACAGGGTGGGTGATGTAAGGTCATCATCCCACTCACTCACCAGGTCGAGTATTATGTGAGGTGGAAACCTGAACCTCCCATACACCTGGTCATCAGGCATCCCAAAAAGGCTGGTTCTGGGTGTAAAAATTCTGGCCCTGACTATCCTCCTCCTCCTGCGGTATCCCACGACCACTGCTGCGAGGAACGGTATATTCATCTTAGCGTATGAGCTTGTTTGTTGTTGCGCGCACTTTTATGCTGCGCGGGTCCACGTACGCCTGCTTCCTGCTGGTGTACGTGTTTCCGGATTAGCGTGTCTTTTTTGTTACG
Source organism: Ambystoma mexicanum (assembly GCF_040938575.1). Classification (NCBI taxonomy): domain Eukaryota; kingdom Metazoa; phylum Chordata; class Amphibia; order Caudata; family Ambystomatidae; genus Ambystoma; species Ambystoma mexicanum. Next base: position 623,597,859 of record NC_090941.1, on the reverse strand, counting down.
TGTTGTAGGCGTGCGTGTGGGCGTTCGGCGCATTTGCCTCCTGTACTTCCCCCGTGATGCCCACATTTTCACGTGTTGTTCCCCATTCCGCGTGTTACGTCCCGTGTTATGCCTACTTTTGTTATATGCGCTGCGCTCTGCCTAGCCTAGTGCACGCTGTTTGAAGACGTGTGCGCCAGCGTGTGCCACGCAGGATTTTAGCACACATCCATGGTATTTACACGTGCACAGACTTCCATGAATCACTGTGCGCGGGTTTCGCTGCGATTTTCGCACTTGCGCTGCGATTCGCACTCTTTCGCACGCTTGCGCTGATATTTTCGGCGCACATTAATTCCATGAATCGGCCTGTAAATATATAAAAATTTAGTTTTGCAAGTTTACGCTACTGCCGCTAATGTGGGGAAATGAGTTCCTAAATTAATGTACGGTGTCGAATTACATCCTGAGTTCATACTGGATTATATGAACACCTTAGAGGCTAGCATGGCAGATAGTTTTGAGTACTCCCAACGTAGTACCCACCGTGGCTATGAGGTTCGAGTTGGGGATCAACTAATTGAAAATGAATGGACAGTTGAGATTATTGTTATTATATCGCAAACATTTTTGTGCTATACCGAATACCATGCACAATGATCTCATTAATCAAATGGCTAGTGGGACGGTGAAGGTGTTAAGAGAGTTTATTATGAAACAGAATAGAATACTAGATAATTGTAACCTGACCAAAACAGACCTAACTAATGAACCATCAGAGGTTAAAAATGTTTTATAGTTGTCTGATTGTTGTCTAATAATACCAGCTCTGCATGGGTATGTGAGCTTGCAACACCTTGAAGGCGAGCATAAGAGACTGGGTGAATTAGCTACATACTTAAAATTGTCTACTTGCTGTAAGGTTAGACGTGAATTTATGAGGTTCAGATGGAACCTTTACCCCACCGGGAGAAATATCATTGAGACGAAAAGAAATCACTAAAGAAGAGGCCAAATGCAGATATTGCAAAGATGGGGCAACCCTGGAGGCTGTAGAACACCTACTTGTCTATTGTCCATCGTTGATTGCAAGGATACAAGCACATTTGACCAAATGGTTTGTGAATGGAGATACAATGGATAAGATTGAATTTTCCCATAAGTGCCTGAGAGGTAACATGGTTGGTGCAGTAGTAAACTTTTTGAGATCAGTATGTTTGGACCAGAGTGGGGCGGAGTGCTTGACAGGCAATAAAGTAACCACAGTGCAGCCGTACCCCAGGAGCGGGCAGGAGCCCCCCCCCTCCGCTTCATCATCCGAGGATCAGCAACGGAGAGCAGTGCTCTGCTCACCTGCTCCTACTCCAGCTGATGACTAGGAGCCCCCACCTACCCTGCATACTGCAGCCGACATCACGACTGCTACAGTAGAGCTTCCCGCATCCCTTTTTGCTGTGCGGCGTGCTCCGATGCAGCCCATGTCCAGATCCAGCCCATGATCAGCTGGTAAGGCTTTGCGCTAATCGAGCGCCTCTCTCCAAAATGGCCGACGTCTCTATCGGCACCGCAACGAGGCTCACAACTTGTTACTAAGCAACAAAATAACTTATCCCCCAGAAGGCACCACCGGCAGGCGGAAGCCGGCCATCGGCGGTTAAGGCCAAGAAGGAAATGGCCTGTTCGGCGTCTGTCCCTCCACAGTGCAGCCGGACCCCAGGAGCGGGCAAGAGCCCCCCCTCCGCCTCATCATCCGAGGATCAGCAACGGAGAGCAGTGCCCTGCTCACCTGCTCCTACTCCAGCTGATGACTAGGAGCCCCCACCTACCCTGCATACTGCAGCCGACATCACGACTGCTACAGTAGAGCTTCCCGCATCCCTTTTTGCTGTGCGGCGTGCTCCGATGCAGCCCATGTCCAGATCCAGCCCATGATCAGCTGGTAAGGCTTTGCGCTAATCGAGCGCCTGTCTCCAAAATGGCCGACGTCTCTATCTGCACCACAACGAGGCTCACAACTCGTTACTAAGCAACAAAATAACTTATCCCCCAGAAGGCACCACCGGCAGGCGGAAGCCGGCCATCGGCGGTTAAGGTCAAGAAGGAAAAGGCCTGTTCGGTGTCTGTTCGCTTATGGGAGCGTGGCGTGGCCCCCCCCCTTGCTTTTGGTTAACCACAACAGCACTAAGGAACTTAGCAGTGATATGCCCTGCATTTTGACGCAAGTATCAAACTTTAGTAAGTTAAGTTAGAGTACCTCCTAAGTGTATGTTTCACTATTTTTTCATTGTCTTAAATATCTTCATGTAAGATCATAGCTAACTATTAGCCACTTGTGAGATATTGCTTGACGACCTATGTGCCCATGCGCACATATACTACTGCTCACCACTGTTCTCTTGCACACTCTCTTTGAGACTACTATGGATCATACTCTGGCCTTGATTTCTGCCTGAACTTCGCACACTGCCTAACTGTGTTAACAAATCAAGCTCAAAGCCACTACTTGTGATAAATACGCAATGCATTCTCTTCCTGCCTGACTGTGACCCTCGCATTTAGGTGAAACACTGCCCTAGTTACTCTATGTATTCTAATGTGTTTTTGGCTGCGCTGTGACTCTCGCATTTAGGTGAAATACTGCCCTAGCTACTCTATGTATTCCAATGTGTTTCTGGCTGCGCTGTGACTCTCGCATTTAGGTGAAATACTGCCCTAGCTACTCTATGTATTCCAATGTGTTTCTGGTTGCGCTGTGACTCTCGCATTTAGGTGAAACACTGCCCTAGTTACTCTATGTATTCTAATGTGTTTTTGACTGCGCTGTGACTCTCGCATTTAGGTGAAATACTGCCCTAGCTACTCTATGTATTCCAATGTGTTTCTGGCTGCGCTGTGACTCTCGCATTTAGGTGAAATACTGCCCTAGTTAGCTCATCTGTACTTACGCATTTAGGTGAAACACTGCCCTAGTTAGCTCATCTGTACTTGCCTAGTTTGCCACTACTTGTACTTGCCTAGTTTGCCACTACTTGTACCTGCCAGTTTGCCTGCCTACCTAGGTCCTAGCCTATTTGTACTTGCCTAGATTATCCAACTACCAATATACGGTCTCTTACTAAATTGCTTAGACCTCCCTGCTTCCGAACTGCCATAATTTATATAGTTACACGCCTTTTCACGCAGTATCAGCCTACACCTATAGCCTGAACTTGGACTTGCCTATCTTCAACTCCTCCCTGCCCACGACCATAATGAAAATCACCAAAAACCTAACATTACACCTTGTACTAAGCCTCTTCCACACCATGGCACTTGCATCCGCTGCCTCATACCCTCCTAAGGACAGAAACATGAGACTGAGGGCAAGATTGTCCCGTCTCCATGAACCATCATCCCACCACAACTATAGAGGCTATATCGATCTAGCAAATAAACGTTTGCAATACCTCAAATCTGTCACTATCCACCCTGTCCCCATAACAGCTAACCAGTCACCTTCACAAAGAGTCACCCCTACTAAAAATAAACAACTTCCCTCGACTATACCAACTAGCACCCTATTACTAACTGGGTCACTCATCAATGCTACATCCATGGTAGCCCCCGCTACAGAGATCTCGGACACTTTAACCAATGAGAATTTAGACCTACTGGTCATGACCGAAACATGGCTCCATGAGGCGGCTGGCCCTGCCATCATGCTAGCAATACCTGTAGGCTACCAACTACTAAGAGTCGACAGACCTAACACTAAAGGAGGTGGCCTAGCTATCATCCACAAATCCACCTTACCTATTAGATTAGCTACTACCTTGCTATTTCCATCATGTGAACTCCTTACTGCTAAACTTCACCTCTCTGGTAACCGCACCCTCACCATGTATGTCATCTACAGACCACCTGGACCACTAGGAACCTTTGAAGACGACCTAACTAGTATCTTAACTAATAATACTAAAGACCACGCTCAAATTCTACTACTGGGAGACTTTAACCTGGGCTTTAATGACTGTAATGACAAACACGCCCTATCTGTTGCCTCACTTCTGAATGACTATGCCCTAACACAAAAAGTCTCCTCCCCTACTCATGCCAAAGGCAGGACCCTAGACTGGGTTGCTGATCGGAATTGCAACATTAGCATTACCAACATAATGCCACAAACCTGGACTGACCACTACTTAATTGTATTCAATGCCTCAATTGACCTTCTCCGACCCAAACTTATACTTATGGCCCCGCCACTCCCCACCAGAAGCAAAAAAGATATCACAGCAGAACAACTCTTACCCCACCTCCTCCCCACTCTCGACGATCTAGATAACATCACAGACCCCACTTCGCTTGTGGAAGCCTATAACAACATGATGATCAAGGCACTTGACTTGATTGCCCCTACCAAAATACGCAAAAGCAAACAACTTTGTCACCTGACAACTGGTTCACACCACACTTGAAAGACCTTAGAATTCAAAAAAGAAAGCTGCAGTCAATTTGGCAACACTCACCCACTGAGGAGAACAAAATTAAATTAGCCACTCTCGCCAAACAGTATAAAATGGAAATCATAAGCACTAAAAGAAATACCTTTAATGATAGAATATCTAAGGCCAAATCAGATACCAAGGAGCTATTCTCCATCCTCCGTGAAAAGGAATTACCCATACCCCCGACTGATAACACTCCTAAAAATAAGCTCTGGTGCACTAATATACAAAATACCCTGGCGGGTAAAATTAGCTTGCTCCAAACCAAAATTGTTAATAAAAAAGCTTCCCTGCTCCTGCCAACGGAGCCTACACCTCAGCCAGAGCTCCCTCCAAACCAGCCTAACACCCCTCACCCATTTAGCTTCAGACAAATATCTATAATAGAGACAGAAAAAATCATAGTATCTCTAAAGCCATCCAACTGCAAAGGAGATAATTGCCCTGCCCAAATTATAAAAGATGCAGCTAGAGACCTAGCCCCCTTCCTCTCTAAACTCATCAATGCATCCTTTAAGTCTAACCTAGTGCCCAATAACTTAAAACAATCTTGGGTGCTTCCCTTGCTAAAAAAACAAACACTTGACCCCGCAATACCGACAAATTACAGACCCATCACCACCGTCCCATTTCTACTTAAAATTATTGACAGAGTAGCGTACCTGCAAATTCAGGACTACTTAGAAACTAACAATCTACTAGGCTCAAGGCAATCTGGATTCCGTCCCCTTCATGGTACTGAAACAGCCCTGATTGACCTTAAGACCCAAATTGACGAGTTGAAGGACAATGGCAAATCAGCTATGCTACTCCTCCTTGACCTATCTGCGGCCTTCGACTTGGTAGATCACGCAGTCTTATGCAATCACCTCAGTTCCTCCGCTCATTTTTCAAGTGATGCCATAACCTGGGTACAATCCTTCCTTGCAAACCGGACAATGAGAGTCTTCTCCCCCCTAGCAGCCGCTGATCCCACACAAGTTTCATGCGGTGTCCCTCAAGGATCATGTGTATCTCCGACGATGTATAACATCTTTACTAAGCCTTTGTTTGACAAGTTGGACAGACTGGGTAATTACGCAGATGACACTCAGATCCTTATCCCCCTTTCGGGCAACTTCTTGGAAGACACCGCCTTAGTAAATAAGATATATCTCCTAATTCAGGCATGGATGGCATCTCACGGCCTCTGCCTGAATGATGACAAGACTGAGTTACTGATCCTCGGCTCAGAGCTGGCCATCAAAAAACTTGACCCAAACTATGCCTCATTCAACATCGACAATAACATCATCAAAGTGATGCCTGCAGTCAAAACCCTCGGGGTCTATCTCGACTCAGCGCTCACATTCAAGAAACAAACTAACTCACTACCATCTTCCACTGCATATACTTGTAAATTGATCCGAGCATGTAGACCATTTCTAACTGAGACTAGCTGCATTACTCTAGCTAATGCACTCATCATATGCAAGTTGGATTACTGTAATGCTCTATATGCAGGATCTAACAAGTATATCCTTGATAAACTCCAAACTCTCCAAAATAACGCTATTAGAGTAACTTTAAATATTCCTAATAGAGCTCATATCTCCACCTCTAGGAAAAATATCAACTGGCTAAAAATCAAAGACAGGATTGCCCTTAAAACCCTCTCCCTCACCTCCAAATGTCTTAACAATATAGCTCCCCCCTACCTGGTAAACAGAGTCAACAAGAGAATCTCAAACCGTCCCACTAGAACGACTAATGCTTATACCTTAGTGGTGCCTAGATACAAAAAGAGTACAGCTGGCGGATCCAGTTTTCCGGTCATAGCTGCGCAAACTTGGAACAGACTCCCTCTGGATCTCAGAATGGACCAACCTTACCCTAGCTTCAGGCGGAAAGTCCTCACCTGGATACGTTCCAATGACACTTAGCTCGACCTTCCCACTGCCACCGCTCTAGAGACCCCAGATGACTGGAACTAGACTAATTGGTTTCTGGTTAACTAGCTTGCACTGTAGTTTCGCATTTGCTTGTATATGCACCTTTGTTACTAATGTGAACTGTATAACTGCATTTTCCTGCAACCAAGTTCTCAAGTATGCTTGTATTGCCTGCGCCCAGCTACCCTTTCAGGTTTGGTTTTGCGCTATACCAAATAAACAAACAAACAAACAAACATAGAAAGTATAGAGTGTCTAACACCAATCCCATAGAGTAAATAACTTTAAGGATGTGTGTATAATAGGCTCTGATTTGCAATTCTCACTTGATGAACTAGTTAAAATGAATTGCACTTGATGGACTGCTTAGAATGAATTGCACTTGCATGTTTGCGTAGCCCATTGCATTTTCCCTATGTCACATTGCACTTTTGTGAGATTTGCACACTTGTATTCAATCGATTTAATTATAAGAATAGATTAATATGATTAATTAGATGATTGCAAGTTTACACACTGCTGGGTTGTACTAAGTTTGTGTTGCTTGATTTGCACAGTATTGGTAACTGCAGAGGTATAGACCTAGGGGTAACAGCCCACATCAGCACTCCGATCCATGGATTTTAAGAGTGATGTTCCAAATTATTTTCTCTTTTGTTTGTTTTTTAATATTCTGAGATATATAGTGTATCCACTCTTTAATATCCTATATTCTTCTTACACTTTACCGACGTTTTACATGGAAACTGTATCATTAAAAGTATCTTGCTGTATACTGTTAAGGTTGACTGATAAGTTAAAGCAATTTAATTTTTTCTTTTTAAACCCGTAGATAAACATTACAAAAGAATGGATACCAAACGTGTTAGGAGTGAGGAACAAGATACTGGGGGCTTACTGACTCATTCTTTGCTCCAGTGGGATGCAGAGGGGTGGGGTGTGAGGATAGGTGTAATGAAGGGGTCCGGGTGAATTGGAAGAGAGAAAGAGGGGCTGAAAACTGGGGCACCCACACAAGAGGACCATGCTACAGGTAGGTGGCCACCGGGAAATCTCTGGACTTCCTTGTAGGCCAGTCCACCACTGTGCGTATAAGCCTAATTGGGCCTCATTACAGTTTTGTTGGTATCCCGCTGGCGGGAGGCAAAACTGAATCCGCCACTTGGAATGCCCGAATTACTGGCGAAACACTGGTAAATCCCCATTCCATGGAGTCCAATAGCACTTCATGGACGAGATTGCCAGAATTACCGGCACTGGAATTACCGGTGCCGGTAATTCTGGAATTTTTTGGGCGGTGGGGCAAGATTTACCTCCGGCCCTTGGCTGGAGGTAAATCAGTGCAGCCACTCGGCAAACGTGTGTTTTGCTGTGCTGATGCGGTAAAAGTGCTGGAGGAGGAATTACCAGAACTTTTACCGCAACAGCAAAACTGTAATGAGGCCCAATGAACCAAGCAAATGTGAGCCACTTACAGGTTCAAAAAGTCCGCAGGAAAAACTGTGGACTGGTGGTGCTTTCAAAAGCTGACACAGAAAAGATGCATATTTCTCTAACGAAATGTCCTTTATTTCACGATGACCTTCACTCCTTCTGTGACCTGTGCAGTCCTGAAGCAAGTTATCTTGTTGTTGGCGGCACCCCGAAAACTGCAGACTTCACACTTTTCTATGAGCCTCTCCTGGTGCTCGTGTTGTCTAAGTTTAGACCAATTTACTTCGCGCCCAGGGAATTACAGAGTGTTTTCCCCTGAGCTAAACAGATGGTCGCAGTTTATGAAATCATTGCTGAAGCAGACTCGGTGAATTAAATCACAGTTCTTTACCGGCGCTGATTCTGGCGCCCACGTCACTGCTACCGTACTCTCAGTTATAGCTTCAGAACCGCGGGCTAATGGCAGTCCGAAGTGATAAAAACACTGGCGCGCAAACAAGACTTTTTACATCTCCTAGGCAATCATTTACAGTATGTGGAAAAACAGTATTCTAAAGCGGTGGCGGGTAGTGCCATTAAATGCCTTGGCGCGGTCAGTGGGTACAACCTAGAAATATCTAGTGGGCTGCTTTAGGTTATATGTTTTTTGATGGGGGCATATTATGATCAGTGGAAGATGAGGAATTAGGGCACCATTTGCAAATAACATACTCTGGGCCCGATTCATAGAAAAGTGTGCATTGATCCCGCAAAGAATCCGTGCCGAAAATAACTCTGTGCACCGGACGCGCAAAGTTTCCTATGCGCGCTCCGCATATTCATTGATGCAAAGTAACCAGATCCGCTGCGCGAGTAACGCCCACAACACGCCCGACGCACCCAAAACTATTGCCAAAGACAAACCTTTGCGCAAACCTTTGTGTCCACTTCTGATACACCATCCAGCACCCCTGTGAATCTGTGCGAGGTCCCCCGTAAGCAACAGCTGCACCCCAGCGAAACTGCACGAGGTCCCCCGTAAGCAATGGCTGAACCCCAGCAAAGCTGCGCAAGGTCCCACGTAAGCAACGGCTGCACCGCAGCAAAACTGTGGAGCGTTCCCCCCTACTCAGAAGGCATTATCTATCTATCTATCTATCTATCTATCTATCTATCTATCTATCTATCTATCTATCTATCTATCTATCTATTATTGCGCCCCTCTCCCTCAGGGCGCTCACAAGACAGGACAATAAAGAACAAAAAAAGAAGAATCAGCAGGAGATGGGGCAAATAGCAATAAAAGCTTAACCTATCACTCTATCAAAAAGAAACATCTTCAAATGCTTCTTGAATTGAGTGGTTGATGCACAGCCCCTTAGGTCCAGGGGAAGAGAGTTCCATAGAGTGGGGGCCCAAGCATTAAGCCTGCACCACCACTCTTTTTTAAAAGTACTGTAGGTGCTTGTGATATTGTTATTAGAGCGAAAAGTCCGCCTGAATGGGATATTTTAATTCTTGAAGATAGGCAGGAGCTTCGCCTAATAGGCACTTAAACACCATAACAGAGCCCTTAAACTGAATTCTCTGTTCTACCAGGAGCCAGGGCAATTTCCTATGAGTCTCAGACACCAGGGATCCAAGACCCAATCCACAGACTGCCCGCACTGCTCCATTCTGTGTTACCTGTAGCTTTCTTATATTTGCTTGAGGGGTACCTACTAACAAACTGTTACAATAGTCTAACTTTGTGTTAATGTTAGCCTCTAAAGTCAATGCGCCATTTGCCTCTGAAAGATAAGGGCGGATCTGCCACAGCAGATGAACATAACAGGAGCAAGAAGACTTAAGTTAGAAAACATGTTTCTTAAAGGATAACTGTGAATCAAAAAAGACTCCAATCGTTTTAACAAATTCTGTAACTTCAATGGTGTTACCATCTATCATGAAACTCGCATACTGGGAATCGAGTTTTATTAACTTGCCAAGAATGAGCAGCCGTCAGCCCGGACCCCTGCCCATCTGCATTCCCCACACCATCACAGTAGCTTGCAAAAGGCACTTTTCAGAAAGTTCAGTTACTCTTTCCTTTGTCACTAGCGCACATTCGGCACGCGAATATTCATAAACACTCTTCCTTGACTTTGGTGCCCAGCTGCTTGTTTGTTTAACCAAATGCCTAACGCTAGCTACATGCACGTTGCCCCCATCCATACTCTTAACCGTGTTATTGCTTACCCCACTCTCGTGATGCTTCTTAATGATATCTGCTTCCGATACCTTTTGCTAGCAGCTCTGCCCATTCATACGCCTTTGTATCATATCTTTACTGGCATTTCTGACGACTTCGACTTCACTATCTTTGCCATAATCTCCTCGTGTCTCCTTTGGTAAGCCATCACTTCGCATCGCGCTCATTATTGCCAATTACTACTGCATTTGTGTTTCACTAACCAGTATATTTTGTATTTTTCAAAGCCCATTTCACGCTGTGTTAATGTGGGTTGCCCTTCATTGCCTGCATACTAGCCTGCATATTTTGCATTTTTCAAAGCCCATTTCACGTTGTGCTCATGTGGGTTGCCCTTCATTACCTGCATACCCATCTTTGTGGCAAGACTAACATGACACCAGCCCGATCTTGACTTATGTCATCACATATATTGCCCCGTCAGTGTGTGCCCCTCTTGGCTTGCCTAATTTGATTTGTACTGATGTATTGTTGAGTGCCACGCTATGCTATGTACACCAGCCTGAGTCTATCACTTGCTACTAGATGTTAGTCCTTGAAATATTGTCAAGTGCCTTCACATGTATACCATTAGACACTGTACCTTACCTACTGCTTATGACTCATTTAGAGCCCAGCCTAGCTTGGCAGACCTCCCAAGTATCTAGCATATCTCTTCTACCTATGCAGCATGTTCCCTTGGCCACTAGCCCATTTGTTTGCCTCCTGCTCCTTATAATTAACATAACACTGATTAGCATGCTACTTCACTCTCCTACCACCATGTACCCGACTATACCTGAACACAAGTCATCCAGTAGCCCACCTATAGACATAACTGACTCTCATCCATCACCACCTATTAGCTTCCCCTGCCAGTCTACCAGCAGGAATCTAAGACTTAGAGCTATGTTAGCAAAAATGTATGAGCCTCTTGCCCACTCTTTGTCTACCATACAGAGACTAAGAACCATGACAGTCTTGCCTCACCCAACCACAGGGGCGTTGCTAGGGGGGGGGCTATGGGGGATATAGCCCCTGATCTTTTGGTTGTAGCCCCGGATAGAATCTCAGGAGCTACAGCCAAAAGACTAGCTAGCCCCCACTCCCAACAGTTCCAACATCAGCATAGCCCCGGGTCTTTTCCAGACCTAGCAACTCCCCTGCCCAACCACCCCAAAAACCAACTTATCTCAAAACCTTAAACCTCCACACAGACCCACTAATCAGAGCAAACACGATACAACACATAACCGCCCCCTTACTACTACTATAACCACCGCAAGTCCCCAAATCAAGGGAGCATTGGTCAATGCCAGGTCCCTAGTAGCTCATGCAACAGAAATTGCAGACCTGATCCTCAAAGAAGACCTTGACTTCCTTGCTATCACGGAGATGTGGTTATATCTGGCAGCAGGCACCATGCTCATGCTCGCAGTCCCAGATAATTATTCTATCCTGAGACAAGACAGACCTAATTCCAGAGGAGGGGGTGTTGCTATTATCCACAAGTGTAGTCTCACTATGAGTCTAGTAACCCCTATCAACGTCCTCTCATGCGAACTACTTTCAGTTAAACTTCCACTCACTCATGCTCAAACCCTCAACATCCACGTGATCTACCGCCCTCCAGGCCCTATAGACACATTTGATGAGGACATTAACACTATCTTATCTAGCAACCTTAAAAATTCTACCCAAGTACTCACCCTTGGTGTCTTTAATTTGGGCTTCAACGACCCGAATGACCAGAACGCCACTACTACGCACAACACCCTATCTGAATTAGGATTTACCCAAAGAAGCATGGAAATGACACATGCCAAAGGTAGAATACTTGACTGGGTGGCTGATTACAACTGCCTAGCCAACATCACCAGCATTTCACCTCTAGCCTGGACTGACCACCATCTGGTATCATTCACACTCTCTACCAGCCGACCACCACCCGCACCGACTAGTAGGGCCCCACCTACACTCACGAGAAACAAAAAGAGCATCACTGTGGAGAGACTTATCCCAAACCTACTCCCCACCCTCAACATTCTCCCTGACAACTCGGATACTGAGACGTTGGTCGAGGAATATAATAAAATCATGACTACCTCTTTGGACCTAATTGCCCCTCTCGAACTCAGACCAAGTAAGCCCAAAGCGCATCTGAACAAATGGTTTACACCATTCCTCAAAAATTTAAGGCAGAAAAAAAGAAACTGCAAAGCCATTTGGAAAAAACTTCCCTCAGTAGCCAATAAACTCAAATTCACCAAACTTGCGACCTTCTACAAAAAAGAAATTTGCCTAGCAAAACGAACCTCCTTTGACTCTCGCATATCCCAAGCCAAATCAAATATGAAGGAATTATTTCCCATCCTGAAAGAAGTTGAAACCCCCATAGTACCACTAGATACCTGCACCAAAGATAAAAACTGGTGCTCAGAAATTCAAAATGCCCTAGCTAACAAGATTGCTACCCTACAAAACAAAATCTCTTGCAAAAAAGCCTCCTTGAACGACACCCTCCTGTCCAAATTGCCTGACAAGCCCACCTTAAGAGAAACCACCCGCTTCAAATTCTCTAAAGTCAACACACTTGAAGTAGAAAAAATCATCTTATCCCTGAAACCCTCCAACTGTCAGGGAGACCTGTGCCCTGCACAGCTTATTAAGGATGCTGCCCGTGATCTATCCCCCTTCATTACAAAGTTAATTAATGCCTCCTTCTCTACCGGCTCTATCCCTACCAATTTAAAACAATCCTGGGTACTTCCATTACTAAAAAAAGCCACTCTCGACCCAGCCACCCCTACAAAATACAGACCCATAACAATCGTACCATTCCTCTTAAAGATCTTGGACAAGGACGCTTACATACAAATACAGAAGTACCTGGAAGAACATCACCTTCTAGGAGCTAGACAATCAGGCATCCGTCCTCTACACAGCAGCAGGCACCATGCTCATGCTGAGACTGCTCTTATCGACCTTAAAACACAGGTTGACAATCTCAGAGACAATGGCCAAGCCGCCCTACTCCTCCTACTAGATCTTTCTCCAGCATTCGACCTGGTCGACCATTCTGTCCTGTGCACTCACCTCGACACAGCAGCACATTTCTCTGTTGAGGCCTTTACCTGGACTAAATAATTTTTAACGGTAGAACTATGAGAGTCTTTTCACCCTCAAAAGCAGCAGACCCCATACCAATTACATGTGGTGTGCCCCAGGGTTCTTGTGTATCCCCACACTGTACAACATATTTATCAATCCCCTTTTTGATGATTTGGATAACCTCGGTATCACCTACACCAACTACGTAGATGATACCCAGATCCTTCTTCCGCTTTCTGCAGATTATGGGAAGGATTTGGCCTTGGTGAATAGAGTGTACATCATCATCCAGGCATGGATGGCCACAAATGGACTATGCCTCAATGATGATAAAACCGAACTTATCATCCTGGGTACTACCGCCAGTTCAAAGAAACTAGGCCCTGACTAGTCCTCCTTCACCGTTGATGGCAATAGCATCAAAGTAGAACAAGTGGTTAAAACATTAGGTTTTTACCTGGATTCTAACCTTTCTTTCAACAGACAGGTGAACTCTCTAGCCTCTTCCACAGCTTACATGTGTAAACTGATACGTGCAGCTAAACCCTTTCTGTCCGACACTAGCTGTGTGACCCTCGCTAGAGCCCTTATACTGTCCCGCCTGGACTATTGCAATGCCCTCTATCTTGGTTCTGCCAAAGCCACTACTAACAAATTACAAACTCTTCAGAATAACGCTCTCAGAGCAGCACAGGGCATCCCCAGGAGAGCTCATATTACTGCACATAGCCAACAGAACAATTGGCTTTCTATCAATGACAAAACTCTCTTAAAAACTGCATCACTTACCTACAAATCTCTCAATAACATTGCACCAATTTACCTGATTAACAGATGTCACAGACAGACCTCCCTGAGACCTACAAGAACAGCATACAAAGATTGCCTCTCTGTCCCCAACTATAAACGTTCCACCTTAGGGGGCAACAGCTTCCCAGTGAAAGCAGCGAAACTGTGGAACTCCCTACCGCCAACCCTTCGAATGGACCTGCTGTATAAAAACTTCAGAACGAAGGTTACTTCTTGGTTGAAAAACGTAGGCCTTCCTACATACCTAGGTGCCAAGTCATCATATTCTTGTCATCTGCTCACACTGTTTCCACTGGCGCTCATGTACATTGTAGTTGTACACATTTGTACATTATCTTGCATAGTTATGCTTTTACCTTGATTGATAGACAAGAACTCTGTGGGACACCACCGATAAGAAACGTTCTTTGCGATTGAGAATTCCCTTTAATCACATTCGCTGTTCTAGGTCCAAGAAATGATTTAAACCAGCGAGCTGTAGGCGGAGTGCATTTGCCAACCTTGATCAGTCTATTGTCCAGCAAGACATGGTCGACCAAATCAAAGGAGACGGAAAGATCCAAGAGAAGGAGCAATGCTGCACTAACCGTCTCGTTGATTTCTGCAATGTTCGTTTTTAAATCCAGCAGTGCATTCTCAGTCCCATGATTAACACCCAGATTGTCCGGAGGCAAGTATATCATGCTGTTCTACAAAAGTTTGATATTGACAGCACGCTATTCTGTCAATTACTTTCAACACGAACGGTATGTAATCGTGATGGGCCTGTAATTACTTGCAACAGTTGGGCCGAGATTCTCCTTTATCAATAGAGGCGTTATCCAGGCCTCTTTAATACTGGAACATGGGCTTCCTGAAAAGATCGATTAAAAAAATCTAGTGACCTAAGGAACAAGTGTCCTAAGAAAATCCTTAAACAGTGAAGCGGGAAATATATCCCCCTTACATGGTGTAGGCTTCGTCCCATTTACTATGTCCATGACTTCTCTGTCCGACACCTCTTTGAAAGCAAATTAGGCAGTTTCAGGATTATCTATAATGCTAAAAGGAGATATCTGATCTGTAAACTGTAGCAGTTTTACTTGGTCCAAAATATGTTGCTGATGTTGTATTGTTTTCTGAACAAAGCCATTATGAATACGTTGACACCAGGCCTTGTTAATAACAATAGAAGACTCTGTCTACCGTAGTCCCCTTTAAATCCTGAAGGACCACAAACAATTATATTGGTTTTGATTTTTCCGTTTCTATCCTGGCATTTAAATTCACTTCTTTGGCTTCAAACACTGTGGTCTTAAAAAACCTAGCCGCAAGTTTGTATGCTTCAATAGTAGCATTAGAAGGATATTTTTCGCCAGTTGCACTGTGCCTTCCGTTTAGCCGTTCTAGCACATAAAACCTCTGAAGTAAACCACTGATTGCATTTGACCGCTTTGTTCTGCTTCACAGATCTATGTGGCACCAGAGTTGCAAAAGCTTGATTGTTTGCTATGCTAAGAAAATGTATAAAATCTGCAAGAGGCATGTTCTCTGACAAGGAAGGTATTAACGGTATGACTAAAAGATCAAAAGCTTCATGCGTAACCTTTCTACAATTCCTGGTTAAAACCAATGACTTATCTGACTGAGAGTTTGTATTCAAAGAGTAGGAGAGAGGAACCTCAAACAGGAGAGAGTGGTGGTCAGACCAAATGCAGTTGTCCACAACAATTGGACACATCTTCTGATTCATTGATAGAATTCATTCTAAGGTGTTGCCACCCTTATGTATTGACACTTTAACATGTTGATGAAGGCAAAACGATTGAAGACTCTGTAATAAAGAAATTGCCTCCAAATCCCGTGGGTTATTAGCCCACAAGTTAAAATCACCTAACACTATAAGCGCTGATTGGTTTTTAACAATACTGCCAAACAATGGCATCATTTTAGGAGGTCTATATAATAGCAAAATGGCAAGTGTGTTCAGAGTTAGGGCCTCATCACGAGTTTGGCCTGAGCACTTAAATGCAGCAGTAACGGTATAACCAATGCATTTAAGGGCTGGCCAAATCAGGAGTTGGGTGGAAAATGGCATTTCTACCCCCAGCTTTTAGCTGGAGGTAAAAACGACAATTTTCAGGCCATTTTTGGCGCGATTAACACTGGCGCAATTAGTGCCATCGGTAATAGTGCTCCGCAACCCCATTTATTCCTATTGACCCAATGTGGGATGGGGATTCATTATCCGGTGCAAATTGATCTGGACCAAGTTGCGGTAGCTGCGGTAGTGCTATTAGCATTGGGCAGTATCCCAGAGGTGTTTCAGTAATATGGCCTCACAATGGTAACATTTTGGTAGGGCGGAAATGTCAAATTTGTATATCTTGCTTAAAAATCAAGGCAACTTCCTGATCCCTTTACGGTCAGTGTGGAGGAGCGTGTATCCATCAGGGGTGGCCAGGTCCTAACTGCTGCCATATCCCCCTAAGTCATAGGATCCCCTCTAGCCCCAACACCACCCACCAGCCCCCTCACCTCGGACACTACCCCCCAGGCAGCACCCACAAGTCCTGACAACACACACCAGCCCCCCCTCACCTCTGGCACTACCCCTAGGCACCCCTCACACCACCTAATAGCCCCCTCACCTCTGCTTACTTCCTCCAGGCAACCCCCTCAAGTCCCGACACCACACACCAGGCCCCCTCACCCCTGGCCACTACCCCCATGTAGCCTCCTCCAGTCCCAACACCACGCACCAGCCCCCCTCACCTCTGACACTACCCCCAGGCAGCACCCTCAAGTCCTGACACCACCCACCAGCCTCCCTCAACTCCGACACTACCCCCAGACAGCCCCCTCAAGTCCCGACAGCACCCACCAGCCGCCCTCACCTCTAACACTACCCCCAGGATTCCCCTCAAGTCCTGACACCACCCACCAGCATCCCTTACCTCCACCACTACCACATGAAGCCCCCCTCAAGTCCTGACACCACCCACCAGCCCCCCCTTACCTATGCCACTACCTGCAGGCAACTCTGACACCACCGACCAGCCCCCCTCACCTCTGCCCACTGCCCCCAGGCAACCCCCTCATGTCCTGACACCACCCACTAACCCCCCTCACCTCCAACATTACCCCCAGGCAACCCCCTCAAGCCCCAACACACCCCCAGGTAGCCATGTGAATTCACCATGCACATTTGACATAGTAAAGCAATGTAATGCAATGTGACTTATCATTGTGCCCATGTGCCATTGCACTGCCCTCAAAGCGCTGTAGGTGAATGGCCTTGGAGGACACAAGTCGAAGACATCACTGATAGGACAGAGTAACATGTAATATGTGTGTGCAAAGTAGCCTGTAAAAATCAATGAATGAAATGAGGCAGGTAGGAAGCCATAGCTGTCAAAGTCCCTGCATGCAGCACAAGTAGAACAGGCATGTGTTTGTCTGATGTGAAGGCTGTCTGAGAGTTTGTGAGCCAAGGAGATGGATGATATGTACAGCCAGACCTAAACAATCTATCATGTGAAAATGTAGCATTTGAGTGGTAGATGTGCAGCATGACATGAGAGCATATTCTGGGTGATATCTGATGTGTGCAGGTGGGTTGCTATGCATTGGTATGGATAAACTTACAGAATAAGTGATGCGTGTATCCCACATATCCACAGTGAGGCCTCCAACCCACATGACAGTCACACAACAAATGCATTGCTAAACCATAGAAAACCATATTCAGCACATGAACAAAGAGACAGCTACAAGTGTGTGATTAAGAATCAGATATCTGGTATCCAAATATTGTCTCTTCCTCAAGCTGCCTCTTTCCTTCCTTTGCCCTGAAAAACGGATCCAGAATATGACTGCAAGACTTATCCTCAGCCTCAAGCCCAGGGACTGCATCTCTCCAGCCCTAGAATTTCTCCACTGGCTCCCAGTGACCACAATAATCAAATTAAAGACCCTTTGCATTATCCACAAGGCAGTCTGGGGACTGGGACTTCTTTACATCCAGGTTTCCCTCCCTAAAATCCTTTGGTCTTCTGTCTCCAACTCTCTGCCGGTCAACGCTTCTCCAAGCAGAGAGTGGGAGGTAGATCCCTTTCCTCGGCTGGCTCCTCCCTCTGGAATGGCCTCCCTCCCACCCTCAGACTTGAGCCGGATCTTCTTAAATTCCGGAAATTTCTCAAGGCTTTCCTTTTCTCCTCTTCCTTCCCTCTCCCCCTCCAGTGATAACTCTCCCCCTGCCACTGTGACTGGTGCCCGGTCCCTTGAGAGTCATATAGGGGCTAGACTACATCCTACCGGTCCCCGCAGCATCCTCTGCCAGCACTTCCCCTCAGGCTCCATTTCCCAGACTAGCCCAACTTTGTCCTCCCTGTCTGTACACCGCACTCATCTGCCCCTTCCCCCTGGCACTTGCCACCTTGGCCCACTCAGCACTTGCCTGTCCCTGCCTTCCCTGGGGGCCCCGCACTCCTGCACTTCTCCTGCTACCTCCTACCCCCTTGCACCTACCACCTTGCCAAGCACTTGCACAGTAGGATTGTCACTAGGCCAATATAACTGTTTTTGTTGTTCTACTTTTGTGATAACCATGTTCTCCTCCCGTCTTGTCTTGTGGTATATACTTGTGTATAGGCGCCATACAAATGCCCAATATATAATTAAAATAAATACACTACAATAAACAACTATGTTCAAGGAGGAAAAATAAACAAAAGTCAAAAATGAAACTGCACACAAAGAACTATTTACACTGGCAGTGGGCTCAAATGTCTCTCAATACGTCCTCCAGGGCAGAGTCACATTCTTCATCCTCCACCTGGAGACGGGCCTCCATTCTTGCCTGGATGGCTTGCAGGCCCCCTACCATCCTCCTCTCCTCCTCCTCCGCATTCCTGCAAGCCTACACCAGGATGGCAGCTTGCCTCAATGTACGCCTCTCCACCGCATCTGCCCTGGTCCTTGCAATTCTTGCCTCCCCAGCTTGCTGCCTCTCTGTCATCAGCTGCCTCCGAAATTACATCTTCATGCACACCATATCAGGAGTCGCCTCCGTTCCTCCTGCCATATGTTATAACTGTCCTGCCTGGCTTGCCTCCTCATTGACGATTGGCCCTGCATGGATAGCCTCTGGAGACTCCACATCTGCTGCTGGATTTCACATGCCGGGGTACTGTACCAGCACTGCCCCAAGGTGCCAGCTGCCTGACTGCTGCCTGTCCTTTCGTCTGTGCCTGGGCATGCACAGTGACCACCTCATCTTTTGCACATCTTTTGCACATGGGACTTCCACCGGAGGCAGGTACTTGCTCACCACCAGACCGGGCGGTGTGGGTGTGATTGGGGTAGAGGGCGCCTTGATGGTAACTGGCAAGAAAGGCTCCCCAGAGGTAGACTGGGGCACAGAAGAGGGAGTGGAGGAGGGGGGGCAAGTGAATGTGCCAGCACAGAGAGACCAACTGAGAGCAGTGCATGTGCCAGCTGGCCCAGGTAAAGGCACATCGAATTGTGATGCTGAGCCAGCTCCTCACGAGGAGCTGACACAGCATCACAACTCATGCTTGTCTGCCTTGCCAGACCAGAGAGCAGGGCATGCATCAACTCAGGGCTTGACTCCTAGGGCACAAGTGGGGCTCGGTCTGGGTGGTGGCATGCACAACGGTGGTCACTGCCACAGCAGATGGACCAAGGACAGGAGGTTGTGCAGCTCGTTCCACGATGCACTGCACATCCTTGTGTCCCTGGTCCAGTGGTGCGGCCTGAACATCCTCCTGGAGGCCCCACCAGACGCTGTGTGCTGGCCTCCTCCTTCACCAGAACCTCCATCTCCCTGGGTGACTCCTGAGAGTCTTCCTCCTTCGATGGCCTGTCTGTCCCCGCACCATGGCCCACAGCCACCGAGGAGTCCCCCACCACACCCACTTCCTGGGACTTACCCCCAGTAGCTCTGCCTAATGGAACTTGAGCTGCCCTGGCCAACTCTCCCTCAGATGAGGTGGTGTCAATAGCAGCTGGCCGGGGTGTGCACGTGGGTCTTGTGGCCCGGTCCCTCTCCTTTTGCTCCACAGCAAGGCCTCCACCCTCTTAATGAGCTGCAGCAACTGTGGAAAATGGGACAAAATACATTGACTTCAGTTATCGTTGTCAATGCATGTGTGGCATACACAACATTAACATCACCAATCATTCAGCATGTTGCAACCATTAAGTGATGCACACAAATAATGCACGCACATGGACACACCCATGCAAAGTGCATGTCTGCTGCCGCATGAGTGTTGTGTAAACGATGAATCACAGTCATGATGCACGCACATGTCAACATAGCACATTGTCCTGTGGCCACAAACACATTACCTGAAACATGCAAAGCCACCAAACAAATGTCCAACCAACACAAGAATGACATGCAGCCAGGGGCATGGAAACTGCACCAGGGAACCTGCCCGCACAATCACAGTCACTAACATGCATCTGTGACAGCCTAACCTGCAAGCAATCAACATGTACGGGCACACATATCTGGGAATCAATTGTTCATGTTGTTTGGCCAGCATACACATATTGCATGCATACATGTACACTTGTGCTTCAAATGCAGGGGGATGACATGTCACATCCCTGTCCCTGAGATGCCAATGCAACAACTTGACATTCGCAGACATTCATGCACATGTCACTCTCAGCAGATGTGTCTGCATGGACGCACTTGCAGGTATGCCACACATGGAGGTGTCCATCATGCCCGTCCCTCACATGCCTACAACACAGCATGCCCCCATCCGTACTGTCCCTGGACTTGGCCATTGATCTCATTCAGCATGTGTCCAAGAAGTAATTGAGGAAAGATTCAGCAAATACCCATGCATGTGCCATAATACAATTATTGATGCCATATAAGCCCAGCATTGGCATGAGGCAGCATGCTGCTGCGTCTCACTCCTACACACGTGCTGCATACAGAACAGGGCATCTGCAATCATGTATGCCACACATAAACTGTAGATCATTGCGCCAAATGGGTACTAACCAACAGCTTCAGGATGCCTTCTCCAAGCACAGATCCTCTTGTCAAAGTCTGGGTAAAACCTCTCAAGGACCCGCAGCTCTATCTGGGACAACTGGTGGCAGCCCGCACAGTACCCTTCCATGGTGAGCTCCTTGGCATGGGCTGCCTTTGACTTTGAATGGCTATGGGCCTTCAGGCCATCCCATAGTCTCCAGACCATCTTCATCGGATGGTCTGCCACCCCCTCTGTGTTGATGGCAACTGTGATGTCGTACCAGATCTGTTGACGTTGTCATTACCCAACTGTGTTGCTGGGTTGAAGAGGGCATCATAGACTCCCTGGACCTGATCCACCAGGATGCCAACTTCGGTGGTGGTGAAGTTGCCAGCCCTCTGCCTCACTGACGTTGGGGTGCTGCACTCTTTTGAAGAGGTAGATGGTCCAGACGTGGCTCCCCCAAGGCAGGTATGGCTTTGCTGGGTCATGGATAGGTGCTGTGGAGCTGTGGTGGTGTTGGCAGGGAAAGGTGGAAGTCCCAAACACAGAAGAGCTGGTCACAGGCCCAATACAGGAGTACAGGCAACAGCAGGACAGCTGGCAATCCGAGACAGTGCTGGAAGCAAGCAGGCCCTCACGCTCAATCAGGCAGCAGCAGGTAAGCAGTGTGTGAGGCAAACCAGGGCCGGAGGAGGCAAAAGGAACTCTGGTGTGCGTCTCTCATCCGTAGCAGCCGAAAACAGAGTAAAGGCCCTTACCGTGTAAGTTACGTCCGGCGCGTTGCACGAAGCGAGCCTACGTGGCTCACGGCAATGACAGTGGCCCTCATTACGACCCTGGCGGATTTTTTCCGCCATCGGCGGACTTTTCCGCCATGGCGCAAAGTCCCTTTACGCCATGGCGGATGGCGGACTTACCGCCCCATTCCGAGGTCGGCGGGGCGGTAAGTCCCCATTGACCCATTTACCCTTCCCCATTCCCATTTCGGCCCCATAGGGCTCAATGGGAGTGGGGAAGGAGTTAATTACGCCACCGTAAATTACGGTGGCGTAATTAACACCAAGGTCCCATAGCGCCATGGATTTTTACGCCCGCAAAAAGCGGGCGGAAAAATGACCATGGCGCTATGGGAACTCGTAGTTGGCGTTAAGGGGTCGGCGCAGCTAACGCTGGCGCAGACCCCTTAGCGCCAGGGTCGTAATGAGGCCCAGTGTAATTTAAGGCACACAACCTGCATCCCTGGTTGTCCATGCAAAGGTACGAGATGGACAAGCATTGCATACATGTATTTGGGGGTGCTGCGCAAGCCATTTCCTTCAGGTAATGCGTACCACATTTTTATTTTTGGGGGTTGTCTCTGGGCATACGTGCATGTATTTTTTCAATTTTGAGGCCTACAGAGTGTAGTGTATGCAATATTTGTGTTTTGGAGTCCCTCTGCATATTGCGTATTACCTCTTACACCTTTCAGAAGCTTTCCGAGGATCGCATACGCAATTATAGTTTTTTGGTGTGCCTCTGTGTATTGCGTATTCACCTTTTGGAAGCTTTTTGAGTCTCACATATGCCATTCTTGATTTTTGGGGTGCCTCTGCATATCGGGTATGCATATTTTGCTTTTGGGGTACTTTGCAGCATTGCTAGACCACGCTTCTACGTCAGACGTAACGTAGATTGTTCCTTTCCTCATATTGCCCAGACAAATATATTGGTGTGCATTCTTCCATTCATCCATTACATCTGCACCATGAGTGGAAAGGCCCCCATCTCACATGGAGGACCAAGCATAAGCGGAGTGTGCACCTGACCTCTGCACTGACCACTGGAGGGGGGGCATCAGAGGAGGAGAAGCTGACTCCAATTGAAGAGGCCACGAGTCAATTCATCTCAATAGAGCAGGTGCAAGGAGTGGGAAGCATGGAGACCTATGAGGACACATCTGGTGATTGGTTGTATTTCTGCATCGTGTGTGTGGCCAATCATGTATGATCCACCCATATATGTGTGGTAGTACTGCTGGCTGCGGTTTTCCGACATCCTTGGAGACATCCTTGGACAATCCATGTTTGATACTGTGTAGACTTCTGTCACATGGCCTGTGTTCAGGGAGTTTTCTGTGTGGTCCACATGTGGGGCACATGTTAGTGTGACATTACACGTCACTGTCTACTGGCCTACGCAGCTGTGACAGTTCTTGCATGCAGGGTATCAATGTTCAAAACGTGCAAATTGCTAGACCCCATGACGTGTCCCACTGACAGGCGCACATCACCCACAGGACGCACCTCTGTATCACGCCAAAAAATGCCCCATCCACATGTATTGTTAATTGCAAAATTCTTGTGGCCTGTCTCTTTGCATTGCACAAGTACATGAGATATATGTTGATCACACATTTTCTGCTGAGTAGCATGTACATATTGTCACCTGCTCTTACGGGATGCCTTGTCCCAATGCATGTCAGAGCTGCCTACCATGACACACTGCCAGGGCATCAGTGCCCACAGACCAGTGCCCTGTGTAGCAGGCTTTATGTAGATGCAACTTGACTTGTATGATGTAAGGGGCAACACTAGATGAGACATGGTAAATAATATCTGATGGTGGATCATCATGCAATAGTGGCCAGTCTGGTACTCTACAATTGAAATGTCCGTAGACAGCCCTTGCGAAAGGTTATGGGCATGAACAATGTCAATATATGTGCATGTCTGAATTGTATGCCATTTATTTGCATGGTTGAATCTCAAATATGTCAAACAAGTTCATTTTACAAGCTCCAGACTGACATGCAAGGCCTGTATGTGGTCATCAGTCGATGCATGACAGACACTCTCCCTCACATCATTGTGGACGAAACTCGCACAGACATTGGCCTATCTGTATAATTGAGACATGCATACTTGTCCAGTCATGTGTCATCTGTTTGATATGGAATGACATGGCTGCTACATTATCAACTAAGATGTGGCATGATGGCTCTGTTGCTCCTTGTGTCAAGGGATTTGTAGATGAGGAGGTGCAGGTTCTCAGTCCGAGCATGCTCTGTCAAGAACACTAACCCATCATCGTTGGATACTGTTCATAGACAGGGACTTATGCACCAACAAAATCAACAATACCATAGGCATGAATGTAGGGAATGATTGTTTCTCATACGTACTTCTCCCAGACCATTAATGCCCTTTAGCAGTATGTCTGATAAAGCGGGTCATGACATGTCATATGGGTTCTACATTCAGACAGACACAGCCTCCTCACCATCAGGCATGTCTCATGCTGCCATTACCATATTTACTCAGTGCTGGCCTGCAGCAAGTGAATTCCATGTTGTGGTGGTGTGGCAAGGGGTCTTGGTATAGTGTAGCATTGATTTTGAGGAGGAATACGTGATTGATTCATGTTGTTGAGTGTGGGTACAGTATGGCATACTCATAATAGATGCTTTTGTCAACTTTCCCAGTGCACTATTGAGTGCACAAGTGGCGTAGAGTTGGTTCTATGGACAACCTGGATGTGTGTCACACAGGGCAAGGACGAATATTGTTTACAGCAAACGCACACAATGTGCATTTCCACTTCACATTGTATGCGATGACAGTGGCAGTTGCATGAGAGTGTCATACAAAGCGACACTCAATGGCTGTCAGTCACTCACTAAGGGCCAGTGATCGACTGACACTTCATTAGTTGAAGACATGTGAATTATATGATATGATATCGATGAGTCATTTATAACGCACCTGTGCACAAGTGTTTCTAGGCGCGACAAGACACCGGAGGGAAGACAGAGGGAGGACAAAACAAACAAATTTACTAGGCCTTGCGTCATTCAGATTGTGCAAGTGCGATATGAAAAAGTGCAGGGAAGAGGGAGAGGGGAAGTGCCAGGGGGATGAAACGGGGAAGTGCAATCAGGGAAGCAGTGCTCTGAGTAAGTGCAGCCACAGCAGCGCAGCTCTGGGTAAGTGCAAGGAGCCGGGGGAAAAGTATGGTTCCAGATACAGCCCGTAAATGCTCGGCCGGCCTGGAGGAAGTGTAGGGGCTACTAGTCAGGGGGACCCTGGTAGTCGTGAGGCTCGGAGGGTATCCAGGCCACCAGTCAGCGCAGCGTACAGGTTGGTCAGAAGGGGAGAGAAAGCAAACGCGAAAAAGAATGTCTTGAGCTGCTTCCGGAACTTCAGGTGGTCCAGCTCAAGTTTGAGAGGGACAGGTAGGCCATTTCAGAGGGAGGCACCTGCAGAAGAGAGAGATCTACCCCCACTCTCTGCCTGGAGAAGCATTTGACCCTCAAAGAGTTGGAGGTGGCTGAGCGAAGGGCTCGAGAAGGAAGGTGTTTAGAAAGAGAGAGTTGGATGTAGTGTGGCCCCCGCCCCAGAAAGCCTTGTGGATGATGCAGAGGGTATTGAACTTGATCCTTGCAGCCACCGAAGCCAGTGGAGAGATTTCAGGGCTGGAGATGTATGGTCCCTGGACTTGAGGCCAAGTACAAGTCCCGCAGTCCTGTTCTGGATTAGATGCACAGGGCAGAGAGCAGAGGAAGGCAGATTGAGAAAAAAGGCTGTTGCAGTATTCCAGACTAGAGAGAACCAGGGCCCTGGAGACAGTGAGCTTCTGGGGGAAAGTGAGGAAGGAAGAATACCTCTGAGGAGGTGCAGCTGGTAGTGGGCTTTCTTGGCAAGGTCTGTGATGTGAGGAGAGAAGGAGAGAGTGGGGTCAAAGATGACACAAATGTTTTTAGCCTCATAGGAAGGCAGAGGAAGAAGGTACAAGGAGGGCGGCCAGAGTGAGAGAGTGAAAGCGAGAGCAGGGGTCCCAATAAGGGGGATCTCAGTCTTACTGGCATTAAGGCAGAGATTGTTGGAGGCGTACCACTCCTGAATTGTAGATAGACATTCAGGCATGAGCAAGATAGGAGAGGAGGCTGAGTGTCTGGTAGCCTGAAGGAGAGCTGAGTGTCATCCGCATCACACTGAAAGTTAGAGGAGAAGGTAGAGATAAGGTGGGTCAAAGGGGCCAATTAGACATTGAAGAGCCAGTGTGAGAGGTTAGAGCCCTGGGAACCACCACATGTGGAGAGAGAGGTGGTGGATAGAAAGGACCCAAGTTGGACTTGGGAGAGATGGTCCAGGAGGAAGGAGGGCAACCAAGAGAGGGCCTGATCTGTGATGCCCAGGTTCTCACTGAGACAATTGATCAGGATGGCATGATTGACTGTGTCAAAAGCAGAGGAAAGATCAAGGAGGATGAGGACAGAAGGAAGGATAGAATCGAGATTAGTGAGCAGATCTTCACAGGTTTTCAGGAGAGCAGTTTCAGTGCCTCTGTCTGTTCTGACAACCAACAGATTCAGTGTGCAGATTAAGCTGGGAGAGGGAGAGGAAGAGGAGACAGAGAACATGGATGTCCTGAGTTTTATTGCTGAAATGAGAAGCCAATGCCGTACAGAGGGCCTGGGAGGGAACAGGAGAGGTGGAGACTGCAGAATGATTGGCCAGCTGCTTGCAGATTTTAATGAGTTTGGCTGTCTTTTTAGAGGCTGCAGAGATGCAGGCTTGGAAGTGGGCTCACTTCTAGGTCAGGACAGAGAGTCTGTATTGCCTTTGGAGCAAGCAGCAGGCCAGTTTGTCAGAGGATGCATCCGGTGCCCTCCACTTCCTCTCAGCCACTCTACAATTGCATTTCAGGATGGCGAGATCAGAGTCATACCAAGAGCTGCACTTAGAGGTAGGCTTCCGATGGATTCTCATGAAAGGGGAAAGGACATCCAGAGTGTTGGAGATAGAAAGATGCAGGTTAGAGAAGGCTGTATCAGGGTGTGAGTCAGCTGCAAGTGTAGGAGGAGTACACACGCTTCATGGGCCGAATGACCGAGAAGGTAGGTGGCAGTGCTCTGGTTGGCTTCGCCTGGGGGACAGAGAGAATCAGGTGAGAGGAGAGCAGAAAGTGGTCTGTCCAAGAGAGAGCAGTGATGAGAGGGTTAGAGAGGGGGATTTCTGAGGAGATGAGAACATCCAAGGTGTGTCCGGCAGAGTGTGTTGGACTGGAGGGTACAATGGAAAGAGAGAGAGTGTCGCAGAGATTGCGGAAGAGCCCTGAAGAGGGATTGGAGACATCCAGATGGATGTTAATGTCTCTGAGGAGGGGAAGTTGAGAGGTAGAGGCAATGAGAGAAGAGGAGAGGTCATCCCACTCTGAGAGGAAGAGGGCAACCTGGCCAAGTGGCCTGTAGATGGTGGCTACAGTCAGAGAGAGGCCAGGAGAGATAGAGACCCTGCAGACCAGGCATTCAAAGGAGGAGTAGGCCTGCGTAGGAATGACAAAAGCAGGGACCCACTCCGGAAAGATCAGAGCTACTCCACCTCTAGGACGGTTGGTTCTGGGTTTGGAGAAGATCTTGTAGCCGTTAGGGAGCACAGTGTCAAAACACGTGACAGAGCTGAGCGTGAAACATGTCACTGTCATCGCACACAATGGTAATTGATAATGCATATCCATGACTTGTGGAAGGCATGCAGGAGGGGAGTCACACCCACGTGATTCCCCACACAGGGTGCATGAAGACCTGATGTTGTCATTGATGTGACACACCAGACGGTAACAGTCATATGTGTAATCACATTTTGGCCAAGCACATTGAGGTATTCACTGAGAGAGTTGTGCATTTGCCAGTGCACACATCATTGCTGCACACATATCACGTCTTTGATTATATATGTACTACGCTCTGCACAATAGCACAATAGACTATGCTGTCCTGATAAGGGTGCAGGATCACATTTAGGTGGAATGTGCAGTGGTCGGCATGTTGGGTGGATGTTGAGAATACCGATGGTAAGGGAATGCATGTAGGCCGTGTCCAAATGCATCCACTGGAACACTTTTGCAGGGATATAACTGTTTTGCATCTCAGGCATGTGGCAATGGTGTGTAATGGTTGAACAGCATATATGTGTGAATCGACAGGACATGGTTATCAAGCACAACATTTTAATCATGTATTTTCTGTCATATTTCATTCTTGGTAGTATCTGTGGATTTGTTGGGCTGATTGATGCCATGTGATGGGCTTCGCCATTAAATGCCCCATGTGCAGTACGTTCCCCTGGGTTGTGTGACTAACTGCTTGTAGCATGGCCCATCAGTCATTTTGTAAGCAACTTTTGTACGTATATGTGTCCACTAATGGCATGGACAGGACCAGGGGTGGGGTGGTGCCGCATGCCAGCAAATGCCTTACATCCGTGTCTCACAGTGTGCCAAGTAACAATGTCAGATGCATGGGTGTCATGCCATTTTGTGTCTGTCTGCACTTTGATGCACATGTGCATGTTTGACAGGAAACACATGACTCAAAATGTCAATCTTTCTCCATGTGCAGGTGATGATGCAGCAGATGCAGAGGAGGAGGAGGAGGAGGAAGAAGAGGAGGTGGTATGGCAGTCCACCAGTGGAGGCTGTGCTGTAGTTCGCCATGAAAATCCACAGTTGATACAGGCCATTATTGGTCACGCTCCAGCCTCTTCAGACTGTTCTTAATCTGCTGATTTGGATGCAGAACCAGAGGTGGAGGACTCACTGAGGGAGATCAGATGGGGGCCATTGGGTATGCACTGGTGCAGCTGGCTTCACAAGTTCAGTCAGTGGTGGTCCCCACATCCACAGTGGTTACAGCTGCAATACCTCCCTCCCATGAGCTGGTGTCAGGTTTTGGGGTTGATGTCCAACTGAGGGTTGGAGACCTGCAGCCAACGACAGGGGCACCACAGCAACGGGCATGCCCCTTCCATCACGCCACTGTGGGCCCCGTACATGTGGTGGACGTGTGGCTGCTGGAGAGACAATGTGGCAGAGGCAAATGCTGCATTCTGCCACCAGGCATGGCAATCTGTTGGATCAAATTGCAGAGGGCATGGACCTCCTGGCTAAGAACGTGTTCACACCGGTGGCCTGGGCTGTGCAACAGCTGCATATCATGCGGTCCTCAAGCTGCTCCCACAGAGTGGAGGCCAACATCGAGGCACTGCATGCAGATGCTAAGGCACGTTGAAGGGGCCTGAGGCAGGAGATGTTGGTATCTTGTGAATCCAATCGCTGTGAGATAGAGAGCATGAGGACCACACTCCATGATCAATTCTCAGCCACAAGGACACATATCCATGAAGAGATGGATGTGATGCCTTGAGGCAGACACGGTGCCAGCAACTTGAGGCAGCACATGTGAGTGCACATACCGACTCTTTGGCCATTCGGGATGAAGCACATCACCTTTGGGTTGTTGATGTGTGCAACTGTGTCATGGCTGGCCCTAGCCAATGAAGACCAGGCCTTGGCACTGCATGGACTGGATCCAACGCCACTCACACAACCACCTCAGCATCCATCGCAGGATGGCAGGCCCAGCACACTCACACCTCCTAAATCACCTTGGCCGTGATGTCCAAGAGTCCAAGGACCTTTTTTTGTGGTCCACTCATGTAGATGTGGACACGTACACCCAGTCCAGGATGGACCTTTCTTTTTAACCAGATCGGTGTGGTCTGTTGTTGTTTTATTTTGGGCCCCCTTAATCGGGATGGACACATTTCTTTTATTTTTTCACACCCCTGTACAGGATGGAGACATATGTTGATTTTTCCCCTGTCCAAGATGGACTATTTTTATTTTTGTTTTGAAAGCTTGAGAGATGTGCTGTTGCCCTCTCAAGGGAGTAATGAGTGCAGTACTGAAGATGCAGCCATGCACAGTGGTGTGAACTGCCATGGTTGACTGCAAAACAACAGGATAGCATGCGCAGGTAACAATGGGTTGATGTAATGGTGGAACATATGGGCAGTATGCATGATTTGCTACTATGGCTGGTGACATACAATGTCCCATGTTGTTGTAGTGATCCTGATTCAACCAGTGACTGCACTACATGTGAGGTGCACCCTGCACCATTTGACCTCCTTAGTCCCCATGCCCTCTGCCAGGCACTGGCCCTCCATTCACAAATGTGGAGGTACCGTTTCCGGTAGAGGTGATGAGGCACTCACATCAGGGCAGATCTGTCATCAGGTAAGGATGTGCACTGTCCATCATGTCATATCTGTATTGTTGCCCACGTGGTCATGGGGAATGTCAGTGCAGATGTGTGTATGTCAACATTAATGTGTGTGTATGTACCCTTGCACATCCATTCATATGCATTGTTTTTCTGATTGCACTTATGCATATGACAGCCAAATTATTGGAATGTGCAGCTCTTATCCCACTTCAGCCATTGGAAGTATTTTCCACATTCTGAATATACACCGTCATTCATGTTCTCTATTCTCTCTGCATCTGCATCTTGATTTTTGGTTGTTCACCACTTGCCTCACAGAGCGCTCTGATGTCTTCTTACTGCTACACTTCTCATTTCTCCACCCCATGTGTCCTGCAGGGCATTGAAGGGCCCTGCATCTGTACTCTGTCCAAAGTACTCTTTGACCTGTGCCAGAGTCCACTGCACACCCTTATCCGCTCACATGACCTTCATTGCTACAATTTCACATCTTACACACACGTCCACTGTCAGGTCTACATGACCTCGGATGCTCCCCTTCGTGGCCTTGCCTTTGGTGACGCAGATCTGGCAATTTGTCTACATTAACTCCACAGGACAGGTTTGGCACAATAGGTGCATCTAGGATGTACAGCTTTGCGCATGTGTACCCCTGACGAACGGTACGTGTGTTCCCCAATCAAGTCACTTGCTGTTCATTGTTGTTTTCTGAATGTTTTCTCCACCTGTATGTCTTGTATGACTTCTTTTTCCTTTACTTTTTGTTCAAATCCAGCACTCTGAGTGACTGCATGTTGTATGTGTTTGTTTGTTTGTTTATTCATATAATGCGCAAAACCCAGAGGTAGCTAGGCGCTTAAACATAAGAGATTGGTTTCAGTGCTTCAGATTACAGAATAGGAAGCGTCAGACAATTGCATTACAACATTGTAGAACAAACAAAGTTATTGCGTCATGCGCAAAAGTGCAAAGGAAAAGTACATGGTGATGATCACATCCAATGAGCCTAGCCCCATGTTGGAAGGCGGCAGCAACACACAGACGCGAGAGTCAATTTTGGGCAAATACATGGTGCCTATCCCATGTTGCAGGGTGGCAACAATACACAGATGTGATGGTCCAGCAATAGGCAAATACATGGTGCCTAGCCCGTGTTGCAGGGCGGCAGCGACACACAGATGCAAGAGTCAAGTCTGTGGGCAAATACATGGTGCCTACCCCATGTTTCAGGGTGGCAACAACACACAGATGAGAAGGTCCAGCAATAGGCAAATACATGGTGCATACCCCATGTTTCAGGGCAGCAGCAACACACAGATGCAAGAGTCAAATCCGTGGGCAAATACATGGTTCCTACCCCATCTTGCAAGGTGGCAGCAGCACGTAGATGCAAAAGTCCAGCAATAGGCAAATACATGGAGTCTCCCCAAGATGAAAGGTGACAGCATCACACAGATCCGAGAGTCCAGTAATGGAAAAGTATATGGTGCCTACCCCATGTTGCAAGGCGGCAGCAGCACACAGATGCGAAAGACAAATCAGTTGGCAAGTGCATGGTGCCTCCCCCATGTTGCAAAGCGGCAGCAGCACGTAGATGTGAAAGACAAATAAGTGGGCAAGTACAAGATGCCTACCCCATGTTGCAGGGCAGAAGCAGCATGTAGATACAGTACAACAATTAAATAGAGGGTATTGTCAAGCAGGAAACGAGGGCTGGGAAAGGGAGTTTGGGAGGGCAGTGAGGGCAGTAAGAAGGGGGTGGGGGACACACACAACATCACAGGCACCCAGGGGAGGGTTGGGGACACACACAACATCGCAGGTGACCAGGGGAGGGTGGAGGGCATACACAACAACACAGGCGACCAGGGGGAGGGTGGGGCATACACAACATCACAGGTGACCAGGAGTGAGGGTGGAGGGCACACAACATCACAGGTACCAGGGAGAGGGTGGGGGGCACACACAAAATCACAGGTGCCATGGGGATGGTGGGGGCACACACAACATCGCAGGCAACCAGGGGAGGGTGGGGGCAACATCACAGGCATACAGGCATGCATAAGGACATGGCAGGCCTAATAATATTTACAGGGTGCTCACATCTTGTTACAGGGAACTATATCAGATATACATCGGGACATGGTAGACTAGGAGGGCATAACTTATAGACAACCTCTCTGATTGGCATAGATGTATTCGACTGGTGTATGAGAGATAGGAGTGTATAACACAGGGGTGGTAGAAAGGAGGCTAGCAGGTAGAGAGGTTAGATTGTGAGGCAAAGTGCGGTATGCAGCAGGTTGTAACAGAGCTAAGATGTGTACATTGTGGGCACATGCATGTGGTATATTGTCCACTCCCCTAAGCTTCTGTTCATCTGTTGTCCCTATAGGTGTTGACAGTGCACCCTATGATCCCTGCACACTAACCTGGGACTGTCTTGTCCAGGGTCTGTGGTCTGTTGGGGGTGAGTCAACAGCTGGGTATTGTTGTCATTTCCATTTACAGTGGTGTCCAACAGGGGGGGTTGGTGGTTGGTGCAGGGTATGGGGATGTGGTTGAAGGGACTTATTTGTGTGGATGTTGCGGACATGGGTCTCTTTCTCATTTACATAGCATGATGGGTTGAGAATGTTGTTTCTGTGATGTGAAGCTTTGGATTGCCCTTTCAGAGGCGGCCTTTGTTTCCAAATCTACCCTTCTCCCCCACCCACTTTTGTCGTTCCTCGCCCCCAAACATGTGATACTTTTCCATCTATGGGCCTCATTACACGGAAGGCGGTAGCCATGGCGCTATTAGCGCCATGGCTACCCCCTTACCGCCATCGGAGGCCGGGTTCCCGGAATAGGGACTTACCGGCCTACTCCGACCTTTGCGGGACTGGTAAGTCCCCATTCCGGGAACCATTTCCTATTCCCATTTGAGCCCCCATAGGGCTCAATGGGAATGGGGAAGGAGCAAATAACGGTACCGCAAATTGCGGTACCGTTATTTGCACTGAAGTCCCTCAGCGGGTCCCGTCCTTAACGTGTGGTCTGACCACATGTTAAGGACGGGACCCGCTGAGGGACCTCGTAGTAGGGCGGTGGGGATTACCGGCACCGGTGCCCTTACCGGTGCCGGTAATCCCCTACCGGCTTCCATGTAATGAGGCCCTATGTGCCTTCCAGGCTCTCTGACCATGCTGCTTTTTTTTCAAGTGTTTTGGTCTCTGTCTTTCCCTCTTATCCACATTCTCTCTGCACTCACCCACTGTATTGGCCACCATATATCTCATCTCCCCACTAGCCTCCTTGCACCACAATTCCCCTATTCCTCTCTCTCTCTCTCTCTCTCTCTCTCTCTCTCTCTCTCTCTCTCTCTTTCTCTTTCTCTCTCTCCTCTGCATCTACACATTCATTACTCTCTGTCCTGTCTCCCTGTTGCCCTCTGTCATCCTTCATATCAGCTACCACATTTGTACTACCACTCCCAAGACCTTCACCTCCTCACTTAGTGTCCTTTTCCTCCCCTGCATCCATGAGTGACCCAAAGGCACACGTCACACCTGACTGTGGGTGTACAGAACTTGTATGCCTCCAATGAATGGCCCCACTTGTGCCTGCATCCCATGGCTGAATGACACATTTTTCCAGAGTGCATGTTGTGTTGTGCTTGTAATGTATTTGCTTCACTGCCAGTGATTTCTCTGTTGGTGAGTTTTGCTGTTGGGATGTTAATAGCTGCTCATGCTCGGTTATTTGTACTTCCGGACGTTGACACTGGGTGGTCCATGGCAATTTCCTTGTTCCATACGGGAATTGTCAAGGCTGTCCAGTTTCTTTGCATTGATGCAATGCAGGTCTTGGCAAGGTCAGAATGTTCCTTCAGGTGGGATGCTGTGGATGCCAAACAGGTGGGTTGTTTCTGTTCAGGTGGTTGACCTTCTGCAGATAAGTCAATAGCACTCAGGGGGGCACACGTTGTAGTCTATTTGGTGTCAGGAAGTCTGGCACTGTGTGGGGTGTTTTTCTTTTTGGCCTTGTACTGGGGTGAGCAGGTCTGACTTCATGGGTGCGGGGACAAGTGCGAGTGATTGCTTGCAGTTTTTGCATGCGTCTTGCCTGCTGCACAGCCTTCCTGTTCACTCTGCTTTTCATGTCATGTCTACCCACACTGGCAGTCCACTCTTGGTTCTTCTGCCCCTTCTGGGGGTGCTGTCCTCAAACAAATCCACACACAGCACAGCATTACAGGCCATTTGGGGGATGCCATGTTTGGCATAGACACCAGGCACACACTATCAACCTGGTGTTGTTGTTTGCCATGGGGACATGCATCATGCACGGTACACCAGTAGATATTTAGCTGCCTACTGACAGCTGCTCAGTGCATCACAATGCTCCTTTCAGTTCCCAGCACATTGCTCCCCGTTCAGTCCAGGCCCTGTGAATTCTGCCTTTCCGTTCCTCTTGCCTGTTCCCTGCTCCCTTTTGTGTGGCAGTCTCCTTTACCTCTGTTTCTCATTCCTTTCTCTTGTCTGCTTGTCTTCTTTATGGGAGTTGCCTCTGTGCCCTGCCTTCCTGTATTACTACTTCCTCTTTGACCAGCTGCCTTCTTTCCGGATCCTGTGTTTGCTGCAATTGATGACATGTTTGCATCCCGTCGTCTTTGACTTTACATAATTGGCTGGCTACCCTGGCAGTGTTTACTGCACTGTCCTGATGCCGCGTTAATCAGGGGATGCCATAACATGGCATTGGGAGTGCTTCCAAGGGATCCTGGGTTTCCAATCTCTCAGTGATCTCTATTTGGGAGTCCTCTCAGTGTCATATGATGCAAGCCGGATTAGACTGTTTACAATGTCCGCTCACCAGAACAAGTAGGTGGTACCTGGTCTTCCACTGCATGGCAGTCTGGGAGGCAGGAAGTATAGGTGTTGTAGGTGGGAGGGTGTCAATGTGTAGGGTGTTTTAATTGCATTGCTCTGAGGTGGGCCGATCTGGCTGCATGTGTCCAGGTACACATGGTGATGGTTGGCTTGGGAGTTCTTGTTTGCATTTGTTGCATGTCAATCAGGGGGGCACATGTTGCAGTGTAATTCGGTGCATGGATGTGTTACCTGCCCTGATCTTGTGGTATTTTTCTCTACTGCGGCATTCTGCAGGGGAAGATGGTTGCTTCAATTGAAGGGGTCATTGCTGTTGGATGCGTGCACGTAACACCTCCTTAGCAGAGTCGGGTGGTTTGTAGACTTATGGAGGGGAGCATCAACGCATTCAGGGGTACAACTGGTGCAGGCTCACAAGGAGAAAGATATGAGATGAAATGTGCCTCTTTCTTGCAGTGCAGTTGCATTTCTCAAAGTCTGCATCACTATTTTTATGCGGATGTGTAGTGTGAGCATACTTGTTGTCACGGAATGGTGTGGACACTCCACCTGTATATTGTTGTGAGACATGCATAGGGTGGCCAGGGCAGTCCTCACATGTGTTATTTGCAGTTTTACATTTTGTGCTGTGGTTTCCTACTTGTGTTCTCCTGTGTGTTGTTGGGGCTCTTCATGCACAATAGTTGGTGGTGTCCATGTGACATTTGTCGGGGACTTTGTTGCTTGTGTTGTGTGCTTTGGTGTGGACCACATGGACACTGTTGGTCCCACTTGCTATGCCTGTGTCAGTATTTGGTGCATATTATTTTATGTATAATGAACACACACAGTTTGCCTCTCCCAGATGCACATTCTCAGTGTATTGTTATGGGCACGGAGGATAGGCCCTATATCATCATTGAATGGCACCATGGGCTTTGGCCTCACTATGTGTGCTTCACAGGGACAGGTTTTCAGGTAAACTATGTTTGTACTAACTGGTTGCGTGCAGCCTCTCCCTGTGCCCTTTGGCCAGCCAAGAGCAAGGGTAGTGCCTGTGACTGAGGGCAATGTCCCACCTGCATGTCAACTGTTATGCTACACCTTGTGGCGACATTGTGCAGTACACATGCTGCCACAATGACTTTTACAGACTACTGGTGGGGCATATAGCACAATCCCACCAGAGTGGTCAAGAGAGCCGGAAATGTGACTTAAGAACCCTGAATGTGCGCAACACTATGCCTCGAGTGGCTACATGTGCTGCATTATATCTTACCTCAGCTGGTGTGGCAGTATTCCTGTATGGCATCAACAGGAATGGTGATAGCGGGGAGGCACAGTCCCCTGACATTGTGTAAATGGTTGTTATTGGGGTTTATTATGCACCAGTTCATACTCACCAATGAGCCATGTGTTGCATATTTTCCCAATGCCAGGGCCCCGTAGAGTGCTGACTGGTGGTAAATGTAGCTGTCATGCGTGCTGCCAGGAAAATTGGCATTTACTTGCATGATCACTCCATTTGCGTCACAGATGACCTGCACGTTGATGGAATGCCAATGCTTGCGATTGCGGTATATGTGCTCCATCAATCGGGGGGGCCGTAGTGCAACATGTGTACAGTCGATGGATCCAAGTACATGTGGGAAGTGTGCAACTGCATAGAAATCCTGGCACACTCTCTGCCTTTCCTCCAGTGTTCTCTCCATATTTATGTGCCTGCACATACACAACACGTGATGCTATGCAGGCCAATACCTGGTGGACACAGCGGGATTGTGTGGCCTGAGAAATCCCACCAACTATGGCAGTGGTACACTGAAAGGAGTCAGTAGCAATTATATGTAGTGCTGTCAGTACCTGTTCAATGGGGGTAAGGGCCTGGCAGCAGATGGTGGGTGATGCTAGTTCTTGCTCCCACTCCCTGACAAGGTCTAGGATTAAATGGGGGGAACTGGTACCAATCATACACCTGGTAGTCAGGCATCCCGAACAGCGTGGTACATGGTGCAAATATTCAGGCCCTGGGCATCCTCCTCCTCCTCTTGTGTCCATGTACGATGGCCCCCACGATTGCAGCATTTATTGTGGCTGTTTGACATTTGTATAGTGTGTATTGCATGTTTTATACGCATTGGACCCTTTGCGCGTTGAACTTTACACCTGCCATCATGTGCTGGTTAGATCACGACGTAGATTTCCCGACGTGAGGTTGCTTGTTGAAATCCATAAATTCAGTTGGGTTTGCGGTGGACTGGGTGTGCAATTGCTTAGCATAGCCCGTCCCTCAATACACCAACATTTTTCTTTTTTCTTCCTCATTCTGCGTGAAAAATTGGGAATATGCATGTTCCATCCCTTATTTTAATCTCTGCACAGGCCCCACCCACATTATGCTCGCAGAACCATGCCAGAACTGCTCAGAGTCCCTGCAAGGTCCGGAAAAGTCCCTCAAAGGCAATTCCATGAATCGACAGAGGGGGTTTTGCACAAAGAATGGCCGGCAAAGTCCCTATTTTCCACACAGAGAAATCTATGAAGTGGGCCCTACATCGTTATCATCTGTGCTCTGAGTAAGGAGAAGATTTATTATTCATTTTTTTAAGATAAATATTTTGTATTAAGATTTTGAAGTTCAATAAATTGGTAATTATTACCATATAATTAAACAGATATAATGATATAAAATGTATTAATTTCACTGTAGTAAATAATATAACTTGGCTTGGGATTTGGTCCATGTTTAATAAATATCAGTGTCCAGTCTGGCAGATATGGTATGAGAGAAGGAGCAGAGGTGGCTGAGGCGACCCTGAAACAGAGATGGGTGTCATCCGCATTACACTGAAAATTGGAGCAGAGAGTAGCGATGCGGTGGGTGAGAGGTGCCAGATAGTGGTTGAAACGTCAGGGAGAGAGGTTAGACCCATGGGAACACTACAAGTAGATAGAGGGATAGAAGAGAGGAAAGACCCCAGTTGGACCTGAGAGGGTCGGTCGGTGAGAAAGGAGGTCAACCAGACCAGGGCCTGATCAATGATACTAAGGTTGTCATGGAGGCAATTGAGCAGGATGGCATGGTTGACCATATCGAAAGCAGAGGATAGATCGTGGAGAATGAGGACAGATGGGAGATTAGAGTCAAGATTGGAGAGCAGGTCTTCACTGGTGTTCAGGAGAGCAGTTTCCATGCTTCTGCCAGCTCAGAAGCCAGACTGGTGGTCCTGGAGACAACTAACAGATTCAGTATGCAGATTAAGCTGGGAGATGGCCAGCTTTTCCAGGAGTTTGCCCAAGAAAGGAATGATGGCTATTGGGCGATAGTTAGCAGGAGAGGAAGAATCAGCTGAGTGCTTCCTTAGAAGGGGGTGCACAAGGGAGTACTTGAGGGGGGAGGCAGGAAGGCCAAGAAGAAGAGAAGAGCAGTAGTCAATACGAGAAAAGACAAGGCAGAATAGAAGAAGTTTAGTAGCATGAAATGAAAGATAGGGCAGAGCATGACAGATGTTAAAAGAGCATAGGAGCGAGCAATAGAAGAGAAATGCAGTTTAAAGGAAAACAAGGGATCAAAGATAACGCCCACATTGTGTGCAGAAGAGAAAAAGGGCAGAGAGGAAGGAGGAAAAAAGAGAGACAGAGGAGGAAAGGGAGACAGAATAGCTGAAGCCAGAAAAAACAGAAAGTCTTAGAAGGATTGAGGTGCAGAAAATGAGAAGACTTCCAGTTTTGGACAGCAGAAAGGCAAGTTGATACAGTTGAGTGCAGAATAGAGTCAAAGGAAAGAAAAGAGGGAAAGATGTGAGTATCATCTGTGTACAGATGAAAGGAAAGATTAAATTAAGAAATTACGAAATAAGAGCAGAGAGTGGGGCAGTGTAAAGAGAGAAAAGGAGAGGACCAAGTACAGAACCTTGAGGGACACATTAGAGAGGAGAAAGTGAGGAAGAGGTATGTTTGACCCAAGTTACAGAATAGAACCGATGAGAATGATAGGAGCATAACCATTCAAGGACAGACCGAGCAATGCTTGCAAATTGCTACTTTATTGGTAGTATACCATGCAGGATGCTGGCTGAACTGTTGTACAATGAGAGACCTTTCTGTCACTGTTACATCTGCCTTCATTCCTATGCCTGGCATACCAGCAGTGTCGATCTTTTGTCTGATGCATTTTCCTCCAGCAAGCAGGTATTATCTTGTAGAGGTACACTAGATCTCCGCCTAACTGTGTAACCAGAAGTACTGGAGCCGCTGGACATGAAGAGGTCAAATGTGAAGAGGATATAAGAGCTAGGCGTCTTACTTTTATTACAATTTACTGGTATACGATCAGATATCCATTGTCTTACTGTTACAAAGCTGAATAAAAATGTTAATGGCGACACAAAGGCTATGAGCTCTGCTAGGGATACTGTTAGTGGGGGAGAACTCACTATTGGCAATTCAGCCCTATCATTTATGCTATAGGTTACCTACAAATGCTGAATGTCCGCTGGAAGTGAACAGTAGGCAAAGTCATACCCTCTCTTTAGAATTGCTTAAACTTCCTTTCTTTTCCAGTGGTCATTACAACTATGAGCTCCTTCTTTTTAATGAAACATTATAGAAAAAGCTTAACAGTTAACATGTTGGTTAGTTTGGCATTCAGCAGATTACTCTATGTAGGAAGTCAATCTCCCCATGTACCCAGCTCTGCTTCTTTTCTCTTTTTGCCGGAGAATTTCAAGTAAAAAGTGAAAGAGGGCATGCCATCATCTGAAAATGATGCAGGTACCATGAAGATCGATGTGCTGGTTCTCCGGGGGGAGGGGGACATCCCAGTGTACTGATGAGATGGCAACAATTTCCTCTAGGGCTGGGGCTTCTTGTATGTGTCTCCCTCTCTTCTTAACATCCCCATTATTGTCCTTCCTTTTTGTTCTGAACTGGGTTGTGGTGAGAAACCTAGAGTCATCAAGTTTCAGTGTCCATTATCAGCACAATTTGAGTTGCACGACCCCCAGCTTTCTGCCTGCACCCACGTTTCTTTGCTTCAGGGTAGGAGAGAGGTTTGAACATGCAAGGACCTGTGTGAGATTCTGCCATAGGTTTCCATCCCTTTCTTTCTCGCTTTATGTCGAAGAAAGTATTAGACAGGGTCATATTTTGCTCTTCCACTGCTGCTGGGCACTATTTGCTGTTAGTAGTAGAAGGTGTCCCCTTTTGTATAAGTTTACATTTTGACAGGTAGTCCAGCCCTCAGTTTACGGTCTTGGTCCCTCCCCCTTTCGATGTGCTGTGATATAAACGTAGTACAAATTTGATATAAAAAGGATATAAAGAAATATTTGATATCGATTTTATATCAAATGTGTATAAAGTTTTTTCTAATGTATATTAGTTTTGATTTAGAGTGAATATACATTTTATAGAAAATGTATGTATAGATGGGAGTGGCTGGGAGCGGCGGCCTCCGATGTTGCTCGGTCGATCGCCTAGAGCGAAGTAAGCTCTGAAGACAGGAACTGTGAATCTAGGGTTTTGCAGAATTACACAGTGATGATGTCACAGAGGGGTTCCATCCCGGGGGTTATAGGAAGCGGAGATACATTTTATTTAAGAATCTGGTAATTTCCACCAGGGCCCTTGATCGTGCCGGGGTGGATGGGTAACGCCATGGACAGGGTTCAAACTAGACCACCACCTGTGCCACTCCAGGGTTGGTGCTTTGTTAAATGTGCTACCCGCATTGCCCAGCCCCTGGCATTGGTAGAACACATGGGGGTGCCTTGCCCCAGCAGAACACCTGTTAGGCGTCCGTTTGGCAGGCCATTTCCAAGATATTGGTTGTCACGTACCAATGTGGGTACAGTACAGTGGCCATGATTCCCCTACTGGATCTCAGACACTCTTCTCCCAATTGTTGGGCCCCTCAATCCAGCTGTGCCGATTCCAGCTTGTGTAGAAAAACTTTGTTGCATCGACCCTGTCAATACTTCGGGCCTTGCAAGAGGAGCACCACAGCACTTCCTGTTGCTGTTCTGGCAGAAGCACGAGCCCCCATCCTCGGATCCCCAGAACATCTGTGATTTGCTGAACCAGCTGGTCAAATCTACATAGATCCAATGGGTGCCTGGTGCAGGGCTTCACAATCCATATCGAGAGACTCTACTCACTGCACCATCCAGTTGCTGGAAGACATGTCGGTTCTAAATAGAAAAAAATATAGATTCAGTATAGGTTGTCTTTTACACATAAACAGTTCACCATCAATACATGACACAACCCCAAACATCTCGAGCCCGGTGTAACACCGCAGCACATGTCACCTTTTAAAAATAAAAATAATCTGGCATGCCGGCAGTTTGTACAAAATAAAACTCTGGTATGCCATTTGTGCAACATGTTTGATCTCTGGCACATACTCAACTTCACAAGATTGCATAAAACACTGCAAAAGTTAGAACCATATTTCAAAATGTCCTGACACACTTCTACTTCACAATTGTGTTTTTAAAGCACACTTTGTATTTTGCACATGTAAAGAAGCAGGGCAACACTGTGCGCTTCTCTTGCAGGGAGAGATTAGACACATTTTGTTTTACTTTGTGCCCCTCTGCATGCAGAATAAAATAAAATATAGCATCTACTTAGAAGTAAAAGACAAATCCTGCACAACCTAAAACATGCACTGGCACAGTCGATCAATACATAACAAATCCCCAAACATATCAAGTAAGATGTAGCACTGTGACACTCACAAACCTTAAAAATCTGTCATGCCGACAGTTTGTACAAATTAAATG
Organism: Ambystoma mexicanum; assembly: GCF_040938575.1. Lineage (NCBI taxonomy): Eukaryota > Metazoa > Chordata > Amphibia > Caudata > Ambystomatidae > Ambystoma > Ambystoma mexicanum. The sequence goes on along the minus strand of NC_090941.1, from coordinate 623,556,204 downwards.
TTGGGTAAAGCATTTGCACAACATGTGTGATCTTTGGCGTATGCTGTTACTTATGTGCTGAATATTTTACAGACTGTAAATACCCAAATACTAACTTCACAATGCATGCTTTTGAAATATTTCATCAACTTTATCGGCACAGTGAAACTGAGACAAGGCATTGTGCACGTGCAAATAAGTTGCATCACAAAATGACAAGTATTCCAAAAGCACAGTCAGGGTTTATTTCATGTTTAATTTAATGTCTGTAATGGTAATAAGGGATCTGGGTTCCAAGCTTTAATAATGAAGTCTCTGAATGATTGTGTAGCAGCGCTATAAACACTTAACACCTTCAAAACCCTTTACAAATGTTGAACTTCTTCCAAAGCATTGTAATGAAAATCTCAAAGACAGTTCTAGAACGCAAGCTCTATGTCCATGTGATATTTCTCTCACACACACAGACACACAAACCCACACACACACAGAAATAGAATCCAGCACTACCAGCATCTATGCGCTATCCTAGCCGACATGCAAAACCACAGAGCATTCTAAGCAAACTATACATTTTCAAACATATCATTAAAAGCACATAGCTGTTTAGTTTAAAAATGCACAGCCTGTCCCAAAAAGGGACTGTCTCAGAAAGAGCCTGCCTCATGTCCTGTCTCAAAAAGGCCTGCCTATCGATAAATACAGTAAAAAAAGCCTTATCAAGCTTGAATAAAACCACATCAATTGTAATAACACCAAAAACAATAAATTAAAGTATTGAAATACCCCCAAAACCACCTTTTTAGCTGTTGTTGAAATAAAACTTTGAAAAAAGAGCAGGCCCAGATTCCAATCAGCAGGCTTTGCAGGAGTTCTCCCAGTGTGTACAGACACATGATCAAATCCAGCCGAGAAGCAAGGCACCCCGGGTAAAGCGGCAGTCATCTCTTCCAAGTCATTTAGTTGCCACTGCAGGGGATCATCAGGCAGGTGTTCTGACACTGGGGTTGACACTATCCCTTCTGCAGTCAGAGAACCCCTCATAAAGGGGTGAAAGCTCAGTGTTGTTTAATTATCAACAATGCACAGATTTATGTATTTCTGTTTAGTATGCAGAAATGGGTTTCTTATCAACAGAAGCAGAGCATTCTATTTCACGCATACTGTTTACTATGTGTTATAACAACATCTAAAAATAACCTCACCCCTGCAGATTCTTCCTGGGACCAATGCCATTTTTCTTATAAACAGAAGCAGAGCATGGCAGTTCCTGCATACTCTGCAAATTAAGCTCAGCCTGCAGCTGCTTCCTGTCTCGGCCTTCAGTCATAGCCTTGTTAATGACCACTAGTTTTAGTTGGTAAACATGTATTTACATGGATAGTTTGTTTATATAGCTGGCACAAACACCCTGTATTCTAAATATAAATCCCATCTGTGCTTTCTGCTGATGCAGCTAGAATAACCCTCTATTATGAGTCACCTCATTCCTAGGATTCCCCAGGCCTTGTCATAATATTCACAGCTCCTTGGTGGGTCGCAGAGGGACACATGTATGCCGCACATGAGATGCTGTAGGCTCCTTAGAAACAATAGTTTGACTTCTGTACGTGCAATGGGAAGCACACTTTACCTATAAAGTAAACTGCTTTTCATTATTTACACTCTGTATCAAAGCCAGTTTGTATAAGATTGGTGTATATCTTTATATCCAAATTGATACAAAAAAGTTTAGTATCAACATGTTGGGGGAAGTTTATATAAAAAATGTAAATGAATGTTTTATATTACAAAATGTAAATGTTTATAAACCTTTTATCAAAAAATATGATTTTTAATATTTTTTATATAAAATAACATAAAAATTATGATTTTTGATATTGATGTTTATATAAATGTATATATCAAAAAATATGTTTCACTTTCGTAACTGTAGCTGTTCATAATTGTTTTTTCCTGGATAGCCCCTGGAAAGCTGAAAGAGCGCCCTTGTTTCTCAGTCCTACCTCAAAGGATATATATCTGGGTTGTAAGCCCCTCCCACCACGCCATCAGAACCTCATTGGGTTTGACAAAGTGATCATTCAAAACATGAGTTGTATAAGTAATGCATCAGCGCAACGATCTGGCCTTAGCATCATGTTAGGACAGGAATGACCCTGTCCCTTTCTAGCTACTATCACTTTGTGTCTTTCCACATCTTAGCTATTTTTTCCATTTCTTCTCTGTTCATTTCCCCTTCCTTTCTTTGTCCAGTCCCTTGGCTAAAACCTATATCCTTGTGTTTATTGAACATGAATATTTACAGGCCGATTCATGGAATTAATGTGCACCGAAAATCGCAGCGCAAGCGTGCGCAAGCGCGCGAAACGCAGTGCAAGCGCGAAAATCACAGCAAGAGCGTGCGAAAGCCGCACACATCCATTCATGGAAGTCCATGCGCATGTAAATCCTGGGATGTGCGCTAAAATCGTGCGTGGCAAACGCGAGCGCACACGTCATCAAACGCTGTGCGCTACGCGCACAGCGAAAGCGCACATGGTGCAGCGCACACAGCAAAAGTGGGCGGAACACGGGGTGTAACACGCGTAATGGGGAACAATGCATGAAAATGTGGGCGTTACGGGGGAAGTACAGGAGGTAAATGCGGCGAACACCAACAAGGGCGCCTACAACACGTATTCATGGAATCGAACAGGGGAAACGCGTGCGCCAAAAAAGACGTGCTAATCCGGAAACACGTACTCCAGCAGGAAGCAGGCATACGCGGCCCCACGCAGCATAAAAGTGCACACAAACAACAAACAAGCTCAGACGCTATGATGAATATACCATTCCTCGCAGAAGTGGTCGTGGGACACTGCAGGAGGAGGAGGATAGCCAGGCCCAGACGTTTTACACCCAGGACCAGCCTTTTTGGGATACCTGAGCCCGTACCCAGCTGGTGGCTAATTACTTCACCTAAAATCGTACCCCTGTGGAGTGCACACAGCCCTGGCACATACCAGGTGACAATCAATGATGATGACATAAGGGGCAGTCAACTGTCACAACCATACCAGAGATTGGTCACCTGGAAGTGTTACATTGTGTGCATCCCTACCTACTTAAAGACAACCAATGCTGTGTGAAAAAAAAACACATTCATGCTGCATGAATGACTACCCCCTTGAAAAAAACGACATGAAAATATTGCCATGTCACCCAACCCCTCCCCATCTCAGCTACCCAACACACCGTGGCATGTCATGCAATGTGAAAGCAACAAAATGAATGCACAACACATGACACCAGTGTCACAAAGTGCACTGTTCCAAATGTAAACAGGCCACAGACAATATGCTCCCAGTAATCAATAAGAAACAGCACACATGAACAAATACTTACCAGCAACACCGAACAGCAACACAGGATGAAACAGTGTCAAAATACGATAGTACAAAATCAAAGTAGTGCAAGTCTCACAACCTGACTAAGGCAGCACATCGACCCCTTCCAACTGCAGAGTGTTGCTGTCAGGCAAATGTGTCAGTGTACTGCATACAACATGAACCACATCTGCAAAGGAGACGGCCTTGTGAAGACATGAAGAAGGTACATGTGAATAAGGAGAAAGTCATGGATGCACAAGCACATATCAATACACCATGCAGTGTTCAATCCAACAACAATCCTCACTAGGGATGTCCACACAGTTTGACTACAGACTGCCCACACAGCTCATGGGAGCCCAGTGTCACTGTGTAAGTTACTGTCACTTGGTCACACCCTTTGCAAGCCCATGGAAAGGGGAAGCAGGAGGGGTGTGTGTGTCAGGAACCCAAGCATCTAACCCATATACAGGACAAGTGTCATGATCTCTGCTTCCAAAAGATCAGGACTTGCCCGACTCCCTTGGAAGCAGACCCATAACCCCGGTTCTGAGTGCCAGCCAGTCCCAATTGGGACCTTTTGGACCCTGTCCTGGCGCCAGTGGCACCAGGCTCATAAAGATGCCCAGTCCCAGCGCTGGAAGCGCCGGGCTCATAATGCTTGGGTGGACTTACCTGCAGCAGACCATGCTGCTTACTTACCTGCCAGTTGAACCCCTGATCCTCTTCTGTTTGGGACTACTTTTCCTGTTGGGTGGGGCAGGAGCCACTCCCTAGGTTCAGAACACTGGAACTCTTCTGGAAAGCAGGAACTCTTTTCTTACCTAGGCGTGGCTGTGGAAGGAGACACCTAAGCACTACAGGAGGCTATTTAAACCACACCCGATGGATGAATCTTGCTTTGTGTTATTCTGCATTCTCTGCAGCAGAACGCTCATCGTGTCTTCTGCTTCTGATCCTGGGCCTAAGGGAACAAAGGCTTACCATCCTGGAATCCAGTCTTCAGCAGCACCTGTAAAGACAAAGAAAGAACAGGTTAGCACTACGGTCTTCAGTGGCAGCGCATCTCTTACCTGGTCCATCGGCTGTCACCAACGCCTCGCGCTGCATTCCGGCATCTGAAAGACAAAGGCTTACCTACTCTTCGCATGCTCCGGAGGTCTTCGCACTGCATTCCGGCATCTGAAAGACAAAAGCTTACCAGCTCTTCGCACGCTCCGGAGGCCTTCGGCGCTGCATCCCGCATCTGAAAGACAAAAGAAGGTGCGTTTAAAGACATTGGGCAACTTTATTACTCACGTGCCATTACTCCTTCCCACGCCGAATCCAGTGGGTATTCCAGCACCCTTCAGCTTCTCTAAAGCTCCGAACTTGTACCTGCAAGATAAAAGGGACAGTTAGTGCGCATCGTGAAGGAGGCTACAAGCGCTTACTTACGTGCTTCCAGGCGCTTCTATTCCTTACGCGGGTTCGATCCTCAACTCTCATCAGCCCGCCATCCGCCATCGCCGGAACCCTGCAAAACAAGAGATATCATTACAAAAGACTTTTAAGACATTTGAAGTGCCCAGAACTTACCGTTCGTGCAGTTAACGACGGACAGCAGTCCTCTGAGGTCAAGAGGCCTGCACCCTTATCCAGTGAAGAAACTGGTTACGGCACCCTGCCCCGAGGCAGATGGAGAGCTCGGCGTTCACTTACCTAAGGTGAGGGCGTTAACCTTTGGGGTTCTACAGGAGAAGAGAAAGGGAAGAGGAGAGAGGCACCCAATAACCCCAGTTCATTAATCCCATATTTTCTATCTGCAGTAATCTTACTCTTCGAGTCAGACATACAGTGCACAGAGGTCCAGCCCAAAGAGCCAACCGTGTGTTACAAATCACCTTTGAAGATACGGCATTCACCCAGTCAAGACCGGCGCCTCTGCGGGAATCAGGTGAGCGTTACAGAACACAAAGACCACCGCAAAACTCCCACCCAGGCGCTATGGAAACCTCGGATACCGACCAGCTAGCCCAATTACTTGGGGAACTAAGAGCAGAAGTGCATGCAGCCCGTCAGGAAACGAATGCTCTAAGAAGGGAACTGATTATTTCCAAGGAGCGAACAGACGATCTCGCTAGACAATTGCTACAGTCACAAACCGGACAAACTCCGTTACCCGCATCAGGGGCAAATCTTCCTTCAACATCCTCTAAGAACCCAGTGCAGATCAACCTACCTGGGAATGTACCTCTGGCTCCGCCCGAACGATTTTCTGGTGACCCAAAGAGGTTTGCAGTATTTATTAATCAGTGCCGGTTGCACTTCTTATGCCGGCCAGCAGCCTTTCAAACTGATCAAGCTAAGGTAGCTTTCGTGCTTTCGTACCTTAGTGGCAATGCGGCAGACTGGTCGATCCCTCTAGTTAATCAAGATGATCCGGTTCTCCATGATTTTCAAGCTTTTCAGCTCAGTATGGAAAAACTGTTTGCAAGACATTCACAGGGGCAGGCCTTGGACAATGAGCTCCTTTCATTGCGACAGGGTAATCAAGACCTTTTGGCTTATATTGCGTCTTTCAACAGACTGATAGTGGAAACTCGATGGCCTGAGGACAAAAGGATTACGCTGTTTTATAGAGGTCTACGTGGAGAGCTCAAAGATGTGTTAGCCCAAGTAGTGAATCCCCCGCAAGACTGTTCGGACTATATTGACTTAGTCGTTCAAATTGACCACAGACTGCAGAACAGGAAGGCCGATCGTTCCAAGTTTGATGCTCGAGTATTTTCCAAACCACCAACTCCTACCAAAGGAGTAGACTCCGGGGAACCCATGCAAATAGGGGGCCTGAAAGGACCACTAACACAAAAGGAGCGGGAAAGGAGAAAACAGCTGCAATTATGCCTCTATTGCGGAAACTCGGGGCACTTTCTTCGAGACTGTCCGGTGAAACCAGCCAAGAAGGCAGTAGGAGCTGCAGTTACCAGGGTCACAAACTCTGAGCAGGGAAACGACCTTGCCCGACAAGAATAGAGGTCCTCTTGCCGAGCGTTAAAACCAGTTCCGTGACCTCGCATTTCGTGATACCTATGGTCCTCGAGAGATTGCGTCAACACAAACTTTTCGCTAAGTTGGAAAAATGTGTTTTCAACGTGACTGAAGTTGAATTCTTGGGATTCATATTATCACCTAGCGGAGTGCGTATGGATTCAAAGAAGGTCGATGCAATTCTCAAATGGCCATCGCCATCCTCCGTAAAAGGTGTTCAAAGCATGTTAGGCTTCGCTAACTTTTACCGCAGGTTTATCCCCGAATTCTCTCGAATAGTCCAGCCCATCACTGCCTTGTTAAAGAAAAACAAACGTTTTGAATGGTCTACTGAGGCGGAACAAGCTTTCCAGAATTTGAAGACTAGATTTATCTCTGCACCGATCTTAAAACATCCTCGCCCAGAACTCCCCTACATCGTTGAAACTGATGCTTCGAGCCTTGCCATGGGGGCAGTTCTATCACAAAAGGACCCAGTAACCAATCAGTTGCATCCCGTGGCATTTTGGTCCCGCAAATTCTCGCCTCAATTCTCGCCATCAATTACACTATTACTGATAAGGAACTTCTAGCTATCAAGTCCGCCTTTAAGGCTTGGCGGCATTATCTTCTGGGGGCCCGACACACCGTTACTGTGATTACAGATCACCGAAACCTGCAATATTTGAAAACCGCAAAAGCTCAATCCTCTAGGCAACTCCGTTGGGCACTATTCTTTGCCGAGTTTGACTTCATAATTACCTATCGACCTGGTACAAAAAACGGTAAAGCTGATGCCCTTTCTCGGATGGGAGTGGAAGAACATTTGATCAATCCTAAACCTGTACCTATCATTCCCGAACAAAGAATTGTAGGTGTAATCGCCACACAATCCATAGAGGAAGTTAAGGATAAAGCCAGGCTACTGGTAACTCCAGCAGACATACAGAATTGGCATCTGCAGGGAAAGGACTTACGGTGAAGGACAACCTATTATATTTCCAAGAACGGTTATACCTGCCCAGCACAGATTTACAGAAAAAGGTAATCTCTTGTTATCACAATTCTTTAATGGAAGGACATCCCGGTATGACCAAGACCTCGGAAAGATCAAGCGCTACTTCTGGTGGCCGTCTTGGAAAAAAGATATCAGAGACTTTATAATGTCCTGTGGAGTATGCGCCCAAAACAAGAGTCAAAAGGAAAAACCAGCCGGCCTCTTACGCCAAGACCGTCGCCTCTGCGGCGCCTCTGCGGGAATCAGGTGAGCGTTACAACAAGCCTGCATGTGCCCAGCTGTAATACACAGTGGATGCCCACGGGAGCCACACAAGGCAACACACTGTAAAAAAAAAAAATCAAAAATGGCCATGTGTGGACCGGGGGGGGGGGAGAGGCCACCCAGGAGGTTCACGGACAGGGTGCACACCAACACCCACATGCGTGGATGTTGCGAGAAAAAAAAATACCTCCATGGGCTCATGGACTGCATGGCTACGCTATTGTGGGAGAACTGCTGTTGCTCTCTTCACCCTCTGCTGCTACATCAGGAGGTGGCTGTGCTATGGGAGGCAGCACACGTAAAGCCCTGGTATGGTCCTCCATGGCAGCAAGCATGTGGGCGTGGAAGGTTTCGTTCTGGAGGATGATGGTGCAGAGATCCCCATGCAGCAGCTCATGGGTAGCCTGCATTTCTACCTGCATGGTCTCGCGTGATGCCTGGATCTCTCCACGTGTTGCCTGGAGCTCTGCTGAGAGCGAACGTGTGAGCTGCTCCAGCTGCTATTGTGACCTAAAATTTCGGGAAGCCTCAAGTTCACCCAGAGTCTCCCTAAGGAAATGGAGTTCTAACCTCAGGGCTTCCCTCTGGCCCTGTGACTCTACAGATCTGGCTTCGCGCAGAGTCTCCAGTGCCGCCCGTCGGTCCCTGTTGGATGCCAACATGTCTTCCCTGTGTGATTGGCAAATGGAGTCTGTTGCCTGCTCTTGTTGCTTTTCAGGGGGAGAATGGAAGTGGCCACCCTCTCCATTGCCTGAGCCATCATTTCAACGGAGGATCCCTGTTGTGCTGCTATAGTGTACATGGAGTTTTCCCATACAGTATTGCCTGGTGGCGTACGGCCACCGCGTCGGCGGGCACCACACCTGTTTGGGGCAAGGCGATCTGCACCTTGCTGTGCTGGCACTGCCTGAGGCTGCAAGACTGCATTCCCCCTCTGATCTGCTGGCCCAGGAACAGGATCAGATGTTGTTGAGCGTGACCCTGCATCCGTAACCGCCAAAGGTGGAGTTACCAACACTGACATCCCCATAGAGGGGTCTCCCCCTGGTGCAGGTGGGTTGGTCAGAACAGCATCCCTCCTAGTAACACTCACCTGCAACGCCACATATGTCTCACTCTCCGATTCAGCACCTAAATCATAGAGGTCTGGGGAGGGGCACCCAGAGACACCCGTGGACAGTATGGTCTGCAGGAGGATTGAGTTTTCACCCACCACCACCGCACGTCCTCCTCTGGTGCCCGGTTGTGGCTGAGATGCCTCCTGGGTCTGCACCATCTACTCCACCTCAACAGCATCAAGTGTGTCATCACCTGCAAAAACATGAAAGACAACAAATGGAAACAGGCATGAGCACCATAGCACACACATAGGCCTGACAAGCCAGAGATCCTGGCTGGAGTACATGAATTACACATGTCTCACATGACTATAACCCTGGCATGCATGCACTGTCAATGAGTTGGAAGGGGAGGCAAAAAGCAGACACTGAGGACTCCAAGATGGAAAAGCAACACATGTGCTGCATGCTGAATAGCACTGGCATCACATATTAGCCTGTGAGTGGCATGGCCAATCCACAAACATGACACATGCCAGCACACAGATGGCACGTAGCATAGCCATGGTACATTTGACAAGTACAGCCATATGTTAGTGAATGAGTACTATCACCCATCCAGGTGAGATGGACATGATGAGATGAAAAATTCCAAATAGTGTGACAAAACATGCATGTGCCACACACTGCAACACATCCAGTGTACAATAATACAGTGATGGCAGGCAGGTGGATACATCAATGGTTGGTCACTTCAACATGACAAGAAACAACTATCATGTTCCACATTCAAACAGGCCCCAAAAATTAATGTGAGCAGGCCCTTACTCAATCAGCCTGAAGGGTCAAATCATTCCCATAACAAGGTAATAAATGTGGGCCAATGTGGGGTGTAATCTATGACAGAAGCATGTCACATATGTGGCATTAGGGCAGAAAAATGCATTGGAAAAATGGGAGGATTGAAACAATCAGGCTGAATGAACACTGAAAATTCAGAACAATGTTGTTGCAAGGTGACAGTTCAAGGGCAACTGCAGTAATGTGGCACTAATTGGGCACTGTGGTCAGAAGGGATACTGTCATACCCAAATCCAAGGCCGGTGAATGTTTTTGGAGGAAGCACATGGGTGTCCCATACCACTCAGGACTACACACCCTCACCTGGCACTCAATCAGAACACGTCACCCAAGCAACATACACATGGATTACACACACATGCATGGGCACTCACCGGACAATTCTTCGTAATCTGGTAGGTCTCCCACACCTTGGATCTGTTCCTCTGTGACGAAGGTTCCAGCAACAGACTCATGTTCAGTGAGTTGGTCGTCCTCTGGTGGAGACCCACCGCCAGTCACCAGAGTAGAGGCATGATTTGAAGCCAGCTTGTTCTTTGCTCTGCGTTTCAGGTCATTTCACCGCATGTAGCAATCATCAGCTGTGCGCCTCACAAATCCAAGGGCACTAATGTGGTCTGCCAGTGGGCTCTACGTTGACCAGGCATAGTCTTGCACCCTGCAGTCACCAACATTTCGCGGCTATGTGCCAACACATAGGCCACAAGTGCATCAAGTTCAGCGTCATTAAAGCTAGGCTTCCTTGACGTGCCAGAGTGTGTAGCCGTGTCTGGAGTCTCAGCCTGTAGTGCTAGAGCACCCTTCTTCTTCTTCTTGGAAGGTGGTGCGGATCCTGAGTGGCTTACGCCGCTCTGGACAGTAGGAGCAGAAGCAGAGGTGGACTGGGTACTTGTAGCCTGTAAAGGCACAATGACCAAAGGTCTTGGTGCAGGCATTGGCTGCAGGGTGATGTTGACAGGGCCAACGTCTGTGTGATGGACCTGGACCAACATTGTCCCGGCTGGGAGACTTGGAGCTGGGGTGGATTGAGCTGCAGCTGCCCCTGCAGCCTCCCCACCCTGGCTACTTGGGGCAGCAGATGACATTGCTGCCCCCGATCCACGTGGCCTGGTGACAGCAACTTTCTCCACCACATGTGGCTTAGACTTGGTGACCTGGAAGTCAGCCTGGGAGTCATCCTGTGCCGGTTCAGTTGACAAAATGGGCCGGTCCAACAAGGGCTGAGCTGGGATGGTGTCAGCTACGTTCCCACAACCATTGTGGGGGGGGCATAGGTGGGCCCGATTGGTCCTCCACACACGGGGCTCTAGTGGCACCCTGCAAATCCTGGCCACATTCCCTACCGCGCACAGCACACCCACCTCTTTGAGATCGGCCACCTTTGCCTCCCTTACTGCTTGTTCGCCTCCTAACCATAGCACTGATGTTGTTGTGCGTATGGGAATTGCAGTAAATAATTGTCCTGGGTGATTGGGGTGAAAGGGGTAGGGTACTAGATGGAATTCGTACCCTAGTGCTCTAGCAAGGCTGTTTGTGACCCCTTGGGGAAGATGACGGGTTACGCAACGCACATGCACCCCAAAAAACAACCCCTGGTAGACCACGTGCGTGGAAAAATGAACCTGCACTACGCTGTGGTACCCAGAAACACAAAAATAAGCGTACGCGTGTTACACTCAGCCTACAATGACCTCTGAAGGGGTACGCGACACACGGGGCAACCACAGTTGGAAAATAAATGTGCGACTCACCGCCTGCCTTGAAAAAGAACATGAAAAAGACACACGTGTGCGCGTTGGCAACACCCCCGCCAAAAGAAGAAAAGAACGCAGTCTGAGGAAACAGGGAGTATGAACTGGAAACGTTGTGAAGTAATCGCGTGCGAACCGACAAGAAGTACAAGAATCACCTGCTCGCTCTCCACAAAAAGCACGTACAAGAAAATAGCGTGATACTCGTACCTTCTAAGCCAGCCCACACGTGCAACGTCACTTACTTGCTTACGTGCTAAGGGCCTTTCCTCAGATTTCACGCTGACGTGCACTTTTTTCACGTGCCAAATCACTCTGTATCAAGCTAGCCATGCGAAAACACACGGTAGACCACGCTCTTGTCCAAAAGGCCATTTTCCTGCCCCCAAGAGCCCCAAGCACGCTCCCTCCAGCCATCTGCTGCTACCTGCATGCTGCCCACGTGCCCTACTATTTGGTGCCGGCACGTCAGCCATCTGCAGGGGTCCAGTTGCTGTGTCTACCCCTGCTGGAACAGAAGACTTGCGACTGGGATACCATTGCTCCACAGCCCAGCCCCAGGACCCAGTTGCCCACCCACGCCTGCCTCGGGGGTCGCCATGTCGAGGCAAACACCATCTGAGACCACTGGCGACCCCCAGCCAGAGAGGCAGAGGGCCACCAGCTTCAGTGAGAAGGAAGCTGGTGTCCTGGTGGAGCATGTCCTGGGGCATTATGATGCCCTCTTCGGAACATCACGCACCAACAAGGAAGGACGGGAGAGGATCTGGGAGGACGCAGTGGTTGCCATCAACGCGGAGGGGGTGGCAACCTGCAACATCAAGCACGTCCGGAAGCGCTGGGAGGACTTCAGGTCCAGGACCCTCTACAAGGCTCGGCGCCTCGCGAAGGCAGAGGATGAAGAGGGGTGCCGGGTCAGCATGAGCAACATCCATATGAGGGATCTGGAACGCGTAGGCCCAGCGCTCCACACCCAGATCCTTGGGAGGCAGACTCGTCTGGAGTTGAGCGGTAAGTGGCCAAGCATTGCTGTGTGAGACAGGGCATGTTGCGGTGTGCTGGTAGTCTGATACTTCCCTGTATGTGTGGCATAGGCCATGTATGGATGTGTGTGTGTGCAGGGACATCATGGTCATGCATGTGAGACCAGTAATGTGTGAACCACATGAATGGTGCATGTGTTCCAATGCAACATGGGGAGCTGTATGCGGAATGCACACATGAATGCATGCCAGTCTCTGTTCTTGGACATGGAGGGGGGTGAGGGATGGGTGCTGCTCTCATGTACATGTATGGTGCACATGTGTGTGTGACTTTGAAACGCCATGGATGCATGCCACATATCGGTGATGATGTGTAGATTCACTCATGCAGTGCGGTCACCGTTGTATCCACTGTGTCTGTGGTCTACAAGCCATGATGCATGACCCTCCGGTGATGTGTGTGCATGGGATCAGTGTGAGCCATGATGCATGTGAGTTTTAAGGCAACATTTTGGTTAAAAGAGGCCCTTGTACATGGATGCTGATGTTGATTGCAGGTGCTGTGGCTGTTTCTGCATGTGTGTTGCGTGCATTCACCCATGTGTTGTGGAGGGACAGGATGGAAGTGACATTTGACAGTGCCACTCATGTGTTATTTCTTCCTCTCTAGGGGAATATTGTACTGTAGCCTGATGCTTGTGTTCTATGTCTCCCTCTACGCAGTGTCGAGTGAAGAAGAGGGCGGAGACGGCGCTGTGGAGCCAAGCGGCGGGGATGCCGCCACCGGGCGGCGACGCAAGGCCCAGCCACCCTCCCAGGAATTGCCATCATCCGGGAGCGAGGGGACTGGTGCCGCGTCTGCCACTACGGCTGTGGCGGAAGGGCCGGGTGAGCCCCCACAGGGGCTTGCAATGGCGGAAGACGGTGCGGAGACATCCAGGTTGGTGGTCTCCACAGAGGAGGAGGAGCCCGCTACTGAGCCGCACATGGGGCCTGCTGGGGGTAATGCCACTAGTGCAAGTGGTGCAGTCCAGGGCCAGGGTCAGGAGGCAGCACAGGTCACTGTGGAGGGGCCTGTGCATGTCGCTGTCCTTGACCCTGTGACTGCACCACCATGCACCAGCAGGGATGCCCCCTCCCAGGCCCATCCGCAGGTAGGGGGGAGGCCCACGTCATCTGCCTCTCCACTACCTGCGGACGAGGGGTCCCATGACCGTATGGGCTCCGTCCTGATTGGTGTCGAGTTGCGCATGCGTGACATTCGTGATGACGTGCGTGCTTCCTGGGGGGAGCACGCACGCCATCACGAACAGCAGCGTCGCGATGTGGCACTGTTGGGAGGGGCCCTGGGCGGTGGGTTCCTACATGTGTCGCGCACTCTGGCGGACCTCTCCTCCTCTGTGGAGACTATGCGCCAGTCGTTCTCCCTGCCGTCTTCCGCCCCAGATTCTACCGGGGCCCCCTGTGGACCTGGCCTGACCAACACAGCCAGCTTGGTGGATCCCATCCCTGCCACAGTCGGAAGTCGGCGGTCCAGCAGGGGTGGACACCACAACAACTGGAGACCAGCAGATGGAGGATGTGCAGGCATCATCGGACAGGGCACATGGACAGCAGAAGCAGTAGCAGGCTCTAGGTGGGAGCAATGATGGCTCGGGGCCATCGACATCACAGGGGCAGGCATCGGCCAGAGGGCAGGAGGACCCTGGAATGGGTGTGTCTTCCGTGTGGCTGCGGTTGGGCCAGCATATAGATGCGGAGAGGCGGCGGGCAGAAGAGGCACGGCTCACAATGGACAGGGCGGAGATCTCCTTGCGGAGGGCACTGAGGCGGGCTGAGTGCCTCGAGGCTGTTCACAGGGAGTTGGAGTCCAACATGGCATCGTCCCTGCGAACCCTCAGGGCCATGGAAGAGGACCGCCGCCAGGACATTGAGCAGGAGTTCGATGATGCCCTGGCCCGGGACATCGGAAAGTGAGCCGTCGGACTAGCCTGCCGCCATTGTAAATAGTTTTTAGTGTTAGGTTTCATTTTCGTTTTCATTTCTTTTGGGGTGATTGGACTATGCCCCACACTTTTTTATATAGTTCTTTTCTTAGGTGGTTTTTTAGATTGGTTTCATTTCTTTCGTTGGGCTCATGGACCTTTTCAAAATTGATTGTACATAGTTGGACTTTGGATTTATGTGTGCATTTTCTTTGGATTTCACCATGGGGCAATGGATTTTGATTTTTACGTTTCCTTTGGATTTGTTTTGGTGGACAATGATTTTGGACCATTTTTCTTGTGGATTTATTTGGATTACATATAAATTTAATTTTTCATATTTTTGGACATGCATTTCATTTCATTTTGTATTATTTTTTTCCCTTTCATTTCATTACATTGATTTTGTTAATAATACATTTTGATATTTTAATTCCATGTGTGGGATTCGCTCATTGGGTTCATGCATGTCAAATTGTGGTTTTACACAATCTATGGCAAACAGTATGTGTGTGTGACGGACATGTGTTGATGTACATGGTTGACTTTTTATGTGTGTCCTGACATAGGCATGTCAGTGTGGGGTGGATTGGTTAAATCATTGCATGTCAAGACTGGGGTGGCGTGCTGTGGTATTTGGGTGCACATGAGGCCCATGATTGTGCAGCTTCCTTTCATGTTGCAGGGGGACATGAGTCGGGGCCTGCTGGCAGGTGCCCCTCAATGCTGGGTGGATGGGGGTGCTGGGGAACATGAGTCGGGGCCTGCTGGCAGATGCCCCTCAATGCTGGGTGGATGGGGGTGCTGGGGGACATGAGTCGGGGCCTGCTGGCAAGTGCCCCTCAATGCTTGGTGGATGGAGGTGCTGGGGGACATAAGTCAGTGCTCACTTGTGCATGGTGACATGTGGGCTGGCTGGGGGGCTTCGCCAGGGTGGATGGGCTGCCTGTGGGGCATGGCCAGGGGTGAAGTCTGTACCCCTGTCTTGAGGTCTGACTGCAGGCCCAGGGGAGGTGGGAGAGGGCACACCTGGGAGGACACACACTGTCAATTCGTTGGGGCACCCCCGAGATATACGTACCCCTCGCACAGGGCCAATCGCGTGTAAAACTTCTGCGCACCCCCGAAATACACGTACCCCACTCGGCCAAGGCCTATCGCGTGTGAAACTTCCCGTGCACCCCCGAAATACACGTAGCCCGCTCGCCCAAGGCCTATCACGTGTCAAACTTCCTGCGCACCCCCGAAATACACGTACCCCGCTCAGCCAAGGCCTATCATGTGTGAAACTTCCCGTCCCCCCCCCGAAATACACGTACCCTGCTCGCACAGGGCCAATCGCGTGTAAAACTCCCTGTGCACCCCCGAAATACACGTACTCCGCTCGGCCAAGGCCAATCGCGTGTGAAACTTCCCGCGCACCCCCGAAATACACGTACCCCGCTCGCCCAAGGCGTATCGCGTGTGAAACTTCCCACGCACCCCCCAAATACACGTACCCCGCTCGCCCAAGGCCTATCGCATGTGAAACTTCCCGCGCACCCCTGAAATACATTTACCCCACTTGGCCAAGGCCTATCATCTGTGAAACTTCCCACGCACCCCCGAAATACACGTACCCTGCTCGCACAGGGCCAATCGTGTGTAAAACTTCCCGCGCACCCCCGAAATACACGTACCCCGCTCGCACAGGGCCAATCGCATGAAAACTTCCTGCGCACCCCCGAAATACACGTACCCCGCTCGCACAGGCCCAATCGCGTGTTACACTTCCCACGCAGCGGGGTACGTGTATTCGGAGGGGTGCGCGGGGATTTTTACGGACATTTTGGTGGTTGGGGGGCTGTATGCTGGTCCACTGGCCTGTGTGCCATGTACGGGATTTGTGCGCTGTTCATGGCGCACAGGGATGGGTTGGGGTATAACTGGCGCTGCTGCAGGGTCGCTGCGCCACTCTGCACCACGGCTGGTTATGGATGTTAAAATCCATGAATATGCCGTGCGCGGAAATGGATTTTGGCGCATGCGGCTCGCGCTGAGTGCCACACGCGCACACTGTGCGCCAGCCGCGTGCGCCACTTATGCGCTGAATTCTATGAATTACCCCCTTAGTTGTTTTCGTTTTGATTCACACACCATTTGCAAATGATACTTATTTTGTTGTCTGTATTTATTTACATTATCTATATGCTGGTTCTCTTTACTGCATGCCCCGTTTGAATATCACCATTTAATAGTTGTTCTACGCTTTTGTACAACCAAATACAGAATAATTTTACCATTTTTTCTGTCTCTCTGGTGTCTTCTTTCCTTTGTCAAAGAAATAGATGTGACGCGCACTAATTCATTTTCTGCAAAACAGAGGGTTGGCAAGAAGAGGTTACCAAATTGTATTAACCATTTTGCTTTAAAAACCCGTGGCACAGCAATACTCCCTTTTTTATGATTTATTATCAAATACCCCAATAATCAACATATAGCTCATATGTTCACCATATACTATGGTTTAACCCCGGCCCGTGCAAGTTCTGTGATCATATGTAAAGTAAGGCATCAAACACCCCAATAAGTCCTTTGGGAAGTCACTGAATCTAAGATATTGATGCTTCTACTATTGTATGCCAAATGCCACCCCAAATGCGCAATAATGCCCTTACTAGCCATCTATAGAGAATATAGTTAAGAGCCAGCATCAAATGTACATGTGATGCCAAAATATGCCAAGTGCCCCCTCAAACGCCCCAATAATGCTTTCATTGGCAGGTAATAGTTACCATATGTGAGATGAACATTATAAGTAAACCCTTTATCGACTGAGTGATTTCTTGTCACCAATAAAATACCTTCTAATAAAGTCTGTTAAATATCCATAAGCATTTCACTTTACACTGAGTTAACTGATAACATTAGCAGATTATGTCACACTTTGCATTCAGTGGTGCTCCACGACGCCATTCCCAGATAGCATCCAGTTAACAAAACCACCAAACGTTCAGTGAACTATGATCAAGACTTTAGCAATATCAACGGAATTGATGACACTATTCAAGCTTGGATGGTCACAAACCAGCTCTGTCTTAACAATGACAAGACAGAAATGCTGATAGTGCCCCCCCTCAACTCTTGCCAAACTTGACTCAGCTTTCCGCTCATTCACCATTGATGCTGGCACCATCCCTGTCTCCATCCCTGTCTCCTCCACCTTGGCTCCAGCCACAGCATGACCCGCCACATCAATGCGATTGGATTATCAGCAGCCCATACCCCCAAACTCCTGAATGCTACCAAACATTTCTTCTCCTCACAAGATTGCCTGAGCATAGCTAGAGCAGTAATTGGATCCCAGCTTGACTACTGTAACTCCCTTCTCTCCAGCACCTCTGAGCGCAACCTTAACAAGCTTCTGACTATCTAGAACAATGCCGTACGGGCTGCTATCAGCTTATCCAAACGTGACCATGTATCAGCTCATAGAACATATGCACACTGGGTACCAATCAGAGAACGTATCAACTTTAAAATTCTCGCTATCACTCATTGATGCCTTTCCAACTTGGCTGCACCCTATCTCTCGCAGAGGATCTTCAAGAACTGCTCCTCTAGACCCACAAGACAAATCTATAGTCACAGACTGACAATCCCATGCTTCAGAGGGACAAGAACTGGGGGCTCCAGCTTTCCAGTCATTGCTGCCTGCTTGTGGAACAACCTGCCTCCTCACCTGTGCTCTGAGTCCACTTACTGGCCTTTCAGGAAACAACTAAAACTGAACTTATTCCATTGACAATGTACGTTTCGGCTATGAACTACCTTTCCTCCTACTGCCCCCCCCCCCCCTCAAAACCAGCACCTTGATGTTTGCTTGGTTTTGTGCACTCTACAAATGTAAAACACATACCTAAAGGCAGCAACAAAGTTCACATAATTATAAGTGATAACAAGTATTCAAGTATTTAACAACAAAACAGATACACTCTTCAAACAAAAAAATAGAGTAAAACTACTAAAGTTTGGTGAAACCCGAACCATCTGGAATTCTTTAGATTGGATTATCTGCAGAGACAACCACTAGCACACACAGAATATTTACCTTTCGGGAATCCAAAATAACAAAAACATACAAAAGAAGAGGGAAATGACACAGCACTAAATTGACAAAAGGAGAGGGAAATAACACAGCACTAAATTGACGAAAGGAGAGGGAAATGACACATCACTAAGCTGACTGCATTCCTAAGCACTGGCCATTTAGTACTATCCATGCCAACTGTTCGCTTGCTATACCAGGGTGCTCATTATAAGTTGAACTCATTTTTCAGCTGTACCTAAGCCTGCAGTAATTAATATTACCATGTGGATGGGGAGGTTTGAGTGTATACACAGTAATATTGTTTTTTTCGGCCAATACCATGGTAATGTATACACGTGGCATTTCTGGAAATTCACATTTCTAAGGTGTGGGAGCCCCTCTACTGAGAATGAACACTGCCAAATAACCTGTTCTATGGCTAGGATACCACTAAGTAGGGGCTACTGCCACACTTTAACTCACTGTACCTTTCACAGAGGTGAAATAACCATGTGCATATCATTTTGTTCCCACCCACCTGGGCAGTCCAACACCGAAATGCTAGGCAATTCTCCTTTTAACAAGAGTACCAACAGCACCCCCAGATATGTGTTTTATACTTATTGGAGCTCATTAGTGAGGTGAAGCTGCACCACTCTAAGAACAGCAAGCAAAGGGTCCACGCCGGGATTACCCTGGGCAACTTTGGGTAAAACCCAAGAATTACAAAATTAGCAAAGGTGTGAGAGCCACTCACTGTGAATACACACTGCCCATGTACCCATTCCATGCATATGCTGTTATTCAGTAGGGTCTACAGCCACGTTGTAGCCCACTGTACCTTGCACAGAGGAGGAATATCAATTTGCATATCAGACTGGTGCCACCCACCTGAGCAGTCCAGCACCAAAACCGTTTTTTTTTTTAAAATGATCCATTTCAACCCCCATCTTGAGCTTGGAAACAGATCATGTACAGTAGTGGAACACACCACTTCTCTTCAATGTTTTCATAATGCAGAGAAGGGTGTCTTTCGAGCCTTCTAATCATGACAATGCAAAGTTGTTGAGAAGGTTGCAATTAGAGAGGTCCCCATGTGGAATGTGCTTTCCTACATTGGAGGGAAGCCTGTGCATCTCCATTCAAAGCAACAAAAGAAGTTGTAAAGCGTGAGGGATATTTAAGAAAAATCTTTACATCAACCTCTTGGTGGTATTTCACTCTAAAATCAGGAGGTACTTAGCACACGTATTATTTTGGAATACTTCAGGTACAGGCACCATAGGCATCTGGTGGAGGCAGTAAAAACAGGTGGCACTGCAAAAACCTCTTGTTTTTTTACCATTACCGCCACACTCATAAGGAGGGCCTTGGTGTATGCGAAACTGGTGAGCCCATGAATCCAAATATAAAGCAGTCGGGTCGTGTGCCAGCCATTTGGTTTAGCGGGTTAGCAGCAGCATCTGATGGAACATGTACTCAAGGGGACAGGAGGAATTTGCCAAAAATCTCTGGATGCAAAAGGGAACGGCAACCAACATAATCAACCCTACAAAAAAACAGAGCCCACTATCCTTTTGGGCACCCGCAATGCCCCCAAGTTCAAAACTGGCTGACACAGATGGATCTCAATGGCATCTTGCTGCAGCTCCCCCCCTTCTGCAAAGTCTCTCTGCCTCACCTTCGGTTGCAACAAGTACCTCAAAGCATATATCAACAAGAAGCCACAAACAGCCTCGAACAAGCTCTCACCCCTGCCCCAAATCAGACCTTTCATCCCCACTTCAGATTTCAGATCCATTGTCCAGGCGCCCTCCTGGCAGGTGTCACAACCACGACACTGGCCCCTCTGAAAGCTGTCCTGCACGCCGCCGCACACCTCATTGCAAGACTGAAGAAATTCAGCCATATTTCCTGCCATTCTCAAGGAACTACACTGGTTATCCCTCCAAGCTTGCATTACGTTCAAGCCCACCTGCATCGCCTAAAATGCTGCAATGTACATGGTGCCATCATACGTAGCTGAAATGATCACCGTCTCGGGAGGTCAGTACAGCACCAGGAGCCAAGATATCGCCAGACTGGTATCCAAGAAGTGTGCGAAAGAGAATGCCAGTTGACAAGCATTATCCTGCTAGGATCCCATGCTCCGGAACTTCATTCCTGTGAATATCAGGCTGGCTCCCTCCGATTTATGATTCCGGAAAGTTCTGAAGATCCTGCTCTTCAGGAACATTTCACAGACAAATGAGCACCACAGACCAACAAGGTAACCCCCTCCACCCCCTCCATGCCCATTCCTTTTATTGCACAGTGCTTAGCTGCTTTCTAGCTAGGTTTGCGCTACACGCATGTCCTACAAACACACATAGCTACATAATACATGCATTCAAAGGCAGGGCAGCCCGAACTTGAGAGTGGTGGCCAGAAACCTGAACCCACATCATGTTTTACAAAGAGGCCATTGAAAATGCGTTAGTACATTTACAAACAATGCACAACATTCAGCAAAAGCAAAAGAAGGCTATTCAAATAATTGACGAATTGTCTGAGGTGAAGTCACAAGGCCGCTTAATAGATGGGAAAGGATCAGTGAGATCGTTTTAACCCTCCCTGGTGCACTTGCTGATGTCACTATTTCTGAATAATAATGATAGTAATTATCCCCGAGGACGCGGCAATGGAATTTAAGAAACGGGTGATTACTTCATGATGGCTCAGGAACACACTATGAACGAGTGCAGTGTTCAACATGGTGCACTGCAATTTTCCAGAGAGAAACAACCTGTACTAGATCTGAACAGAAACTGCCTGATGGCAAACCACAGAGGACAAACTTCCGGAGCAAAAAGGAAACTGTAAACAGCCAGTTTAGATCCCGTTTAATTAAGACTTAGTTAAATGAATGAAACAGAGCAGGTGCATAGTACTGTACATTTAAGCGTTTCGCTGGAATCGTATTTGATAGACGGAAAGAAAGCACATTTAGCAGAAAAAAAGATGCATCTGAAACAATTCATTTTCCAAGTCAATTTTCAGCAAAATAAATAAAGCACATGACTCTGTGAAAGGAGAAATTGCCGTGAAGGGCTCGTAAAGGGCGCTGTAAAGACTAATAATCCAATGGGAGGTGTACAGTTGATATCGCGAGAGTGTGCTATTATTTCAGATTGCCCCTCTCTCTCCAAAACATTGTTCTTGATGCCACTGAATTAATTGCTCTCTTTAAACCCTAAGTGGACCTGAGCAGTGATTGTGAAACGTTGCTTTTAGCATGAATGGAATAAGGCCTGGGCGTTTGAACGTAGTCCCTCCATTTTGAGTGCAAACTTGCCCATTTGTCCCCGGTGAGTCGATACAGGCAAATACCGTTGTTTTGCAAGCGCCCCTGACTGTGTGCAATACCTTCTGTCAGTGCTGGATTTCCAGACAATAATACTTTCCATTCAGTTTCCCACTCAAGGAATCGAACGAGGTGTAAAGTGAATGGTCTGGCTACAGATGTCACACATCACTTGAGGTCACTTGAAACCCCTCAATTTTCTCATAATTCAGACCTCGCCGAACCCGGGTAAAAGACTGCGAGGACAGGTGGGGTATCGTTCTTAGGATGAAATTGCATCCATGCACAGGTGCTGTCGGAAAACAAATAATGCTTTCTACCATGCAACAGAGCTACATCCAGCAAGAAAGATCCCCTCGCCTAATGCGCCTAATTCAGATGACCAGTGGTAGCCAAAATAAAGAAAATCATCAGTGACAAAAAGATGTTCAGCGGAAGTGGTTCATAGCAAGGTCCATTGGGAGGGGAGGGTAGTCATCAGGTCTCATGCCACCTGGTAAAAATGTGTAGCTGGAACACACAGGGGTTCCTTCACATGTTCGGAGCAGCCATTCCAAACTTTCACTAGATAGATATAATCTGTCTGCAGGAAACGTGGTTGAGGTCCCCACCTCTCTTGGAAGTCTTCTCCATAATCTTTAATGCGGTTGAAAAGGGTCTAAATGGTAGACCGATGGCAGACCTTCTAATAGCCCTTTGAGCTGAAAGGGGCTTCGAGATTGTTGTGAAACTCCAACCTTCGACGCTAATACAAGCTGTTATAATACGAGTGGGCCCTTGTCCACGGGGAGTTGTCAAGACGTTCCTGATTTTGAACCTGTACTGGAACGTTGCTTCAAAAAGGTGTGTCAGATTCCTGGAGACAGTTCTCACGCTTATCGATAATGCAAGATCTGATTAGCTAAATTTGGAGAACATTGTATGCAGAGATATGAACATACACTGCTTTGACGCATCGTGAGCCATTATCACAGATACGCTGCCTTCGTCATCTCACCAAGTGGAGAGAGGATTGCTTCTGAGGCAACAATTGACAGAAAGAAACATCTATCTGGTAAATCGTCATATAGAAGGTGATCGTCAACCAAGGCCGACATGGAAAAGAGGAACTGGCTTACAATTCTAGATTATGTTTTCGTATCTGAACTACTCTTTACCGATTTGTCTAAGATGGAGATTTGGGAAACCACTAGGAGCGATCACAGCATTGTTGCAATAACAGTATTAAATTGGCCAGTACGGCCCATTAATCAAATGAGGGGGCCTGGTTTTTTTTATTTATTTATTTATTTATTTTTTTATTTTAAATTTATAAATAGGTTGAAATAGAACCTGGTAGAAATAGATTGAGGCTCAGGCCATCTTCTCCAATTACTCAAAATCAAACGGAGGATCTTCAGCCTGATAATAAAGATACATTTAAAGCCTTTGATCTAAACTTCTTGATGGTTAACAAAGTTGGGTTTTCTATTCCACAAACGTATGACCCAGCGGTAGCTGCAAGGCATAGGGTCCTAAATAAAGAATTAAGATCAATCCCTAAATCATATTCAAGCGAAGAGATGCAATCAATGAGACGGCTGAAGCAAGCATTTAAGAACTGGCTTAAGTCGCATAAATGTTTGATGTGATGTTGCAGTGAGACGCCGAAAGTATGTTATACCAAATCTCCTCGAAAAATACAGCTGAGACATGGAGAATGATAAACAGCCTTTCTTCACCTTAGGAAGCATTGTTACTTAACCCAAAACTAGCAGATAAATGAGCGCTTACTTTGAAGCAGTCTTCGCAGGCTGCAAGGCAATTCCATCTCAAGCTGCCACGGCTATTGGGGCTTTTTCAATGACCAGGAGTGAAATGTATGACATAATTTTAAAAGCCAGTAAATCTGGAGCTGCAGGCCCAGACGGAATGTCAAACTTACACTTTAAAGAAGATCCAGATTGTTGGGCCTCAGAGCTGGAGCTCTAGTTTAATTACATCAAAAAGATCAAAAAAATTCCCGAATCATGGACCACCGCAACCATTGTTCCAATTTTTTAAAAAGGTGATAGGGAAATGCCGGCGAATTATAGACCTATCGCCTTTTTAGATGTGCAAGGAAAAATCTTTGCATCACTCATTTTGAAAGCCCTATCCAACTGGGAAATAACAAGTCATTACTACGACCCGTGGCAAACAGGTTTTATAATAGGTCTGGGGACATCAGTGAATCTCTTTATCCTGAACATCTTAAAGGCAAGGGCAGAAAATGGTCAAGAACTTTATATAGCTTCGATTGATTTGGTGCAAGCCTTTGATACCATCGACCAGCAACGCCTATAGCAAAAATTGGAAAAATGGGGTTGCCTGAGTGACATTAGAGAAGCTCTGAAATGATTACACTCTCAGACCTCGTTCTGTGTAAGATTGGACCGAAAAGGCCTTGTGACTGATCCAATTCAAACTTTTAATGGATTAAAACAGGGATGTCCTCTCACCCCAGCGGTCTTCAATCTGTTTGTCTCTGATGCAGAGGAAGCCTTCAACAATATAAAATGTTTTCCGCCAATGCTGGCGGGAATACCAAATGGAACAATGCTTTTCGCAGATGACTTGATTCTACTCGATTGAACTAAGGTGTGCTTACAAAGGCAGCTGAATGCCCTAGAAATGTATGTAGAATTGAATGGATTGAGGATCAACGTGAAAAAATCAAGAATTCTGACTTTTGGTAAGAAGAAAAATAAGATATGTCCCTCAAAATCATGGTTTATCAATGAAGAAAAGATCCTTGAGGTGACGGCCCTTACTTATCTTGGCTTCTGCTTAAATGACAGCTCTGCAGATGCACAAAGAGAACAGGCACTGCGGAGCAAGACCAAGAACCTAGCCGCCCAAGCAAGTGTTACAAAAATTAGATTTTGCTTATAATCTTTGGTTCCACTGATTGATTTCTTTCTCCTTAAGGTCGCCAGTATTTTGGCCTAAGGGGCAGAAACATCGTTTTCTCTATTGGCCCTTCTTTGGGGTAAACTTGATGGAATCTTTTGGAGGAAGGTTCTGCACCTCCCGAATTCTATACAATTCAAGTGATAAGGGTTGAACTTGGGTTTACATCCCTCTATTCAAGCACAGTTCGGAAAAGCCTATTGCTCCTCAGGAAGTGCATGGCAGAAACAAGAGAAGGCGGTCTGGCGGTTTTTGGACTGGCCTTGATGCACCCCGCTGACCATCTCTTAGAGGCCTAGAGGATGCTATGTGTGGATATCCTGTCAGACTTGGGTGAATCAGTGGAATCGCTTCAAATACAACGAGCTAGGATTCAAAGAAAATTATACGATCTGGATTGGATCCATTCCATAGAGTCCAGGGTAAATGCCAAATTGTATGGCAATAATTTCACAGAAGTAAGAGCAAGAGGCTCCCTCCACCCCTATATGTCTAAGTTCCCATGCAAATTTAAACGCAATGACTTTCTCAGGGTGAGAATGAATATATACCCAACAAAAGAAGTCATTGAGGTTAGGAAGCACCCGGACTTTTGGGATTATCATTGCCCTCTTTGTGTCTGTGACCGTGAAACTGCTTCACCTCACTTTAATTTGCCCTGGCTGTGCCGAGCTTCAATCTAAATGCCTCACTAAAAATCTTGATGACTTCACAACATTAACAGCGGCGGAGTTGTGGGGGTACCTGATGTCAAGTACACGAACTTCATTGACTTTGGCACTGTTAGCTTTCTTGAAAGAACTTTTTGAATGACCAGCGGTACAAGTAAAACCCTTAGTGTGTTATGGGCCAAGTGAGTGTCATTTAGAGTGTCCATAGTTTGGACTTGAGTGGGCTACTAGATAACACACCTCGAGTGTTAAAGGGTGCTCCTTCGGACTGTTAACTTTTAAATGTAAATTGGAATTGTAGCAAATTGTAAATTAATTGTGATATAGCAAAGGTTTGAGTTAAAACCATATGCTTAATAAAAAAAAAATAATAATGCTTTTTTCATATTACCGAGACTGTAAATGGAAAAGTATTGTATTTATAGATGGTTTTATATTTTGAAGGTTACATCTTCCTGGACTCGAGTGGAAATTGTACCATTGTACAAAAAGGCGGGAAGGGAAAACGCTGCTATCCACTGTCTCCTATGATATCCTAATTTGATGCAGCCGGACAGCTTTATATGACGGTAGTATTAATTATTAATGTGCCCATCTAAGTGGCCAATTCAGAAGTAGGTGCTAAGCCATCTCCAGGCAAGGCTTCAAACCCGGCCTGAGCACCACCAATCAGGCATTCGGGCCCTTTGCACTGGTCCAAAAGTCCATTGCACTGAGAAAGGTCAAATGTGGGATTCACTGCACTGAAGACAGCCTTTGGTGGCGCACCCAGACTGAAACTCTGGGAAGTACCAAGCGAAGTTGAGGTGCCACTGCGTTTGCTTAGGGCTATTCAAAACTTGTATTCAGGCAACGCTGCTACTGTACGTTGGAACCTTTCAGGGGATGCTACTGCACCCTTGAATATTGAAAGCAGCGTACACCAGGGCTGTGTGCTAGCAGCCACTTTGTTTTGTATTTTTATCACAGATGCACCTGGACCAGCAGCATGCAACAGGATTCTGGTGTTACTTTTTGTGGATGATGCTATAATATCCTTGTCTACTACTGGTTTTATGAACACATTTTCAGCTTTTAATGAGCGGTGCGGGGAAAATGGGCTTACCATAACATGGCCAAGAGTAAGGTCATGGTTTTCCACCTCCTCCACCCCACAACAACCTCCAAGTTTACACATGCAGATTGATGGTTGTAGTTTCGAACAGACTTGTAGGTACGATTACCTTGGTGTACATTTTTCTGGTAATTGTAAATGGATGGACCAGTCCAGAAAAGCATGCCTCGCCCAAGGAAGAAATGGCAATGCGATCCTGAGATACGCCCATTGGTATGGTAGCAGTGCGGTCTCACCGGCCCTGAAAATCTCCAGTATGCAATATACAGTTCTGAGCTTTGGGGGTTCATTAAGAATGGGTAAAATGAGACAAGCAGGAATAAGTTCTTGAAAAAACGATTGAATTTGCCTCTCAGCACACCCAATTCCACCTTACATATTTATTTTTTATTTATTTTGCATTTATAAAGCGCACAGGCAGCCCTCAGGCATCGTGGCGCTGTTACATGGAAAACTTAGTTACAATTACAAATAAGTGTACATAGTGGGTTACATGGTGATGTGTTACGTTAGGGTGATAAGGCTACACAGAGGTTACATGGTGTATGGCTTATCGCATTGAAGCATTTTACATAAAGCTGATATTATCTGGGTACACGTCGTGGCATGGAATAGGATACTGCTGGCTTTGGTGGGTAGTTTAAGAGAATAGCCGAGTTCTAATAGCTTTGTGGAATGCCAGGCGTGAGAGTTCCGATCTGAGGGCTAGTGGGAGGGAGTTCCATTGCCTGGCAGTGATGAAGAGGAAGCTGACACCACCCCTTAACACATAAGGAAACTTACCAACATGTTATAGCTGATGTTGTTTCTTTTAACCCAGTCTTTTACTTGGCAAGACTGTGGTCCTCACCTGCACTGGGAAAATAGAGGGGTCTTATGAGTGATCTTTTGTCACAGGATTGGGAACGTGATCTACAGCAGTGCCTGCTCCTGTACCCTGTTATTTGGATGGAATTGTATCTGATGCACAGGTGCAGTCTGAAAATACTGGGGTGACAACTAACGCTGGCTTGTGATGGTGCAAACACGTCTAAAGGCACTTAAGAGCACTGGGGTTCACAGAAACACTTGTGTGCAGGCGCGTTATAAATGCCATATCATATCATATCATACACCCATGGCACAATACTCGCTAAAGTAAGCAAGATTGAAGTCATGTTAAAAAAGCACATGACACAAGAGAAGACTATTGCCTATTGCAACAGCACAGAGCTTGCTAGCTCACACTGGCCTGGTAAAATGAACACTGGCTTTGGGTGTTACCTAAAGAAGATAGGACCTACCTGTAAGCCAGTACTCTTCCACTAGCCTGATCTCTCTAGTGTTGGGGCTGTCGAGATTCTGATATCTGCCCAGTATGCGCCTTGGAGACAGAGTATCTGTTGAAAACGTTATTTGTATTTGTCCTGAATACAGTCAGCTAAAATCGACCTATTTAAACCCTTTGCTAAGAGAGCGCTCTATGAGACCCGTTTATGATGCGTTGCTCTTATGGAAACCAACTGGACACAATAGCATCATTTTTGCAGTTTCCAAGTTTCTCTATAGGGCTTGGCTAGCGAGAGGGGGAATCTGTTGTAACCCCAACTCAAGATGACTGACCAAATATGGTACTTTTTATCTTTAATGCCTGTAGATGCATGGAATGATCCAAGGAACGCGCCTGCGCCTGCATCAGTGCGGACCACGCATTTGGAGTTGGGGGGAATATCCTGCTCCGATGGGAAAACCAGGGAAGACAAGGCACCCAGACAGCCCTAAGAACACAGGGGAGAGCCATCGGCCCCATCATTCTCTGACAGGGATGGTCCTGTGCAATCTGATATAATCATGCAACGCCCATGAAAGGTGGGCACTGGATCGCCCTAAGGACGCAGGTGTTGGGGGCTGCTCCGGGTCACCGGGCAGCCCCCTACGCATGTCGGGGTCACCCGACATGATCCACAGGGGGGGGGAGGGGCGGCGATCACGCTGCGGACACAAAGGGTGGGAGTCACCCCACCCGAACCGGATCACCGGATCTCCGCACATGGCCGGGTGGCAACCGGCTTATCGCGGCCCCGGCTCTGCGGGCACCCAGGCTGGAGTCGCCACCCTGGCCCGACTCACAGGGCCAGGGGAACACACAGGGACGGCGTTGCCTGGCAGGGGCACCGTCCGGACGGCGTTGCCCAGCAGGGGCACCGTCCTGGAGCTGGGCCCCGTCCTTGGGCCCAGCACACGTGGTGAGGCACCAGCATAGTACTGACACGGACACACACACGCGGAGGACACACACACGCGGAGTCAGTTTGGTCTTGACTCCCGAGCCCGGAAACGGCTCGTTCATTTTATTAACTTGGTCACGTGGTTCACCACGTGACCAAGACAACACACTGGAAGATACCATGTCCCCCTACAGGGGTGACATGCAACAGCAGGGACCTCGGTTGGGCGCCCAGGAGCACAGAATCGCTAATCCACATGCAAGGTTCTCTGCCGAACCATGATTGCAGTCACTATATTTTGGTTGGCACGGATGGCGGGCTGAGGTGCCTGGTAGCTGTTTGATTGGGGTTTGGGGTCTAGCCTGAGGATCGAGTCTTGGGCAACGGCGAACCCCAGAAGTGGAGAAAGTGTGGACAGGGGAGACTGTGAATGGGAATCAGGAGGGAGCCGGGGGCTGCTGGGAGGCTGAGCTGGGCATCCCTTAGTGCTGAGACGGGAGCGGAGATACCCATGTGGCTGTGGGAGCATGCTGCTGGCACACCAAGCTGCACTTTGGACCAACTGCGGAGCTTACCGTTGGCCTCTTTGTGACCCGTGAATTCCTGCTGTTGAATCAGACACCGGGCTGCTGTGCTTGAAATTAGAGGGCTAGCCGCTGCCACGCAGATACTGGAGGACAGAGCCGATGACGCTGAGGGCACGCCCGCAAAGAGGGCCACAATACAGAACTCTATCTGGAGAAGCTGTTTTTGGACACCTGTCAGGTGAAGGGTCTATCAAAGTTGTTCACAGTGGAAAGGGCTCACAGAGTACCTGGGAGAAGGTCCTCGCTGGGAGTGCTGCACAGCCCTATAGTGGCTAAATTTCTGAATTTTAGGGACACAGGTGCAGCCCTGCAGGATGCCAGACGGAGGTGAGTGTATGTTATTGGACTGGGCTAAATTAGGGTATTCCGGATTTTACGCAGGAGGTGCTGAAGCAGGGCAAATCGTTTGCTGTGGTGCGTACAAACTCTGCGAGGTGCGATGTAAGTACATGATGTTTTTCCTAGCAAGGCAAAGTGCTTGCGAATGGTAAAGAGAACTTCTTTGAGACACTGAAGGAGGCATGGGAATGGCTGGCTAATGGCCCAATGAGGAAAGGGGATCATGAGAGATCCGGGACTGACAACCTACCCACGCCGTGAACTGCTCAAAGCTGGAAAACTACTGTCTGGACATGCCCAAGTAGGTAATGGAGACAGGGTATTGGTGTGCGAGGATGGCACCGTAGCCCTGGATGGGCACACGCCGGCAACAGGTGAAAGACGCAGTCCCTGAATGGGTGGATAGGATCAGTCAATGAACAGGAAGCAGAAGGGGAAGGGGACTTTTGTCCTGAGGATTGCATGATTGCCCGATGGCTCTGCTGCGCAGACTGTGCAGTGTATGTTATGAATGTCAGGGTGAGGTGGGTTGGGGTTGTAGGGGGGTTGCTATTTATAACTTATGAGAAAGTGGGGCTGAAGAGCGAGATGGGTTCAGTGACCTGAGAGGACACGGTTCGAGCCTGTGGTTAGAGCCTGCTCAGGTTTCCCCCCCAGATAGTCGGTTTGAAACTCAATTCTGTTGTATAAGCGCCTTACAAATGCTCCAATAAAATAAATAAAAATCAATAAATACTCTGTTCCCTGACTGCCATATGTGGACCAGCCCGGGGCACATGGACGTCATTCCACCAAAATACCATGGGTAGCGGAAGTGACATCACACGACCCTTGGCCTCTGATGACATCACAGGAAGTGATGTCATTTGACCACATCCCAAAGTGACATCACGCGAAGCGATGGAACACCACCTTTCACCCCTTGAAAAAACAGCAAGTGGCATCACATAGCATTGTTCCTAAGTACACTACGAAAAAGATGGTTACGATATCACTGTAATGTGATATACATTTCATGCAAGAATGGATCACCATATGTATTGTTAATATCAGTGTGTGTAGGCCCATATTACCAAATTACTGTGAATGCATGCAGATGTCCAAAAGATAATTATGAGTTATTAAATAGCATTTACGCTTAAGCGCTTTATATAGAACTATACATACAATATCAGCCAACCTATGTTGGTACATACTATCAATCTCAGAAGGATGAGTTGGCATTGCCGGAATTCGAACCTGAAACCTGCAGATCACACACACATTGCAGCAGCGAGCTCTCAACCCACTGAGCTATCTTACCGGCTATAGCTCTCTTACCAGCTGTAGTAAAATGGGCAATTACATATCTGAAAGTTCTCAAAGTCAGAAAGCAAATTACACTCTGTAGTGGATGCCATTAAACTGGTAATTGAGATTGAACAGCAGGCCAGTTCATCTGCACGTCTGGTGCAAAGTTGGCCACATGTCAGGCCTGCGTGGATCTACTATTCAGGCTTGAGAGGTTGGAAAAATACATACCATTGGGAGGGTCCATAGCTGTGTATTAAATAATTTAGAGTAGCACAGGGAGAGCAACGCACTCACACGGCATCCCGTACTCTGGGCACTCGTTACCTTTTACATACAAACAAACATCCTGAACAGCATGCCATGGAGATAGGATAGATAGACACATTGCAACAAAGCATTAATTGTGGCACAATGAAATCAAGGGCCACTTTTTATGTGCTATGGTCAAACCTTTTTACACCGTACACAAGCTTTTAGGCACAATGATTTTGTCAAGTGACCGAGGACACCGAGATGGAATGTCTGTGATGATCATAACAGAGACAACAGCAGAAAAAAACATGCTATAACTGCAACTTGCGAAAAGCAAAATACATACTCTAAATGCTTTTTGGAACTTTTTGTCTGCATTGTGAATTTGGGGTGTTTAAGAACAGACTAAATCAGTGACTCTGCCCCTGAAGTGTGCCTGAACCCCTGCACCCATTCTTCAGAGATCCCGGAGAAACCTGAAGGAGGCAAGTATCCTGTCCAGCTGTGAGACCTGTGAAGAAACCTGAGACCTGACTGAAGGAGGCCTGGCAACCAATTTCTGCTACTGTCCTGGAGGAGCCCTGTCTTGCTTGTGATCTTTAGTAGGCCTGCAAAGGAGCTATGACCCTTGGAGTGGAGGGACCATCCATTCCCGATGTCTGCCTGGGGCCCTGCCAAAGGAAGCCTTCGGAAAAGTGCCCTGGATCTGTCCGGTGGCTGACCATCTTTGTCTTTGGGCTACCGTGCGGCCGGCGTCACCGTACTGAGTTTCAGCCTGAAACTTGGGGAATCCTCAGCTGGAGACTTCCTCCTGCGAGATTGTAACATTCTAACATTGAGAGGACCCGGGATACAATGGAACGTCCGACCGCAGGTGGTGAGTCCTTTTGCATCGCTGTGCTATATTGAATTTTTCTGCATTCTTTGACCGAGAGTTCTTGCAACAATAAAAGACACCAACCAGAGATCAGCTCAAACCTGCATCACCTGAGAATCGAGGATTGCTACTTTTGGTGGAAAAAGCAACATTGGATACTCTTCCTTTGTTCTGCCAAGTCTGGGGTAGAATCGGAGTACAGGGGTCAGTTATAGAGTTTCTAACCTACCCCTATACTCTCATTATAAGTCAATGGGCTTATAATGAAGCTCATTCATAACACTTTTGGCTTTGCCATTGCTTGCTTGCGCAAGACATCTGACTGTTGGGGCTACTTTTGGGCATTAGTCTTACTTGAACCCTAACCCTAAAAACCCTTCACTGGACACCAGAGACCTTACCTGCATACCAGGCAATTTAGGGCTGGACAATTTCAGTTAGGAATCATCTCTGTGGACCATAAGTGCATAATACTTGCCTAACCTTTCCTGTGCAGGAGTTTCTGGTGTGTATTATGCCCTAATCCAAAGTGAATGTATTTATGTGTTTAGTTTGATAGTGTTGTGTGATGCGTCTACCTGCTAGTAATAATCTTTCTATAGTGTGTTTTGGCCATAAATAAATAACTGTATTTTTATGCATCCTGTCTAAGTGTAATCTGCGATTCCCATTGTGTGACCTCATTGTGGACCCTTTACAAGCGCACCCCCTCTGAAGAGCTTAGCCTAGACAGCCTGTCACTGCTATGTAAACTAGTTTGGCTACAGCTCCCCAGAGTTGTTCCTGACACCATATAGGTTGGTCTTCTATACATCTGTCCATCAGGCAGAGTATACAAAATCAGTCCAAACAAATAGGTGTACAGCGGTGGGATGACCCTCTCCACATAACATCTGGGTGTTTTGTGAAAAGGATCTGTATTGGGTACCACAGTGTACATCACTGGTGGTGTGTCCAGATAATACTTGCACAGAACACTATCATGTTTGATTGTCTTGTAGATACAAATCACCTAATGTACTATATATAATGGAGACAATCACTTTCACCACTTTGAGTGCCTCAAAAGTAGATCAGTTGAGAAAGTTGTGTGCTCAGCGGGGCTTGACAGTCTCTGGCATAAAAGCTGAGTTAGTTGTACAAATTCTGAACTTTGAAAGAAACAAGGTTGTGCCTAACTTGACAAATGGTCCTGATAGTGGAGCTGGACCCAGCACCAGTAATGTAATTGTTGCCACTACAGTGGCTAGTGATATGATATTATGTGATATGATAGTTTATTTATATAGCGCCTAAACACAATGTGTTTCAAAGCGCTTCAAGGCAAGGGAGGGAACAAGGGAAAATACAATTACATTCTTACAGGCCATGAACAACAAGATGTGAAATTAACTATTGTCCTCGGCCTGGTGACATTTCAGATAGTGAAAGAGCTTAGACACAGATAGGAAGGAAAAGGGGAGGAAATGGGAAACAGACAAGCGACTACCGTACTAGGCCTGATGACATTTCTGGTAAAGCCGGAATAAACAAGAGGTGAGGGAGAGGGGATGAGAAGGAGGGAGAGGAACAAAACAAACAACTATCGTACTAGGCCTGACAACATTTCAGTTAGTTCTAGATTTGGGGGGGGAGAACAAGTATCAGAGGGGGTGAGGAGACAAACAAATTGTTGCTATCGTACTAGGACTAAGGACAATTCTGATAGAGTAAGTACAGAGAAAAAAGAAGGGGAGGGAGGAGAGAGGGAGAAGTGGGAGGGTGAGGAGGAGAGAGAGCAGAGAATAAAGAGTGAAAAAAAGAGTAGAGAAACAGAGGGGAGAGCGAATATCAATTGCAGAGGTCAGTGAAACACAAAATGTTGCAGGGAACAAAAATGTAGGCAAGGAGTCAAGAAGACGATGGGCACAGCATGATTCAGGGCTAACCTGAGTACGAGATCCAGAGAGGTCCAGCATGAGAGTTGAGAAGGTGAGGCACCAAAGTCAATGGGCCTCATTACGATCCTGGCGGAAGACCATGGTGCTATTAGCACCATGGTCGATGCCGGATTCCGCCATGGCGGAATGGGGAATTACCACCCCATTTCGAGGTTGGCGGGGCGGTAATTCCCCATGCCGCCATGGCCCTTCCCCATTCCCATTTTTGCCCCATAGGGCTCAATGGGAATGGGGAAGGCGCTAAGTACGGTGCCGCAAATTGCGGCACCGCACTTAGCACCAAGGTCCCTTTGCGGGTCCCTACTTTAACGGCTGGTAAAACCAGCCGTTAAGGTCGGGTCCCGCAAAGGGACCTCGTAATTAGGCGCTAATAGGTTAACGGCGCTGCAGCCATTTACGGCGCCGTTAACCCATTAGCGCCTGGGTCGTAATGAGGCCCAATGTGTTCATAAAAGTAAAATCCAAGCATTGGCAACAGGTCAGAGATGGTGAAAACCATAGTGAGTCAAGACAACTCATGCAGTGAGCAGGAAATGGGGCAGGAGGGTGGAAGAAGGTATGAGGGGAAGGGGGAAGCGGGAAAGAAGAGAGCAGGTAGGAGTGGGGGATTTGGGGGGATCAACGAGCAACACAGTGGACCAGAGGGAGAGGTGGGGGGAACAACAAGCAACACGGTGCACCAGAGGGGGGTGGGGGAGAAGGCGAACATCACGGGGCACCAGAGGGGGGTGGGAGGAGACAGTGAACATCATGGGGCACCAGAGTGGGCTGGGGGAGACAGCAAACATCATGGGGCACCAGAGGGAGGTGGGGGGATCAACGAACAACATGGTGGACCAGATGGGGGTGGGGAGACAGCGAACATCACGGGGTACCAGAGGGGGGTGGGGGGACAGCGAACCTCACAGGGCACCAGATGGGTGGGGGGAGATAGTGAACATCACGGGGGACACCAGAGGGGGGTGGGGAGGAACAACAAGTAACATGGGGCACCAGAGTTGGGTGGGGGAGACAGCAAACATTACAGGGCACCAGAGGCATGTGGGGGGAACAACAAGCAACACGGGACACCAGAGGGAGGTGGGGCGAGACAGCAAACATCACATTGCACCAGAGGGGGGTGGGGGAACAGCAAGCAACACTGGGCACCAGAGGGGGTGGGGGGAGACAGCAAACATCACAGGTCACCAGAGGGGTGTGGGGGAATAGCAAGCAATACTGGGCACCAGAGGGGGCTGGGGGAGACAGCAAACATCACGGGGCACTAAAGGGGGTGGCGGGAGACAGTGAACATCACGGAGCACCAGAGGGGGTAATGGGGGAACAATGAGCAACACAGGGCACCAAAGGGGAGTGGGGGAAACAGCAAACATCACAGGTCATCAGAGTGGGATGGGGGAAACAACGAGCAACACGGTGGAACAGAGGGGAGGGTGGGGGGGAGCAACACTGGGCACCAGAGAGGGTGGGGGGAGACAGCAGACATCACGGGTCACCAGAGGGGGATGGGGGAGACAGCGAGTATTATGGGAGACCAGGGGGGAGACAGCGACCATCACGGGGCACCCAAGGGGATGGGGAAGACAGCGAACATCATGGGGCACCAGAGGGGGTGGGGGAGACAGCAAACATCACGGGTCACCACAGAGGGGTAGGAGAGAACAGCGAGCAACACGGGGCACCAGAGGGGGGTGGGGAGAGACAGATAACTTCACAAGGCACAAGAGGGGGCTCGGGGAGACAACAAACATCACGGAGCACCAGAGGGTTGTGGGGGGAGACAGCAAACATCACAGGGCACCAGAGTGGGTGCAGGGGGGGCAATAAGCAACACGGGGCATCAGAGGGGGCTTGAGGGATTGAGAATGAGGAAGAAGAAAGTGCATCCTCTGGAATTCTGGCTGTGACCTCTTCAAATGCTGAGGCATTGTTCAATTTGAAAAATGACACACTTAGGATCAAAGAGAAGGAGCTTGAGTTTGAAAGGGCCAAATTGGAAATTGAGAGGGTTGAACGGCAGCAAGACAGGGATCACCAGCTGGAGATTACCAAAATTCAGGCTTCACAAGCTTCTTCCAGAGGATCTGGAGATAGGTCTGTGCTCTCTTCACATCCTAGGTTGCCTAAGATCTCTTGGGTATGTATGAAGAGAAGATTGACATAATTGACTGGCTTGTAACTTTTAAGTATGCATATGAGGTACAGGAGTGAGTGATGCTGACTGGATTGCATGCCTATTCAGAAGGCTGCCCCATTATGGCTGCACTGCCATTATGGAAATGCCAAAGGCTGATAGATTAGAATTTGTAAAACTGAAGCAATCTCTTATCTTCAAGTTTGAGAAGACTTCTGCCCAATACTTCAGGAGGTTTTAGAGAATACAAAAGTAAAGAATGTCTGACCTATGTAAGATTTGATGCAGATTCTTTGAAGAACTTGTGTGGATGGATAGAAGGCTATCGGGTAACCACCTTTAAGGGCATGATCAATGTGTTCACGCTTCAACATATTTTTGCCTCTTATTCCCAGACCTTAAGCAGCATTTGGCTGACTCAAAGGAGTCAAATCCAAAGAGGCTAACCATTGCTGCTGACTTATGGGTATCACATAGAGTGTCTCATAAGGACAGGCCTGATTCAGGTAAGCAGGAGGAAGGAAAGAAGCAGAAAGAGAAAACTAGGTACTGATAAAACGATGCCCAAGAATGCCCACACACGGTTTAATAAGGGGAAGGCATCAGAATCAGGTCAGGGTAGTGGGAATAACCCTGCCAAGCATGTGAGTGGCTACTCTAAGCCTCCCTATGTGTCAAGTGCCAGTGGGACTTTTTACACTTGTGGAGCAAGTGGCCACAGGAAGGGGGACACCAAATGTAAGGGTAAGACCTTGGGGGTCCACTCTTCTGCCAGTTTGACCTTCTCTCAGTATGACGAAGAAGGGATGGCAGCGGTGTCCTTCCCTTTAGACTCATTACCTCAGAAGAAGAGTCTGAAGTTAGTCTAGATTCCTTGGAAACTAGTAGTGCTGGAGCATCAGCTCCCATCCCAGTCCTATTGCACAGTGATCATTCTGTTGAGGATAGGATAGTGTTCAGGTAGGAGTTGGAAATACCTCTACTGTTAGGCACAAATAGGCTCAGTCCTACTGATGTAGCTTCCTTCATGGTAAACCCACAGCTTCTTGCCAGAGTTCCTGTGGGGGGTACTCAGTTGGCTGGCAGGCCCTCTCTTAATGTTCCAGTAGCACCTGTCATTCAAGCTGTGAATAGAGAAATGGTCAGGGCATCTGTCAATATGAGTATCGTGGTTCCTAGAAGAGTGCTGGGTGATTTGGATCTTCAAGACTTAGGACCGGATAGGCCCTCAGCAGTCCCTTCAAGCACAAGGTCTCAAAATCAGACTGTCCTAGCCAAGCCTCGGAGAAAGCCTAGGCCTAAGGGGAAACCCATCGCCAGTGGAGTCAGAAACAGAGGAAGAGGGAGGAGAATATTACCCCCTGCCTTACCTACAACTGATGTTGAGGTAGTTGGAAGAGTCGCTATTCCAAGTTTGGAAGAAGGACCCCCAGAAAACCTTGAATCCTATGGGGCCCCTCAGCTGCCTAGTATACAGGTAGAGGAGAGTCCCAGGATAGAGAGAAGTATGGGCCAACAAAAGAGAAAACCATCATTGTTAGGCCTATGGAGAAAGGCCTGTTTCCAATGGGAGGATTCTCCTCCAGTGAAGTAAAGAGTTCAACAGGAAGGTGGGTTACTGAAAAGTAAACCCACAGAGGCCACCAGAGAAAACCTTGAGAGGTTGGAGGTTACGGTTCCATGTCATTTCATTGCGGGATGTTTTTTGGCAGGGTTTTTTACTGTGTTTTTTTTTTTATTCTTTTTGGGGGCATTCCACCCCAAGGCCCCATGTACTTTTAATTGTTAATTTATTCGCAAACACCCACACCCCATATATATAATTGTCTAAACACCCTAAAAAATTCGATGGGTATTTTTGTGAAACAATTTGCGGTAAAAAAACCACAAAACAAAAAAACATCCTGCGATGAAAGGACGTCGTACAGAGGTTACTCAGGTTGTGAGGCCCTTCCCTCTACAGTTGGTGGGTGACATTCCCCTGGTGATGCATCCTAGTGTTAGGATATCACCTCTGTGGTCTAACACACATTCCTATGGCCCATGATGGTGGTCCCAGAGGAAAACCAATTTAGGAGTTCTGCCTTCTATCATCAGGTTGACAGGAGTGAGACAAGAATATTCAGTTGCTCCAGGGTTCACTTTTAGGAGTGAACTCATTTCTACCATAGACAAGGAGTAATTCGATTAGCCCTTTGACTCTGGAGACCTCAAGCAACAGGGTGCAATTGGTGATTACTGATCCCAATTCCATATGCCTTTGTGCTCATTCACAGGGAATGACTGCCAAGCCAGTCATTGGCCCTCATTACGACCCTGGCGGAGATCGTGGTGCAATATGCACCATGGAGCACGGCGGAAAGCTGCCAATACCGCCATGGGGGTTGGCGGATTTACCGCCCCATTCCGACCTTGGCGGGGCGGCAAATCCCCAATCCCCATTTTACCCTTCCCCATTCCCATTTTTGCCCCATAGGGTATAATGGGAGTGGGGAAGGCGTTAATTACGCCACCGTAAAATACGGTGGCGTAATTAACAACAAGGTCCCGTAGCGCCATGGATTTCTCCGCCCGGAAAAACCAGGCGGAAAACGGCTCCATGGCGCTACGGGAACTCGTAGTAGGGCGGAAGGGTCCGCCGCGAATACCGCTGGCGTAAACCCACTCCGCCAGGGTCGTAATGAGGCCCATTGACACCCTACTGAACGTCAGCTACAGAGGTAGCCCCTCAGCTGTGCTCGGTAGTGGTCAGACCCAGTGGAGGGATGGTGACGTGACCTGTCAAGTGTCACTGAGCTGTCATCCACAGGATGGTCTGAGAGTGAAATCTGTCAGATCCCTTAGGAGTTTCATTGGAGCTCTCAGTGAGCCCCAGAGAAGTAGTTGGGACCTTCTCCTGTCAAACTTGTTCAGTAAGTCCCTGACCACCTGTTAGGCAGAATCCTATGCAGTTCCCTTAGGGAGCACTACAGAAGATTAGGACTACAGGTATATGCAATAAATCCCCTTTGGTATCAGTCTGTACCACACAGATTTAGTAGGTAGCTGTGGCTGAGCAGTCAGACTTATCTCAAGAGGTAGATGAGCAGTATTCAGCGTTTACACAATAGGACTACAGCACTATGGAACAAGGAAACACTGACCAAAGCTTTGTATCAAAAATAATATATATATTTATTTTACACACTCTTAACTCAACACACACATCACTATCATTAAAGCAAGTTAAAACAGTCAAGAAAAGTATACACAACTCCCTATTTAAATTGTAGACAAGTTTGAGCAAGAGTGAAAACTGAGCAAAATGGCACAGTGTAAACCAAGCAGAAATGGCACTCTAACAATGGCCTTTATTAGGACCCTGGCGCGAAGTGTTTAATGGCGCCTTAAAAGGCTGCATGCCGTTAAACACTTAGCGCCTTACTACGAGGCCCCTTTGTGGGACCCGACCTGAACGGCTGGTCTAGACCAGCCGTTAAAGTAGGGACCCGCAAAGGGACCTTGGTGCTAAGTACGGTACCGCAATTTGCAGTACCGTACTTAGCGCCTTCCCCATTCCCATAGAGCCCTATGGGGCGAAAATGGGAATGGGGAAGGGCCATGGTTCAATGGGGAATTACCGCCCCGCCAACCTTGGAATGGGGTGGTAATTCCCCGTTGAACCATGGCGAGCCCGTTACAACACCGGCACCAACCATGGTGCTAATAGCGCCATGGTTTAGCGCCGGTGTTGTAATGAGGGCCAATGTCTTCAGAGGGTTAGACTCTAAACACACCAGCAACACTTCGCAATCGGATTGTGAACAAGTTAGGCAAGGTAGTACTTTAGCACAAGCAATACTTAGGTGAAAACTGAGCAAAATGGCACTTCAAGAATATATAAAGGGGAAGGAAAGGTGGTTATAAGAGTTTAGGTGCACCAACACATTTCTTGATGAAAAGCAATCTAGAGAAGGCAGTTGCAACAGAATTAGCCAAAGTCAATAGGCCTGTGCCAGAGTCAGTGGTACGAGGCAAAGTGCCCAGGTTCAAACGGTTCTAGTAGCTGCAGTCAAGTCTTTGTTTAACGGTTGAAAAGGAGGGTGCAGAAGGTAAAAAGACAATGTTAGATGATAGGGACAGCCATCCCAGAAGGTAAGTAAAGGATTTTAAAAACCTTTAGCAGTACCCAACGAAACGGGAGGCCTGGCGGAACAATGTACCTTAAAAGTGGAAGAGGCTCCTGCGTTGGTGGTAGTTCCTGGCAGTTCCTGCAGTTCGGGAGATCCAGCAGAGGAAGAGAGGCTCTCGTCGTGTAGGAAGGTTAGAGTTACTGCACTGCCCAGGGATGAAGCCAGCCGCAGTGATGCCAAAACGGAATAAAAGGTACGCTCCTTTAAATCACGGTCGTGGTGGACGGGTGCCTGGCTATCCGGTCTCCTAGTGCTTGGCACTGGCGATTCGACCAAGGCAGGCCCTGGAAGGCGATTGGGGAACTGGTTGGCCCCACCAGCTCAGGGGAAGAAGGCTCTTGCAGGTGAAGATCTTCTCTTGTCGTTGCAGAAAAGTGGTGAGGATCTGCAGCAGGGCTTCACCGGTGGTTAAGTCATTGCAGAGGTCTTCGGCTTCTCTCCTCTTCGGATTACTCAGGGCCAGTGGTGACGTCTTGTCCTCCAGTCCTCAGATCCCTGCTTTTATACAGAATAGACCCCATTCATACAGCCTAGCTGTCACTCACACAGCGTGGTGGTTATCCTGGCGGGATAACCCCCCAGCCTATCAGGGAAGAGTGCGACTTTGGTTGCTTAGGCAATCCTCTCCAGGGTGCCTACTCCCCCTCCCACACATCCTGTCTACCCCAGACTCACTGGCGCCTGAAAGAAGGCTTCTGTCCAGAAGCCTGCCAAAAGGACGAACAAAGGGCACCAACCTCGGTTTGGATTACAGAGAGTGACACTAGAAATAAATATTATTAAAGATCTGGCACAAAAAAAACACTGGGGTAAAGTTAATATTAAAATGACCAGGCGGTATGTTAGAGGCTGTCATAAAAAGTGGTAGCCTTGAACAATGGGAAAATCCCATAGGGAAATATTTGCGGTCGAATATTTATGGTAGAAACCACTGCAACCAGCCAGAAACTTTGGAGAGAGGGATTGGACAGTACCCTTCGAAAATGAACACCAGGGAAAAACTATTAACCCTTCCCAGTACCTCCATAATAAGATGGTTTGTACTGGTTTTGTTCATAACTATTGACTAGCAAAGTCAATGGTAACTTTGCATGCCCTGGGAGACAGTAATCAGTACCAGGGTATGGAGTCTATGTTTGGGGGCCACTATGACACCCCTGTGTTACTGCACTGAGGGTGCTGTGTAACACACATGTAAAAAGATGATACCTATGGAGTGAGAAAACTCCATAGC
Organism: Ambystoma mexicanum; assembly: GCF_040938575.1. Taxonomy (NCBI): domain Eukaryota; kingdom Metazoa; phylum Chordata; class Amphibia; order Caudata; family Ambystomatidae; genus Ambystoma; species Ambystoma mexicanum. The sequence goes on along the minus strand of NC_090941.1, from coordinate 623,514,762 downwards.
CCATAAGCACAAAAATAGCCTGAAACACACATCAAAACTATGTCTAAGAGTGGGAAAAAGAGTCTCACTCTTAGCAGGAGTAAAACATAAATCCTGGAAATCCAGCAAAGCTGCTGGGGGACTCTATAGGTAAGGGAAATAATCCCGATCTTCAAGAAGGGCAATCGTTGCCTCCCTGCCAACTACCGGCCGATTGCCCTGCTTGATGCTCCGGGAAAAGTCTTTGCCAAAATGATTCTTGCAGAATTCAATGACTGGACTTTGCACTCACACTTGCGTGACCCTCATCAAACAGGTTTCGTCGCAGGTATGGGTACATCAATCACTTTATTTGCATTAAACTCAATCAAGTTGCAATGTCATCTGCAGAAACAACAAGTATTTTTCGCGTTCATTGATCTCAACGCAGCGTTTGATTCAGTGAGCCGCGTACTTTTATTAGCAAAATTGCAGAGAGATCACTGTCCCGCAACTCTACTGGATGTGATATATGCCTTACATTCCGAAACATCGATTAAAGTTCGCCTGACCCTAGATGGCTTGTTGTCAAAACAGATTCACACATCACGAGGCCTCAAACAAGGTGGTCTCTTAGTTTCAGCTAGCTTTAATTACTTTATTCAAGACGTGAGACATGACCTGTCAACTGTGACTTCAGACTCCCCGAAATTGAACGGTCATCCATTTCAAACGCTCTTATATGCCGATGATTTGGTACTCATTTCTAAAACACAAGTGGGTTTACAACGACTGCTGAACGCCTTTTTTACCTACATCCAAACCAACGAATTGAAAATAAATCTCTCCAAAACTCAAATCGTAGTTTACTCTCCGAAAAGGCAATGTCCACTCTCCTACGTATGGACCCTTAACCAAACCCCTATAAATAGGGTGCCTTATTACAATTATCTCGCCATTGTTTTTGAGAGTCTAATTCATCCAACAGGCCATTTAATGCGTCTTGAAACTAGGTTAACATCATTCATATCACAAGCCAGTATTCTAATGCACAAATATGGCACATTTTCTATATTGCCAGCATGCCATTTTTGGACTGCGAAAACCATACCAGCTTTATTATATGGGCTGGAAACTTTTAAAGAAATTCCTTCTTTACAATTGGCAAAATGGGAGGCAAGATATTGGCGCCAAGTATTACATCTGCCGAATTGCATTCCAGTTGCCTGGATAAGATACGAACTTGGCTTAGTCTCAGTGCAGGCAATCTTCAACTGGCGCCAATGCTCCTTCTTTAGAAAATGTTTGTTGTCAACAACATTCCAAGTTCTGCTAAAATATGTTTCATCATATATTTTTTCATCAAAGCAGCTGTTTACCAAATCCTGGTTGACGAGTGTCTATCGCATGCTAATCCGGGCAGAGGTCTCATTAGATTTATTATTGCAAAACCCAGACAAAGCCAAATTGAAAATATATCATACAGATTGGATTCTTACCAGAACCACATGTCTCACATATCAAAATGCCGATGAACTTCGATTTCCACATAAAAAAATGTGCACATTACCAGTTTACCTAATTCGGTGTCCATCACACAAATATCGGAATAACATTTTAAGAATACGATTTAACTTATGGGTCACCCGAGAGTTACAAGTTAAAAGGAGAGTGCTGAGTAACTCGATGAATTTTTGCCGTTATTGCAATTCGATAGACACTCGTGAAACCGTGGTGCACCTTATCATGGAATGTAAAGTCCTTCGACCCCTGCGAGAAATTAATTTTGCGAGACATTGTAATCATTTATGTCTCGCGTCTCAAGACTTGACCTGGTCTCTAATACTAGGTTCTGGTTACTTACCATTACAGATTGCTACTGTACATTTTTTATCAAGTTTAAATTTAGAGACTAATTGATATTATTTATTTTTCCTGAACTTCATTCAAAGCCGAAGTCTAAGATTCACAATCTTTTGTCTTTTTTCTATGTTTATTCCTTTATTGTTTGTTATAAATTTTACTTAATGTCGAAATCTAAGATTAATAATTTTGTGTTGTTTCTACGTTCATTCTTTCTACTGTTTGCTTTAAATTTATAAAATTTAATATGTATATGTTTTATATTTGTATTTGAAAGGTTGATTTATTTCAACTAAAACAAATAAAAAAAATAAAAAAAATAGGTAAGGGAAATTAGCCTTTTAAGAGAATTCTCCCTAACACCACCTGTCAGTGGTCTCGGCCTTGCCATGTTTCACAGCTTGGCAAGGTGAACTATTCTCAAGGCTTCGGTGAACCTGAACAGGTTGCCATACAGTTTCCTGGGAATTGTATGGAGGATGTTATCTTGAGGGATAACATTGGAGCCCTGCATATGGCTATAGAGTGGGAGCCAGAGAAATCTGGGTGTCTCCTTGCCCTGTGCCAAAGCAGCCCTTCTAATGGCTCCAGTGAGGATGACCTAGTGTCTGACCCCACATCAGCAAGGGAGCTGGAGAGTTTGCTAAAGCAATCTCCCCCCTTGTTGTCACTGATACCCTTTATAACAGGATGGTGTAAACCAGACTGTATTCTGGGAATAAGTGAACCCAGCGAGATTGGGGCTCAGAACCAAGAGAAAGTTCTGACAGTTGGTTTGAGATCCACCCTGTGTTGGAACAAAGAGTGTATGACCATTCTAGCTGTCAAGAGTTCAATTCTGAGGAACTAGAGGGAGATACCGGTAAAGCTAGCTTTGAATTCTATATGGACACTAGAGCTCTGGACAGAATCACACTCTTCACTAAGAGGTAACACGTTAGTGGATCAGCTCTGTATTGAAAAGTAAAGCTGCTGTCATTATCTCTCTGCAGGGTATGGCAACATATCCCAGTCAGTCTGTGCTGAGGAGGAGACAGCAGTTTCGGCCTTTCCAGAGCTTTACTTCAGTGTATGGACTTCTGGATTGGTGGCTGCAACTCACACCTGTCAAATGAGTTCAGCCCCTGTTCTGAATGGGAAAATGGATCTCAGCAATGCATGTCTGGATGACATGGCAGATTCAACCACCACTTGGAAGGAACTGGGTCTGACTCAAGATAATGGCTGACAGGACCTTCATCCAGCCAACTTGTTCAGGAAGACAGCCAAGTTCCAAACTGAACAAGAGCCATTGGCCTTCCTCATACTTCATGTACAGAACTGGGCAACCCCCACTACCCAAGCCCAAGTGATGATGTTCTTGGGCCTCAGTGGGAAATACAGGAGCAAAATGGCAGCCTATAGCAATATAGCTGTCTCTCTGACTGACCTCACTACTCATAGGGGACCTAAAGAGTTCTTATGGACTCCTGAGTGTGAGGAGGCCTTCACTGGCTTGAAAGAATATCCCTAGGTCATGCCGTGGTTTAAGAGCACCGGATTGGAAGCGACCCTTCTTAGTGCACACAGATTCCTATGACACTGGGATAGTTGGATGACTTTCACAGCTTAATGACAAAGGTGAGGAACATCCTATATGTCTAATCAGTTTAGGAGTGGAGAACTCACTTGGCCCCAGGTAGAGAAGAGTTGTTCTTCCATTGTATGGTTTAGTTTAGTTTTGTTTATTTATTTATAGAGTGTGGTGAACCCTGAGCTATCTGAGCGCTATAGCTTGAGCAAGGACGCAGTGGTTACAAAAACAGTACATAAAGTTATTGACTTGTGTTACATATCAAGTAAACATACCAAATAAGTGCAGTGATTACAGAGTAAGTTGGAGGAACAGTTGAAGGGGTACAGTTAAAACAAACATAACATTCCAGACCTAGGCATTGGTTTAGTCAGGAGGTACAAAGGAACAAAGATAAAGGGATTAGTAAGTTTCTAGTTTTGCTTCGCGAAAAGCCAATCTTTTACTTTTCTTTTGAAAGTCCAAAAGGTACCTTAGGAAGTTGAGGTCCTACCTCCATGGCACGCACTTCACTGTATATGCCCCCCTAAGACTTTGAAATGGTTGATGGATGTTAAAGGAGAGAATCCACAGTGGCTCAGGTAGGTCATGAGTCTGAAGGCCTTGAACTTCACTTCACTACTGGGCATAGGCTAGATCCTAAATGTAGCAATTTTGATGGGCTGTCCAACAGGGATAACTGACTAGAAAAGAGGACCCATCCGGGGGTGGATTAGTTCTCCCTGTCCCTTAGTCTGGGGAGCTGGGGTGTGTGTGTTAGATTTCTCTTTACTGCACCTTTCCTTCCATCTTTATGGAACCCCCAAACCCTTTGTTTTTATTTTTGAATCTGACCTGTACTTTTTGCAGTGCAGTGAAGCCTTAAGCATCACTACACTGGCCTTTTCTCATATGTTATGGGGAAACTGATATGTCCTTCAGGCTGTCAGTATTGGGAAACATTGTTTCCCTTAGTCGTGTTACTGTGTTAGTACTTTTGGTTACTTTTCTATCACTTGTGATAACGTTTTATAATTGTGCACAGCAGCTAAACAAAGGAGTACAACGGTGTGCATTGTACAGTACAACAGGGTCCATTTTTGTTTTGCCATTGACTACCACTCAGAGGATTTTTGTTTACTTTAGGTGTGCTAAAAGGATAGGCTGGTGGCAGCAGTGACTTTTCCCCATTGTTTTAGCTTTACCGCGCTTACTGCGTTTGGCTACTGGCTGTGGCTACTGGTCAAACATGGACAGGCCACGAGATTTTTCACCTGTTCTTTTGCCATCTTGTTCTTTAGCCTTCTTCCTGGCCTGAGAGGCCAGGAGAATTCTTATAAGGACTTCCAGTGCCTGGGAAAGCAGGCACCTTTGGCAGGCTACTGGAGGGCTGTGTGGGTTTTCTGGCAGGATGTGGGTTGGGTCTGTCTGCCTCCAATCCACAAACTGGTTTCAGTGTGTCTGAGTGCTATGCATGAATGTTCCCGCCAGTGGTCCTGATTGGACCACTGCTGCGTCGGTGTATGGGCTAGTCCTGCTATTGGGAGTGTCAGCTCTTACCTGGCTTTTAGGATAAGAAGAGAACCCATTCATCCATTCTTCAGAGGTCCTGGAATAAACCTGAAGGAGCCAAGTATCCTGTCCAGCTGTGAGACCCGCAAAGAAACCTGAGGCTTGACTGAAGGAGGCCTGGCCTCCGACTTCTGCTGCTGTCCTGGAGGAGCCCTGTCTTGCTTGTGATGTTTAGTAGTCCTGCGAAGGATCTACGACACTTGGAGTGGAGGGACCATCCATTTCTGACGTCTGCTCGGTGCCCTGCCAAAGGAAGTCTTCGGAAGTGCCCTGGAACCGTCCTGTGGCTGACCAGCTTCGTTTTTGGGCTACTGTGCTGCGGGCGTCACCGTACCGAGTTTTGGCCTGAAACATGGGGGATCCTCACCTGGCCCTGTGGAATTTCGCCATCCTAGCATCGAGGGGACCCAAGATAGAAGGGAAAGTCCGATCGTGGCTGCTGAGTCCTTTTGCTTTGCCGCGCACGGTGACCACCGTCCAAAAATTGCTTACCTGACCTGAGTCCAATCCTGAGAGGGGTGCTACATTGTGTTTTTCTGTATTCTTCGACAAAGAGTCCTTACAACAGTAAAAGACAGCAACCGGAGATCAGCTCGAACCTGCGACCCCTGAGAATCGAGGACTCCGTCTTTTGCCAGGAAAGCAACATCGAACACTTTTCCTTTGTTCTGCCAAGTCTGGGGAAGAATTGGAGTACGGGGTAAATTACAGCATTTCTAACCTACCCATATACTCCCATTACAAGTCAATGGGCTTATAATGAAGCTTATTTCTAACACTTTTGACTTTGCCTTTGCTTGTGCACAACATCTGACTGTTGGGGCTACTTTTGGGCATTAGTCTAACTTGAACCCTAACCCTAAGAACCTTTCACTGGACCAGGAACACTACCTGCATTTTTTCCTGCATCCTAACTTCTGTGGAACTGTAACCTGAACTATTGGGCTCAAGGTCCCAGGCAACTTAGGGCTGGACAATTTCAGTTAGGGATCATCTGTGTGGACCATAAGTGCATAATACATGTCTAACCTTTCCTGTGCAGGAGTTTCTGATGTGCATTATGCCCTAAACCAAAGTGAATGTATATATGTATTTAGTTTGATATTGTTGTGTGATACCTCTACCTGCTAGTAGTCATTTTTCCACAGTGTGTTTTGGCCATAAATACATAATTGTATTTTGATACATCCTGTCTAAGTGTAATCTGTGATTTCCATTGTGTGACCTCATTGTGAACCCTTTACAAGCGCACCCCGTCTGAAGAACTTAGCCTAGTCACTGCTACCTAAACTGGTTTGGCTACAGCTTCCTGTGTTGTTCCTGTCACAATACATTTTGGCCTTCTATACATCTGTCCACAAGGCAAGAGCATAGAAAGTCAGTCCTAACAGTATACAATCTCTGTCTTCAAGTCGCAAGGTCGCTTAATAAATGGGAAAGGACCAGTGGGTTTAACAACCCCCACCCACCCCCTTGTGCACTTGCTGAAGTCACTGCTTCTGAATAATAATGATAGTAATTATCCCCGAGGATGTGACGATGGAATTTAAGAAGAGGGTGATTACTTCATGATGGCTTAGGAACACACTATGAACGAGTGCAGTGTTCAACATGGTGCACTGCAATTTTCTATCGGGAAATAACCTGTGTTAGATCTGAACAGAAACTGCCTGTTGCCAAACCCAGAGGACATTGGAACAAAAAGAAAACTGTAAACAATTTTAGATCCCGTTTAATCAATGAATGAAATAGAGCAGGTGCATGGTCCTGTATATTTAAGGGACATTTAAGGGTTAAGGGTTTCGCTGGAATCGTATTTGCTAGACTGAAAGGAAGCAAATTTAGCCGAAAAAAAGCTACATCTGAAATAATGCTTTTCCAAGTCCATTTTCAGCAAAATAAATAAAGTACGTGACTCTGTGAAACAAAAGATTGCCGTGAAGGGCTTGTAAAAGAGGCTGTAGAGGATAATGCAGCGAAAGTGGGACAGCTTATAGAGTATGCTCTTATCTAGTTAAAAAGTGCCCTTCTGTATTGCCCCACCCCCCAAAAACAGCATTCCTGAAGTCACTAAGTGCCCGATTCATAGAGAAGTGCGCATTGATCCCGCAAAGTCCCCGTGCCGAAAATGCCCTACCTGCAAAGTTTCTTATGCGCTCTCCGCATATAAAAGGAATGCAAAGCAGAAAGTAACCCGACCCGCAAAGAAAACTGGCCTGTGCGAGGAACGCCCACAATATGACCCCTCCCAAAACAAAACCATCCCAAAAACCATCGCTAAAGACAAACCTTTGCGCGCAAACCTTCATGTCCACCTCTGTTACACCAATCAGCACCTCTGCGAAATTGCATGTGGTCGCCTGCAAGTCAAGGCTGCACGCCTGCAAAACTGCATGCGGTCCCCCGTAAGCAATGGGTGCACCCCTGAGAAACTGTGCGAAGTCCCCCGTTAGTAAGGGCTGCACCCCTGCGAAACTGCGCAATGTCCCCCGTAAGAAATGGCTGCACCCCAGCAAAACTGTGGAGCGTCCCCTCTACTCCCAAGCCATCCTAACCGCTGCCAGATCCCCCTAAATCATAGCAGCCCATTTAGCCCCAACACCACCACACCACCTACCAGCCCCCCTCACTTCCAACACTACCCCCAGACACTCCTGACACCATCAACAACCCCCACACTTTTACCCACTAACCACCGGCAGCCCCCTCAAGTCCCAACCCAACCCACCAGCCCCCCTTGCCTCTAACACTACCCCGGGCAGCCCTGACACAACCCACCAGCCCCCCTCACCTCTGACACTACCCACAGGCAGCCCTGAATCCACTCACCAGCCCCCCTCACCTCTGACACTAGCCCCAGGCAGCCCCCTAAAGTACTGACAACACCCACCAGGCCGCCTCACCTCTGTCCACAAACCTCAGGCAGCCCTTGCAAGTCCTGACACCACTCACCAGGCCCCCTCACCTTTGACACTACCCCCAGGTAGCCCTGACGCCACGTATCATCCCCCTCACTTCTGCCACTACCCCCATAATTCCTGACACCACCCACCATCCCCCCTCACTTCTACCCCCTATGCCCAGGCTGCCTCTTAATGTCCTGACACCACCCACCAGGCCCCTCACCTCAGACACTACCCCCAGGCAGCAGCCTCAAGTCCCAAAACCATCCACCAGCCTCCCTTACCTCCAACACTACCCTCAGGCAGCCCTGACACCATCCACTCACCTCTACCCACTATCCCCAGGCAGCCCACTCAAGTCCCGACACCACCCACCAGGCCCCTTTGCCTTCACCACTACCCACAGGCAGCCCTGACACCACTCATCAGCCCCCCTCACCTCTGACACTACCCCCAGTCAGCCCTCTCAAATCCCAACACCACCCACCAGGCTGCCTCACCTCTGACACTACTCTCAAGCAGCCCTGACACCACCCACCAGCCCCCCTCAAGTCTGGCCACTATCCCCAGTAAGCTCCAGCAAGTCCTGACACCACCCACCAGGCCCCCTCACCTCTGCCCACAGCCCTCAGGAAGCCCCTGCAAGTCCTGACACCACCTACCATCCCCCCTCCCCTCTGCTCCCTACCCCCAGACTGCCTCCACAAGTCTTAACACCACCCACAGGCCCCTCACCTCAGACACTACCCCCAGGCAGCCCCCTCAAGTCCCAAACCCATCCACCAGCCTCCCTTACCCCCAACACTACCCTTAGGCAGCCCTGACACCAGCCACTTGCCCCCTCACCTCTGCCCACTATCCGCAGGTACCCCCCTCAAGTCCCGAGACCACCCTCCAGGCCCCCTCACCTCTGCCCACTACCCCCACTTGCCCCCTCAAGTCCTGACACCACCCACCAGGCCTCTTTGCCTTCACCACTACCCACAGGCAGCCCTGACACCACTCACCATCCGCTCTCACCTCTGACACTAGCCCCAGGCAGCCCCCTCATGTGCTGACACCACCCACAAGGCTGTCCGGCCTCAACACTACCCCAAGGCAGGCCCCTCGAGTCCCAACACCACCCACCAGGCTGCCTCTCCTCTGACTCTACCCTCAGGCAGTCCTGACACCACCCACCAGCCCCCCTCAACTCTGCCCATTGCACCCAGTACTCCCTCAAGACCTGGCACCACCCACCAGGCCCCCTCACCTCCAACACTACCCCCAGGCAGTCCTGAAACCACCCAGCAGCCCACCCACCTCTGACACTACCCCCAGGTAGCCCTCTCAATTCCAAACATCACCAAGCAGGCCCCCTTACCACCAACACTACCCCCTGACAGCCCCCTCATGTTCCACCACCACCCACCAGGGCCCCTCCCCTCGACACTACCCCCAGGCAGCCCCCTCAAGTCCTGACATCACCCACCAGCCACCTTCACCACAGACACTACCCCCAGGCAGCCCTGACACCACACACCAGCCCTCCTCACCTCCGACACTACCCACAGGCAGCCCCCTCAAATCCCGACACCACCCACCAGGCCCCCCCACCTCTGACACTACCACCAGGCAGCCCTGACTGAACCCACCAGCTCCCCTCAGCTTTGACACTTACCACAGGCAGCCCCCTCAAGTCACGACACCACCCCCAGGCAGCCCTGACACCACCCATCAGCCACCTCACTTTCGACACTACCCCAGGCAGCTCCCTCGAGTCCTGACACCACCCACCAGGCCCCCTCACCTCTGACACTACCCCAGGCAGCCCCGACACCACCCACCAGCCCTCCTAACATCTGACACTATCCCCAGGAAGCCCCCTCCTGTCCCAACACCACACACCAGGCCCCTCACTTTCAACACTACCCCAGGCAGCTCCCTCAAGTCCTGACACCACTCACCAGGCCCCCTCACCTCAGACACGACCCCCAAGCAGACCTGACACCAGCCCCCTCACCTCTGACACTACCCCAAGCAGCCCTGACTCCACCCACCAGCCCCCCTCACCTCTCACAATACCCACAGGCAGCCCTGATGCCACCTACCACCCACCCTCACCTCAGACACTACCTCTAAGCAGCCAATGCACCACCCACCAGCTGGCGCATCACACTCAGTTGCACATCAACAGGACAGTAGAATGTAGCACCAGCTACACTGTGAATGCACCATGTACATGTGACATAGTAAAGCAATGTAATGCAATGTGACGTATCATTGTGCCCATTTGTCATTGCATTGGCCTCAAAGAAGGCATAGCTGTCAAAGTCCATGCAAGTAACACAAGTAGAACAGGCATGTGTTTGGGTGATGTGAAGGCTGTCCGAGAGTGTGTGAGCCAAGGAGATGGATGATGTGGACTAAAAAAATCTATCATGTGAAAATGTAGCATTTGAGTTGTAGATGTGCAGCATGACATGAGAGCATCTTCTGGATGATAGCTGATGTGTGCAGGTGGGTGGCTATGCATTGGGCGGGATACACCCACCAAATAACGACTCCACAAGTAATGAGTGTATCCCACACATCTACAATGAGCCCCCCAACCCAGGTGACAGTCCCAGAACAAATGCGTTCCTAAACCATAGTAAACCAAATACAGCACATAATAAAGACACAACAGTGTGTGATTAGGAATCAGAAATCTGTATTCCAAATATATTCACTACAATAAACAACTATGCAGAAGGAGGAAATGCCCAATGATGAAAAATAAACAAAAAATTCAAAAGTGAAACTACACACGAAGAACTATTTACACTGGCAGCTGGCTCAAAGGTCTCTCAATGCGTCCTCCTGGGCAGAGTCACATTCTTCATCCGTCGCCTGGAGGCAGGTATCCGTTCCTGCCTGTGTGGCTTGGAGGCCCCCTACCATCCTCCTCTTCTCGTCCTCTGCATCCTTGCAGCCCGCCTCAATGTATGTCTCCCCACCACCTCTGCCCTGGTCCTTGGAATTCTTGCCTCCCTAGCCCTCTGCCTCTCTGTCATAAGCTGCCTCCGGAATTAAATCCTCACGCACATCCTATCACAGAGTCGCCTCGGTTCCTCCTGCCATGTTACCGCTGTCAGTGCCTGGGAAGGCACAGTGACCACCTCTTCTGTTGCACAAGGGACTTCCACCGGAGGCAGGGAAATTGTCACCGGCAGGCCACGTGGTGTGGGTGGGATTTGTGTAGTGGGGGCTGTGATGATAACTGGCAGGGATGGCTCCCCGAAGGATGACTGGGGCACACAGGAGGGGGTGAGCAGGGGAAAAGTGAATGTGCCAGCACACAGACACCACCCAGGAGCAGTGCATGTCCCAGTTATCCCAGGTAAAGTCACATCCAATCGTGATGCTGATCCTGCTCCTCACGAGTAGCTGTCACAGCATCACGAATCATACATGTACGCCTTACCAGACCAGCCAGCGGGGCGCACACCAATTATGGGCTGGTCCCATGGGGAACAAGGAGGGGGGCTTGGTCTGAGTGGAGGCATCCAGAAAGGTTGTCTCGCTGCAGCAGATGGACCAGGGACAGGAGGTTGTGCATATCCCTCATTGGTGCACTGCATATCCTCATGTCTCTGGCTAAGGGGTGCGGCCTAAACACCCTCCTAGATGCCCCCACCAGACCCTGTGGGCTGGCCTTCACTTTATTTTCAAATTTGTTTATTGGCATTTTCAATAATATCAAACAAGTTGTGTGCGATAGTGCCTTTTTCAAAATAGCAATAGTCACATGTTTAACTTAAAGTCAAGAAATACAAATACAAAAACAAAACAACCATAACTGTCTCCATATTCTATCCGTTTCATATATCGTCATCTGCTACGGGGGAGGGTGGGAGTGAAGGGGAACCATCTGGCAACTTCAAAAGGGGGAGGACTTCCGAAAGGTGTCTATCGTCTGCAGCACTTCCGTTGCTGCTGGCTTTATGATAGGTCCCACATGGGCCTAGTTTAAGTTCCATTTCAAGGGGGTTTGTCATCAGAAGGGTGGGACATGTGTCTGGTGAGTTCCTTTCATGCCTCGAGTGTCGTACTGGAGTCATCCGTGGATCTGGCCACACAGTCCTCCCATGCCAGGGTCTCGGCTAGCACCCATCTTTCAGTCTCTTTGTGCCATAGTTTGAACTGAGGGCCTATGGGTTTTTTCCAAGCCATTGCGATAGTTCTTTTGGCCAGTATGCACGATATGTCCATGAGTCTTGTTGCATGCTTGAGTTTGGTTGGTCTGGGGTAGGTTCCCAGGAGGCACTCATCGGGTGTCCAGTTATATTTGCTCAGGCATGCTTTTTCGCAGGTTTGTTGGACTTTCTCCCACAGAGCCTTTGTTCTGGGGCACTCCCATAACATGTGGATCAGATCCGCTTTTTCCCCCATGCACCAGTTGCAGGTCGGTTGTGTCTGGGGATTGAAGGTGGCTATGCGGCACGGGGTCAGGTAAGTTCTATGCAGAATGTTTAGCTGAATCTGTCTGAATCTATGATTCCTGGACACCGTTTTGGGGAATGTAAGAGCTCTGTTCCAGTCCCCTTCAGACATATCCCGGCCTATGTCCACCTCCCATTTGCTTTTCATTTCCATGCTCCGAGGATTTGGTATGGCGTTCAGGTGGCCATATATTTGCGAAATGGGTCTACCGCCCTCTCCTAAGTTGTACATCAGAGTGAGGAGTGGGTCTGTAGCTGGTTCTTCCGGCCACGAGTCCCATTTGCGTCGGGCCACCGCACGGGTTCTTTGATACCATAGAAATTGGCCGGTATGTATGCCCTCCGTCTCCTGTAGCGAGATGAACTCCCTAAAAGTGCCCTCATCATGCAGATCTCCCCAGGTGTAGACCCCTTCCCTCTCCCAGAGCCTGATGTGTTTCAAGTGAGAAAGTGTTGTGCATAAGTCTGCGATCAGGGGAACTTCTGGGACATAGGGGTTTCGTGAGTTAGTAAGCGTTTTCACCCTGCGCCAAATTTTTCTCCCTTGGTCAGCCAAAAAGGGTAGAGTTCCCAGCAGTTTGGACGGCGCCCAGACCAGTTCTTTCAGATGGAATTGGGGCAGCATGGCCTGTAGCAATGGTGTTCCAGAAGTGGGTTCATCATCTAGCCATTTGGTCACAAAACTAAGCTGTGCTGCTAGGTAATATCTTTCTAGATTCGGAAGTTGAATACCGCCTTGACTATATGGTAGGGTCAGTACCTGCAATGCTATCCTGTGCCTTCCTTTCCCCCATAAGAACTCTCGCAGTATGGTCTCAAGCAGTCGGAAGAAGTGTTTGTGTATATAGTAGTGTACATTTTGAAACCCATAAAGGAATCGTGGGAGAACAATCTTTTTGATTATCGAAGCTCTGCCCAACATCGAAAGGGGGAGTTTCGCCCAACACGTCATTGATTTGCTCAGAGCTGGGAGTGCTGCCTTTGTGTTGCATTCGTGCATTAACTCGGGGGTATGCATTATGTGCACTCCAACGTAGCAGAATGACGTATTCTGCCACTGCATCCCCACCTCAGGGAGTGCCTCCAAATTCACTCCTTTCAGGGTCGCCAGGGGGAACATACAAGACTTCGACCTGCTAAAGCTTATCCCAGAGACCTTGGAATAATTGTCCAATACTTCTAGCATGGTTGGTACGTTGAGACGTGGGTCCCTGACGTATATGAGAACGTCATCCACGTAGAGCAAGATGATGTGATCCACGTCTCCCAGCCTTATGCCTGCATCAGAAAACTGCTTCCTAAAGTAGACAGCTATGGGTTCTAGTCCCAGTATATAAAGCATTGGAGATAGTGGACAGCCCTGTCTAGTCCCCCTGCATATATCCCAGGCCTTCGACACATACTTCCCAGATTTTACCCTTGCCTTAGGTTTAGCATACAAGATGTTAATCCACCTGATAAACCCGGGGCCAAAGCCAAACTCCCTGAGCACTGCTTCAAGCCACTCCCAGTAGATGGAGTCAAACGCTTTAACTGCATCCAGAGACAGCAGTGCGTTTGAGTCCTTGTCTTTATCGGTTTGCGCTATAATATGCTGCAGCCTGCGTAGGTTCATGGATGTATTGCGGCCCGGCACGAAGCCGCACTGGTCTGGGTAAACTATATCCCCTATTATTCTAGACAGCCGCTTTGCTAAAATCGTAGTCAGGATTTTAACATCATAATTTAACATTGCAATCGGGCGATATGAATCACATTGGTCTGCCGGCTTGTTGGGCTTGAGGATCGGAGTCACGAGCGTCTCCCTCATGCTTTCGGGTAGTATTCCTTCTTCGTATGCCTCCTGGTACACTGCGTGTAATAGGGGGGTCAGGGAGGACTCATACGTTGTAAAAAACTCTGTGGGCAGCCCGTCAGTACTAGGTGCCTTGCCTGTGGCCAGGGATCTAATTGCATCGGTAACGTCTTCGGGCGTGATTTCTGTTTCAAGGGAGTCGGCTTGTGCAGGGGACAGCCTAGGGAGCCCTATCTCCTCTAATGTTTCTACAATCCGTTCATGGGGGACCCGCTCTTCATGTGAGTACAGGTGGGTGTAAAAGCGAGTGAAAGTATCATTTATACCCTGCTGTGTGTGGTGTGTGTTTCCATCCTCATCTTGTAGTGAGCTGGTGGGGTGTTAGGGGTGTTCTTTTCGGCAGAGCCAGGCGAGCAATCTGCCCGGTTTGTCCACCTCAACATGTGCTCTGTTCGTTCTGGCCGTATAGTCGAACTTTTCCAGCCTGTTCCACGCGGTTATGTTCCTCTCTCTTAGTTTTACAAGCTCCTCTTCTCTCTGTTGGATATCTACGGGGGTTGTTTTGAGTCGCTCAATTTGCCGCTCCACTAGGTCTAGTTCTTTCCTGAGCAGCTTCTTGATACCTCCCGCCTTTGCAATGATTTCTCCCCTGGTAACCACTTTTAGAGCCTCCCACACTGTGCTATTGTGAGCTACACTACCGTTGTTAACCTCTAGGTAGGCATCAATAGAATCACGTAATTCCTCCCGGAAGGCCGGGTCCTTCAGGGCGTCTGTAGGCATTTTCCACATGGGAATGGGGGGTCTGGGCCCTTTGTGATTCCATGTCAACAGGAGCGGGGAGTGATCCGAGATAGTCCTCCCCAGGTATTGTGCTCCCTCCACCCGGGGTAAGTGTTCCCTGTCTATGAGTATATAATCTAGTCTCGTGTGTAGCTTATGTGGAGATGAGTAGAATGAGTATTCGCGTGCTTCAGGATGCTTTTCCCGCCACACATCCGTCATGTCCAGTCTCCCAACATGGCGGACAGCGCTGCCGTAGCGGTCGATGGGCCTCCCAGCTGCGGTGTGGACTTGTCTAGCCTTGGGTCGTGTACACAGTTAAAATCTCCCCCCAAATAAAGAGATCATTCCTATACTGTGCAACTCTGGGGTACAGTGTGTTCAGGTAGGACGGTATGTTATTATTAGGGAGATAGGAGTTCATGATGCATACTGCTTCCTGTTCAATGAATCCCCAAATTACAACGAACCTACCTTCCGGGTCTATCTCTGTTTTGTCCACCCGGAATGGGAGCTGTGGGTGGATCTAGGTGTAGACCCCTCTTGCGTATTTAGAGTAAGTGGTGCCAAATCCCTGTCCTCCCCAATGTGTTTGTAGCTTGGTCACAGAGTCTGCCGTGCAGTGGGTCTCCTGTAGTAATGCTATCATTACCCCTTTTCTGTGCAGGTAGGTTTTAATCCTGTTTCTTCGGAGATAAGTCCTCAGACCCCTTACATTCCATGTCATTATTTTTATGGTGGTCGCAGCCACAGGGGTTCAGTAACGGATCCGTTGTCCCCCCCTTTCCCCACCTCTGCCGCCCCTGGGCTTGGACCTGCTATCCAGGGGTCGGTCTGTGTTGGGGTTGGGGCACGAGCCACCTCCTTTCCTCCTTCCCTTCCTCCTCTCCCATCAGTGTCACTTGGAGACTTATTAACATTAACAATCCTCATTCTAGTGAATGAGGGCAACAAACCTTTCAACTCAGAACTGCCCCCAGCAGTTGCCTCAAACTTGCAGCGCTCGGGGGCATCCGATCCTTCCAGGCCTTTTCCGGGCCTCCTGGTGCGGGTGGTGTGTCGGCAGTCGGCCTTCACGTGTTTCAGGGGGGTGCGTCGACTTTGTTGTTATACGCATGGGTCGGTGCGCTCCTGCCCGTCGTAGCGTTCGTGAAGTTGTAAATCTCAAGTGGTCCGGTGTTCATTCGGCAGTTGTGCGAACCTTTATTCTTTCCTGTTGCTTGGAGCTTTCAATGGCCTGTGACTTCTAGCGCAGTGCTTTCCTTTTCATCTGCAAGGTTGTTGTCCTCAAGCCACATATTTGCCGCTGCCGGGGTCTCAAGGAAGATAGCTTTCCCCTTGTATAGTCCCTTAAGGCGGGACGGGTACATTAGCATGTACTTAAGGTTCAGCTTGCGTAGCCTAGCTTTCACCGGTACAAATGAGTTCCGTGCTCGCTGTACCGCGGGGGTATAGTCTGGATAAATGACTATTTTGGCGCCATGTTTCTCGATTTACCCTCCTTCTCTTGAGAATCTCAATATAGTCTCTCTGTCGCGAAAGTTCAGGACTTTTGCAATTATTGGGCGCTGATGGGAGCCCGGGGGGGGCCTTTTCTGTAGTGACCTGTGGGCCCGTTCTATCGAAAAGCCCTGGGTCAGTTTGCCGGCCCCAATTTCTTGCAATAGCATCGTTTCTACGAATTCAGTCGGGTCTGGGCCCTCCTTGTTCTGGTACCCCCAGGATTCGAATGTTGCTGCGGCGGGCGCGTCCTTCTGCGTCTTCTGATCGCGCTTCTAGCCGCGCTACTTGTAATTCAAGGTCTTGGACCTTAGATTTTAGTTCTGTGGTGTTATTAACATTCTCTTGCAGCGTTGCCTCCGCTGTAGTCACCCTTTCAGTTAGGTTACGGGCATCCTGTCTCATCAGCTGCATGTCCGACTTGATTTCATCAATCCTGGTTTCGATGGATGTTCGTAGCGCTGCTATGGCTTGTAGCATTTGCATATTTGTTGTATCGTCCTCCTTGGCCGTCGGGTCGTCTGCTGCTTCTGTGCCCTGTTGCTGTTTAGCCCTGACCGTGGCGAAGGAGTCCATGGTCGCGGTTTTTAGTTTGCTTTTGGGGGGCGACATCGCTTGTCTTTGGGTGTACTCCGCGGCCTTTTCACGTTCTGCAGGGATGTTTATGTAGAGTCGATTGTGAGGGTGGTCGCCGCAAACGGGGAGTCGTCCGCTCGTGGATGTTCCGGAGGGAACCGGCCATCGTCTTCTTCCTTCTCCGTGTCTCTCCGTGTCTCTCGCAGACTCCCGCCAGCCGGCACCGTTCGGGGCCCCTTTTCCAAACTGCGTGCGCAGGGCCCCGGGAGGCGGCGCACCCAGCGGTCTCGCATGGAGGGTCCTCTCCTCCGTCTCCTCCTTCGGCTCGCAGCTAGCAGTGGGGTACAGTCCTCCCCGGGGTGCTGCTGGATCGCTGGGTCGGATGCAGCGGGCCTCTCTCTCTCCCTCCGGAGGCTATCCGCTCTCCAACAGTGCGCCTCAGATAGGAAATACCGGCACCGCCATTTTGTTGGGTGGGGGCCTCCTCTCTGTTCGAATCGAATAACAGTTATCCGGGTCCGATTTTCATGCAGAAACTCCGTCGAGGGTAGGAAAACGGTTCTTCTTCCCGTAGCTACTTCAAGTGTGCTTGTTCAGCTTAAGTTGGCCGAACGATTCGGTCCGTTGTAGGATCTCGGGCAGGAGCGCGAGGAAAGCACGTCCTCACTCCATGCGCGCTGGCCACGCCCCCGTGGGCTGGCCTTCACTTGCCTCCTTCTCCACCACCACCTCATCTTCCTGGATGACTCCTGTAGGAAGGCATGGTATCACAAGTATTACACTGACACAATGGATACAATTTTTAAAACCTTTGTTTACAATGTTGGCGTTGGAGAAACTCCTATTTTGTCCTATAACTAAGATGGGAGTAGTCTCGACCGTCAAATAATAAATAGTGCAGTCCTAGTGGAGTCTTTCAAATCAAAATGCCCTATGCTAACAAAACCTAATGCCCGCCCTATCTCTTGTACAAAAATGTAAAACGGAGATATGTATGCAAAAGAAAAAATCAGTGTTCAAATGAATAAATGTGGTCTAACCAGCTCTCCTCCTCACGTCCACTCCTTCGCACAGTCTATGCCTGAATGATGACAAAACTGAACTCATCATCCTTGGTTCTACGTCCAACCTAACCAAACTCGACCACAATTATGCCAACTTCATCATAGATGGGAACCTAATCAAGGTTTCGAAAGAAGTAAAAACCCTAGGAATATACCTCGACTCCTCCCTAACCTTCCACAAACAGGTTAGCTCGATGGCATCCTCTACGGCCTACACATGTAAGCTCATAAGAGCAGCCAAACCCTTCCTCTCCACCCACAGCTGCACTACACTAGCCAGAGCATTGGTATTATCCAAACTGGACTATTGTAACGCCCTCTACATAGGAGCCACCAAACAAATCACCAACAAAAATTCAGACGCTGCAAAACAACGCCCTTAGGGCAGCACTCAATATTCCCAGGAGGGAACACATTTCCAATATCAGGAAATCCCATAACTGGCTCAGCACAACAGACAAAATCCTGCTTAAAGTAGCATCGCTCACCCACAAATGCCTGAATAATGCTGGCCCACGCTATCTGGCAGACAGAATATGGAAACACAGCCCCATCAGACCCACCAGAACCTCCAATGCTAATCTGCTCACCGTCCCCAGGTTTAAACGCACTAAAAGGGGTGGCAACAGCTTCCAGGTGAAAGCACCCCAACACTGGAACTCCCTACCACCATCGCTCAGAACTCCCCTACCTTACTCACTTTTTAGACGCAACTACATCCATTGGTTAAAGAACACGAACCACTAACACCTCTAACACCACACGGCTGCTCTCCGCGTTGCATGCTTTAAGAGAATCTGTAAATTTGTAATACTAAACTTGTATATATTTGTAATTCTTTAAATACATCTACTGCATTCACTCCTGCCAAACTGTACACATGTTCCTTCATCGTCACACTGTAATTATGTAATGTAAAGTATAATTATGTAATGTAAAGTATAAGCATCCTGTAACCAAGCTTTGAATCACCTTGCTGCTCATGCGCCCTCATACCCTCGGGTCTGGTGCGCAATACAAATGAATAAACTAAACTAAACTAAACTAAACTAGTCCTCACGGAGTAAGGCGTCCCTGTAATCAGGATGACACACTCTGGCTCAGCTTCCAATACAATAAAAAGTTCCAGAAGGTGGATCTAGGCCCTTCTGCCCTTCCACGTTTAAGTCTCTTTCCTCGACTTCAAAATAATGTTTCAACCACAAAGTTCACAAAGGTCTGAAATGTCGGGCTCAGACCTTTTACTACACAGTTTTTGTAGGTCCCCCTCAGCCGGGCCCAGACCTCTCATGTTAATGTTTAACACAAACTTGCCAAGGGCTCCCTTCCCCAAGCTTATGTCACTTCTGGTCTCCCTCTGTCGGGCCCAGACCACTTTAAGATGTTGAATACGTTCAAATGTGCATGGTTTACTCTTCAGACCACTACAGGACCACTATGACTCAAAGTTTACAGTTCAACTTTCACTCTGCCCTTCTCTAGGAGTTAAACCTCATTATTTCAATGTTGCTGTTCTTTTGCTTTCTCACTTCTAACAATTTACTTTTAACTCAGACCTTCCAGTGGGCTACTTCCTTTTTCCGGACCACTCCGTTACTTAGTAACTCTGTTTTTGCAGCTGTCTGTTACTTCAAAGTTCATTCACAGGTCTGCCTTTCCTCGAGTCTCACATGCGTGCAGCCTTCACTTGTGATAAAATGTTGCTTTTTTAAACTTTAACACACACCGATTTTCAGCTCGCTGGCCAACTCACCGGCTGTGTACGTCTTTTTCTTGGTTTTGTGATATCCATTTCACGAGTCAAGGTTAGTAACACAGGCATGGCCTTGCCTCTCCAACTCTGCCATTCACCTGGGAGGGTCGCTGGTGCCCTTGAAACATAATGCAGTCTTCACTTGTGGGATCTGGCCTTCTAAACGCGATTTCCGCGGCCTGTCGGAGGCAACGACCTTTGGTAGGGAACTCTTTGGGTTTTCGACCCACTGCTCTCACCCCTTGGTCCGTCGCTCTGCTCCAGTAGGTTTGCCTTCATCCCGGAAGGTCTGCTCGTACTCGTGTTCCCCCTTTCTCAGAGTGTGTCTTTAGGTGTTGCCTTGTATTAGTGTGAGAAGAGCTAACTGGTATCAGGTGTAGGCACTTAGTGTAAAGTGCCTGACTTTCCCTGTCCAGATTAACAGGATATGCCCAGTATGATGTGAGAAAGTTAGTCTGGTTACTCTCAGTCACCTTCTTCCTTGGCCCAGGATATCTGTAAAAAAGGGGGTTGGGGTGGGAGTTGGAGCTTTGGAAAATCCTACAAAATAGCATGGGGTAGATGGACAAAAAGGGGGGAATACCACATCTCACAATCAGCTGTCTCATGCCCACTCCCCGAAGACCCCTCACCCAGGTGATCCTCCCGCACTGGACCACCCCCAGGAACTTCACCCAAAAGCGATGGTCATGTCCTGGCCACCTGTATGATAAGTCCCCGAGGACTAGCGGGTGAGACACCCTTTGGTTTCTCAAAGTCCCTAAAGTCTTCCTCCCTCGATGGCCCCTCTGTCCCTGCACCCCGACCCACAGCCACTGAGTAGTCCCCCACCACAACCACCTCCTGGGATTCACCTCCAGCAGCTCCGCCTGCATACTTGCCAACCCTATGGATTTAGGCGGTAGGCTACTGCTTCTTTTGCAGCCCTAGCGCCTACCGATTTGAGGGTCTCATCCTACCGATTTACTGTGGCAGGTTTATGGCTCCACAGGCTGCTGCCTCGGAGCCCGGCCCAGGACACACAGCTGCTGATCGTTGTGAAATAGGTATCAGTCTGTGTGTGAGTGTCTTGTGGGCTAGTCTTTCAACTTAAGTTATTTGGTTTGATTGATTGTGGCACTTGCACTCCTGTGACTGACCTGATGTGTCTCTCTCAGACCTGTGTACGGAGTGCAGATGACGTCAGGTGTTAGGCAGAATCCTGGGGGGTGCCCTTAGGGACCACTACACAAGATTAAGACTACAGGTGGTAGTACAATTTCACCTTTGTTACAAGCCTGTACTACACAGTTAGTGTGGTATCAGTAGCGGAGCAGCCAGACTTATCTCAAGAGAAAATGAGCAGTAGTAGAGATTACACAAAGGGCTACAATTACTCTGACTCAAGCAATCACTGACTCAAGGTTTCTGGTTAAAAAGTAAAAGTACATTTATTTTTAGACCATCTGTTCACAGAACACTTCACTTCTAGTAAATTAAAACCACACTTCAAATACAGTACACACAACCAATTCCCCTTGTGCAGAACAATTCAAGGTACGTACCTTTGGGTTTGACAGACCGGTGTTGTGAAACAAAGACGTTACTGGGGGTTGTCACGTGATCAATTTTTGACAGTAATGACAGTTCAGTTTTACGAAAGAGAAGCATACCCGCGAGAAGAAATGTTACCGTAGTCAAACACACTTAGCACATGCATTAACACAAGAGAGTTGGGGACAAAAATCATAAGGAATACTTTTGTTAAGGCAGATAGAATTAAGAGACACTTTCTAAAACGAAGATAAAAGTCAATAGGCCTGTGTCATTGTCAATGGGACAGGGGTCCTATTGTTGAGATCACAAGGTTTAGAACAGTTCACGATTCGAGATTGCCAGGAGTACTTGGATATTGTCAAAAGGGAAGCAAAAGTTATAAGAGGGAAGGAAGATAAGGACAAGCCTTTGGTAAGGAGAAAAAGGGTTCACCCTAGTTCCTCGAAGTCGGACACAGTACCTTATTCGTATGAAGAAGAGCTGGTGCCACAGCAGTTGTTCCTGGTAGTTCCTGCAGACTCACAGTTCCTGAAGCTTCAGTCGTGGGGACAAGAAGGAAGATGTCTGGAGCGATCTGCACTACCCAGGGATGAAGCCAGCAGCAGCAAAGCAACAGTGAATAAAAGGTGCACTCCTTTAAAACAGGAGAGGCTCTTCAGATGGCTATCCGGACCACTATGGCTGTGTGGAGCGATTTCGACCAAGAAGAGGATCCTCTGCCTGTGGATGGTGAGCTGGATGATCCCACCAGGCTCAGGGGAAGAAGACTCCGGACTGGATCTTCTCTTGTCGTTGAAGGATAGATAGCTCAGGACTGCAGGAGGGCTTCACCGGGACTCAGGGGTTGCAGCAGCCGTCTTCTCCACTTCTCTTTGGTTCCTTGCAGTTCCAGTGGAAACTCTGACTTCCACCCAGCACCTGGGGGGAAACAAAAGGAATAACAAGGTGAGCCGAGAAAACCGACAAAGACAATCTCTTGCCACCATAGGCTTACCTGCTTTACCACCGGAGGTATTATCCTTTAATTCGCCGCATCTTCCTATGCCGCACCTATAAAGGGAGAGAAAACAGCAAGTTAAACTCATGCAACTTTTACCGGACAGTGTATGGTAATACAGACTCTTACCTGAACGCCATCAGCTGCCTCGAGGCAATATTCTTTTGGACCCAGCTGCAACCTAACGAGGGAATGGAACAAGAGTGAACATCGGACATATTGAACTCTATGAACTTTATAGACACTGGAGTCAATATTCCTCCGGAACTCCTCCAGTACCTTCAAACCAGTGAAGTAACTGGTATGTACGCACACCTGCGTGCCATGCAGGATGGAGAGCTCATCATTTAAAAACATAAGGTGAGGTTACCAAGAGGGGATATCAGAGGTGATTAGTGGGGAGAACGAGAACAGATGGGGGGCCATCACTAAAGTCCACGGGTGGCTAAATCCCTTTCTCCACTTGCAGGAGAATACTTCTACGAGTCCAGCAGACAAGATTAGGCGGGCCAGTCCAGACAGTCATCTCTGCACTACGCATCACGTTGGTGGAGACCGCAGCTGTCCGGGTCCGATCGACGCCCCTGTGGGAACCAGTTGAGCGTAACAAAACCCCAGAAATCCAGCAAAGCTGCTGAGTGACTCACTAGGTGAGGGAAATAAGCCATCAATGAGAATTCTCCCTAACACTCCCCCCTCCCCCCCAAGACTAAGGGACAGGAGGATTTAATCCACTCCTGGATGGATTTCATACCTCTAGTCGGTTATAAACATCCTAGAGAGACCATCAGCATTTTGGTGGTGACTTCCTGCTCTGTGCTCAATGGTAAAATCAAACCCTTGCAGGCAGATTGACCATCTTAGTAGTTTAGGGTTTTCCCCTTTCATTTGCATCAGCCATCTCAAGGGTTGGTGGTCAGTCTGAATAATGAAAGTAGATCCATACATGTGTGGTCTAAACTTCTTCAGTGACCACACACTAGCAAAACATTCACGTTCTATTGTTGCCCACCTTGTCTCAGGATCCTTTAACTTCCTGCTGATGAAACAAATGGGATGTTCCCTACCTTTCTCATCCAGTTGACTAAGGACGGCACCTATACCTGTATTAGAAGCATCAGTTTGTACATTGAAGGGTTGGTGGTAGTTAGGAGATCTTAGGACTCAAGCTTTACAAAGGGCTTTCTTCAGGCCTTCAAAGGCTTGAGTGCACTCCTCATTCCATCTGACCTTTTTAGGGAATTCTGGAGAGGAGATGGCATTCAATGGAGAAGCGATGGACCCATAGTTCTCTATGAAGTTCCTGTAGTACCCAGTGAGACCTAGGAAGGCTCTCACTTGGGTTTGAGTAGTAGGGGTGGCCCAGTTTTGTACAGCTTGTACTTTGCTAGGAAATTGCCTTATTTCACCTCCTCCTACCTCATGGCCAAGGTAGACCACTTTGCTCTGACCAATTTGACATTTACTTGCCTTTATGGTCGGATTGGCCTATTCAAGAGTCTGCAAAACATACCCTAGGTGATCAATATGTTCTTTCCATGTAGGGCTGAACACTGCAATGTCATCCAAGTATGCCATGCAGAAGTCCTCCATCCCATTCAGAACTTGATTGACCATCCTCTGAAATGTAGCAGGTGCATTCTTTAGTCCAAAAAGGCATTACCTTAAACTGGTAGAGGCCTGCTGGGGTGGAGAATTCAGTTTTCTCCTTGGCATGGTCTGTCAGGGCTATTTGCCAATAGCCTGACGTTAGATCAATGTGATGAGGTACTTGGCTGCACAAAGTTTATCCAATAGCTCATCTGTCCTAGGTAAAGGATGGGCATCACTCTTTGTGACTGCATTTAGAGCTCTATAGTCCATGCAGAATCTCAACTCCTTGGACCCTGCCTTTGGTACAAGCACAACTGGGCTAGACCATGGACTAGTAGAGGGCTCTGTAACCCCAAGATCAAGCATCTTGTTGACCTCATTCCTTATGTGGGTTCTGAAATTGTCTGACCTTCTGTACTCCGTGATTCTCACAGGCAAACAGTCACCAGTGAGGATATTATGCTGGACCCAAGGGGTCAAGCCTGGTGAAAGTGAGAACAGGGAGGCAAACTGATTTAACAGTAATTTGCACTCATCCTGCTGATCAGATGTGAGACTGGAAGACAGATTAACTCATTCCACTTTCTCATCTAAAGGTAAGCCTCTCAGGAGGTCAGGTAGAGGTTCACTCTCCTCCCCTCTTGAGCTGAAGCTAGAAGCAAAGCTCCTTTCTCAGGTCTAGAGACATAGGCCTTTAAGCGGTTGGTGTGAAAGACTCTGGGAGCCTCCTTAGGATTGCCTAAATCCACCAGATAGTTCACCACTCCAAGTTTACCCACAACTTCGAAGGGTCCTATCCATTTGTCCTGTAAGGCCCTCTGCCTTGTAGGTACCATAACAAGAACAAGCTGGTCTTGAGTAAACTCAACCATGTTAGCCTTCTGGTCATGCCAATGTTTGACCAGAGCTTGACCAGCCCTCAAGTTCTCACTTGCTTCTGCCATCATGTATGACATTCTCCTCCAGAGACCTATCACATAATCAGTCACTTTGACTGGCTTGGGGGAAGGAGCACTCTCTAACCGCTCCTTAATCAGGACCAATGGACCTCTGACTGGATGGCCATAGAGAAGTTCAAAGGGACTGTAACCTACTCCCTCCTGAGGGACTTCTCTATATGCAAAGAGAAGGCATGGCAGTAGAAGATCCCACTTTCTTTTAAGGGATTCTTCTAAAGCACCTATCATGCTCTTCATAGTTCTGTTAAACATCTCCACCTACCCATTGATTTGTAGGTGGTAGGCAGTAGAGAACGTTTAAGTGACTCCACAGGTTTTCCACATGGCTTGCATGTAGTGGGATATAAAATGTTATCCCCTGTCAGATATCACTTCATTAGGAAAACCTACTCTGGTAAAAATACCAAGTAGGGCCTTAGCCACAGCCAGAGCCATAACAGTCCTCATAGGTATGGCTTCAGGATACCTAGTAACATGCCCTACTACAACCAGGATAAACCTGTTACCTGAAGATGTGGGAGGGTCAAGAGGACCAACAATGTCAATCCCGACCCTCTCAAAAGGGACTCCCACCACTGGGAGAGGCACCAAGGGTGCCAGATTCTTGGCTCCACTCTTGCCAGAGGTTTGGCAAGTGTGACAGCTCCTACAGAACTTGTCTACTTCTGAACCCATTTTAGGCAGTGGGGTTGCCAGGAATCAAATTTAGGAGGGGCACAGAGGGGGCCAAAGACAAAAGTAGGGGGGCACAGACAAATGTAGGGAAGAACATGGTCACTGCTTGTCTTAGGTAGGGGGGGATAAGGGGGAGGCACAGGGTTTCACAGGGGAGCCCTGGCCCCCCCAGGCATCCCCCCTAGCGACGCCACTGATCTTAGGTCAGTAGAAGTAAAGAGAGAGCCTTTCCTTGGTCTTCCTAAAACTTAAGTGACCAGCCAAAGGTATCTTGTGGGCTAACTGTAGGAACTGGAGTTGGTTCACTAGGGGTACTACAAGTCTTTTGCAGTCCCCAGGGGTTGACTCAGTCAGTTCACTGTAGAAGAGGCCATCTTCCCAGTGCAACCTATGCTTCCCAGGCTCTTCCCCATTGAGCTGAGAAGCTGCCTGTAGGCGAAGACCTTCAAGAGTAGGACACTCTCTTTGTCCTCTGCTGAAGTCTGCCCTGTTGGGTCCACCTTCTGCCAGTAAAGACTCCAGCTCAGGATGTTCAACAGGGTCAAGATCTCCAACCAGAGTACGGTCTTCTTCCAGATCTGAGTCCTCAGTATCTGGTGTAACCATACAGGGTTGAACCTCACACTCAGCCTCAGCTGGTGGAGGAGTCGCAGGTGTGACTTTGGACAGTCTTGGTGATGCCCTTGTAGGCATAGGAGTGCTTGCTGTTTTCTTGCTCAGACTTGGGCTCTGTTTGTCTTGCAATAGCAGTAAGTAAGTCCTGTGGACTTGTGGTGATAGTTTCTTCTATCAAGTCCCCAGGAGGGCTTCTCAAGGTTGTCTCCCTAGCAGACCTTGTGAGCTTGGAGGTCCTGCTTCTTTTTACTGGGAGGCCTGGGGGTACTAGACACAACTCCAAGAGTTTTAAGGTCATTACCCAACAGGACTCTCCCAGGCATGTCACTTTGCACACTTACAGGTATTCTGACAGTCATGTCATTGTACTGGATGAGAGCTGGTAACTGGGGAACAAATTGCACAGGGCCTCCAGCTAACCTGGTTAGGTGTTTTGATGCCTTAGCAACATCCTCTACCTTGAAAAAACATTCATCAACCACAGTTATGCTGGCTCCAGTGTCTCCTGACCATTTACCTGACCATTTACAAGAACACTATCTTTATAATACTCTTTAGTATTATCTGGGATTGAGTTATAGAAACACTAGCTGAGAATCTCATGGGTTCATCAGCCACTAATTAAAAGTTACCAGTTGTCAGAGGTACTTCTTCCACCTGGGAGAAGGCTAAGGAGACAGTGTGGACCCCTGAAGGTTTACCCTTACGTCTGGGATCCCCTTTCACATGGTCAGTAGCTTCACAAACAAAACATTTACCAAATGTCCAATTGAATGGAGGCTTACTCTGACCTCCACCTGTTTTAGCACCAGATGGTACACTAGCCTGATTCGGTTTCCCTTGTGGCTTAACCTGGTTCTGTTTGGGGCCCTCTTTTGGATGGGAATTATTGGAATTCTCCTTGTTATCCTTCTTTGGCTGCTTTTCCTCATCCCCTTCTTCTGAGTTTCCCCAGAATCCTTGTGAGTAGCCCTGTTGGCAACCCACAAGTCAGCAGCCTTAGCCAACTTCTTAGGATCTATCTCCTTTGAATCAGCCAAGTGCTGTCTAACCTCAGCAGAGCAGGCATCATAAATTGACTCCAACATAACAAGATTCCTCAAACCTTCATAAGTGTTCACTTTGTAACCCTTAACCCAACTATCTAAGTTTTTCAAACAGTCACACACCCATTTAGCCCAAGAGGTACCATCATGCTTTTTGAGGGTCCTGAACCTCTTAAGATATGATATGATATGATTCGGCATTTGTAACGCACCTATACACAAGTGTTTCAAGGCGCGACGAGGCAGGGGGGGAACAAGGGGAGACAGACAACGATCCTACTAGGCCAGGTGTCATTCAGATTGCGCAAGTGCAATGGTAGAGGGGAAGGGAAAAGTGCAAGGGGAAAGGGAGAGGGGAAAGTGTAGTACAGGGTTAGTAGAATACAAGATAAATAATAAGGGCCAGCTGGTGGCTAGACAGTCCCGCAGTGGAGGGGTTGCCAGTGAGGCAGTGCAGGGAAGAGTGGCTGGGCCAAGGGCCGAGATCGGTGAGTGGCCCAGTTGCAGATTCAGTGCAGGTTCAGTGATTTTAGCGGAAAGCGGAGGCAAAGAGGAAGGTTTTGAGGTGCTCCCGGAACCGGAGATGGTTCTCCTCAAGTTTCAGGGAGGCAGGAAGGCTGTTCCAGAGGGAGGCCCCTGCTGCTGAGAGAGATCTACCCCCAACTCGTTGCTTGGAGAAGCGGCTGACCCTGAGGGAGTTGGAGGAGGATGAGCGAAGAGCTCGAGAAGGAAGATATTTAGGAAGAGAGAGTTGAAGGTATTTTGGCCCAAGGCCCCAGAAGGCATTGTGGACAATGCAGAGGGTTTTGAACTTAATCCTCGCAGCCACTGGGAGCCAGTGTAGTGATTTCAGTCCTGGAGAGATACGGTCCCTGGGCTTCAGGCCAAGAGCAAGTCTTGCAGTCCTGTTCTGGATGAGTTGCAAAGGGCAGAGAGTAGAGGCAGGCAGATTTAGATAGAGGCTGTTACAGTAGTCCAGCTTCGAGAGAACCAGGGCTCTAGAGACAGTGAGCTTCTGGGGAAAGGAGAGGAAAGGAAGGATACCTCTGAGGAGGTGTAGCTGGTAGTGTGACTTCTTAGAGACGTCAGAGATGTGAGGAGAGAAGGAGAGTGTGGAGTCGAAGATGACCCCGAGGTTTTTTGCCTTGCAGGATGGAGCAGGAAGAGGGCCAAGAGAGGCCAGCCAGAGGGCTGCAGGGAAGGAGGGAGTGGGTGTGCCAATGAGTAGAATCTCAGTCTTACTGGCATTAAGGCAGAGGTCGTTGGTGGCACACCATTCATGGATAGCAGAAAGACATTCAGAGATGAGGGAAGGGGAAGAGGAGGCCGAGGGTAGCCTGAAAATAAGCTGGGTATCATCCGCATAGCACTGAAAGTTGGGACAGAGAGCGGCGATGCGGTGGGCAAGGAGTGCCAGATACTGGTTGAACAGCCAGGAGAAAGGTTAGATCCCTGGGGGACACCACAAGTAGACAAAAAGTTGTCAGAGAGGAAGGACCCCAGTTGGACCTGGGAGGGTCGATTGGAGAGGAAAGAGGTCAGCCACGCCAGAGCCTGACCAGTGATACCCAGGTTATCATGGAGACGGTTGAGCAGGATGGTATGGTTGACAGTATCAAAGGCAGAAGAGAGATCGAGCAAAATGAGAACACATGGGGTGTTAGAGTCAAGGTTCGAGAGCAGGTCCTCACAGATGTTCAGGAGAGCAGTTTCCGTGCTTCTGGCAGCTCTGAAGCCAGACTGATGGTCGTGAAGACTACCAACAGATTCAGCATGGAGATTAAGATGGGAGATGGCCAGTTTCTCCAGGAGCTTGCCCAGGAAGGGAGTGATAGAGATTGGGCGATAGTTAGCCTGGCAGGAGGGGTCGGAAGAGGGTTTCTTAAGATTGCAGAAGTCAGCCAGGTCTTCCCAAATCTAGCTATTAAAGCTAGCTTCACACACTCATAATCCGGCTTATCCACCTGCCCCAATTCCATCACAGCATCACTTGCAACATGGGGGAGCCTAGAGAAAAGCCAAGGAATCAACTGATTCCCTGAGATACCCTGAATCCCATGATTGTACTCAAACATTGCTAACCAATCCAAAACATCAAATTTAGTCTAATACATAACAATCATTTCCTTTGGCATACAGGGTCTCTTAGGGCTGGAAGACCTAGAAGATCCTGGGAAAGAAGCATTTTCTACAGACAATCTCTTCATCTCTAAAGCATGAGGCATCTCCATTTCTCTGAGCCTTAATTCTTGATGTTTCATGGCAGTTTGTGCATCAATACGTTTCACTTCCAATTCAAGTCTCATTTTCTCAAGTGCAATAAATTCAGGAGTGAGTGTAGGACCTGTTGGGGTCCCTGTGGACAGAGATCGTGCTCTCTGAGCAGGTAAGGGAGTTGTAGGGTTTCCTAGCAAGGACTCATCGACTTCTTTTAATCCAGCACTCTCAGAATCAGAAACATCAGTATCCACATTTGCTGGAGGGGTAGGCCCTTCTGACCCACTCCACAGACTTTGTTTTCCCAATAACTTAGCAGCCAGTTCAAATTGTTTTTGTTTACCAGAGAGGCTCCTCTATCTACACATGGTTCTCAGAACCTCAGCAGTATAGTTTAAGAGACTCGCTTCACTGTAGTTTTCCATATTTGACATGATTTTTCAGTTAACACAATTAGTTGTGTTTTAGCCTTGTGGTTAGTTGACTCAAGGTAATAGCAGCACTCTAAGTGTAATCACTATACTTAAAAATCCCACTGCTGCACACCACTGTTAGGTAGAATCCTGGGCAGTGCCCTTAGGGACCACTACACAAGATTAAGACTACAGTTGGTAGTACAATTTCACCTTTGGTACAAGCCTGTACTACACAGTTAGAGTGGTAGCAGTAGCGGAGCAGCCACACTTATCTCAAGAGAAAATGAGCAGTAGTAGAGATTACATAAAGGGCTACAATTACTGTGACTCAAGCAAACACTGACTCAAGGTTTCTGGTTAAAAAGTAAAAGTACATTTATTTTTAGACCATCTGTTCACAAAACACTTCACTTCTAGTAAATTAAAACCACACTTCAAATACACTACACACAACCAATTCCCCTTGTGCAGAACCATTCAAGGTAAGTACCTTTGGATTTGACAGACTGTTGTGAAACAAAGACGCTACCGGGGGTTGTTACGCGATCACTTTTTGACAGTAATGACAGTTCGGTCTTCCGAAAGAGAAGCGTACCCGCGAGAAGAAATGTTACCGTAGTCAAACACACTGTGTGCAGCGATTTCAACCAAGAAGAGGATCCTCTGCCTGTGGAAGGTGAGCTGGTTGATCCCACCAGGCTCAAGGGAAGAAGACTCCGGACTGGATCTTCTCTTGTCGTTGAAGGGTAGATAGCTCAGGACTGCAGCAGGGCTTCGACCGGGACTCGGGGGTTGCAGCAGCCATCTTCTTCTCTGCTTCTCTTCGGCTCCTTGCAGTTCCAGTGGCGACTCTGACTTCCAGCCCAAGAGTCCTGCATTTAATGCCGAAATTCCCCATTCACACAGCCTGGCTGTCAATCACTCAGCAGGGGGGTTGTCCGGCCCGGACAACTACCTCAGCCAATCAATACAAAGTGCGATTCGGGTCTCCAAGGAGACCCTGTGCAGGGGGTGACTAAACCCCTCCCTCACATTCTGCCCACCTAGACACCCAGACGCCAAAGGAGGGCTTCTGGACAGAAGCCCACCAAAGTCGGCGAACAAAGGAGGCAAACCTGGTTTGCCGCACAAAGTAAAACATAAGAAGGACTTTAACAAAAAGAAATGGCGATAAAACCCAACCGGAGCGGAAATATAAAGTATTTGTTCAAGCGGGTTTAAGTTTGAGGCTAATATAATAGCCTAAAACCGCACCACGTTTATATAGTATAATCACGCCAGAAAATTAAGTGTAGATACCACTGCCACCAGCCAAGTCTTAATGTTAAGAGAGCAAAATAAGGCTCAGAGAGGCACAGACGAAAACGGGTAGGAATGAACCCTTTCCAGTACTTCATGTAAGATGGGTTGTACTGGGTCTGCAGTTTTAAATGACTACATAAAGTAAATGGCAACTTTACCTGTTTCTGGGGGACAGTAGTCAGCCCCAGAAAAATAGAGTCAGGGGGAAGTCTCAATGACAACCCGGTGGCACTGCACCGAAGGTGCTGTGTAACACACACAAAAAGTGGGGCTCATGGAGTGGTGTGCTCCAGAGCCCAATATCACACAAACAGTAGAAATACACATGGCAAAACACATGTAAGAGTGGTAAAAAGGCTCACACTCTTACCAGGTGGAAAAAATAAACCCCAGAAATCCAGCAAAGCTGCTGAGGGACTCACTAGGTGAGGGAAATTAGCCATAAATGAGAATTCTCCCTAACATCAGGTTATAAGGGGCAGAGCATGACGTGATACAGCAGTGTCTGAGCTGTTTGTGTCTTTTGTGCAAATCACTGCCCAGGCTGTGCAGCTTCACACAGGGTGACACACATTGTGAAAAAGTCATCCTCTGCCAAGGTAATTACTTGTTCATAGGAATTACAATCTCTTGCGATCAAACAGATTTTACCATTTGACATTTCTATACGTGGGTGCCTGGATGCTGGCGGTTGGTTTTCACTACGGGGTGACATTTGTTTCTGCAGTTCAGAAACTGAAACCATTCTGTAAAATCATTACCTGAACAAATTTGTAAACCTTAAAGTGGTTCGTAAAATCATTGGCATCTTGTCAATGTGCCCAAAGGAGCATACTGCACAATATGCGTCAACATCACAAAAGTGCAAAGATGACACTCCTTGAATTCTAACATACATGCAAGTTGCACAAAGATCTCTGGGAATCTTCATATATGTGTAGATAGCCTCATGGGATGAGCCATTTTGATTGGAAGAGGTAATGTTTTCCCTTTTGTTGCACAACAGTAATCTACATGCAAAGTAATCTGAGCAATATCAGAATTCTAAAGGCACCAAAACTAGAAAATCAAATCAATCACTGCACCCTTTTTGTCATCTGGGGCAACCACATTATTCACACTCCCAAATATTAAAAATATGCGGAAACAGCTCTAAAGTAGTTCTCTGCAAACACTGGCATGTCATTTTGCATTGCTTTTCACATTAGAAGTGCTATAGCTGGTCAGCTAGCACAGCAGTGGAGTCCTCGCTTTGACATCTGTGCAGAGCCTGCTAACACTGGTTCAAACCCCAGCAGGGCCAAACTCAGCCTTTCATCCTTCCCAGTTCGATTTATGAGCACCACACACCGTGGGTAATAATAAGCAGCGCTCAGGTGCCTGAGGCTTTGTAACGCTATATAGATGCAAATTATTATTATTATAAGTACCAGAAAGCAACATGATAGAGCCTAAAAGCTAGGACGTTTGATCATTTTACACCCGACAGTGCAAAACCTGAGATCGCATTAAATGCGTTCCTGAAGCTCTTACTGAGTTATAAAAGTAGACAATGTTCAGAAAAGTCTTTTTGATGAACGCTTCTGCTTGTAAGTCATCATTTGACATAGCATGCATCTCTTTATGTAAAGCGTGCATAATATTTCCACAGCATACAATCTGTACTAGCACTTAACCCAATATGTTTGAGAGGTTAGAGCACTCCTACACAAGATGTTTGCCGCAGCTATTAATTAACTGCTGCCCATTAGTCAAACACCACCGGAAACAAAGAATGTGAAAAATAAAGTATATGCTGTTCAAGAGGCCTGCCTTAAGAGCAGGCGGGACACTTCACAACACCTCCCTGGACCTCCAGTTGGGCCTCATGGACAGGCCGCAGCTGTGGTAAGTAAAGCATTGCCAATGCCAGCAGCTTGGACCTTTGTGTAGGCATTTGCCAGGCACTGTAGTAATGAGACTAACTGGCCTCTAATGGCAGCATCTGCTGGCTTTGTCAATGCTTGTTTTAAGAGGCCTTCAGTGAATTACATGTATACGGCTCATACGAGGTGGCTGATGGAACACTTAGGTAAGGCATTTTTATTACTCCAGTGCATATTTACAGCTCCTACAAAGCCATTAACTCTGAGAAGACGGCTTTGTGCTTGAATTGCCTGCCAGTTTCTTTTCATAGTTTGATATTACTGCGTGATAAAACGACCTCAAATAGATCCCAGGAGTATGTGTTTTGGGCAGGGGAAGGTTGAGAACTGGGTGGAAACGGTGGGTTAATAACCAAACAACATAAACAAGCATTGTGCTCCTCCTCACATCTCATCTCTCTACTAGCTGTTCTCAAGTGCAATAGTTTCTCCTTATGGGTGTAGAGCCACCTAAATGCCAATACTGAAAACCCCATATACAGATCCAAAATTGCTAATTTCTCGTCACATTGGCACCTGGGCAGAATTCTCCCTATATCTGCTTGAGGGCAAAATGATGTTCTTATCCCCATTGCTCCGGAACAATAGGGCAGATGGCACCTTTGCCCCCATATACTCTACGTCAAAGCTTGTGTGGATTGTAAGCTCCTGTGATGGTAATAATAGTTGCCATAACCCAAAAGGTTAGGTAAAAAAGTAAAAAACAAACTTAAAATTGCTGTGCTCTCAAGTTTATGCTGGCCATGCGTGAGAAAGAATCCAGTCCTGTTTTTGCTTGAAATTCTGGGACTTGCAGTTTTCCAAAAAATTCAGATGGGTAAGAAAACACTACCCATCCCAGGATCCAAAGTTAAAAATTGGGACTAGATGGGCGTTAACATGGTCACTGGAAAGTTGAGGGCTCTGTGCGTTTCATGCTGTAGTGCAGAATGCAGGGAAATAAATGACTGGTCAAATCTGACCAGTGTTCGGAGGCCACTCATTTAGTAATATGATTTCTGATGTTGATCTGGGTTAGACCATGCCAGACAGTGCTTCATTGTGAACTTTTTAGGGCCATATTTCAGGTGATGTTATTTTATGTGATGTCATCAAGTCAAAGGTGACATGAAGTCATTTCCTACGATATCATTATTCTAATAACTATTTTGAGACTTAAAAAATCCTACATATTTTTGGTCACAGAATGTTGGCAAGTATGCGCCTCATGAATCTTTCGCTCCCCCAGCCAATTCTCCCTCAGATGAAGTGGTGTCAATGGCGGTTGGCTGGGGTGTGTGCTTGGGTCTGGTTGCCCAGTCCCTGCCCTTCCAGTCCACAGCAAGGCCTCTGCCCTCTTCACCACAAAAGACATAGTTGTCAATGCATGTGTGGCATACACAACATTGACATCGCCAAGCATGCAGCATGTTGCAACCAAAGGTTGACACACACACAACGCACACACACAGCGACACGCCCATGCAAACTGAATGTCTACTGCTGTATGAGTGGTGTGTCACCGATGAATCACAATCATGACACATGCACATGCCATCATAGCACATTGTCATGTGGCCACCTAAAACACATTACCAAAAGCATGCAACGCCTCCATACCAATGCCCAACCAACACAAGTATGCCATGCAGCCAGAAGCATGGGAACTGCACCAGGGCACCTGCCCCACATTCACCAACAAGCATCTGCGACAGTCTGACCTGCAAGCAAGCAACATGTACCAGCACACATATATGGGAATCAATTGCTCATGCTGTGTGGCCCAGCACACACATAGACTTGTGCTTCAAATGAAGTGGGATGACACGTCACATCCCTGTCCCTGAGATGTCAATGCAACAACTTGACATTGCCAGACATCCATGCACATGTGTGCCTCTCAGCAAATGTGTCTGTATGGACGCACAT
The DNA here is from genome assembly GCF_040938575.1 of Ambystoma mexicanum. Lineage (NCBI taxonomy): Eukaryota > Metazoa > Chordata > Amphibia > Caudata > Ambystomatidae > Ambystoma > Ambystoma mexicanum. Next base: position 623,479,791 of record NC_090941.1, on the reverse strand, counting down.
GCAGGTGTGCCACACATGGAGGTGTCCATCATGCACGTCCCTCACATGGCCACAACATAGCATGCCCACATCCATGCTGTCCCTGCACTTGGTCCATAATCTCACACAACATGTGCCGGAGTCTAAAAAGTCACTGATGAAATATTCTGCATATACCCATGCATATGTCAGAAAACAATGTCTAACGCCACATACGCCCAGCATTGGCATGAGGCAGCATGCTTCTGCATCTCACACCTACACACATGCTGCATATAGAATGAGGCATCTGCAATCATACATGCCACACATTCACTGTAGAGCATTGGTCCACATGAGTATTCACCAGCAGCTTCAAGGCGACTTCTCCACGCACAGATCCGGGTGTGAAGGTCTGGGGAAAACCTTTCAAAGACCTGGAGCTCTATCTGGGACAACCGGTAGCAGCCCACACGGTACACCTCCACGGTGGGCTCCTTGGCGAGGGCTGCTTCCACCTTCAAATGGCTATGGGCCTTGAGGTCGTCCCATCGTTTCCAGACCGTCTTCATCAGACGGTCTGCCACCCCCATCTGCGTTGATGGCAGCCGTGATGTCGTCCCAGATCTGTTGAAGTGTGTCGTTACCCAGCTGTGTTGCTGGATTGAAGAGGGCATCATAGGTCCCCAGGACCGAATCCACCAGGATGCCAACTTAGGTGGTGGTGAAGTTGGCAGCCCTCTGCCTCACTGATGTGGGGGTGTCGCACTCTTCCAAAGAGGTAGATGATCCTGACATGGCACCCCAGAGGCAGGTATGACTTCCCTAGGTGCTGGATAGGTGCTGTAGTGATGTTGGCAGGGAGAGGTGGAAGTCCCAAACACAGAAGAGGTGGTCACAGGCCCAACGCAGGAGTTCAGGCAATTGCAGGACAGCTGGCACTCCCAGACAGTGCTGGAAGCAAGCAGGCCCTCACACTCAATCAGGCAGCAGCAGATTAGTGTGAGAGGAAATGCAGCGCCAGAGGAGGAAAAAGCAATGTTTGGCGTGCTGGAGGAACTCTGGTGTATGTCTCTCATCCGATGTAGCTGAAAACAGAGTAAAGGCCCTTACCACATAAGTTACGTGCCACGCATTGGACACAGCACACCTACGCAGCTCACAGCAATGACGGTGTAATTTAAGTCATGCAATGCGCATCACTGGTTGTGCATGTGAAGGTATGAGACGGACGATTATCGCATACACGTATTTTGCAGTGCTATGCAAGCTGTTTGCTTCAGGTAATGCGTCCCGCATTTTTATTTTTGTGGGTTGCCTCTGCGCATTTGTGCATGAATGTATTCCCTTTTTGAGGACTAAGCAATGTCGCGTGCACATGTTTTGTGTTTTGGGGTTCCTCTGCATATCGCGTACAGCTTTTTTCACCTTTCAGAAGCTCTACGGGTATCACATATGCAATGTTTTGTTTTTGGGGAGCCTCTGCGTATCACAAATGCGAATTTTTCCTTTTGGGGTACATTGTAGCCTTACTGGACCACACATCTAGGTCGGATTTCACATAGACTGTTCCCCTCCTCATATTGCCCAGAACAATATATTGGTGTGCATTCTTCCATCCATCCATTACATATGCATCAGGAATGGAAAGGCCCCAAAAGACAAAAAGGGAGTAGACAGGGATGCTGACATGGTGAGGACACATCTGCCTCAGCCCCAGGAGGATGTGGCACCTAGACGTCGACGTGGTCACAGCCAGACAGGTGAAGCAGCACCACCTAGGGCATCTCATGTCAAGAAGGGATGCCTTGCAGAGCAGGAAGAGGCTCCACCCCAAGATACAGCACAGGACAAGGGTCTGCAGAGGAAGATGTGCTTCACTGGAGAGGTGCTCAAGATCCTCGTTGACTATGCAACCGATCACCGTCGTAGAGCACCTATACACCCGCACAACAAATGGTGCATTGACGGGACAATTCATCTCTGTTGAGCAGGTGGAAGGCATGGGGGCCTATGAGAACACATCTGGTGAGTATGTGTGGACAATAATGTTTGACCCACCCATATATGTGTAGCAGTACAGCTGGCTGCAGAAGTCTAACATCCTTGGACAATGCATGTTTGATACCATGTAGACTTATGTCACATGGCCTGTGTTCAGGAAGATTCCTGTGTGGTCCCCATGTGGGGCATATGTTAGTGTGACAGTACACATCACTGTCTACTGGCCTACACAGCTGTGACAGTACTTGCATGCACGGTATCAATGTCTGAAACATGTGCAAATTGCAAGACCCCATGACGTCCCCCCTGACACGCACACATCACCCACAAGGGACATCTCTGTGTGACACCAAACAATGCCATATCCACATGTATAGTTAATTGCAACAATCTTGTGGCCTGCCTCTATGCATTGCACAACAAGTACATGGGATATATATTGATCACAGATGTCATTTCCTGAGCAGCATGTAAATATTGTCACCTTCTCATACTGGATGCCTTGTCACAATGCATGTTAGAGCTGCCTGCCATGACACACTGTGGTGTGACCAGCCTGCCAGGGCACCAGTGCCATAGACCAGTGCCCTGTGCAGGCATAATGTAGATGCAACTTCACTTGTATGATGCAAGGGGCAACACTAGACGAAACATGGTGAATAATATCTGATGGTGGAATATCATGCAAAGGTGGCCAGTCTAGTACTCTACAATTGAAATGTCCGTAGATAGCCCATGCAAAATGTTATGGGCATGACCATTGCCAATATGTGTGCCTGTCTGAATTGCATGTCATGTATGTGCATGGTTGAATCTCAAATATGTCAATCAAGTTCACATTAGAAATTACTGACTGACATGAAATGCTTGTATGTGTTCATCAGTCAATGCATGACAGACACATGCCGTCTCCCTCGCATCATTGTGGACGACACTCGCACGGACATTGGCCTGTCTATGTAATTGAGACGTGCATACTTGTCCAGACATGTGTCAACTGTTTCATATGGAATGACATGGTCGCTACATCGCCCACTCAGATGTGGCATGAGGGATGGACTGCTCCTTGTGTCGTATTATTTGTAGATGAGGAGATGCAGGTTCTCAGTCCGAGCATGCCCGGTCAAGAACCCTGACCCATCATCGTAGGATGCTGTTCATAGACAGGGACCTATGGCCATACAAAATCAACAATACCATAGGCCTGAATGTAGGGTATGATTGTTGCATCTACGTACTTCTCCCGGAAGATGAAAGACCTTTAGAAGTATGTCTGAGAAAGGCGGAACGTGATATGTCATATGGGTTCCACATTCACACAGACATTGCCTCCTCACCATCAGGCATGCCTCATGGTTGAATCGTGCAAGAAAGAGCAGGGCCATGCTTCGACTGACAGTGCTGCCATTACCGTCTGCACTCAGTGCTGGCCTGCAGCCAGTTAATACCATGCTGTGATGGTGTGGCAAGGGGCCTTGGTACAGTGTAGTATTGATTTTGAGGAGAAATCTGTGATTGATCCATGTTATTGAGTGTGAGTACAGTATGGCACACTCGTAGTGGATGCATATGTCAATGTTTCCAGTGGACTATTGAATGCACAAGTGGCATAGAGATGGTGCTATGGACAACCTAGTAGTGCCATCACACAGGGCAGGATGAATATTGTGCACAGCAAACAGACAATGTGAAGTGCCACTTGGCATTGTGTGAGATGACAGTGGCAGTTGCATGACATTGTTATACAAAGCGACAGTCAATGACTGTCAGTCACTCACTAATGGCCAGACATCAGCTGACACTTCATTAGACGAAGATATGTGAATGGCACTGTCATCACACACAATGTGAATTGACAATGCATATCCATGACTTGTGGTAGGCATACAGCAGGAGACTCATGCCCATGTTATTCCCCCACACAGGGTGCGTGGAGACCTGGTGTCATTAATGTGACACACCAGACAGTAACAGTCATATGTGTAGTCACACTTTGGAAAAGCACAGTGAGGCATTCATTGAGAGGGTTGTGTATTTTCCTGTGCACACATCATTGCTGCCCACATATTACATCTTTGATTATATATGTACTATGCTATGCACCATAACACAATGAACTGTGCAGTCCTAATGAGGGTGCAGGATCACATTTAGGTGGAATGTGCCAGTGGTTGGCATGTTAGGTGGATGTTGAGAATGCCGATGGTGAGGAAATGCATATAGACAGTGCCCAAATGCATCCACGGGAGCACTTTTGCGGGGATGTCACTGTTTTGCATCTCAGGCATGCGGCACATGTAGCTCTCCCTCTTCCTCTCTTGTCATCCCCTTTGGCCAACTCTCTCTGTCCTCCTCTTTTCTCCTCTTTCTCTCTGACAACACCTGACAAGGTTTCTAGACAAGTCCGATCTATGAAAGTGTCATCCAGATAGGTCCTACCCTGCTCCTTCAGACCCATCAAGGACCATATTGACCCCATCGCACCAGCCTTGCCCGATTTCTGTAATCACTCTTTTGCCACTGAAACGTTCCCCTTTCTCCTCAATCACTCCCTTGTGCACCCCCTCCTTAGGAAACCATCTTACGATCCTACCTGTCTGACAAACTATCACCCAATCTCTATCACCCCTTTCCTGGGCAAACTCCTGGAAAAGCTGGCCATCTCCCAGCTTACTCTCCACACTAAATCTGTTGGTTGTCTCCATGAGCATCAGTCTGGCTTCAGAGCTGCCAGAGGCATGGAAACTGCTCTCCTGAACAACTGTGAAGATCCACTCTCAAACCTTGATTACACATTCCTTCTGTCCTCATCCTCCTTGTCCTTTCCTCTGCTTTTTACACGGTCAACCACACCATCCTGATCAATCGACTCTGTGAGAACCTGGGCACCATTGATCAAGCCCTGGAGTGCTTGACCTCTTCCTCCTGGACCATTCCTCCCAGGTACAACTTGGTTCCTTTCTCTCTGCCACCTCTTTCCCCTCACCCTGGTTCTTCAATCTCTACTTGGCCCATTTGGACAACCTGATCTCTACCGTCTCTTCTAACTTTCAGTGTTATGTCGATGACACTCAGCTCACCGGCAGGCTCCTCTCAGCCTCCTCTCCTCGCTCGCTCATTCCTGTCTGTCTATCCGAGATTCAGGATTGGTGCACCTCGAACAATCTATGCCTTAGTGCCAGTAAGATGTATATCCTTCTCATTGGGACTCCCGCTCTCACTCTGGCTGCCCACCTTGGGTCCTCTTCCTGCTCCTTCCTGTGAGGCACAAAACCTTGCTGTCATCTTTGACTCCATGTTAGGCAGAATTCTCAAAAATGTGCCAATTCCTCCCACCTTAGAGCCCTCCAGCTCTTTTGCTAAACTTTGGGACTTTGAACATTTCAATTCAATGTGTTTTCTGTGTTTATTTCTTTTAGTTATGGAGTCTGACAAATTCCATAGGCATCCTCTTTTACATTGTGTTACACAGCACCTTCAGTGCAGTGGCACAGGGGAAGCCTTTTAGAGTTACCAAGGTTTAAATACCTTCTCTGGGATAAACTACTGTTTCCCAGAACAGTAAAGTGAAATTGACTTTACTTAGCATTGTACTTGCTAGACCCAGCACAACCTATCTTACAATAGAGTACTGGAGGGGTTACTTAGTATCCCCTGTGTCAAAATGCTCATGTAACATTTTTTATGTTACCCTTTCCTCAATTGACTGGCTGGTGGCAGTGGTTTTGTTTCGAACTACCTTGGTTTGCATTTACCACGTCCGTTCGCGGCTTCGGTAAAGTAACCGCGGGAGCCATCTTTTTCAAAATGGCATACAGCTATCTTTGCTAAAATGGTGCCCGGTCTTCTTTTTTTGCCAGGTCTTTGTAGAAAGGCCCTTCTAGAGAATTTCTCTGCGTGCAAAACCAGGTTTGGTCTCTTTGTTCATTTCGCCTTTGGCGGGGTTTCTGAAAGAAACCCGCCTGTGGCTCCAGAGTGTCTGGGGTAAGCAGGAAGTGAGGGAGGTGCCCAAAACTCCCTCTGCTTAGTTTCCTAGGAGACCCAAATGCACTCTGTGGTGATTGGCTGGCTGACTGTCCGGCAAGGACATTCACCCTGCTGGGGGAGTGACAGCTAGGCTGCAATGAATGGGAGAGAACTGAATAAAAGGTAAGTCTTTTGGCTTGGAAGGCAGAGTCGACCACTGGATGAAGGAAGCAAAGAAGAGCTTGAAGAGTGCGCCTGCTGCAACTCCTGGACAGTTGGTTTGACCGGTGAAGCCCTGCTGCAGTGACTCCTTGCCAAGTGTGCATTGACAGAGAAGCAACTGCAAGGACGACTTCTGCCTTTGAGTTGGTGGGACCAATCAACTACAAAGTAAGCCACCTGGACACCCATCTCAGAGCTGGTTGAATTTCCTCAGAGTTGCTGCAGGAACCGTATAGCCAGGGAGTGGGACACCAGATTGTGTGCATTACTTTTAAGCTGGCCTAAAAGGTTTTGGAAGATCCTCCAGACTCCCATGAAGCAGGACTGACCAAGCCTGAGCCCCCTCAGCAGAGTGCGGGACCCCAGAAGTTAGGACAGTCCACCGTGACAGCCAGGAACCGCGCTTATTGCTATTTGCTGTACCGCAAGGAGCTGAAACGCGAAACAGCCACTGAAATTAAAGTTTGCCGGTTGCCAGTTTTGACACTGTCAGTGCAGTGCGGGAGTCCCCTGACGTCCTCCCACTTGTCCCCATGACTGACACCCAGGAACAGTGAAATCTGCTGAGCTGCACAGGAACAGAAGTCATCAGCTGCATCTTTTCTTCTTTACCAAGGTACTGTAATACAAGTCTAAGAGAACTTACCTCTTACTGTGGAAGTGCTTGTAACTTCTGCAACTCACAAGTCTAATCAGCTTGTGGCCCTATATTTGATTCTTCTTTTTTTTATCAAAGACTCCTAAGAACTTGTGCAAATACTTTTCCATTTACTTAAGTGCTGCATCCTATACAAAGACATTTGCCCATTGACTTTGGCTTAGACTATTTGAATTGAATGACTCTTCTAAGTGCTATCTGAAAGTATTTGCCCTTCTTAAGAATATTTGTAAGTTCTTGTGTTCTAATAACCTTTGCCTTTTACCCACTTTTTAAGAGTGTTCTGAATGCCAACAGTAAGATATTAATGTCCCCAGCAGCCTTGTTACTGAAGTCACCTGTGGGTGTATGTTGTGTCTGTGGGCCATCCCAAAAGGGTCTTGTCTGATTCAGAAACTCAGAGCGTACAGTATTGAAGTGTATTTGTATGTTACTAGTATATTGCTCCCTTCTAAAGAAGGCTTTATAACTGACTGATAAATAAATCAATAATTGTTTATGCAAGAAACCTTGAGTGTAAGCGTTTATTTGAATACCTGTAATTGTGAATCTTTGTGTAACTCCACTACAGCTCACATTTCCCTTCTTGAGATAAGCCTGGCTGCTCAACACGCTACCAAAACTGTGTAGTACAATCTTATACCAAAGGTTGCGTTGCCTACACCTGTAGACGTCGTTGTTTGTAGTGTTCCCAGAGGGTACTGCATTCAAACTTTGCCTAACACTCCACTCTCTCCTTCTCTCCTCACATCTCAGACCTCGCCAAGAAGTCCCACTACCAGCTTCACCTCCTCAAAGGTACTCTTCCCTTTTTCACCTTCCGCCAGAAGCTCACTATCTCCAGAGCCATGGTTCTCTCCAAGCTGGACTATTGCAACAGCCTCTTTTTCAATCTTTCTTCTGCTACCCTCCACAATCTGCAACTAATACAGAACAGGACTGCAAGACTTACTCTTGGCCTCAAGTTCAGGGACTGTATCTCTCCAGCTCTGAAATCACTCCACTGGTTCCTGGTGGCTGCAAGGATCAAGTTCAAGATCCTTTGCATTGTCCACAAGGCTTTCTGGGGCCCGCGCCCGCACTACATCCAACTCTCTCTTTTCCAAAATACCTTCCTTCTCGAGACCTTCGCTCAGCTACCTCCAACTCTCTATGGGTCAGACGCTTCTCCAGGCTGAGAGCTGAGGGTAGATCTCTCTCTTCTGCAGGGGCCTCTCTCTGGAATGTCCTCCCTGCCCCACTCAAACTTGAGCCGCACCATCTGAAGTTCCAGAAAAACCTCAAAACGTTCCTCTTCTCTGTTTTCTCTCCCTCCCCTGTTGACCTACCTGACCTACCTGTCTGCTGCACTGACTGGTTGCTTGGCTACACTCAGAGCCTCACTGGGTACCAGACTCTTTCATCATCAGTTACCTTGCACTGCCTCCGGGCCTGCCACGCACTTAGGAGCTGTAATTGTATCCTCTACAGTTCCGGGCTTCCATGCACTGGCAGCACTTATTCAGACCAATGCTGCCCTGTTTCCCCTGAGCCTCTCCCTGGCACTTCCCCACCCCTTTTCCCTTTGCACTTCTCGTTGTTGCACTTGCACTATCTGAATGACAGAATGCCTAGTAAGATTGTTTATTTTGTCCTCCCACTGTCTTCCCTCCATTGTATTGTCGCACCTAGAAACACTTGTGTACATGCGCGGTATAAATGACTTATTATATCATATCATATCTATCATGTATTGTCAGTCATATTTAATTCTTGGAAGTATCTGTGGTTCTGGCGGGCAGACTGATGCCATGTGATGGCCTTCACCAATAAATGCCCCATGTGCAGTACTTGTCCCCGGGTTGTGTGACGAAATGCTTGTAGCATGGCCCATCAGTCATTGTGCACGCCACTTTTGTACGTCTATGTGTCCACTAACGGCATGGACAGGACCAGGGGTGGGGTGGTGCTGCATGTCAGCAAATGCCATACATCCATGGCTCACAGCGCACAGTGTGCCAAGTAATGATGTCAGATGCATGGGTGTCCTGCCATTTTGTTTCTGCCTGCACTTTGATGCACATGTGCATGTTCGTCATGAAACACATGACTCAAAATCACAATCTCTGTCCATGTGCAGGTGATGATGCAGCGGATACAGAGTAGGGGTAGGATGAAGAGGAGGTGGTAAGGCAGTCCACCAGTGGAAGCCGTGGTGTAGTTTGCCATGAAAATCCACTGGTGCTACAGGCCATTATCAGTCATGCTCCAGCCTCTTGAGACTCTTCTGACTCTGTTGATTCGAACGCAAAACCAGAAGTGGAGGACTCGCTGACGGAGGCAGTGAGTGCCCCAAAGGGCATATCAGATGGGGCTGTTGAGTCTGCGGTTGTACAGCTGGCTTTACAAGGCCAGTCAGGGTTGGGCCCCACATTTGCAGTGGATACGGCTGCAAGACCTCCCTCCCATGAGTTGGTGTCAGGTTCTGGGGCAGGTGCCCAAGGGAGGGTTGCAGACCTACAGCCAATGACAGAGGCACTGCAGCAATGGGCATGATCTCTGTATGGGAGGACAGGTCAAAGAGACCCCTCTCCCCTGCAGTCCCCTCCTTGTGATGTCTATGACTCGTCAGGGGTCCCCCTGCCTCCAGGGCCCAGGTGGTGGGTGGACCACTGGCCGACACATGGACCAAACGTACTGTATTAGGCTAGATCCTGGAAACCATTTTGAAAACTAGAACGCCATCTTAAGATATGATTCCTCGTGCGCTGCAGCACAGCCCCCACCTTCAGAGAGTCCTCGCCTACCCCTGTTGCCTTCGCTCCCTGGCAGATCCGCTGAAAGCCCGTTCCCACGAACAGTCGAACATGAGCTAGTGTTAGAGCAAACACTGTATTTTTCAACTTCCGCAGTGCATCATTATTCTCAGCGTGACCCAGGTAGCGGGGCTGGCTTGGAAAATAACTGTGAATTGTCCTCAATGAAACAAAGCCTTGATCTAATACCGAGAAACTGTTTGTACATATATATATATATACATGTATATATATATATGTGTATGTATTGCTACAAACACTGTAAGAATAGAAGAATGTGTTGTTGTGTGACTAAATGGTCACGATATTCAAACCCCCCCTCAGCTATGTGTAAACACTCAACACTCAGTGCCCCTGCCCTCCTACTATGTGCTCCTCTAGGGGTAATGTAAAGAGAGTGATATCAAGTCCTTATGCCATGACTACCCTGATGCTGCTAGAGTGCTAAGGAGCACAAGCGCGACAGTATTGTGAGCTCATGTAAATTGTTTAAAGAGATACATAGAATGCCATCAAATGTGAATGTACGAGTTTTACGTGTATTACTGCTGTCAACCATATTGGTCTGTTGCTCCGGTGTGCTCCACCAACCCTAATGCTACCTCACGTGTGATGTTTACCTCATAATGCAAGAGCTGCTATTTCTGCATATACTTACTCTGTAGTGATTAATAGAAATGTTGGTATAGTTAACATGTTTTGAAATAACTATGTAACGATGCAAAGAATATAGACGTGTAACCCTTTAGAAAATTAACAAGCATTATACATTATACGAATCCCTTTGTTTTCAATATAATTTGCAGCATACGAGAAGAGTATCATCGTGGGCATATCCAAGGTCACTTCCCCTCCCCTCCCATTGAAGCCTGCCAGAGAAAGCAAAGGCCCGTGCTACACCGCCTCACCTCCCCCAATTCGGCTGGAGCCGCTTCAAGCATTCATGTTCCCCCGCAAGCTCACATGGCCACGAACAGCCACCTGAATTATTTACAGCCCAGCAGCAAAATCCGGCCATAACCAGAAGCCAGAGGTGCCCCCTCATAGGTCCCACGACCCACCACTTCACCCCAGATTAATGACGCTTGTAAAAGAAGAACATCTAATATTGCACCAACATTGTGCCAACGCATCTGTCATTACTTCAAACGAGACCCAAAGCTCGGACAGCTTACCCCGTGCCCTGAGACCCGACCCCGTGGCCTATGATACCTAGTCAACAGGATAACAGCAACCCTGTATTGATGTATCATCAAAGTACTCCACCTGATGTGCATTCCTCCTGTGTTGTATTAACCTGTAGAATAACCTATTGTAGAATTTATAGGACAACTGACATTGCAGCAGTGAATGAATGGGGTGTGCGTGGCCATTAGGGCAGAAAGCCAAGAAAGACGTCCATCAATGACACTGACCACGCCTGGCTGGACAGCACCTCCCGGATGAGCCCAGCTGACCTGCCCACCCCACGTTGGCACCCGGAGGTGTCCACCAACCGCGAAGCAATGTGTCACCGCTGCACATATAGTTAGTCGACGCCACCCAATCCCCATGTACATGTGCCCCCTATAGTGTGTAGGTGCCTATGAGACTTTTTATAAATATAAACGCCTGTCTTTGCGATTGTCAGACAGAGCGCTCTCGAAGTTTGCAGAGTTCTTTGCATGCCCTATTTGACTTAGATAAACTCCCATTGAGCTCACCCGCACTTGGTCCTACCCTTATTCCCATTTGGGAGAGTCCATTACTGCCTCTCATTGCTGGGAGGGTCGTGCTGTCTGGCGACGCTCGCCTTCAGTGGTGACCCTGATTGCGTGATTACATCTCCCAGTATATCCCTTCCGTCCCCTCTGGCACGAAAATCTCTGGTCGAAAGGGGAGACGCACGGTACGCCTGCTCCAGAAAGCTACCCGCCTACGGCAACTGGAACGCTTAGAAGTGCGCACTCACTAGAGAAAGGGTACGGGATCCCGTTTCAAAAAATCCCCTTTGAGTACCGCTCGCCGGAGCTGGGGCTGGCCGTTGAGCGTGTGGCAGCGCCGCCTGGACGAACCCAGTTCGGAGACTCTCGGTTCAAGACGGGCACGTGAGTATTAAGTGCGAGTGATCATAAGGGGAGTAGGGGAAGGGAGCAGGATATAAAAAAAACAAAAAAACAAGGTCATTTAAAAGGGAACACGTCTGGGACCACTAAAAGCAATCTTATACTTCCTTTACTTTTTGTTTGCATATGGCCATTAGGATCAAAAGGTGAAAAGAGATAAAGAGACGGGAACCTAGCTCTGCAAGGGGGTAGAAGGCGGCACTGCATAGTGCTATCTTGACTAGTACTGGGAATATATGAACAAGTGGAGAATAAGATAAAGGTGTCTGGCAGAAAAGGGAGACACAGTGAATATATTAGTAAACGCTATTCTTTCATTCTTTCTGGGTCTATAAATAAAAATAGGTTAATACTGAGCAAAGACAAAAAGAGATTTGCGAAAAAGGGGGACCTCATATCAAATAAAGAAAGACGAGGTGAAACTAGGGAGGGAGGAAAAAGATTAAAGGTTAACTACCAATAGGGTGTTAACTACCATTGTATATGCATTATATGTGTTAAAAGGTAGCCATGTTATGATGATTTTAGTGAATGGTAAAATGTGCATGATTATGGTGTGGTCATGGTAAGTGTGACCAGGAAACATTATAAGGTGGTAAGCCCAATGAATTAAGCTGTTTCTTTTGAATATTTGTGCTGGACATATGGGTAGTGTGCAAAAGGTGGTTTGCTCTTGTATGTGCCCCCTAAGTTATTTTCAGTATAAGCTACACACGCACACACTCCCTTATTGCCAAGGTGTTAAGAACGCACAAGGTTTTTAAAAAAAAAAAAAACATATATATATATATATATATATATATATATATATATATATATATATATATATATATATTGATACACATGCCAAGCGCATACAATGGGGACAGAAACACCCCTGGCCCATATCTGTAAGAGTTTACCTTGGTATGCTGAACGCATTAGAAAATACCACGATCAGTGGGTCACAGAGTTAAAGGGAGAAGGTCTGCCCCAAATATGGCCCGAAGGAGGGTCGTTTGACAAAAATGTTCTAGACATGGTAACTACCTGCATTTTTATTAAATACAAGGGGAAACAGTTCCACAATAGGAGGGAGATATTAGATCTCTGGCGATTGTTTGTCAAAAAGAAAGAGCCAACGACCAATTTGCCGTCCACCACCGATAACCCATTACTGATACCAAAAGACGATAAAGAAATGACAGAGGAAGAAAAGCCAGGTGAAGTGACACGGTTGTACCCTATACTTAATAAACCGGTGCCCGCAGAAGGGTATAGCGACCCCACCTATGTGCCCCCAACTCCAGCTACAACAACACATGGCCCGACTGAACCCCCGCCATATGAAGGCCATAGACAGCGTGGACAGATAAGTACACCCACAGTAGACATAGAGAAGCTAACAGAGGATTTAGATTCCAGGCTCTCATTAGCAAGAGAACAATTATCTAGAATTAAAAATATTTGTGAGCAAAGTGGGACTAATGTTGCCCGGTCAGAGCAAATACCAAGGACACAAAACCATGACAGGACAATTGAGGAGGGGTGGAAGAAGGGGGAAATATTGTTCAGAATACAAGAAGAGCCCACGCGAATAATAGAAATAGACGGGGCAAGTGAACATGCAGATGATGAAATAATGGTCACAGGGGGAAGAGAGGACTTGTGGTGTGATGTGAAGGACGACGAGGAAGAAGGTGGGAGATTAAGTGCGGCAATGGGGGGAGAGAGTGGGAGGATGGATGGTGCACACTTAGGGAGAACAATGGATGAGGAATGGACGGGACGATTAAGGAATAGATTGGGGAGAATGGCTCCACTAGGGAAGAAGGGAACGAAGGTAAGTACAAGCAAAGCGACAAAGGGGAAGTCACAACTCCCATTGATACACAGGGGAGGAGGGAGACCAAATTACATACCCTGGGCTCAAATGGATAGGGCCAATCTGTTAAAGCTGTTACCACCACCGTCCGGAGGGGCAAGTAAGTGGATATATGCATTCGAGAAGCACACCGCTGGGGTCCCCCTGGCGGTAGGGGATGTCAAAAGCTTGCTAGTATCAGCAGTTGGGGACCAGGCATATAGAGTGTGGGTAAAAGCTGGTTTCCCGGGGATAACACTAGACTGTGACCGCCATGATGGTGCCTCATTCAACACAGTGTGAGCACGAGTGTGGGATGCATTAAGAGAAACATTTAAAGACACACCCGACTTACAGTCAGTTATGCAATGTACAATGAATGAGGGGGAAGATGCTATGGATTACATTTTTCGGATAAAGGAGATGTGGAGAGAGGAAACGGGCACGCCCTGGTACCAGTCAACATCATTATTTTATTTCATAATAAAGAGGGGCCTGCCTAAAGAGGTACAGAAAGCACTTGACAAAATTGCAGGGATCGAGGCGAAGGGGTGGCCCAAAATTCAGAGCATAATAGTCCACCAGTGCAAAAGAATAAAGGAACGAGAAAAAGAAATAGCACAAAAAAGATTGGCAGATGAGGCCAAGTTAGTACAAACGAAACTGGTGAAGGTCGCGGCAGCAGTAGCGGCGCTCCCACATAACAGGGAGGGAGAAGAGGAGGAGGAGGGGCTGGTAGCAATACGGGGGAGGATGGCAGCGAATTGGGCAGGAGCGGGACAAGCACAGTGGAACGGACAGGAGCCGTACGGAGGTCCGCATTGGCAAGATTGGGCCCCTCGAGGGGGACGAGGTGGGTACAGGGGTCGCAGAGGAGGTGGGCAGGGGTACGGTGGTAATGGAGGGTATGGGGGGCAAGGCCCCAGAGGTGCACAAGGGAGCTGCTGGAACTGCGGGAGGTGGGGGCACTTCTCACGAGAATGTAGGAACAGACCAAACAACGGATTTCAGGATACAGAGCAATATGGTAACCCCCACCCAGGGAGCCCATACGGCCTCCCAATGGGAAGACAACAGAGGCAACAGGAGCAAGGGTATGTAGACCAAAGACCAGTTCAACACAATAGAGCACAGGGCCACCCACAGAACAACGAACCTATGCAATACACACCAGGAAACCCTTTCGCAACAGTTGCAAACGGGGCACCTGCCCCAGCCCCCTACAGCGGTGTAGTAGTGTTAGGCAATGTCTTTAGTCAAGGGGGAGCCATGAGGCAGCCAGCATAGGACAGCCCACAGGGAACACTTGCGTGTCCCATTCTATCTACCACCTACAATGCAGCAGAGGAACCATTAGTAGGGGCGCAGATAGGAGACAAGCAATTCATATTTATGGTGGATTCGGGAGCCGAAAAATCATGCATACGTGAAGGTCGGTTTCCGCTATCTAACCGTAGGTTGGAGACGCAGGGGTTCTCTGGGGCTGTAGTTGAAGTTCCTTACACAGAAGATTTGGATGTGACAGTGGGGGGTAAAACAGTGAGAACGCCCCTACTTTATTACGAACAGTCCCCAATAAACTTGCTCGGAAGGGACCTTCTCAGCAAGCTCAATATGACTATATCCTTCACAGAAAGAGGGATAGTTTGCTCCACCCAGGAATATGCCTGCTGCGTGTAATGTTGGTGGTACATGCATGGGCAACAGCACCAGAGATACGTGGCATGCCGGTAGACCCAAATGTGTTTATTGAAGGGTTGAAAACACTAGCCCGAGTAGTACCTGAGCTAAAAAAGTTAGAATGGAGGCAGAATTCATCTTCAGCCCAATATTGCACACAGACATTGCACCTGGTTCAGTGATATCTTTAGATTTGCATGTGGTACAGATATCAGCCAAAAGAATTGCAGTAATTGGTATGGACATAGATGGATGTGAATGCGCACTGTGTTGTGCATCAATGCTGACATTGCCTTACGTGATCTATCAGATGAGGATCTCTTTTCTGACTCAGAAAGTGACGGAGAAATAATAATGGAGATAGCAATACCATGTGATATCTTGATACAAATGAGACAAGTGCCCGTACAGTTGATGGCAGTGGTAGGAGCACCACCTTCCTTTTTTGATGGCGACATGAAATTAGTGCCAAGCAACTTGTGGACTACAGGCCCCCATGATGTAGGGTTGTTGCACGGAGTTACCCCAGTCATGATAAAGCTAAAACCAGGAGCAATCCTGCCCCGAGTCAAACAGTACCCATTGTCCTGTGAAGCTGAGGAAGGGATAAAGGAAACGATAAGTGCCTTATTGGCCCAGGGAATAATAATACCCTCAAATTCCCCATGTAATACTTGCACTTACCCGATCAAGAAAGCAAAGGGAGGGGCATGGAGAATGATCCAGGACCTACGCCCACTAAATGACGTCATACAAAAAGAGTTTCCTCTAGTCCCAAACCCTGCATCGATACTTTGCAGTATCCCAAAAAACGCATCACATTTCATAGTAGTTGATTTGAAAAATGCCTTTTTCTTCATTCCCTTGGCAGAAGAGAGTAGATACTTGACAGCATTTACACTAGGGGGGAAAAGATATGAGCATTGCATTACCAGGTTACCACAGGGTTACTGTGAGAGCCCCAGTATATTCAATCGTATTCTCCACGAAGACTTGAGAAACTTGACAGCTGAGAGCACAATCATTCAGGACGTAGATGACTTGCTCATTTGCGCCCAGAATGAGGAAGAGTGCAGGAAGGACTCAGTTACCCTCCTAACACTGCTGGCCCCCAAAGGGTACAAAGTGGACAGAGGGAAACTACAATACTGTCAACCAGAAGTATTATACCTGGGACAGCTGATATCAAAGGATGGCAAAAACATAATACCTGACAGAGTAGAAGTGATCACAGCAGTAAGAGAGCCAAGAACGGTAAAAGAAATGCAAAAATTTCTAGGAATGTGCAACTATTACAGAGCATGGATACTAAACTACGCAGAATACACCAGACCCTTACTACAAGCACGCAAAGAGGCTCAGTGGGAGAACAAAGAAATAAAATGGTCAAAAGGGATGAGTGACTCATTTGCGTCACTAAAACAGCTCATTTCAAGCGCTCCAGTACTCGCCAACCCAGACTATGAGCGCAAATTTTACCTGTTTTCCCACTGCAAGGGAACACTTATGACAGCTGTATTAACACAAAAGACATCCATGGGACACAAGCCATTGGCTTACTACAGTGGCACATTAGACGCAGTAATGCAAGGCGACTTCGCGTGCGAACAGTCTTTCGGTGCCGCCGCGTTTGCCATTGAGAAAAGTGCCACTATAGTAATGGGGTGCTCCGTTACATTATTTGTGGAACACTCCCTTTTCGCGATACTGCAAAGATCAAAAAGCACACTAACAACACAGGGGGCAACAGCATACGAGATAATATTATCCAGCGCTAACATCCACATAGTAAGGTGCAGAACAGTAAACCCGGCGACATTCATCACAGAACCATGTACATTAGAAGACATGCAAGAGCACGATTGTGCAACATATACAGGAGAACAGGGAGAGGGCCCAGTGGTGAGTGAAAATGCCCTAACAGAAGGAGAAGTGTACTTTGTAGATGGATCAGCATCAATTGACACGGATACAGGTGAAAAACATGTGGGAATGGCGGTAGTGAGATTAGAAGAAGGTGAGTATGAGGTGCTAGTACAATATCGCCTGCCATCGCACTTTTCAGCCCAAGCAGCAGAACTTATTGCCCTAATTGAAGCGTTACGTGCAGCCAAGGGATGCACAGTGACAATATACACAGTTTCAGCATACATGACTACCACCGTACACGGTGGTTTGGCCCGGTGGGGGCGGAGAGGGTTTCGCAGGGCGGATGGGACTCCAGTACAACATGCCAAAGTGTTACAGGAATTAATTGAGGCACTGAAAGAACCTACAATGGTGGCAATCATCAAGTGCCAAGCCCATACGTCTAATACAGATATTGTATCTTTGGGAAACGCGGCAGCGGACGCTGCCGCCAAGGAGGCGTCATATTTTCAAAAGGAAACTGCAGGTGAGTACCCATTGCAGCAACAAGCAAGTGAGGAACTACCAGAAGGGTACAATGCCATGCCCATATCACAAATACTAGAGTTGCAAGAAGGAGCAAGTAATGAGGAAAAAGCATTGTGGGAAAAAAGGGGTTGCAGCCAGTCGGCAACAGACTTATTATGGCGCCAAAATAACACAGGTAAAGTGGTGATGCCCATTAAACTGATGGAGATAGCATTTCAGCAATTATACTTTCCAGCACACAATGCCAAACAACAAATAGCAGCAGAGATACAGGAAGATTGGTTCGTGCCTGGGCTCCAGGAACATATATCAAGATTAGCAATGGAGTGCACAACCTGTCAAATATACAATTCTGGGATGACCTTACGGACACTCAGAGGGACAATTCCAAAACCTACAGGGCCCTTACGGGAACTACATATTGATTACGCAGACATGGGAGAGAGGTGTAATGGGGCACGCTACGTGATAGTAGTTGTATGTCCATTCTCTAGGTGGGTTGAGGCTGGTCCATATGCACGCCCTGATGCTAAGTGCGCCGCAAAGTTCCTAGTGAGAGAGGTATTCCCGCGCTGGGGAATTTGCGACGTGATTCGCTCAGACAATGGCACTCATTTTGTGAACGAGCTGTTCAAAGAAGTTACTGCGTTATTGGGGATTAAACATAAGCTTTGCTCGATTAATCACCCTCAAAGTAATGGCGTTGTCGAGAAGATCAATGGCCTGTTAAAAGGACGATTGTCTAAACTATGTTTCTCACTCAAAAAGAACTGGGTGTATTGTTTACCCCTTGCACTATTCGAGCTCAGAAATCAGCCAAGTAAGGACGACCACTTGTCCCCGCACGAGATTGTGACGGGGAGACGAATGCACACAGCACATTCTCTGCTTCGTAGACACTCAGATGCACACAGAAGCGCCACGATTTTAGGAGATGAGTTTACTGATTATCTGAAAAAACTAACTATGGAGCGCGTGCAATCTCAAGACAACTTTCACCGCCATTTACAAGAGAAGGGGGAAACACAGCTGTGTCATTTGTAGAAGAGAGCCCCCAAGGACAATTAATGCCAGGGGATTTCATTTATGTTACAAGTTTTGTGCGCAGGTGGAATGCCCCAAGGTTCCATGGCCCATACGAGGTAGTTTTTTGTACACCCACAGCAGTCAAGGTGAAAGGGCTAAGGTACTAGATACATTTAACAGATGTACGGAGAGCATACAATAATGTTCAGGAGGAAGTGAATGAGGAGGCACAGACAACAGCAAACAATAAGAAATGAAAAAAGTTGAATGAAAAGGTGCCGTTGAAAGGGAGTGTAACAGGTATATTAATATGCTAACGAACAAATTGAATTACAGGTACGAGAAAAAGATAACTGAATAACATTAATGATTGAAATGAAACATGAAAAAAGTGATCACATATAAATGAGAAAATGTCTCTCTCTCTCTCTCTCTCTCTCTCTCTCCCTCTCTCTCTCTCTCACTATAATTGTCTGGTGGATACAGTACAAAAAGAAAATGTTTACATGTATATACTTAATGCACTTTTATGTTTTAAATAGGAACAACCATGGCAACAAACGGGGGGCCCGCAACAGATAGCGATAGATTAACAAGATGTAGAGATGTTATAGTAAAAAGTTGCAGATATTCGTATGAATGTGGACTGTCTGTATGCATCGTATTATTTCTTGTGATACTGTTTGGCATAAGCACTTATTGGTTCATAGCATTCATCTCTGTCGAGATGAATGAGAGGGGAGGGGGGAACGGAAGTAATATGACAAATGAAAGTAAAACAACTGAAAGGGCAAAAGAAGGTGATTTTTTGGTATGGAACGGATACCAGCTTGTATGGGGATATAACACGAAACCGCCCAAAACAATCAACCACTCCAAGACAAGCAGTGTTGAAATGAATGTTAGCATAACCCCCCTGCCAAACGTCTCCGACTACAATGCCCACAGCCTAAATGACCGCAATCCTTCTGTCATATTGTGGCTTTTCAATACCCCCACTACCCCACCCACACAATTAACCACCCCTACAGCAGCCAGTACATTACATCATAGAATAAAAGAGGAGAACAAAAAGATGACAGAAAAGTTTGCATACCTGTATGATGAATGGAAAGAGGGGGGTGTGGGAAAAGGGGGGTCTAGATTACACTTCGCCCATGAAGCTGCGAGATACTTTAGAAATAATAGAAGGAAAAGGGAGGTGGGAAGTAGGAAGTATGACGAGTATCATGGTCTGGGTTTAGATCAAATGGAAGACCCAAGACACCCTCACCGGACTAATAAATGGTATGTGGACATGAGCGCAACTGCCAAAGAAACTACAAATGAGAGTTGCTATGTCTGCTCCCTTATCCCCCATGCCTCAGGAACACCCAAGGTGTTGCTACCAAAAGAATTGCCTCTTATTAATGCCCAATGGCTCTTTCATCTTACGCTGTGCAGAATTAAGAACACCTTTGAGGCACACAAAATAACTTTTAGCATGCTGCAGAACGAGAAAACATGCTACCCGAAAGTGGAAGGTGTAATATGAGTGAAAGAACCATTTTTTATAATAAAGGGGACATTATTCACAGACAACAGATGGAAAGATGAAGAAGTGACATGTAAAGCTGAGGCGCTGCGAGGAGTGTCACCTGAAAAGCTGCAGTGGATTGAAAGAACGTGTACACCCATCTGGAAGGAGCACATCACAAAGTTAACATGGGTAACTGCCATTGAAAAACCGTTCAAACTGCAGAAAGAAATAACATATGAACTATGCTTCCAGGGGGAAGGAAAGACCGCAATGGGAATAAACAAAGACTGCAACAGGACTCTCACCATCCCAGACATGAGGAAGGGGACAGCAGCACTCATGGACACCTACTGGGTGTGTGACCGCCAGGCATAATTGCAGCTCCCACAATCATGGAGCGGCAGTTGCTCACTAGCCACACTACATTCAGCACTAATGGTGATAACATAGAGCCACATCGGTGGGGGCAGGAAAGGGCAAGATGCCCCTCACGAAAACAAGACCCAACCAACAGAAGATCCGCAAATGTATGTTTTGTCCTCTGGCACCAAGGAAGAAATGCTGTCCCGAAACAGGCGATCATCCAATTACATATCCAAAGCATCTTCAGAACTATTGGCACAGATCCCAGACAGATATCGATTGATTAGCTCTGCAGAGACTTTCTTTGCCTCACTCATTCCAAGCATCCAGGTACGGGCAAATGCTAAGTGGCTCCAAATAACACGCTAGGAGCTGATCCAGTTAGCAAACGACACTGAAGAAGGTTTCAACGTGATCAAGGTAGAGCTGAGAGCCCCGCGGCTAATGACAATGCAAAATAGGTATGTCTTAGACCTATTAACAGCGATGGACCGAGGTGTTTGCCGAAAAATCGGAAGTGCATGTTGCACTTTCGTACCTTCTGAAGACGCAGATAATGGTACATTGTCCCACGTGATCGCAGCAGTGCACAACCTAGGAGAAAGAATGAAAACGGAAGGTGGGGCAGAAGCAAGCACGTGGTTCGACAACCTCTTCTCCTGGGTCCCATCATGGTTGGGAATGACTGTTAAACTACTAATGCCCACAGTAGTGTTTTTACTTCTAATTTCTTGTGTGTGCCAGATGGGCCTTCGATGTTGTGCAGGCGCAGTACCAAATGGTGCATTGATGATGGTGACAATGGGCAATGCTCGAGGCACAGTGCAAGCTATGCAGGAAGCTCAAGTGCAAACAGGCGAAGAGGCTGGGCCCAAATACCAGATGGTGCCGGTATACCGCAATGGGGATATAATAGACAGATTATGGCATACAACAATTAGAGAGCCCCGGGAACTCGAACGGTATGAGGAGGTGTGGGTGGATTTGGAGGGGAATAGGGACTGTATATATCTGACTTGTACACCAGACGAATATGCTAGAAGGGGGGAAAGCCTGAGGGGGGTGTGCAGGGCCTGGATGCCCATAAAGGGCACGCCGGCATGGGACGAAGCGGTAGCTGATGAAAAGGAATGTCAGTGGTTGAGGGAGTTACGGTATTCATTACTTAAGTAACGAAAGGGGGGAAATGTATGGGAGGACAGGTCAAAGAGACCCCCCTCCCCTGCAGTCCCCTTCTTGTGATATCTATGACTCGTCAGGAGACCCCCTGCCACCAGGGCCCAGGTGGTGGGTGGACCACTGGACGACACATGGACCAAACGTACTGTATTAGGCTAGGTCCTGGAAACCATTTTGAAAACCAGAATGCCATCTTAAGATATGATTCCTCGTGCGCTGCAGCACGGCCCCGACCTTCAGAGAGTCCTTGCCTACCCCTGTTGCCTCTGCTCCCTGGCAGATCTGCTGAAAGCCCGTTCCCACGAACAGTCGGACATGAGCTAGTGTTAGAGCAAACACTGTATCTTTCACCTTCCGCAGTGCATCATTATCCTCAGCGTGACTCGGGTAGCGGGGCTGGCGTGGAAAATAACTGTAAATTGTCCTCGATGAAACAAAAGCCTCGATCTAATACCGAGAAACTGTTTGTACAGATATATATACATGTATATATATATATATATATCAGTGAAAAAACTTTGTTAAAGGGACGTTATGGTTCAAAGTAAAATCGAAAAACCCCTGAAATTCGGCAGTTATGGTAACATAAGCAACCATAACTCGCGCCACCGTGCACTGCTAACACTAACACCCAGGACATCAAAGATGACATCACAAATGTCAATGATGACATCACTGATGACATCACATGTGAATTTACTTTTCATAAAAACTCTGTACAAGGGATTCCTATAATGCTGACCAAAAACTGTCAAGGATCATTGGGATAAATATCATGAGCTAATTAGTGCATTAAGCAATGCATTGATATAAATAGCATTCTATTATGAAGTTCTATCCAGTATACTAAGCTACTCATGCAGAAACATAGGCAGTGTGTGCAGCATACATGATGAAGGTGCCATATTCATAATCTTGCCATGTTGAATACTGAAATGATAACTGCTTTCTTATTAGAGTTTTGCGTACTGTGAAACATGTAATAAGTAGATAATAAAACCCACTTAATACATAATTATTACAGACAAAACACAAAGAGACAACAACACATACAAATATGAGTATATACAGGGACAGTGAAGTAAACAAAAAAGCAGAAGTAGTAGCAGAAAGAGTTCATAACCTAACTGATTGTCTTTATACAGAGAAACTATTGCTCTGTTTCAAAGCTGCTACTTACCATATGTATGTGTATCACATGATGTGACTGCACCCAAAGGAAAGGAGAGTGAGTATAATGTATACAAATATGAGCATATACAGGGAAGGCAGAGTAATAAAAATAAAACTATGCGAAAGTGCTGATAACCCTAATGATTATCTTCATGCACAGAAAGGATTGCTCTCTTTGAAGCCTGTGTTTTCCGCTATGTATATGTTTCATATGATGTGACTTGACCCTAAGTCTACAAATATAGTACCTTTTCAATTTTTACTTCCTGACTGTTACTGAAGAAAACTATGTGGCTTCGATATGTCAGTAAAGGATAAAAAGGGAGAGCCAGCCATGTGATGTCATCAGTGATGTCATCAATGACATTTGTGATGTCATCTTTGATGTCCTGGGTGTTAGTGTTAGCAGTGCACGGTGGCGCGAGTTATGGTTGCTTATGTTACCATAACTGCCGAATTTCAGGGGTTTTTCGGTTTTACTTTGAACCATAACGTCCCTTTAACAAAGTTTTTTCACTGAATTTCATAGGTTTTTAGTAGCGCAACTTAACCATAACGTCCCTTTAACAAAGTTGTTTTACTGAATTTCATAGGTTTTTAGTAGCACAACTTAACCATAATATCCCTGACTTCATATACATGTAACATAGAACATACTAACCCCCTCGTAGTGATTTTCATGTCCGCGGACTACCGCCATGTCCGCGGACATATCGAAAATCTGAGCGTAGTGAATGTTAATTTAAATAGTGTGCCCCATTTCCCCTTTGAAGTTGGCTCTGAAAAGAGCGTTTTTTTGTTGTTTTTTTACAGATGCTTGACAGACACCTGTTATTTTGTATTTTTTTTCTTGTTTTTTTTTTCTTACTTTACTCCTAAAATCTTCACATAACCTTCTCCAAAGCAACCCTTACATTCCAAAATAGAAAGGCATTTCCCGTAAAAGATAAAGAAATGCCATCTTCTTTAAGATTAACAGCATTACCGGCATCAATATTCTCATTATTACAAAAGAACATACCAGCTCCAAGCATGAAGACACACATGCCTCGGTTGATGACACACCTAGCAATGTTTTGCTGAGGACAAAAAACTGAACTATTGTCCCATATTGCCCTAGGTAGTAATCCAGAAAAAATTACTTTCGCATTTGGAAGGATCTTCATTACGGCTTGAACCAAGCGTTGCAAATCAGCCAACAAAGTAGGGGCACTGACGTTGCCCAAATGGAAAGCACCATAGTGCAAAACTACCACATGCGGACTGTTCATCGTGGCCATATCCTCACAAACTTGTACAATTCCCTGTACATTGCAATCAGGCACAGTGCTCCACACCACCTCCACTCCTTTCACATCAAAGTTCTTTGCAACATGCCTGCATTGAGCGTACTGTTGTAAACCACACACAAACATATCTCCAAGCACCAACACCCTGACTTTCTCTACTTCTGCCATCTTCACCACACACAGTCTCTTTCAACACAAATCCACAACCTCGACATCTGATTGGCTGATCCGTACAGTCTTCTTTCCATGTTGGATTTCCTGGAAAAACCCGGATGTAGCACGCCCTGTCCACGAACAGCCGCGGTGTCCGCGGACGGCGTCCACTTTACTCTCTGTGCCATTCCCTCATTGCATACAGCTAAGCAATCACACAATACGAATAACTTCCTCAGAACACCCCCATTTTTTTAATTTTCGAACATTTCAGGACAATTATCATTTCATTATTCAACATATTAACATTACAAATATTATACTTTCATCTTGTACTCTGCACACAATGCTATGTTTCTCCATTAGTAGCTCAGTATACTAGATAGAATCCCATAATACAATGCTATTTATATCAATGCATCGTTCAAAGCACTAATAACGGTATGATATTTATTGCAATATCCTTGACACTTTTTTCACAACATCATAATAAAAATCCCTAGTACACAAATTCCATGAAAAGTACATACACATGTGATATCATCAGTGATTTCATCAATGACATTTGCAATGTCATCTTTGATGTCCTGGGTGTTAGTCTTAGCAGTGCACAGTGGTGGCGTGAGTTATTTTTCATAGCTTACCATAACTTGCGATTTTCAGGGTTCTTTCGGCTGTACTTAGAACCATAACATCCCTTAAACAAACTTTTTTTAATATCACGCAAACAATATACAAACATGGCGTGCAAAAACCAACTTCTACAAATGGCTTTACACAGAATGTTGCAAAGTAAGAATTTATGCTCGTTCACAGTGAAGGTCAGCTGCTTCCATTTTTTTCTCGGGCCCCGGAAAGGCTCACGAAGAAGACTATAAGGTTGTATTGTGTTTTGACCTTGACAGACAGAGATTGTGATGAAAGACTTCTCTTGAAGGAGTGTTGCTAAAACGTAAGAGAAGATAAATATGAAATCTCTGAAACGAAACCACTTTTATATATTATATCAATATGCGAAAGATCGTTGGCACACGCAGAGTCGTATTTTGGGACTGCACCACTTGTAGACAATGGAAATTGCAATTGTACTGTAAGTAACCCTTTATATTATTTTATACCAAATATAATTACAATAGCGTAGCATTAAAGACCGCTCAAGTTGAACTTGTTCGTTGAAAGTGGCATAATGTTTTCTACCGCGCTTTATCACCGCCGAATTGATCCCCTGTCATTTAGAGGGCTCTGAAAAAGGCAGACGACACAGGGTGGGTTAATAGAAATAATTTAACCGGTCTATAGGCGGTCAAGCGCTCTACTCGCTGTGCCACTTCACTGTAGCCTGTCAAGTGGCACAGCGAGTACAACGCTCGCTTTGACATCCGTGCACAGCTTGCTAACGCAAGTTCGAATCCCAGCAAGCCCAAACTCAGCCTTTCACCCTTCCGTGGTCGATAAATGAGCACCACACACCGTGGTTAATAATAAGCACCGCTTAGATACCTCACGGTTCTTAGCGCTATATGAATGGGAAAATATTATTATTTTATTATTAACATACTCCGATGCACTATCTTCGATAGCAAATAGTTTCACGCCCTAATAAATAAAATGATGATTTTTAATGAAGATCGGCTGGTGAGACTAATTTATGTTTTTTAAAACAGGTACGTGGCCCCATTTTGCCTATGTCACGATTTACAGACTCCAGCGGATGGGGTCTTCAACTGCCAGGTGCAGGTCCAAATATGCAACTTCATGACCCTCACCATTTTATGGGACAATCGCCAAGGACCAATATGCCCTTACGCAGTACTAGCGGCTACAAACAACATACCAACCAAAGGGTGGTCTAATGGCTCGTTGTTGGAGCAACCTTCCGATTATCAGAGCAACCATTTACTGCTTTTATCATAAACCAACAGCCTATCTACCGCAAAGGAACAACGCATGGCTCCAAATAAACTTTTCGTGATCGACAGCAGAGACAATAGCAAATCTCTGAATATTCACTAAACATTTCATGTGAAATAAATGTACTTTACCAAATGTACAATCCTGCTGTTTACTTTTAAACCACAGCTTTATATTCCGAATTGTGGCGCACTGAGTTGTAAGCTGATCTAACACCCTCTGTACCGCAAAGGAACATCGCGTGCCTCAACATGAACTTTTGCGGATCGACAACAAAGACAAATGCAAATTGCTGAATATTCTCTAAACATTTGATGTCAAATAAATGTACTTTCCAAAATTTACAATCTTGCTGTTTGCTTTTAAATCACTGTTTCATATTCCGAATTGTGGCGCGCTGTGTTGTGACATAATATGTGTTGTCTTCCGGGTTCTGTGTAAAGTCACTTAGGACTGCAGAGAACTGGGCGCGTTTGATGACGCACCCTGTAACGTCACCGAGAGAGGCGGGGAATATGAATGCTTTGATAATATCAGGCTTAGGGGCGGGAGATATGATTTAGTGTCGCAAAAGCAAGTCAGCCAGGTCAATAGCGCCAGTCATAGGATTATCACATAATGTCGGCGCACACCAGCCGGATTTATCGTTTCTTTAGTGGACAAAAAGTCGGTTGACGCCCATAGGAAATTGTACTATTAGCGGACAAAAGGAGTGGTCTTAAAACACTTTCACCCTGACAACGAACAATACAAACAACGTTCTCAGAACACCCCCATTTTGTGTAATTGCAACCATTTCGGGACACCGCAAGTGTTCTTAGAACACATTCAACTAGACAGATTACAATACGGACAGCCTCCTGAGGACACCCCCAGTTTGTATATTTACGAACAATTAAGTACACCGCGAGTGTTCATAGCTCATTTTTACCTTCCTTGCGAACAAAAATGACACATACCCCCTCCTCTAAACACCCCACCATTTAGTTTATTTACAAAATGTCAGAACAGCCGTGTTCTCCGCGGACAAATCGAACGCAACAAAAACGTCTAGCACATAAAAAAACAAAACATTGAACCTATCTCATACTCCCCCAACCTCCCCAAACACTCTTACACACCAACACACAGCACTAAATACAATTTTTTATCCACGTTCCACCACGCTGTACGCGGTCAACGGCGAATACAAGATGGTGGGCACAACAGAAAATCTGACGCGCTCCACGCCCCTCGCCGTCCAATCAGCGAACACGTCGCATGTCCGCGGACATGACGCAAGCCGCTGGGTCAATCGAGGTGCTGTCCGCGGAGCGAACAGGGAAGTCCGTCCGCGAAGCGAACACAGATATCACTAATTTTTTTGCCTTACATTTTGGTCATTTTAAAAAACACTACTGGACGGATTTACAGCAAATTTGCAAAAGCACGCTTTTGGGACCAGGCCGCCGCTCCTGCCACAAATTTGGTGTAAATCCGTCCAGCGGTTCGGGCTGTAGCCGTGCGCAAAGTTTTTTCCCATTCAGTCTATGGGGAAAAAAAAGTTTTGGGACCCCCCCTATAACTTTTCTCCTCCTGGATGAATCCTCGCCAAACTTTGCAAACAAATTCAGAGTGGGTCATATACTTATTTTGCAAAGTTTGGTGAGGATTCGTCCAGGGGAAGCGAAGTTATAAGCCACCCAAAAAGTGCTCTTCCTATGGAAACACCAACTTAACCATAGCTACATGGCCGCTACAGCGGCCATGTAATGTTTATATATTGCTACAAACACTGTAAGAATAGAAGAATGTGTTGTTGTGTGACTAAATGGTCACGATATTCAAACCCCTCTCAGCTATGTGCAAACACTCAGTGCCCCTGCCCTCCTACTATGTGCTCCTCTAGGGGTAATGTAAAGAGAGTGATATCAAGTCCTTATGCCATGACTACCCTGATGCTGGCTAGAGTGCAAAGGAGCACAAGCGTGACAGTATTGTGAGCTCATGTAAATTGTTTAAAGAGATACATAGCATGCCATCAAATGTGAATGTACGAGTTTTATGTGTATTACTGCTGTCAACCATATTGGTCTGTTGCTCCGGTGTGCTCCACCAACCCTAATGCTACCTCACGTGTGATGTTTACCTCATAATGCAAGAGCTGCTATTTCTACATATAGTTACCCTGTAGTGATTAATAGAAATGTTGGTATAGTTAACATGTTTTGAAATATCTATGTAACGATGCAAAGAACATAGACGTGTAACCCTTTATAAAATTAACAAGCATTATACATTATACGAATCCTTTTGTTTTCAATATAATTTGCAGCATACAAGAAGAGTATCATCGAGGGCATATCCAAGGTCACTTCCCCTCCCCTCCCATTGAAGCCTGCCAGAGAAAGCAAAGGC
Organism: Ambystoma mexicanum; assembly: GCF_040938575.1. Lineage (NCBI taxonomy): Eukaryota > Metazoa > Chordata > Amphibia > Caudata > Ambystomatidae > Ambystoma > Ambystoma mexicanum. The sequence goes on along the minus strand of NC_090941.1, from coordinate 623,451,153 downwards.
CCGAGCTACACCGCCTCACCTCCCCCAATTCGGCTGGAGCCGCTTCAAGCATTCATGTTCCCCCGCAAGCTCACATGGCCACAAACAGCCACCTGAATTATTTACAGCCCAGCAGCAAAATCCGGCCATAACCAGAGGCCACAGGTGCCCCCTCATAGGTCCCACGACCCACCAGTTCACCCCAGATTAATGACGCTTGTAAAAGAAGAACATCTAATATTGCACCAACATTGTGTAAACGCATCTGTCATTACTTCAAACAAGACCCAAAGCTCGGACAGCTTACCCCGTGCCCTGAGACCCGACCCCGTGGCCTATGATACCTAGTCAACAGGATAACAGCAACCCTGTATTGATGTATCATCAAAGTACTCCACCTGATGTGCATTCCTCCTGTGTTGTATTAACCTGTTGAATAACCTATTGTAGGATTTACACGACAACTGACATTGCAGCAGTGAATGAATGGGGTGTGCGTGGCCACTAGGGCAGAAAGCCAAGAAAGACGTCCATCAATGACACTGACCACGCCTGGCTGGACAGCACCTCCCGGATGAGCCCAGCTGACCTGCCCACCCCACGTTGGCACCCGGAGGTGTCCACCAACCACGAAGCAACGCGTCACCGCTGCACATATAGTTAGTCGACGCCACCCAATCCCCATGTACATGTGCCCTCTATAGTGTGTAGGTGCCTATGAGACTTTTTGTAAATATAAACGCCTGTCTTTGCGATTGTCAGACAGAGCGCTCTCGGAGTTTGCAGAGTTCTTTGCATGCTCTATTTGACTTAGATAAACTCACATGGAGCTCACCCGCACTTGGTCCTAGCCTTATTCCCATTTGGGAGAGTTCATTACTGCCTCTCATTGCGGGGAGGGTCGTGCTATCTGGGGACGCTCGCCTTCATCCCTTACATCACAGTGCTGTGGGCCCCGCACACGTGGTATACGTATGCCTGCTGGGGAGACAGTGTGGGAGCAGAAAATGTTGTGTGCCGCCAACCAGCATGTCATTTTGTTGCATCAAATTGGAGAGGGCATTGATCGCATGGCTGAGAACATGTTCAAACCAGCGGCCAGGGAAGCGTAACGGCTACAGATCATGCAGTCCTCAAGTTGTTCCCACAGACTGGGCATGGAGGCCAACATCAACGTCTGATGGGCTGATCTGAAGGAGGCACTGCATGCAGATGCTAATGCACATTAAGTGGCCCTGAGACGGGAGATGGTAGCATCTCGTGAATCCAATCACTGTGAGATGGCGAGCTTGAGGATGACACTGCACAATCAACTCATGACATGCCACAAGGATACAGATCCATGATGAGATGGATACCTTGAGGCAGACACAGTCCCAGCAACTCGAAGCATCACGTGTGAGTGCACATACCAACTCTGTAGCCATTTGGGATGAAGCATATCATGACCTCACCCCCTTTGGGTTGCTGGTGCATGTATCCGTTTCATGGCTGGGCCTAGCCAATGAAGACCAGGCCTTGGCACTGTGTGGACTGTATCCACCACCACCCACTCAACCACCTGAGGATTCACCACAGGATGACAGCCCCTGCACCTCCTCAACCACCTCTGCCGTGATATCCATGAGCCCATGGAGTTTTTATTTTGTGGTACACTCATGTAGATGTGGACATGCACCTTCCCCCTGCCCACTCAAGGATGGACATTATTTAACCCATGTCCATAATGGACTTTTTTTTAACCTGACTGGTGTGGTCTGTTTATTTATTTTTGGGCTCCCTTGATTAGGATGCACACCTTTTTCAGATGTGTTCAGACCCCTGTTCAGGATTGAGACATATGTTGTTTTTTCCCCTGTCCAAGATGGACTGTTTTTATTTTTGTTTTGAGACCTTGAGAGATGTGCTATTGCCCTCTCAAGGGAGTAATGAGTGCAGCAGTGAAGATGCAGCCATGCACAGTGGTGTGAACTGCTATGGTTGACTGCAAAACAACAGGATAACATGTGCAGGTAACAATGGGTTGGTGGTATGGTGGAGCATATGATTTGCTACTATGGCTTGTGACATAAAATGTCTGATTTTGTTGCAGTGATCCTGATTCAACCAGTGACTGTAGTACATGTGAGGTCCAGCCTGTACCCTTTGACCACCTTATTCCCTACGCCCTCTTCCAGGCACTGACCCTCCATTCACAAATGTGGAGGTACAGTTTCTGGTGGCGGTGATGAGGGAATCACATCAGGGCAGCTCTGACATCAGGTAAGGATGTTCACTGTCTATCATGTCATATCTGTATTGCTGATCACCACGATCTTTGCATGCACTTTCACACATTTGCTTTCTGCTGGTGTACTCATGTGGTCATGGTGAATGTCATTGCAGGTGTGTGTATGTCCACATGCAGGTGTGTGTATGTACCCTTGCACATCCATCCGTGTTCATTGTTTTTCAGATTGCACTTCCACATTTTACAGCAAGATTATTGGAATGTGCAGCTCTTATCCCACTTTAGCCATTGGCAGTATTTTCCACATTCTGAATGTAAATCCTCATTCACATCTTCAATTCTCTGTTCATGTGGACTCTGGTTTTTGGTTGTTCACTGCTTGCCTCACAGACCGTTCTGCTATCTTCTTACTGCATAATTCTCATCCCCTCGCCCCCTTGTGCCCTGCACGGCCCTGCAGGTGTACAGGTGTACTCCCTGTCCACAGTACTCTTTGACCTGTGCCAGAGCCGATGTCATGGTCACGAAGTCAGTGGCACAGGCATGCAGGGGTTGCATGCACAGGAGATCTGGGTGGACACTGTCCTGGCGCCTTTTGCACCAGGCTCATGAACAAAAGTAAACAAGAACATCCATTTAACACCAAAAAGCTTTTATTATGGACATAGCACTTCAGATGCATTAACCTTGAACATTCCATTCATTAAGCAGCCCCAAGTGTATTCTTGGGTGTGGCTGCTAATGGATCGCCTTCGCACGTGCTCACTCTCTAGGATAGGCAGGGTGTGGCTGGGAAGCCGGGCCTAATGGGTGTGCCCACAATCTCAGCTATATAAGCTGCCGCGATCTTCAAGACAGATGCTTCGCTTTATTCTGCACTTGCAAGCAGTGTAACGCTCATCGTCGCCTGAGGTCAGACTTACCTTTGAAGATCCTGCTTCCTGGACATCCTGCTTCCTGACAGCATACTTACCAACTAGGGGAAGCTGTTCTTACCTGTACATCTCTTCGCGAACCAAGTATTCATCTTTACACTTTCTGGATTGCCGAAATCTTCATCTTGGCACCGCAGCACAACACGCTCCATCGTCGACAGCAGCGCCTGCAAAGAAAAACAGATGACAAGGTTAGACATCGAAAAAACAGTCAGTTTAAGGTTGCGCTTCGACATACTTCGCGCTTTCCTTAAACCATCACTTACCTGCTGTCGAACATTGCGGTAGCATCCATCTTTCATCCGGCTGCATCTTGCGTCTCACAACTGCATTGAGGCCGCATTTCCATGTAAGGGAAGAAAACAGAAGAGACATTACTGCGTGCATAAATAGGAGCAACAAATAAGACATTATAACGGAACGAACAGCATCACAAGAGCTCAAGAAAGACTTACCACTCATAAGGAGAAGCATAGTCGCAGCTGGACTGGACTAATCCTTATCAGGGATCAGTGAAGGAACTAGATTCGACGTGCCCCTGCCAGAAGTAGCAGGACGGAGAGCTTATCTTCCATAATTCACAGGTGAGCTTTATGGGCCGGCGTATGCTCACAGAAACTGTACTTTGGGGTGAAGGGTTCGAGAGGTACAACAATCACAGATTGGCACACTCACACACTCTTATCTCCACGCAAGAGCAGTATCACCACGTACCACTGCTCACAGCTTTTCTACTGAGGGAGAGGCCTGAAGGGGGTGATTCAAGTTCAGGGAGGGCTGCACCCAATGCCTCTGCAGAGACCAGGTGAGCATAACAGCCTACTCCACACCATTATCTACTCACATGACCTGCCCTGCTACAATTCCACATCTTACACACACGTCCATTGTCAGGTCTACACAACCTCTTACTGCTCTCCTTCATGGTCTTGACTCTGGTGATGCAGATCTGGCTATTTGTCTACATTGGCGCCACACGACAGGTATGGCTCACTTGGTGCATCTAGGGTTGTACAGCTTTGCACATGTGTACCCCTGATGGACTGTACTTGTGTTCCGTATTCAAGTCACTTGTTGTTCATTGTTGTTTTCTGTATTTTGTCTCCACCTCCATGTGTTGCATGACTTCCTTTTCCTTTACTTGTTGTTTGAATCCAGTACTGCGATTGACTGCACAGTGCGTGTGTCCATTGTGGACACATGCATGTGGTACATCGTCCACTGCCCCCAGCTTCCGTTCATCATTGTTCCTGTAGGTGTTGCCAGTGCACCCTATGAACCCCACACACTAACTGGGACTGTCTTGTCCAGGGTGTGTGGTCTGTTGGAGGCTGAGTCAACAGCTGTGTATTGTTAACATGTCCATTTACAGTGGTGTCCAAAAGGGAGGATTGGTGGTTGCTGCAGGGTATGGGGCAGTGGTTGAAGCTACTTATTTGTATGGATGTTGCGGACATGGATCTATTCCTCATTTACATGGCATGGTGGACTTTGTTCCCCAGTCTGCCCTTCTCCCTCACCCACTTTTGCCCCCAACATGTGCTACCTTTCCATCTATGTGGATTCCAGACTCTCTGACCATGCTGCTTTTTTCCAAGTGTTTCTTTCTCTGTCTGTATTGGCCACCATCTATCTCCTCATCTCCCTACCAGCCGGTCTCCTCCTTGCACAGTGGTTCCCCTATCCCTCTGTTTCTCTCTCTCCACTCTGCAGCTGCAGATTCATCACTCTGTGTCCTGTCCAGGGTCGGACTGGGCCATACAAATGTCTCAGGCCTGAATGAAAAAGTGGCCCACAGTTGCAAATGGCAATTCATTCCTTTTGTGTCCTGTCTCCCTCTTGCCCTCTGTCATCCTTCACATCAGCTACCACAATTTTACTTCCAATTCCAAGGCCATCACCTCACTTGGTGTCCTTTTCCTACCATGCATCCATGGGTGACCCAAAGGCACACGTCACACCCGACTGCGGGTGTGCAGAACTTGTATGCCTTCAATAAATGGCCCCACTTTTGTGAGCATTCCAGGGCTGACTGACACCTGTTTCCAGACTGCATGTCATGCTGTGCTTGTGATGTGTTTGCTTTGCTGACAGTGATTTCTCTGTTGGTAGGTTTTGCTTTTGGGATGTTGATAATTGCTCATTCTCGGTTATTTGTTCTTCCGTTCGTTGACACTGGGTGGCCAATGGCAATTTCTTTGTTCAATACAGGAGTTGTCAAGGCTGTCCAATTTCTTTATATTGATGCAAGGCATGTCTTTGCAAGTTCACAATGTTCCTTCAGGTGGGATGCAGTGGATGAAAAACTGATGGGTACCTTTTGCAGGTATATATTTGCGGGGGTGCTGTCCTGAGATGAATTCACATGCAGGACAGCATTGCAGGCGGGGTGCCATGTTGACCACAGACACCAGCCACACGCCATTGGCCTGGTGTTGTAGTTTGCCATGGGGATATTTAGCTGCCTGTTCACAACTGCTCAGTGCATCTGAAAGCTCTCTTCAGTTCCCAGCACATTGGTCCCCAGTCCCTGTGATCTCTGCCTTCCCTTTCTCTTGCCTGTTTCCTGCTCCCTTTTGTGTGGCAGTCTCCTTTACCTCTGTTTCTCAATCCTTTCTCTTCTGCTTGTCTCTTTTTTGCCAGATGCCACTGTGCCCTGCCTTCCTGTATGGCTGCTGCCTCGTTGACCAGCTGCCTTCTGCCAAATCCTGTCTTCACTGCAATTCATGAGATGTTTGCATCCTGTTGTCTTGGACTTTCCATCATCGGCTCCTCTGCCAGTGTTTACTGCACTGCCCTGATGCCATGTTAATCAGGGGATGCCATATAATGGCATTGGGAGTGCTTCCAAGCGGATCCTGGGTTTCCAACCTCTCAGTGATCTCTTTCTGGGAGTCCTTGCAGTGCCATTCTGACTCAAGCTGGATCAGTTCAGAGTGTTCACAAAGTCCCCTCACCAGTACAAGGGATAAGTGGGAACTGGTCCTATACTAAATGGCACTTTGGGGGGCAGGAAGTGTAGGTGTTATAGGTGGAGAGGGTGTCAATGTGTGGCGTCCTGAGGTGTGCGTATCTGGCTGCATTTGTGCAGGGACACATGGTGATGGTTGGCTGGGGGAGTTCTTGTTTGCATTTGTTACAAGGCACTCAGAGGTGCGGGGGGGGGGGCTGATGGTGAAGTGTAATTGGGTGCATGGATGTTTTACCTGCCCTGACCTTGTGGTGTTATTCTCTACTGTGGCATTCTGCAGGTGAAGATGGTTGCTGCGATTGAAGGGGACATTGCTTTTGGATGAGTGCACGCAACACCTCAGCAGAGTCAGTGGTTTACAGACTAACAGAGGGGAGCATCGATGCATTCCAGGGTACAGCTGGTGGAGACTATTTTTATGTGGATGTGTAATGTTAGCATACCTGTTGTCATGGAATGGTGTGGCCACTCTTCACCTCTATATTGTTATGAGATACGCATAAGGAAGCCAGGGCAGTCCTCACATGTGTTATTTGCAATTTTACATTTTGTTCTCTGCCTTCCTATTTGTGTTCTTCTGTGTGTTGTTGGTGATCTATGTGCACAATAGTTGGTTGTGTTCATGTGACAGTGGTCGGGCACTTTGTTGCTTGTGTTGTGTGCTTTGGTGTGGACCACATGGACACTGTTGGTTCCACTTGCTATGACTGTGTCAGTGTTTGGTGCATGTTATTGTATCTGTAATGGATGCACACAGTTTACCTCTGCCTGCCAGACACACATTCTCAGGGTGTTGGTATGGGCATGGAGGAAAGGACCCAAATCATAATTGAATGGCACCGGGGCTGTGGCCTCACTGTGTGTGATTCACAACGACAGGACTTTAAGTAAAGTATGTGTGCACCAGCTGGTTTGGTGCAGCTTCTCCCTGTGCTGTTTGTTCAACCAAGGGCAAGGGAGTTGCCTGTGGCTAAGGGCGATGTCTCACCAGCATGTCAACTGCTATGTCACGTCGTGTGGTGACATTGTGCATTACACATGCTGACACAATGATTTTACAGACTACTAGTGTGGCATATAGCAAACCCCCACCAGAGTGGTCAAGGGAGCAGAAACATGAATTGAGAACCCCGAATGTGCGGTCCACTATGCCCCCAGTGGCTACATGTGCTGCATTATATCTTACCTCAGCTGGTGCGGCAGGATTCCTGTATAGCGGCAGCAGGAAAGGTGATAGCTGGTAGGCACTGTACCCTGCAAATGCATGTGCGTACCAGTTCATACTCACCAATGAGCTAGGTGTTGCCATATTTCCCAATGCCAGGGCATGGTAGAGTGCTGACTGGCGGTAAATGTAGCTGCCAGGCAAATTGCCATTAACTCACATGATCACTCAATTTTCATCACTGATTACCTGCACGTTCATGGAAGGCCAGCATTTGCAAGTGCGGTATGTGTGCTCCATCAATGTGGGGGCGTAGTGCAACATGTGTACAGTTAATGGCTCCAAGTACACATGGGAAGTGTGCAACAGCATAGAAATCCTGGCACACTCTCTGCCTTTTTTCCAGTGTTCTTGGCGTATATATGTGCCTGAACACAAACCCACGCAATGTTGTGCAGGCCAATACCTGGTGGACACAGCCAGATTGTGTGGCCTGAGAAATCTCACCAACTATGGCAGTGGTATGCTGGAAGGAGCCTATTGCAATGAAATATAGTGCTGTTAGCACCTTTTCAAGGGGGGTAAGGGCCTTGGAGCAGATGGTGGGTGATACTAGGTCTCCTCCAACTCTCTGACAAGGTCTGGGATGACATAGGGTGGGGGGGAACCGGTACCTAGCAGACACCTGGTCGTCAGGCATCCCAAACAGCATTGTACGTTGTGCAAAAATACAGACCCAGGGCATCCTCCTCCTCCTGTGTCCAGGTACGATGGCTCCCACTATTGCCACATTGATTTTGGCTGTGCAATGTTTACATGGTGTGCATTGCTTTATATGCATTGGATCCTTTGTGCATTGAACTTTACGCCTGCTATCATTTGGCGGTTAGCTCACAGGGTTTGCGTGTGATTTTTTCCGACATGAGGTTGCGCGTTGAAATCCATGAATTTGGTTGGATTTGCGGTAGACTGCGATTGCTTAGCGTGGCACGTCCCTCAGAACGCCCGCATTTTTCCTTGTTCTTCCTCATCCTGCATGGAGAATGGAGAATATTCATGTTCTGCCCCCCCCCCCCATTTTAATCTCACGGAAGGCGCTTGACTGCTCGCAGAGCCGTGCCAGACCTGCGTGAAGTCCTCGCAAGGTCTGGAAATGTCCTGCAAAGTCGATTCCATGAGTCGATGGAGAGGGTTTTGTGCACAGAATGGCCCACAAAGTCCCTATTTCCCTTGCAAAGTAATCCATGAATCGGCCCCTAAATGAATTGTTCACTTTAAAAGCTAAATGGAATTCATCAATAATGGTGCTCTCTTAAACTTGCATTTTAGCACTCTCTTAAACTTGGAGTGTAATAAGACCCAGAGATTTGACAGCAGTCCATCCATTTTGAGACTTGGCTCGACCATTTTGATCATCCGGCGTTGGGAGCAGTTGTTTAGTTCTGGGTGAGACAATATGAGCAAATGCAGTCATTTTGTTCAATTGTCCCTGGCTATGTGACACAACTTCAGTCTGCGCGTGCTCCATATTTCAACACTAAAAGAAAAAAAGCGTTTCTTTATTTTGCCTGTGATTTGCGGAGGAAAATATTTGACAAGGTTTATGTAATTTAATTGACAAAGATGCAGGTAATAAAGAGCTATATCAAGATGCAACGTGCATAAAAAAATAGACCTTCAAAAAATTAAATAAAAAAGTTGATGGAACATGGGTCATTTTCAAAGATCATAAAAGACCTGTAACTAACCTGGTCTGCTGTATCTTCCGAGTCCCATTTAACATACACCTGTATCGTTCACTAGGGTGAGCGCCCACTGCAGGAGATTTAGAAATATGTGTTTGCTACTGGTTGCAAAGCTACACAGTTTATATTTCTCCTATAGGTATGTTATGATCTGACATGGACCTGGCTGAAAGGCTTATACATCGCAAGTACAGAATGCGTTACGCTGCAAGTTCAATCAATTTTGGCAAATGTTATATTCTAAAATAAAAGCTAGAAGATATTTAGTTATTATTAACATCATTACATGCACATACGATACTGTCAACGTTGTCCTGGGCCGAGGCTAGGTGGCATGTTATGGGAGTGTCACTATCTGGGTTGCATTGCCCAGGTACCATCTACTCATAACACTGATCTTCGCCCCCAGATTACTGGGCTCCTTTGATGCTGGGCAGCCAGTGCTCTTAATTGTTGGGTGCTGACACCTGCGTGGATGCCTTTTAAATTAGCTTGTAACCTTCTTCGAGAGATTCCTTTTCCTTAATGGGAGGAAGGTTGGTAATATACCAGATTTCTGAGTAGGGTGTAATAGTGTTTCCTTTTATGTTTTTTCTTTTATTCAGGGTCACAGCTCTCTCTAAGTAACACCTATCACGACAGACGTCTCATACCTGATGTCCAACGTGGCGAATGGACCCCGAGTCTGCTCTCAAACACTTTAACACTGCGACGATAACAATCTTCAGCTGGTAGCAGATTGCTGAGCTCTTCTGGATCAATGAAGCTTCAACATAACAAGAGAGTTGTGAAGGATGTTTCCCTAATTATAAAGATGGAGAAACCATGACCTCAGTGTGAATGCCAGGAATTGTAGATCCATTTCCTATTGTGTCGTCCAATTGAAATGCCCCCATTACCATCTGCATACGTCCTGGTTACAGGAGCCAAAGTCTGTGATCAGCCTCTCTATTGTTACTTGCACTATGTACCTGGATCACTGCCATTATTTGTGGATTGTTTCTACCCTCACCTTAAATGATATTGCCTGAACTGTGGAGTTGCTTTAACAATGTGAGCTATGGTCTGTTTGTGCAGTATATGCTATTGCTTGTAAATCGCTACTTTGTTGTCTAACATGCATGATGTTGGCTGAAGTGTGGTGAGGGGGGTGTTTCTGTCACTGTGACATCTGCCTGTCGCTGCTATGCCCTGCACACCAGCATATTTTGCTGCGGATGTGAATAGTATTTTGTAGAGGTACCCTAGATCTCAGTCTAACTGTGAACCCAGAAGACCGAGCAGCTGGACACAAAGAGGACTGGGGTGCAGAGGATAGAAGGGGCAGGACGGCATTCCAGCATTTCCTTTCCCACAAGGGGAAAAGGAAGAGTTCAATCGAATGAGAAATGCAGAATCTTTCTTTACCTCTCTTAAAAGGTGCTAAAATATGACATTAGCTCTGAAAATGTCTTATTCAGAGTCTAGAGGCCTCATTACATGTTTGGTGGTATCCCACTGGTAAATTTGGCAGGATACCACCAAACCGTTACCGGCGCTTGATCTGCGGGATTTACCCGCAGATTATAAGTGCCAGTAAGGGTAGTAACTCACTATTCCATGGAGTCCCTTAGGACTCAATGGGGAGTTAAAAAAAAATCACATATTTCATAACACATTTACCACAAAAAAAACAACAATGTGAGCCTAATAAGAACTCAATGGGGAGTTGCCAGTTACTGGCACCGGCAATACCGGTGTCGGCAATACCAGTAATTTTTTAATGGGCCTGACTTACCTCCTCGAATGTAGCACCATACGAGTGGGTCCCTATCACTGGCAGCAATCAGTGTTCTCTGCTGGCCTTGCACCACCAACCAAGACACAATCAGTCTAACACCCCAATCATCTAAGCTTGTAATCAGTTAGCTAAGTGAAAAATACGTTTGAAACTGGATTAAGCTTTTCTACCTGCTCAATTCAGATATTATGTTACCCGGAGTCAGAGGCATAGCCAGGAGTGTCTAACACATGGGGCCTGAAGCTAAGGTAGTTGGGCCCACTGCAGTGACATTAACATCTGTAAATCCCCACAGAGTGCTGCTTAGTGGGCATTTACAGATTTAGTGTGAGGCTTGTCCACTCAGGCCCTACCCTGTTTACGCCTCTGCCCGGAGTGACCCTTCAACTATTCCTTCATCCCACCAAGCACAGAAAAACTATAATGACGGGACTTTCATATTTCTATGGGAGTGTGTTTTTTTGATAGTGGTGAAAAGCTATTCATAAACCCTGGTTCGGCTCTATCTGCTTTTAGAAACTTGTTTTAATTTAATTAATTTATCTTTTTAATTCACTTGTCTATTACGCAGGGGTGTTGCTAGGTCTGGAAAAGACCCGGGGCTACGCTAATGTCAGAACTGGTGGGACTGGGGGCTAGCTAGCCTTTTGGTTGTAGCTCCTGAGATTCTCTCGGGGGCTACAACCAAAAGACCAGGGGCTATAGCCCCCTTAGCCCCCCCCCTCCGTCGCAACGCCTCTGCTATTACGTATTCTATCATTTCGTGCCTGCCCATGGTTCCTTAAGGTGAAAGTATTATTGGCTGTGATACCAACCACAGAGAAAGTGAAACTTTTAACAGTCAGCAAATTCTGACAGCTGCCAGAAATGTAACCAGCAACGATTCGATTCTCCATGCAACTAGCGGTCATCCTTTGAACTTGAAACAGACCCTACTACGGCCCAATATGAGGATGTCAGCGTGGTAAAAAATAAAAAACTTGAAAATGGAATTGCCTCCACATTTACTACACCACCATATTCAGAGATTGGCAAGAAAGTGGAGGAAAAACCTCCCGAACTTTTCTTGAGGCTTTACATCGAGTTTATCTTAAAATAAATGGAGGAACTACCATGGGCAAATTTACCACCTGGGTTAATTCATCCAAACCCCAATGGAGTCGTGTGATTCTTTACAATGGGGAATAACACAATGTCGGAATGTGAGGTTTACCTCCATTTCTCAGGCCGTAATCTGGCAGTGACAGTAAATTAATTTGGGTGTTATCCCACTAGTAAATCGTCCAACACTAGAAATGAGGCCCCATATCTTAAGAGCTGAAAGAAATTGGTCATTGGAGGAAGATTTTCAAGAACAGTCTCTAAGTCAGTCACTCTTGGTTTTCACAACAGACGGTGGGCCTCATTACACGGAAGGCGGTAAACCATGGTGCTGTAAGCACCATGGTTGCCGCCGGTACCATACCGGTACCACCATGGAGAAAAGGGGAATTACCACCCCATTCCAAGGTTGGCGGGACTGTAATTCCCCCTTTCTCCATGGCCCTTCCCCATTCCCATTTTTGCCCCATAGGGCATAATGGGAATGGGGAAGGCGGTAATTACGGTACCACAAATTGCGGTACCGTAATTAGCACCAAGGTCCCTTTGCGGGTCCCAACTTTAACGGCTGGTCTACACCAGGTGTTAAGGTCGGGTCCCGCAAAGGGACCTCGTAGTAAGGCGGTAAGGGTTAACGGTCACCGGTACCCTTACCGGTGACCGTTAACCCTTACCGCCTTCCGTGTAATGAGGCCCTGTGTCCAAACATAGCAGGAAGGTAAGTAAGTGGGCACCACTTGTTTAAATTCACTTTCAAACAGATCAAAAAAGGTTGAGGTTATAAATCATCTTTCAGAAAATTCACAGGAGCTGGCTACGATGAGTCTGGAGACACCCTGACTCGTGGAACACAAAAATATACAGAAGACCAGGTAACAAACCTGGCCACACAGCCGCTCTCTGTATAAGCCCTACCAAGGGCAGTGCAATTTGCAAAATTAGAGTCAACTAGTAAATGTTCACTGTATTTATAGAATGTAACTCATCCAAATAAATCTCTTAGTCGGATCCAAAAGTAATATGCGTTTATCAAAAAGAAAATTCCAAGTTGGTCACTAATAAAATCTTAGTGAGGCCGCGGCTAACTCATCCCATAATTGTTATAGACATAAAGTGCCAATGCATTTCGGAGCATACAGCTCCTTCATCAGGGCAGGTCTAATTTACACAAACTGTGGAACATTTATACCAAAAGCATCAAAACATAAACAAAATCGTGATTGTGTTACAAAATATAACCATGCGTGAAAACAATATAAAAATAAAATACCAATTTTCGATGAGTTGCAAGGTAAATGGAAAAGGTGAATGAAGCCACACAGTAGGGAAAAGAAAAGATGCCAAAATAAATAATGTGTAAATGAAATAACACAGTTAATTTGAACATGATCAGAAAACCAAGGAAAGTTACCTCAAGGGATCGAGGTAGCCCGTGGAAAAAATGTGCGGGGAGTTGACAACAACTTCACGCAAGATCAAAGGTCTGGAAACCAGACCAAATCAATTCTTCAATCTGTAGGTGCAACAACATGTGTTTTAGTGGGTTGTCTCAGAATTTGTCATAGACACTAGTTGTAGAGGTCTGCAGGCTTACCTGTACTCGTAAAGCTACGAGTGTACTGAGGCTGGGATTGCGGTCAAGCAGGGGACGCCATTCCGCATTGCCAGGGAACAGCGTTCCCAAGGTTACTCATACTAATATAAACACGTGACCCAAATGTGTCCATTTTGATATTTCACTGATCATAATAGGAAATTCCAGGAGATCAAAAATATAACCATTTAAGACAGAAGATTTTACTAGAGGATCTGGACTTGAAAGATGAACTAGGTCCAAATGGAACTGTGACATTCATAAAATCTAAATAATTGAAAGATCTGCTGGTGAGTAGCTTCTTTGAATTCAGCTCAATCCTGTTGACTGGAAAAACTGAAAGCATGTAATCAGACCAGGAGCACACAGAACAATCAAGGCCCTCAGACAGAAAGAAGGACTTTTCAAATCATGTAATCACATTATATCACACAGGGCCTGATTACACGGTGGGCGGTAACCATGGCGCTATTAGCGCCATGGTTGCTGCCGGTATTTTACCGTGTCCGCCTAGGTGGATGGCGGAATTACCGCCCTACTCCAAGGTGAGCGGGGCGGTAATTCCCCATTCGGCAATTCTTAGGGAGGGACTGTTATAGTTGGCCTTGATCATTCTCATGTATGAGTCTCCAAAGCCCATGTGTGCCATCGTTCGAAATAGCTGCGACCATTCATCTCGATCGAACGCTTTTACAGTGTCTAGGGCTACTAGAATAGCCTCCCTACCTGCCCGTTTGGCTTTTTCTATTCTGTGGCAGACTCTCCTGGTATTGTCCGCTGTTTGCCTTGAGGGGACAAAGCCCGACTGGTCTGCATCCACCAGAGAGGGTAGGTGTCCCCTCAGCCTGTTAGCCAAGACTTTGGTAAAAAGTTTTGCATCCAAATTTATCAGGGCAATCGGTCTATAGGACTCTGGGAGGGAGGGATCTTTGTCCGGCTTCCGGAAGAGTCCTAGTTTTGCCTCATTCATTGAAGGAGTGATATTGCTCCGAGTTTTGAAGGTATTGAACAGGCTCGGAAGTCTAGGGGCTAATACGTGCCGGAATTTCTTATAGAATGTATCTGTATACCCGTCTGGGCCTGGTGCCTTGTTCTTGGGGAGTTGTTTGATGGCCCTCAGAACTTCCTCCAGTGAGATATCTTGGTCTAGCGCTTCAGGGGCTACTTCGGTCAATTGTGGCAGGGGCACTTTCCGGAGATATATTTCTTGGTCTTCCTCTTTTGGATTGCTGGTGGTATAGAGGTCTCGATAAAAAGTTCCCATAATCTCACCCATTTCTTCGTTTGTTGTTTTCCTGGACCCTGAGGGATCCACCAGTGCCATTATGGATCTCTCCCTGGTCATTTCCTGGAGTTGTCGAGCAAGTAGGGCTCCTGCCTTGTTGGCGAGGTTGTAGTATCTTTGTTTCATCCTCATGAGGGAATGGCCCACCTTACGAGTGTGAAGGAGTTCTAGTTGGTGCTGGATGTGCTGCATGGCCCGCCTCTTGGCTCTGCTTGGAGTCGCTGCTGCCTCTCTCTGTGCATCTCGCAACTGTGTTTCAATGTCCCTTTCCCACTGCGATAGCTGTTTATCCCTCTTTGATTTCAGAGCTATTAGTTCTCCCCTCAGAACCGCCTTAAAGACATCCCATACTATGTCTTGCGGGCTCTCCCCCGTGTCGTTTTCTTTGAAATACATTTCCATCTTCTCTTGAATTTCCTCCACCAGCACTGTGTCTTGTAGGAGCTCCGATGGGAAACGCCAGGTTCAGACTCCACCCTCCCGGGTTTTGAATGCTAGAGACAAAGTTAGTGGGGCGTGGTCCGAGAGGATGATGGGGCCTGTCTCTACCTCCCTGATGGTGCCTAGGAGATTAGTGGAGACCCATATATAGTCTCTTCTCGATAATGAGTTGTGCACATGAGAGTAATGCGTGAAGCCCTGCCGGTCCCCATTAATTGATCGGCAGGTGTCATAAAGGGAGAAGGAGTGGAAAGCCTTCTTCAACGCCTCGGAGGGGGCTTTTGAACTCTCGCTAGATCTTCCCATCCTATCTTGAGTGGGGTGCCAGGCCAGACTCAGGTCTCCCCCAGAATAATGTCTCCCATTGCAAATTCTTCAAGCGATCGCAGCAGGTCCTTTAGGAATGTCTCTTGACCCGCATTGGGGGCATAGACCGATGCCAGGGTGATCCGCTTCCCATCGACCGTGATGTTCAAGATGATATATCTCCCTTCCATGTCAGCTCTGTGGCCATACATCTGCGCTTTCAAAGTGTCTTTCATGGCTATCAGGACCCCCACTCTCTTTCCCTCAGCATTTGATTGGAAAATATGCTTAGCCCCTTTTATCTTCACTCGAGTTTTGTCACTTTTCTTTATATGTGTCTCTTGGTACAGTAGAATGTTAGCTTTCTGTATCCCTGCTTGTCTGTCCAATTTGGACCTCTTGATGGGAGTATTCATGCCCCTTACATTCTGTGAGATGACCGTCACTGGAATTTTATGTATTGTATTCATGGGTAGGTTGATGTGTGGGCTTTTCAAGGTCGCCCCATTCTCTTGGTGTACTCTGTGTTCTGCCAGGTGTTTGTTTTGTCATCTTGAACTCACAATTTCCCCATAATCCCTCCCCCCCATCAAGATCCCTTGAGGTAAGAACCAGGTTGCTACGTGCCCTGAGACGAAGTGTCCAGTGCTCCCAGTTCATGAATCCCCTCATAAACTCATTGCGGGGAATCCTAAACCCCACTGGAGAATCCATTTGAGATCTTCCGCTTCCTCTCCTCGGCCTGCTGATAGGCCATCGGGTGATTCCATCGTATCCTTTTAGTTTGGCTGGAATATGCCAGGGCGACACCTGACTTATTTTGAGCTCTTGGTTAGCGTCAACGTGTCCTTTTGCTGGCTAAGCTTTCTTATCAGTTCCCTTCTTGGGGACCGTCTCCCACCACTCACGCTTGTTTGTCCCCCTGGGTTTCCTCTGGGGTTTCGAGTGTGCACCTTCCCCTCCACTCGACATGCCCAGTATCTTTTCGCCTTCTTCGTGGGAGGTGATCCTGTGCTGGGATCCCTCCCATGTAAACAGGAGGCCAAACGGAAAGGTCCATTTATATTTCACTTGGGCAGCAGATAAGTGGCGCACTACCGGGCCCATCATCCGTCTTTTTAGAAGGGTAGACTGAGCCAGATCCTGGTATAGTTGCACCTCTTGGCCATTCACTCTCACGGTCGGGGGCAGTCTGGCTTTTCTCAGGATCTGTTCCTTCTGGGCATAGGAGGTTATGGCCACCACCACGTCTCTGGGTCTCGTTCCCGGCTCGCCCCCCCTTTTGGGGCCCACTCTATGGATGCGGTCGATCCCCACTCCCGGCATCCCTCCTCGGCCAGGATCTCGTCAAACAAATGCGTTACCGTCGACTTCAGGTCTGGTTCCCCTATGGTTTCCGGCAGATTTTTGATTCTCACATTGGACCTCCTCGATCTGTTTTCCAGGTCCTCGCATTGTTGTTCTAGATACATGGTTGTCTGGGCCACTCTAATGTTTCTTTGGATTTTAAAGAGCATTCCTCGAGTTGCTGCAGTTTTCTCTCCATTGAGTCGGTTCTCTCCCCCAATGTGGTTACACCTTGCTTGATTTCTTGGATTGACTGAACCATCTCGCCCCTTAGATGAGTAAATTGCTCTTGAACCGATTTGAGCAGCTGCGACTGAAGTTCCTTCAAGCATGTTTGTATGTCCTCTTTGTTCATGAGAGTTCCCTCCATCCTGCTTCGGGTCGAGGTGGAACCCAGTGGGGGAAAGTCGTCCGGCATAAGCGTTGGGTCGTCTTGCGTCCCGCAGATCTGTTTTAGATTCCTGCCCTGGTTTCTCTGTGGGGAGGATTGTGCTGTGGATTTCGCCTGTGTTTTTTGGAAATTTATACACCTTGTCAGACCTGGTGGTGCTTGTCTGTGGGGGTCTCTGTGGGGGCCTCCGTGGGCCTGATCTAAAAGTCCTGGGAGGGTCCCAAACCGCGGTTCGGTGGGTATTGCGTGGCACCGTCTATGTTGTAGTGAGAGACAGCATCCATCTGCGGAAATAGGTACTGTGCACCACCTCACCCACAGCCACTGTCGCCGTTGCTTCTATGGCTTCCAGAGCGTGGCCCCCACGTACTATCTTGTGGCCCTCCTCACTCCACTTACGCCCACTGCATGTGATAAACTGGGAGGGGTAGGTTAATGCAGGCCTGCTTGTATGTGAAGGGTAGACACTGCCTAACGGTGCTCTCTGTAGCATTCAGGCGTTCGGTGGAAAACTTGCTTCTACTGCGTGTTGGTACCTCTCCAGACGGACCTCCTTAACACTCCCTTCCTGGGGATGCAATTCACTCCTCGGGGGGCCCCCTCTCCAGCCCGGCCCTGCAATGCTGGGGGGCTGTCGATATGTGCGGGGGGGCGTGTTGTCGCAGGGACCCCCACCCCGTGCCACCTCAGCGCGCTGATGGACTGTAGAGCTCCCGGCAGGCCCGGCCCCCGGCAGGCCGTTTTAGGCTCTGCCGAGCTGCTGACACGCTGAGGGACTCCGGCGGCGTCCGGGGGGACAGGTCCACCCAGCCCACAGTCCGCTCCCCTCCCGGGGGACCCACCTGCTTCTTGCCGGTCTCTCCACCGCCGGTCTCTTACGCCCCACACGGGGGACGGGTGTGCTTCGTACCGGGGGAGTGGGCACCCGCCAAGACAGTCTACCCTCCTGGCGGTCTGCAGATCGCACTTTGGCGGGCGCACTGCATCCCCCTTTGGCGCTGCGCCGGCTCCTGCCCCGGGCCACCTCCTCCTCTCTGCAGCATCGCGAATGATGCCGAGTGGGAGCGCTGCTTTTCGACGTGCTCCGTCAGCCCCGGGCCCCCTGGCTTGCACGGTTTATACTCCCATTCGCTCACAATGCTTCATGTCCTCGGAATCGACCCGAGATGCTTGAAGATGGGCTATTTGTCACGGCCTTACGAGAAGCGATGGGTGGACGCGAGGCCAAACACTTTAATACAATTCATGACAGGGATCTCTCCATATAGTTGTTTTTTTCTATCGGTCACATAATAGCAACTAAAAGAGGTGGCAACAGAGAGAATCTCTTGGGATGATTGGAAGCAAATTCTCCAAAGGACATAACCATAATGATTTTAATGTTTGTCGAATGACTTGATTGACTCCGTACAAAACCATCAGTCTACTACAATTGCTACTCAACATCTTCACTGACTAACTTTTCTGCAACTCATCAGCTTGGTCATTCTTCAGATCTCTTCATCTCACATGGTTCTATTCTTTCGTGCAATTCCCATTTCCTTCGGATTGAAATAATCGCTCTGCTGTTACTTTTTTGTTTTTTTCAATCCCGGAATTTAGCCTATTACATTGAGCCTTCTGCATCTTTCCTTATTCCTTTTCTGACTTCTTTCATTCTATATGTAAACCCTTCAATAGTTCAGAATCTGATGATACTGATTCTTTACGTTTGAACTATCATCATGTTGCCTTATCTGTTGATGACTCCTTTGCACCCTTATGGTTGATGAGCCCTAAATCCCAGTTCTTCTGCCCACTGAAATTCTTGATTTCTCAAACTTGAAAAACAAGCTATTTGCAGTATTTAAAAAAGACGCGGCATCCGCCAAATCTTTACCCTCGCCCGTGTCTGCTTTCTCCACCTACAAATCACATATACGTGATGCTAAATATGTCCACTTTCATCCTCACATCTCTATGGCAGTCAACAAACCACTTGGACTGTTTTCAGAAATTAAACATTATGAAAACCCCTCCGTTCCTAAGCAATCCACTTTTGCTTCAACTCAGTCCAACACTTTAAATGCTTATTTTGCTGATGAAATTCAAGACATTCAACAATGTATAAGTGATAAACTTTTCAAATCCAATCCTTCCCATTAGCCCATTCTCCCCAATACTGTTCCATCCTGAAACATGTTTCAGCCTCGGTTACAATGTGTGCTTTTTTCAGAATTTTGTCTTCGATGATGGCCATCTCCTAATCTGATTATCCTCTTCCTGCTCACCTTATTAGAACTATGTCTTTTGTGAATTCCCTCCATTTGACTCTCCCTGGGGAAGCCTCCTTTCCCATGGGGTTTTCCCCACCTCCCTCAAAGGTGATCAGATGCTCCCTCTGCTGAAAAAGCCTGGTCTGGCCCCCTTACAATATTCCAGCGGCCGACCCATCCCCCTGTTACCTTTCCTGGGAACATTTATTGAGAAGTGTGCAACTCCTCAACTCTCCCACAACTTACCCCAACAATGTCTTCTCCGGGTTTATCAATCAGGCTTCTGTCCTTGGTGCAGCACTGAGACAGCCACCCTGCATGTGTTGGAAGATGCCATATGTGTGCTAGACTCCGTAGGGGCCTGTTTTTAAGTCTTCCTTGATCTCTCACATGGCTTTGATACTGTCAATCATGAGGAACCCATTGACTTTGTATCCACGTACATGGGTGAGGACAGTTCTCTTTTGGCCTGGTTTGTCTCCTTCCTCTGTGATCGTACACAGTTTGTGCAGGTGGGAGCTGCCAGGATAGACCCCCTGCCAGTCCATATTGGTGTTCCTCAGGGTTCGATACTGTTGCCCATGTTCTTGAACATCTAGGTGGAACCGTTGAGAGATCTGGTGACTGAGATGGGACTAAGGAAACACCAGTACGCAAACAACATGGAGAGCTATCTTAAGGTATCTTCCTCTGCTGGCATTGCCCACCTTGGATGTCTCTCAGTGCCATCAAGGAAAGTAAACCCTACTCAAACTCAATTTCTTTTGGTATCCTGTTATGAATCCCATGTACTTTTCAGATAGTGGTTTCTTTGACTCGTTTCTTTCAGCGTTACCCATACTTAACTTTAATGCCCTCAGTTAAATCCCTTGGTTTTACACTTGATTCCAATGTAAACTCTAAAACATATATTTCCCCATCTCTCATGGTCTTGTTTTTTCTATTGTTACTTCTTCGGAAGGTTAAGCCCTTTATTACTTCCTCTGTCTCCCGATCCGCTGTCCAGGCCTTTGTTCTGTCACACCTTCATGATGAAAATGTAATTCTTTATGGGTCTTCCTGCCATTTCTTTGGCCCATTTGCAAGGTTCGAAATTATGATTAGATGAGCAGGAGCTAAAACCAGCTCCTCGGTGTCAGGCATCACCCAATAGGCAGGATCTTTCACTGGCAAACCTGGAGCGAGTACACGGGGCACTGCTCCACGTGAGATGGAAGCCTTAACATTTTGCCCATTATGTATGATCCATGCCAATGAAATGTGTCCCAATTCTTATTTTTACATTATCAAGCACTTAAAGTTAATGTTTCACGTACATACTTGTAAGGGACCAGTTGGTCTGGGTAGCCAAAAGTAGCTCCTGGTGACTGTTGTCTTTCAGCTGACGAGGCTCTCCTATGTTAGAAGCAGGAGCTGAATAGCTCTCTCCTCCTAGCAATGTCAAACCCTGCATTTGAAACCAGTTTTAGACTCTGAAGAACGGCTGATCTCTGCCATTCGGCCGTTTGAGCATATTAGTCCACTCTAATTTCTCTCTACAGGAATACACTTTTCACGATTTTCTGAATTTCTTACAATCAGGCAGTCATATGTCAACCCTCTTACCGTGCAAAAAGCTGGCTAATCCTGAAGTGGTTTAAGGCAAACCATGAGTCTAATTTTCTATGGCTTGAAATTCCTTTGTTTTAAGTACTCCTGTTTTTCCTCCCAGGCTATTTCAGCTGCTGCCATTTGAGCATGGAATGCACCTCCCTTATCTTCCATCTCTCCCGGAATTCAGAAAGGCTCTCAAATCCCACCTTTTCCAGATTGCAAAGCCCTAAAAAGTGTCTTGCATTTTGTGTACTGAACTCTTTTCCCTATTCTGTGCTTTTGTATTGTTATTTTACTATTGTAGTGAGTGTTTTATTTTATCTAGAATTGGATATTGCAAAACCAGTTCTATATTGTTTTATTGATTTTGTATTTGTTTGTGGTACATTGCGTGGCTGGCCTGGACCACCTACCAGTGGGCTGACATGTCACCTTCAGATATATGATGTGTCAAGTGTAGGTGTTTTAGATCTGAGGTCACTTTTGAGCTCAAACAGACACGCCGAGAATATAAATTGAGAATCTCTCCACCTTTTGACTTCAATTCTCCATATTGATGAGATCTGCTGTTGCAAATCACCCACGCAGTGCCACATATGATGCCCTTGGAATTTTTGTAACAAGAATCTAAACCCATTGTGGTTTTAGATTCTTAATAGAAATATTCCTGAGGGAAAAGGAGCCTGTCAGTTCACTTTGGGAAGAGATTTTCCTCTTCACCTTTAGCCAAGTCTGCATGTCATGTTAAGACATTATAATACTGGCAAAACAGTGCATGATTAAGCATTCATAACCCTACAACAATACAGGGTGAGCTACCTAAAAATCAGTGTTTCAACAACATTTGTGCACCACAAAGTAACACTTCCACATGATTGCTCCACCAAAGACACAGAAAGAATGTCTGACAAAACCCAAGATGGTTGATTGACACACCAGCCAGAAAGCAAAACAAGATAAAGGGGCCGGCCTAAAACCTCAAGAGCCAATAGACTTAGAAAGAAATAGGAGGGAGACTACCTACCGATCAGGATTACAGGTATGAATAGGAAAGGATTGCTGAAGGAGAGTGGATCATCATCTGCACAGGGAAGAGGAAGCATCAAACTGCTGTAAAGGAAGACTGATGAAAACATCCCCTATCTGTACCTGAGTGACATGCAGTGAAGGTGATGCTTCATGAACCTCTTGCGAAGTTTTAGAAAGTGCACAGTGCCTGAGAGTAGTGCTGGGAAGTCTTGAAAGTGGGGTATTCAGATGGTTTAGACAGCATCTGCAGCCTGAGAACAATTAGAGAACAATTAGAAGCCAGACCACATGCCGAGAGCCTCAGAGTTATACTGAGAAGTTTGAATGATGCCTAGTGCATGAGAGGGGCCTGAGAAGACGGAAAGGTGAGAAGGGTACTGGGAAGTTTAAAACAATGCCTATGGTTTTAGACAGCCATTGGGAACTTTGGGAAATGGCCTAGAGCCTGAAAGGGGGCATGGAAAGCTTGAAAGACACCTGGCACATTAGAGGAGCATTGAGAAGTTAGAAAAGCCCCCAGAGCCTGATGCCCAGAGATTAAGATGGGCATTGCGCAGTATTAGAAATTGCTTAGATTCCGGGAGGGGCAGTGGGAAGATTGAAGGTTGTCTCAAGAGGGGCTTTAGGAAGATTATAAAAGCCCTGCACTTGAAAGAAGTGTTGAGAAACTTGAATGTATGTGGACCTGAGAAGGACTGAAAATTGGAAAAGACTTGGAAAGACATTGGCCTGCAATATGAGCATGCCGGTAACACGCCGATGCCACCAGAGGGTTACCGGCAGAGTCGCCTTACTGTTTCCGTCGCCTGATATCCCAGTAATATCGGGATATTACGGGCGGCAGGAGGAAACAGTAAGTTCCCATTCCCTTGGAGTCCCACAGGACTCCACGGGAATGGGAACCCTGAAGCACCAGCACCGTTAGTATCTGTGCCAGTGCTTCAGTGAAAAATCTGCTGGTAGATGCCAGAACTACCGGCAGGTCAGGTGTGCTGGTAGTTCACAGCCCCTACCGGTAGACTTGTAGTTTGCCGGTCTGGAAAAGGTGCCCATAATTGTGGTGGCACATTTTCCGGGTGGGCAAAACTTGTAATGAGGGCTGTTGAGTAACCAACTACTAGAGATTTTGAGTATTGTGGAAGAGCATCATCTGTGAGACTGAGTAAACCTGATAGAGCATGGAGAAGTGTAACTCTATGTGAGAACCTTGTCTTATAATATGTAAGAAAAAGAGATCTTTGAGACAAAGTAATGATATTCTTGTGTTTCTAATATAACTTCATCCCTTTGGTGTGAGAAGTGACATTCCAAGAACATGACCAAAAGGCATGGCCCAATTTCCAGTTAAGATTTTTACTCAAGAAAAACACCTGCAGCTTCTGAGTTTTTACCAGAGGCGTTGGAAGCTCGGAAATTATTTGAACTATCCTGTCTGTCCTCCACAATCACTTAGAATTCTAAAGTGGAAGATGATCACTATTTTGGCTATTATTTTAGCAGCAGATAAGCTCTTAAAAAGATGGAACAAGACTCTAAGCCTACATAATCTGGCCTTACTGGGCATGAAAAAGTTAAACAGCCCAAAGTGCTTGGAAATAGCAATTCTAAGGATCTTGTTAAATCCTGTGGGGGCTAAAAGATATCAATGGAAAAATCGGCAGTTGTTCAAGTGGGGAAGGTTGTCAACTTGGAAATCCAGTCTGAAATATTGTAACACAATATTTGGTAATAAGCCATTTTTTCCAAGATGCCATTTAGTGACTATGGATTAAAGAGCAAACATTGTCTGAGCGCACTGTCATCTGTATGAACCTGAATGTAGAGTTGAAGGAGCAGCAATTGTGAATTTGTGAACATTACTGAGTCCTGGTTCTCGGATGACTACGAACCCCTCGCGCACGAGACCTTCCCACCTGGTTACATTCTCACTGTCCGGAACAAATCACGAAGGAGTGGAGGGCTTGCAATATTACACAAAGACCAATTCAAGCTAATAACCAAGGACACCTCCACCAGCACCACAGACTATGAATCTCTCCTGGTAAAACTCTAACTTGCACCATCCGCCTCACACAGCTTCCTACTCTTCTGCAGACCCCCCGGCTATAAGAAAAACTTCCCAGACACATTTTGGTATTCACAGATAGTCTAGATCCACTCATTCTGAAACACCACACCTCCACTCCCACCCACACGAGAGGCCACATCCTCGACACAATTTTCAGCACCGCAATAATATCTACCCAGCCCCCGCACCCCCTGTCATGGATGGATCACTCAGCACTTTGTTTCACCATACCACTCAACACTGTGGTCAGCGGCCAACACCCCACACGTCCACCATCAACCGCCCCCTCTACTTTCCCACTATGCAACAAAGCGATAATCACCCCAGATCTTGAATTCTCACTCCAAACTTTCTCAATTAACTCTTCCTCATGGAAGGACCACCAGCAATAGACACCTTTGACCTCTAGCTTACCAATGCCCTCAAACCCCTCACCCCGTCTCACAGAGATCTGGAACAACGCCCAGGTGGTTCACTCCCAAACTCAAACCTCTCAAAACTCTCAAGCATCGTCTGGAACGAGCCCGGAGAGCCGACCCTTCAGCCCAAAACAAAACCGCCCTAGCGAGGACAACCAGAATTTACAAATAGGAAATCAGAAAATGCAAGAAATCATTCTATGGGAAGCGAATCCAAAATGCTCGCAACCCAAGTAAGGAACTACATAAAATCATAGCAGAATTCAAATCCCCCTCATGATCTTGCCTGTCCATTCTAAGCTCCCAAGCCTTATGCGACACTCTCTCGCTCCACTCCTACAATGCCGCCAACAAAAGACAGAACACCATCATCGCCAAACTAAAAATCCTACCGCCACCGCCCACTCGCCCGCAGCCCCCCACCCAAACACCCCCACAATCACAATCTTCTTTTTACTCTTTTTTTCCCATCACACACCAATAATTCCTCTCGCTGGTAGCAGTCAGCTGCTCATCATGCTCCCCGGAAGACTCTTGCCCACCCTCAATGCTAAAAAAAATACTAACCTCCACCTGTGCAGGTAACATCGCATGCACAATCCTTAATCACTTACTCACATCATGATCCTTCCCGAAAGCCCTAAAAACATCCTACATCAAACCCATTCTCAAAAAACGGACTCTTGACCCACTCCTCCCCCAAAACGACCAACCTATCTCCAATATGCGTTTCATCGCAAAACAGATTGACCGTGTGGCTTACAAACAGCTTGGCCAATTTGCTGAAGCCAACAACTGGAGAGTTACCTGGCTGTTGGGCTGTGGCTGCTGTGTGACTGAGGAACTCCTTCGTTTTACAGTCTGCTTCCCTTGAGGTTCGCCTGTGCGGCGCGGACACCCAGTGCGGAGGCAGGAGGGGAAACATCATTGCGCCGGAGCGCTGCCTGACCCCGCCTCTTTGCCCGCCCCCGGCTCCTCCCCCAGGAAGGAAGTAGAATTTAGGTCTGACCCAGACACCCTTGCGGCGCTAAACCCGAGTGCGCAAAGGGCATCGTCTGGAGAGTTACCTGGCTGTTGGGCTGTTTGGCTGCTTGCTGTAGCGGAGATCGCCCCGCAACGAGTAGAATTGGTAGTTCATTCACCCACTAGGAGGTTTGCATAGAGGAGCTGCACGACAGGATGAAATCAGCCCCAGCGTCCATGGACATCTCTGCAACGGGGCTGCGAACTAGACTCCAGGTAAGGCAAAGAGTTGCCTCTTTACCAGAGGCAAAGGGGAGTCCTGAGCACTCATCGAAAGTGACCTCGTTGAAACAAAGCCGCCTACCTTTTTGCAGCAAAAAACGAAAGAGCCTTTCTGTGGGGGCAAACACGGATATGGGGAACAATGATCCTCAAATGTGCCCAAACCCAGATAACTCACGATTGATACCAAACTCCCTGAAGCAACTAATGGCATGTACAATTCCCTCTATAGGAGGGGTAACGAATCCTTTTCCTATGATTCAAGACCCATCAAAGTCCCAGAACGACGATACTAACCAGGAGAAGGGGAAAGATCAACACAGTGGTGAGTCAGATGCAACTACCCAAAGTGTTTGCTCTGTTCCCTCAAAAGAACGTACCAAAATTCCAGTAGATTCCAATCTGCTCCCGGAAGATCCACAAGGGGAGGCCACGTGTGATTTGGACAACACGGGAGCCGATAGGGAGACTGGAATAACAAATGCTAGAAGCGAAACTGATGTGAGAAAGGATTTATCCACTTCTCGAAGTGAAGATGACGTTCAAACGAGTCACCGTGCCGACGAACCTGTCGAAACTCTTATCGAACCTAATCTCGACATGGAGCCAAGGATGGAGAGCTCAACAGAGGAGAAGGTGGTGAACAGACGAAGCGTCACTCCAAAGGCACCTAGAAAATCGAGAAAGAACTCCAGCAACGAGATGGCTCCATTATCTGAGATTGGAGGGACTCATGGAGATGATTGGGACGTCATTGAGTTGGGCCAATGGGAAAAAGCCCTGCAAGATTCTACAATCGACATGGAGGAAAAATCACGTCATCTAGGCTCCAGGGAGGCATCCCCAGTAGCTATTGATATCTTCCAGCCATACAGGGAAGAGAATTGTATCCAAGACCTTATGGGTAAAAGCGACCAAAAAACCCATATAAATAATCAGAATGATAAATTGGATATGAGGCCAAAAGATGGCACAAACGAGAGAAGTACACCTATGACCTTAGAAAATCCAATGATGGAGCCGCGTGCAATTGGTGGGAATTACCCTACGAAGATGTGTTTAGACAAACACCCTCAAAATGATTCTGAAAGGATGACTCCTTTAAGAACTCAAGGGTCCAGATTGCTGCCACCAGTTAACCTGAGTAACTCGAGCCTTGCAAGTAAAATCATGCAGGACCTTACGTTACTGACGGGGAAAATTCAAAGGGAAAAAAGGAAGAGCTTCTCCTTAATAAATGAGAGGATGGCAGCATTGGACATGGAACTAGAAAAAGGGAGATCCTTTGTGACCTCCGATTCTGAGTTATCCGCCATAAATCAGCGGGGCGATAATGCGAAGCAAAACACTGATCTTGAGAAGACTAACACTAGCTCAGGTTGCCGAAAACAAGATCCAAAATCGCAACTTCCAGTCGGTGGACCTCGTATGATAACTAAAATGACCCAGACGTTGGCAATGGAAGACCCAGTGCCGAATCCGGATATACCACGAAAAGATCAAATAACCCAACTAATCAGCGAAGCCTGTATAACTGAAAGAGCAAAGGACATGGAACATATACAACAAGTGATCATGACCTCGCTGACTATCTCATTAGTGCCTTTTCTCAAACTTTATGAGGTGATAAAAGACTTGGTACAAGAAGTTACTACTACAAATTTGCAAATAAAGGAGGCAAATATGCAAATGGATCTGTCCTTACAAAACCTGAATATACGAATAAATAAAGAAGCTGAACAAACTCAGCACTGGCAAAACCGCCTCGGTGATCTAGCAAGAAGGGATGCTAGTGATAAGTCACTGCTTATGGAAGCAGTTCTTGAAGACTGCAAATGGATGAGATCTTTGCATAAACAAAATAAAGTGGATCCGCAGGCGGTGGAAAATCTAAACCGAGGGAAAGGCCCAATGAAATTGAAACAAAGCAACGAACCAGAGACACCTCGTGAGGAAATAATTCTTATTTCCCCTGGTTGTAAGGGAGATCAAAAACAAGATCCGAAACCCCAACTAGAGCAGCCTAATTTTGCGATTTTCTCAGGCACAATCATAAAAGAGAAGGAACATCGGTTGGGAAAAGAGTTGGTTAATAAAACTAAAGAAAATGGAAAAAAATCAAAAAATGAAACGCTCAAACGGAAGGTGAATGGATCAAGAGCCTTCTTGAGGAATTTAAGAACTCCTCCGAGAAGGGAAAATTTGCAATGTACTAAGAAGCCAAGAAGAGAACTGGCGATGGGAGAATTAGATAGTATGGAGACCGAGGGAGTGAATGAATCTAAAATCAGGGAGCCTTCAGTGGACGACAAAAGGGATGATTTGGATAAATCTGCGGACTTGAGTGACCTGATCGATCTCATGGACAAAATTAGCGATGAAGATGAGTGGGGAAGAATCAGTCCGTCAGATTGGAAGACAATTGATAACTGGGACACTGTCGATTTGGATTTATCCTCGAAAGTGGGTAAGAAATCTCAAAAGGACCCAATTACCAAGTCCACATGGGGGCTAAGAAAAAAAGCTGCCCCTTCTGAAAAAGATCATGATGATAATGATGAACAGCCCTGGTGCTTCAAAACCTTGGAGCAAAAAAGGAAAGAGTTGGCTCATAAAGAAAAGAATGTATGATTTCAAGAAGAAAATACTCGCCCTGAGCAAAGAAGTACCTACAGTGAAAAGGACTGTATGGTTGATAAAAAAAGACAAAGGTCGCACGTTCCAATTCAAAAGAAACCATCTGTCTCCAGAGTATACTATCTGAAGTTGGAAACTACATCTAATGGACCTAGAAAGGCCCTTCTAAATAGATGTTATGTTGTGTCTCTCTGTAAGCAGATTTCAGCGCTTTGGGAAATTTCATCAGACGACATAAAAGTCGTCCAATTCCCAAGGGAACAGAGGACGGACCAAGTAATATTACATCTTACCTCAAATGAAATCAAACAGAAGTTTCTGAAGGCCAACGAATATCTTAAAAAAAAGGGCTATCGCCTAGAAGATTGGGACTGGGATACCAAATATACAAATCCAAAAGATACAACAATGGGTGGAAGGAGACCCAGGGCGGAGCCCATAGAACTTGGCAGGGAAAAACCATTGGCTCATGTTTGTAAATCAAATGATAGAGTGAGCGAGGAGGCGAGAAAAAGGGATGTAAAAGCAAGGGAGATGGAGGGGGAGGAGAAAAAAACTAGAAAAGAAGGAAAAATCCTTAACGGCCAACCCCCCACCAAGGAGTACTTTGTTGAGAAATTAAAAAACCTGATATTCACAGTGGATAACTTGGAAAATCCAAGGAAGGGAAAATCTAACCGGAATTACCCGGAACTTAAAATTAATGATCGGCTATGGACAATGACCACCTGTTATTCTAAGAAGAAGCAATAGAGTAAGGAAGAGCAATATAGATCTGTATACTGTGCCTCATGGAATACCAGAGGATTTCAACATCTGTTCTCGAAGGATAGTGGCTTCCTAGCCAACTACGATCTAATCTCCATTCAGGAGTCCTGGCTACGTGAAGCCCCAATTTGTGAGGGCTATGAAGTCTACTTTAACCCGGCTAAAAAGGGCCCTAAAGGTAGACCATTTGCGGGTCTGATGGTGTTAAAGAAACTGGATTCTCCACTGCAAGTCCTGGAACATGATACACCTAATCCCTATGTGCAAATCCTATCAATTGCTTTTAAAGCAGAGAAACAGGAGGACTCCAAAAAAATGATTCTTATTAATACTTATTGGAGCGAAAACATGCCGAGCCAGGGGAATTACCTAAAATCCATCATGAATACAATTGACAAGTCCATGATTGAAGATAAAGATAAGTTGATTCTATTAAATGGAGATCTAAACATCAAACTTCTAGATAAGGATGGTAAAATTAGGGAAACAGAAAATCTACGAGGAAACGAAAGTCGATGGATGAAGGAAATGTCTATCCGTGATATGAGGATGCTAAACAGCCAGACCAGAGGCGATCTAATGGGTGCAAACACATGGCATAATGGGAAAACCGCTGCATGCCTAGACTACTGTTTCGTAGGTGGAAACACGCTTCCATGGATTAAATCTTTCACAATAACCAAGCAAGCTAATAGTGACCACAGTCTGTTGAGAACCGAACTTGCATGGGACATTAGATTAACAACAATGACTAACAAATGGAGCGAGACAGAAGTTTTGTGGGGGAGAAATCGATTGAGATTAAAAAATCAAGCCATACCGAAGTTGGTGCAGGACTATCAAGAAGCCTCTAATAAAGGTGAAGAGTCAGTCGAATACAAATGGCTGTTGGAAGCATTTGTGGTTAAGTATGATCCAGCGAAAGTGAACATCATCGAAAAAAAGCATGCCTATGATGAACTTGTAGTAACTAGAAGAAAGCAATATAGAGCAGAACTCAAGTTCATAAAAAAGATCAACAGCACGGAGAAAGAAGAGCTTTTGAGGAAGTGCAGGCAAACTTATAAAAACTGACTGCATTCAACTCGTTTCTTAAGAACACAAAGAGACGCTGAAAAAATGCTGGCAGCGATATCAACAAACAACACAAGATGCACTTGGGATTTAATTAATAATAGAGACTTGAACCAGTCAGCAATAGGCGTCAATCAAGTCTCAGAGGACAGTTGGTTCCGGCATTATACTGCGCTGTTTAAAGAGAAAACCAAGGAGATTGGACCTGAGATAAGAACTGAGGGTCCTGCCTGGGCCCTGGAATTCGATAGAGATGATATAATGATGCTCATTAAAAATCTCAGCACCTCCAGGGCAGCAGGCCCTGATGGTATCTCCAACAAAATGCTAAAAGAGAACTCTGAAGGTTGGTCTGACCTGATATATGCACTTTTCCAAAAAATAATGAAAGCCAGGCAAATTCCAACTATGTGGACGGAGGCATATATAGTTCCCATCTTTAAAAAGGGGGATCGTGGTAATCCAAGGAACTACAGGCCAATTGCATTGTTGAACTCCATCGGTAAACTCTTCGCGTCCATCCTGTTAAGGAACTTAAAAAAATGGGCCTCAGGAACTAACATCTTGGACGAAAGACAGACAGCCTTTATAAGCGGCGTGGGCACTGCCCTTAACCTGTTTTTGATAAACTTATTAAAGGCTAAAGCACTGAAAGTGAAGACCACGATCTATCTGGCTTTTATCGATCTTGAGCAGGCATTCGACGGAGTAAACAGAGAGCGCCTGTGGTCAAAATTGAGTATCTGGGGTTGCCCGACTGACCTGCTGGAAGCGATCCAAGCTCTCTACACTGACACATCAATTCAGGTTCAAATTACTAGGAATGGTGGGCTATCAAGGAAAATCAAAACAGCACAGGGAATTAAGCAAGGATGTGCATTGGCCCCCTTCCTTTTTGTCCTCTATATGGCGGACATGAAAACAGCTCAAGACCAAATTCGTGCTTTCCCTCCGAAGGTAAATGGAATGGAAGTCCCGTGGATGCTATACGCAGACGACGTGGTATTCGCTGACCAGACACCAATAGGCCTACAGCGACGAATCGAAGCCTTCAATAAATATCTAAAAGGTAATCACATGCAAATTAACATAAAGAAATCAATGATTTTATGCATGAAATCGTGTCATGGGAAAAAAACAGCGGGGAAACGACAGATATGGATGTTGGAAAAGGAAAAACTGGAGGTAGTGGAAACTACCATATACCTTGGTATTAGGATAAACAAGAACTGTAATGAACAAGCCCACTATACCCTGATTCGTGAAAAATTGGTAGCCTTGACCAATCAAGGGGTACTCCTACACCGTAGGTATGGAAAATTCTCAATGTTGCCAATCATTACATTTTATAAGCAAAAGGTGGTGGCCGTATTAACGTACGGAGCAGAGTCACTTCTAGCATTAAGATGGGAGACCTGGAACTTATGTGAGTCCTACTTTTGGCGCAAGATCCTATATCTACCTAATTCGATTCCCTTAGTACTCATAAGATCAGAATTAAGACTTCAATCCATGGTCTCAATCACGATATGGAAATCCCTATCCTTATACCGGAAATGCATTCTGGACAAACCGGCGCAGCCTTATAGAATTCTAGCAAGACCTGGCCTACCTAACGAAGATATAATCCTGCAGGAGTGGAAAAGGAGATGTGAGGAAACCCTGGTACAGCTGGGCATCTCGGATGATATCCTGAAGTGCAACCCGGACAAGGCTAAACGAATTGTACGGGAAAAAGATTGGGAGGAAACTCAGGAGAACAAACTGTTACGAAATTGGTGTCCTAACATCATTTGGGAACGCAAAGCACTTAACATCCTCCCACCGTACCTACAGAAATTTCCATCTAAACACTACAGAGACCTGCTGTTGCGCTGTAGACTCAATATATGGTGCTCCCGTGAGGTAAAACTGAGAAGAAGACTTATTGAAAAATCATCAGCGTTCTGCAGGTTCTGTAGAAATAAGGACCAAATCGAATCTGTTAAGCACGTGATGCTAACATGTCCAGCCTTGGCATCAAAACGCCACTCACACTTGGGAAGTTACACAAGTAATATCTTCTTGGAAACTGAAGAGGAATACTGGGAGCGTCTCCTAACAGTTGAAAGAGTTGGGCGGACACTTGATGCTCTAAAGTTCGTAGAATCCCTAAAGCTGGATCAGGAGGAAAGTGATACAGTAGTGACCCAGGACAGAATAGTCTGAAGGATTATCTTTGGGAATCCTGTTGAGGACCCTGAAATGTGGACATGAAACCAAAAAATTAATCTAAGGATGATGTTTTTTTCCTTTTTTCTTCTTGGGATGAATGTTAAAGGTTTAACGTTGATTAACCAATAAAACATATATATAAAAAAAAAAGAAGCCAACAACCTCATAGACTCAGCGCAATCAGGTTTCAGACCACTAAGGGGAACAGAATCCTCCCTAGTGTCCATCTGGGATGACCTAAAAAGGACAGCCGACGCAGACGGCTGCGCGGTTCTCATCCTGCTAGATCTTTCTGCAGCCTTCATACCATTGATCAATCGATTCTATTAGTCAGACTACAAACACTAGGAATCAAAAGGACAGACCTTTTGTGGATCTCCTCCTTTATCTCTAACCAGTTGCAAATCATGCATCTCAACCAGTTCATATCCATATAACATCCAGTTTGTAAAGGTGTGCCCCAAGGAGCGTCCATGTCACTGCTAATCTTCAGCTTGTACATTCAACCCATTCCGGCAATTATCTGCTCGTACAACTTTACCTGCTACAACTATGCAGACGATACCCATTTCATCCTCAAAATAACTCTGAAGGCTCTGGCAGCCCGGACCTATCATCGTGCCTCTCTGACAGTGATCATTGGATGACGACCAACCCCCCCATCCTTAACCCTGGGAAAACTGAAATCCTCCCCTGCGGGAGAACATCACTCATACCCCAACCAATCCCGTGGCCCAATTCACTAGGACAAGCACTGGCACTCTCCAACATGGTTAAAAATCTTGGATGAAAATTTGACACACCACCAGCGTATCCAAAACCTGTTTCTTTCACCTATGTATCCTCAGGCGGATTTTCCCCTACCTCACCTATCCCCATTGTTTCTCAGACATCAACTCCATTATCCTTTCCTGCCTCGACTACGCAAACTGCCTCTACCTAGAAGACCCAGCATCCCAACTAAGGAAACTCCAAATAATCCAAAATGCGGCAGCATGCCTGCTCCTTAACCTGCCCGGCAGAGAACACATCAGTCCCACCCTGAGAGTCCTCCACTGGCTCCCTATTGCTCAAAGCATCACCTTCAAAGCCATGTGTATCACCCATCGCGCAGTCCACAACACCAGCCCTGAATTGCTCTGAGACAAAATTGTGCCCTACCAACCTTTCAGGAACCGCAGATCTCGCACTGCATTTCGCCTAGCGATCCCACCCCACAGCTCCATTAGACTTGGCCGTTCCTCCCTCTCCGTCCAAGCGCCAATCATCTGGAATTCCCTTCCATTACACATTTGCAACACGGAAAACCACCTGAAATTCAGAAAGGCCCTTAAAACCTGGCTCTTCCCAATATTCTCCTAATCCACTGCTTCCCGTGAATACACCACTAATAAACACCCCCCCACATCAATCACAACTCAAGGGGCTGGCAGCTCTTGCAGCGGTTTCACCTGACACACCACCAAATATCGCTCAGCAACACTCCCAGCTGACTGGTACTCCAGGTAAACCAGCAGCTTTCGTTATGGGGCACACCTGATCCACCATCAACCCACCCACAACAACACTCCCACCGGACAAGCACTCCAGGTAAGCCAGCAGCTTTCGCTTTGGCACCCTCGCAACACCCACAACACTCTCACTGTGCCCCTGCGTGCCGACCCACATGAGAGATGGCTAACAGTGAAATAACTAGCACAGGGTAGCACACACTCATCACTAAGTAATTCACTGCCACTGTTAACCTGCATCGCTTATTCAGGGAAGCTCTCAACACTAGCAATCTCCCACTACAAAGGTATTCCCAAATCTAGGTACAACAAACCATCAATGTCTGTTACACTACGGAAAACGACTGTACTATAGGCTGAAACCAATGGCACTGTGAAGCCTAGCCGTCCTCCCCCACCATGCAGGATTCTCGTATCTAGGTGTAGTATTATATGTTGAGACCTACTGCATTTTGAGATCTAGGCATCTTGCACACTATACAGGATTCTCAAATATAGGAGTAGTCTCAAACTTTGATTACTGTATGATTAAACCTACTGCATTGTGATACCTAGGCCTCTCTCCCACTGTACAGGATTCTCAGATATAGGCGTAGATCTGCAGATTCCGGAACTGTCAACTCCAGGATGGCAGCATAACTCTGCTGTTTCTCTATACTATACATTTGAAATGTCTGTGCCAAATACCCTGGAGGCCAAAAGGCAGAAAGGAATGGAGAAGGATAATAGAGAGGAGAATAGAGAGGACAAGCTTTTGGCGATGCTGAGCGAAATGAAAATGGACATGGTGGAGATCAAAACAGCTCTATTGAAATCTGATGAGAAGTTTGAAACTGTGACCAAGAGAGTCAGTTCAGCTGAAGATCACCTGAATCTTGTGGACGAGAGGACCCTGAAACGTATGGACCAGATTAGAGAATTGAGAATGGTCAATGAGAAGATTAATTTGAAGTTGTCTGAGCAGGAAAACATTTCTAGGAGAAATAACCTCTGCTTTGCTGGTTTTCCGGAAAATGCTGAAAAAGGGAATGCTATGGACCTCCTGCAAAAAACCTTGCCCAAGATATTGAACTTGGATTCAACAGTGACATTGGAGATGGAAAGGGCTCATCGTTCACTTGGACCTAAACCATCTTTGGGTGAGAGACCTCGCTATCTTATAGTCAAATTTCTCAGATTTCCCATAAAGGAATTGGCCTTAAAGAGAGCAAGAGAATTGAAGGATTTGGCTTGGGGAGGTAACAAAATAATGGTGTTCACCGATCTGAGCAGAGATGTACTGGATAAAAGGAGAGCCTTTGATAGGGCTAAAGTGAAGGCCCGGGAGAAAAAATGTAAATGCTATGTGATATATATATCCTGCCATCTTCAGGGTTGATGTAGATGGTCGACTACACTCTTTCACTGAAAGTAAGGCTGCAGAAGCTTTTTTAACTGACTTGGGAGTGGACCCTATGGAGGGGACATCATCTGCATCGAGCACTGTGAATAGACAAAAAAAATGAAGATCGGATTTTGATAGACATACATACATTTGAAGACTGTTTGTGACTCTATTTTGTTTATTTTTCTTTGATTTTAATCTTTAATTTCTCCCATTAATGATATGGGCTCAAAATGGCGGTCAATGTTTGCTCGTATAACTGCCTTGGAATGCCTTGTTTGCTTGAATATAAACTTGTGCCATTGACATTACAGCTGTGTCGAGGAAAGCACCCTTTGTTTAATTTTGACGTTACAGGCGTAATGTAACGGGAAGCGTAGGGTCTTCATGCTTCCGTGAATGTGGTTGGAATGCTCATATAGCTGCGGGCGGATTTGGGGTCCGATACACTGCGCATTGTGTAATTGAGTGGCGTGGAATGGGGACAGAAGTTATTGGAGGTAATGAGTGATCACGCATGCTTCCCGCCGCTCTGCATCTTCACATCACGCCAGAATCGTTGAGTGGCGAGCTGCATTCATCGAGAGCCCGTGACTACGCGGTCATCAGGGAAAAAGGAAGGCTGTGATACGGCCAGATTAGGGGCTCAATTGCGGGCATATGACTTATTGAGACATGATACAACGGATTGGAGGTGCACGCAATTGTGATTGTAAGCCAGCATTGAACTGAATGCGCCCTAAAACCTGTGCTGTATGTCTATGTCCCGCTGCATACTGCTTTGATGAATGGATAGTCGCCAAACGGAATCAGATATTATCCCGGAAGCACTGTATAACTGGGAGATTAGTGCAGGGGACTTGTTAGGTGAGATCCTATTACTGTGATTGCTGGGGATGCAGAAAGGGAGGGGGTGCGTCCGGATGTCGGCTGATGTTTGGAAATACCCGAATCTGAATGCCCCTAAACACAGCTTTGTGGACGACTTGCTGGCATACTTAGGAAAACTGACAACGACTCTTTGTCTGGGGTTACTGTTAATTTCCATATTAGGTCATCTTTCATTTTAACTTCAGTTGACAATCACATCAGTATTTCCTTCTGTATCAGGAAAGTTCTATCAATGTGCTTTTATATGCTGCATCCAATTCACTCCATAATAACCACATTACAGGAACCCACTTTTTTCTTGCTAATAGTCCTTTGGGTTTTATTATTGGATGATATTGCATGCATAAGTGAACGTTTCTTGTCTTTTTGAGTTGAGAGCCATAAAATTTAAAATACATTTGGAGACAAACTTACTCTCTTGTGCCTTTACGAAAGAATATTTTTCTATGTCGAGCAGCAGACTTTCCTTTCATAGAGGATGGTACGTTAATCATTTGTAATTTAAGTGTGCAAATGATTAGGATCAGAGAAGAGTTAAATAGTTATTTGCGGATAAAGAGCTATATAAAATTAGAAAAAAGTTTGCTTTTTTTTAATGTCAGGTAGTATTACCAAGCAATGTTAGTTACAGAGCATTTTGAAATTTTTGGGGGGTCTGGGTACTTTTTGTTTTTTGCAGTAATGCTCAAGTTAAGTATGCCACGTATTAGGGTTGAGAATGTTGCTCCAATGCTGGTTTGGGAATTGGAGAGGATTACACACTTTATCTATATAAATATATAGATATGCTTCTGAAAGATTTGCGTACGATGGTATGAATGTTTAAATGTAAAATGTAAATGGGCTTGTTGATGGATAATATGACAGTGTTGATGGTGGTAGGTGTGCGGATGGATTGGGTGGTGATAGATGAGGATGTCTACCCAGACTACAGGAAGTGGGCCTGTGTGGTTTTGCATGGTTTCATTGTGCTTAGTATGATGGGATGTGAAGATGGTACGGCAGTACTTCTTTGGTTATTGTGCCCCGAACTGAAAATACATGGTGTGGATGGAGGCTGTAGGAGGATCAGAATCATGATATGCATGGCGAGAGGATGATATAGTGAAGGGTTGTATTGCAGTGAATGTGTATGTATTTTCAATGCCTGTATTTGGTCAATAAGAGTGAAAAGAGCGAGGATTAATCTGTCAGTTGTTTGCTGATATGTCTTTTTAGTCCATGTTTCGTTTGGATAAAATGAGAAATGTTGTACATAGACGGCTTTGGACCTCCTGTTAGGTTAGACTGTTCTTCAAAATAGAATTGGAATATGTTTTTGCTTCATTATATCTATATCCTCTTCTTTCATCATTTTTCTATTTTTAATGTTTCATGGTGGGTTGGTGAGATTTGTAAATGTTCTTCACAAGTTTACTTATTAGAGAATACTATGCTTAACCTGTTTTTTTATTGGGCATAGGATGTGTCTCTGGTGGATATGGTTCGAGAAAATGTTCTTGATGCATATAGTTTTACTTATTTTAAGTCCAGTGTGTATTGGACTTTTCAATTTATAAAATGCTTTAGTTGTGTATGTGTGCGTGTGTGTTTTTTGTCTTTTTTATGTATCTTTTGTTGTTTAATGTACCTTTTTCTTGTTTTCTCCACTTTTTTTTGCTTCATTATCTTATTGCTGTATGATGACCATGGCGAGGATGAATTGAGTTTGAGGACTGTAGTGTGGCTTCGGTAACTTTTGCAACATGGAATGTTAAGGGGATTGGGGGTCCTATTAAGAGGCATAAGGTTTTAATAGTATTCTGGACCAGAAATCTGATTGTGGATACTCTGGGGAGAAGATAAGTGCATAATTGCGTGAATTTGTATTTAAGTATGGATTTACAGATGTGTGGAGGGAACTTCATCCAACTACAAAGAATATACATTCTATTCCCCTGTTCATAATTCTTACTCAAGGAAAGATCATATTTTCATGAGTATGGTGTTAATTAATCAGGTGGTGAGTTCAAATATTAAGGAGAGGGGTATTTCTGACCATGCTTTAATTGATATGCAGGTGACACTCGGTGATATGGGTAAGAGATCTAAGAGATGGAGAATGCAGGCTGCTTTACTTAGGGACAATATTGTTACATCGAGTTTGGAGGACTTCATTCATTGTTTTTTTGAGGATAATAGAGGTACAGCTGGGGTTAAATCTGTTTGGGACTGTTTTAATGCAGTCCTAAGGGGTGAATTGATCAGCAGAACAGCTCATGCTAGGAAAAAGAGCCGGGAAGAACTTAGGAGGATGGAGGAGGGGGTAAAGCCTTTGCAAAAGGTTTGTGCCGATAATGACTCGGAATCGAACAGGACACGCCAAAGGAAGGTGGAATCTGAAGTGAATAATTATGTGCAGATGTTGGCAGATAAAGGCATGTTTTATTCAAAACAGCGGTTTTGGGAGTTTGGAGATAAGAATGGGAGGTTGTTGGCTAACAAGCTTAAAGGAATAATGGTTGATACAACGGTTTCATCCATTCTGACAGATACTGATATTACCTTAAATAAGACAGAAGAAATTTGTGAACACTTTAGGGGTTTCTATGAGAATTTGTATAGAGAGGATGTACAGCCTGATGCTGAGAGTTTAATGGCATTTTTTGACATGATTAATCTTTCCAGGTTGTCTTTAGACAAGAGAAATCAGTTGGAGGCTATAATTGATGTGTCTGAAGTAAGCTTGGCAATCTTGCAAATGAAAGATGGTAAATCCCCAGGACCGTAGGGTATCGTTTCGGAATTTTATAATAAATTTGAAACTGAATTAGCTCCTATTTTGTGTGAGGTCTATAATGTACTTATGGTGTTGGATGAAATGTGTAATTCGATGAAGGAAGCATTGCTCATTGTAATTCCGAAGCCGGATAAGGATAGTAAACGATGTGGAAATTATAGACCAATTTCTCTGCTGAATGTAGACTTGAAAATGTTTACGAAAATTTGGGACAATAGATTCAAGTCATGTATAGGTGATTTAGTTGATGAGTCTCAGGTGGGTTTTGTACCAGGGTGTTTTGGGTATGATAATATACGGACTGTGTTGGATGTGATTGGGGTACATTATGGAAAGGACTCAAACAACATTATTGTTTTTTTTAATGCTGAAAAAGCCTTTACCAGAGTCAACTGGAAATTCATGGAATATACATTATTAAAAATGGGTTTTGGATCCATGTTTATGAAGATGATAGAGTGTATTCATAATGGTGTTAGGGCTAGGTTATTGATTAATGGGGTTATCTCGAGGATATTTCAACTGTCAAGAGGTACGCGCCAGGGCTGTCCATTATAACCATTTTTGTTCAATTTAACATTGGAACCACTTGCAGCGTATATCAGGCAATGTACGCTGATAAAGGGGATTTGTGTTGGGAAAACTGAGATTAAGCTTTTGTTTTACGCTGATGACATGTTAATTTTGTTGTCCAATCCATAAGAATGCAGAGTGGTGGTGAGAGAAATATTTGAAGAGGTTGTTAAACTCTCAGGCCACAAAGTTATAATGGAATAAAGGAAACCTGGAATTGTAGCTGGTCACCTGGGGGAGTCACCTATTTGGGGATATGTGTGATTGGGGATTTGAGTAAAATTATTCAATGCAATTTAGATCAGGTGTTAGCTAAGATAACCTTAATAATCAGGAAATGGGAAAGGTTGAACTTAACCCTATGGGCTAAAATAAATACCATTAAGATGGTTCTGTTTCCCAAAATATTGTATATTATTCATTCCATTCCATTGTTGATTTATAAAAAAACAATTGTTGAAGATTGAGAACCTCCTTCGAACCTTTTTGTGGGGAGTTGGGAAAAGACCTTGGGCCTCATTACACGGAAGGCGGTAATCCAGGGTGCTATTAGCACCCTGGACCATGCCGGTAAATTACCGGCACCGCCTTGGCGGAAAGGGGATTTACCGCCCCATTCCAAGGTTGGAGGGGCGGTAAATCCCCCTTCCGCCATTGCCCTTCCCCATTCCCATTTCTGCCCCATAGGGCTCTATGGGAATGGGGAAGGCGCTAATTACGGCACCGCAATTTTGCGGTGCCGTAATTAGCTCCGAGGTCCCTTAGCGGGTTGGTACTTAACGCCTGCAAGAAGCAGGCGTTGATTCCTCCAACCCGCAAAGGGACCTCGTAGTACGGCGGTAAGGGTTAACGGTCACCGTTGCCATTAACGGTGACCGTTAACCCTTACCGCCGTCCGTGTAATGAGGCCCCTTGTGTTCCGAAATGTGTATGGCACACAAACCTATATGAATTTCATGCCCGTGAATGCGTAAAATCTGTTAGCATGGGATGGATTGAGAGAGACTTGGTCGAATGATGTCAATAGGGTCATTTCTGATATTGATTGGAAAGGTATTTTGAGAGTGGGTGTGAATATAGGAAAGGATATGAACTTACGTCTAATTCGTCAGAAGATTGTTGGAAGATTGTATTGGACACCTGTGAAAATGTTTAAGTTAAAATTGAGATTGGATGACTTGTGTTGGAGCTGTAGTGCTGATAGAGGTACTCTTTTACATCTATTGTGGGAGTGCCTGAGGGTACTGTCATTTTGGAGTGAGGTGATAGGATTGATTTCATTTTTGGAATTACTTTACCTAGATCTGCAGCAAATATAATATTGCTCTTGCATGTTGAAAGGAGTGTTCAAATTAGAAAACATAACTTTTGGATTGATAGAGCAGTGATGAACGCGATTCGATTGATCCTCAGGATTTGGAAAACTAGAAAGAAACCTTGCGTGGAGGATTGGTTGATTGATCTGAGGGTTTTGTCTGGATATGATAAGGTTTCGTTGAAAAATAGGGGCAAAGAAGAGGAATATTTGTTGCTGTGGGAATCGTTTGACGCCCTCTATGATTGATTCTATACTCGGTGGAAAAATTTGGTGGGTGACAAGTGGAGAATGGAATAAAATCCCCCCCCCTTTTTTTCTTCTCTCTTTCTTTTACTTTCCTTCTCTTTGTGATGTTTTGTATTGTCTCTGTGATGTTTGGTGGGTATTGGGTAGAACACTTATGGGGTTAATTTGTTTAAGTTTTGTATAGTTGGTTTTATTATAAGATTTGGTTAAATGAATTGTTCATGTCTTTCGTATGTAAGTGAATACTGCAATGTTAATTTGAACCCATGCGGAACTGATGTATTTTATTGTAAACCTAATAAACAAAAGATCAACAAAAAAAAAGATCTAGGCGTAGCCCCTGTCTTTGTTTACTATATGCCTAAACCTACTGCACTGTGAAACATATGTCTTTCTCCGACTATACAGGATTCTCAAATCTAGGCATAGCCTCCACCGCTGTTTAATATATGCGGATACCTGCTAGAGTATGAAAGCTAGGCTCTCAATTCTAGACGTGGACATATATTGCCCCAGCCGAGCCATCTCGCAGCCTAGGGTACATATATCTTCACACCGCTAGTGTGGACACAGGCCGCAGGCACGGCCAAGCATCCATGCACGATAGAATACGACTATGGCCAAGCACATCATGTCTAGCTCACACATATCCATCCAGACTGAAACACCTGACATACCTCAACACCTCTGCAACTAGCATACAGTGACCACCGCCCGAAAGGAAACCGATATATCAGGCCTCACATAGACTCTCTCAACAATAGCAATCTATCTGTAACCCTCAACAGCACCCACCCATGTGCCTGACCTCTCTTGGGCTGCTTAGTCGTGCCTTGCGAGCCACCCAAGTCCTAGAACGGCAACATGCACACATGCATCTCTTAAGCTAAACTCCCTAGAAATTCCGACCACATCGACTATGGTCACCAAGGGCATTCCAACCGAGGAAAAGCGCATTGGGGCCAGACAAGTGGGGAAAGAGCGCTATATAAATAAATACAATACAATACAACCTAAGGATCGATTGAGTGAACTGACCTCCAAGTGGGAAAACAGCACCGGTCCAGTGGAGAAAGAAGCAATGCAAGTACATTAAGGTGAAGTAGATCTGCCATTAAGACAAACTTCTTGAACAAGAAAAAAGGGGTGCACAAATGAGTAGAGCTGCATAAGGCCCAGCTTGAGGCCAAAAATGAAAGAGACAAGTCCTACCCACCTACCATGAATTACAACTTTGACTTGAGTGATATCAACTACAGAGTAAGGAACAGAACAAACTTATACATAAATTAAGGCCGATGAATAAAGGACAAAGCCGAACAGTTGAAGATGGGAAGTTAAAGTCTAAGACAGGGGTCTGCAACCTTTAGCTCTCCAGATGGCATGAACTACAACAACCTTGAGTGCTAACCAGCATAGTCAATATGAAGGGATCATGGGAGTCGTAGTCCAAAACCTCTGGAATGCTAAAGGTTGCAGTCGTCTGGTCTAAGACATACAAACTGAGAGAAATAAGAAATACGGTATGGGTCCTGTGACAAAAGAAACAAGATGCTTGCACCAACAACTGGACAGATTTACCAGACAAAGATGAAAAAGGGCCCAAAAAGAGATTCCCAACAAAAAAAAGTAACCGTGGCAGGAATTCAAATAGAGAAAACCTTTGATCTTGATGCATAGAGGTCTAAAAGAACCCAGATGCCAGTCAAACTCAGCCAGAAATAGCGTGTGACGCAGGGCTTTAGAAACAGGGAGGTGACAATGCAAGGAGTAAAAACCTGTAAGAAAGAAGAGGAATGGAAACATCTTTTCAAGGTAAGGAGCTAACAGAGAAGGGGGAAGATGATAATGCATTCTTGGACTGGGCAGAGGAATGGCCTGAACAAGTATGTTTTGCACCTTTGTCCAAAGGAGAAGAATACAAAAATACAAAGGCATCTCGTGAGCACTGTGGAACACAACTCCATTAGTAGAACTCTTGGAGATGGTGAAGCAAAGGCAGGCGGTACGTGACCAGACACCCTAACTCCAGAAGAGCACATATTGAGGTACTTACATACCAGCATTTCTGAAATCTTTTCACCTGACAAAGTAACTGCTCCACATGGTGGTTCCACCAACACAATCCAGAAAGATTAACTGACTGCAATACAAGATGGCAGACCCGGTGTATACCAACATTTCCCATTCATGTGATATCAGCTAGAAAGCAGAGCATGATGGGAAAGAGGCTGAGCTAAAAAAAAAAACAAACCCAGCGGTATTCTGAATAAAGGGGAAGGAAGCTCCCTATTGACTACGGCTCAAGAGGAGGGGTATGAGAGCAGGATTGCTAAAGGAGAGGAGTAACCATTTGAAGCAGAAAGACGAAGCGTCATGCTACTGTACTGAAAGACTGACAAAGACTCTGAGTATTTGCCTGTCATGTGGGTAAGGTGAGGTTTGAATGGCCTCCTGTGACATTTCAGAAAGTGTGCAGAGTCTGTTCTGTGAGCTGATCACCCTT
This sequence comes from Ambystoma mexicanum, assembly GCF_040938575.1. Taxonomy (NCBI): domain Eukaryota; kingdom Metazoa; phylum Chordata; class Amphibia; order Caudata; family Ambystomatidae; genus Ambystoma; species Ambystoma mexicanum. Next base: position 623,407,373 of record NC_090941.1, on the reverse strand, counting down.
ACAAATTGCGCAGAGCCTGGGAGCGGCTGTGAGAATCCCGAAAGACACCTGCAGCCTTGTGCCTGAGGGAGGCATTGAGAAGGTTGAGAAACTGCCTGAGGAGTTTAAAAAGACACTAGAGCTTGAGATAACTGTTGAAAATGCCAGTGAACTCAAGAAGGGAGAAATGTGAAAGCCTCAGAAGAACAATGAGTGTCTAACTTGAGATTGGTACTATCAAGAAGGTGGCAATGAGGTAGAAACCAGACTGAGTAATCCCGAAAGATAACAGAGAGACATAACTACAGATGAATAAAAAAGACATCTTGAGACAAAGTAACTATGTTTTTGAGTTATTAATGCCACTCTGACAAAATATGGGACCTTAAAACTCGAATGTTCCTCTATTGATTTTATGGGATATATTAGACTGTGAGAAGCCAGCTTGGAAACATGGACTTCTAATGAGTAGTTCATGTTTTATGGAAAAAAACCTAACAGCAAACTGTATACCATATAAGGTAATGCTATAGAAAAGCGAAGCACAGCACTGAGGTGTGTTGTGGTGTTGCTGGGCCTGCAGATGATTACTGCCAAGCAAAGTGTGGCATGTGCAATGTGTAAGGATGGACATAAATGGCTACACAAAATGGGCCTAAATGCAGGCCTATGATAACAGAGATATTCTGCCACAACACCAGTTTCAAAGAAATGTTATTAAGTACACAACGGGCCTTATTACGACCCTGTTGGTAGCAGTGCCGGTCAAAACAGCATGGCTGCCCCCAGAGTTGTGTTTTTTTCCCGACGCCTGGCAATGGGGAATCACTGGGGCATTACAGCCGCGGCAGTCCCTGAAGTCAGATGCCGCAAAAAGTCACTCCCCATTCCCATTGAGTCCCATAGGACTCAATGGGAATGGGGAGAATGGCAGCACCAGCACCAGCACCATTTATAATGGTGCCGGTGCTACCGTAAAAGTCTGCGAGCGGGTGCCTTTCTGCCCGCCAGGTGATACCTGGCAGGTGGATGGGCATCCGGCCCGCAAACTTGTACTCTGCTGGTCCAGTAACAACGGTGTCGGTAAGACCGGGAGGGTTGTAATGAGGTCCAATACTTACTGTGATTTATTTCAAATTGAATTTGATAAAGCTTGCAAGAGTGAAAAGTTTTTTTAAGCATGTCTTTGTAGCTAGCACACAACCAATCATGTCTTCTTGACATTAAACAATTTTGGGACGAATCATTGAGTACCTGGGTGATTTGGCAAGTATTGCATTCCTGCAAATGTCTAGGGCCGATTCTCAGAAAACCAGGCATCTAAAAATAGTGCACAGTAGCCTTTACTTTGAGCTATTTTTAGATGCCATATTTTGAGAAATGAACAGATTGCATTATTCACAAAGGGGACCTGCACATTTCCAGGAGGCTGCGCGCCAGCACACATGATGTGCTGGCCAGCTGCTTTGCATGCATTAGTGTTGGGGGCATGCTTCAGACAATAATGCATGACTGGTTCCCATTACCCACGTGGATGTTAGGATTGCTTTTCCCAGTAACAGATCCGCAAAGGATAACTCATTGGATTTGGAAATATTTAAACATGTAGAAAAAAACATTTCTAACCATGTTTGGCGATAGAAATGCAAGTCGGACACAGGGGTGTTGCTAGGTCTGGAAAAGACCTGGGGCTACGCTGATGTCAGAACTGTTGGGACTGGGGGCTAGCTAGCCTTTTGGCTGTAGCTCATGAGATTCTATCTGGGGCTACAACCAAAAGACCAGGGGCTATAGCCCCCTTAGTCCCCCCCAACAGCATTTGATACCACTGCTTTGCCACAAATGCCTGAAAGAGCCAGAAACATACCCTGTTCCAAATGATATGATATGATATTTTATATATATCGCGCTCGTACACAGGTGTTTCAGAGCACGACCAGGCAAAGGTACGGGGAACAGGGGAAGAAAACAAAAACAACGATCTTACTAGGCCCAGTGACATTGACAACGTGCAAGTGCATGGGGAAGGGAAAAAGGGGATAGTGCATAAGGGGGGAAAAATTGGAAAGTGCAGAGCACAGGAGAGAACAAGATAAATATTAAGTAAATAAATAAATAAATAAGGTGATCAAGAACAGTGGTAGTGCAGCCTGTGAGTGGCAAAGTGCAAGGTTAGTCAGATAGGGTGTATACGATAAGTGCAGAAGAAGAATGGGGGGGCTGGATGGGTACAGATACAGGTCCCAGTGCAAGGGGTGGCCAGGAGGTAGTACAGGAGGGTGGCAGGGTGAGCAGGTACCTGGGCCCAAAGGACAGGGGGTGGCCAGGTGCGACAGTGCCGAGAGAGAAAGCAGATCAACAGGGGAGAAGAGGGGCAAAGGCAGAGACGAAGAGGAAGGTCTTGAGGAGCTTCCAAACCCTAGATGGTTCTCATCAAGTTTCAAGGGGGCACGGAGGCAGTTCCAAAGGGAGGCCCCAGTCGATGACAGAGATCTGCCCCCAGTTCATTTCTTTTAAAAACAACTGACCCTGAGGGAGTTAGAGGTAGAGGAGCGAAGGGCTCGCGGGGCGAGGTATTTACGGAGGAATAGGTGAAGCTATTTTGGACACAGGCCCCAGAAAGCCTTGTGGACAATGCAAAGGGTTTTAAATGTAATCCTTGCATCCACTGGGAGCCAATGAAGGGATTTCAGAGCTGTAGAGATACGATCCCAGGCCTCGAGGCCAAGGACATGTCTTGCAGTCCTGTTCTGGATTAGTTGTAGAGGGCGGAGAGTGGAGGCAGGCAGATTTAGAAAGAGGCTGTTACAGTAGCCCAACCTAGAGGGAATCAGAGCTTGAGAGACGGTAAGCTTCTGAGGGAAGGAGAGGAAAGGAAGAGTACCTCTAAGGAAGTGCAGTAAGAAGTTAGACTTTTTAGAGACGTCAGAGATGTATGCAGAGAAGGAAAGTGTGGAGCCAAAGTTGACCCCGAGGTTCTTAGCTTCGCAGGTTGGGGCAGGAGGAGGGCCAAGGGAGGCCAGTCAGAGAGTGAGGGGAAACAATGGAGAGAGTGTACCAATGAGGAGGATCTCAGTTTTGTTGGCATTTAAACAAAGATCATTGGCGGCACACCAATTTTGAATGGCGATTAGACAGTCAGAGATGAGGGAAGGTGAGGTGGTGGCTGAGGGAAGCCTGTAAATTAGTAGGCGAGAGCTGCCAAGTATTGGTTGAAAAGCCAGGGCGAGAGGTTAGACCCCTAGGGAACACCACAGGTAGAGAGGGAGATAGAAGAGAGGAAGGACCCAAGTTGTACCTGGGAGGGTCGATCAGAGAGAAAGGAGGTCATCCAGGCCAGAGCCTGATCAGTGATACCCAGGTTGTCACGGAGATGATTGAGCAGGGTGGTATGGTTGACCGTATCGAAAGCAGAGGAGAGATCAAGTAGGATAAGGACAGAGGGAATGTTAGAGTCAACGTTGGAGAGCAGGTCTTCACGGATGTTCAGGAGAGCAGTTTCCATACTTCTGCCAGCTCTGAAGCCAGATTGGTGGTCATGGAGAGAGCCCACAGAGTCAGAATGAAGGTTAAGATGAGAGATGGCAAGCTTTTCCAGGAGTTTACCAAAGAAGGGAGTAATGGAAATTGGGCGATAGTTAGCTGGACAAGAAGGATCAGCTGTGGATTTCTTGAGGAGAGAATGCACAAGGGAGAGCGTCAGAGGGGAGGGGAAAGATCCAGGGGCGAAGGAGAGGTTGCAGAAATTAGCAAGGGCTGGTGCGAGGGTATCAATGTGGTCCTTAAATTTTTAGAGGAACAGGGATGGACCTGTTTTGATGAGACGTTCATAGATCAGACTTGTCTAGCAACCTCATCATGGATAAAAAGAGAAAAGGCAGAGAAAGAGGGGGGAGGGTAGCTGAGGGTTGCTCAACAAGCAGAAAAGGGGAGGGGAGAGGAGCGGGAGAGGAGGAGAGTGTGGAAAAGATGTCCTTGGTTTTAGAGATAAAGTGTGAGGCAAGGTCATTGCAAAGAGCCTGAGAGGCGAGAGGAGAGTTGGATACTGCAGCAGGGTTGGCCAGCTCCTTGCAGATTTTAAAGAGTTCAGCCATATTGTTCGATGCCGCAGAGTCACAGGCTTGAATATGGAATCGCTTTTTGGTGTGTACAGAGAGTCGGTATTGCCTTTGGAGCAGGCAGCAAGCCAGTTTATCAGAGGATGAGAATGAGGCCCTCCATTTCCTCTCGGCCGCCCTACACTTACGTTTAAGTGTAGCTAGGTCAGAGTCGTATCAAGAATTGCACTTGACTTTGGGCTTCAAACGGATCCTCATGACAGGGGCAAGAGCATGAAGAGTAGCAGAGATGGAGGAGTAGAGCAGAGACAGCGCTGTGTCAGGGTGTGAGTCAGCCTGGAGTGAAGGAGGGGGTGAGAGGTTGGCAGCGAAATCCTCAACTGAGACACGCTTCATTGGCCGGATGTCCGAGAAGGTGGGTGGCAGTCTTGGGGCAGGCTTAGCTTGAGGGGAGGAGATGGGGAGATGAGGGGAGAGGAGGCAGTGATCACTCCAGGAGAGAGGAGTGATGATGGTCGGTAGATAGGGGGAGGCCAGAGGAGATCAAGACATCAGATGTGTGGCCAGCAGAGTGAGTCGGGCCGGAGGGGAGGATAGAGAGGGAGAGTGAATCACAGAGGGCGCAAAAGAGCGCAGATGAGGAACAGGGACAATCAAGATGGATGTTAAGATCATCAAGGAGGAGGAGTTGAGAGGTAGAGGCCAGGAGGGCGGAGGTGAGGTCTGCCCACTCAGAGAGAAAAGAGGTGACTTGACCAGGGGGGCGATAGAGAGTAGCAATAGTAAGGGAGTGGCTAGGAGAGAGACAGATCCTACATACAAGGCTTTCGAAAGAGGAGTGGGTCTGGGTGGGGATGATTGAGGTAGGAATCCACTCAGGGAAGATCAGGGCTACACCCCCTCCGGGCCGCGTGGATCTGGGGGCGGAGAGGATCTTGTAGTCATCAGGGAGGAGATGGTCAAAGCTCGTGACGCAAGATACAGGGAATGCCTGCTCATTTTAAATCACATCGCATATGCGGGAGTGAAGCGCATGCACTGACCAATATAAACGTTAAACATCATAACTCAAGATGACCTGCATATAAAGATGTATTGAAGATTATTATGACTTCCAAGGTGCATCAATGCAACCTTGAAGAAAGACATTGCCCTAGTAGTGGTTAGAAGAGATGGAAACTGTGTTCGTGGGTGCATGGCATGTGCTACTAGACACCAATGATGAAAGGCAAGCCCTGCCTGTAGGCCTGTGGTACATACATGACATACGAAGCTATCGATGTGTTACTTCCTGTGTCAGCTGAGATTGATAGCAGTGCCCAGGAGAAGCAAGCGTGTGCGAAGGGGCTGCCTACTACTGACAAAGGGGAGGACATTTCATTCTGAGGGAATGGCAATTTGCCATTCCTTTCAGATAGAGCATAACTGCAGAATGTGTAGCAGGCAATGTTTCCACCCTCCACATATTTCATAGAAACCGAAGCACAGAAATGCTTTCTGAAATAAATCCCTCGCTGGATTTCTGTATAATGTCTCAGCCCATGCAAGATGCTCACTGCTTCTGGTCCGATCTGATTTCTCATCTATTGGACGTTCTCTTGTGATCAGAAGAGCAGTCGTCCTCCTGTATATAAATACATTTTAAAAAACTATGTGCCGCTCGCAGTGTAAAGAGGCCTACTTTTTCCAAGACAGGGGTATTCGCTAATGGTGCTCATTTGGGCAATGCCCTATGATGCTTAATGAGCACCTAGTGGAGGGGCAGGAGACTGGACTGCTTATGCAGAATTGAATAGTGACTGTTTACGTGTCTCATCAAAAACAATTTCTCATGGGACAGAGAATCTACAATCAAGGAAGTTGGCACGGTTTGAAAGTGGGTAAGGAGACATTCGTTATACAATAGGGGAAGGAAAGCATAGAGGAGTGCTACAGGTGATACAATCTAAAATAGTTGTGTCTTTTTTGTGTACTAAGAATAGGTCTGTGGTAACATATTGTCTGAATTATCTGAAACGGTGGGGTATTTAGGTTCCTAGTCTCCAAATCGCGAGGCGTTTTAAAGTACTGTTAAGGGTGTTCATTTCTTAGGTACTTGCGTTTTGTAAACGTACAAGCCTCTATATTCACAAAGGTGACCTCTGCATTCCCGTGTATCTGTACGCCAGCATAAGCCATAAACTGGCTAAGCTCCTTGTACACATTGCTGTTGGAGCAAGCACCCGCGACACAAAGGTATCCAGGTACCCATGCGGGTGCTAAGAGTGCATTTCACAGTGAAAGGGTCTGAAAGTGGCTGGCATTGTGAAATGTCGTAAAAAGAAAAAACAGCGTTCGGATCCCTGATAGAAATGCACGCGGAGCAACATCGGTTCATTCTGGTACTGTTCCACTTTAAAGGGAAATTGAATGAAAGGGTCAGAAATGATCCTCTCGTACATTGCACATCCCCCTGTGACCGTTCCAAACAGGCACAGGGCAAACCTTTTATTTCGTACACATTTCAAAGAACATTCCATTTTGGAATTCCGTATGCACCTTGAAATGCAGAAAGGGGTGCATTGTATATATGTGGAAATATCGGATGCACACATTCAGAAGTGGATAAAAAAAATGCTCACACTTCAAACCACTTGCATGAAAAATAGTTTTGTGAATCGGGCCCACAGAGTTCAGTAAAGTCATGAAACATTTAAAAAGTTTAGTTTCGTTTGGTGAAAGAAACCTCTCTGTGGTGCAGAATTTGTCAGTGGGCTTGCACGCTGTAGGTCTGAGTTGTTGATGGGGGCAACACAGTTGGCAGAAGGCCCTTGGTAGAAGAAACAGCAACAGCAATATGTTTTTTTAAACATTTTGAATGCTGCAAGCTTGAGACAATTCACCACAGACCCTTGACATAATCTTTCTTATTAGCTAAGCGTTTCGGTGGCTATGAGTTGCACAGGCCACATTGGTGTTTGAGTTAACATAGCTGGCATGGGGCTTTGGGGCTAGCTACCGGAATTTCAGGATGTCCACGCCCACAGCCATTTGGAAGAAATCTTTCTGTATTCGGGGAAGCTTCTATGGTGGTACGTCTCACTCATAATTACAGTAAGAGCACATTAGAAGTCCAGTAGTTTGTGGCATTACCATGTGAGTCTTCTGCATGAGATGGGCCTATGATGTTGACTAATCATAATGGAGGCTCCGAAAATCAAACCTTGCAACATATTCAGCTACATTCTCACCAATCCTAAAGCGCGTATTGTGCTTGGCATGACTGCCTTGAATCATTCTGTGTATTGTGTGTGTATACAGAAATCCCTGCTAGTGTATTAGGACTGAATGCCACCTGACATACTGTTTCTGTCTGGGCAGCAATAATTTCAGCCTCTGTGTAGAATAATGCAATAGAGGTCAACTACCATGCTGAATACGGGGAGTATCTTGAGTGACATCCCACAGTCAGTTCTCTCAGTTATTGACATGCACTTTAAATGGAGCCGCGCCTCTGGCACGCTTCATGACCCCTTTTCGATAGCAAATGGATCGCTTTATCCATCAACCTACCATGTTGCACCATTGTATTGCTATTGTGATACAAGTCCTATATTGCTATAGTGATTTCTTTTGGATCAATGCTGACCAGAGGTTGAATCTAGTCAAGGATTGTCAACCAGTGCTCAGATTAATAAAGGCTGAATAAAGTTTTCCCGTCTTGAACTAAATAGTTGTCTATATCAGGAGTTGGAGGGAAAATCACTGCAAACTGTTGCACTTTCTCTATCTGAAATCCTTTTGTGACGTGTCCGTTTTTCAGTCTGTACCCGTAACAGTATATTTGGTCTGTACTTGTCAACCTTAAAATCCCCCCAAAAAATATTAAGCAACATATAAAGGGATTGCTCAACAAAATCTCAGAAGGGCCAACTCCATACAAGCACACAACACAGATCAAAAAAGTTCAAAGAATTCCTTCAATCATTTACTTATGTGAACAGGTGCATCAATCAAAGGAGGATGTCCACACCTCACACGTCCTTACATCGAGGTGGCCCGAATAACAGCAATCCGTTGGGAGATGTGCAAGCTGTGGGTGAGCCCAGGCTTGTATGGGCACTGGTGGAGAAGCCGCAGAGACAAGAGGGCAGTGAGGTTTGGGTTGGGGGCCGATGCAGTATGTTGCAATCGGTCATAGCAGCACTCCCTTTTGCGAGAATGACAGCCACTGTCCACCACGGGTAGTATCGCCACACCTGGCACACCTCCACGGATTCCCAGGGATATTGCAAAGATGACTTTGAGGATGACAGAGACATGTAGGAAGCCATCGAAGAAGACCATGATGATGGAAGTGATTCTGAACTTGGGACGGAGTTGAACAGAATCAAGGGGTGGAGTTGTTGTACACATAAGGGCCATCCCCTCCTCTGTCGGGAACCAGGAAATTATAATGTAGGACGAGAAAATGTCCTGACAAGAAAGTAATTCGAAGGACATACGTTCCTGTTAATTATTCAGTGTAGGTCGTTTGAGATTGCTCTAACGTGTACATCTCTTCCCAGTAGATCCTTGACAACCAGAACACTGACAAGCGTCTTTTCGGTACAACGAACCCATAATCAGATGGATTTGTGAACATAGCAGCAATTTGCTGCATTACGCAAGCACAGGCGTTGCTAAGAGACACCCACACACAATACCTCCAGCAAGCCAACGTACAATCGAGTCGTGCAGACTTCTACACTCGCTCCTTGGAAATGAATGAAGCCTTCAGTAGTTACCCTATACACCCAGCACTGATATTGAGGTGTGGACTCATCATTAGGAGGATTCAATTGCCTACACATGCTGGGGAGATCAACATACAGCTAGAGATAGTTCAGTTCCATGGTCAACTACTGTGCACAGACCCACCCAGAGAGAGGGGTCCAGTCCATGACCAGAATCCCTACTAACCTCGGCCAGAGAGGGGGCCGCTCAAAATAATCTGTTTTGGCCCTGAGGAAGGCAGAAGCCCTTTGTCATCACCGCCGAAACGTACAGCCCCCAGTGATATATTAAGTAACACAGCAGAGTGGCTGCACAGTTCTAGTGAATAGCACTGAGCCTTACGTAGACCCACTGAGCCCTATTAGTTAGTCCATGTGTCAGGTTTTCTAGGTGTTAAATGCTGTGTCTAGGTAGACATAGAGGGATTTGAAACTATCACGCTTTGTTCATGATTAGGTGATTACACAGGATTCCTCCCTGAGGCATTTATCATGCTTTTTTGTCTTATGTAAATGATAATTATATATGCTTTTTGTATGTTTGAGTGGAATCTTTCTGTATATATTACCTTACTTTTTTGGCCCACATGCTAAGCAATATATATATGCATGTCTACGTTTTATGAATACATGTAACAATCTTGCAAGAGTAAATAATTTGCAATGTGCAAGGTGAAAAACATCAATAAATCTGTAGATGTGTTCGTATTTTAAGTGACTCAAACTCAAGGGATGGAGTAGCAGGACTGACAGAAGGAAGTGGATGCAGACCAGGTGTCCATGGCCTTTTCTGTTTTCTAGATGCGTCAATCCCTTCACCTTCACCGATGTCGGAAAACGGTCCAGATCCCATCTTTTGGACGGAAACTATTGCAAAACTCATGAAAAGGAGAAACCCCACTAAAACCACATGATTGATAAGAGTGCCCTGACAAGCCATCAGCATACCTGGCAGAAGGAGTATCCGTGCCGCCATCGCCTGCCACTGGCCTCCTTATTACACAAGTGATTCTCCAGATTCCTCAGAGGAGAAGAAGTCCTTCCCAACCATGCTTTGAAATACTTGGAACAGAGGCCATCACTATTGTTTGCAGTGATGTTTTGTCTACAGGACTCTTAATTTTAAAGTTTATTCACCCTAGTATGCCTTCCGGTCTGAGTGCTACTCCCTCTCAGTCAGGGAAGTCAGTGGTGGCCTCTTGTCCATGCAGACGAGGAACAGAATGAGATCAGACGAAGACGGAGGGATGCCCAATACGCAAGCAGCATCCTCAGATTCATAAGGAAGCTGTACTAAGGACGGCTCTATGTGAAGAAGCATGGCAAGATGAGGTGTACCACAGAAGACGAAGGAGCGCCATATCTGTTTGTAGTGATACACGAAATTGCAACCTTGCCAATCAGGGCTTTAGATGACAGCATTAGCCGCTGAAAGCCAATAGTGTATTCAAAGTATGTGCTAAAAATGCTGACAGTAGTCTGTTGTAGCACTTCCATTATGCAGTAGTGAGCTACAAGGAATATGCAGGCCTAGTATGAAATAGGTCACATTATGCATTGTTGATAGACAGGCAGGGAGAGGGCCCCAGCTATGTAGCTAATAGGTATTTTTGGAGTGTTTGGAACATCATGGCACCTATATAGCGCTTAGATAGCCAGTCTTAAGCGCTATAAACACTAAGCTATGAGTGCATGCCTTTTAGAGCTTGCAGAGGGGGTTAATACATCCCTGCTTCCCTTAGAATATTCAGCCTCACTAACGGTAGCCCTGGCTCCAAGCTAATCTTCCTTTTCTCTGGGAAGGTACTGATAAGACATTCCTCAGCCAGCGCAGATGGGAACCAGGGAGGGGTAGGAGCGAGCAGGGTGCCTCTCAGAGAGAGTTGGGTTTTTTCCATGAGCCAGTTGCACAGGGAAAGTTCTGGAACTGTGCGTCATGGTGACTGACAGCAAGAGATTATAAAATATCCATGCACACATGGGATCAGGGGGAGATCGTCCTGTGGACTTGATTCGTGCAGAAACAGGTGCCCGGAATTGGCTCTCACGGTGTCCTCCAGCATTGTTTTTCTATGAGCGGGGCTTGTTTTACAGCTAGCTTATGAAAAGCCAGGTCTCCCAGTGCTGATTAAAGGGACGTAATACTGTGTTTCTCTATGTTTCTCTATATTTCTCTATGTTTCTCTATGTTTATCTAAGTTCCATGTTTCACTATATTTTGCATTGCTCTTTGTTTTATGCTTTGTAATATTCTCTAACTTGAATCCCAAATGTATATGAAATTCACTGCTTAGAATAAATATGCTAAAACTTTGAGGGTGTCATTTGTCACTAGCATGAGATCACTGCTCAGCACAATAGAACCTGTATTTTGGGCTGAATTGGGTATTTTTGCTCTCAAAGGGCTGCCCCCGAGGAAGATTTTGCCCATATCAAGACATTTGGTGGCAGCTTTGTGGGATTTGTGAAGAGCAGTGCCATGCTGACATGACAAAGTGTGTGAGAGAACACAGTGTAGAGTGGGGAGCAGGCTGTCGTATTTCCTTGATGGTCTCACTGCAGCTCTGAGACTTCAAAAGGCAGCAATGTTGTGTCGGCTTGCCGTGGCCGATAGCTTGTGTGGTTAAGACTCCCTTCAGTAAATCAGTCGTGACTGACTTATTGCATGGGATTGGTGCCAGGGAGTACAAGGCGATAAACGAGCGGGAAATGGCTTTGTTTAAAGCACTCCGATGAATGGTTAAGAAAGATGTATGCTCAATTAGAAAATAATTTTATCATGCGGTTTCCTCAGTTTAAAGTTGTAATTTGGAATGCATAGTGAGACGGAGTTCTCATCTCTATTCTGTCATGAGGGCAGGGAAAAAATGTTGCAAGAATTTGACATGCAAATTGTGAATAGTGATTTAACCATTGACTCAGCCCCAGTGTGCTAGCGAGTGGGGGCTGTAATGTTCGGAGGCGAAGGTTCGCTTTTTTTTTTTTTGATGTATGCTTTTGAATGTTGGCATTCCTGAATAATGAGGAGCCATGCTTAGGAGAATGAGTAACATCTGTGCTGAGAGCCTAAAGGGTTGTTTGTTTTTTTTCTTTTGGCAACTGTAAAATTCCATGTGCTGGTAGTGGCGAATTCTGTTTTAAAGGAAACACACTAAAATGGTTATATTGCATTTTAGGCTGTGCCATGCTTATATTGGGTGAGAGACTCACTTAAAAAAGAAAGTGAGTGAATGTTATTTGGATTTTCGATTTTGTGTATTGATTTGAATTTGCAGAATCAGTTTGCAATGGTTTGGGGGAAAAACAATTTATATTTTTCTAAATTGCCCCTGGAGTATTTTTGATCCCATGCTATGCCATGGATTTGTGCTGTTGCCTTATAAGTGATGTATGATTTGGAAATAGTGTCCTGTTGACTGTGATACATGATGAAAAAATGTTGTTGACACATTAAACAGCCCACAAGCAATATATAGAGTGTGGGTTGCTCTTGCAGGAAAACGTGCAGGGAGCTGCACTAAACATTGGCATTTTTATTTTTTAAATGCACTGAAATGAGTGGTTATAGTTTGGCAATGGTACAACAGAATTGACATCTGTGTGTGATAAGATAGCACAAAGATTTAATGGGTTGTGAGTTCTCTTGAAAGATCGCACATTACAAGAAAAAAAAGACGCTTTGACATTTTGCAAAATTACATGGAGTAGAATCTGATGACAAGAAAAGTGCCGCTTTTGAAAATAAGAGTCTTGCTGTGTGTGCAGAGCTTGTGCCTTGAAGCTGTTTTGGGCGAGGTGTGCGAAAGGAAGGCAAACAAAAGCAGAAACAGTACAAGAAAGAGTTAATCTGGATGAACTGTCTTGAACGAGTGCTTCCCATTGAAGCCGCCACAGTATAAGAGTTATAGGCAAAAGAGATAAGCTGCGTGCTCATGGCGCTGCCAGGTGCACACGAAAGATAAACAATGCCTGCATTCCTGAGGAAGGGGGAGCAAAAAGAGAGAGCTGTTCAGAAGTAAAGAATTTGCCCAGTAAACTGTGGTACGGAGCAAAGGCTTCATGCAGGATGGCAGACGGGCACATCACATCTGAACATTTACCTATGCATCTGTGAATGGGCCAAGAAAAGACAGCTGCCTATTCCAACAGACATTACTGTGCAAACCGCATTCCCATGTGATGTGATGTGATGTGAAGTGAAGTGAAACGCTATTGCTGTGCAAGCTGCATTCCAATGCTCCATGTGATGTGAACTGAAGTAAAGCGCTGTGCACTGGAGAAGAAACCTCTAGGCGCTTTAAGAAGAGAAAATACACATCTGGCAAACTGCAAGCTACATTGCCAGGGATGGAGTAACTGACAGAGACATTATGGCATTCCAGATGGAAGCAAAACTGACAAAAGTGCTTAGCCGTTTTGCAAAAGACAACATGCAGAGCGGGGCTTTGAAGTATAACATGAACACTGCACATTAGCCATGATCCAGAAGCCTCATGGCTTAGTGCAAGAATGAATGATTTGTTGAAGCAACAAAAGAAACTGACTTAGACTATCGCACTCAAAGGGGTGGTTCAGGAAACAGCAAACACCCTTTGGAAAAAATGACAAGTGAAAAAACCAGAGGCCTGAAAAACACTGCCTGTATGAAGAATAAACAAAGCTGCTGCTTGTACAACTGTAAGCGGTATTGGACTGAAAGACTTTACCTTTGAAAAATGGAGTGATGCCAGCAGGGCAAACTAAATCAAGATCATGAGACACTGGAAGCAAGTTGGCGCCTGGCATTTGTGATCGCTTTGGTGAAAAAGAAAAGCATTGTGCGACCTGGGTACTTACTATATGGCTTTGTAAAAGCACAGATCAGTCTGAGGTACCATTGACCAGCTATGATTGCATTGCACAAATGAGTTTGTGATTAGGCAGCCACACCCCGTATGGTTGAGTGTAAATAAGCCCCCAGAAACATGCAGAAGGGTGATAAATAATTGCAGTAGCAATGATAAAGTGTGTAGTTACCTGATGAGACTTTTTGAAGATGGGGGTGGTATTATGGGAAGGGGTGGATAACGCTGATATTGAAGTTTTGATGACATCCTAACATTTCTGTTTGTATTTTGCCTAGGCATAAAAGCAAGACAAGGCATTTCATAATATCAGAAATAGATGTATGCAGTTTGTGGGTGACACTGATCTCATAGAGTATGCGAGTTACTGATATGCGAGTCAACTTTAACGTGCCCTGCACCGCACTCAACGCTGCTGCAACCTGCGAAAAGTGTCCAACAGAGTAATAACTCTTGCTGAACTGGCACGATGCAGACTTGGCTAATTATCAAGTATTTGATGCTACACATTCAAATGATTCAGTTGCTGGAAATAACTTAAATGACATGGTTTGCCCTTTCTTGTTTAAAGGACTATGGACAATGAGTTGTGGACTGTAACATCAGGCACCACAAGAATGCTAACACATTGAAAAATGGTTTTTAAATGCACTGTTGAGATGAATCTGAAAAAACGAAATGGTTTTACTCTTCCAACTGAATTGCTTTAACCAGAGATGTTTTGTTTTTTGAAGAAAAAAAAATATTCTACATTGCACGTAGGCAGGAGAATGATTTATGAACTGTTGGGGCAGCAGAATTATGCAAGCAGGAGCGTAATTTATTTTGAGATAAGATGAGTGCGCACATCAAAGTCACCTGTGCGTAGGTTAAGATTCTTAATTGAAGTAATGCTGCCAAGTGTGTGAGCTATAATTTGAAATGGTAATCTTTGAAACACTGGATACATTTACAGCCAGTTTAAGGCAGGTAAATGAAACCATGACTGACTTGATGTTTGATTTTATGACACAGAGTGTGACACGGTTTTTGTTAAACCAACCAGTTTCATGTTTTTGTGGGGACAGCTGTCTCCAGCACACTAATGCAAAGAGTCACCTTTTGATTGTAGACATTTGGAATAATTCTTTGGAAAAGCGCTACAAATGAGTATCCACATGGAATTGCTAGTGTACTGGCCAGGCACATTGTCGGGCATCTTTTGTCACTGAATGGATACCATTTGTTTAATTTGTCTAATGTGATGTTTTTCTGACCAAGAACTGCAGCGAGTTTCTCGCCAAAATTTTATGGACTATAACTTGACTAAGGCATTTTACCATGGTGTGATGAAACAGCCACTGCCGGATAGTAGTATGGTGTTTGTGGCTAAAGTTATTATTGTATATGGTAGATATCCCACTTGAAGAAGAGTATTCTCCAAGTCACAATAGGTAGACACTGTGAACCTGTTAGATTTTCCAGTAGTAAGACAACATGTAAATTGTAGGCTGGTAATGCACACCTTCATTATTACAGTGATACACTTAGACATAGATTTATCATGAGGCAATGTTTCCTTAGTACTACCAAGCTGCTACAAATGGAGTCCATTTCTATGGCCCATCACTAGAGTGCGCGTAGCTAGGGAGCTAGATTCATTAATTGCAGGAGCTTTATATGCTTGTGACATAGAAACTGTGCACAATAAGCTAGCCACTATGGGTTCTGATGCCAGCTCTGCTATAGAACTTCTGGCCTGGTGGGGCCCATTGATACGCCCAACACTGCTACAAGTATTGACAACCACTGAAGATGGCAGAATTTTAGGTATGAAGACATTTTTGTCTGCCATAGGGCAGGTCAACAAGACTGCTAAATACACACGATGCATTGTATGGCAAACATTGTTTGATCAGCAGGTGTTGGCTTTTTACTGGGTGGGGGCAACCATCCTCCACACACTGGCACGCAGAGCTACAGTTACCAGCATACATATGGATTGAATTGCTTGCTTTTGATTGCATGAATAACACATGCCATGCTTGATGTAAATTAGTAGAATTGTTTTTATTTAGATAACCTGGTGCCCATGGGTTCACCTTGTTCACGAAATTAGATGGTTTCTGGTTGGGTTCCACCTACCTGGGGGAAGTGTCTAGTCACACAGCCCATAGTCACGCTTGAATGCCCTGGGATCAGGGGGAGGTAGGCCCTTAGAGTGAAAGGCTGCCAGGTTTTAGAATTGGTAACCATACATAAATGCAATAGTGCATTGTAGATTAGACTACACTGGATTGCCTTGACATTTTAACTGCATGCTGCTTTTTAACTGACAATCAGTTATACAAAATTGATTTAGGTATTTTTGTGTAGGCCAGGTTTTGGCTAGAGTAAATGTCCATGTTCACTTGGTGTAGGTATTTTTTGTGTAGGCCAGGTTTTGGCTAGAGTAAATGCCCATGTTCACTTTGTGTAGATATTTTTGTGTAGGCCAGGTTTTGGCAAGGGTATATGTCACTGTTCACTTTGTGTACATTTTTGTTTAGGTAGTGTTTTACCTTGCATGCCACGCTAACTAACCGCTAGAAGATAGTTTGCTTAAACCTCTTGCAAAGCCCCTAGGTCTTTATCACTGCACTAAATACTATATTGATAGGTATTAGTCAGCATTTTGTCGCACACACGTTGAATAGGGGTGGAATGTAGTGATACACGAAATTGCAACCTTGCCAATCAGGGCTTTAGATGACAGCATTAGCCGCTGAAAGCCAATAGTGTATTCAAAGTATGTGCTAAAAATGCTGACAGTAGTCTGTTGTAGCACTTCCATTATGCAGTAGTGAGCTACAAGGAATATGCAGGCCTAGTATGAAATAGGTCACATTATGCATTGTTGATAGACAGGCAGGGAGAGGGCCCCAGCTATGTAGCTAATAGGTATTTTTGGAGTGTTTGGAACATCATGGCACCTATATAGCGCTTAGATAGCCAGTCTTAAGCGCTATAAACACTAAGCTATGAGTGCATGCCTTTTAGAGCTTGCAGAGGGGGTTAATACATCCCTGCTTCCCTTAGAATATTCAGCCTCACTAACGGTAGCCCTGGCTCCAAGCTAATCTTCCTTTTCTCTGGGAAGGTACTGATAAGACATTCCTCAGCCAGCGCAGATGGGAACCAGGGAGGGGTAGGAGCGAGCAGGGTGCCTCTCAGAGAGAGTTGGGTTTTTTCCATGAGCCAGTTGCACAGGGAAAGTTCTGGAACTGTGCGTCATGGTGACTGACAGCAAGAGATTATAAAATATCCATGCACACATGGGATCAGGGGGAGATCGTCCTGTGGACTTGATTCGTGCAGAAACAGGTGCCCGGAATTGGCTCTCACGGTGTCCTCCAGCATTGTTTTTCTATGAGCGGGGCTTGTTTTACAGCTAGCTTATGAAAAGCCAGGTCTCCCAGTGCTGATTAAAGGGACGTAAGACTGTGTTTCTCTATGTTTCTCTATATTTCTCTATGTTTCTCTATGTTTATCTAAGTTCCATGTTTCACTATATTTTGCATTGCTCTTTGTTTTATGCTTTGTAATATTCTCTAACTTGAATCCCAAATGTATATGAAATTCACTGCTTAGAATAAATATGCTAAAACTTTGAGGGTGTCATTTGTCACTAGCATGAGATCACTGCTCAGCACAATAGAACCTGTATTTTGGGCTGAATTGGGTATTTTTGCTCTCAAAGGGCTGGCCCCGAGGAAGATTTTGCCCATATCAAGACACTGTTGACATTCAGTTCTTGTGTAAAGGCCTCTGGAAGAGGTTCCCAGAATGCCAGAGAGGAATGAAACACGTTACATTAGGTGGACATGCTAAGACACATCCTTCCAGGACTGCCATTAGAGGATCACAAAGTAAAGAATGTTACTAGTCCTGAGTACTGATATAAAGAACTGTAAGAGTGTCTGTAACAATATTGTATGGATGTGAGAAATCACACAAAAAGTTATATTTAACAGATTATTAGTATGTATTTTTTTCTGTATTTTTTACATGTATTAATAAGAAGCTTGTTTTTAGAGTACAAATCAAAATGTATACATTCATTTGAAGTCAGAACTAGAGTACACATTCGGACACATACACCTCGGAAGACATGTTGATGTGTTTCAATGCATTATAAGGAGGCCCAGTGAGTTTTCCGAGGCTCCCTGTTTGCCTTTTGAAATAGAAGCTGGGAATCATCGCACGTTGTGGGAGGTGTCTAGAACCCTCAAAATGCCCTGTGAAGCCGGGTGCACCATCTCTCCGGCCTCAAGGCGTGCTGCAGCTTCAGGCAGGTGAAGAGAAGCATGCTGGGAGTGAAAGAGAGGGCTGCTGCTGTGGGTAGGATAGGCGGTCCAGTAACAATGCAATCTCGGGTTTGTAGTGTCTCCTGCCCCTCGCCAGGTACTGCTCTGTGCTGAGCTCCTAGGGAGGCTTTGTGTCCGAACTAACTAATAACACTAGAGTAAAAGCAGGTAAGCAGTATTTATTTGTCTTTAGAGGATGTCCTTCCAGAGATCGGGAGGGGCTGTCGGGGAGAATCCTATGCACAAGGTGTAATCTGTCCCTAGAGGGGGTCGGCTGGAGCCAGTAAGGAGCCATCTCATCCATGAATAGCTATTTGTACTACAAAAGAGGGATTAAGAAGGAGGCAGATGACTTCCTAGAGCAAGGTGAGGTGGATTGATTTGTGCCCTAATATTTACCCTTTTGCACAAGTTGGTGTGATTTCTGGGATGAGTGTCAAAGAATGATCGTGCATCCTTTTCAACCTAGTTCCAAAAGATTCACAGACATTTGTTTTATCCTTATGGGCTCCTTTTGGTTGCCTGGTCAATTTATGCCTTCTGATGACCCCTCGGCCCTCCATGAATCTAAGCTTTCCCTTGTCTTGTCTATTGCTGGTCTATCCCATGACCCCTTGGCCCTCCATGGATCTCAGCTTTCCCTTGTCTTGTCTATTGCTGGTCTATCCCATCTGCACATTTCCTGCCTTCTGATGACCCCTCGCCCTTCCATGGGTCGCAGCTTTCCCTTGTCTTGGCTATTGCTGGTCTATCCCATCTGCACATTTCCTGCCTTCTGACTACCCCTTGGCCCTCCATGGGTCGCAGCTTTCCCTTGTCTTGGCTATTGCTGGTCTATCCCATCTGCACATTTCCTGCCTTCTGATGACCCCTGGGCCTTCCATGGGTCGCAGCTTTCCCTTGTCTTGGCTATTGCTGGTCTATCCCATTTGCACATTTCCTGCCTTCTGATGACCCCTCTGGCCTCCATGGGTGGAAGCTTTCCCTTGACTTGGCTATTGCTGGTCTATCCCATCTGCACATTTCCTGCCTTCTGATGACCCCTCGGCCCTCCATGGGTCGCAGCTTTCCCTTGTCTTGGCTATTGCTGGTCTATCCCCTCTGCACATTTCCTGCCTTCACATGACCCCTCGGCCTTCCATGGGTCGCAGCTTTCCCTTGTCTTGGCTATTGCTGGTCTATCCCATCTGCACATTTCCTGCCTTCTGATGACCCCTCGGCCCTCCATGGGTCGCAGCTTTCCCTTGTCTTGGCTATTGCTGGTCTATCCCATCTGCACATTTCCTGCCTTCTGATGACCCCTCGGCCCTCCATGGGTCGCAGCTTTCCCTTGTCTTGGCTATTGCTGGTCTATCCCATCTGCACATTTCCTGCCTTCTCTTGATATACCGGTTCAGCAAGCTCTCCAGCTTTACCATCGCCTCCCTCAATACCGTCCCCCCTTTTGTCTGTACACGCTCTGTTTTCTAGTGAAGCATATTCCCTTACTGGTTTCGCTCTTTGCCCCTCTCCTCCCCGCCACCCGGCACAGCTGCACCCCTCCGCTGTCCCCCTCTGTATCCTACCCTCACTGTATGTCTGTTCTGTTTTTACCGCTGAAAAGTGCTCTGTTATGCATCTGTATTGTTGTATACTTCTGTAAAGCGCTCCGTTGCTTCTCAGAGCTAGATCCACACTCAATAAATACCATAATAATAATAATAATATTGATGACTATTTCTCCCTTATGTTCTCCTTTCTTGTGACATGCGGGCCCTTCAGAGTCTCCAGTATGTGATGTAGGAGAATAGCATTGCGGTCTCAAGCCTGACTCTGTAAGGTGCAGTATGTACAAGTTAGGGGGATGGCTCTGCTCTCTGAAGCCTGGCACTGTTGAGTGAAGCTTGTATTGCTGTGGCTCATGTTGTGGCTCATGCTGTACTCGTTCTTTGTGAGTTCAGCTTGCCTTGCTGTGGCTCATGCTGCGGCTCATGCTGTACCTGTTCTATGTGAGTGCAGCTTGCCTTGCTGTGGATCATGCTGCGGCTCATGCTGTACCCGTACCTTGAGAGCAAAGCTTGTATTGCTGCGGCTCATGCTGTACCCGTTCTATGTGAGTGCAGCTTGCCTTGCTGTGGATCATGCTGCGGCTCATGCTGTACCCGTACCTTGTGAGTGAAGCTTGTATTGCTGTGGCTCATGCTGTACCCGTTCTTTGTGAGTGCAGCTTGCTTTGCTGTGAATCATGCTGAAGCTCATGCTGGAACTGCTCTTTGAGAGTGAAGCTTGTATTGCTGTGGCTCATGCTGCGGCTCATGCTGTACCCGTTCTTTGTGAGTGCAGCTTGCCTTGCTGTGAATAATGCTTCGGCTCATGCTGTACCCGCTCTTTGTGAGTGCAGCTTGCTTTGCTGTGGCTTATGCTGTACCCGTTCTTTTTAAGTGCAGCATGCCTTGCTGTGGATCATGCTGTGGCTCATGCTGTACCCGTTGCTTGTGAGTGAGGCTTGTATTGCTGCAGCGCATGCTGCGGCTCATGCTGTACCCGTTGTTTGTGAGTGCAGCTTGCCTTGCTGTGGATCATGCTGCAACACTGTGTGAGTGACATTTGCCCTGCTGTGCCCTATCCTGTATCTCTTCTATGCGTGTGATACTTGCTCTATTGTGGCCCCTGCTTTACCTGTTCCACGTGAGGGATGCTTACCCCGCTGTGGCCCAGGCTGTAACTCTTCTATATGATGGAACCTTACATATATATCAAAATCAAAGCTTTCTTACACAACCAAAACAAAGCAAGAGGGCTCGAAAAAGAACTGGCATAAATGGATGAACATGAAACTCAAAGTAAGCCTGTCATTGTCTTACTTTCAGCATCATGAAGGCTACAAAAATGGACAAATTCAAAATCCTCCTCCGCCCGTCCATAAAACACTACAACTAAATCAAACCACTTTCAATTTCAGCACCAAGTGAGACAACAGTAAATCACGATTTATTATCGTACCCACCGGCCTACCTCGCATCAATAAAAATTCAAATTAACCCACTGCTCAACTGCCAAGAACATCATTAGCCTGAGCTCAGTAAAAACCCTTCTTTCTGCTTTGCTAACTGTCCAGTGTATCCAGAAAGGGGCAAATACAGTGAAGAAGAGAAGCAGTCTTACTCTAAGTAGTTGATGGTCCACTTAAACCACAGGCACAAACAGTACCACCAGTAGGACGGCACCCAACTAAGATTTTACTAAATATCGCCAGCAGTATTCACAAACAATCAATTGGCTTATTTCTTTAAGTCCCTTTTCGGCCTTCATTTTGAGGACAGAACTGGATTGTTTACAGTACCGATTCATTCCTTTGCTGCACAATTATTTTAAAATTGTCGATTCTCACCCTTTTGTGCATTAATTGGTGAAGGCTGAAGCACACTTTATCCCCCCCTTGACTGTCCCCATACAAATGCATATGTTGCTGGATGTTGTGGCTAAGCAGAATGCAGGTCTTCGGAAAAGGAATGAATTGAACGGGGCGCACGAGGGGCGAAAGGGCGGTGGAAGGAAGAGCAAGCCAGGAAAGAGGTTGGCAGTTATGATAGGACAATAAAGGAGTACAGAGCCATAATCAGTCTCGGCGTCGTCATTTATTTATTCATGGATTAATGACATGACTTTAAGAACACTGCACAACAACTGGTGACGAGATCATGGGCCACGCTGGTGTCCCGCTGACAAAAGGACACAATCGAGAGGGAGACTAACGAAATAGTGGTGGCCTGCGGAGGTGGACAGAGGAGAACTAATGACCTGCAGAGAAGGTCAGGGAAAGCGCAGCTTCTGGAGGTGGCTGACGCTAGTAGAAGTGACAGAGGAGAATCGCGGACCTGAGGAGGAGGTCAGCTGCAGAAGAGATCCTTGAAAACTGAGAGGAAAATTCCCGAGCGAGAACATGCGGAAGAAGATTTGTATAAAGAGACCAACAGCTGCCAATCACAGTGGGGTACCACAACGAGAAATTTCCGATCGATGTTGACCGCAAAGTAAAGGACCTTAGATAATGTGCTCTGCGTGAGCCATCTTTGTTTACTGAAAGTCTCCATAGCAACCGAACGCCAGAGGCCTGCATTCATAACAAGTAGTGCCATAGCAACCGTACGCCAGCGGCCTGAAATTATAAGGAAGCAGGCATGCAGAGAAATTTAAGTGAAGCGAGGTGACAAGTGAATGCGGCACCGTGTGCTGGCATAACATATGACTTGAACTGATATTCCTGCCCACGCAGAGCACGTCGGCAACGAAAAATTGCAAAACATAGAGGAAAGGACCCTAGGAAACGTCCGATACTTGATGGCCATACTGTTAACAAGTGGAAGGTTGTCACAGTAACCACACACCTAGCGGCCCACAGAGCAATAAAGGCCCCTCTTGTTAAGAACGAAAGCTACATCGTATTGTAGGGATGCTTCTCAGCAAAACAACTTGTGCCAAATAAATGGGCACAATCGAGAAAGCAGTAATAAAAAGCTCCAAGGACACATAAACTGACAAAAACTACACACATCAAACGTGCAAAATAATAAGATAACTGAACACTCAATAGAGCGCTTTCAATTATAAATAATACTCAGGGTAACTACAAACTACACATTACTATGAACTGGCAACGACACAACCACACATCCAGGGAACACAAGAAAGGAGGGTGAACTTGCTATAATACAATGGCAGGCAACCATGTCTTTTGGTAGTGCAAGTGGAGATGCAGTGCCAACTCAAAATGCAGTGGGGGCACCCACAAACCCAGTTAGGTACCGATTCCGCCCCTACCCATTTGCCCTTGAGCCTCAGGAAGATCAGGGACAGCGATGGCGGGAATGGATAGATGAATTTGAAGAGTTTTTGAGAGCGGTGGGGAACCAGGATGCCCCAAACAAGGTGGACATTTTCACAAATTTAGTAGGGAAAGAGGTGAAAAGTGTCATTAAAACCATCCTAACCCAAGAAAGAGCAACATATCAGCTCCTAATGGCTGCCATCAGTGGGCGATTAGTAGTCCTCCCTAATCGGGATCATGAACGATACATATTAAACATATTTAACCAATGCACGCAGGCACCCCATGAAACCATTGCACAATTTGTTTTACGCTTACAAAGAAAGACCACATACTGTGAATTTGTAAACTTTGATGATGATGAAGCAATTAGGCTGATGGTAATTGAAGGGTGAATTTCGGAAACATCTACTCAAAAAGCCTCTTCCTCTGAAGGATGTCTCAGAGTTAGCAAGGATATATACAAGAGTCGATACACAAGCAGCTAATATTGAAAACCCAAAGAAACAAGGCATCATAGCCGCCTTGGGACCCAATATACAAAGGCAATCGCGATACTCAAGTATGCCAAGTATGTCACCCCGTCAAGATACGTGGAATGCCAGTCGCCGAAACCCACCGGAGAGACAATGTTATGGATGTGGATTTGAATTTCCACACAAGGGCCAGTGTCCAGCCATTGGTCAAATGTGCATGAGGTGTGGCCAAGAAAATCGTTTCCAGATTACGTGTAGAGAGAGAGAGCTCCATTATTACCATCATACATGCCCAATTTACAATTGCTCCCTAATAAAAGATATGACATGCCGAGATCCTCTAATGTGAGGTCATACCAAGAGAGAGATGGAATACGACCCAGTCGTAACAGGAATGCAAAAGTGTACTAGGCACAGCCAGGATTTATCCGAGCTGTAGAAAACATGCAAATTGAGACAGCTAGTGAACCACTGGAGTCATTAGGGCATGATCCCAATTCGCAACCATACCAAGGAGAAGATCTAAGACAAAGAAGAGAGACACCACCCTTGGAAGATCCTTATGAAAATCCTCTGGTTAAAGAAGAACACTCAAATACAGCAGAACAATACTATGAATATGATAGGTATAGTAGGGAATTTGTCAGACTTATTTATGACACTTCTGGTGGTAACGCTGCTCCAAAGGTAACAGTGCACATAGGAGGACATCATACACCGTTTCTTATAGAGACAGGAGCCACTGTGAATGTGATGAATGAGGAAACCTATGAAGCGATAGCAAGCACATACCCTTTGCAACCATCGCAAGCCCAGATCTTCCAGTGGGGTGCGACTCGGCCTTTGAAGTCCAAAGGACAATTCTGGTGTGACCTGGTTCATAGAGGACAATGAGTTCCCGTCACCATGCATGTCATAAACACCCCAGCAGCAGGGAGATGCCTCCTCAGCTGCAAAACCGCTACTGAACTGCAACTCATTGATATTCATTACGACCAATCTGAGACAATACAAGGACTTCCTCCACAAACTCATAGTCTGCAGGCCCTGTCACAAAGTGAACTGAACATTGATGAACTGAAAAATGCATTTCCAAAGCTGTTTAAAGGTGTCAGCATGTTAAAGGACACAGTCATACACCTACACATTGATCCCACTGTACCCTGTTCTGCAACATCTCAGCGAATAGGGTTCCATCTACAAGTCAGAGTATCCAATGAGCTACAACAATTGCTTGAAAACAACATCATTGAACGAGTTGACGGTCCCACCCCATGGGTTTCACCTCTGGTGGTAGTACCTAAATCAGATGGGCGTCTTCGTCTCTGTGTAGACATGCGGATCCCTAATACTGCGATCTAAAGGGAGACACATCCTCGGCCTAACATTGAGGACATGATAGTTAGACTTAACCAAGCCATCCGATTCTCAAAACTGGATTTGAACCAAGCATACCATCAACTAGTGATTGATCCTACATCCAGACCCATCAGTACATTCACCACGCATGAGGGCTTCTTCCAGTATAAACGTCTTAACTTTGGCATATCTTCAGCAGCGGAAATATTTCAAGAGACAATAAGACGGCTCAACGCACTTGTCACAAATGCTTTCAATTACAGTGACGATATCCTGATATTTGGCATTACTCAGGATCAACATGATAAAGATTTGCGGCAAGTCTGCACCATCCTCCAAAGCAATGGTCTCACTCTTAATGGCCAAAATGTGTTGTTAATAAGGACAGTTTGCATTTCTTTGGACACATATTTTCTGACAAAGGGATAAGAGCAGATCCAGATAAGGTCCAGGCCATTGTGAATTTGAAGGCCCCACAGGATGTGACAGAACTACGGTCCTTTCTGGGAATGATGGGCTACTGCGCCCGTTACCTGCAAAACTACGCAGGGCCTACCAATCCACTCAGACAACTCCTCAAGGAGGACTCTCTGTTCACATGGGATGCAGCCTGTCAAACAGCATTTGATGAGATCAAGAGTGATCTAACTAACGACCGCCAACTCGTATACTTTGATCTTTGATCCCGACTGGGACACTGAGGTTACAGTAGATGCCAGTCCGGTTGGTCTAGGAGCCATCCTAGCTCAAACAGATCCAAAAGGGAAATCTGAAAGTCACATTGTAACGTATGCTAGCAGAGCTTTGACTGTTTTTGAGCAAGATGAGTGGAAGAGTCTTGCTGCGGTCTGGGCGTGTGAGAAATGTCACCACTTTGTCATTGGAAGAACATTTGTCCTTGTTACTGACCACCAGGCTCTTCTGTCTTTGTTTGGAAATCCCAAAATTAAGATGCCTCCCTGCAGAGAGCGGTGGGGTGTTCGCGTACAAGAGAATGATTACACCATAGTTCACAAGCCAGGGAAAGAAGCTAATCCTGCGGACTATCTCTCACGTCACCTTAGTGGGACACCTGAGAATGAGATGCAACTAAGGCGGAAGCATACATCGCATACCTGTCTCTAAATGCACTTCCCCCACCCATCATAAAAGAAATGTTTGCAGAAAAGAGCAAGGCTGACCCCACCAAACCATCCAAGCGGCCGTCCAACTGACCAACACTAACAGATGGCAGTGCCTTTTTCAAAAAAGGTAGCAGGTGCTCCTCTCCAGAAAGAACATGGCATGATAACCTATTCTGGCAGTGCCTGGCAACGGAACATTTTGGAAATGGGGAGGTGGACAGGAGAGATGTGCAGAGACTGGCAAGGGCGCAAAGTGAATTGGCCACAATGGATCAAGGGACATCACTCAGAGGAAATCGGCTGGTGGCCCCAAAGAGCCTGAGGAAAGCTTGTTATCATAGCGCATAAAGGACATAGAGGAATTGCAAACACAAAGAAAATCCTGAGAAATCAAGTGTGGTTTCCACACATGGATACTATAGTAGAAGACACCCTGAAACATTGTATGGCTTCCCAAATGACCGTGGCAAACAGGCCACCATGCCAAATACAAATAGTTCAGATGCCCGATGTTTTCCCTGGCAGTGAGTGGCGATGGACTTTTATGGGTCTTTGGAAGAAGGAGGTTATCTGCTAGTAACCATATATGAATATTCCCGTTTTCCATTGGTTAAACACGTCATATCTACAGCATTCCTTCATCTGGTGGCAGTGATAGATGAGTTATTCAGTGAATGGGGTGTCCCTAACATAGTCAAAACAGACAATGGCCCACCTTTTCAGGGACAGGAGTTCAAGAAGTTTGCAGCACATCTGGGTTTCCGACATCAAAATATCTCTCCCTTATGGCCACAGGCCAATGGTATGGTGGAGCGCTTCATGGCCACAATAAAGGGAACGCGTCAGAAAGCAGAGACAGATCTCATGTCCATGCCACAAGCGATCTCGCAAATGTTGAGAAGCTATCGAAATACGCTGCATGAGGCAACTGGGCACACTCCTTTTGAACTAATGATATAAGCCGAGAACCCGGCTTCCCCAATTAGAGGACTATACTCCTGTCAAAGATGAAGAAATCAGGAAAAGGGAAAGTGAGAAAAGGAAGAAAGCCAAGGAATGGACAGATCGCAAAAGGAGAGCCGAAGAACACCAAATACCAGTGGTTGAGACTGTGCTAGTTCAACAGAAGCAGCGCAGAAAGATGGACACCAGATACAAGTCAGAGCCTCTAGTGGTCACCGCAGTGAAAGGACCCATGGCTACGGCTCTAGGGGATGACAGTGAAATAACTCGGAATGCCTCATTCTTTCACAGAATGTTTCAAGATGATTCTGAAGAAGAACCACACGCTGAAGAAGGCGGAGAACCTAGTGTCATTTTGTCTGAAGATTCCCCACCTCAATTGCTTAATGAAGGGACTCTTGGGGCAACCAGTCGCCCTCAGAGAATTATTCGCAAGCCCCCACATCTTATTGAACAGGTGTAGAGTGTGAATTTATTGCATATATGTAGAGGTGGAACTTTTATGATAAGTAAGGGGGGATGTTGTGGCTAAGCAGAAAGGAATGAATGGAACGGGGCGCACTAGTGGCGGAAGGGCGGTGGGGGGAAAGAGCGAGGCAGGAAAGAGGTTGGCAGTTATGATAGGACTATAAAGGAGTATGGAGCCATAATCAGTCTCGGCGTCGCCATTTATTTATATATGGATTAATGACATGACTGTATGAACAATGCACAGCACTGAATTACAGTGAAGCGCCTGTGTACCCTTCAGCACAAGAAAATAAAGTTTAACAACATTTTGAGGAGTTTTTTAAATTGTTACCTCCCCCTAATGGATGGATATAAAAATTGAAGTTAAAAAAAGAAGTATTTACCCTCTTAAAACAGAACTAATTATTGCATGTGAGAATTCCTCCACCACCATAGCTAGTAAGAATGCCTGTTTTTACGTTTGGGCTTTTTTCACTTCAGCAATACTGAGTACAAACTTGCCTCTATTTCTAAAGTTCTAATTTCTTCCTAGAAAGTGTATCTGAAAGGTAAGAAAGGTGGCCTAAATGAAGTTAGAGAACACAGTTTAAAAAGAATATGTGAGCAAGGAGAAATCAGTTCTACTATTAATTAAACAGCCGCAGGAAAAGATATTTTTAGGGGCCTTAGAGTGGAGTAATGTACCCTAATTTCGGATTTCATTTCCTCTATCAACATGTGATAAAACCAGGGCTTGAACCAGAGAGCAGAAAGAGTTAAAGGGCAACAATTCCTTGATTTTGCGAAAGAATGGACAATTGATAGCTTGCTGTGGTTTACTTACTGTTGGTTATTCCGTGAATCGAAGACTACAAGTACCATTTTTACCTGCGGTGACTGTTTGGGAGCCCTTTGAACCATCTCCCTCCTCTAATATAAACTGCAGTTGCAGTGCTGAATCAGCGCTTGATGTGGTTTACTTACTGTTGGAGATTCTGTGAATCGAGGACTATGAGTACCATTTTCACCTGTGGTGACTGTTTGGGCCGAGTGTCCTTTGAACCGCCCAGGGGTCAAGTCCTAAAAAAAAGTGGGGGGACTAATTAACATACCAATTGAATGTGGCGTCATCAGACATTAGCATGTCAAGGTACCCTCTTAAAAATTGGGAGGACTCCTGAAAAAAGAGGGGCGACACCACCCACCCGCGTGTACCCTCAACTTGAGCCCTGGAACCGCCTCCCTTATCTGATATGAATTTCAGCACTGAAGCGGCACTTGTCATGGTTTACTTACTGTTGGAGATTCTGTGAATCGAGGACTACGAGTACCATTTTCACCTGCAGTGACTGTTCGAGCCGAGTCCCCTTTGAACCGCCTCCCTTCTCTGATATGAATTGCAGTTGCAGTGCTAAAGTGGCATTTTAGCTTTGCGACAGAGACATGCATGTCCCGTCTGAAGTGCGAAAAGTGTGTCGCCGTCGCCATCATGCCGTCGATTGGAGGAAGAGGATGTTCATATTACGGGTGCCGGCGGTGAGTTGCCTCAAGTATCAACAACAGAGGAGTTCATACATATAGGCACCACCCTTGAGTCACAATTGTCCTCCTCACTGTCGTGCCTTGGTTCTAAAATGATTGGAAATATCACCAGCTGTATTACACAAAATAGACCAATGAGCTCTTCCTTGAACAACTCTACCTAATTGGCTGTCCTGGAGGTGGGGTACAATAATAAGTCTTCAACGATTGAGTCAGATAATCCAACTATACCCCCCAGTATGATACACAATATTGAAGGTATGATAGGTATACAAAACAACCAAGATTTAGGAAGATAGGGTGGAATCTCCCTCAGCTACTTCTCAGTCTCTGATTACATCCCTTGTGATAGAAAATACGTCACAAGTGATTGATTCCTCCACAACGTAATACAATGGACCTCATTACAAGTATGCCGGTCCAGAAATAGCAGTGCCGGTTGCTCCGTACTGGCACCTTTTTACAGACCAGCATACTCTGAGTTGCGATGCCGCTAACACCGTCACCGCAAGTGACCTATCGTATCCGGCAACAGCCTGAATGGAATCTGCAGCAGAATGCGTCATCCGTGCCTGAGATACTGGCATGGCGTTAGTATGTGCACATTCCGAGCCCCACGTATGCGGAAACACTGGCATCGCGCAACAGGCGTTAACTACAGTCAAGTGTGCAGTAACAGGCCACAGGTGGTCAACATCAGCTCAGGTGGCCACCATAAGCACTGCAAAAGCACAAAAGGACCACTCCTACACCCCACACCTCTTCCAACACTGCCATGCTTGCAGCAGCAGTAGCGGTAATGGAGCTGGAGGCCCTGCATGCAGGGATACAACTTCAAGAGGCAGGGAGGCAGAGGATGTGGCGGAGGCGGTGGAGGAGAAGGAGGGCCATCATGGCATTGCAAAACAACAATGGCCAGCAGGTTGCAGTCCGTAGGCAGCCACCCATACCACACATAAGGGCCACACCCTTCAACCTGAGCCAAACCCAGATCCACACCCTTTCCTGCTAGACAGGCACACCATCATATCCATAGTGGACCTGATCCATGATTACCTTGTCAGCCTCATACAGATCCGTACTGCCATCTCCCATTGATCAAGATAGTGTCTGTGCTACACTTCCTTGCCACCTGCACCTACCAGCACACTGTGGGTGAACTGCATGGGCTATCGCAATCCTGTTTTTCGCGGGTCCTCTTTCAGGTTAGTGATGCAATCCTGCATCACTTGTCAGATCACATAGGCCTACCCAGAACAGCTGACCCGGTCAATGCCATGAAAATAGCATCCCATGCCCTTGGAGGCATGCCCAATGTGATGGGTGCATTGGACTGCACACATATAGAGCTAGTGGCCAGGCATGCCACTCACTCAATGTTCAGATGGTGTGTGATGCACACCACCTCATCACCCATTGCTGTGCCAAATTCCCTGGTCCAACCCACGATCCATGGTACTGAGGAACTCCACGCTGCCAGGCTACATGGCACGTCACAGCCGAGAGTGTACCTGGCTGTTGGGTGAGTGTAATTACCAAAGCATGTGCACTGGTGAATTGGGGGGGCATAATACACCATAGCATAACTGGCTGTTGGGTGAGTGTAATTAGCAAAGCATGTGCATTGTTGAATTGCAGGGGGGCATAATACACCATAGCATACCTGGCTGTTGGGTGAGTGCAATTACCAAAGCATGTGCACTGGTGAATTGGGGGGGCATGATACACCATAGCATAACTGGCTGTTGGGTGAGTGTAATTAGCAAAGCATGTGCATTGTTGAATTGCAGGGGGGCATAATACACCATAGCGTACCTGGCTGTTGGGTGAGTGTAATTACCAAAGCATGTGCACTGGTGAATTGGGGGGGCATAATACACCATAGCATACCTGGCTGTTGGGTGAGTGTAATTACCAAAGCATGTGCACTGGTGAATTGGGGGCCATAATACACCATAGCATACCTGGCTGTTGGGTGAGTGTAATTACCAAAGCATGTGCACTGTTGAATTGGGGGGGCATAATACACCATAGCATACCTGGCTGTTGGTGGAGTGCAATTACCAAAGCATGTGCACTGTTGGATTGGGGGGGGGGCATAATACATCATAGCATACCTGGCTGTTGGGTGAGTGTAATTAGCAAAGCATGTGCATTGTTGAATTGCAGGGGGGCATAATACACCATAGCGTACCTGGCTGTTGGGTGAGTGTAATTACCAAAGCATGTGCACTGTTGAATTGGGGGGGGGAACCTATCTGCATTGCCAATGTAATATCTGACACACAAATAGCATGCCTTAGATGAAGGTTGTGACTGGCGTGTGTCAAAAGGCCAGGCAGAGTATGCGCATGCATAACAACATCAAAGCTGTACTGCAACATCAAATGCACTACAGGTACCAGAATGCATCAAACCAATGTCACGAATTCCTGCAAAAACTCACATAGCACAACGCACACCACCTGCAGCACAGACTTATTATTCTCATGCATCACAAGACCCCACCTCCAACCCACTAGTGTACCACACACCAAGTAGCCAGCTTCCCTGCCTGTTTCAAGTGCACATACACAGATGCATGTGACCAGAACGGCAATAACATATCCTGACATATCAATGGATGGGTGATATGCCCATCGTAGGGCATGCAAATCAGAACTAAATAAGAACACACATCAGTGTAATTTGTGGGTGTCGTAGTGAAAGGGTCAGAGGTCGAAGTGGGTGTGAATGGGCCATGGAAAAGCGACTGCAAACCACACATTCACCACACATATTGACAAAGTGTATTGGCTGGTTGGCAATCATTAGCTGTCATTGCCTTCCCCATCCATTCAATTCCTCTTATGGTACCCCTCTGTGTATACATCCACATCCATAATTTTCCCAGAATCATTGATGCTGTGCAACCACTCCCATGCAGCACATCCTATGCATTAAAATGCAAGTATGCCTTCAGGCATTTACTGTATCCCAAATTAATAGGGAATCTCCTTTTAACGTAGATAAACATGATTACCTCTGTTAGCTCTGCCTACCAGGTCTGCATCCCCCGGCAAGGTCTGCCGTGTTGGGCACACCGGCTGTGTCAGGCAGATTACTATTTTACAGGCCCAGAAACATGGCACCTGGTAATGGCTCCAGCACACTTACACCCAGCCAAGCACTGTGCGGGTGGTTGTGCCAACTGCCGACACCTTCTGGGCCACGTCCTCCCATATGCTCTTCTTGCGCAGCTGGGCCTGCCTGCACTGGTCATTGGTTAAGAGCTCTGCAGCATGCTGGACAATGGTTTTCCGCTAGCATGTTCAGCTCGGGTTCAGAGAAGCGAGGCTTCCGCTTTCGGGTGTCACAGACTCTAGATGTCATGCTCACAGTGGAGTTTGTCTGGTGAGGAGGGGTGGATGTCACCTGTGCTTTGAGGATTGCAATGGATTGTGTTTTTTTAATTGCCACCAGCCAATTTCCTGTTCCAGTGATCACTTTATTTCCGGTCACAGTAATTGCGGGACTGCTTTTTCCAGTGCCGGTGGGTCTGGGACTGTGTTGCTGGATTCGGAGGAACCAGCACCAAGGACGATGATGCTGACAGTTTTTGGGGGGTTTGCTGGTGTTTCCGTGATGCCGGTACCACCATTTCCGGCATGCCGGAATGCACGTGCACGACAACACTTAATCATCCAGAGATTCCAGCATCACAGGTTGCCGGATGAGGCCCAGTAATTGCCAGGTGAACATCCAGCGACCTCATACTAATGTTGCATGTCATATCTCTGATTCCATCCATGACATTTCTATGTCTGGTAACATTAATGACAATAAGGATATAGTGATGAGCAATGTGGTGAATGTCAATTCTCACCAACAAATTGACACACCTTAACTGGATGTCCAGTTTGAGTGGGCAACACTCTTTCCTCCAATCAAGAGGTTTGCACCACTCAGGATCCTCTGAAGGAGTCTAGTAAGAACCCAGAAAACCGGGGAAGCATAGGCTAGCCACTGCCTTTACCACACTGTCATGGAGGCAAACCCAAAAAAGAGCCAAAAAAGGGAGACAAAAGACCAGAAGAAACACAAATTTGCACCAACATAATTCGAACACTACATTGTCTACGAACAAAAATTGACAGTATGAAGTGATATCTCATAATCTTAAAGCTGAAAAGAAAGGCAGGAAATCAGTGAGTTATCTAAATTGCACTCCTCAATTAATGGTTAACAGATCGGGTGCAGAAATGCAGGAGGAGTCGGATCTGCACAATGATATCTGCACCTATTTCCAAAGTATAACAGGACACAAACAGATAAAAAGCAATGTTTTGCAAAATAACAAATCGAGGGTGTCTCTGAATAATTCCGATATCCTGGAGAACATTGAAGTCCTTTTTCTGCCGAATAACACATTCTCTGAGAAGAAGGAAATGAGCAATACATCTACTACCAGACTCAGACTGCAATAGTTATTATCGAGCACTAAGAATCCAAAGCATGTTCTGCCGAAGCACTGATTCTTGCCTTGATAGACAAAGGATGCTCGAGCTGTTACACATAATAACACGCTGAGGTATATTACTACGCAGGACTATTTCCTTGTTGATATATTAGAGACTGAACGATTGGCCACTCCGATCGTCTATTTTGGTTCTGAACAGGCTATGGAGTATATTACATCACTTTATTCTGAGCTGTGCAGAATGGATTGTGATTGTACTTTTTATAACACCACACAGCTGCGGTCACCAGGCTACGGGCTCAGGAGTCCTAAGAGCGAGCTAACTCATTCTCGAGATAATATACTTAGGGCTTTGAGAAACGAGGTACAAATGGAAAATATGCCTAGAAGTTGTACGATTGCAGGGAATGTAGAGTATACCTGTAAGTATAGCTGTATATGCACCCCAAAATAGAAAGAATAGTTAGTACTACGGGACCCATTGATAATCCACTCTCATCTAATGAGAATGATTGGGAGTGGCTACCTCAGGTGTTGCAGTTGCCGCCCTGAATCCTTCAACTGCCCTAACGTGGGTATCCGATCATTGCATCGACAACCAAAGCATCAACAGCCATAACATCTAAAAAAAAACTTCTAAACTTGTTTTAGATGTTAAAGGGTTTAGTTTAATAAAAATGTGTTTTAAAGGTTACAAAAAGGGGGGTTGGGGAGGGATCCCACATATTAAAAAATAATAATGAAAAAAATGCATTAGATGCTTTTTTTTAGATGGTATGGCATTAGATGCTTTGGCTGTTGATGGAATGACTATAAACCCTAACGTGCTTACTAAACTCCTTACTATGGACCATGAAGTTTAATGGCACACATATCTAAATTCGGCATTGTGGCACTGCAGGAAACATGGCTTACTACTCAATTAGTAATTGCCGGTAGACATACTATACAGAACACTCCCACTAAGGGCCTGAAAGGAAGACCGAAGGGTGGATTATTGGTCAGTGTTAAGAGTATTCATCATGTGACTAAAATAGAATGTTAATCTCAGAATATATTAATGAGAGTAATCACAACACAAAACAATCATTGGCAATGCCAACAGGTTAGGCTTTTGTGTAAGCATGGAAAAGTCACTTGCCAGGCACTGCCGTAGTGTTATTAACTTCCCATTATTGGTAGCAGGTGCAAAATGGTGCGAGTACCTGGGCATCTAATAGCAGTGCCTGGCAAAAGATTAAAACTTATGCACAAGCCAAAAACTTTGGCTTTGCCAACGCTTGTTTTAAACAGGACTTCAGTGGCTTTGCCAATGCTTGTTTTTAACAGGACTGCAGTGAAGGACATGCAGTGTGCTTATGAATCGAGTGGCTGAAGGCAGGCCTGGGAAGAGGTTTTTATTACACCAGCAACGTGTTTACAACTCCAATTAAGTCATTAACTCTCAGAAGACTGCTTTGAGCAAACACTGGCAGGCACTTTGAATGCAAACCATGATGGTAAGGATTGATTAAAGTGAGCTCAGAGATTTCCCATGAGGAGGTGTTTTGGGTGGGCACAGGCAGGAATGGGTGGCAATGGCCATTGGGATTAGCATGGGACAGCAATGGGTGGGAACTTAGCCAAACAACACCTATAGACTCTGTGTCCCTCCTCATATGCCATTCCTCCCTATCTGTGCTCCAATGCAATAGTTTCATTTTATAGATGTTGCAAGCGACAGCTAATAGTGCAAACTAAAAATGGTTGTAAATGTGTCCAACTGTTGCTTATTAACAAATGCCACCCTCCCAATGGGAATGGGAATTTGAATCTACTAAAACAAATGATGGATATTCTTACTTTGTATAATTCGTATACTGCTGTGATAACTTTTGGTGATGTCAATGCTAAGAAACCCAAACCTTGGAGATGATGCACATTGTTTGAATTCATTGGATATAGAACATTACCACTGCAATAGAAATTGACTTTCTTGGGAGTATGTGTTATATCCTCTTGGCTTCATAATGTTAAATGGGAATTGCCTGTGGGCGTGTCCTGGACAGCCTACTAGGTTTACTAATATTAGTGCAACAACCATAGATTACGTATTTATCTCCCGTATGTTTAGGTAACATATATCTGATATGGCCATACTTCGCAGACAAGAAAGTGATCATTTCCCTATTGTCACCACAATATACTGGGAAGAACATGAATGTATGATACCAATGCAAGGTCACATGGGTCTGGATTCAGGAACTAATCGTATTAGATGCAAGCACAATAACTTAGAGAAGGTCAATATATATGTAAATAACACAATTGACTGCCACATCTTCACAAATATTGGCAGGGTTATTAAAAGTGCACCCATGATATCTGACCATGCTTTTATTCCATAAGATGAAACTTACCTTAATCAAGTTGTTTCTCATAGTAGTAGAAATAAGGTAGGTACGCACATTGGAACATCAGGCACTAAGCAGACGCCACACCTACATCATTAAGCTAGAGAAAGTTTTTGGAGAAAAAAACTTAGAAACTTAGACACGATCTTCGTGAGGTTAGATATATTTCCGGGGACTTGGAAGAGTGTGCGTAAAAGCAGTGAAAAGCATTTGTGCTGCATACCAAAAATGGAGCAGAATACACCAATGATTTAGAAAGCGGGAAACATTTAATAGCTTAGTGCTTAGCCTTCTAAATAAGGACAATACGTTATTTTGGAGAATGGTTAATGGTTCTCAATCGCAAATCCACATAATTGGCAGTGTCTCCCAAAAGGATTTGGAACAGCATATTTCTAAGACTTTCGGGAAGAGGGCAGAACCGTTTTGCAAATATGAGATAGTTTTGTGAACCTGGTGCTACACTTATAGCAAGTAAGACATATTGAATATCGTGAAGTCCATTAGAAACTAGACAGACAGGAAAGAAAAGAGAAAGAACATGCCCAGGGACGTCATTTCACTAAAATGCCAGGGCTAGCGGAAGTGACATCACACGACCCTTGACATCTGGTGACATCACAGGAAGTGATTTCATTTCACGACCCGACCCACACACACACCCCTACCCCCAAAATGACATCACGGGAAGCAATGGAACACGACCTTTCACCCCTCGACAAAACAAGAAGTGGCATCACATAGCAATGTTTCTAAGTACACTACGAAAAATATGGTTACAATATAACTGTAAAGTGATGTACATTTCATACAAGAATGGATTACCATATGTATCGTTAATATCAGTGTGTATAGGCCCATATTACCAAATCACTGTGAATGCAAGCAGACGTCCAAGGCCAAATGATAATGATGTGTTATTATATAGCACTTATGCTTAAGCGCTTCATATAGAACAAATATACATACAATATCACCCAACCTGTGTTGGTACTAATTTCTCAACCTCAGCAGGATGAAAGGCTGAGTTGACCTTGCCGGGAGTCGAACCTGCAACCTGCACATCACGCACACATTGCATCAGTGAGCGATCAACCCACTGAGCTATCTTACCAGCTATAGCTATCAGAAAACCAGCCATTGCAGAAACATAGAGCCACATGCTGCTGGCTACAGCCCATGAGCCTCAATTAAAAAATGAAAAAATATATATATATTTTTAGGGGTAGCAAACTAGACCACAGGGGTAGCAAGGGAGACCTCAGGGGTCACAGTT
Organism: Ambystoma mexicanum; assembly: GCF_040938575.1. Classification (NCBI taxonomy): domain Eukaryota; kingdom Metazoa; phylum Chordata; class Amphibia; order Caudata; family Ambystomatidae; genus Ambystoma; species Ambystoma mexicanum. Next base: position 623,370,564 of record NC_090941.1, on the reverse strand, counting down.
GTGACCCCTGGCAGCTCCTAAATGACGTCCATGAATATACGTATGCAGGGATTACGAGACATATAACCCACTAACCCAAAGCTCAAATGTATGCATACTTAACTCACGCAAAACCCACACAACCACTTCCCGTACAGCAAACCGCACACACTTTACCACACTGCAATAACACACAATTAACACATACACCGCACCAACAGCACACAAAGACTCGCACTGATCTGCCATTCACATCCAAGCTCAGCGCACGGTGAAAACCGAACTGAAGCTGCCAACAGGACACCACCTTCTCACTTTACTATGCCCTCTTCATCCTACTAACCCACCCCCACCTCCTTGTTTGCAGATCCGCCTGAGCGCCTGCGGACCAATTCTGTTGGTGACAGTGCGCTGTATAATACCTTTAACATTAACATTAATTCGTCCAAGTCTTTGCTAAAAATTTAAAAAACGCATAAATGGGCTACTTTATTGCATCGTCTGCTAGGCTGTATAAGTAGAACTAACTGTCTTACCAAGACCTGGAATGGGAGCATAATTGTACCTATTTACAAAAAAGGCTCTCCCTTAGACCCAGGAAATTACTGTATGCGTGCATGCTTGATGCCCCTGCAAAAATGTTTGCTCTTGTATTGTTGTTAGAACTACAAACATGGATTGAGGAAAATGGCATCCTACCGATTAATCAAATGGGGTTGCGCAGGGTTCCAGCACCATGGAAAACGTGATGGTACTTACCACCATTGTGCAACAGGACTGAGACACACGGCACCAAATAACTTATGTGGCATACATAGAGTATAGTGCCTCTTTCGACACTATAAATAGGGAAGCGCAATGGAAACGTCAGCTTTGTGGAAAATTGCCCAGGGATAGCTGAACATGATTGCTGCACGCCACACCACCACTAAACTAAAAGTCAGAATCGATGACATAGGGGCAGCTGTTGACTGCATTATCACCAATAATGGATTAAAGCAGAGCTGTATTTTGGCCCCCACCTTATTTAATGTTATACTTCTCTGATCTGGGTAAGTGACTCCTCTACTATTCCACCTAAATTAGGAGATCATAGCCTACAGCGGCTCGGCTATGCTGAGAGCACCCCGAAGAGCTTACACAAATCGCTGTCCTTGTTGAATGAATAGGCCACATCGAACGGACTAAAAATGACGACCAAGAACACCATATAAATAAATAAATAAACAAACAAACAAACCAACCACAATTATGATCTTCAAACCCAAAGGGCATACAGTGATGAAGTGTATGAATTGGCGTATAAATAAGTAAAAGGTTGAAGTGGTGCAAATATATAAATACTTAGGCATCATAATGGATCATAAGCTTACGTAGCGAAGCCATCTTGAAAACATACAGTTATGGGTGGCACAGCTTACTGGAGCCAGTGCATTTGCGCTGAGATATGGCGCTATTACTATTAAATCTATCATCAGTATTTATAATGACATGGTTGTGCCTATTGTTATCTGTGATGCGGAAATATGGTCCCTTAAAGATATTAAGGGACCATAGTTTCGAGAGAGCGATCTTGTTTGAAAACTCTTTTGCGCTTGCACCATTTCAATGTGTTCTGTTAGAATTGAATATCTGTCAATTGGAAGCTTTGATAAGTGTACAATGCTTAAATTGTTGTTGGAAGTATGCACATGCTTTGACTAAGACCATAGAAAGTATTCTTACAGAAGCCTATGTTTCACGAAACCCATTTATGAAAGCCAGCGCTTTTGGGCTCACGCACAAAGTACACGCTAAATGAGTTAAACGCATGATATATGATATGATATGGCATTTATAACGCGCCTGTACACAAGTGATTCTAAGCATGACAAGACAAGGAGGGGGAAACAGAAGGAGGACAAAAACAATGCTCTTACTAGGCCTTGTGTCATTCAGATTGCGCAAGTGCAGGGAAGTGGAAGGGGAGAAGTGCCTAGGGAGGAGAGGAAGGGAGAAGTGCAGGTAACTCCAAAATTACAGCCTGCAGGTGACTCATAAGTGTAGTGTTAAGGTACTGCAGGGTTGCAGATACAGACCGTAAGTGCTGGGGGACCCGGAGGCAGTCCAAGGTAAACTGGACATGCAGAAGTCTTGGCCTGAGTTCAGAGGGTAGCCAGGTGACAAGTGCGTGGAGCAGTCAGGGCATCAAAAGGGGAGAGGAAGAGAGAAAGCAGAAGCGAAAAGGAAGGTCTTCAGTTGCTTCCAGAACCAGAGGTGGTTCTTCTCAAGTTTGAGAGAGCAAGGGAGGCTGTTGCAGAGGGAGGCCCCAGCCAAAGGGAGAGCTCTGCCCCAACTCTCTGCTTGGAAAATCATCTGACCCTCAGACAGTTGGAAGTTAATGAGAGGAGAGTGTGGGAAGGGAGATGTTTAGGAAGAGAGAGTTGGAGGTAGTGCGGTCCCGGGCCCCAGAAAGCCTTGTGGACGATGCAAAGGGTCATGAACTTGATCCTTGCCACCACATGGAGCCAGTGAGGAGATTTCAGAGCTGGAGAGATCCGATCCCTGGGCTTGAGGCCAAGGACAAGTCTTGTAGGCCTGTTCTGGATAAGTTGTAGAGGTCGGAGAGTAGGGGCAGGCAGATGTACAAAGAGGCTGTTGCAGTAGCCTAGTCTAGAGAGGACCAGAGCTCTGGAGACAGTGAGCTTCTGGAGGAAAGTGAGGGAAGGAAGAATACCTCTGAGGAGGTGCAGCTGATAGTTTGACTTCTTAGAGACATCAGAGATGTGAGGAGAGAAGGAGAGGGTGGAATCGAAGATGACACCAAGGTTCCTAGCCTCACAGGTAGGAGCAGGAAGAGGGCCCAGAATGGGTGGCCAGAGAGAGAAAGGACTGGAGGGAGCTGGTGTTTCCGATGAGGAGGATCTCAGTCTTACTAGCATTAAGGTAGAGATCATTGGAAGCACACCATTCCTGAGTTGCGACTAGGCAGTCTGGTATGAGAGAAGGGGGAGAGGCAGCTGAGAGGAGCCTGAAAGAGAGCTGGCTGTCATCCGCAGAACACTGAAAGTTGGAGCAGAAAGTAGTGATGCAGTGGGCAAGGGGTGCCAGGTAGTGGTGGAAAAGCCAGGGAGAATGGTTAGACCCCAGGGGAACACCACAGGTAGAGAGAGAGAGACAGAAGAGAGGAAAGACCCCAGTTGGATCTGAGTGGGTCAGTCAGTGAGAAAGGAGGTCAGCCAGGCCAGGGCCTGATCAGTGATACCCAGGTTATCACTGAGGTGATTGAGCAGGATGGCATTGTTGACTGTATCAAAAGCAGAAGAAAGATCGAGGCGAATGAGGCCAGAAGGAAGGTTAAGGTCAAGGTTAGAGATGGTTCTGGATGAGCAGGGGAGAACCTGCTTTGACGAGACTTTCATAGATCAGACTTGTCTAGAAATATCATCAGGGGGGAACAAGGGAAAGGAGGAGAAACATAATCATTTAAAGGTTGATTCTCAAACTCCTTACAAATTAGCTCAATTGCATCTGATAAATAGTTATTACAATTATCACAAAAATTAAATGAGGGGTCCAAAGTGGTTGTATTAATAGGATTGATACATATTTGTACAGTAGTCAAAGAGTTTTAGAATTGTATATTTATGTTTATGTTTTAAGCACTTGCAGGGCACATAACCCGTTGGAAACTGGACAGGGAAACCTGTACCTGGGTGCAAACGGAATTTAGTGATGTTTCCATTGAGCGTGGGGGATACCCGGAATTCCACAAACCAAGTGATTGTGAGTTTTTGTAAATGTCTCACAGAGCCTGTCATGTGTATCTCAATGGGGTGGTGGTTCCACAGACTATGTTAAATTACAGAGAACTGTCTGTCATCTCTGGAACAGCAACGTGAGCGCTGGAGGACCAGCAAATGGCCTCACACAGACCTAATTTTCCCAGATGGCTGGCACCATTTCAGAAGAGATGCTAGATATGGAGTTAGCTTTTTGCATTGATGTTCGCTGAATTGATAGCATTGAAATAGAATTTTGTTTTTTGCATTTTTGATCAGTTTCGTCTCATGTGAGCATGCCATTTTTAGTTTACAAAAATCTTCATCAAGATTACAAATGCACCATTTATTTTTAAGTTTATTAATAAAGGACTCATTTTCATTTAAATCTGAGGTGTACCAGGCGTTGTAAGGATTTTGCCTAATCTTTTTGGGTTTCATGTGCACCACTTTATTTACTGCCTTTTTTAACGGCTCATGTTAACTTTCAACTAGATCACTTGTTGAGAGGGAAAGATCTAAATATTGTAGATTTGAAATAATAGATTCTTAGAGATTAGTAGATGCAGGCAAGATGAATGGAATTCAAAAATGGTATGACCAGTCTGGTTGAATTGTTGAACCATGAGAAGGAAAGATTAAAAAAAACTAAAAACATGTTAAAGGTGCGAGAAGTCAAGGCATCACTAAATACTTTTAAACATTCTTATAAAAAGGCACCACAAGACACAGGGGGATGATACATATTAAACAAAAAGCAAAACATTTTATTTATTAAAAGGCATGAAATTGGCAGATATTCAAATTCAATTTAATTAAACAGCCAGCCCCATAATGGTGTACCGACATTGGGCACATTGCATGATGGGGCTACAACTCCCTCTACACAAGCACATAGATTCAAGCATCTTGATCAACCAGGAAATAGTCAGATCTCTTCAGCAGCTCTAACTGTCAACCCCACCTCTAAAGTGCCATTAACCACTAATAACCAAGTTAGCACAGACCCTCAAATCACCAAAATCTGCTTTGCACTCTTAAACACTCGCTCCCTGCTTAAGCATGGCCTTGAGGTATACGATACTATCGTGGAGCAGGGATATGATTTCATGGTCATAACTGAGTCTTGGCTTACTTCAGACATCCCTAGCTCAGCTACTTTGCCCATACCGCTGGGCTAGTCAATGTATAGAGCAGATCATAATATGCGTATAGGAGTTGCTGCTCTCACCTCAAATCACTTAAATATACATTTTAACACTCATTATACTCTTGATGGCTGTGAAAGCTTAGTAGCCAAGATTTAGTTAAAAAAATAACTATCCCCTTATAGTTATACTGATTTATCGTCACCTCTCTGATATGCCGGTCTTCGGAGAACAATTAATCAACTTACTGAACAAAACCGCCAAGGCTAATACCCCAGTAATCATTCTAGGAGACTTCATTCTTTGGGCTAATAACTTAGATGACATCCATGCCACATCCCTACTTGCCACGCGGAAATCCATTGGTTTTAATCAGCACGTTTTGGGTCCCACACACAAAGCTAGTCATACTCTTGATTGCGTTTGACCCACCAGGTCACCCTTTCTGACATAGACATTGTCCAGTGCGCCTGGTCAGATAACTATCAAATTAATTTTAACTTCCTTACTACCACCTGCTCGTATGCCCAGAAAACTATTCCTCGAAAATACGTCTCTGCCAGAAAGTTTTAAGAGAATCACTCCCCAACTGCTGTACTCCCAGCTATTAAGTGCACTAAACCCTGTGTACTCCTTCACAAATTCTGATGACCTGCCTTATCACCTCATTGATACATTAAAATGGGTAATGGACAACCTGGCACCCAAAAAGTCTTGATAAGTCAAAGCTAAAAACAATGCCAATGTGTGGTTTAATGACTTAATCACCTCTCTACGGCATGATAAATTTAAGGCAGCGAGAGAATGGAGGAAGAATCCTACCACCTTGAACCCTAATGCCTATAAATGCTTACCTGCGAGTCTCAAACAAGCCATTATTTCTGCAAAATCTGACAGCTATAATACCAAGATTACCTCCAACTCGTGTCAACTATTTACAATCATGAAGGAATTCGAAAGCAAACCCTAATCGAGTATTACTATACAGAAGGATACCGTCTGGTGTCAATCGAAACACAATGAATTTAATCCAAAAAGTCCTGGGGTATAAAAAAATCCATTGACACCCAAGTAGAACACACTTTACACATAACATCTGGTCAGTATAATGGGTCCAAAATACTCATGCAGTCTCCTTGCAGGGATCCAACACAGATGCCCTTCTACTTCAAGCCTCTACTGGGGGCCAAATATGTAAAATTGTACCTAACATGAAACCTAAATGCTGTTTGGCAGATTATTGTCCATCTAGCCTCACTGTATTGAAACTTTAGTTCCATGGGTTGTTCATCTTGTTAATCTGTCATTTAAAGAAGCCAATGTGCGTATGGCCCTCAAGGAATCATGGGTAACTCCTCCTTTGAAAAAGAGCACTTTGGATCCGCATAACCCCTAAAAATACAGACCCATCACAACTGTGCCTTTCATGCTGAAGATACTAGACAGGGCAGCATATTTACAGTTACAGGACCACCTAGAAAGTAATCACCTCCTTAATCCTAGGCAGTCTGGCTTCAGGGTCAAAGATGGCACAGAGACAGCACTATTTGATCTCAAATCAAATGTTGTGGGCATGGTCAATAAGGGTAAACCTGCACTCTTTATGTTACTCGACTTGTCCGCAGCGTTCGACTTGATTGATCACTCTCGACTGGTTACTAGACTGGTTGATCAGGCATATTGTAACACACGCTGGAGACCAAGTAATAATACTGGGTCACACAACCGCTCTCATATGGGGCCCAAGATGGGCACGTATTTATATCTGATTCACGACAATATGTTCAAGTATCCATAATATACCATACTTCTTAGAGAAAGGAAGATGAGTCATTCATATCAAAAATGATTTATCCATAGTAGTTCAAACAAAAAGCTATCACTAATAATCCTTAGTGAGGAAGCAGTTGCCACAATCCACATGTATTAGACTAAAAAAGCCAATGCATTTCGGAAATTATTTCCTTCATCAGGGCGAGTCTCATTGGTGTGGTCAATGGTGAAAAACAGAATGTCCTGCGTTCATGCCCACTCAGCAGTGAGTTGTAAATGACATTATGCACAAAGGCATGGAGAAAATCCACTCGTGCTTACAAGGAAACCAATCTTGTAATACATAGAGAGAAACGATCCTCCACTGTGCAGCTGATCAGGCATATTGTTCCTGGCCGGCCTCACAATATATTGCATCCTTTCTTGGGCCCACATATGCACGAGTATCAGTAGATACCGTTAGCTCTATCCCCGCATTGGTTACCTGCGGGCTAGAGCAGGGTTCTTGTATTTCACACACATTATTTAGTGTCTATACAATGCCACTTTTTGCTCTCCTTGAAGACTTGTGTAGCCAGTTTACTAATTATAGTGATGACACCCATGTCATAATTGAACTATCAGGAAACCATCTTAGCGACACCAATACCATAAACTCCATCTATCAAACCATTCAGGTCTGGATGGCTACTAATTCACTTGCCCTTAATGCTGAAAAAACAGAGCTTTGATTATTGCCTCCAAGAGTAAAATCAAATAACTGGGCTTTGACTATGATAGTTTCATCACAGCCGATAATACCATCAAAGTAGCTAGAACACATAAGACCTTGGGCATCACAATTGATACCGAACTCATTATGAAATCACAGGTTGCTCAGGTCAAAGCTACATGCAGTTATGTGACTAAACTTCTCAATCACATTCGACCAAATATCTCCATACAAAATAGATCTCTGCTTGCTGCAGCATTGGTTAATTTGCGCCTTGTACCACAAAGGCAAATGTGCATACACTGCAAATTATACAAAACAACGTTTTCAGAGCTCTATTCGGTCTGTCGCGTAGACATCACGTTTCAGAGGCCAGGCAGAAACTTCACTGGCACCCTGTGAAACAATGTATTACGCACAAAATTCTTTCATTAACTTACAAATTTCGCAATTCTGATGTGCCCCAGTATCTGTCCGATCATCTATCTGATTGTAGAGTAGGCCGCTCACTGCCCTCCTATGTCCCCTCTAAACTCGCAAAACCCAGATTTAAACTCACTGGGTTCGTGGCACTATGTTTGACGTTCAGGGTCCAATAGCTTGGAATGAGCTCCGGATCCATCTGAGGGAGGCCAATTCCATCGCAGATTTCAAGAAGGGAGTAACAACCCACCTTTTCAAGCTGGATCCTGACTAATTTCCTCACAGCTCCCTTCTTCCTTAGGGTTCTTCCATTTGTTTGTCTGTTTTGATGGTTTTCTGTGTGCTTCGCGGCCTATGGGCGATTTAGTGCGTTATAAAAACTAAAATCAAATCAAATTGGTTTTTGGACATGAATAGGTTTGCATATTCCCACAAATAACAGCAAAGCCTCCTCCTCTCTTTCCTATTCTGTCCATGTGTCGACTTGAGTAGCCTTGAGGTAAGATCTCACACAAACAAGGGAAGAAGGTAACATAAAACCAAGTCTCTGTTAGAAACAATAAGTCAAGATTGTACTGTTGAATCACATTTTGGATTTCATTAGAATGTGCAACAGCAGATCTAATATTCAGCAAAGAAGCAGAAACAGAGCCATTCTTAACATATGTGTTAAGTTTGTGTTGCTAATATAGAAATAGGAATACAATAATGATTACCCCCAAACTGGCCATTGCATTTAGGACGTTAAAAAGATGCTGATGAACTGATAGTAGAAATAAACAAGATATTTTCTGAAAGACACATGATATAAAACTATCGTTTGGACATTTAGAGAATAAAGTATATAGTCACATCAAGTCTCCCAAAACAGACAATAACAGGCATATAACAGGCAGGCGATGATGGTTGCCATTAACGTACTGCCCTTCACTTGCCTGACACCCTAATGTACCAAGAATAAATTAATAACATGATACGTCACGTGACAGTCTCCCCATGGTTCGTTGGTCCTGTGCTGCCAAGAGGATCCTCTGTCTGAAGGCGAGATCCACCACAGATGCTGTTTAACTGGGAGCAGTAAAGGCTTCTGCTTCCTGCAAGAGGACAGTTCACATGATACATCATGTGACAGTCCCGGCTGTGGCTTGTGTGTGTCTAGTTACAGACATGTATCAGAGACTGACTCTGCACATTGCAGGTGGTTTATCACTGCTAGAGAAAATACAGTGCAGATGGTGTTCTTAAAACTAACAACTGAAAGGCATCTCTGAAAGTGTAAGAGAGGCGGCATTCACAAAAGTAGGCTTCCTATTGATTGCGCATCTTGCTCGTTCTCACAATGAAAGGCAAATCCCTAAAGAAATCTAAAGAAATGCGGGATATAAATAAATGTGTGCGTCCAAGAATGTGTTCAACCAAGGAAAAGTGGACTTCAAAAGACAAACTATTTTCTTGGGCTTTTAAGTGTGATTCCAGAGACTATCTGGGTGAAGCTAAGCATATATATGCGCTGGGGACAGTAGCATCTATATATACACTAAACCTAGGGAAAATAGAGGGGAAGCTCTGGAAACTGGCACTGAGATTAGCTAAGGTTATGCCCATTGAGGCTATTCGTTATGAACTAGGGCTAACATCTTTGCTGACCCTCTGGAATACAAGGTGTTGTAAATTGTACATTTGTACATAAAAATGGCGCTAGAAGTTAGAAAGGAAGATAGTCTGATGAAGATCATCGGGAAAAAAGCCTGGGATAAAGATCTTAAAAATGAAGCCTTAAAGGATCTCACAAATACTTCCATAGATTTCCTAAAGAAGATAAATATGCATTTACCCAATGAAAGCCAGAATATTACTAGAGTATATAGCATTCTTAAACAGAGGGTGATTCATTGGGATCACATTAATAATCTGGACAGCCTGGGAAACAAAAGGAGATTTGCTATGTATTGTCTGCAAGGGATGTCCCCCAATAACCCTCATAGTTATCTGTGGAAGGTGAATAATAGGGAATTTACTAGATTCATATTATTATTCAGGTTCAATATTTTGCACAGTTATGATTACGTGGGTTCTTAGTTTGGTATCCCGATCGAAAAAAGATTGTGCAGATTTTGTCATTTGGAAGTTGAGACAGCATGACATTTATTAACTGGATGTAATAAATTGGTGGGATGGTATTACACAGGTTATAATGATTTAGTGTCGGACAAAAGGATGATTCAATTTGATCCGTTTTGGTCTACAATCTTTAAGGCAGAACCGATTGTATATTTTGGAACAGCCTTCTATATATGGAAAAGAATACTGTCAAAATGGGAAGAAATGGGAATTGGAATAAGTAAATATGGTGAGATGTGTCAAACTGACAATAAGACATTGAACTCTCCCAGGGAAATTGTTATTGTAGGATGATTGTAGAAGTAGTACAGTTGTATTAGATATATAGTCAAGTTATTCCTACTCCAGGTATATTATGAAGAGAAAAAAGTGTTGTAGTAGGCTTGAATAATATTGTTTTTATTTTGTATGAAATACACTTTAGAGTTGATTATTTAGAAATCTGGATTGGTGTTTTACATATGTTTCTTAATTGGAATCCTGACCCATTTATGCTCTGTAAACAGCCTATTATTTTAATTGTCTGTATCTTATGCAAATGTGATTTTTGCTTAACTATTTTAAAATATGTAGTATGTAGTACTATAATTGTAAATGGTTTCTCAATATTTTTGATATTTTGATTTGTTCAATGCTGTGATATGTTGTTAAGTGTTTAAGGTTTTTACTAACCAAATACACTTTAATAAAGAAGAAAAAAAGAAGCTAAGCACATGCACAAAAAAGCATATAAGTCAGACCTTTTGCCACATGTAGAAAAATACTAAGACCCAAGCATTTGGGTATCAGCCAAATAACACTTATCTATGCAGCATAAAAAGAACTCCATTTCTGAGCATATTCCTATAATTGGTTACCATGTGTAACGAAAATGTGTCTGTCATTTTAAACTATGTTATTTTCTTTTCAATGTTGAACTCATGGGGAAATGCAATGATAAATAAATAGGTGCACTTTTTGCTATGTGTATACTTCGTTGTAATAGCGCTATGATGTATTTAAAACTCTAGATGAACATGCCCGAGCATATTGTTGATGTAGCTTGAGGTAACTTGAAACTGTTCAAATTGACCTTTCTAAAAGCAAAATCTCTAGTTCAGGAATGCAGTTACACCATATAAGGCTACACAGCACTGTTGAATTGGCAAGTTTAAACTGGTTCTGAAGATTGCATAAATAAAAACACAGCCATACTGTCAGCTTCAAAAATATCTGTCATATATATCATTTCAGACCCGTCATAAAATCCATTAGCTAAAGTCACAGGACTGTGATCTGATCTCCATACAAAAGCAAAAGAAACCTTGCGTGTACATAGTTTCATATTAAGAGGGAGAAGATGTATAGGATGTATGAACAATGGCATCTGTAGGCCGAAGTGAGCATTTCTTCCCTCTTGGATCTGAATATCTGAATAGAAAGCTAATGTATGGCAATTTTAATCAAAAACGTAATTCTTTGAAAAGTCATATCCTTTGAATCCAGGTCCTATCAATGAGCCTGCAGTGTCATGGAAACATTTGGAGATAATTAAGAAATAGATTATCTCTGAAAATATACATCACAAAGGGTCAGACGGTCATGTGATTGGTTCATGCATACTGATCTACGGAATATGGTGATCTATATTAATAAGCTCTCACATTTAATTTCAGAGTTCTATAAAAAAAAATTGAAATGGCTCTCCATATGTTAGGAGTGAAGTTTGCCCCTTCCTTCTAGATCATGGAACTGGGCAAGAACCACCACTGCAGCAAGCTTAGAGGAGGAGTCACAGTTATTTAAAAAAGGCCTGCCTATAGACTGCCCATGGTAAATCTGAGGAATAGATGGCTGGAATTAGAGGGAAACCCAAAAATGACAAAACCCCAGGTGAGTGTTAGATTGAAGGTGTTAGCTAGGCCCACAGTCTGACATTTACATTGAATATAAAGTGAGATGTATTTTCCTTAAAACCCAATGCATTTTTGTATAGAGAGGCACCATTTAAAATGGACATCCTTTGCACTTGAATGCATACTGCTGTTGTATAAATAAAGCCCCATCAAATAGAATTATTGGCTCATGCTGACACAGAATCACACAGGCCATAGTGTAGTCATGACATACTAAAGTCTAATGTGATATCATGCAATAATGTGTAGCTGGGGTGAGTCTATTTATAAATTATATGTTTACTAAAACAGAACTTAACATAGATAATTCATTCTATTCACAGAGATTTGTGCAAAGTGTTAAACCCCATGCAGTCCCTTATCTTGCAATGCACAAGCAGACCTATGTGTAATGTGAAAGGGCAGCGGGAGCAAGAGTGTAACAAGGTACCTGTTACTGGAGAATAGTAAATCTATAGCCCAAAAACACATAATGACTGAAAACTACACACATAGGCACATTAAAGCTGTGCAAGCATACATAGATTGACAGTTGCGCGCTCGCGCACACACACACACACACACACACACACGCACGCACACACACACACACACACACACATAAACACACACAAACACACACACACGCACACACACACTTATGTAGGTTGAAAGCAGTACCCACATGGTTATTGAAAATTGCCAACACGTGTTCTTTGAGAGCTGCATATGCATATTCTGAGAAGAACGAAAACATGTGTGTTCAGAGAAGAGTAAAAAATCCCTGAGATCATAATTTTCGGAATTCAGGCCTTTGAGAGCCATATGCACGCTGGCCTTTGTCTACATTTAAATGACCCGCACATAGTGAATACATTCACAACACCATATACATACAGGGGAACCATGTGCAATGAATATGTATCTATATTGCTATTTGTTCAAGTGACTTATACTTTTTTAAACACTGAAGAACATCACATGAATTTGAACACAAAAAGAGAATTGGGAACCAAACACTATCTATGCACTAGTAGATGGAAGTCTCATGTGTCTGGTGTTGCAGAGAACCCTAGAAAATGAATCGTTCCCCTCATGATCCAATAGGTAGAAAAGCTAAACAAAATGGGTACTAGGTTTCAAATAGAGCTCAACCTCAACATTTAAAGAAAACCTTTAATTTATTTCTAATTGATAAATAATTTGAATCAATAGGTTTTATGAGCTTTCAATTTCTCTGATGTATTCTTAGTTCCTTGATTCAACACATGTTTCATGCCCTAGCTCTTCCTCAAATTTCCAGACTAATGGGTTAATCATTGACATCATTCCAAAAAGTCTACTGTTGTTAGTAACCAAGCGTGAAATGGTAGTTAAAACTATGCAAAAACAAAGTCATAAACAAAAATGATAAAAGACAAATGACCAATGATATAGTTTGAACATATAAAATCACAAAGAATCCAACGCCATCATAAAGTAAAACGATTCAGGAAAGGCAGACAAGCAAAGATCAAAAGTTAAAAGAAACATAAAGAAATATGGTTAATAGGAATCCTCATTCAAGGTTCTGTTTATTGATACTTCAATTAAGTTTCATCATAAAGTTCATAATTTTTCATTCACTTATTTCGCATTAACAAATGATGAAGAATAATTGTGCCACCTATGTAGGGAAAGATACACTACCCGTGCTGTGTCCGAGCTAATCGAAGAACAAAGCCACCTGATTGCTAGACCGTCAAAATTCCTTAACTATGGATTTATCCAGTTCCCAATTACATTCATGCTGAGCCATGGGCTAACGTGATACTTTGAGCTAAAACGAATCATGATGCACCAATCCATCTTATTCCCAATACCGTGCACATTGAGTTTGTCACTACCGTGAATAAAGTAACTTATCGAGAGACTTCTAAAAACCTGGCACTCATGCCTAAACTAACTCACAGTCTTGTAGGAGGTATCTAATCTTTCAAACAGACCTGTGATGATTTTCATCTCATGGCGAACTCCTTAATTGCCGAGCAGTATGATGACAATTACTCAAATATTGCAATTAAAAAAAATGAAAACTTCTTAAAATATATGCTGTCCGAACAGTTAGTAAACATGCTGTTCCACATTCAAATAGTGCTGTATACATTAAAGATTGCCATAATTCATCTTCATGGATCCTAAATGCCTGTAAGCAGAAGTCTAAACTTGGAACCATCATTTGAGCACTCCAAAAACTCAGCTGCTCCTGTAAATTAAAGGAGTCATTGTGATCTATCACACTGCAAGGTCAAAAATTATTCTTGCCTTAAATTCAAATACGTGACCACCACGTTGAACTGCATAAATACCAGTGGCCTGGAGAGGCCAATCCTCATGCCTGCCTATGAGCAAACGTCTGAAAGTGTAACCTTCATTACTGCGCCCAAGAGCATGTCAACACTCCACAATCTCGGCTGCTCCTCTGGAGTTAAACAAGTCATTGTCCACCGTCACGCGCAGCACTTCAGCCACCAAAATAAAACTTAGATAGACTGCAGACTACCATAAACGCCGCACTGAGCTACATAATTACCAATGACTGGGAGATCCCAGACGGCTATTTTTTCACATATGAACTACCCATGGTGTTTTTGGGACAACAACTCCCATGATCCTTCAAAACTGACATTGATTGCTAGGACTGATGGGTGCTGATGTCTAAAACGCCTGGTGCACCACATAATAAGTAACCACATGTGTCTGGAAGATGGCGCTCCTCAGAAATTATAGAATAGAAAGCTATGCTGCACACATATAGAAACAGGTCCCGCCTGCACAATTATTCCCATTTGCACTGCAAAGTGTAAAAGGGATGAGTACACTGCAGGAGAAATCTCCTTTAAGCATCCCTTTTGCACTCCGCAGTTCAAGTGAGCCAACACTGTCCTCCATTTACACATGGCAGGCAGCGTTTACAATAGATTCCAATTTAATTTGCTTGCTGTTTGCTGGTGTAAAAAGCAGGTGGATTTCACAGAAATCCACAGCATTTACACCAGCATGAAAATGTCAAGCTGTAGTAATTGTATGGTGGAGATGATGAGGGAGCAGAACCTTAAGTTACTTTCCACGCCCCTTCTCCGCCATACAATCCTTATATCACATGCATACACAATCCTTGCATAGAATGTGTACGCATGCAATTTACGCATGGATTTTCCTCCACTCCATGAGCAAAATGAGTTCTGTGTGATTTTTTCGATTCGTGACATTTTTGTCAGGATTCCCTTGGGTGGAGCAGGAAATGCGCTCTGTGCGCGTTCCCATTCTGTGTGGGGAAACCGACTGCTTCTCCACTGGTAATGGCCTATAATTTCAATGCCGGTGGGAAGGCGAGAGTCGCCATTGATTTCATAAGTGTTCATACATGGCAGCTGCTGTTACCACTTAGTTCCAGGCTGGGCTGGGATAGCCATGAACACCCCAGAAACTCATGAAATCTTGTGCCTTTTTACCACGTTTCCTGGGAAAATGCAACATTCCTTACTACTGTCAATACCTGGGACGGACTCCGAATGCATCTCTACTATCGCCATCACGTGGCGTCCATGATCACGTGCTGTTGAAGCCTGCACATGATGCAGCGAGTGTAGGACAGTCATTTACAAAAACGTCTTGAAAATGCTGTAACGAAGTCTTTGGGAACGCTCAAGAGGTAGGTTTTTGCAGCAGAAAAAGTAGAAATTTTAGTTGTGGAGATTCATATTTAAGGAGCAAGAATGTTGGCAACTATCAGCGTTGATGGTTATAGCATTTAGCCCCCCCCCGCTGCTTTAAGCACAAAGAGTGTTAGGTATGTGACTAGGGACACATTTTCAAATGAACACTGAATCCTTCGCCACTGCTAGGGACAGAATCATTTCCATATGCCTGGTTCAGCTGAAATATAACAAATTAATTAATTGATTAATATTTTCCAATGTGCTTAATGCCGGGGACCAGTGTCTAAGTGCGGGACCTGCATTGTCTTACTTCTACGACAAATACATTGCCCCTGAGTTATCCCCCCGGCCCAATAATGCTAAACATACAGTACTTGGAATTGCCATTTCCTCAAATGTAGGTCTTCAATGATTCCCCGCCCCTCCTGTACCTCTGTGCACTTGCACGATCTGAACGAACCATGCCTTGAAGATTGTCTATCTATCCTCCCTTTCTCCCCTGCTGCATGGTTGGGTCTCTATGCACTTGGACAAACTGAAGAATCATCGTCAGACCTATTTGCTGTTATCTATACTGCTAATTGTATTATATGCACTTACTCTGCCTGTGTAGACTTGTAACATTCAGATATTCAAGGGCTTTGAATTACTGTTGTTTTTTCCCCCTGTTCTCTCCCTCCTTGAGCGCCTTGAAACACTTGGCATAACATAACATAACATGTCCTGGCCCATTAACTGTGTACAGCTCCTCGGGATGTATTCTTTTATTTCTTCCTCTAGTGTTGAGGAAAATGCCAAGTCGCTCACCGCATCTGGCTGGAATCACCAGACTCTTCACTCAATAATGTTAATTACAACTTTATGGGACAAGAAACTGGGCTGTTGTTGGAAAAGGTATTTGGTAACTTTTCACATTCTTTAACCCAGCCCACACTAGCCAGCGAGATTGGGAAACAGGTCTAGTCTGGAAGCAAAATTGTGTGCCCACAAATAAAATGAGAATCTCTTCTCTGTTGCGTTCAGGTTCCTGCAAATTTTTCATGTGGCACGGGTGGGCCCAGATGAGCAAAGTGGGGAACAGCAACACACTGCATGGTAAGAGAACCAACGTGTTTCCTACGTGCATAGAGAGCCTCAATTAGGGAGTTGCCGGACTTTCAGTTGTTACAGGTGTCACCAACGGAGCCGCAGACTCTCAGTCGTTACATGTGGCACAGACATTAACCACATCAGGGCTTCAGGCCTAAAAATATAAAGTGGGCGGACTCTAATGCATGCAGTGAGAAGTGGCACCACAGGCAGCGAACGTAAATTTAAGAAAATGTGCATATTTAAATTTTGGATGGCTTTACCAATTCCAGAAAGTGCACAGAACAAATAAGCATTTGACAACAGAACTGATTTGTTAATCTGCAATTTTCTATGGTTAAATTAGCATGGGCTAATCCATTCATCCATTCATTCATTCACTCGTCCATTTAGTATAAACTATGTATAGCACTATAGTTTATTTTGATTATAGATTGATATTTGCTGAGAGCCATGAAGAATTACATTTAGCTTGTTATTTTGTAGAGCGCACATTGTAGTGTTTCGAAGTGCTATTGTGTTTTGTCCATCATGAATCTGGCTTTTTCTGAGTGCGGAGAGGGAAATTAGTTGACTCTGAACACAGTGGAAGAGATGTTTTCATAACAACGTGACTATTGGCAGACTGTCAGCTATTCTTGAGCAGAGCTACAGCCTTGGCTGGCTGGCTGCGGAGAAAGAGATAGCATGAGACTGTCTCGGTGAGAAGAGACAGGAATGTTAGCACAATATGCTTTGCTGTTCTTAGAACAGAATATAGAAGAGCACATCATCGTGAACTAGTACACGGCTATGTTGAAATGATGTATGCACACACGTAGCCATAGAATGCTGGTTTCCATAGAATGCTTTCTACGCATGTCATTGTAAAATGCACTCAGATGCCACTATGTATAAAACAGTGGATTTCTGTTCTGTTCAGTAGGTTCAGGGGAGAGGTAAAGCTGGAGAGCTGGCTGAGAGCTGGGGATGCTGGGAGGTTTGGGTTTGCTAAAGCACTCATTGCTAGAGAGTGCTGATTGCTTGTTACTGTATTGCCATACATAAATGAAGATGCTTTCTGTTTGAAATTTCCAAATTCTGTGTCTGCTGTGATCTTCTTTTTGTTTTCCTCAGTATACATTATGTTCACATGCTAAGTAAAAAAGCTGCACACTTTTAATGGCTTACAATGTATAATAAAACGTCCTAAACGATAGAAAGCCAATATCTGTGTTTTTACACTATTTCCTATGAGATTCGTTTGGTCTCGCCTTCTAGCCACATGAGCTGTGTTTGAATCCCTGCAAGAGGGCAAATTCATGTGGGAGCAGAAGCACACAGGCCTGGGGGGGAAAAGTGAACAGAATGTCTGCCGTAGTGTTCTAGTGGTTGAAGGAATGTGTAGTCCTATTTCACAGTCCAGTAATTTCTGGACAGGAAACACATCACCCATGTTTCCTGCTTGTATGCATGAGCGGTTGAAATAAAGAAGACGTACTCAACATCACTCTGTGTTCACCTGTGTTTATTTTAACAGTCGGATATCCTGCAGCTCGCAGGGATACAAGCCTGAGATCAGAACATAGTACATTGGCAATAAAGGACTGTTTCCTCTACAAGGTCTTGGGACCCGACGCCAGGCAACCACGGTCGGCCCCTGTCATGCTGCATGCCATATACAGCATGCCTCCCACTCCAAGAGAGCAGGCGCCACCCGCGTGACAATGGAGATGGGCTGCAGAGGACCCGTTCTACATGCCCTCCACTCCAGGAGAGTGCTCCCTGGATAAAGGAGCCCCTGCTGCCCAACAGTTACCAACAGAGCCACTGCTGCCCTACAGTTACCAAAACAGCAACTGCTGCCATACATATGCCGAGGACCATGGAAAGGAGCGTAACCTGGCTAAGTAGCCATTACTGACCTCCAGTTGTTGAGGACCAGGGACAGGCCGCCCAAGGAAGGCCTGATTGCATATTGTGCACCTCAGAGGCTGCTGATGAACTTGGCAGGCGTGCCACAATCAGGTGCGGAAGCACTCACACCATGTCGTCAGAAGAGCCAACGATGTCCATGCCCGTCACTACCTCCCCATTCTCGCCCGTCATGCCAGTGCACCCTGAGCTGCAGCAAGAGAGTGTGCAACTATAAGGGGTTCCACCATTTGACATAACTAACACAAGGAGTTTGGGGCCTAGATGGCTTGATGGCTCATGAACTTCTATGTCCACATTGACACATTGGGGGTAAGTGAGCTCAAATGCCTGAGGGGCATATTAACGCACACACTGGGGCCCACAGTGTACTACATGGTTTATAAGATGCCAGCTCAAACCACAGCCTCCTACACTGACTCACGCAATGCCTGTTTTACCCTGCATAGCATTATCGACTACCAGAGGCATGTGTTTCACACCACCACTCAGGACAAGGGTGAAACCTTGAATCTGTTTGTGATGAGATTGAGAGATAGGGTGAAATACTGTGACTTTGATAATTACTCACTGAGGAAGCCCCGAGATCGCAAGTGACTGCTGTCTGCGAATCAGCTGAATTCTGCATGAAATTACTTAAGAAGAGGAGATCCCTGGAGGACATTCTAATGCTGGCAAGGACGGGCATGGCGATAGACAGACAGGCTGAGTCCATGGGAAAAATCACCATCTCTCATGCTACTCCTGCCAATCTGTGTCATATACAGTCATTGGACAAGGCACGCAAGAAAGAACCAATGAAATGTTACTGGTGTGGTTACGACTTCCCTCATGAAGGGACATGTCTGGCCTTGGGCCACAGGTGTGATGACTGCATAGACGAAAACCATTTTCGGTCCATGTGTAAGACTTCAAAGTATGGCCCACACAAATTGGAGAAAAGGCACTCTGGCCGAGCCTCCGACTGGCAGAGGTCCTCGCACCCGAGGTTGTCGCTGCATCGAAGCAAGAAGAGTTCACCAGAATGTTGGCGTTCATCGCAACAAATCACCAAGTGGCCCACTGGACGGTGATATGAATGACGTCGGTCAACCACGCCTGATGACCAAAACTGAAGGTCCACACGACGCAGCATGCAATACATTGAGACGTCCACATAATGACAGTCAGAGTCGGACTCCTCATCCAGCAGTGAAAGAAAAAGGGACTATGTCCATGCCATAGGGAACAAGACAGCGACAGACTTCAGCCTGCTGCTGCTCCTACAGGTCAATGGAAGGGCCCAGGAATTCCTTATCGACACAGGTGCTACTGTGAATGTCATTAGTGAGGAGATCTATGCAGGCCTAAAGCGTCCTGCCAAACTGTAGGCGCCTGATAGCGACATATACACCTATGGGTCAAGCATGCCCCTTCCATGCAAAGGCATGTTTGAGTTGTCAAGGACAGAAGCAAAACATTACAGACATGCGTAGTAAAAGGCGGCATACCGGGAGAAAGCATGCTGAGTTTCAAGTCGTCCTTAAAGATGGGTCTGGTTCACATCATGTATCAGATCATGTCCGCCTACACCTCAAGCCCCAAGGACATGATGGGACAACTATTCCCGTCATTCTTTCAACATTTGGGAAGACTAAAAAACAAATAAACTACACATCACAAGTCAAGCCGATGGCCCAGCATTACAGAGATATTCCACTAAATATTCAGTCTCAAGTGTGGGGCGAGCTGAAATCCTTCATTGCACAAGACATCATCGAACATGTGGAAAGGCCAACACCCTGGGTCTCGCCCATAGCGCCTTTACCCAAGAGAGAGGACAGTGAGAAGATACTCCTCTGTGTTGATATGCAGATGCCTAATCAAGCAATAGAAAGGGAATGACATCGCTCTCCCAGAATGACTGACATGATGCACTTGCTGCACAGAGCTAAAGTGTTTCAAAATTGGACCTTAATAAAGGTTATCATCCGTTGGAATTACAACTGGACAGTCAATTTATCACCACTTTCACTACACACGCAGGACGGTTTCGACACAAGCATTTGAGGTTCGGCTGACAAAATCTTTCAAAATGAGATTCATCAGATCATCAAGCACATACCCCAGTGTTTGAACTATAGTGATGACATTTTGATTTTCGAGTGCCACACAAAAAGTTCACGATGACATGCTATGAAAGGTTTGCACTGCGTTGCAACAAGCTAACCTGATCCTGAACATCAACAAGTGCAAGTTTAGCAAAGCCACTTTAGAAATGTCAGTCACATCTTCTCCAGTGAAGATTTGCAACTAGATACTATGACGGTGCATGCACTGGTCAACACACCCACTCCACCCTCCATCTCAGCAGTGATATAGTTTCTAGGCATGGCCAGTTATTGTACGAGGTATATAAAATACTTTGCATCTGTTAGCACGCTGCTGAGGCTCCTCACAGCTAAGGGGCAAGAGTTTGTTTGGTCTCAGGGGTGTGAGTCTGCATTCCAGGAAATATGCATGGCTTACTATGACCCAAACTGGAGATGGAGGTTACAGTGGACGCAAGTCCTGTGGGCTTAGGGGCTATTCTGGCCCAATTTAAACAGGGATGAAACTCGCCCAGGCACATTGTCTCGTATGCCAGCAGAAGTCTGTCCAGTACAAAAGAGATTAGTCCCAGCCTGAAAAGGAAGATTTGGCTGTGGTGTGGGCTTGTGAACACTATCATCTGTTCCTATACATGAAAAAAGTTCACCATTGTAACGGATCATCAGGCTATCACCACTATCTATGGCAAACCCAACATGAAGATGCCCCCTTGCATAGCTTGATTGGGCCTATGCCTGCAATATTATTCTTTTGACATCATCCACAAGCCAGGAAGGAGAATAACCCCATGGATTTCCTCTCCAGGTTCCCCCTGCCAGACGAAGCCGAGGCGCAAACCTCCAAAGCTGATCAATACGTCAACTACCTAGTCAACAAGGTGCTCCCTGTGGCTCAGACAATACAAGAAATTGGGCAAGAAATGAGGAAGGATGCACTCTTGTCACTGGTACCAGAAGAAATACTGATGGGAAGGTGGCATACTACGACGAGTGGGGAATTAGAGCTGGCTGTGGACCAAAAGAGGATGATACAGACATGCGCACTCATGAAGGACGTGTTGTCCATATCCATGGCATCACAAGGTTTTTTACTGAAGGAGAAAAGAATTGTAATTCCGCTCTCAGTACAGAACCTGAAAATTGATCTGGCACAATTTCGTTTCCACAAAATGGCAGATGAGAAAGAAAGTGTGGATCCAAAAAATTGACGCCAAAATACAAAGAGCATTGGAAGACTGTGCGGTTTGCAGGGCTTTGGCACCCCACACCTTTCAATTACCCCTGCAAATAACTCCCATGCAGCTAAACATGTGGGATGAAGTGTCCATTGACCTGTTTGGACCCCTGCCAAATGATAAGTATGTACTAGTAGCAGCTGACGAAATGTCACAATACCAAGAAGTGCACTTGGTATCATCATACGAGTGTGCATGCAGTCATCCCCACATTGGACAATATGTTTGCGGACTATGGTATCCCCAGAATTGTGAAATCTGATAATGGTCCTCCTTTCTGTGGACAAGAGTTTGCCATGTTTGCTGAACACCTTGGATTTGTGCACAAAAAGATCACTCTGCTGTGGCCCCAGGCCAATGGCACCTTAGAAAGTTTCATGGCTAATATCAAGTGCACCTCAC
The DNA here is from genome assembly GCF_040938575.1 of Ambystoma mexicanum. Classification (NCBI taxonomy): domain Eukaryota; kingdom Metazoa; phylum Chordata; class Amphibia; order Caudata; family Ambystomatidae; genus Ambystoma; species Ambystoma mexicanum. Next base: position 623,348,342 of record NC_090941.1, on the reverse strand, counting down.
AAGTATGTACTATTAACAATGGATCATGTATGCAAGCCATATGTACGTTACTGAGAGATTATCAGAATATCCTGCATAGCAGCACAGGAACCTGTCCCTTAGAACTCAAGTTTAATTGCAAGATTCGAACATGCCTACCTAAAGCGCCTGGCATGGACCCAGAAGATGCAATGATAAGACATGCCAAAGAAATGGGCGAATGCAAGAAGCAGAAGATGAAGAAGTATGCTGACGCCTGGGGGCAGCATGATATCCAAGTGATCGTGCGGCAAAAGAAGTCTCAGAAAGATAATTTGTTTTTTCATATAGCACTTTGATATAAAGCACTTTACAAAGGACATATTTACATACATTACCCAATCGTAATTGGTACTCATTTATTGACCTTGAACAGATAAAAGGCTGAGTTGGCCTTGCCAGAATTTGAACCTACGACCTACAGATCAAAGACAAATCACAACAACAATCGTTTAACCCACTGAGTCATTTTACAGGCTAAAGAGATGCCTGCTTTCCATTCCAGGCCATCTTACCTGTTAAAGAAATGCCTGCATTCCATCTCAGGCCGCTACGAGTTACTGACTCAATGGTTCTGCGCTGTCAGCAGAAAACAAAGCAAGCTAGATCACTTGGAACTCCTCTTTCTTCTGTAAGGTTGGACAGGGCATCGCTGTTGTGGTCTCATCTGGAGATGACTCTGGTGAAGGTGGTCTATTCGGCAGCTGCTGCGATACGCTGATGTGGACACTGCAGACAGCAGTGACAGTGAGGTAACTGAACGGCCCCTTGGCCAAAGTCCATCGAAATGGGTTTTGCGTCGACCCAAGAGATGGAATAGGGGAAGTATCTATTGCTTAATGTGGTGGGGAGATGTAGCAGACCAGTGGTTGAAGGAACGCATTGTCCTATTTCATGGTCCAGGAATTCCGGACAGGAAACACGTCAGCCGTGTTTCCTGCATGTATGCATGAGCGATTGAAATAAAGAAGATGTACTCAACATCGCTCTGTGTCCGCCTGTGTTAATTTTAACATTTGGATACCCTGATGCTCGCAGGCATTCAAGCCCGACATAAGGAAATAGTACATCCACCCGGGAGGGAGTTCCCTCGACTTGAGCCATGAACCACATAAAAACTCGTCCTTAAACAGGGTTTTGCTTTCGGCACTCACGCTGTGGGTTTCTATGTCCCGCTAGCTCTCGTGACGCATTTCAGGATACCATGGGCAAGAGGAGCGCCTGGGATCTTGCTTCCTTGTGGTTGTAACACTGTATGTTAATTCAAGTGGGCCGGGTGTAAGCCTCCTAAAGGGGTCGCAAAAGGATTCCTGAGTATTGCAGTCTATGCAGTCCCTGCAGGCTCTGCAGGTTCAAAAATTGCCTTCCATCCACAGGCCAAGCCCTGAGCAGCACGCACATGTCAGAGGACAGCAAAAACCCACCTCCTTTTTTAATCAGACAGTGATTGACATCTTCTGGTTAGGTCCAGGAAAGGACAAGGAATGATGAGGCAAAGTTTCAATTAGCTCAGCCTTTTGTGAACCAACAAATAAGCTTACAGAATATTGCCTCACCTTATTCTACAGGACAAACCTGTTTAAAGGATGGTCTGGTGCAGTGAGTGTGCCCTATAAATGGTGATGAACGGCAGTCTTCAATGTCAGGCATGCAACAAGGTGTTTGGCCAGTCACCTGTGTCTCCCTCATGAGTAAAATGTCCCCAATACCAGTCCTATTGACAGACAAAATGTTTCTTTAAATGCAGAGTTCCCGCCTAACTGTCCAGTTCAAAGGAAATCCACCTGTTGACCTGAAATATTAAACCATATTATTGCCTTTTTGTTTAAGTGCATGGCTTAGTGTAATGCTGTTTAGGCCATTTGGGATTATTTTTCCTTTCTTCACTTACCCACCTGACCCATCCATCCCCTTCCCTTTTCTTCTTGGTGCTAGCATCCATTTGATGTGGTAGTCCATATCCTTATGCTCAGTACTGAATGTTTCGTGAATGAGGAATAACTATATGATTACAGGGCCTTATCACGAGTTGGGCGATAGCCCTTAAATGCAGCAGTAACGCTTTTAATGTCACATTTAAGGGCTAGTCCTATCACGAGTCTGGAAGAAAATTAGAGTTTTACCTCAATTCTTTTGCTGGAGGTAAAAATCTCAATTCTTTTGCCATTTTTGGTGCTATTACTATTTGCACCAGCACTAATAGTGCCACCCCAATCCCATAGGGTCCAATTGACCCGATGGGGAGTGGGGATTTACCAACTACTTGTGATCCGGTAATAATTGCACCGGACCGAGTAGAGGTAACGCTATTTACGTTGGCGGTAACTTGTTGCAATTAGCGCCGGGATACCGCCAACCTCGTGATGAGGTCCAAATGGAATTGCTCTTCCAGGCTATGGACCTTCACTGGCCCAAGCTGTTGGTTCTTTCGTAATGCAGTCTTTGATGTTCAGGATCTGCCCTTCCCATCGACCTTGAGAAACTCGGGTTTTGAATGGGCACACTTTCTAAATATCTGTATATTAGGATGGTGAACTAGAAAAAATGTTTGCCTGCTCGGGAAGGCTAACACCACCCATTATTATGTTGTCAACGAACTTGACTTCTACACAACTGAGGATATCAGGAGCACCAGGCCTGAGCCCATGGTGCTGTCTCTGGGGATAGGTTTATCAAGGTTCTGGCTTTTTTTCCCCTACCTCAGACACAGAACAATCCTTTGAATTAAGTCTTCTCCCGTCAGGTGTACCTGGCTTACAAGTGGTGTAGTACAGTCCCTTGCCATTTTTCTTCCATGTTTTTTCTTTCTTTCACCTCTCCCAATTTCCGTACTTAAGAGTTTCTTCAGGGAAACATTTGGCTGGCAGGCTTGCCCTCTTTTTCCAAGGGGCCAGAGTTCACATCAAGTTCCTGGATTGTTCAAACAGTGAAATGGTACAAGTGCCCCTATCCTCTTTCTTCCTATTTTTATTTCACCTAGGAGAACATCTCCCAAGTAGAGGAAACATTTAAGAATCAGCAATAAGGGGAACAGTCACACTAATGAGGACTTCCCCTGATCCTTTATCAGCAATTATTTCTGGCACCAAAGTCTGACCAGGGCTTATAGCCTGTGATCACTTTGGATACGTTGAACAAATGGTACTAAACATATATTTAGCTGTGGACCGGCCCCAGGCCCCAGAAGAGGAGCTCTGGAGATTTCCTGGTGGATCACTGCCTCCCTGGCCATCTTTTGTCTGGGTTGTCTAGTTTTCTGCTCCCTGCACCCTCTCTCCCATGTATCATATGTACCCTTCTCTTCATCCCCCGATCCCTTTGAAGTCTAATTATTTATTTATTTATTTGGATTTATAAAGCGCCCAGCGGCCCGGGGGCATCGTGGCGCTGTTACAGAATATTCACTTGATGCCTGTTATGACATTTGTTACAAAGGAGACATTCAATGACAGTGTTGATAATTGTTCTGAGGTTACGGAGGAACAATGAGGGAGGCAGTGCAGTATAGTCACGGTTTAATTAAACAGTTTTTTTTTTAGTGCTTTTCTGAAACTTGTAAGAGATTCTTCATTTCTTAAACTGAGCGGAAGCGAGTTCCAAGCATTGGGGGCTAGTACATCAAAGCTGGATCCGCCAGCTTTAACTCTGTTGAATGTTGGGACTGAGAGTCGGTGTGAGTATTGGTCACATATTGGCTCCAATATGATATTCCACTCTTGTTTTATGCCCGTTTTCTTATGTTTAACTACTTTGTATCCCTCTGTAGGTTAAAATATGCTTTAAAATTAATGTTAACCAAATGTTCTGGTGGAAACTCCCACAAACCATAATTAGATCTTTTGGGTTTGCTCGCACAGCGTAATATAAGGTCACTTTAAAAAAAAATGCCAGGGCCACTTTTGGGACCCCGTCAACTCCTGCAGATATTTAGAATTGGAAGGCCTTCACAGCTGACGTCACTCTCTTCTTGGTGATTACATGTTAAAATGAATGCTCAAAAGAGCCCCTATATAGGGGTTTGTATGTCCTTTCCCCACATTGGGAATATCTAGACTTTCAATGGCAAATATTTGGCAATTGTTTTCTTGGGTTCTGCTTTTGGCTCAGGTCAGGTGAAAAGACTTGGAAAGCAGTCAAATTACCTTTTGATAAAGGTCTTTGACAGGGCATTCTCCCGCTGCAGAAAAACAGGACAATGTACAAAATGTCTCCAGAAAGGCTGCTAGAGTCAGGGCGCAAGTCGAGGGACCACGCAGGTGGATGGCGGGCACCCACTTTTTTTTTTTTAAAGGGTGGACGTGGTTACCCTTTAGTTTTAAAGAAAAAAGAATTGTTGCACATACTTACTGTAAGCTGTGCCCAAGATTCAAACCCAGGTCATGCGCTTAGGAAGCAGGACACATAACCACAAGCCCAGACAACAGCTCATGATGGGCAGTCAATATTTCACATACTGAGATACTACCATACAGGACACGTTTTCTTACAGATCCCTATATCTAAAAGATGCATAGGCACCTTTTGTTAATTAGCCAGCAATGTAATAGGAACATATTTTCTATTGGCAAAAGCTTATTTGCACTTTCTCAAGTTATGAAATCATATTTAATTTTAGGATCTGTTCACTTCATGTGACATCACTTCACGCACCGCTAGATACCCCCCACTTTTTTTTTCAGGACTCGAGCCCTGGCTAATGTTGCTAGTCAACAAGCAGGACTCGTAGGGGATAGTTTGAGGGGGCCAATCTCAAGGAGAAAATGTCAACTGGGGAATGGTTACTGCCTAACGTCCCGAACTACCACCTAAAATATCTTGTCATTATCCCAGCAGAGCCTCAGCAGAATCTGCCTTAAGGTTTAGTAAAGCTTCCTTTGGGTATTTTCCGCTTGATGGGCATCATTTCAGTGGTGGCAAACATTAGAATACTCGGTGTAATGAACACAGAGTCTCACATATCCGGCATGATTCCCTTTCTGTCTGTAGAAGATGTTTTCGGACAGGAGGGCTTTCCAAGGTTTTCAAAGGAGATGGGGTTTTCATGGACATTATTTTGTGGTTCCCTGCATTTTTTCTCATTTGTTAAATGACCCATGAAACGATTCCCTTAGTCTGGTTCTTCTAGAATTGCTTTATTGGGGCATAAACTTTGACATCAGCCTTAACAGTCCCTACCCTCGCCTCAAATTGATGGTACGTTATTTACGATCCTGGACAAAGTCTACCCACTCAGGATATTGACCAGCACGAGCATGCTGGATTAGCTAGTGAAAAGCTTTATTATCCATTTTCCGCAAATCAGTAGAAGTAGTTTAATGCCCATTTCCTTGTTTTGAAATAAATGTAAAGATTTCAGACCAATAATCTGTTTTGTGTCAACAATTTCAACAGGTCTCCTTATGGTTGAAAGGGGATCCACAGGGTAAGCATTTTAACAGTATTGTGCTTTCTCCTCAAGGAGATGCATATTTTCACTACTTGCTGTTCCAGGTGTCTGTCTATCTATGTTTACTACCCACTCCATACCCCACCCTTTTGGGGAAAGGAAAAATGCTGTTGTCAACTCCCAGACTCTCATCCCCTGTTTCCAAAAGAAAGGCCCACCTGGAGTGGCGGTTTCCTCTCTTGAGGATCTCCCTCCGAGAGAGCGTTGGCATTCACATTGGCCATAGGTGGGTCGATTATAAGCTTCTCAAAACGTCTGATTAGGGACTGAAATTCAAAATGTTCTTTCTTACATTCATGAAACTTATTTCCTGTGCTGTAATACAAATTAATGTTTATCCATATGTAGACGCCTTACATTGATCAATATATCTCTAATTTCCTTAGCAACTTTTCAGAGGGAAGGTCGAAATCTGCCCCTACTCCCTCACCTGCAAAATACTCAAACAGGAAGAAGAACCGATGACAATATGGCTCTTTCTATGGGAGTGCACCAACTCCCGCTGCTTCCCACTTCACAAATACACTGAAAGGTACCCACTCTGTCAGCCAAACAGCCCAGGACCAGCACCGACGCTGCCTAGAGTGGATGAGGAGCCACCAGATCTCATCAGATACATTTCAATTGACAGCCTTGACTAAAGCACTGAGAAGATGTGTTCCAGTCATTAGAGACACCACAACATAGCAGCGTCAGACATGAAGCACACGTGCCATCTGCACATCGGGACACAATCACACACCCAGCTACACGAAGAACACATGCTTACAGTTCTATGAGCTAGAGGACAGAGACATATAAATGCCGTCTCCACGTTTATTATTTTGTCATTAGCTTGCTGCAGTAACACTGAAACCGCAAGGAAGCCAGGGATCCTGTATCAGCTTGCAGATACTTAGATGCAACTAATCCCATGGAACTGCGGGAGCACCCGAGGCACCTGACAGGACCATAAACCACTAACCTATGGAGACTATGATGGTATGAAGCAGTAGAAGCCACGCCATGGTTTAGAAAATTACAGTAGGGCACAACCGTCGCAGTAAAAGCTTACAGAGCTGAAATTCAGAGCGAACAGGAGAAAGCAACCAAGCGGGATTGGGCCGCCGCCAAAGCCACCAAGGCAAGCAACATTCCTTTGCCTGAACTCAATTAACACCAGCCAAGAATATAAGTATAATCCCCCACAAACTCAGACAAATTCAGGGCAGCATAGTGCAGAAACACAGCCTCTGGACACGTGACTGGCCGAGCTGGTAATGAATCGAAACTGGCAGCTGGGAAACAGAATAGTCCCAGGAGCCAGACAATGGCTTGCAACAAAGTTGATAGAACAAGAACCTCAGCGTTGCACATCTTGAGTGAGCACTCCCATAGGCTATGGTGGTCACACACACAGTTATATGCAGACACATAGTTGTGCTTATCACATTGAACAGGTACACTGCAAGCTGAGAACCGAATTGGGTCCCAGGCCTGGGGGCAGCAGCTCTACTCAATCACAGTTCAGGATCCTAGGGGTGGGTAGCCATGGGCACAGACCAATCATCAGGTCTGCATACTGCAACATTGTAGACAGGGTTTTTTGGGGAGGGTCCAGGCCTGACACCTGGCATGGAAGTGCCAGTTAACTAACTGATGTTGGGACTGATATAGGGGAGCTACCACTCAACTTCTAAGCACAGGATGTGATAGGTTTGCTGGAGAGGGGCCCAGGTTGTGATATCATGGGGATATGAATTTGCCTAAAAACTGGCCTGCACGCCAGAGATCGTTTAGACATTCCAGGAGCTTATCCTTGTACTGATCCCGGTTGGTTTTGGCCGTAATAAAACCACGGTTGAGAGTGGTCATGCCACTTGCACTGTTGAAAACAGCATTGACACAATTGCTGCACGTATTGGAGAATTGTGGTTTTGTCAAAATGTTAATGAGCATGTGGCAAATTTCATTAGTAGCTACCTGACATGCCAGCAATTCACAGCTGGACACCACCTAAGAGTTGTGAGAGCCATACGAAGACCCGAAGGCCCATTTCTGCACCTCCATGTTGATTCCGTGGACATGATCCAAGTATGCCAAGGATACAATAGTGGTTTTCTGCCCATTCTCAAGGTGGATAGAGGCTGGGCCTTGTTCACATGCTGATGCCCTCCAGGCATCCAAGTTCCTAGTCTGGGAAGTATTCCCATGATGGGCCGTCTGTGAGGTCCTGCGGTCTGACAATGGCCCTCACTTCACCAATTAAATGTTACAGCACATTACAGCCCTGCTAGGGATAAAACACACATTTGCATGTGCGCACCACCACAAGCAAATGGGGTGTGTGAACACCTCAATGGCCACCTGAAGGAGAGCATTGCCAAAACTCAACCTAGCACCAAGAAAAACTGGCTTCATTGTCTACCTCTGGCACTCTTTGAATTGGGCAACAAGCCAGGTTTCGACCACCATTTAACACCACGAGGTGGTGACAGGATGGCGCATGCATCTTCCCCTGGCTCCTCCCACTAGAGCATTGAAAGACTGTGAAAACACTGCTGATGTAGTGGGTCAGGAAATGTATGATTACGCCACTTTACTGGTTTTTAGCGCTTCTTTTATCTCTCGCCAGATACACTGGACCCAGGTAAGGCTTGAAGACAACGAGCGAGTAAATTCAGATAACACAGAACCAGAAATGATAAAGAACGCCTAGTGCAAGTAGGGGACTTAGTCCTCCTAAAAAATGTCACAAGGTGCTGGAATGCACCCAATTTAGGGGACCTCATGTAGAAGAGGCAGTTAGCGATCGAGCTGTTCGATTGGAAAGAAAGACTGTAAGGAATCACCTCCAAGACGTCAAGCCCTACAAAGTGGTGGCCTCACCTAGCATCACAACTGCAGAGATCAACAGGGCCAACACTGTGACTGGTGACAGACAGTGAGAAGGCACAAATACACCTGACTTAGAGAGTACAGGCAACCAGGCAGCCAGTCAGCAAAAACTGAACAGAGTTAGGGAGAAGGAGGAAGGAGGAAGGAGGGTGGAGAGAAAAAATAAACAGAGGTTAGCAGGGGAGAGGGAGAGAGAAGGAGGAAGAGAAGAGGAAGGTCTTGAAGAGTTTCTGGAACTTAAGGTGCTCCGGCTCAAGTTGGAGAGAGGCAGGGAGGCTGTTCCAGAGGGAGGCACCTACAGAGGATAAAGATCTACCCCCACTCTGTTTGGAAAAACGGCTCACCCGCAGAGAGTTGGAGGAGGCCAAGTTACCCTTAAATCGGTGCAGGCGGAGCTCCACTGGTGTGAAAAGCTTAAATTGCTATGCAGCACTTTAATTTTAAAGACTCTCCCTTTTATGGCCCTTTTAAAATGCACTGAATTCACACAGGTTTCTAGAGGAGACGTCAGCCCATATACCATTCTACACAACATGCACCCTGTCTCGAACAAGTTACAACACTGTCAAGACTGGTCCTTTCCATTCTGGACTTCAGGAAAGAACTGAAGTCTCTGTTCTATAAAGAATATCCCGCCAAGCGCTGATTGCGTTATCCATCCCACTCCTTTCCCTCCGGAGCGCCCCTGCTCCCTCTTACAATCCCAGCTCATCTGCTTCTCCCACACCCTACTTGTAACCCCCCTGGGTGCCAGTTACGTTGATTCCCAGCTAGGTTGGTGCATTATAAATAGGCTAAATACAAACCACACAGCCGGTTTAATAAAGCCTCTTTATATGGTATTAGGAGTTGGATTTAGGTTAAGCAAGAATATACGTATTTTGTGAAATAAATGGGAACAGAACAGTGGGGACACTTTCTGGGTTTGGAATGTGATATTGGCTAGTGTGCATTTATACAAGATGCTCCCCAGTCTGTCCTCGTTTGCTTCCTTGAACTCTCGATTTCAAAGAAACTCATTTACACTTTCTTCCACTTTCACGAGTCGACAGAGAGAGTGAGGTATTCTTTCCCCAGGTGGCTCGGCAACAAGTATTTTTCGTTTCACACATGCCATAACAAGCTCCGGCTGCTTATAGGAACGAGAGAATGCGTGGTGAGGGGCTGAACGGCCTTCCCAGGGGGATGCAGAGTTGGGTCGAGGGGACCTTTAACTGAGGTTGGGAGCAGAATTCATCTCTACAGTGGGTGGAAACTGTCAACAATGAGGAAATCAAACAGCAGTTTCTCAGTCTTTTTCCTTTGTTTACAAAAGTCACCTCCATCAGGACTTATGCATGAAACGACATATGGCCTTAACAGGTGGTTAAAATACACACGGGGAGGAGCTATCATGTTGTGTTCTTGCTAGGGAATCCTTTGTTGTGCATATGCTTCAGAATATCGCTTTCCCAGAGTCTGGGGCTATCTTACTTTAGGATGCTTTTTGCTGTATATCTCTTCCTGCACTTTGGCTCCTTTGTGCATGCTGTCTCCTTCACTTTTTAGTTTTGGCTATTCGGTGGTGCTCTAGTGCTGCCGAACAGTATACAACAGTGATGAAATCGAGGATGTCATTTGAGATGTTATCTTTCATGTCCTCAGGGTTAGTCTGAGCAGTGTGTGGCAGGGGATGCGAGTTATGGTTGCATAGTTTACCATAACTGGCAAATTTCTTTGCTTTTTCAATTTTGCGCGGTAACCATAATGCCCCTTTCACAAAGTTTTTTTCACTGAATTTCAACGGTTTTTATAACTAAAGGTGTTTCATGATGTCCCAGCACTGTATGTCAGTTATTAGTAATTCCAATTTTAACATATATTAAAGAATTTTAATGCTCCTTTAAGAAACATATATCTGCATCACATACTGATGTGTGTATCTCTGAGCAGCACATGGTGGGAATGCAAGTCAAGGTTGCCAAGACGCAGCCCCAGCAAGCCACCCTCAATGTCCTCTAGACATAGCCTGCAGTAAGGTCCAGTGCCCACTACACCCCATAATGCTATCAGGAGCCACTGTTTATGGTTTGTGGGCATGGCCGGTGGCTGCAAGCCCTGGGGCATGTGCTTCAGTCATACTGCAAGACCCGCCAACCAATCTACAGTACAATTTGGGCAGCGCAACTGTAAGAGGATTCAATTCAACACTACAGCTAAGTCAATGCCCAGTCTGGGATACTGAATGGAAACCCTTATTGATATAGCTTTACGTCCAGTTCATGAGTTCTGGATGACTACCCCTATATAACACCCCTCTCTTGGAATCCCCCTGACCCCACTGAGCCAAGAAGTAGTTCTGTTTTGCAAGTTTAAACGGTTTATTTGATAATTTAAACAATATATATATATCACACTTTATAATAAATTAATAATTGAATATCACACTTAATCTGAGCAGTAATCAATAATGGATAGTCCGGCACTAGCACACTTCTTTATAATCAATGATGAGTGGTTATAGGATAGATACGATAGCAACAATACTTTTATGGTTTCAAATGGATGCAAGGTGGAATGAAATGCAGTACAGAAAATAACTTGATAGGATTTCAGCAAAAGACAATGTAATCACTTTCTTGGACAATTCACCCCCCCCCCCCTTAATGCAATGTAAGGAGATGAATAGAATGGGACTCAGTTCTTAGGAATGCAATCAAATAGAGTTCAGTTCAATTCTGTTGAAAAGCTGAGATTCTAAGCTTTCAGAGGAAAGTTAGACCAAGTTCCTAGCCCAAACGGTTCCAGAGATACGGACGATTAAATAAAGGTAGTTTTTCAGATTTGAAATTTTAAAAGTTCAAAGTGACAAGTTACAGCTTGCAGCTAGAAAATGACAGGTGACAGCTTTGCAAATGACAGGTGACAGTTAGGAGGCAGTTCTGGTTAGATTAAAATAGTTTGGATTAGATTATTTTAACTAAGAGATTGGTTCTGCACAGTTCTGCTAGGTACTCACAATATATTTTTGAATTAGGCCTCCCCACGCATCTGGTCAGGTTTTGGACTGGACTCCGGTTCTGGTCTCAGCACTTCACAGTGATCTGGGTCAGCTCTCTGGTTCTGCTAACAGCGGTCTGGGTCAGCTCTGCTCTGCTGGTCTAGCCTCTCTGGATTCTGGATACTGCTCTGCTTTCTAGGTACTGCTACAGGTTCTGGAGATTGATGGATTTGAAGTCTGGATCTCTGGATGTGAAGTCGTCGATCAGCATGCTCCGCAGCAAATGGAATTGAATCTCCTCTCTAGCTTCCAGTGGCTCTTTTTATGTCTTTTGAAAGTGGGTGTGTGTGCAGCATCACTAGCCAGCCCCTCTTTCAACTTGTCATTGGCCCAATTCTCCCCTCTCCCATGATTGGGGAAGGAACTGTGAGTCAGAGTGATGCTGTAGGTTTTATGGGTCAGAGGATCCTCCCCCGGTCAGTTTGCCCACAAATCTATATTTGATCAAAATGCACATTTCTCAAATACATAGTGGTTTGTCATTGCATGTACATATTACCTATCACATGAGGTAGTCTCTGTCCCAAATCTGCTCTTCCTGAGGGCTTGCATTCAGAAATGGCAATATTTTCGATTTTAGTGGGTTATGCAACCTTGGTTCTTCATTAAAAATTATACACATATACACGGCGTGTCCATACATACTCCAGTAATTTCCCATGTCTCTAGCTTAAACACAGAGTCTGTAGTATCCATAAATAGCGGGATGTTGCCCCAGAACATCACACAAATTCCCAACGCGTCTTAAAACGTGCACAGAAAATTCACAAGAATTATGGTATCATTTAAATAATTTTGACAAGTCCGCACTGTGAGTTATACATCTTTCTTAGAATCATATTCTGGCCAACAGGGGTGTGTCTTTTCAGGTCACATGGTGTAGAAACCAGTTTATCCAGTTTCTGCCAAGCTCAGAGACCCTGCCCCTCCCAGCTTCTGCCAAAGGGAAGCTATTTTACGGCCACCATAATAAACCATCTGCCTGGGCCCAGGACAGGCCTTTGTTCAACTCCCTGTAGCTGCTCCACCCCTAATCTAATCAGAGAGGTGACAACTCCTTTTTGCAAGGGGAAGAGTGGCTGAGCAGGTTTTAACTCCTGTGGGGGTAGATGTCAGGCAGAATTCAGTTTCATTAAGCCAGGTTTCAGATAAAATGTCACTTTTTGCTCCCCAGTTTAAGTCAAGACAATTTTTACATATGCAGCTAGAATGCTGATTCTAAGTTCAAATCTATTACATTTCAACAGTGACAAACTATGTGACACTCAAAAGTAGGTCACTCAGTTAATTTAAACATTTTCGATTTTTGGTAGTTTTATATCCAGTTTCAGTTAGGCTGCTGCAGACCTGCAGAGCTCAGCCAGTCTTGTTATGAACATTGTTTTGGGGCTCTTCAACTTCCCAGATTTAGTATGCACACATACTTCATTCTGCCAGATGTCCGCTGGTGTTCAGTGAGATTTTTGGATGTGTTGCAATGTTTGAAAATAGGCATTTTGAGCTGGCATTCAGGGAAACAAAAGGTGATTTTAAAGTGCGGTTTTTCCTTTGGCACACATTTCACTCATGGCACCCCGACCCATCCTGCTCGCACTGATGGGTGGCAAGTTAGGCAACCATTTTAGTGTGCACAAACTGCGTGGTTCTCCTGGATTCTGGCGCACATGTGGGCTTTTTGGCCATCTTGGATTTTCTAAGCCCACAGCACCAAATGTTGCAGCATGATAGCTCAAACATGGGTCAGGACACCCAACAAAGCCCCCCCACGCTACTGCACTTTGAATTTGAGTCGATGGGGAGTCGGGTGCACAGAAGGTGATGACCCACGCACTGGTATGTCCGCATAATCTTCTTCCAATTCTGCAAATGGCACAGTTCAGCATCTTTCCCTCCATCCGGTACTGATCGATCGGTTCTCCTCGCCGGTCCTGATGGGAATATTGGGCGGTACCCTGGGCCCCTCGGATCGTCCTCCCAGTCTCCGGATCGTCCTCCTTGGCCAGTCTCCAGGTTTTCTTTCTCCTAGGACGACAAAGGAAGAGCGGCAATACCTATTCATAGACATTTTTCCCCCACCATTGATATAGTGGGGTGGCATATACATTTATAGTCAAAACATATGAACATGCACATTTCTTTTTGCATTCAAAAACGAAAACACCCACATTGAGAAACTCAGAATTTGATAGGCGATATGTAGGATATTTTAAGTTAGAACTGAATTAATCTGAGACAGTACCCTCTAGGATTCCAGAAGATTCCTTTAGTTATTGCAGAGTGTGCCTGGGATGGCAACACTTCAACTGGTTAATGTGGACCCACTTGTCTTCCCCCTCTGCCAAACTGCCTTTGGGGATGCAGATCTTGTAGGCCACAGGGGAGATCTTGTCTATAATCTGAAAGGGTCCCTTCCATGTAGGCAAACATTTTCGCTGTTTGGCCTGGTTCCTTTGGAAATTGTATAAATAGACCCGGTCCCCCACCTGATATTCCTTCCTGGAAGTTTTCAGGTCATAGTGGGTTTTCATACTCTCGGCTGATCTTTCTAGATTCCGCTGAGCATAAGCAAAAGCATGTTGAAGGTGTTTCCTTAAATTCTCCACATACTCGTGAGTTGTGGAGGCATTTATTAGTGTCTGCTCTTGGGTTCTGTAGAGCAAATGCTGAGGAAGCACCATCTTGCGTCCAGTCATCAACTCAAATGGTGACATTTTGGTTGCAGATGAAGGGGTAGATCTGATGGCCATTAGGACCAGAGGTAATCGGATATCCCAACTTGGCCCAGAATCTGCCACAAACGTTTTTAATATGCTCACAATGGTTCGGTTGTATCTCTCCACTGCTCCAGAAGAAGCTGGCCTGTAAGCAATGTGTAGCTTCCTTTTAACCCCCAGTATCTCCCACATCTTTGTCATTACTTCACTGGTGAAGTGGCTACCCCTGTCTGACTCAATCCTTTGAGGTAGACCAAAACGGGAAAAGATGTGGTTAATCATCAGGGCAGCTGCTGTTTCTGCCTTGCAGTTTGGGGCTGGGAGACATTCCACCCACTTGGTAAACAAGCATGTCACAGTCAACATGTACTTATTCCCCCTAGCGGAGCGAATCACGGGGCCTACAAAGTCGATTTGTAAATCTGACCATGGGAGTGTCATTCCCCTCTTTTGGAGAGGCGCTCGGTGTGTGAGGGATGTTGGCTGAAATTGTGCATAGACAAGACAACCCTTCAAATATTGGTTGAGGTCCTGGCCCATGTGTGGCCAGTATGCAACCTCTCTTAAGATTTCCAGTGTTGTGTGAAACCCCCTATGACCGGCGGTGGCCGCATCATGGGCATGACTTAACATCAGGCTTCGGAATGAGGTAGGAACCACCCACTGATAGTGGGCAGCTTTGGATTTCCTTACCAGCAAACCGTCTTGGATTCGGAACATTTTTGGACATTTCATCAACACTCTTAGGTCCTCTTTCCCAATGTAATCGGTATCCGTCAGGGGAAAGTTCTCAGGGTCCTCAAGGTGTTGGTAAAACTTACCAATTATTGGATCCCCCTTCTGAGCGGTAATCAAATCAGCATCAGGGGTCTCCTTACTCCATTGTGCAATTGAAAGGTCATTGTGAGCATTTGTCTGGTCCCTAGTGATAGCAGTGACCTGGATTTCCCCCAACAGGGACTCAATCTCAATTAGATCCCCTTGGATGGCCCCGGTTTTGGCCAGCTGATCAGCTAAGTCATTTCCAGTTTTGTCTGGTCCCTCTACTTTGGAATTACCCTTGATCTTTTTCCAATAGATGGTCATCCCCTTCGAGGTGACCAGATCATCAATGTTTTGGATCAACTTCCCATGTTTCAAGGATTTGTTGTTAGCACATAACATGCCTCTGGTTTTCCAATTAACCAGGTGCTCCACGAACCCGTTCCGTACATAATCCGAATCTGTGATTATGACCAGTTCGTGGAGTTGATGCTGGACAGCAGTGAGGATGGCCTGATGCACAGCCATCAATTCTGCCACCTGACTACTTCGGGGACCAATTTTGTATCCAGCGGGGGGTTCTGGGGACTCATTCACCCATGCATTCCCTACGCCGGCCACCAGTTCTTTCTCCCCGTTGTTGTCAACATGGTAAGAGCATCCATCCACATAGACAGTGGGCATTCCCTCACACTTGTCTTCTTCAAAGACTTTGTGTGGGGAATTAAGGTATGCCTCCGTGTTGTCCTTGATGTTTAGACATTCGTCCTCAAGACAGTTTTCTCTGGCACACTTATGCAAGTCAGCCAGACCTTAAGCGAGGGGACTCTTCTTGTTTTGGCCATATCGGACCTCCACAGGAAAGCCTTGCATTGACAGAATCCAGGAATTAATTTGGGAATTACTCACATTCCCGGCCCGGATTCTGTCACTTTGGAGATATTGCAGAGGCTGGTGTGGAGTCTCCACTATGATTTGTTCCCCCTGGATAAACGGGCGGTAATTCTTCAATGCCCACACCGTTGCCAGGAGTGCCTTCTCACAATCGTTGAACTTTTCCTTCAC
Organism: Ambystoma mexicanum; assembly: GCF_040938575.1. Taxonomy (NCBI): domain Eukaryota; kingdom Metazoa; phylum Chordata; class Amphibia; order Caudata; family Ambystomatidae; genus Ambystoma; species Ambystoma mexicanum. The sequence continues at coordinate 623,332,420 of NC_090941.1, read as the reverse complement.
AGAGGATAAAGTTTTGCTCGCATATGAGATTACTTTATTGACCTTGTCATGCTTTTGGTATAATACCGCCGTCAAGCACGTATTAGAGAACCCCGTCTCCAGGAAGAACTCCTTGTTTCTGACAGGGTAAGCTAGGCAAGGCGCTTTTGAGAGGCTTTTTTTGAGTTGTTTTACTGCGTCAGCTTGTTCTGGACCCCATTCCCACTTGACCCCCCCCTTCAGGAGATGAATCAGGGGTCTGGTGATCTCTGCGTAGCCCTCAATGAACTTTCTGCTGTAATTAGTCAGTCCAAGGAGGCTCCTTAGTTCCCGCAGAGTTGTGGGGTCTTTCAGTTTCTGAAGTGCTTCCACTTTCTTTTCCTGGGGACAGAGACCCTGAGGAGTAATCTCATGCCCCAAGAAATTAACACGGGTTCTACACCACTGTGCTTTCTGAAAGGAAAGTTTTGCTCCGGCGGCCCTCAACTGGGTCAGAACATAACAGATCTCTGCTATGTGTTCCTCCACAGATGACCTTTTGATGAGGACATCATCTACATAAGCCAGGTTACCCCTCGCACCCAGGTCGGGAATGGCCTTATGTAGGAAAATGTTGAATTCATTGCCGGAGTTGAGGTATCCAAAGGGAGTCCGGGTCCATGTGTACTGCTGGCCCCCAAAGGTAAAAGCCAGCTTGTATCGGTCCTCCCTACTGACAGGCACAGTCCAGTATCCATTGGTCAGGTCTATTGCAGTGAATACCTGTGACCCCTGGATCTGGGCCAGCCCTTGGTCAATGTAGGGCAGAGGCCATCGGGAAGTATGGACAGGTTTATTGAGCTCCCTAAGGTCAGCACAGAGTCTCCACTGGCCGTTTAGCTTCAATATTCCCAGCACCGAATTATTGAAGGTGCTGTGGACTGGACGGATTATTCCCCGGGACTCAAGGTTCTTAATTATTTCAGTAAGGGATTCCATTGATGCGAGAGGCAAGCGATATTGCTTCACAAACACAGGAGTCATGCCAGGGTCCGTGGGGATTGTTGTTGTGTGGATGTCAGTGCGACCACAGTCATATGAGTCTACCGCAAAGAGATCTTGGAAATCCAAGAAAACTTGTTTCAACTTTTGCTTTTGTTCCAGAGTCACACAGGCATCAGCTAGGTTGACTCTCTCTTCCACCATCTGCCTGAAGCCTGGAAAGACTTCTGGTTTGGCTATCTCAGCGGCCTCCTCCAGCTGGGTGGAGAAGTCCCTGGTCAGAGTGCTGATTTGGACTGGAGGCATCAGGTGGGAAAGGCAACCCTCTTGGACCTGGAAAATCACCTCATCCCTCCTGAAGTCACAAGTCACATCTTCCTTACCATAGGGGCAGGAAGTGTACACCAGGAAGTTCCCCCCATGCCGGGTAAAAATCCTGTCTGGTGTTGTGTTGTCATCACTGTCAAAACAGTCCTTGGGGATTGGTCCTAACAGTTCATTTCCTAAATCGATGGAAAAATGTCGGTCATCAACCGCCATTCCAATAATGGTGCCTGCGGCTAGAGTAATACTCTTTAAGTCGCTGTTATCCACCTCTATTAGAATGGTGTCATGTTCTATGTTGACTAATGGAGTTGGGTTTACCCCCAACCCTTGCTGTTGGAGAGAAGCGTTTAGATGTATGTAAGCATCAGGGTTTTTCAAATGTTGTCCTCTTTTAGCTTTCACTTCCAGGGAGAATTGTCGGGTCCTTTCTGGGATGGTGACTTCCTCTTTGATCTGAATTTCAACTGCATAAGGTAGCAATTGAGCTGACCTAAATGCTTTTTCTGGATCATCAAAGCCCATGGGATTATCCGCTAATCGGGACCAAGCTTTGAAGTTTATTAGGTCCAAACTAATGGCAAAGCGATTGAGAATGTCACTGCCTAAGTAAAAAGCGGCAGTGACGTCTCGCACGACCCAACAATTGTGGACTATGCTCTTGTTGCCAATGGAGATTTTGAGCATACACCTGCTTGGCCAGAGATGTTTGGAATTGGGTGCTTCCAGGTCCATTTCCCATTTATCTATCAGTTTGAATGTGGGAATGGCTGGATCTTTTGGGAGTTGGCGGAACATGGCTTCGCTGATGAAGCTCTTACCGTTGTACACACACACTCGAGCGAGAACAGAGTCCTTTCCATCATTTAACTGAACAGGGATGAACAACCGCTCTCCAATTTGCTGAATATCAGCCAGGCTCTGAGCTGATTTCACATCTTTCTGGACTATAGCTGATTTCACATCTTTCTGGACTATAGGAGTGGGAGTTTCTGATTGTGGATTAGTAAAGAATTTCAGGGTGTTTCCTTCCAGTGTGGAATACCACCTTAAACTGGAAGGAAGGTTGATTTTCAGAAATAGAGAGGACCCCCCATCACCAGTCTGTTGTCCTACTGCTATTACTGTCACGTCGGGAGTTTGGTTGTTCTGGAAGTTATATTCTACTCGGTCAGATTTTTGTTCAACCATGTGGCAGGTGCCGTTTAAACTAACATGGTTGAGACTCTATTTTAATTTTATTGGTCGGCTAGTCTGGGTCCAGAGGACCTTGTTCACACAATCTATTAGGGGTGACAACCTTCTCAGGAGGTCATTCCCTAGTAAACAAGGGGTGTCCTCTGGAGTCACTACTATGACCGGGTGTTTCACCTTGTGTCGCCCAATTTTAATGTCCAAGTCTGCAGTCCCCTCAACGGGAATTTCCTTCCCGTCAAAGTTCTGCAGTTGTCCAGGAAGAGAGGTGAGAGGAATACGGTAATTCTCCCCCCTTCCAGCATTTAGTTCCTCAAAGGCCCTTTTGGACAGAAGGGTAGCTTGGGATCCAGTGTCCACCAGTGCCAAAATTGTACCCTGCCCCTGTACTTGTACCGGGGCATAGTATCTTCCCTCCTTCTCCTCAAGGGGGCACAGATAATGCACATTTTTGGACAACTGGTGGGCTAACTTTCTGGTTTTGGACATGGGTAGAGAAGAGATTTGGGCAGAATTCTGTGGAGAGCCTTGGGAATATGAAAGAAAAAGTTGGCAACTGGAGATCAGAGCCATTGTGGGTTCCCCTGGTTCCGGTTCTGGGCTGCCCCGCCCTTTTTGGAGGCAGTCATCAGGATGGGTTTGAACCAGGGGATTTCGGTATTGTGGGTTCTGGGATGAGATGATGGGCGGCGGTAGCTCAGTCTCCATATCTCCCCAGTCTGAATTGACATCCCTTGGGACCCATTTTTCTTTGGGAGGAGTTCCCCCATCTCTGAAGGAGAAGATCCTTTTCTCAGGATCTTCTGAGTATCCCTCTCCCTCAAATTGGAAGACCTGAACCTCCTCCACTAAGTGGGTCTGTTTGGGTCCTTTGTTTCTCCTACCCCCCCTCTGCTCCTTGGGAGGCAGGCTTTCAGGGGCAGGAGATTTTGTTTCCGGTTCCTGGTTTTCCAGGGGCTGTTTACAAGTTGGGAAGGAAGCTTCCTCCAAGCCTTTACTCCCCCCTTCCCCTTCTGCCTCCTCCCTGGGAACTGGTGTGTTATCGGGGTGCTGCCCCTGTCATTGTTCTGGAGCACCAGGTCCAGAGTTTGGGGCATTCTGCGGTGGCATGCTCATCTGAGGGTCTGTTGAGCCCTCAGTATGTGATCCAGATCTCGTGCCATATTTTGGACCTGGTGCTCAAGTTGTGAAACCCGCTCAGGCTGATACGGGGCTCTATTTTCTCCCCTGGGCTGATCCCGGGAAGGGTAGCTATCCCTTCTCTGGTAGTACCCCTGGTTGGGAAGATTTTGGTACCCCTCCACCCTTGGCCTCCCCTCTCCCGGATTAGGTTGTCTGGGCTCAGGGAATAGGGGAAAGAAGGATGGATGATTTTGTGGCTGGAAATTGGGTCGATACCTGGGGAAAAAGTTCTGCCAAGGATTTGGAGAATTTCTGCCCTCCTGGCGGAAGTTAGGAGGGAAGTTCCCCGGGTCAGGTGCTTGGCTGGATCCCCCCCATTGGGCTGGAGGAGTCCACACATAACCCAGGATTGGTCTGTTTCCCTTGTAACGGGGACTTACATAGTCAGGAGAGCGACGGACCCCATTTGTGGGACTACCTCTTTCACTCCCTGTCTGTGACTGGCCCGAGGACCTTCTGGGCCTAGCATTATTAGGTGCAGGTAGGTTTTTAGGCCCCCCATCTCCAAATCCAAAACGGGGGTGACCTTTACCTCTGCCACCTTGGCAGCAGCAGGGGTGCTGTTGGTTTTGGGGTTTTTCGGCGCGTTATTTTTATTTTCGATAGGCTTCTGCACCTCATAGATCCGGGTAGCCTGTTCAATGACCCAGTCTAAAGATCTTTTCTCATGAAAATCTCTCACGAGCTGGGTCATTATATATTTGGGCAAGGCATGGAAAAATGTATTGACAAATTCTCTGCTGCCTGTGCGCACCTTCTGGTGGTCTGCGCAAAGGCACGTTTCAGTTCTTGCACGAATTCTTGTGGTGCCTGATCCTCCCCACATTGCAAATTGTAGGCTGCCTTGCGAGCCTCTTGAGGATTTCTGTGAACAGAAAAATGTTTCAAGATGGCCGCCTTATAGGTGGACCATCTTAAATGATTTTGGTCCTCCAGCCCCGCAAAGAAACTGGAGTATTCTGGGGAGAATGTCCATTTGACGTACTGGATTCAGCTACTGCTGTCCTTCAAATGGAAAGTCTCCATCATTTGCTCATAGAGCTCCAAGTTTTCCCATACGGAATACTTGGCGTTCTTATGATAAGGCGTGATAACACTCCTTATTGCCTTTATTTGCTTCAATGGGTCCTTAAGCAAGGCCCTTTTTGCCTTATTGGGGGTAACCCTGGTCCATTCATCCTCTGACTCAGAGGCACTGCTCCCAGAGGTTCCTGTCTGATCTTCCAGGTTTTCCCGGATTCTGCGAGCCTGGGAATGGCTGGCAGAATGTGGGGACCTGGTCTCCTGTGTCCTGCGCCGTTCAGAGGAGTCTTCAGATTCCTCTTTGCTGCCAGGATTTGATGGGTACCCCCCACTGACCTAACTGGGCAGAAGTTTTCAGGATGCCCTTAATGGGCCTATTCTCCTGGGGTTCTCCACTAAATTGCACTGTGCTTGGGTGCCCATACCCGGATGCCCGCCCATCCATTCCTGGGAGGTACTGGCCTATGAGCCCCATGCTTCTGGCTGGATAGTAATCTGCCATCCCTGCGGCCCGGTGCTCATGTGCGCCAGTGGACATGGGGGTGGCAGAGTCCAGGGACTGAGAGAGATAAAGGCCTCTGGTACTAGGGCTCCTGAGGTTATGCTCAGGAGTTTCCCTTTCCCAGCGAACCTGGTCTCTATCCGCCCCTGCTCCCTGTTGCAATGCAAGAGTCTGCGCCTTCAGTTCCTCAGTTAAGGCCTTACTAGACTCTCTCAGTCTCTCCTGCATCGCTACCTGTTGTTGGAGCCTATCATTGTGCTGGCAGAGAGCCTCATTCTCTCTCTGCGTTTCCTGATTGGTCCTGGAGCACTGGGCCAGTCTTTGCTGCAGGAGGATTACCTCCTGAGCTGTGTCCCTATTGGCCTGCTCCTGTCTTGCCAGAGCATCCTCCACCCTCCTGGTGTGCTCTAGCAAGTCCTGGTGTTCTTTTTGGAGGTCACCCAGTCCCTGGTGGGCCAGGTGATTTTCTTCCATTTTTCTTCTTAAGTGGCAGACTTCCTGGCCTAAGGTGTCCCTTTCCTGACCAAGAGCTTGAATTTGTGACGCCAGGTCGTCCCTTTGCTTTTGGAAGGCACCAGCTTTCTGGCGCTCCTGATCAAACTCTGCCTGGGTATCCAGGTCTTTCAGGATCAGTTTATTGCTCTCCTCTTTCTCTCTGTCTAGTTGGATTTGCAGGGTGGCTACCTGCTCTGTGCATGCCCTGTTGAAATTGATCTGTTGCTCCAGCTTTTTCTGGCTCTGCAGTAGGGAGTCCTGGTCAGCCTTTTCCTGTTGCAGGATATCCATATCCTTCTTTATTTTAATGATGTGCTGTCTACTCTAATTTTCAGACTCCTGGCTTCTGTGCAGCCTCTGCTCAGAAGAGTCCAGATCAGATTGGGCCTTCTGTAATGCCAGCAGTTGCCTACTCGCCAGATCTTGGCCTTCAGCACATTTGTCCTGCATGGCTCCCATATGTAAATATAAATATGCCGCTACCCTGGCAATCTTGTGGTGCTCATCCTTGGCCTTAGGGGCCATATATAGTTCACTCAGGGCCACATGTAGGGGACCCTGATCTCCCCATATATCTGACCCTGTTTCAGTGATCTGGGGTGCGATTGCCTGCAACAAGACCGTCTGGTCCTGATGAGTCCACTCACCTCTCACAAATAGCTTATGTAAGAAGTGCTCTCTGGCTATTTTCATATCTACCAAGGTCGTCATTCTGGAATTTGAGTTCCTTCCTGACTTACAGAAGTTTGTACTTTATTTTTGCAAAACAGCCCTTTTCCTTAGAGCGTTCCTTTGAGGAGTGCTTTACAGCGTATGTGTATCTGGTCAGCTGGCATGCTGTATTAATCTGCACAAGTGATAGATCTAACCCAAACGCCCGGCTCGAGCCCCCAATTTGTAAGAGGATTCAATTCAACACTACAGCTAAGTCAATGCCTAGTCTGGGATACTGAATGGAAACCCTTATTGATATATCTTAACGTCCAGTTCATGAGTTCTGGATGACTACCCCTATATAACACCCCTCTCTTGGAATCCCCCTGACCCCACTGAGCCAAGAAGTAGTTCTGTTTTGCAAGTTTAAACGGTTTATTTGATAATTTAAACAATATATATATATATATATCACACTTTATAATAAATTAATAATCGAATATCACACTTAATCTGAGCAGTAATCAATAATGGATAGTCCGGCACTAGCACACTTCTTTATAATCAATGATGAGTGGTTATAGGATGGATACGATAGCAACAATACTTTTATGGTTTCAAATGGATGCAAGGTGGAATGAAATGCAGTACAGAAAATAACTTGATAGGATTTCAGCAAAATACAATGTAATCACTTTCTTGGACAATTCACCCCCCCCCCTTAATGCAATGTAAGGAGATGAATAGAATGGGACTCAGTTCTTAGGAATGCAATCAAATAGAGTTCAGTTCAATTCCCCCCCCCAGCAGCTTATACAACAGATAGGAGTTTTGAAACACAGACCCAAGTGCTTTGAATATGGTGACAATGCAGTGAGAAATATGCTGAAAATGCTTTTAATTCCCTTCAGGAGGTTCAGAGTGAGTGGTATCTAGTTAATATTAGTCCAGGCTCACTCTAGCAATGATTCAGGGATGGTTCTTAAGAGGCAAACGAAATTTAGTAGTTCAGGCAAAAGCAGCTATCTTTTTACAAGTAAGAAATCGGGCCAAATCGCAAATCTCGGCAAAATTCGCGGGTGCGAGAATCGTGAATACGGAGAAAGTATAAGGAGTAGGAAGTAGGCTCGTTGAAAAGCGGAGATTCTAAGCTTTCAGAGGAAAGTTAAACCAAGTTCCTAGCCCAAACGGTTCCAGAGATACGGACGATTAAATAAAGGTAGTTTTTCGGATTTGACATTTTAAAAGTTCAAAGCGACAGGTTACAGCTTGCAGCTAGAAAATGAGAGGTGACAGCTTTGCAAATGACAGGTGATAGTTAGGAGGCAGTTCTGGTTAGATTAAAATAGTTTGGATTAGATTATTTTAACTAAGAGATTGGTTCTGCACAGTTCTGCTAGGTACTCACAATATATTTTTGAATTAGGCCTCCCCATGGATCTGGTCAGGTTTTGGACTGGACTCCGGTTCTGGTCTCGGCACTTCACAGTGATCTGGGTCAGCTCTCTGGTTCTGCTAACAGCGGTCTGGGTCAGCTCTGCTGGTCTAGCCTCTCTGGATTCTGGATACTGCTCTGCTTTCTAGGTACTGCTACAGGTTCTGGAGATTGATGGATTTGAAGTCTGGATCTCTGGATGTGAAGTCGTCGATCAGCATGCTCCGCAGCAAATGGAATTGAATCTCCTCTCTAGCTTCCAGTGGCTCTTTTTATGTCTTTTGAAAGTGGGTGTGTGTGCAGCATCACTAGCCAGCCCCTCTTTCAACTTGTCATTGGCCCAATTCTCCCCTCTCCCATGATTGGGGAAGGAACTGTGAGTCAGAGTGATGCTGTAGGTTTTATGGGTCAGAGGATCCTCCCCTGGTCAGTTTGCCCACAAATCTATATTTGATCAAAATGCACATTTCTCAAATACATAGTGGTTTGTCATTGCATGTACATATTACCTATCACATGAGGTAGTCTCTGTCCCAAATCTGCTCTTCCTGAGGGCTTGCATTCAGAAACGGCAACATTTTCGATTTTAGTGGGTTATGCAACCTTGGTTCTTCATTAAAAATTATACACATATACACGGCCTGTCCATACATACTCCAGTAAATTCCCATGTCTCTAGCTTAAACACAGAGTCTGTAGTATCCATAAACAGCGGGGTTTTGCCCCAGAACATCACACAAATTCCCAACGCGTCTTCAAACGTGCACAGAAAATTCACAAGAATTATGGTATCATTTAAATAATTTTGACAAGTCTGCACTGTGAGTTATACGTCTTTCTTAGAATCATATTCTGGCCAACAGGGGTGTGTCTTTTCAGGTCACATGGTGTAGAAACCAGTTTATCCAGTTTCTGCCAAGCTCAGAGACCCTGCCCCTCCCAGCTTCTGCCAAGAGGAAGCTATTTTACGGCCACCCTAATAAACCATCTGCCTGGGCCCAGGACAGGCCTTTGTTCAACTCCCTGTAGCTGCTCAACCCCTAATCTAATCAGAGAGGTGACAACTCCTTTTGGCAAGGGGAAGAGTGGCTGAGCAGGTTTTAACTCCTGTGGGGGTAGATGTCAGGCAGAATTCAGTTTCATTAAGCCAGGTTTCAGATAAAATGTCATTTTTTGTTCCCCAGTTTAAGTCAAGACAATTTTTACATATGCAGCTAGAATGCTGATTCTAAGTTCAAAACTATGACATTTCAACAGTGACAAACTATGTGACACTCAAAAGTAGGTCACTCAGTTAATTTAAACATTTTCGATTTTTGGTAGTTTTAAATCCAGTTTCAGTTAGGCTGCTGCAGACCTGCAGAGCTCAGCCAGTCTTGTTATGAACATTGTTTTGGGGCTCTTCAACTTCCCAGATTTAGTATGCACACATACTTCATTCTGCCAGATGTCCGCTGGTGTTCAGTGAGATTTTTGGATGTGTTGCAATGTTTGAAAATAGGCATTTTGAGCTGGCATTCAGGGAAACAAAAGGTGATTTTAAAGTGCGGTTTTTCCTTTGGCACACATTTCACTCATGGCACCCCGGCCCATCCTGCTCGCACTGATGGGTGGCAAGTTAGGCAACCATTTTAGTGTGCACAAACTGCGTGGTTCTCCTGGATTCTGGCGCACATGTGGGCTTTTTGGCCATCTTGGATTTTCTAAGCCCACAGCACCAAATGTTGCAGCATGATAGCTCAAACGTGGGTCAGGACACCCAACACAACTTAACCATACGGCGCCGTTAACACATTTTTTCATTGAATTTCAATACTTTTATTAACTAAAGATATTTCAATATATTCCAGAACTGTATGTAAGTTATTAAAAATTCATTTTTAAAATATATGAAACAACTATAAAATTCATTTAACATCTATTTTGGAGCACACACTGACGTGTGTCACTTTGAGTAACAGATGCTAGGGGGGCAAGGTATTGCTGAACTGCCTGGGGCATGAGGGTCAGACCTCCCTCAGGCCCAACCACACCACCCACAATATCCACTGGACCTAGCTTGTTCTCACCATATCATAATGGGACTGCGGTCCACTGCCCAGGGCTTGTGGCCGTTACCCAGGACCTCAAGCCCTTGGGTATGGACTTCAGAGATGTTTCTGGTCCACAGTAGAGATTGATCCTGGCCGGCAGCCTGGACCAATGGTCGGTAGATTCCATTTGTGTGACCGTGGGACTCTGTCCCTGACTTGTGTCCATGGCCACTGGACAAAATCTCTGGGCCATGAGATTCAGCTATGTTGCCTGCCTCACAAATCAACCCAAAGTGAACATTAGCCATTGCCTGTAGCTTGGAACCGGTGGCCACTAGTCATGTCTGGTGGCCATGGCCAGTGTCCACATCCCTGGGACATGGGCTTGAGCCATGTTGCAGGCCACTCACAGCATCTCAGAGTAGACCTTGATCATTGCCGCAGACAAGGCCCATTGTCCACTTTAACTCTGTTGCCGATCCCTTGTGTTGTATGATAGTGCATGCACACCTCTGTGCAGATTTAAAAGTCTATAGCCAAGTCCCAGTGGTCCATAGGCTATTGAATATCCCCCTTTTCTCGCCTGCTTTTTATTCCTGTGATAATTTCTCACGCTAACAATAGCTCCTTTGCTGCCATCCTCTATTCCCTCATATGTCATTCCTCATAAACATTCCCACATAAATAAAGTGTATCCCTGTTCCTATTCTAACTTAACATTTGCTGATTCCCGCGGTAATATGAAAACGCTTGAAAACAAAATAGTTTTCCCGGACACTCACCATGTTTCCCCCTCCTATTGCTCTCTCCACTCCCCTCCATTGTGTTTTACATTCTTGACCCTCTCCCAATTTCCCTTTTTGACTCTTTGGTTCGTATGATGTATTTTAATTTCTAAACGCGCCATGCAATGTTATGATTCTCGCAGGATTCCCACGATTAGCAGAACATTTTCCCCACCAAATGGGCTCCCCAGTTCACTTTCCCCCTCCCCACCTGTAGCGTGATATAAATGCACCCCTTTTCCGCCTCTATCAGTTTGAGCACTTTTTTTGGTCTTCCCTCTCTATTACCACAGGAATTGCTCACATCGAGCCTAAAAAATTGGCAAGTTTACAATTCTGAAAAGCGTGTCAGTCTCCATGCCTCTGGGGAGATGTATAAACGTTTTTCTGGAGCACGGGGACCCTCCTTCTCAGATGAATATTTTAAAAACTACTTGAGGTATTTACCCCAAACCAAATCCGTCCAGTGGTTGTTGCGCTGCGTGTCTTCAATCAAATCGCTTTTTTCTCTGTAGGGTAAATGCACTCGACTGGGCAAAAAACATCATTTGATTAGTTTTCTTAATAACTTTTGCACTTTTTAATGATTTTTCCCCCAATATTTTCAGTATAGAGGTGCCTAGAAACAAGCCTTTTCTGTAAACATTTAATTCAAATCCATCCAGCGAGTCTGCTCAAGTTTCAGAAAGTCATGAAGGCTGTTCAAGAGGGAGGCACCAGCTGAAGAAAGAGATCTACCCCCAAGTCGTTGCTTGGAGAAAAGACTGACCCTAAGGGAGTTGGGGTGGAGGAGTGAAGAGCTTGAGTAGGAAGATATTTCTGAAGAGAGAGTTGGAGGTATTGCGGTCCCAGGCCCCAGACGGCCTTGTGGACAATGCAGAGGGTCTTGATCCTTGCAGCCACCGGGAGCCAATGGAGAGATTTCAGGACTAGAGAGATATGATCCCTGGGCTTGAGGCAAAGGACACATTTTGCAGTCCTGTTCTGGATGAGTTGTAGAGGGGGCAGCGTAGAAGCAGGGTGATTTTAAAAGAGGTGGTTGCAGTAGTCCAGCCTAGAAAGAAACAGAGCTGTGGAGACAGTGAGCTTCTGGGGAAGGTGAGGAAAGGAAGGATACCTGTGAGGAGGTGCAGCTGGTAGTGTGACTTCTTAGAGATGTTTGAGATGTGATGATAGAAGGAGAGTGTGGAGTCAAAGGTGATCCTGAGGTTCTTAGCCTCACATGTGGTTGCAGGAAGAGAGCCAAAGGAGGCCGGCCAGAGAGTAACAGGAAAGGAAGGTGCAGGTGTGCCGATGAGGAGGATCTCCATTTTACTGACATTAGGGTAGAGATCATTGGTGGCACACCACTCTTGGATTGCAGACAGATAGTCGGAGATGAGAGAGGGAGGAGAGGCTGCATAATGGAGCCTGAAAACAAGCTGATTCTCATCCGCATAGCACTGAAAGTTGGAGCAGAGAGCAGCAATGCGGTAGACGAGATGTGCCAGGTATTGGTTGAAAAGCCAGGGAGAAAGGTTAGACCCCTGGGGAACACCACAGGTAAAGAGTGAGATAGAGGAAAGAAAGGACCCAAGTTGGACCTGGGAGGGTCGATCTGAGAGGAAAGAGGTCAGCAAGGCCAGGGTCTGATCAGTGATGCAAACAAAGGGGGGTCTGGGAATCTCTCTACCAGCACGAACACAGCCCAATGACCTGTTCTTGGGTGAATAACTCCTGGGAGAGACTCTACCAAGTCTTTAGCTCACTGTCCTTTTCACAGAGAAGAAATTTCCTCGCATATCAGCCTTTGTCCTGCCCAGGGGCAGTCCAGCACCGAAATGCTAGGCAATTCTCCTCTGAACAAGAGTACCATCAGTAACCCCATACACGTGTTTCAGCCTTGTTGGGCATCATCAGTGAGGTGAAACTGTTGCCTCTCTAAGAACAGTGAGCAAGGGGTCCACGTCTGGATTGCCCTGTTAACTTAGGGTGAAACCCAAATTTAATGTATGCAAACAAAGGGGGGTCTTGGAATCTCTCTACCAGCACGAACACAGCCCAATGACCTGTTCTTGGGTGAATAACCCCTGGGAGAGACTCTACCAAGTCTTTAGCTCACTGTCCTTTTCACAGAGAAGAAATTTCCCCGCATATCAGCCTTTGTCCTGCCCAGGGGCAGTCAAGTGCCGAAATGCTAGGCAATTCTCCTCTGAACAAGAGTACCATCAGTAACCCCATACACGTGTTTCAGCCTTGTTGGGCATCATCAGTGAGGTGAAACTGTTGCCTCTCTAAGAACAGTGAGCAAGGGGTCCACGTCTGGATTGCCCTGTTAACTTAGGGTGAAACCCAAAGTTAATGTATGCAAACAAAGGGGGGTCTGGGAATCTCTCTACCAGCACGAACACAGCCCAATGACCTGTTCTTGGGTGAATAACCCCTGGGAGAGACTCTACCAAGTCTTTAGCTCACTGTCCTTTTCACAGAGAAGAAATTTCCCCGCATATCAGCCTTTGTCCTGCCCAGGGGCAGTCCAGCGCCGAAATGCTAGGCAATTCTCCTCTGAACAAGAGTACCATCAGTAACCCCATACACGTGTTTCAGCCTTGTTGGGCATCATCAGTGAGGTGAAACTGTTGCCTCTCTAAGAACAGTGAGCAAGGGGTCCACGTCTGGATTGCCCTGTTAACTTAGGGTGAAACCCAAAGTTAATGTATGCAAACAAAGGGGGGTCTGGGAATCTCTCTACCAGCACGAACACAGCCCAATGACCTGTTCTTGGGTGAATAACCCCTGGGAGAGACTCTACCAAGTCTTTAGCTCACTGTCCTTTTCACAGAGAAGTAATTTCCCCGTATATCAGCCTTTGTCCTGCCCAGGGGCAGCCCAGCACCGAAATGCTAGGCAATTCTCCTCTGAACAAGAGTACCATCAGTAACCCCATACACGTGTTTCAGCCTTGTTGGGCATCATCAGTGAGGTGAAACTGTTGCCTCTCTAAGAACAGTGAGCAAGGGGTCCACGTCTGGATTGCCCTGTTAACTTAGGGTGAAACCCAAAGTTAATGTATGTAAACAAAGGGGGGTCTGGGAATTGCCTAGCATTTCGGCGCTGGACTGCCCCTGGGCAGGACAAAGGCTGATATGCGGGGAAATTTCTTCTCTGTGAAAGGGAGAGTGAGCTAAAGACTTGGTAGAGTCTCTCCCAGGGGTTTTTCACCCAAGAACAGGTCATTGGGCTGTGTTCGTGCTGGTAGAGAGATTCCCAGACCCCCCTTTGTTTTGCATACATTAACTTTGGGTTTCACCCTAAGTTAACAGGGCGATCCAGACGTGGACCCCTTGCTCACTGTTCTTAGAGAGGCAACAGTTTCACCTCACTGATGATGCCCAACAAGGCTGAAACATGTGTATGGGGTTACTGATGGTATTCTTGTTCAGAGGAGAATTGCCTAGCATTTCGGCGCTGGACTGCCCATGGGCAGGACAAAGGCTGATATGCGGGGAAATTTCTTCTCTGTGAAAGGGACAGTGAGCTAAAGACTTGGTAGAGTCTCTCCCAGGGGTTATTCACCCAAGATCAGGTCATTGGGCTGTGTTCGTGCTGGTAGAGAGATTCCCAGACCCCCCTTTGTTTTGCATACATTAACTTTGGGTTTCACCCTAAGTTAACAGGGCAATCCAGACGTGGACCCCTTGCTCACTGTTCTAAGAGAGGCAACAGTTTCACCTCACTGATGATGCCCAACAAGGCTGAAACACGTGTATGGGGTTACTGATGGTACTCTTGTTCAGAGGAGAATTGCCTAGCATTTCGGCGCTGGACTGCCCCTGGGCAGGACAAAGGCTGATATGCGGGGAAATTTCTCTGTGAAAGGGACAGTGAGCTAAAGACTTGGTAGAGTCTCTCCCAGGGGTTATTCACCCAAGAACAGGTCATTGGGCTGTGTTCGTATTGGTAGAGAGATTCCCAGACCCCCCCTTTGTTTTGCATACATAAAATTCTGATCAGTGATACCCAGGTTACCACTGAGACGGTTGAGCAGGATGGCATGGTTTACCATGTCAAAAGCAGAAGAGCGATGAGTAGGATGAGGACAGAAGGGTGTTTAGCATCAAGGTTAGAGACCAGGTCTTCACGGATGTTCAGGAGAGAAGTTTCCATGCTTATGGCTGCTCTGAAGCCATACTGATGGTCATGATAAAAAAAAAACATGTTTAATATCGGAATTATAACTGTTAATATTATGTTTGTAGCATTATCAGGAGTGAGGTTTTATTTTGGAGTAGCGGACCAAGTGAGCTGAATCATTTGTAACGATGGGTACCTCAAAAGAAAGTATTGTGACAACGAAGAGAATGACAAAGAGAAATGAAGATCACTGGTAAGTAATCCAAAGATACCTAATGTGACTGCACATTCCAAGGATGTAAGGGCAGGAATTGACCCTAGGCCAGACAGAGCAAAGTGATTTTGCTGTAGGATAGTGCAATCGTAACAAAGCCTATTAACCGGAAAGGTACTGAGGCAGTTAGAGTAAGCTATTCTGCAGGTCCTCAAATGTAATCAATAGGCTCAAGTCCAGAAAAAAGTGTGTGGGGTCATTAACATACCCACAGGGACTGAATGTACCCTAAAGTGAAATATGTAAATTTAATTCAACTGGCCTTTCTCAACAGAAGAAAATTCAAAATAGAAATGAGCATTGTCGTTCAAAAAATGAATAATCAATCCCTGAAAAAAACAGCTAGAGGAGATTTTCCTAGAACACTGCTGGCAAAGTATAAAAGGTGTGCACCTTTTAATACAAAAATCTATATTTAAATATTTTATGTAAAGCAAAATACCAATACAAGATATGTACTTTGAAGACACTTTGATGTGGGTTAGTGGGTTAAAATCCTGGTGGTTTGAAGACTTGAGCAAACACTTTTTTTGCATTCTGGCACCAAAAACATCCAAGGGGGATGTAGTCTGGACTGTGAAAAAAAGAGTGCGGAACTGCTGTCAACCCAGATGTAATCTCAACTTGTACCCTAAAAATCAGCACAGGGCGAGGTAGTACATCTTTAGTCCAGCAACCTCTCTTCCCACATCCATGGACCTGGTAAATCATCACAACACATTGGCCCTCAGATCTTTTCCCCTGCTCACCACGACATTTGGCTTTCAGAAATACTACGTTTTATAAAACATACTTGAAAATGACACACATCATAGTAAAGGAATCCAGCGATATAGGAATCCTTATAGAAATATGTTAAACAAAAAGAGTACACATTTACAC
This sequence comes from Ambystoma mexicanum, assembly GCF_040938575.1. Lineage (NCBI taxonomy): Eukaryota > Metazoa > Chordata > Amphibia > Caudata > Ambystomatidae > Ambystoma > Ambystoma mexicanum. The sequence continues at coordinate 623,316,564 of NC_090941.1, read as the reverse complement.
ATTTCGTCAGGGATGGCCAAAGACCTGTTAAGGAAAGAGGCAAAAGACCTTCTAAGACTAGGGTATGACCTTACCGAACCGAGTGGTAATAGACAGAGCCCACAGAGAAAGGCTCAAACTCCTACGGATTGTGAAAGGTCAAAAAATCAACTAGCAACTAGTGAAGACAGAAATTACAGGAAAAACTACAGAGGGCCAGAGACGACGTCACAAAAAGCTAAACCTCACCAGTTATATCCTGTCCCCTCACTCGGAAAACACAAACATGAACCACAAAGTCCACACCAGATAGCCAAGGACCCAAGTAAACAAAAGCAACACTTCGATTCGTCAGCAAACGAGAGTAATAACCAATCGACCAGCATAAGCAACAAAACTTACCATGATATGAAAAAAACAATCAGACAAGAAGTCCAAACTTTATCAACTTCGACAGAAACCAACGTGAACAAGCCAACTACATCTGGCTTATGGGCCTGGGTCCCCTAAGCCCTTACAGCTAAGAAGAACAAATAGCAACTCAAGTGCCAAGATAACACCACTTCGGAGCCACGCAAAACAGACACTGTCACGTACGATTTAAGACTCTGCTCCTGGAACACAAGGGTTTTTTTGCACTTGACCACCACCGGCGATGTAAACCATGGCCATTATGACATCTTGTACTTACAAGAAACGTGGCTCATGAAAGAACCGACCCTCGACGGGTACGAAATTATCCTGGCACAGGCGAAAAAGAGTTCTATGGGTCGACCTTCATCTGGCCTCCTTACGGCTAGTCGCATTGGACACGGGCTTAAGATGGACAAAGTCCTGACGGCTAACCAAAACATGCTAGCAGCCCTCTTAATATGGACCCACAAAAGTGACCTAGAGAAGAGTGTGCAACGAACAACGATAGCCATCTTGAATATGTACTGGAACCCTGCCAAAATCAAAGCTACAACCTTTCTGATGGAAATCGAGACTGTAATTGATGAGATTCTGGCGGTCCACCAAGTGCCACATATCTTAATCTGCAGAGACCTGAATACCACCTGTACACTCCACAAACCCAAAAGAAATCTTACACCATTGGACTACAGAGGTTCTCTCTGGTTAAACCTAATGAACTCCAGAAAACTGCAAAGTCTAGACATAGTCTTCCCTAATCACGATCGCCTGCCTACCTGGACTAACTGGATGATACAATCAACAATTGATCACATCTTTGGCTCGAGACCGTTCTTAGAACTGATCACGTCTTTCGAAGTGGCCCAAACTAAGGCCAGTGACCACAACCTTTTAACAACCACTTGGAAGAGTACTAACGACCCAGTGGAAAAATTGGCCTATCAGCTCGAATTAAACCCCCAAGGCAACAGACTTGGGCTCTCGGCCAAAGACATCAGAGAGCGGAGCAGCAAGTACAGAGAGACCAAAACTAGCAAACAGTACAATTCAACTGACTACAGTCCCCTTCTAACAGCATACAAAAAACCTAGCTCAAGCAAACGACCATCTACAAACCTTAAGAAACATACCTACAATATTCTGTTAGTTCACAAGCGACGAGAATATCGAAAAGTAATAAGGAACGCAGCGAAGCTAGACATGGAGCAAGCCAAAATTGACAGACAAGAGGTGAAAAAAATCTACCGGACCTGGCTGAGATCACACCGAGCTCTACCAACAAGACTCGGAAGCAGTACTTAAGTCCATCTGTACAAAAAACTCGAGAGAATTTTGGTCACTGCTAAACTCCACTCCACCAAATAAGAGTGAAGCCATTCGGAACGGCATTGGTGAAACAACCTGGACAAATGACATGAAGGCAATTTTCCAATTACCATCGGCTCAGACATCTCCAAAACCCGAAATAAACCAGACATCTTGGGAAAAACTAGAGGACCAAGAAGAAATCTGCAACTTAATAAAATAAATTAAAAATTCAAGAGCCCCAGGCCCAGAGGGCATCACCAATATAGATTTAAAAGCCCACCCTGAAGCCTGGACAAAATTCATCAGCCAAGTCTTCGCAAGATGCACAGAGACCAAATCTATGCCAGCCTCATGGACTTCAGCCACCATAGTTCCTATATTTAAGAGATGCGACAGCAACAATCCTTCCAACTACCGCCCAATCGCGTTGCTAGACCCGATTGGAAAGGTCTATGGTTCTCTACTCTTGAAAAGGTTCCAAGCTTGGGCAAACGAGGCGCCATGCAACGATCTGTTCCAATCAGGGTTCAAGAAAAACATGGGAACTACAGCCAACATCCTGTTAATAAGTGCCCTGAAAAGCAAAGTGATAGAAGGGGGTCCAAGGCTGTTCATGGCTTTCATTCAAGCCTTCGATAGGGTCGACAGGACCCAGCCTTTGGGACAAACTAGAAGATTGGTCCTGTCCAAACGAAATCTTGGACCCCATCAGAGCCCTCCACAAAAACACCACTATGAGAGTTCGGCTGAACTGTCAAGAGTCCCAATCGGCAACCATCAAGATCCAAAGGGGAGTCAAACAGGGATGCCCGCTGGCCCCCTCTCTCTTTTTGGCTTACCTCGGAGACTACCAAACATCAGAAGACTCCGTCAGATCATTTCCACCTAAGCTAGGGTAACATAAAATCAGCAGGCTACTCTATGCTGACAACCTAATTCTAATCGATCAGACGCCCATTGGGTTACAGCGCCAACTTGATAACCTACTGTCATATACATACATTTACAACCTGGAAGTCAATAAAGAAAAAAACAAAATAATGATTTTGGAAAGAACAGCCAGGAAACCGGACAAAACTAAATGGCCCTACCAATCGTCTGAGATTGACAAAGTAAAGAGCTTCAAGTACCTAGGCATAACATGGGACAGTTCAAAAAGAGAATCAGCTATGCAAGATGCCTTACAAACAAAAATCAGAAAACTGGCAACCCAAGGAAAGGCAATTGACCAGAAATTCGGCCGTTTCTCATCAATACCAGTCATTGATTTCTACAACATGAAAGTAGTGCCCTCAATAATCTGATCTAATAATGGAGCAGAGGCAATGCTATTGATACCGAGTGACACATGGCCTAAACTCGAAGCCTACTACTGGAGGACAGTTCTCGGCCTACCAACCTCTACACCTGTAGCGTCAATTCGAAGAGAACTGAGAACTGAGCCTCCTGTCCCTACAAGGGTCACTGAATTGCAATTCCTTGATGTTATTCAGAAAATGCCTGCTTCCTACGAGCATGCTGCCCTACAGATTAATAAACTCAGAGATGGAGTATCAAATCAACAAGAGACTACAAACTTGGAGGACAAGAATCACAGCCCTTTTAAGATCGATTGAGAGCGGCGTGGAGTAACTGGTGAACAATCCGGTAAAAGTACTGAAAAAACTCAAAGAACTAGACTGGATTCAGACTTTGGCAAAAGCCTCAGAAAATAAGTTAACATCTCACCTGCCCACAAACATAAAGAAATTGAACGAACTACAGGGTTTTATTAAACAATTTCCTAGTAGACAAGCCAGAAACTGCCTCCTAAGAGCTAGACTCAATCTACTACCAACCAACAAAATTAAAGCAATCAGAGGACTCTCAAATACAAACTACTGTAGACTTTGCCGAAAACCAAACGAAAAACAGATTGTCCGGCATCTCCTTTTAAATTGCACAGAAACTGTAAAAATCAGGTCAACGTACATGAAGCACTTTTCGTCTGACCCCTCGATGGAGAATGAAAAATGTTGGTGGTCTAGGATGATAAGTGGAGACAAACCAACCTGGTTAACGGCAACGTCTAATGACCACGCTGGAAAACCTGCCGTGATTCCGGAAATTTCCTTGAAAATTGAGAACAAATTCTCTGACACTCTTACTCTCCCTGTCGACATGACATCTGTCAAAAAGTGTAACAGTGTTAAAGGGCCGACCCATGGCCAAAAAAATAAACAAACTTTGAGAAAAAAACCTGATCAAAACATTCTCTTTCCTTTCCTCTTCAGCAGCTGTAGAAGATGATTTTGTAAAATCAATTAATTGATTAATGCAAATAATTTTTTAAAAATTCAAAAAAAGAGAACAGATACTGTTTATTTTCGGCCCAACTTCAAGACTACAAATACCAGAATGCAATTTTACTAAATTATAAAAAATTGCTTGTATGCTGTCTTTCAAGACTTAATCATAACAAAAGATAATGTGAAATGGTAACCTTTTGCATCTTTTGGTAAAGGTATACTTTATATGATGCAAGTGAAATGTGACATTCTCCTTACAAAACTAAAACATGTATTTAACACACCAAATGCTGACGAATGAATACTATCGAGTTAGTGCACAACTCATTTTTTGTGATGATATTTTAATTGTCTTCAAAGAAGACAGATTTGGGCAGCAACTCGTTTTTCGGTAAGTGCTTTCAGAATAAAAACTACTTTTTCAACCCCTTGTCCAAAACAAAGGTTCTTAAATTGACCATTACTTCAAGCAAAGAGCGTGATAAGCCCTAACTAGGGGGCCCCACGGGTCTGATGGGCTTCTGCGGAGGTGGATGGGAAGTATTTGTCTCTAGAAGCATGACACAGGGGGTTGGGAGCCGACAACACGGCCTCGCTAAAACAGGCACAAAGAAAAGCCCTAAAGCCGGGGGAAGCCCAGCACTCCTTACTTCTTATACTCATGGCAGCAGGTAGCTGCGGGGTCCCTAAGAGCGCAGGGCCCGGGTGTACGGCACAGACTGCCCATGTCGGTTCTGTATAGGGGTTATTGTGCCTGCTGCAGAGATCTGTGTATTTCAGCCCAGCACCCAAACCTGAAACATGCATTCCCGAATTGACTGCAGTGGCGTCATTTGGGGGTCGCCAGGGGTCGCAAATGTGACCCCTAGGGTCTCCCTTGCTACCTCTGTGGTCTCCCTCGCTACCCCTCTGGTCTCCCTCGCTAACCCTGTGGTCTCCCTTGATACCCCTAAAAATATGTTTTACATATAGGCTCCTGGGCTGTGGCCAGCAGCATGTGGCTCTTTGTTTCTGGAGTGGCTGGTTTCCTGATAGCTATAGCCAGTAAAATAGCTCAGTGGGTTGATCACTCGCTGCTGCAATGTGTGTGTGATCTGATGGTTGCAGGTTCGACTCGGGCAAGGTCAACTCAGTCTTTCATCCTGCTGAGGTTGATAAATAAGTACCAACACAGGTTGGTTGATATTAACGATACATAGGGTGATTCATTCTTGTATGAAATGTATATCACTTTATAGTGATATAGTAACCATATTTTTCCTAGTGTACTTAGAAACAATGTTATGTGATGCCACTTCCTGTTTTGTCAAGGGGTGAAAGGTCGTGTTCCATTGCTTGCTGTGATGTCACTTTAAGGTGGGGTCAAATGACATTACTTCCTGTTGACATCAGAGGTTAAATGTCATGTGATCTCACTTCCGCTACCCTTGGCATTTTGGTGAAATGACGTCCCTGATTGACTGCCTGTTAAACAAAAATACGTCTCTTCTTAGGTGGACGGAGTTTCCTAACAAAACAAAGGGGCTTCTAGCAGCACTCCACGACAATTATTGAGGTGTCAGTGTGCTCAAAAGGCCCCCTTTTAGTATTTACATAGTAGAATATACATGCGCAGTGCGTCCTGCATGTCCACACGGGGCGGCTTCCGCTTTTCTATTTGCTTATCCGCAGTCCATGCCTTGCCCTCCCCATTTCTCTCCATGCTCGCCCCTCCCTATTGGAAAGCTTTCACTTCATCAATCGGAGAACCCTCCTCCCTCCCCCTCTCTCTCTCTCTCTGTGCCTTTGAGACATCACTCAAGTGTTATTTTCTTAACACTTCACTTATTACCCTTCAGAGCAGATGAAGATCGCACGCGCTTTATTGATAACCTTCCTAAGTGCTCTTTCGCCCTGGTAATGGATTCCATGTTTTCTTTCCATAATTGCTTGTTGATTAGATTCGTAGTTTGCAGCACTCTGCGTGTTTCACCAATTACCGAACGTTCACAGAGCACTTTTTGTCCTAGTGCTTAAAAAAAAAAGAATACAAATTGAAATGCGGGAGCACGGCGTTGACATTTCACTCTGTAATCAGTGATTCCGGCTGTACGTTCAGCAGGGCCGGTTGGTTGGCTGTGGCAATGCTTCGACAATTAGGGCACAAGCCGGAACCTGACAGAATTCACCTGTTCTAATGTTTTTAGCCTCGTTTCTGCCTAAATGCTGCATTTACACACTGAGGACAGTGTCCATCCCTTTACAAAATGACGTGTACATATGAAGGGTGCACGAAGTGGGTTAAAAATGTTGTGGGGTCCCTGAGGTATCATGAGGGGATATTGTCTAAGGAGCAGGGTGCAGAATGTTGAAATTATAACTCTTGCTCTGTGTAAGTTAGCCTACCATACCAGTAAGTGAGCAGAATTGCACGTAGGCCACTCTGCAAGCTCAACCACACCAAACACTTAAAGGTACAAAAGAATGGCACTGTTTTTTTTTACTTTTTCATATGGAATTGGGCTTAATCTCAGTAAAGGCGATTATTACATGGAAATCGCTAGCACTATATCGCAAATGTCTAGACCCACCAGCGAAAAGTGGATTCATAGCTATAAAAAACGCGCTCACAAAAAGCAATGATCTGACGTCACAAGAATGGCAAATAATATGCCAAACAACGTTTGCAGACCTAAACGAAACTGACCAATCATTCATTGAGAACCCCAACAAGATCAAGAGGAAGCACTATGCGATGGAAAGACAAAAACTAAAACTATATGGCAAACCATTTCCTGGAAGCAGAAAACTAAATACAATACCAAAATTCCTAGAAATGTTCCCGAATGCGCAGTTCAGAGATCAATACCTGAGGTTCCGGCTGAATCTGTTTCCCACCGGTAAAATCCTTAACTCAAGATCAAAACAGCCTCAAAAATGTAGACTATGCAAAACGACGAAACAAAAGAATCACTAAAGCATCTGGTTTTATTCTGTCCAGATTCGGACACAATAAGAACTCAACTAATGGCTGGGATTACTAACACCTAAGTAGCTCGAACAGCAGAAGATTGGTGGCTTGAGTTACTGAGAGGACGATGAGTACGACTTACCTTAGTGTTGGTGAAACTCCTGTTGGCAATCTCCAAAAAAATCAACAATTTAAAAACCCACAAGTCACCGATCAAGTAACCCAACAGAACTTGATAAATGGGAAATTAATTTATTTAGTTTTTCTTTTTTTTCCTCTCTATTTTCTCTTGCTGTTGATTGTAACCGATCTGAGATGTCCCTTTTTAACCAATATGATGGTAACATAAAAGGCAAAAGGCTTGTAAATCACAATCCAATAAAGCCTAGAAAAAGAAATAAAAAAAATATAGCAATGGCGCAGTTTTTCAGTTGTTGTATAGCAATGCCACAGTTGTTGTATAGCAATTGCACTGTGCTTTCAGTTTTTGTATAGCAATGGCACAGTTTTTCAGTTGTTGTATAGCAATGCCACAGTTTTTCAGTTGTTGTATAGCAATGGCACAGTTTTTCAGTTGTTGTATAGCAATGGCACAGTTTTTCAGTTGTTGTATAGCAATGGCACAGTTTTTCAGTTGTTGTATAGCAATGGCGCAGTTTTTCAGTTGTTGTATAGCAATGGCACAGTTTTTTCAGTTGCTGTATAGCAATTGCACTGTGCTTTCAGTTTTTGTATAGCAACAGCAGTGTTTTTTAGTTTTTGTATTGCAATGGCAGCTTTTTCTGTTTTTGTATAGCAATTGCACTCTTTTTTTGTTTATATATGTCACTTAATTAGTAGTCAGAGTTGTATCCACTCTAAAGTGTGTCCAAGATTGCATATTTTGTGTGACATGTGAGATCCTGCACTGAATATTTAGTCTCATGGCTCCAATTCTATCCGTCCGCCTAAAACAATACTCTTTCTTTCACCTATTACCTCTGCTTGGATCCTTCACAAACACAAAAGTCCTTTTCTAATCCTCTTCTTTCTAATTCTCTCTATGTTTTCCCTGTGTGTGTCTCCTTCTTTTTCCCTCTCTCACTCTTTTCCTCTCATTCTATGTTGCTTTTTATTCACCTTATTTTGGTACATTATTTAGTCTGTTTCTCTTTACTGCTCCCCCATTGTCAGCCTCATTCTGGTCTTTCTCTGTTCTCCCCTTCATTCCTCCCTTTTCTCCCCTTTTCCTACCCTCAGTCCTGTCTCTTCATTCTGACATTCTTTCTCCGTCAATTCCTCACCATTTCTGCTGTTCTCTCTCTGTGCTACTCTGATCGCTTTGTAGCAGATGGAAAGGGTGGCTGCTACACAGGGTGAGGTTTTGATGAGAAAAAGGATGCTGTTTTCTTCCACTTAAAGGAACAGTGCGCTCAAAAATGTTATTGTCCCGATCGTTCAGGCATGTTGTTTTGTGATTGATCATAAAAAATATTCTTATGCATCTTACGTTAGTTTTCCTCACTTTTAAACATTCGAAAAAACGTGTTGGGCGCCGCCATCTTGTGCTAATCTTATCCGTGGATCGATCGCCCTAAATTCAAGTGCTCTCTCGGCAGTAAATCAAAACACCTACCCCTGAAGATGATATCACTTGTCCGAACGATCTGCTCCACCTATTTTCATTACGTATGTGGCCAGCGTAGCCCAACATGCCACATCATCACCCACGCCTGCAGAAACAGGAAGATAAACACAAGATAAACACAGATATCCTCACACAGAACATACCTTCTCTGTATTTACATATAGAATATTTCAATAATACATCAATAGTCTGCAATGAAACAAGTGCTTGTATCAACAAAATGAGATGCAAAAATAACTTTGGACAGACATGATTTAGATGGTGGAAGCTGAACCAACATAATGACATATTTGGTTATGATATGTTATTCCCGTTTAGGCATCAATACCCGACCGGATGGATGATTCTTATAAAATCTCCTGAAATTGCTACAATATCCCCACTGGAATATTTCTGTGTATAGCCAAAGGTAGCAGCAGTAAGGGCATGTCCAGTAGCATTTTTGATTGACTGCAATTTAATAAATCCAGTTCCAATCTTTTCAATGCAGACTGACCTCTTAAAATACAAATGTTGGCAGAATAACGATTCTGCCAGGAAGAATTACTGTTGCCTCCGATAGTTGGTGAGCACACCCGTCCACTTATAATGTGGCAGTAATTCCACTTGGATCATTGGCGGAAACAGTATTTACCCCCATTTTTCCCACCAAACTCAGAAGAGATCTCCTAATTAATAGACTTTTCCGGCACAAATCAGAATAGAACAGACATATTGGGTATAGCTGCAGAAAGATAATAATGAAAATAAGTTCATTGATCTATAACAGAGCACTTCTCTGTTGATGGTGTTAGCTCCAGAATACACATTCACCATGCTTTGGTTTTCCCTGCGTAGAGAGGATGTGGATTAGCAGTTCAGGATGGAGATGTTATGAGACACATTTGTGTTTTCATTGGTCCACTTCTACAATGTCCCATATGGAATAAAAATGAGGGAATGGAATAAGTTCGGTGGGAAGTCCCAGCCATTAAAATACAATGTTCCCTGCATTTCCACCCATTTCATTTGGTTTTCCCATGTGCAAACAGAGCAGTGGCGTGTCCAGGGAGAGGCCTTGGGTGGCACGTGCTACCCCTGGAATCTGATTGGCCACCCCACGTGCCACCCCATTATCCTAAACTATGATCATTATGTGTGTGCGCTCCTCCTTCATGCCGCCCCTGCATGAGTCAGGGCTCCACTTGGGCTGCCCCAGTCAAGAGTCTGGACACGCCACTGAAACAGAGATCAGGAAAACACTACACACACCTAGCTCCTGGCAACACTCCAAATGTAGTACACACGCTTCAAGCCCTGGTTTATATGCTGGCTGTCTAAAATTAAACATATCACTACTACCTTGAACATTAGAACCTTTAAAAGCCATGCTAGCATGACAACATTTCTAGGGAAATCGCCATGACAACAATTACGTTGCAGATGCACATGCCAGACGTACTTGGTTTCCTTGGAAAAGCAGGAGCCCGATTATCACCAATGCACCCACAGGCAAATGCCCAACTGGAGAATGTTGTGCTAATCAGCTATGCACTTCACCATTTCGTGTGCCCCGGTGTCTTTACAAGGTAGGGACAGAATTCCCAAACATAAGGAGGACTGGGCTAGACATTCTTTGTACAGAGATAAGCACATTAGTCACAGGGGACTGCATGATTTATTTATTTATTTATGCATTTGTATTGCGCCGGAGTCCGCAGGCATCAGGGTGCACAACATGGACACAAAGAGTACGGCGTACAGGCTACAGGACAACACTTAACACATATGATTCAGTCGAGGTGTGGGCCAGGATTAGTCTGAGTGTCATTTATTGAAACAGTAGGGTCTTGACCTACTTTCAAAAGGAGCTATAGGAGGTCTTGAGTCTGATGGCCGATGGGAGATCGTTCCATATGGTGGCCGCTATCGTGTGGAAGGCTGAGCCAAGGCCATTCGTTTGCTTGTACTTGGTGGTTTCTAGTTGGCCCTGTGCTTGGGATCTGAAGGACCGTCCTGGTACATACTTGGTCAATTTAGCTTTGAGGTGGCTTTGAGGGGGCTGTGCTGCAAATACAGTGGTGGGACAGAGTCAATGCTTTGAATTTAGTTCTGTCCTCAACCATTAGACAATGGAGGTTTCTCCTATCCTCGCTGATGTGGTCTGATTTCTTTTTTTTCCTTTTATGATTCTCACTGTGTGGTTTTGGAATTTTTGACATTTTGCTATGTGGCCCTTGTTGGCCCCCAATAGGAGGGCGTTTCCGTAATCCAGCATGGACAAAATAGTTGCTCTCGCAACTGTAGCGCAGTTCACTTTGTTCAGGTAGGGCCGGATTTTATGTAGTACTGTTAAGTAATGGGAACAGTTTTTATTTAACTGCATGACATGTGCCTCTGCGCTTAGGGAAGCCTCCATGTAAATCCCTAATGTCTTGACTTTGTTTACAACTTTTATATGAGCATTGTTTATCTGCAGGAACTCATATTGTTGTCTTAATTTGGCACTGGCTTGGTTGGTCCCAAAGATCATCAGTTCTGTTTTTTTAGCGTTTAGACACAACCAGTTGTTGATCATCCACGTTTTGATGATATTGTATTGTTCCTTAACCTGTCTTGAGCATGAGCACCGCTCAGCTTGATGATCAGCTGTGTATCATCGGCGTAATTCGTAAAAAAAATACACTGATTTTTTTAAGGATCAGACAGAGGTACCTGATGTATAAATTGAAAAGGAGCGGCGATAAACTCGCCCCCTGAGGTACACCACAGCTTATTATTTCTTCAAAGGAGGAATTATCCCCCCCAATGGACCTTGAATTTTCTATTCGAAAGGATAGATGCTAGCCAGTCTATTGCTTCTAAGGAGCAGTTTGCTTCCTTCCTAAGTGCTTGCTTAAGTTGTTCATGATCCAGCAAGTCGAAGGCTGCTCTGAGATCAAGTAAGATAAGTAGACCTGCTTTCCGGTCTGCCTTTCCTATGAATGGGGTTAATAAACGTGGATGTACATATATTTTGAGGACCATACAACTACAGTGCTATAAAACAACATACCTGCACTAGATCACACTACCTATAACAATGAACATTGCAGCAGTATGGGGTACTCCTAGAGCTCTGTTCCTCCTGTAGATGGATTAAAAATTAGGCATCATCCTCCAATGAAGAACATAAAGTGTTAGTTGGGAGAGGCGATAAGGTAGCCAAATTGAAGACTGTAGAACCAGAGTGTTGAGGCTCATATTCCAGCTTTACCATTGGACGATACAGTGATCCTGTGCAGAACAACTTATCCTACTATTTAGTATTGTGCTGTGATCTGTGGAAATGTTTGCCTTCTACATTCTGGTGAAATCGATAAATCGATCAGGCCATTGCCCGCTCTTTCCTTTTATGGAGGCCATTTTATTGGAAGGGGTCCTAGATAGCAAAGAGATGTCTAAATGTCACAATCGAGAGTGCAGTAAACTTCATGATGAATCCTCACTACACATTGGTGTGTGGCCCAAAATGCGGTCCTCAGCTCAAGCTGTTTTCCCATTGGTCACCTCCCCTCCCCCAGCCGTTGATAACTTGAAGCATTAACATAACGAATATTAGTTTTTTGTTGTGGTATAGTAATTGCTCAACGATGCTGCGGTGCCCTAAAAAATCGAGAGGTAACCTTGCTACTATTTCTGTGCCCCTTCCCCCAAAGACATTGAAGTTGCTGCAATTGGTGTGTGTGTGGGTGTGTGTCACAAATCAGAGGTTAATCATCATTCTTGTGCCTTATTACTTTCGTTGGCTGAGAAGCAGGTACATGCTCTTTGTCTATTGCCGCTTGTCAGCACACCACCCTCATGCACACCATCCCCCCATGCACCCTACCATGTATTTGAAATCTCACTTGTCTCATCTCCGCCTCTGACTGCTACTACATTCACACCTGACCTACTTTAAGCCTCCCCCTTTTCTAATGCCAATGGCTGCCAATCAATTCTCTAATGGCAGTTTGGTGACAGTTCTCAGCCACATACAGAAGCATTGATCACTCATGGTGTGGGCCTAGAGTACTTGTGCTGGCCCACACTAGAGTTATTAAAGGTGGATCAATGATAGACTACACCACAGCATATTTCTGAGTGACAGCGGTAGGCGGCCAGGTTACAGGCCGATACCAAAGCCTAAGCTCGCTTTGCCCAGTGATTATTTGGCTGGTTTTGTAATAATGTAACTGGAAACATAAACAGAAACAGACATGTTTGAAGCAGCAATGAGCGTTGTGTGCTGTTGCACAGTGCAGAGTAATTGTCAAATTGTCACGTGGCACATTGTGCCGTATGGGGATACGTTGATGCTATTTGGTGGTGAAGGGGGTGAGAGCGCTCGCCTGCGATGTCGTAAGGTCGTTAGTGCTGTGTTCAACTCTCAACCTGCCAACTCCTCTTTTAATTGGCTTTTTTTTTAAATAAATATATTGGTGCTTAAGTTTTGTTGCCTTCAAGCAATGAAAATACAGAAAACCCACAGAAGACAAATGCCAGGCACGGGCTACATTACTGCATGCAAGCATATGGTAACTTGGATCTGCTTGAACCCTTACGGCTTGCTTGGCCAAGGGGTCCTGTGCACTGACTTGCTAGCTGGCGATAGCCACTCCTTACCTCGAACTGCCCAGTGCTGATATCCAGTAATCCCTCCAGGTGTCAAATAGCACAGGTTCAGAACTGCTCGATAACCAACGCGGTTTCAGGTTTTGGGAACAATGATAATCGCTATGGTGTCTCTCGATTGTGAAATCTTTATTGACAGTTTGAGGTGCCTTTTTCATTTCCTACTCTTTTAGAGCACCTTTACATTTTGGGTATTGGTAGCTATTGAGTGGAGATGATAACCTATTGCTTAATACCGCCTCTGCTTGCACCTTGCACCTTTTCAAAACAGAACCAAGTTCCTGTCGGTTGCGACCTGCTGAGCAATCTAAAAAGTTGCCCCTGACAGTTGCTCTTCTTACGTCACCACAGGGCTTGGGTGTATGTGGTGTGCGCGGGCAGCGTGGTATACACTTAGCATCACACTGTGGAGAGAGGTGAAAGGTACAGTTCCTTTCTCTTAAAGTATTAAGGAGATGGGGAAAAAGAAATAAATGAGACAGACTTCATCCGATGAGACAGTGGGCCCTGCATCAGGGAAAAGGATGCTTCGTGTTTCAGACGATATTCCAGTTCCTGAGGGCAGGTACTGTAATGACTTCAGAATGTTATGCAATCAGAAGAATATCTTCCCCAATACCGGATGCAATATCCCAGAAAGTTTCATTCCACACAATACAAAATACAATAAATAGGAGGGGGCAGGAGACAGGACAAAAGCAAGGAGCCCTCAGCTGATGCAAAGAGGGAGAGTCAGGGAACAATGAAGGGAGATCACACAAGGCAAAAGAGTGAGGGGGGTCAAGTGATGTCATACACAACTCAAGCTTCTCTTTTGTTTCCTGTCAGATGTCACTCAGAACCCCCAAGTAGAATATTTCCTCATTGTTGATAGTGAACCATTCAAAATTCTATATATTATTGATGATATTGATGAGCCGAAAAGAAAGTAAAGTCTGATTAGGCGACATATGGCCAGAGTCGTGGGATTGTGGTCTGTCTGCAAAAGATTGGTGTTTGTGAGATGTTTCAAATCTTTTTGAAAAATAAATAGCATGCACTGCTCTAGTTTTACCACCTTTGGCGACACCACTTACCACAAAAAACGAATACATTTCTGGGATTGTTATTCTGAGAACTCGATTATGGGGGCCTCGGAATGTAGAGTAGAAATGTAAACATCCAGGCTGCCAATTTCATCCAGGCCTTTTGATCAGCCGGACAGAGAAGTGTACATCTAATCCCACTTTTGAAACCTTTAATGCGTGCATAGTCTGAAACGATATCCCTTTGCTACGTTTTATTACGAAATCACTGCTATTATCTTCTCAGTACGGTGCCCTCCTAAACAAAGGGGGCACCGTACTGATGTTCTGCGAAAAGGTTTTGAAAAAACACACACACACACACACACACACACACACACTCTCTCTCTCTCTCTCTCTCTCTCTCTCTCCCTCTCTCTCTCTCTCTCTCTCTCTCTCTCTCTCCCTCTCTCTCTCGCTCCTACTTCTTTAGCAAGTTTGCAGACCCTAAACAACTTGTTGCATATGTAACATGTGTGGCACCCCACTTTTGCATTAAAGGTCTAGGCGTATATGTAAGCACAGCGTGGGCATCCAAAGTACTTTTTCCAAATGGGTCCCTGGGCAAGAGTGGTGCACACAGAGAGGACTTGACATTCTACTCCGAGTTCTCCCTTCTGAGTGCGCTTCCACTTTACTGTATTTAACAACGAGACGCACCACTAATGATACCAGGCACCTTTCAAATCCATTCTAAAAAAGTGTGCGGGTTAAACATGTTTTATTAAACAGTTATAACTCCATAAGTCTTATCTAAAGTCAAATGCATGCTGCAGCAACACAGGATAAAAGATGCAAAGGTCCAGATTTTGGAAATAACTCCACTGACATCAAGGTATTGTGAAGCAAGACTCCTCTTAATAAACATACAAGTTTAATTTAACAGGTCGACTTCCTTAGAGTACATTTTAGAAGTCTTTTGATGCGGGTAACAGGCAGAGAGAGAGACAGCGAGACAGAGAGATAGAGAGAAAGAGAGAGTCAGCAAGGGAGAGAGAGCGTAAGAGGATTGTAACATAGGGGTGAGGTGGAGATAAGAGGTACAAGGTGTGAGCATGAGATAAAAAAGACACAGGGTTGATGGGCAGGATGTTGAAAGGCATAAGCATGAGCAATGGGAATATCACGAGCAGAGAAGCGAGAGACAGAGGGATCACAGACCCAAGGTAGAGAGGTATTGATATCCCAGCTGAAAGATCAGATGCAATTACATGAGACATAGGGAGCCAGTGTACAAGAGTGATGAAGGGTAAAGAGCTGAGAGGATAGCAAAACCAGATAAGAAGCCAGTGGAGCATACTTAGATGGGGCACACCATTGGGCCAATATGTTTTGCAGAGGCTGAGCAGAGCCAATCAAAGATCTCTGGTAGTGGAGATTTCCTGCCTGCCAAGACCTCTAGTCGGTTCCGTACCGTACTGGTTTATTATTAAGATTTATACAACGCACCCTTAGGCCTTACTGGGCGTTAGGGGACCTGAAGGCCAAGTTGAAAGCCTGAATGCAGCGAGGGCATTTAGCAAGGTTTATGGGCCCATTACAATCTCTAGCACCTGGGAGTGGTGTCTATAAAACTAAAAAGTGTGGATGCAAGTAGTAACAAGTATATATAACAGGCGGATCAGTGTTCTCTACTTCTAGGAGGTAATGACCACTTTGGTTTTGACATCAACATGAACATGGGCCGAGCGGGGCCTGTTGTTAGATATAAAATTTGCCTCGGCAGTCATGTGGAATCGACTGCAGGTATGTGGGCAGGGCCTGTTGACAGTACACACATCTCCCTGGGTGGTCACAGGGAAATGGCTGCAGAAGCGTGCTATCGTTAGTTTTGGAATGTGGCATTCTGAACAATCCTTGTATACAACCATTTCTAGAGCCTGCAGATTGTCCCATGAGAATGTCAAATGAACCTTTCAACAGTTATGAGTACGCTTTTTAGACCCTGTCTGAGGGCCATACTGGGAGTTATTGGCCCTGAAGATTGAGGTAAAGGCCTGATTGCAACAAAGGCTGGCAGTGGGGCTTGCTGTGGTGACCGCTAAGCACACACAGAGCCCTGCTGGCAGTGAAGACCATGGTAGTGACTCGACATTCCGCCGTTGCTCAGACTGTGGGCTATATAAGACTTACGAGCTATAATGCTTTGCTTAGCCTGCAGATTGACCAATGGGGAAA
Organism: Ambystoma mexicanum; assembly: GCF_040938575.1. Lineage (NCBI taxonomy): Eukaryota > Metazoa > Chordata > Amphibia > Caudata > Ambystomatidae > Ambystoma > Ambystoma mexicanum. The sequence goes on along the minus strand of NC_090941.1, from coordinate 623,300,121 downwards.
TGTTGCTAAAGCTTCAAAGAACATAATGGATATTAATGACCATCAGATAGTTTGTATGCCTATTAAATAAATATTGCTCAGAGAATTGCGAAAAAGAGATCAGAAGAAATGTGCTAACATGCAGAGATATGCAAAAAACAAGGGGGTGGGGGGTCCTGGGAGTCCCTCTGCTGGACATTAGTCCTGGTTACGAGAGACTTACCCAGAGCCTTACCCAGAGTCTTTAGCTCACAATCTTTCAAAGAGGTGGAATATCTAAAACATATCAGTCTTTGTCCTGCCCTGGGGCAGTCCAGCACCGAAATGCTAGGCAATTCTCCTCTGAACACGAGTACCAACCCCAGACACGTGTTTCGGTCTGGTTGGACCTCAACAGTAGGGTGGAGCTGTGCCTCTCTAAGAATAGTGAGAAAGGGATCCACATAAGGCCCTCGTAACCAGGATTAATGTCTGGCAGAGGGCCTCCCAGGAGCCCCCTTGTTATTAACATGCAGAGATATCCAAGGCATAGAAGCAATAGCTAGAAAACTCTTAGACATAGAAATTGCAACTCAGGTATTTTAAGCATAGTGGTGAGACACTTAAAAAGTAGACGCACCAGTGTATGGTAGAGAAAAGCGACTTTAGTAAGGAACAGCAAAATTAGAAATACAGGCAGGGCTAAAGTCGAGGGTACACGCGGGTCCCCCCCAGCTAAAATGAGAAACATTGAAAATCGTCCTTGAATTTATGAATTTAAGCCAACCTTAGGGAGCAAATAGTATTTGCCAGGTCTGCAGTCCGAACGCTTCACTGCTGCACGATGTAACCTGATGGAAAACAGCAAACAACTAAAGGTGAAATGTTGCATGTTGGTACTGCAAGTTCCAGGGAAAACTTTTGTATTGGTTCTTGGAGTTTAAAACATGCACACCTTTTAACATTTTCACAAACACTATTAGAAGAAAATATCCTCTCTCTTGGTTTTGTGTGTGTATTGGTTTTATGAAAGGCAAATGCCATTCGTCCTGTGCAATTTGGGTGGTTATGCAAAGCCAATTTAACGAAATGTGCATATTTCATCCTGATATGCTAATGTCTGGCAACGCCACATCCCATTGCGTTTGTTGATGAGCCCCCCACTTAAGACTTGCCCCCTGAATACAGGGATGAGAGACTGTGACATCAAGACAAAAGCATTAGAAACATAGGCATGAAAGGGAAACTGGCAGACAAAATGAGAGGCAAATAGGTGAGATCAAAAGCAGACTAATTAGAACAGATGTAGAGATCAGAGATACAGGGGGGCGAAAATCAGAGATCTTAGGCACAGAGGTTACAACTGACAGATCATGAGCACAGGTTTGATAAACTTCGAAAGCAGAGGCACAAAGATATGGGACACAGATCAGAGGCATGAGTCCTTTACTCTAATGTTGAGTAAAGCGTTGTATGCGGGCACCACACGGCCTTTGAAAGATGCTTTTCTCATGATATGTCTTCTTTTGTGTTTATTGTTATTTTTTCAAATCCTCTCTTCAGCTATTAAACCCCCCCCACCACCACCAGTACCTGATAGGTGGGGAGCTCCTTTGGCGCTCCTGTAGCCTGTTGAGGTCGGTGATGCCATGGTGCCTGTTAGGAAAGATTTCATAATTGTAGGTAATTTTCCTTCCATGTGGCAACCCCCAAACTTTTTGCTGTTGTTTTACACCCTGATCTAGACTTTGCCAGAGAAGCACAGCCTTCTGCCGCATTCCTCTGGGCTTTCGCTCAATTCTTCTGGGCAAACTGACATGCCCTTAAGACAGTCAGTACTGGGAGACTTTGTTTCCCTTAGTCCTTTCCTCATGTTGCAGCTTTTGAGCAACATGAAACAAGAGTGCACTGTAACTTACATTACCGCGCTCTTGGGTCTCTAGTCATTCCAAAGGCCCTAGAAACTCTAGCTGGACTTATTATGAAATGTGCAAGTGTGTCACGGACGGGACTGGTGGCAGCTATCATTTCTCTTATGTTTTGAACCCTTTTTTGCCATGTATGCGTGCTTATCGCGTTTGGCACGAATAGGTGGCCTGGCTCCCAAAATGGCCATGCCACGAGGTTCTTTGTCCTGTCCGCTGACCATCTTGCCCCTTCACCTTCACCCAGGTCGAGCCGACCCGGGGCAGTCCTTATTTGGTCATGCACTTTCCCGCGAAACACAACGCTTTCGCGGGCTTCTGCAGGCTTCTGCATGCCTTGTGTGTGCCTCCAGGATGTGGGCTGGGATGTCTGTTCCCAATACACATCCTGGGTGCCAGAGAGTCTAGAGTGTCCTGAATGCCTGGGACCACTGTGGTTCGTGATAGGTTCACGTATGGTGTGAGTGTTTGTGAGCGGATCTCCCATTGGGCCCTCTCCGTTTTGGCGCAAAGGGAACTTTGGATAAGAGGAGGCTGAAAACCCCACTACCATGTCGATCTCCTGAGTTCTCCCGAACAAAGGATCAGGAGCCAAGTATCCTGCAACTAAGAAGCTGAGTTGAGGAATCGCTGGTGACCCACTGAAGGTTTGGCACCCTGCACTGCTGTCGTCCTGCGAGACTACTCGGCCGCTGATTGAACGAGAAGGTCCGCAAAGGCGCTTCGACCCTTTATAATAGTGGGAACAACTATTCTCGGCATCTTCACCAAATCCTGTACGTAAGCCTTCGGAAGCGTCCCTGGGCCTTCCAGTGGACTGATCAGCCTACACAGGAATCTTGCTCTGTCACCGCTGTCTGGGTTACTGCTAATCCCGTGTCCTCGGCACTCTCACAGGATTCGTACACTTGGCGTTCCCAGGTCTGAAGTGTGCTTTGGGACCGGAATACACGCGGTTGCCGAGTTGGCCTGCTGTGGTAACAAACCTGTGCGTGTTGACTGCATCTGGGACACCCTCGACCCTGACTCCTGCTGTCGCGGAATCTACACGGCGTCGAGACGTCCCTCTGATCGCATCTGAACCTGCCAGTACCAACACTGAACTGGAGAAGCCTGGGTCTGCCTGCATCGGGGACCGGTGAGTAGTCAATACCCTAACCGGTCGCCCACACGCAGGAGCCTGTGGGTTTCCGTCGCTGTGGTAAACAGCAAACCCTTTCCTGCACTCACGCCCTGCTTCTGCCCCCAAGTGGAGGCCTTGCCTGAGTCACGGGGATTTATTCACCATCTTTTCGTCCACCTTTCTGAACTGCCTGATTTCCCTGAAGAGTCACTCTTTTGCCCATTGGCACCCGCGTGTGCAGGTACTTTTGAGCACAAGGCTCCACTCTTCGTAGGGCTCGGACTTCCTTCTAGTTAGGTGGCCTCTGATGTCGAACTGGGTCTAACGATTACTTGCACTGCCTGTTTTCCTCCCCATCTAGGTGGTCTGCATATTTCGTGCTTCTAACTCTTTAGATCCCTCGGTCTTGCATATATATTGTATTGATTGTGATGTGTTGGTTTACTGGAGTTTTACCGTGATTCTTTACTATGGTCGATGTTACAAAGGCCTTGTAATAAATGTGTCTATATTTTTAATATAACACCTGTCTGGAGTAATTTGTAAACGTCCTTGCTTTGTGTGCTCATTGCGGGCTTTCAGTCACCCTCACCCCTCTTGAGACCTAGTCTTGACCGCCGCCATCGCTACCCTGATTGGTCTGGCTTGTCCAGAGGTTACCCTGTTCCAAGAAACTAGGCTGGCCTTCTGAACCTCTGCCCCTCCAGGACAGAATTCAGAAATCCATCTTAACAGTGCCTCATACAACACCCTTACTAAATGCACGGCCTTCTTCTGGGGGCTCTCGATCCTCGTCTCCAATTCTTGTATGGCGCCTCATAAATGATCTGACAAGCTTATGTGTAAAATGTTAGTTTTATTCACGATAGCCACCCGGTGGGTGCACTCTACATAACGGCAGGCAATGGACACCGCTCTCGAACTTCACTGTGTTCGAGAACGGCGTCGGGACTACATCACAGCACCTATATATTAAATATTGCACAGAGAATTGCGAAAAAGAGATCAGAGGAAATGTGGTAACATGCAGAGATATCCAAGGCATAGAAGCAAGAGCTGGAAAACTCTTAGACACAGAAATTACAACTCAGGTATTTTAAGCATAGTGGTGAGAGACTTAAAAAGCAGAAGCACCAGTGTGTGGTAGAGAAAAGAGACATTAGTAAGGGACAGCAAAATTAGCAATACAGGGATGAGCGACAGTGACATCAATGACAAAAGCATTAGAAACATAGGCATTAAAGGGAAACTGACAGACAAAATGAGAGACAAATAGGCGAGATCAAAAGCAGACTAATTAGAACAAATGTAGAGATCAGAGATACAGGGGGGCGAAAATCAGAGATCTGAGGCACAGAGGTTACAACTGAGAGATCATGAGCACAGGTTTGATAAACTTCAAAACCAGAGGTACACAGATATGGGACAGAGATAAGAGGCACCAGTAACAGGCAGTGAGATCAGGTGCACATGGCGAGAGACTGACATTCAAAATGAAGATATGAGTAAAAGAGAGAGAGAGAGAGAAAGCGAGAGAGAGAGAGAGTGAAAGACAGTGAGAGAGGCAAATAAGTGAGCAATAAATGTAAAAAGAGAAACACCAGGGAACACATTTAATATGGAGATAGACAACAAAAGCAAGTTGGTAATTGAGAAATCAGGGATCGGGCGAAGGAGAGAGAGTTTAGAGACATTGCGAAATAGGACTTAACAGAACTACGTGGGTGTGTCTGAAAGAGAGAGCGAGTGAGAGAGAAAGAGATTGACAGAAGTGTGCACTGTACACATAATGTAAAGAGATTTGAGAGGCAAAGTTGTGTGAGAGAGACAGTCTCCCACATCTGTCTCTAATCCTGTTGTTAGGTCCCATTATGTGCTTAGTGCAGCCTCATGTACTCAGGCACGTCCGTCATATGCTATGTACAGCCCTCCCATAGACCAGTTTGCCAATGACAGCCTCTTATGATCAAGGAGTATCATTTTACGACAGGCATGGGCGTATATGTTGAGGCGCTGTTGTCACCAAAATAAGAGCTAGACTCAGAATTCAGGCTATTTTGAAATATACTTACAAAGCTGGGCTAGTCATATGCAAAATGACCATTGATGGGGAGCCAGACACAGCCGGACGGACAAAAAAAGCGACACTGCACAAAGAAACTGCTTGTGACATGTACCTGACTCCATTCAAGTTACCCTTTCAAGTTATTTCTAACCTGACAAATGGCTCTTAGTTGCATTATGACACTTTTTTATTTATCATCGATGTAACTCGTTTGGATTTCATCCTACTGTCGGCCACTTCGAATACTTCACAGATAGGTTCAGGGCATGTGCCCATGTTGTTGTGTATCGTTTACTTTGGGAGCAATTAGCAATTAAGCCAGTTTCGAAATGCAATATCCTCCTTATGTAATGCCATGGCAGAGGATTGTAGAATTCGTTATCAAGTGCTGTGATGTCACGCCAGGGAATGGGGCATTTTCTGTGCCTCCCATTCTCCACCGAGAATATTCTGGAAAAAAATGGTTCATTTAAAAACACACAGTGAAAAATTGGGTAAAAATGCCACATAATTTACCTTCAGGTCGACAGCTAAATACGCATACAAATCCAATAAATGCCAGGTCACTAAAAGTACACAGAAGCATTTTCCAATAAATGTTCATGAAGCATGCCATAAAGTGCACAGTAAAACACACTTTGTGATTTCTGTGCCTTCATTATATAGCCAACAGATTCTTGCCTCTTAGATGTTTAGGTTGTGTGTTTGTTTAGTGGGTGGTTGTTTGGGAATTGTAATGTTTTTTAATATAAATAGTTTTATTGCAATTTTGATTACAGCTTTCATGGTTAGTCTTTCAAATAAAGCTTGCTGTTTTATATATCCCAGCATTTCCACTGTACAACACATTCATGATGCCTATGCTCACAAGATATTCCAATATTGTGCCACTGTAAAAAGTCATGATTCTGGCAGTACCAATATTTGCCAGTATTGTCATTATTAAAAGCACACTCATGTTTGCTGTGCCAAAAAATGCCAGTGTTGCCACTGTACGAAGACATTTACATGCTTGCTGTGCAAATACATTCCAGTGTTGCCACTGAAAGAAAAAACTAATGATGGCTTTCCCCAATAACACCAATATCAGTGTTATTGGGGCTAGCCATTTTAAGTAGACATTTTCATTCTTGCTGTGACACTATATGCTAGTATTGCTACTGCAATTACATGCTCCTATTGGCTGTGCCCAATAATGCCATTATAGTCAGTGTGAGAAGACAAGTTCCTGATAGCTCTCTTAATGTATGCTACTATTACCACTGTAAGAACACACTCAAGTTGGCTGTGCCCAATAATGCAGGTATTGACACTATAATTAGACATCGTCATGCTGGTTGTGCCAGTACACTCCAGTGTTGTCCTGTAATGCTTGCTTTGCAGCCCCTGCCCAAAATCTGCCCGATTGCACCAACCCCATCCATGCACCTACCCCTCCCCACATATACACTTACACACCAACATGCACACAATGTGCACATATACACACTCTCACACATACACAGTCGCATTCACACAGGCACACACATTCATATAACACTCATGTACGCTTGTCTATGTACACAACTTTTTATACTAGGGCTCAAGGGGGTCTAGCGCCTGGCTCCTGGCTCTGATGGGTGATCTTCTGAGTCCTTTCACAGCAACTGGAAGCAGGATGCGGGGAGGGAAGGTAATTAACACTTTCTTTTCTAAACTCTGGCTCTACTACACCATAGAAAAACATGAGTAGAGCATCTACATAGACACCTTCAGGACATACTATGAGCCATGATCCTTTGCTCCTCTGCCTATCTGCAGAGGTAGAGGCCTTGACCTTGGACAGTGCCCCAAAATTAGAACCTACCAAACCTCTGCCCATGTACACAGTGAGTGATTATTCTGTCATCCACAGTGCTCGTGAAATGAGATCTGTATCTGACGGAATAAGTGATAGCATGTGCATAACAGGAGGAGTTACACCCCTATGCCCATCATGTGCCAGCCATCAATGAAAGTGACAGTTCATGTCTACTTTACTTCTTTCATCTTTTCACCTCTGTCTTTAACTTTCTCATACTCCCACCTCCATCTTCAGCTTCTCTGCCTCTCACTGATATATTTCCTGGTTCCTGTACATCTACCTCTGATTCCCCAATAATACAACTATCATTTCCTCACTTTCATCTCTAACTGTGTCCTTCCTTAACTGATATATGTGCATTTCTCTTCTTCCCACTCCAATCTCTGCGTTTTCCTTCTGCTCCTCTTCCCTTTCCATCTATCTAATCCCCTTGTTTACCTCTTTCCTCTTCTTCGCCATGTGTCTACCAACTGCGCTCTTATCTTTACCTTGTATTCTGTGATCTGTTCTTCTCTCTTAAAGTTCGTCTTTAAACGGGTAACTATAAACAAGCATTGGCAAAGCCAACAGTGTGTGCTTTTGTGTAGGAATGGGATAGGAATTTTCCCATAATCCCTTGCTGAAACAAGGGAACAGCTTGCAAATGTTCTTGGTACCTCAGCATAATATGGCAATTCCTGGCAAATGCTACCATGTCACAAATCATAGCACCAAGCACTACTGTATTTTCCTGTTATAAGCAAAGCACTCTGCAACTATACACCCAAAACCCAAAAGTGTCCCAGACATCTTCATGCAAGTCCTAACCTTGATCAGCAGTTCAATCTCATAGCAGTAACAAACATTTTAGTTTTCGTTATTTGATTGTGCTTAAGCCCCACCTAATAGTCAAAACTATTCTATTGGAGTTCATATAGGAGGGAGATGGGCTGTGAAGAGGCTGTTGTTTGCATATTTATCCACCCACTAATTGTCATGGACATGCGAAACCCAATGGCTGCTCCTACTCACTAGGCTACTTGTCCCTTCCTGTCTGAAACACATCCTCCTGGGGTCTCTTTAGGTAGCTCTATCAAGCAATATAATTAAACGTTGTGCTGTATACTACCTACCAGTGTTATTTCTAAGCAGTGTTCTGAGAGTTAACGGCCTAACTGAAGTGGTAAATGTGCTATTGTTGTAATAAAAATGTCATAATCAAGTGTGCTTTCAGCCACTCGATGAATAAACATAACTGATGAACCCATATGCATGCATACTGTAGGCCGAACCCCGACCCTCACCCGAAATGATTTGTCTAAAAATATTTTGTCAAGTGTTGGCAATAAAAGGCTGTAGGATTTTATTGTCCAGATATGGTTATGAAGATACACAAATAATCACATATCATAATAATATCATACTTTTGGTCACCGGGTCCCGAGGTTACCTCCTCTGGCCCGTGCTGCCTTCTCATGTCCCACGACTCGTTGTGGACACCGTACAGTGCCCTGTACTTCTTTTCCTTTGTTCTTCTCCCTTATTTGTAGGGTGGGAGGGTTTTGTGGTAAAGAAGCAAAGTGTGGAAGACGCTGAGTGAACAGCGAACCTCCTGTCAGTTTGGGTCCCCATTCAGGGTCCACAAACAGATTGTGTTTTCTTAGAGCATTCTGCTCTTATTTGATGTGTATAGTAGTGGGGGCTGTGCGCCAGCCCCCGGCCGGATAGCTGACATGCCTGGCCCTCTGAGGAGGGGGCAGGTCTTTGAACCTGGGCCCTGCGTGCCTGTTGGTTTTCTGTAGGTGCTTAGCACTTTGTTGTTTGGTGGAAAGGCGAGGTGCATGTTCGCACCTCACCCTTCCTCTGCATTGTGTGACAGGGACTGCGTGTCTCTGTGCTTGTGGGGGAGAGGAGCAGACGTGGGGGCGGGAGCTGCGCCTCTCCGAGCCTGCCGAATGGTAACATCATTTACTCTGCCTCGACTTGGGCGGCCCTGCGTCATTGCCCATAACTGATGAACCCACATGCATGCATACTGTAGGCCGAACCCCGACCCTCACCCGAAATGATTTGTCTCACAACATTTTGTCAAGCGTTGGCAATAAAAGGCCATAGGATTTTATTGTATAGATATGGTTATGCAGATACAAAAATAGTCACATATAATAATATCATACTTTTGGGCACCGGGTCCCGAGGTTACCCCCTCTGGCCCGTGCCGCCACACAAGGGCAGGTTACCGGCTGGCCGTGTTCCAGCGAAAGTATCTCCTAATGACAGCCTCTAGATGCGAGAGTTGCCGTGATTTAATCGAAACAAATGTTCCATTCCTTGGATTGATAGGTGAGTGCCGTCCTTGTGAAAAAGATCCGGGTCACCCAGGGTAATGGCTGGGTGTTTTATGAAACCCAGCCCTCTCGCAGTATAGAATTTCTCTAATCCCCTGTTGAATTTTCTTCTAGTAATGTCTACGGCTTTGTAACAGTGGGCCCCCAGCCATTTATTTCTGGGAAGAATGGCCGAAAAATATATTTCCGTTTCCCTCCAGTTGTGGGAAATGCCCGCCAATGAGGAGCAGATTTCCTCGAATAGGTTTCTCCTTCCTGAGTTCACCAGGTCATTACCCCCTAAATGTATTATGAGAAATTCGGGCAGGTCTCTGTATGCGACCAGCTCTGCTAATGTTTCATGGATGTCGGTCCACCGTAGGCCCCTGCAGCCCCACCATGAAGCAATTGTGTTTCTAAAAGGCGGACCTTCTTTGGTTTCTTCCGCCCATCGGCCTGTTCTTAAAACAAATGAGTGGCCGACAATCCATGCTGAGTTGAGCAAGGTCTTCCCGGCGCCTGTAGGTTCTGCAGGGGGGAGGGAAAGGAAGAGAAAAGGTGGGGATGGCTATATTAGCTGAGGTCTGATGTATCTTTTGTAGCAATCTGACTTCCATGCCCCTATGTTTTTTAGTTGTAATGGAGCCAGGCCTCCTTGCCATGCTGAGGTGGCTGCACCTATTCTGAAGGAATGGGTGCCAAAGTCATTGGGGTCCCACCCTGCAGTGCTGATTGCTTTCATCAGTACCCCTTTAAATTGGTAGCGGCTTAGTGCAGAGGCATCCCTCTATAATGAGGAACCTCCCCCCAACCTTGGGCCTTTGTGCGAAATAGAGGTTGGTGATGCATACTGGGCAATTTGTTGCATCATTGATACAACAAATGTTAATGGTTCTTTGGCCCCAGTTTTTGACTGTTGGATTTCTATGTTGACGCTAGCTTGCCTGACCCTGACCTCCATAACACCTAAACCGTTTGTGGCCTTGGTGCTGGAGGCAATAAGCTCTCCCACCCGAAAAGCCCCGAAATAGGCCAGAAAAAATGCTGTTTTGAATAATATGATCACATATGGGTGCCAGCATATGCTTTCTAACTGGTCTGCTATTTTACCAGTCTGTTGAAATCAAGGGGGCGGCGGGTATCTACCTGAGGCCCTTCTGCTCTGGCCCATCCTTTCATGGCGTAGGAAATGAGGGCGTTCTGGGTGGGGTCTGAATCACCCCGTAATTTTGAGAAATATGAGATTGCCACTAGGTATCTTTTAGCCCAGTCTCTTTTAAAGCCCTGCTCGTGCGCCCATTTTAAGAATGTTTCTATGTCTTTAATCGTTATTAACTCGACATGGTTTAAACCTGTGGCTCTAAATACTGTTTGCAAACACTTACTGTACTGAGCTGCTGTAGTGCTTGCCAGGGCTTTCTCTACCATCTCTATTAAGAAACCTGTGCCAGGGTTCTTATTTTCTATTGGCAGGGGGTTGTTGGCACCGGTCTTAAAGGTGCCTGTATCACGTTGGACATCCCGACCTAGGCTCTCTGGCGCTGAGGTTGATGTCGGTATTTTGTTGGCACCCGTTTTTGAGGTGCCTGTTTTTTGAGCACCCCGGCCATTGCTCTTTGGCGCCGGCATTGATGCCAACATTTTTGAGGCCCCCATTTTTGAAGTACCTGCTTTTTGTTGAGCACTGTAAGAGGATTCAATTCAACACTACAGCTAAGTCAATGCCTAATCTGGGATACTAAATGGAAACCCTTATTGATATATCTTTACGTCCAGTTCATGAGTTCTGGATGACTACCCCTATATAACACCCCTCTCTTGGAATCCCCCTGACCCCACTGAGCCAAGAAGTAGTTCTGTTTTGCAAGTTTAAAAGGTTTATTTGATAATTTAAACAATATATATATATATATATATATATATATATATATATATATATATATATATATATCACACTTTATAATAAATTAATAACTGAATATCACACTTAATCTGAGCAGTAATCAATAATGGATAGTCCGGCACTAGCACACTTCTTTATAATCAATGATGAGTGGTTATAGGATGGATACGATAGCAACAATACTTTTATGGTTTCAAATGGATGCAATGTGGAATGAAATGCAGTACAGAAAATAACTTGATATGATTTCAGCAAACGACAATGTAATCACTTTCTTGGACAATTTCACCCCCCCCCCTTAATGCAATGTAAGGAGATGAATAGAATGGGACTCAGTTCTTAGGAATGCAATCAAATAGAATTCAGTTCAATTCCCCCGCAGCAGCTTATAGAACAGATAGGAGTTTTGAAACACAGACCCAAGTGCTTTGAATATGGTGACAATGCAGTGAGAAATATGCTGAAAATGCTTTTAATTCCCTTCAGGAGGTTCAGGGTGAGTGGTATCTAGTTAATATTAGTCCAGGCTCACTCTAGCAATGATTCAGGGATGGTTCTTAAGAGGCAAACGAAATTTAGTAGTTCAGGCAAAAGCAGCTATCTTTTTACAAGTAAAGAAATCGGGCCAAATCGCAAATCGCGGCAAAATTCGCGGGTGCGAGAATCGTGATTACGGAGAAAGTATAAGGAGTAGGAAGTCGGTTCTAGGCTCGTTGAAATGCTGAGATTCCAGAGATACAGACGATTAAATAAAGGTAGTTTTTCGGATTTTAAATTTTAAAAGTTCAAAGCGACAGGTTACAGCTTGCAGCTAGAAAATGACAGGTGACAGCTTTGCAAATGACAGGTGACAGTTAGGAGGCAGTTCTACTTAGATTAAAATAGTTTGGATTAGATTATTTTAACTAAGAGATTGATTCTGCACAGTTCTGCTAGGTACTCACAATATATTTAGAAATAGGCCTCGCCACGGATCTGGTCAGGTTTTGGACTGGACTCAGGTTCTGGTCTCGGCACTTCACAGTGATCTGGGTCAGCTCTCTGGTTCTGCGAACAGCGGTCTGGGTCAGCTCTGCTCTGCTGGGTACTGCTACAGGTGCTGGAGATTGATGGATTTGAAGTCTGGATCTCTGGATGTGAAGTTGTTGGTCAGCATGCTCCGCGGCAAATGGAATTGAATGTCCCTACCTGTCCCAGCAGTCTCTTTTTATGTGTTATGAAAGTGGGTGTGTGTGCAGCATCACTAGCCAGCCCCTCTTTCAACTTGTCATTGGCCCAATTCTCCCCTCTCCCATGATTGGGGAAGGAACTGTGAGTCAGAGTGATGCTGTAGGTTTTATGGGTCAGAGGATCCTCCCCTGGTCAGTTTGCCCACAAATCTATATTTGATCAAAATGCACATTTCTCAAATACATAGTGGTTTGTCATTGCATGTACATATTACCTATCACATGAGGTAGTCTCTGTCCCAAATCTCCTCTTCCTGAGGGCTTGCATTCAGAAACGGCAACATTTTCGAATTTAGTGGGTTATGCAACCTTGGTTCTTCATTAAAAGTTATACACATATACACAGCCTGTCCATACATACTCCAGTAAATTCCCATGTCTCTAGCTTAAACACAGAGTCTGTAGTATACATAAATAGCAGGGTTTTGCCCCAGAACATCACACAAATTGGAGTTTGGGCTTGAATCGAAGGTACATTTTTTAAATGAAGGCTCTCAAAGTTATACATTCCTGTCATTTGATTACAAAGAGTTATCAGTGTTTCTGTAAAATATATATTTTGCTTTCAATTTAGTTCTCAGTGTGTTGGAGTCCGCCTCCAAGACTTGGGTGGGTCAGTGATCACATGTGTCTTCTGGCAGGCGGGCCTTTGTTGACAGGAAACAGTCAGAATCAACATATCCTATTCAAGTGCAAGAGCCTATTGTGTGGTCTCCAGGAGGCTCCCAGCCAGTCTGCCTTCTATCAATCAAGAGGTCATGTGAGATTCTAACACCTGGTGTAATCTCTGGAGGTGAGAGGTTTCCCAGCCTTTGGCCTGTTAATTAAATCAGATTGTCTTCTGGGAACAGCATGTGGTTAAGATTTTAATTAACTCCCAGCCTTTGATGTAAAGGCCTCTCCTGCAACTCCTGACATGCAGTTTCCCTGTCAGAGTTTAGACCGCTAGCGCCGCCCTCAGTCAAAAGCGGGTACTGCATGCAATTTTGGGATCTTTCTTGGATTAATGCATTCTAAACAGGAATGGTTCTTACATGGTAGTAAATCCTTGCTTAACATTGTTTTGATGGGGCTCCTTACAGTAAAATGGTTATGTGGAACCCCACAAAAGGGTTGAATCTTTAAAGTGGTCCGATGAGCCACGATTTCAGCAACTTTTTGACATCCGTAACAGTGGATTTTGTTAACAAAGATCTTTCTTTACACTGGTGGGTGGCAAGTTAGGTAACCATTTTGGTGGGCGCACAAACTGCGTGGTTCTCCTGGATTCTGGCGCACATGTGGGCTTTTTGGCCATCTTGGATTTTCTAAGCCCACAGCACCAAATGTTGCAGCATGATGGCTCAAACGTGGGTCAGGACACCCAACAGCACCCCGGCCATTGCTCTTTGTCTCGGTGTTGATGCCCAACTTTTTGAGGCCCCCATTTTTGAGGTACCTGCTTTTTGTTGAGCACCCCGGCCATTGCTCTTTGGCGCTGGCGTTGATGCCCTTATTTTGTTGGCACCCGTTTTTGAGGTGCCTGATTCTTGATGGGCAACCTGACCATTGCTCTTTGGCGCCGGCGTTGATGCCTAACTTTTTGAGGCCCCCATTTTTGAGGTACCTGCTTTTTGTTGAGCACCCCAGCCATTGCTCTTTGGCACCCGCGTTGATGCCCAACTTTTTGAAGCCCCCATTTTTGAGGTACCTGCTTTTTGTTGAGCACCCCGGCCATTGCTCTTTGGCGCCGGCGTTGATGCCCTTATTTTGTTGCCACCCGTTTTTGAGGTGCCTGATTCTTGATGGGCAACCCGGCCATTTCTCTTTGGCGCAGGCCTTGATGCCGTTATTTTGTTTGCACCCGTTTTTGAGGTGCTTGGTTCTTTTTGAGTACCCCGGCCATTGCTCTTTGGCGCTGGCGTTGGTGCCGTTATTTTTGAGTTTCCATTATTGCCCAGCATTCTGCTGGTATTGACGTCATCTGTTCCTGGGCGTGCAGTGCTAGCTCCCAGAATCGTGTCCACTGAAAGCAAGATAAAGCATCTGCAATATTATTGTCTGCTCCTGCAATGTGCGTTGCTTTCACCACAATGTTTTCTTGTAGTGTGACCGCTGTAATGGCTCGTAGGACTTTCAGCACTAAAGGGCATTTAGTGGATATTCTGTTTATGGAGCCTACCACGGCCATGTTGTCGCACCAGACCAAGAGTTCCAAGTTCGCTAGCTGCCTGCCCCAGATGTGTAAAGTAAACCAGATGGGAAATATTTCTAGGAGGGTGATGTTTCTTGTCCACCCTGCAGATTGCCATGTTATGGGCCAGTGTTCTGCCACCCATTCTGCTTCTAGTATGGCTCCAAAACCCCTGCTCCCGGCTGCATCAGTGAAAAGGAACCTTTTTGTCGAAGTGTTCAATGGCGTACGCCAAAGTGTTGTCCTGTTAAAATCTTTAAGGAAATTTCCCCACATTTCTAGATCTTGTTTCACCTCTGCGCCTAGTCGGATGTGTAGGTGGGGTTTGGTGTAAGATTTGATTTTTAGTTCCAGACTTCTAGAGAATACCCTCCCTTGAGGGATAATTCGGGCTGTGAAGTTAAGGCTTCCCGCTAGTGACTGGATTTACATAGAATTTATTATTGAAAGTGAAAACTAGCCATTGCTGTGAGTCTGGGTGGACCGGCAGCAATCTGAAAGCGGATTCGATGTCCAGTTTGGCCATCAGGGCATTCGTGCCGCATTCCTGTATGAGTCTTACCGCTTCTTGAAAGTGCGTGCACAATACCGCTGATTCCGTGTGCGGAATGCCGTCGTTTAGTGATCAGCCTTTGCGATGGGATAGATGATGAATTAGCCTCATTTTTCCAGGTACCTTTATGGGGACCAGAACTAGCAGTGATATGTAATCTTTGAGGGGCATGCGGTCCCAAGGTCCCGTGATTCTGCCTAGTAGTAATTCCTTCTCAATTTTGCTTTCGACCATTTGTGGGTTGTCCCTGGCTGACCTTAGGTTGTTTGGGACATTCAGGAACCTGCTGCCCTTGAAGGGGATGACAAAACCCTGGGTGAAACCTTGTATTTGATGTTATTCTTTTGTATTTTTGACTGGTAGTTTGGTGCAGTTAGTCGCTGCGTGGTCACCGTTGCAGTTTGTGCACGTGTGCTTGTACCAGCATTCAAAATGGCAAAAGCCTGTAGCCAATTGTCCAAATTCTGTTCTACCTGGGCGTTTCTGGCTATGGCTTTCTCTTCTATCTTTTTGGGATCCCTAAACGCATCTTTCCCTTTGCGTTGGGCTTCTATCAGTGAAAAAATCTCAATTAACTCTTTTGCCATATGGCTTCTTTGATTGTTTGGTCAATGTTCCATGCTAAACACCTTTTGTTTCTGTTCAATATTTCTGCTTGAAAAGATTTAAGTTTTTGATCTAATTGGGAACTACTAATCATTACCGTGTCCGGTGGGTTGTTGTTGCTTGCTCCTGACAGTTCTGGGGTATTTGTATTGGAGACTGACCATGATTTTAAAGCACCTGTTGTGTCAGGAGCTGTCGTTGTTGGCGTAGTTACAACTGTGACGGCTGATGTTGGTGTTGTTAGCACCTGTGCTATTGGTGTTGCTGGCAATGGTGGTGCTGTAGCTGTTGTTGGTGGGAGGGTGTTAACTGTGATGTCTGGTACTAGTGGTAAAATGGGGTCTGCCTGCCTGGACTCAGCTGTGGGAGGTGTTTGTTTGCCCCTAATTTCTAGCAATAATTGCTGAATCTCACTCATGTTCTCGTACAATTAGACAGTTTTTTGTTACCTTATCCCATGCCTTCTGCAGACTTCATTTTCTTTGCCGTTGTCATCTCGTCCTCATGTCTGGTTGGTATGGGGACCCCTTATTTTGGTAAGCTGTACATATTTTCTCGGACCCAGGGCCAGCCGTAGTGCTCCGCTGCTTCCATGGCTGCAAGCAAGTGGGGTGATTTTGGTTTCTGTGCCGGTGCTGGAGGTTCCCATGATTTTCTCTTGGGACCCATGTCTTTTAGGTCTGCAAAGCTGAAAAAGACACGTATGTCTGCGTCTGTGCGCTTTGTCTGCTTTTCCTCTGCGCTCATTCGTGCCGGCCTTGGATCTTGCTTCTGCCGCGTTCTCCCCGGGGTGTCCTCGGTTTCAGCGCGGTTTCTCGCTGCTTGCCTGTAGTTGAGAGTTTCTGAACAGAACAATGTTCAAAGGGGGGAGAAAAGACGCTGCGTAAGCAGTAAACTTTTAAAGATTGCTAAAGAAGCAAAGTGTGGAAGACGCTGAGTGAACAGCGAACCTCCTGTCAGTTTGGGTCCCCGTTCAGGGTCCACAAACAGATTGTGTTTTCTTAGAGCATTCTGCTCTTATTAATAAGACCCAGGGAAGCCCTGGGTGTTTGATGTGTATAGTAGTGGGGGCTGTGCGCCAGCCCCTGGCCGGATAGCTGACATGTCTGGCCCCCTGAACCTGGGCCCTGCGTTCCTGTTGGTTTTCCGTAGGAGCTTAGCACCTTATTGTTTGGAGGAAGGGCAAGGCGCATGTTCGCATCTCACCCTTCCTCGGCATTGTGTGACCGGGACTGTGTGTCTCTGCGCTTGTGGGGGAGAGGAGCAGGCGTGGGGGCGGAAGCTGCCCCTCTCCTAGCCTGCCGAATGGTAACATAATTTACTCTGCCTTCGACTTGGGCAGCCCTGCGTCATTGCCCATTATAACTGCATCTGTTCCTTGCACTGAAGTTGTGTTGAAAACAAGGATTGACAACGGTAACAGTTTTGGCTTTTGTATAGAGATCAGAGATTAGAATTTGCCAGGCACTGCTATCGTATGTACACACCATTTTACAGCTTTTGCCATCTTATGACAAGGTAGTAACATTTGGCAGTGGCCTATCCTATGCCCGCACAAAAGTATAAAAGTGTGGCCTTTGGGATTGCTTATTTTTATAGAGCTACATGCCTGACTCTTAATACTGGATTAATAAGGTTAATTGCCAGCCAATTTAAAAGTATCTAATGTACCACCCTCAAAGTGATGAGGGGCCAAGCTGGCCCTGCATGGATTCGCTCCTGTGTCTTGCAGACTGATCAGGGATGCCGGAAGTGAATGCTATCTCGGATAACAACATGAAACCTGAAAGCAAAGCTTACCTGCAAATGCATACATCTGGAAGCTGGCTCCCTTTCACTGACCCAATCTGAAATGCCCCTCAAGCCATAGGTAGCAGATAAGGGCCAGGTGTCGCCAGGGGTTAGTAAACACTATTACGACCGCTAAATGAACTACTTCCTGTTGCTGAAATGGAAAGCAACCGGACGATCTGAGAAAAGAACAAAGATAAGAAAATAGCAATGTTTTGTCACAACACTGATTTGGATATTTATGGAAACATCTGTGTTCATCATAATTCCCAAGTTCAAAATATGAGACACCTGTGCGTGTAACAAGCCCTCACAGGGAGGTCCTCAGATTCAAAGTGATTGTCTCATTTTTTTCATGATTTGACTTTACATGGGTAATGTTCAGTAAGGAAACTGCTTGTGGCATGCAGTGGTAGAATATGTACCTGACTCCATTCAAGTCATGCTTTCAAGTTATTTTTAACCTGGCAAATGGTTCTTAGTTGCATTATGACACTTTTTTCTATTTATCATCGATGTAACTCGTTTGGATTTCATCCTGCTGTCGGCCACTTCGAATACTTCACAGATAGGTTCAGGGCATGTGCCCATGTTGTTGTGTATCGTTTACATTGGGAGCAATTAGCAATTAAGCCAGTTTCGAAATGCAATATCCTCCTTATGTAATGTCATGGCAGAGGATTGTAGAATTCGTTATCAAGTGCTGTGATGTCACGCCAGGCAATGGGGCATTTTCTGTGCCTCCATGGCTCGCCTTAGGCATGCTGGACACAGAGAAGCTCCCTGACCATGCAGGAGCCCCCACCTAAAGGTTTCAGAGAATCACATCATCCGTACTGTCAAAAGGGATGTAGTGTGGGTTGTACACAACATAAAACTGTACCTGATTAGCAGTAAACTATGGGATGTATTCCGCCTCAGGGTTCCATGCGGCATCATAGACAACTCCAATTCGAGCATATGCTTCAATGTCTATTTGCACCCGGGGATGGGCCATTAGCCAATCAGATGGCTGGAACAGTGGGCAAGAACAAACATTTTTCGCCCGCTTTTCCAGCCACCCGAGGTCCTTGCCCAGGTGCTGCAATTGTTTTAAACAAAATTATGTGGTGAGGAAACAGGGAGCCTCTCCCTGTTGCCTCCCCACATCCCTCAAAACCAACATATCCCCTGCTTGCCCAAGCAGCCAATCTCCCGAGGGTGAAAAACAAAACCCATTCGCACCCTGGATGAACCTCTGGGTGCGAATAGCTTTCACGCCCCAGTGGGTGGGCGACATGGCCGTTAATGACCCAGAGCCCGTGCTGAGGCCCGAGCAATGGCTCAGGCTCGCGGGCCATTACTGTCCATGTCTACCCCCCTGCCGGTGCATGAAAGCTATTTTGGCCCCCTCATTTAAAGAAACAATCAATGTTAATCACGTAGTCATATAGAATACGAGAACGGACAGACTAGACAGAATTGCTTCAACCAACCAGACTCACCTACTTACCCTTAAATGCAACAAAGGTTGCAAACAGTATCTTCAAAGTGCATATGATGTCTATCAATGCTCACTGTTGACATGCTTCTGTTTGAACCAGTTATAATTGGCACAACGCCTTTGCATGCCTGACAGATTACCTCTGGAGGTCCTAATTATAATTATAAGAAGACGCTGCATGGCAACCAGGATATTTTAGAAGAGGGAGGTTCACAGCATAGCATCTCTTATCCGTGCATGAACTCCAAGATGGAGGGTGAGCCTAAGGAAGGCTGGGTCCATTTTGCCACACAGAGTATTCCAATCCTCAATTACCACAACACCAAGCTGCACACTACAGCAATCGTAGTTGCCCAAGTGAATTCACTCATAGGTCAGTCCTTGTGGTGGGTTCAGAGCCCAATATAAGTTGTGAGAATTTTGTGAGTAGTGTGCGTGGAAGGAGTTGCGGAGTGAGTTATTGAAGTGGCTGGAAGAAGAAAACATGGCAACCAGTCTTGAAGTAAGTTGAGAGAGGGAGATCAGGAAGGAAAGACAGGTCTTCAGAAAAGGAGATGGCAAAGGAGTCGAATGAAAGCCTCTAGGAAATGTTTTTCTCCGTTTGTTGCACACTAGACTTTTCTATTAAATTAAGTCCTTTTGTGCAAAAAGTAGTGATGTGTAATCTTTAGCAGCCATTCAAGAACAAATCTGCTACTCATTGCTAATAACTCATCAGTACAGACTTTCACAAGGAAGAGGGACAAGAATATTAACGCGATGAATACAGAACAGTGATCTCCGCTGCTTCTCATTCTACTCTTCCTCCTAACAATCATTACTTCTCAATTTGACCTTCTGAGGTATGACATAAATAGGTATCGTATTTATGAGCTATATCCAGAAAGAGGTGGGGGGTTGGTACATAAATACCCACTGCCAGAGCAAATATATTTGGTAGGATGTAGTTTTCATGTAGATAGATATGGGCAAGATAGCTCAATGAGTTAAACACCTGCCATGGATATCCAGTTTGTAGGACAAAAGGTTTGAATCCCGGCATCTTTAACTCAGACCATCATACAACTGTGGCTGATAAATTGTATATGATGAAAAGTTGGGTTATAATAATATACATTAGAACAGTTTTTAGAAGCATGAAGCCAAAAGTAAGCACTATATAAAAAGATGATATTATTAGGAAGTAGACTATTGTTTTGTGTGGAAAGGGGGACTGTCTAACAGTGTGGAAGCACCTCATTGATAAGGACTGTGATGAGGGAGAACATTATAGATTACAAGCATGCAATACGCGTTAAACACATAATGCTGTGCTGGCTTGAGTTTCATATTTCAAGGTACTTTTTAACTTGAAATGTTTATGGAAAGCATGGTTCTTTGTATTTCTTTGCGGGGAGACATGATTCCCGAAGGGGGGCGGGGGTATGCGCAAGCATTTTCCCCAGGGTGTTTTTGGGTGCTGCACAGGCCAGCGAGCTGGCCAGGGGACAGAGTGCCCCCTTTCCTGTGGTTTTAAAAAGGGCAGGCAAGGTTCAGGAGCAAGCGACGGTTGGTGGCATTTTGCATGTCGAGTCGTTGCTCCTGTGCCTTTCCTGCCATGAAGGTTAGGGTTCACACATCGAATAAATAACGCGACCCATAACAAAGGAAGAACGCTAGATTGGCTAGCAGACCTCAACTTCAGCATTAAAGTATTGTCTAACATACCATGTGCGTGGACTGACCATCACCTAATCACGTTCACCATCAACAAGACAGCATCCTCCTCACCTCAAACTCGAAGCAAACAGAACCTAACATTAGAAAACCTATTACCATTACTACGCCCGATCACTCATCCAGGTATATTGCACTCTGACCCATAAGTATTAGTGGACCTATATAATTAAACCATCCTCAAGGCTATCAACATCATAGCACCAATTAAACTGCAGAAACCTAAACCCTGCACCCACATCAATAGATGGTACACTCGCCACCTAAAGATTCTCAGGAAATTGAAGAGAACAGTTGAACCTGCATGGAAAAAGTCCCCTTCAGAGTCTAACAAGGATCATTTCACTGCAGCCTCATTCAATCATAAGGCAGCCATAGTCCAGGCAACAAAAGACAATTTCAATGATCGCATAGCCAAAGCCAATTCGAGTACAAAGGAATGATTTAACATCTTGAAAGAACTTGAATCTCCTTCACCTGTACCCGATACCCGCACGAAAGACACCTTATGGTGCACTAACATACAGAATGCCCTCCAAGATAAAATCACTTCGCTACTAAATAAAATAAAAACTAAGAAAAACATCATCGATAATGCCATCCCACATGACCTGCCCTCTCCCCCCTCACCTAATATGCTACAATTCAACTTCAAGCCTCTCACTATTAAAGAAGTGGAGATGATTATTCTAAAACAGAAACTATCTAACTGCTAGGGTGACATCTGTCTTGCCATGCTCATCAAGGAGGCGGCTAATGCGCTTGCCCCTTTCATTACCTCATTTATTAATGCATCATTTGACTCTAGTACCGTACCCATCAGTCTGAAATACGCCTGCATACTCCGCTTATTAAAAAACCCTTCCCTAGACCCCAGCGACCCCTCCAACTACAGTTCTATCACAACGGTCCCTTTTTTATTAAAAATACTTGGCCGTGCAGCCTACCTACAGATACAGCCGTACCTTGAAGTAAATAATCTGCTAGGACTAAGACAGTCAGGATTTAGACCTAGACATAGGACTGAGACGGCGCTCATTGACCTGAAGACTCAAATTCAGATCTTAAAAGACCAGGGTAAATCTGTCTTACTCTTACTACTCGACTTATCAGCAGCATTTGATTTAGTGAACCACGAAATTCTATGTAAACATCTGTCATTTGCTGCACACTTCTCGCACCAAGCTAACTCTTGGATTAAATCCTTACTCAGCAACAGATCCATGAGGGTCTTTGCACCCTCTGCATCTGTATTACCAACACCAGTAACTTGCAAAGTCCCTCCGGGGTTCTTGTGTATCCCAAACTCTCTACAATGTGTTTACCAAACCTCTATTTGATATACTTGACTATCTGGGTGTCACATACACCAACTATGCGGATGACACCCAGATACTCATCCCTATCACTGGTGACTACATTGTAGACAGTAAAACCCTTAATGATATCTACAGCACCATACAAATCTGGATGGCCAAGCACGGTTTATGTCTAAACGATGACAAAACCGAATTGCTCCTCCTTGGTTCTCCAACCAAACTGAACAAATTAGGGACTCTATTCAAATCCTTTAACATCAACTGCAACATTACTAAAGTAGCCAATGATGTGAAAACGCTTGGAATCTATATTGACTCAACACTCACACTTACGAGACAAACTAATGCATTACCATCCTCCACAGCCTACACATGCAAGCTCATTACAGCCTGCAGCCCTTACCTGACGACAACTAACTGCATCTCAGTAGCTAGAGCCTTAGTATTATCCAAGCTTGATTATTGCAACACGCTCTACCTGGGCACATCCCAACAAAATATTAACAAAATGCAAGTTATGCAAAATAACGCAATTAGTTCGGCTTGTAACATTCCGAGGAAACAACACATCATTGCAACCAGACAAAACATAAATTGGCTTAACATCAAGCAAATAATAGACTTAAAGTCACTCTCACTCATCCACAAGTGCCTCCATAACCAGGCACCCTCATACCTATCTGAAACCCTTTCACGACATACATCGACACGACCCACTAGAATGGCGCAATCACACTGTGTCAACATGTTGTTGGCATGTGCCACACTTGGATGGATTCCTCAACCTAGCCTGTGTCTCATCTAGAGTGGTGAATGTTAGAATGTGCCACACTTAGATGGACTCCTCAACCTAGCCTGCATCGCAACTAGATAGAATTGAAAATTTTAGCATGTGCACACATAGAGGGAATTCCTAAACGTAGCATGCGTCACATCTAGATAGAATTATGAATGTTAGCATGTTCCATACTTGGATGGATGCCTCAACCTAGCCTGTGTCGCATCTAGATAGAGTGGTGAATGTGTGAATGTTAGCATGTGCCACACTTAGATGGACTCCTCAAACTAGCCTGTGTCGCATCTAAATAGAATTGTGAATGTTAGCATGTGCCATACTTGGATGGATTCCTCAACCTAGCCTGCGTCACATCTAGATAGAATTGTGAATGTTAGCATGTGCCATACTTGGATGGACTCCTCAACCTAGCCTGTGTCGCATCTAGATAGAATTGTGAATGTTAGCATGTGCCACACTTAGATGGACTCCTCAAACTAGCCTGTGTCGCATCTAGATAGAATTGTGAATGTTAGCATGTGCCACACTTGGATGGATTCCTCAACCTAGCCTGCGTCACATCTAGATAGAATTGTGAATGTTAGCATGTGCCATACTTGGATGGACTCCTCAACCTAGCCTGTGTCGCATCTAGATAGAATTGTGAATGTTAGCATGTGCCACACTTAGATGGACTCCTCAAACTAGCCTGCATCGCAACTAGATAGAATTGAAAATGTTAGCATGTGCACACATAGAGGGAATTCCTAAACGTAGCATGCGTCACATCTAGATAGAATTATGAATGTTAGCATGTTCCATACTTGGATGGATGCCTCAACCTAGCCTGTGTCGCATCTAGATAGAGTGGTGAATGTGTGAATGTTAGCATGTGCCACACTTAGATGGACTCCTCAAACTAGCCTGTGTCGCATCTAAATAGAATTGTGAATGTTAGCATGTGCCATACTTGGATGGATTCCTCAACCTAGCCTGCGTCACATCTAGATAGAATTGTGAATGTTAGCATGTGCCATACTTGGATGGACTCCTCAACCTAGCCTGTGTCGCATCTAGATAGAATTGTGAATGTTAGCATGTGCCACACTTAGATGGACTCCTCAAACTAGCCTGTGTCGCATCTAGATAGAATTGTGAATGTTAGCATGTGCCACACTTGGATGGATTCCTCAACCTAGCCTGCGTCACATCTAGATAGAATTGTGAATGTTAGCATGTGCCATACTTGGATGGACTCCTCAACCTAGCCTGTGTCGCATCTAGATAGAATTGTGAATGTTAGCATGTGCCACACTTAGATGGATTCCTCAATGTAGCCTGCGTCACATCTACATAAAAAATTTAATTTGCCGATTGATATACGACTCTTTTGCCAAGCCTGGACCAAGCATGCAATCCATGAATCAATAACCAACCTACTAACAATTTCACTTCTCTGCATACACCTATCAAACTCGAACCAAACATATCCACAAGCCTTAAACGCAGCAAACCGCCCAAACTTCACTACACTGCAACAACAAAACAAACCACACATAGACTTGCACAACAGCACACGACGACTACCGACCGTTAAACACCCCAAGCTCAACCAACGGACCCACCGGGCTGAGGCTGCCAACAGCACATCACTGCTACCTTGCACTTTTCCTGCTCACTCCCACTAACTCACCCCCACACCCATTTTTCAGAGCCACCAGAGCGCCAGTGGACCACTCCGGTGGTGATAGTGCGCGGTACAAATATCCTTTAACATTAACATTAACATCCGACGATTCAACCAACAGCATGCTGGTGGAATCAGCTTCCCAGTCCTTGCTGCAAAGAAATGGAATTCTCTCCCCATTTCCATAAGAGAAGAACCTTTCTTCTCACTTTTCTGTAACGAAGTTAAAGCTTGGCTCCGTGAGCAGGACCTCAACCCATCAACAGCTTAAACAAACTGCACCAATAATTAGCTTGTTATTCAAATGCCATTGCCTGTGTACATATGTTTTAAATTGTAGAATATCTGCCTGTATTATAATAACTGTATCCTTGTGCCCAGCCCATGACCAGATGTGTTGCTTGTATATTCATGCCTGTGCAATCTGTAAGGTTGTATATTCATGCCTGCGTAATATCTAAGTTTGCTATTACAAACATGCCTGTTTAACCTGTAAGATTAGCGCCTAGTTGCCTCAGGGCTCGGCTGCGCTTTACAAATAAATAAATACAAATACATAAATACAAATACAAGGCTGATACAGCGTTTCCAATTCTTGGTCAGCTGGTTTTGCAGTCAAATAGCTCATTGGTGGATGACTTCTTTTCTTCATTCGATCATGTCATTCAACAGCACCTTTTGAAAATAATGGCAAAACGTCGTCTTTCTGGGTCTGTTCATGATCCCCGTCC
Organism: Ambystoma mexicanum; assembly: GCF_040938575.1. Taxonomy (NCBI): domain Eukaryota; kingdom Metazoa; phylum Chordata; class Amphibia; order Caudata; family Ambystomatidae; genus Ambystoma; species Ambystoma mexicanum. Next base: position 623,274,935 of record NC_090941.1, on the reverse strand, counting down.
AGCGAGAATTCGAAAGATTTCCTGGGGGGTGACTAGGCAAGAGTAGTGTCATTAAATTAATAAGTAATTTGATTTGAGCCTAGCTCTGCTTCTTCTTAAGAGGGCAGCAGTGATTCCACTGTTGAAAAAACCTGCGTTGGATCCTTCATTTCGCTCGAATTATTGGCCATGTACCTGCTTCCATATGTTAGTAAACTAATGGAAACAGTAGCCGCTGAGGAACTGCAAGCCCATTTGGAAACACAGAAGTGGTTGGATGCTACCCAGGTGGGTTTCAAACCTGTTTGCAGCACGGAATCGGTGGTGGTTGCTGCAATGGACGATCTGAGATGGGCGGCAACCAGGGGGACTCAGGGATCTTACTTTAATTTGACCTCTTGGCCACCTTTGATACAGTAGACCACTCCACCCTCCTGTCCCAGGTTAGCAGTTATGGAGTGTGAGATAAACCCTTGGATTGGCTTACCTCCTTTTCATCGGACAAAACCCACTCTGTGGTGAGTCCCTCTTTTGAATCAGTTTTAAAATGGATAATAGAGGTGGTAAGAGAATTAGAAAATCTTGATGCGGATTTATATAGTAATACGAATGCATCATACATAGAGAAGCAGGCACTAAATAAGATAAAACCAACTCTGCCAGCAATTAAAGGATTTAATTTAAAATATGGTGGATTGGCTACGCTTACTTTAAAGACATTTTATACAAAGGCTCTTGAGAAATATGTGTGCATAGCATTGGAAGATGCTAAAGCCTGTTCCCCGGAAAAAACGAACTGAGGTGACACTGTGGTCTGCGGCCAGGCTCACATCTCAATGTACTAAAACTATTACGCACACAACCTCCACGTCCCGGGAAGGAGGATGGGGTGCCTCATTGGGCCCTCTATTTCAGTCTTTACATGAGCCCCTTAGTACATCTCATTGGATCAGCTGGCGTCAGTTTTTAAATGTATGCGGATGACATGTACATGATATTTCAAGTAGGAGAGACCGCAGATTTCGAAGGCGATGTTGCAAAGACATGCTTAGAACAAATCTTTATGTGGATGCGTTTAAACAGGCTTACATTCAATGTTCAAAAAACAGAAATGCTGATCATCTCTGCCACCCTGGTCAGCCCAGGGTCTGTTAACCCGCTGAATCAGGGGGCAGCAGCCGGGATGACTCAATCATGGCCTGCACAACCCAGTAGCTGCCAAAACCCACTCCCAAAGGTTAAATATCTGGGGGTTTGGTTGAACTCTTCATTGTCTTCTAGAGTCAAATTTCTTAAGTCTCCAGCTACTGTTTTTTGCATCTCTGGTCCTCAAAAAGACTTCTGGACTCCTTTGTATTTTCCCATAAAGTCCAGATAGTGAATTCTTTTATCTCAAGCAGACTTCACTTTTGCAACACAGTCTATTTGGGCCTGCCTAAAGTGGCGTTCGGCTTAATTCAGAATGCTGCAGTAAGGGTTCTTTTAAAGTTAGGTCGGGGAGATCACATCATCCCAGTCTCACAAGCATTACATTGGCTTCTTGTGGATGAATGGACAACATTTAAGGTGAACTGCATTGCTCGTAGAGTCCTGCACTTTCGGACTCCTGACTTTATTGGTGCCAAGAAGGTTGCACTCTTCTTCTGCCAATTTGTTGTCTATCCCTAAGTTCAAAGAGATTAGAGATCCGGGAGGGCAGCTTGCGCTCAGATTGGTAATTAGTTTGTAACCCAATTACAGTATCACACACTTCTGTAACATAAAGTATGAATTTTATTCCACGTATTTGCACAGCAGCACAGCCGACACGTGTTTCGGCCACCTGGTCGATTTCAAGGCCTACTCAGTAGAACCAGTAGTTTTCACCTGTTTGAAATGCTTGGTCACTAAATGGTGAGTGGAATGTTGTGTTGAGTTATCGTAGTCCGTACGGGTCAAAATACCATGGTAAAGTCTCACCTGAGAGTAGTATCATAGAATGTAATTCGCCACGATTGACACTGGAATGAATTCCTTGCTGCTAATCTTGTTTCACAATTTGTATGCATTAGTACATAGGCCATTCTATATAAGCGTATATTGGGACGCCTCAAAATAATACGGGTACAAACCCACAACAAAAATGTAGCAACCACTAACCGCAATTTTTTATCCCTAAGTTCAGACTGGTAAAATGGAGGGGGCGGTCATTTTCGGTACAGGCAGCACAACTCTGGATTTCTCTTTATGCTGCCCTTCAGGGTAAAGGAAACCATTTAGATTTCAGATACGAGCTAAAGACCTTCCTGTTTCCACCTTGAGCAGGGTATTTCCCGGTGCCCAGTGGGTGGGGCGGGGTCTCTGTCAGCTTTTAGGATTGGGTCGCTCTGTACCCTCTTGCTCAGTGGTGTGATACCTTGTTCAAGGTGTCTGTTTGCGCTTAAGAAGTGACAGTCCATCTCCATATCTATATACAAACGATAGTCTTGCAAGTAAGGTAAGCATAGGCAGCAGAGGTAATGCTTCCTAGCTGGTTGGAATAAATTGAAGCAATATATTGGAAACTAGTTTTAAATCTTCCTGACACATGCCCTTTACCAAAAATAAGACTCGAATGTCGACTAACTTCATTAAGAACTCTAGCTGAACAGAGACAAATGGCCTCTGTTCCAAAAATGAAAGCAGCAAAATAAAATTACATATTGCGGTATTTCTGAGAAACACTAAGCAATGAGTCAAGTACATGCAATTCACATTAAAATATTCCTGCATGATATTGGGCTGATCACATTGTTTGAAGATCCTGTCGAGCAGGACGCATGGCCTATGCTGCTTACGACAATGAGGAAAAGAGCATTGGGTGGGACTGGATCAAAAAGGATGAAATATTGTCTAAGAAAGGTTTAGCCAAGGAGTGCATTAAGGTACCCAGGAAAATAGGGACTGTAATGCCTTGGATAAAATAGAAATTGCCCTGACATAGTGCTTTATAGGACGTCCATGTATTTCATTTGCTGCATACTAGAGAAGCAACTGCTCCGAGGAAAGAGGATAGGAAGACAGAATGTGGACTATGCAAGATGGCTGGTTCAACTGAAACAACTAAACATTGGGTCTTAGATTGTCCAGCCTTAGCAGGCAAAAGACGAGATCAGTTTGTAAAATGTGTACATAATCCTGTATGTATTTTTTCAGAGGTCGTTTGAAAAAGAGGCATGAGAGGGAACCAAATGTCTTTAGTGTTGGCCCTATGCACTTTACTTAATGGTATTTATAAGGATTTAATAGTGAGTGTGGAAAGGTATTTCGTAGTGTAAAAATATATTAATGAATCTTAGGCCAAATCGTTAATTAATTATTGTATTTAATAGGAATTGCATACGTCTTTGTCCTGTTTGTATGTGATTAATTGTAAAGTTGCTGAAGGTTATTTGTTAACCGAATAGCAAATTAAAAGAAAAAAATGTCTAACTTCTAGTAGTGGTGGATAAGTGACTCAGAAGCCCCAGGAAAAATTACTTTTATCAATGTTTCATGTTTTGAGCTAGGATTCACATGCTACCTCCTATTAACAGACATGATAGCTGCATACCAGGTCGAGAATCATATACAAAGCTCTATAATTCAGATTACGTCCCAGGTGAGTGACATGGCACTCCCCCACTGGCTAAATCCAGGCTATATGTGCGAGTATGGCACTCAAGTTTCGCATAGCCCGAAGATTCGCTAATGGGGGCATACCTGACCATTCGCCCAGCCTCACTGCGCTGACAGAATGGCTCTCAGCACGGCACTCACTCACCATGGGAATGTTGCGCTGTGAGTCATGTTGCCAGCACCACATGGGTCTCAGTGTGGCGCTCCCATTACGAGGAGGAGCACTGTGCTGAAAGCCATGCTGGCAGCACCGCATGAGTCTCAGCGCAGCGCTCGGTCTCATTACAAGAGCGGCGCGCTGAGAGCCATGCAGACATGGTTGTCAGTGCGGCACTTACTCTTTACTGGAGTGTCGTGCTGACAGCCATTCTGTTAGCGTGGCTCTCCAACCTGTCCGGGCCGCACCAGACAGACGCGACCTGGGAATGAAAAATGGCCCCCTACTTAATCTCGCTCCTTACCTTCTTTGGGAGGTGGGTGGAGGCCCTCGACCCATCGCTGCTGTCATCCTGCCTGGGCCGCACCTTACAGATGCGGCCAGGGCATGTAAAATCAACCGCCCCACCCCCCGTGCTACTTGCCTTGTTAGGTTGGGAGGGCAGTTGTCCGCCCCCTGTTGGTTGCAGCCTCCGTCAGGCCACACCTGGCAGACATGGCCCAGCTTCTAATAAATCCATACCTCCCTGCACCCCCCTCCCCTCTCACTAACTTCTTCTCAGCAAGCATTCGAGGCGGATTTCCTTTATTTTTTAAAACATTTTGTGGACATAATGACTTTATAGACCACGCCCTCAGGCAAAACCAGGAGTTATGCGCCCGGAAACCTTGCTCGGGCCTTGGTCTTCAGAGCCCATAAATCCTGGTAGGGCCCTTGGGCTAAGTCTATTAAGCTTAATGAATTCCTATAAGAGACAGGCTCAGCCTAAGAGGGTTCCTGCTCCACACACTTCTCTAACCATCCTCATAAAGGTCATAGCGGTCCTCAGAGACCTCCAGGAAGCCTGGCCAGGGGCTTTGCTCCCAGGGGAGCCAGGCTTGAAAACGCACCTTCATTTAAAAGTGAAATATTTCCTTCCAGCTTTGCTGTCTGTGGGAAGTGCCTGTCCATGGGTCTATTGCATTGTATCCATTCCATTTTCAAGGCTAGCCAGGTAGCTGCTCCACAGAGAGCGTGTTTGGCATCACTCCTTGTTAGGGTCAATTCCAGGGCCATAGGGCCCTTTTTGTTTATGCAGAGCTTATTAATGTATTTGTTTTCTTTCTTTCCTGGGCTTCACAGCAGTCTGCAGTGCTTCAAAGCACTAGGAAGCAAATGTAGGTCTACATGTTAGGTTAGGTATGCATGGAGCACAAAACAAATCAGGAAATAAGAATTAAGAAAAAAGAAACTCCATTTATGGAAGCCACACTTTGTGCCAAAGAATGAACTTCCCTAAAAGGCCCCAAATGCGTCTTCCTGTAGCCTAGAGCCATAGCACATCTCTGTGAAAGGAGAAATAGCACCTCACAATGAAAGGAAAGAGCAACTTTTCCTTGGGTTGAATGATATGATGTGATATGATTTGATATTTTTATTTATATTGTGCCCATAAACAAGTGTTTCAGAGTGCGACGAGGCAAGGGAGGGGAACAAGGGAGGACAAAAACAACGATCTTACTAGGTCCAGTGACATCGAGAACGCTCAAGTGCAGGGGAATGATGGAATAGGGGGACCGGTGGAGTCCTCTTTCTTTGGGCCTTGTCTTACAAAAGAGCATTCTATTCATATCTTGAAAGCAGTCAACTCACAGAGCAGTAGCAGAACTTAAATCTAGAAGCGGTGAGTCTGCAGCATGGTCGTGTGTTTGTGTGTGTGTGTGTGTGTATGTGCGTGTGCATATGTGTGTAGCCCCTATCCCAATATCTTACTTGGGACATGCTACCTGTGTGGTGATGTTTTACTGGTTTAATGTAATATGATATGCTAAGTTAGGGCATGTTTTGTTATGTGGCTGCACTCTGCTATCTTAGCTGTGCTCGGTCCTGCTTTGAAATGCTATGCTTGCTTAGGTTGGGTATGCTACACTGTGCTATGTTATGCTACTACGCAAAGTCAAGTTTTGCGCTGTTGGAGCATCCCGTGTAATGTTTGTCGATTAGGATCTATCGGTTTTGAACTAAAGGCATGACAACTGGAAATGCCTGAGATTTACTTGTTTTTCGCTTTCGTTTTTAGGTATTTGTTCAACCATTCTTTTTTCAGTTTATTTTTATCATTTTGTACATGATACCAATTTCCATTTATGCTCGCTGGTTAGGCCATGTTATTTCCGGTTATACTATGGGTTGTTTTATTATGCTGTTTGGCATTACTATCTAATTTTAAAGAGCCTTGAAGCAGCCGGGGTAAAGATAGCACTCCACAAAACACCCAATTAAATGAAAAACAAAGGACCTGAAAGTAGACTTGGAAATGTAACCTGGAAAGCATATGACCTAAGATTATCATGCTGCCCTCTATTAAAAGGACAAGGTACCTGCAGTGTGGGTCGAGAACGATGTGAAAAGACTGTGTTATGCAGATTAACTCCATTAGAGTCAAGACTCAGCCCACAACCCTCGCGTTGCTTCCAGGTGAGCCATGGCTGAAAGCTCACCCATGTTTAAAAGGGCCTAGATTTCCTTCCGGCTTTCCTGTCTGTATACATGTGCTGTTTGTGGGCTACAGGAGTAAGTAGAAGGGCTTTGCCTGCAGTGTTTTGTTTTCTTGGGCATGGTTTCATCATTCCCAGGGCCACAGTGATACTCCCTGGCGCTAAGGAAGGCTTGCAATTCTGACCGCTGCTAAGCCAAAGACAGTGTTTATGTCCTTAAATGTTTTGCACAAAAGGAAAACCCTATGTTGCTCTGAGACCACTGTGGTATTGAATTGGTGCAGTATACAATCTTTGCTCATAACATAAAGGAGAAGAAATACTGTTTTTCTCATTTTCAGCGAGTTGTAAACATGGCAATTTCACATTTAAGACTAAACCACCCGTGGATGTTGCTATCAGAAAGATTTACCGATGTACCAGCTGCCCAGAGAACCATTTCTCTAGCTGGTACATTTTTGAATGCGACTGGCATAAATGTATGTGTCTAATATACGGGAGAGACCCAGCACAAGAAGGGGGCCCTAACCAAGTCACCAACAGTGCACAAGGACCCTTTTCCAATGCATTTTCATTATGTCTTAACACAAAATATATGCCAGTATATAAAACATGTTCATGCTGGCTGTGTCCATACATGTCCATGCATGCTGTACCAGTATATGCCAGTATAACCATATAAAGATTCCTAGCCAGTTCAAAATGCCATGAAACAGAAAGAAAGTATATCCAGACTGACTATACCAAGATAGGCCAGTGTACCAAGTAATCACACTTATGTTTGCTTCTACCCTTAATGCACAGTACAAAAATTCCACGACACACAAATAATATATGGCTAGAATGGAGCCACCAATGTATGCCAGTCTAGCCACATCATAACGCTGATCATGTTTGCTTTATCCTTGATGTCATTTAAAAGGTAACAGATGCCATTCCACAATAAGAAAGTAAATGCACACTGATACCATAGGCTAAGCTGGTCACATAATGTCACTTAGTATGCTTGCTTTTCACTTGCCAGTCTAGCCACAAGACTCCTCTCCTTTCAGTCAGTTTGTCTACGCTGGTAGCGCAATAATGAGAGGTAGCAGGGCAAGCCTTCCAGTGCCCCAACGCCTGCCATTATTATATGCCATATAAGTTGCTGTGGAGCTGAAAGGGCAAATAAAAAATGCGTGGCAGGGGACGCGCCCCTGCTCAGAGACAGGCAGTTCAGTCCCCCATGCAAATAAAGCACATGGGGACTATGCTGCCCGCAACTCAGGGGAGGGGCGGCCTGCCACATAGACAAGGGGACGGTGCCCCCTCACCTGTAGTGGTGGGTCAAGACTGAGTATAAAAGCATATTAACATAAAATGACATAACATGCTTTTATACAAGCTATGTGATTATAAGTGCAAATAATTATTACACAATTTAATTGAACTTAATTTCTCAACATTGGAAGGATGGATGGCTTAGTTAGATCTGGGATTGACTCCTTTGACTCAGTTTCTGACCCACATATTTTATTACCTGCTGAATATATAGTTTACCAGCATTCCTGGAGTTTGGAATTGGTTTCCAATGTGTAAAAGTATGTATTCACTCTCAACCTAGACTGATTGCTTTCTAGATAAGAGAGTTATATGAGAACTGAATTGTATGACTAATTTATCATGCAGCCAATGGATTTTAAAGTGAAAGATTCTCTATTCCTTTTTTATGTAAAAATATGTCCAGCATTGTGGTTTTTTGTTGCTCGCTTTAACATTTCACCTTACGTGAAGGTATACAAAATTTAAATTTGTAGGATTTTAAAATTGGACTTACACTTCTGATGTTGCGCTGTCTGCCAGAGATGCTGAGTTTCTCCGCAAGGTGGCTGGAGAAACGCAAGTGCAGAGTTGCTGAACGGAAGTGGCTGGCTTCAAGCACATCCACTGACAGACTGGCCTGTAGTCTGCTCCAAAGACATTACAGACTCTCCATTTTCTCTAAGATGAGGGCCCACATCTAAGCCCGTATCTCTGGGGCCACCAAGAACTCAGCTGAACTGTTCAAAATCTGCAAGGAACTCGCCAATCCTACTGCAGTCTCCACTTCTCCTCTGCCATCCCAAGCCCTCTGCACTGCACTGGTCTCCCACTTCACAACAAAAACCCAGGACACCATGTCCTTACTTTCCTCTACTCCCCTCCCTCACTCACTCACTCTCAGGCCTCCCTTGGCCTCCCTCCCTCCCCCTCCCACTCTCCTCCTTATCGCCCATAGCACCGGATGAGGTCTCTAAATAAGTCCTCTCTATGAAACTCTCCTCCAAACAGGTGGTTCCCTGCTCCCCCAGAACTATCAAGAACAACATTTCCTCCCTTGCTCCAGCCTCGGCTGATTTCTGCAATCACTCCTTTGCTACTGGCTCCTTCCCACTACCCCCCAAGTACTCCCTTGTGAACCTTCTTCTTAAAAAGCCTTCTGCTTACCCTTTCATCCCGGCTAACTACTGCCACTACTCCTTCCTGGGTAAACTCTTGGGGAAGCTGGTCATATCCCAACTGATCCACCACACTGAATTTGTTGGTTGTCTTCACGACCACCAGTCTAGCTTGAGAGCAGCCAGGGGCATGGAAACTGTTCTCCTGAACACCTGTGAAGACTTGCTCTCCAATCTCGATTCAAACTCTCTTTCCGTTCTCATCCTTCTCAATTGTTCCTCTGCCTTTGATACGGTCAATCATGCCACCCTTATACATCAGCTCCATGATACGCTTAGCAACACGGGCCTGGCACTGGACTGATTGACCTCCTTCCTATCTGACTGATATTAGCAGGTCCAACTGGTCCCTTTTCTTTCTTCTACCTCAGTGTCCACCTGCAGCGTCCCTCAGGGCTCTATCCTCTTGCCGTGGCTCTTTAACATCTACCTTGCCCCTCTGGTCCACTTGATCTCTACATTCTCTCTGCACCTCCAGTGTTATGTGGATGATATGCAGCTCTCTTTCAAGCTTCCCTCTGCTGCCTCCTCTTCTTCCTCGCTCTTCCCGACTGTCTGACTGAGATTCAGGCATGGTGTGCTGCTAACGACCTCTGCATTAATGCCAGTAAGAGTGAGATACTTCTCATTGGGACCCATGCTCCCTCCTTCCCTCCTCCTCTCTAGCCACCTTCCACGGGTCCCCTCCCCTCACCATCTTGTGAGGCTAAAAACCTTGGCATCATCTTCGAATCCTCTCTCTCTCCTTCTCTCCTCACATCGCGGACCTTGCCAAGAAGGCCCACTTTCAGCTGCACCTCCTCAGAGAAATTCTCCCTTTGCTCATCTTTCCCCAGAAATTCAATGTCTCCAAAGCTCTGACCATCTACAGGCTGGACTATTGCAACAGCCTCTTCCTCAATCTGCCTTTATCCTCCCTTCGCCCTCTTCAACTAATCCAGAATAGGACTGCAAGACTTATCCTTGGCCTCAAGCCCAGGGACCGCCTCTGTCCAGCCCTAAAATCTCTCCACTGGCTCCCGGTGGCTGCGAGGGTCAAGTTCAATACCCTCTGCATCATCCAGAAGGCTTTCTGGGGCCTGGGACTCTGCTACATCCAACCTTCTCTCCAGAAATACCTCCCTGCTAGAGGCCTTTGGTCTTCTAGCTCCAACTCTCTGCAGATCAGACGCTTTTCCAAGCAGAGAGTGCGGGTAGATCCCTCTCTTCGGCAGTAGCCTCGCTCTGGAATGCCCTCCCTGCCCCTCTCAGGCTTGAGCCATATCTCCTTATGTTCTGGAAGCTTCTTTTCTTGTTTTCCTCCCCTCTCCCCCTCCCTTACTAATGACCCCCTCTGCTGCATTGACTGGCTCCCTGGTCCGTTCTTAGTCCTACAGGGCCCCAGACACTCCTCATCCAGTCTATCCCAGCACTCCTGTATCCCTGACTCCCCCTAACCAGCACTTGCCCTTCGGGCCCCCTTCCCTTGACTAGCCTGGCAGGGTGAGCATCCCCACCAAGCCTGGTCCACCCCTGTCCTCACACTTAGCATGTGGTCCTCACACCTTGCACTCCCTGCATCCCCTGGCACTTGCCCTCCTGGCCTCCCCTTGCCTAGCCCGAGGAGCCCACTTTCCCCTCCTCCGCCCCCCTGCACTTGTATACCTCCACTCTGTACTGAACTCCCCTCCCACCCTAGCTTTATCCATTCCGCCATGACTGCCATTCCTCTCCCCTCACCATCCCCTCCACCCTGCACTTCATGTTACTGTGCTTGCATGATCCGAATGTCACAAGACCTAATAGGACCATTATTGTTGTTTTCTTCACTGTCCTCCCTCCCCTTTTTGTCTCGTGGCGCCTTGAAACACCATTTGTTATACAGGCACTTTATGAATAACCAATAAATAAATAAACAGGTAATGCAACTAAACTTGAAGGTGATTTGTGTGTGCAGTGGGAGCCAGTGAAGGTTGATGAGGGCCGGTTTGATGTGGTTGTATCTGCGTAGACCCTTGATATTATGCCAATTATAGCTGCATGTTGGGTATTGTCATTATATAAAAAGTAGATCCTCTACATTGTCAGTTGCTGCGATAATACAGTATCCAAAAATAGATGCAAGTCACTTTCCGTGCACAGGAGCATTAATGCTTTAAGTAATGATGATGATGTGTTATTTATATAGCGCTTTCGTAAAAGCGATGTACATGCCACATATTTACATACAATTATCATCCCAACTGAAGTTGGTACTGATTTATCAACCTCAGAAGAACGAAAGGCTGAGTTGGCCTTGCCAGGAATTGAACCTACGGCCTGCAGATCACACACAGATTGCAGCAGCGAGCGCTCAATCCACTGAGCTATTTTATCAATTTGTTATTAAAAATGCAATATCACCATAAAAAATCATATCAAAACTGACTGCACAATGTAGGCCAGACATGTAATAATACTTATCATGTTCGCTGTAGCCTTGATGATGTCCAGTAAATAAAGCCATGCCACAGTAAAGTATACCTTCACAGGCAGCATCAAAATGCTAATCTAACCACGTAATAAAACGTATTATCCTTACTTTATCATAGCTGCCCTGAAAAATATACAATGCCACAGTGAGGACTGGCGCACCCAAATGCCAGACTAGACAGGTAATTACATTTATCATGATTGCTTTATCAGAGATGCCTAGTATAAAATGTCAAGCCACAGTAAGAAATGGCTAGTCTAGCTGCAGCAAAATGCTAGTCTAGACACGTAATAACACTTATGATGCTTACTTAATTTTAGATGCACAGAAAAATATGCAATGACGCAGTAATAAATGGCTAGACTGGTGCACTGTCAGTCTAGACAGGTAATAACACTTACCATGCTTAATTTTATATAGATGCCCTGTAAAAATGTCATGTAACACAAGAACACGAAATAAGCCCCAGTTTAATTAGAGGCACATGGGACAAAGGGGGTCAATCAGCGAAAAAATACAAAAAGAGGTCCCATGCATGCAATACAAAAGATCAAAAGGCAGTGTGCAGTATCAAAATGTATTTCGAAAAACAAACAAATTATATGCAATAATGAAACAATCATATAAAATAAATATATATATATATATATATATATATATATATATATATATATATATATATATATATATATATATATATATATATATAAAATACAAAAGGAAGATCATCTCATGAGGATTCAAATATCACACATACATCCCTACCAAAACATATCCCACACATCAGTCATACCTTACAGAGCCATTCATATAGTAGACAATCACATAAAAAATCACATCAATAAACACAATGTAGTGAACAAAAAATGACAGTATCTACTCTTGCCAGATATACGCTTGAAAGCCTATTGAAAACATATGATCATGCTGGCCCGTGGTGGAAAAAACTCTAAACCCCTTCGGGAAAGGCTTATCATAAAATCACATAATACATAGAACACAATAAATGTGTCACTGGCCAACTTGAGTTTTGGCTATAGTTGTCATCATTTTCGTGAACACTGCCTTCATCAGGTCCACAAAAGAGGTTTTTCAGGTAGAGACAAAATCTGCAAAAATAACCATATATATCATTGGACAACACTTTTAAAATTATGCAAGGCACGTTGGTGCCCAATCACTAGTACACACACTTGTTTTTTTGTAAAAAGGCACACAGTGCCATAAAGTAAAGCATTTTAAAAACGAAAAGAGAGAGCCAGTGTGGACCACACCCCCATGTCTCAGTAAGAAATCACTAGACTGGCTGCACACAAATGCCAGTCTAGTCAGGTAATAATATGTATCATGCTTGCTTCATTATAGAAGCCCCATTGAAATGTCATGCCACATTAAGAAATGAGTAGACTTGCTGCACCAAAATGCCAGTCTAGACAGGTAGTAACACTTATCATGCTCACCCTATCATAGATGCCAGAAAAATGCCAGTCTAGAAAAGTAATCACATGTATCATGATGGTTTTATCAGAGTTGCCCATTACAAATTGTCAAGCTGTAGGTGGTTACGGCACAGGCCCTGACTTAGTAGGTCGGAGCATAACGAGGGTCCCTGGTGCCATTACCACCCGTTCCAGCCCCTGGAATGGGTGATTATTACTATTAGAACCCCGCATTGCCAATCCGGGGAACCCAGGGTGCTAAGACCAATGACCAATGTATTCAATTTTTAAATGAGCGGGACTCCTTGCGCATCCCGTTCATTGAAAGGAAATACTTTTTTAAGATGGCCACCATGGATCAGGATGGCAGGGCTCCATACGCAGCCTCTCTTCCATGTCCATGGCGGCCAGGAGGGAGACAGAGTGGCGGTAGCAGTGGCAGGCGCCTGCGCCGCTGATGAAAAAAGGTAAGTGGGCGTGAGAAGGATGGGAAATTTAACATGAAGGGAAGGAAGATAGGGGGGAGATGGTGGGTGGGGGAAACACCTGTCAGGTTGCTTGGAACGCGGGCTTGGATCATGGGATTCAGCTCACAATTCAAGAAACCTGATTAGTTCCTCCCCCGACCCAGGTGCTAATAACACTTATGATGCTTACTTCATTATTGATGACCATAAAATTATTCCATGATGCAGTAAAAAATTACTAGACTGGCTGCACCCAAATGCCAGTCTACAGATGTAATAACACTTATGCTTGTAAAAATGTCATGCACATTAAAAAAATTACTAGCCTTGCTTTACCAAAATGCGAGTCTAGACATTAATAACACATGTAGTGCCTGCTTTATCATGGATGCCCATTATGTGATAGCACCCCCCCGCTCCTGCCCCACACTACAAACTGGACAGCCGCCTGCTCCAAAGGCAATACCGGCTCTTTGTCCTCACCAAGAAGAGAGCTCACATCCAAGACCGCGTTTCTCCAGCATCTAACAACTCGGCTGAACTCTTTCAAATCTGCAAGGAACTGGCCAATCCTGTCGCAGTCTCCACCTCTCCTGTCCCTTCCCAGGCCCTGTGCATGGCACTGGCTTCTCATTTCATCTCTAAAACTCAGGACATCCAGTCCTCTCTCTCCTCCTCTCCCCCTCCTCCCTCTACTTTCTGCTCTTCCTGTGTCCCTTCTTTGGCCACCTCTCCTCCCTCCTTCTCTGCCTTTCCACTGTTCTCCCCAGATGAGGTTTCTAGACAAGTCCGATCTATGAAAGTTTTGTCAAAACAGGTTCATCCCCGTTCCTCCAAAACCGTCAAGGACCATATTGACTTCCTGGCTCCTGCTCTGGCTGACTTCTGCAAGCACTCCTTCGCCACTGTAGTCTTCCCTTCCCCCGAAGCACTCCCTTGTGCACCCTCTTCTTAAAAAACCCTCTTTCGACCCATCCTGCCCAGCTAATAGTCAACCGATCTCCATCACTCCTTTCCTGGGCAAACTCCTGGAAAGGTTGGCCATTGTTACGCTCACCTGATTCCCACAGGGGCGTCGATCGGACCCGGACAGCTGCGGTCTCCACCAACGTGATGCGTAGTGAAGAGATGACAGTCTGGACTGGCCCGCCTAATCTTGTCTGCTGGACTCGTAGAAGTATTCTCCTGCAAGTGGAGAAAGGGATTTAGCCACCCGTGGACTTTAGTGATGGCCCCCCAACAGTTCTCGTTCCCCCCTCTAATCACCTCCGATATCCCCTCTTGGCAACCTCACCTTATGTTTTTAAATGATGAGCTCTCCATCCTGAATGGCATGCAGGGGCGCGTAGATACTAGTTACTTCACTGGGTTGAAGGTACTGGAGGAGTTCCGGAGGAATATTGACTCCAGTGTCTATAAAGTTCAAAGAGTTCAATATGTCCCATGTTCACTCTTGTTCCATTCTCTCGTTAGGTTGCAGCTGGGTCCAAAAGAATATTGCCTGGAGGCAGCAGATGGCGTTCAGGTAAGAGTCTGTATTATCAAACACTGTCTGGTAAAAGTTGCATGAGTTTAACTTGCTGTTTTCTCTCCCTTTATAGGTGCAGCATAGGAAGATGCGGCGAATTAAAGGATAATACTTGCGGTGGTAAATCAGGTAAGCCTATGGTGGCAAAGAGATTGTCTTTGTCGGTTTTCTCGGCTACCTTGTTATTCCTTTTGTTTTCCCCCCAGGTGCTGGGTTTTGACGAAGAAAATGATGGAGGTAGCGCCGAGTCGAAAGATGCGGTGGACTGGTGAGTACAATGCGGCGCTGCTGCTGGCGAAGCGACGCATGCCGAAATAATGTCCTTTCCAGGCTCGGAGATGTGCTGGGTCCAGAATCAGGTAAGGAATCAAATAATGTCCATGATCTAACCCAGTGGTATTCAAACTGTGGGTCGCGACCCCCTAGGGGTCCGCGGGTGCATCCCAGGGGGGCCCTGAGAGCTCAGCATGAAAAAAGATTTTTTTTTTTTTTTTTTTTTTTTTTTTTAGATTGGAAGAAATGGGCAGGGGTGGCCCACATGGGCGGGCTGAAGCATGAAACTGTCTCAGGCAACAATGAAAAAGTAGCCCACAGTTGTAAATGGATATTCATTCCTTTAGTCACAGACTGGGCCTCATTACTACTATGGCGGACCAGTAACAACGGTGCTGGTAAGCTACCGGCACCGTTGCTACCGTTCTGCCATAGTAAGAGTTGTGCTCGTGGGTGCTTGACAGCCCCCGCCAGGTCTGACCTCAGCTCGTCGGATGCACCAGCACCGTTATTAACGGTGCCGGTGCATCCGAGCTCCCCATTCCCATTTGAGCCATATGGGGCTCAAATGGGAATGGGGATCTACCGGCACCTTCGAAAGGGCAATTATCATGTCCGCCTAACTCGGCATGACCTAGTAATTGCCCATTCGCGGGTGCCAGACCCGGATGCAACTCCAGTGGCAGCCGTGCCGGTTTTACCGGCACAGCTACCGCCAGAGTAGTTATGAAGCCCACTGTTTCAATAGTACCCAAAGGGGTGCTTTGTGTTAAAATGTAAGTAAATTGTGATATATTCAGCAACAATGGTCAACATTACTAACTGCATAGTTAAGTAACTCATCAAAATGGTCCACATTGGCCAAAATGGTGGCCCATTTTGATTGGCCCAAACTAGCATTTTACATTTTTGGTACAGGCATTGCCCTATAGGCCTGTCCGAGCCTGGCGGCTCATCCATAATGGCAAGAGGCGCCCACCCAGTGGCCCCTCACCCATTATGGAGGAGCTAAGGAGCCAGCCCAGTGAAACAGTGAGCACTCCCTCAGCTGCTTTATCCAGCTAATGGAGTGCTCCTGGGCTGGCTGAACTGTCAAAGGGAAACACTGTTTCCCTTTGACAGTTCAGTTTAGTTCCCCAGCCGCACATGCTCACTGAGCCATGCAAGTGCTGGGGCGTTTTGCTTCGCCAGCATTGCATAGCTCATTGGAAAGGCTGGCTGGGGCACTGCATGTCTGTATGTCCGAGGGGGAGCTCCTGCGCCTCCTCGCACATACGGACAGAGCAGCTGGAGCAGGCCGTTTCAGCACCCACACACAGGCCAATGCAGAAGGTACGTTTATGTTCATTGTTTTTATTTAAACATGTGTATGGATGCGTTATGAGTGAGTGTATGGTGATGGATGCTCATGTGAATGATAGAGTGATTGGTGTATGAATGTGCAGCGCCTTGCATATACACATAATCATGTTCATTGTGTTAGGACCAGTGGGGCCCAGGGGACAGGGATGGTATCTTTTTACCGGACATCTATCATTCAAAACCCTCTGCCTTGTCCACAAGGCTTTCTGGGGCCTGGGTCCAAAATACCTTCAGCTATTCCTCCGCAAATACCTCCCCTCTCGAGCTCTTCACTCCTCTACCTCCAACTCCCTCAGGGTCAGTCGTTTATCAAAGAAACGAGCTGGGGGTAGATCTCCGTCTTTGGCTGGGGCCTCCCTCTGGAACAGCGCCCTGCCACTCTAAAACTTGAGGAGAACCATCTTTCTTCCTGCACTTATCAGACCTACCCTGTCTGCTGCCTTAAACGTAGCACTTGCAAATTGCTGGCTGCACTACCACTGTTTGTTGCCTTTATTATTTATTTATTGTTATTTATCTGTTTCTCCTCTGCTTCGCACTTTCCACTTCTCCCCCCTTCCATGCACTTTTCCCCTCACACTTGCGCGTTCTCAATGTCACTGGGCCTAGTAAGATCGCTGTTTTATTCTCCTCTGTTCCCCTCCCTTGCCTTGTCACGCTCTGAAACACTTGTGTACGAGCGCGATAGAAATAAAATATCAATGCCTGCCCCCTGGACTCCCAGCAACAATTGCAAACTGTTTGGCTATTTACCCATTTTTTGTTAAAAGTATGCTCTACAATGCAACATTTTAACCTATTATTTAAAAAAAATTCACAGGGGGAAACCCCCCCGAACCTCCCCTTAATGCCCCTCCACTTAAAAAAGATTCACCAGCCGCCACTGGCCCTCAGACTGTGTTGGGAACGGGATGGGGGAACCGAGGGACTATGGTGGGAGCACAATGGGCGGGAACCATGGGATAGTGATGGGAGCAGAGTGGGGAGAGCCCTGGGTGTGTGATGGGGTGGGGAGAGACCAGCGACTGGGTAGGAGTGGGATGAGGGAGCCCAGCGACTTTGATGGGAGCAGGTGACGGCGCGCAATATATACTGTCCATTTGGCATTTCTGGGGGGTCCCGACCTGCCCAAATTTTGCTCAGGGGGGCCCTGGCCAAAAAAGTTTGAAGACCACTGATCTAACCTCTTCTCCTTTCTTTTCCTTTTTGTCTAGAAGCTCCGGATTCGAGGAGGGCGTGGCAGAAGACTGGATGCTGACTTGCAGACACGGTGAGCATCACGTTGCTGGATGCAGAATAACGCAAAGCATGGGCTGCTGTTCGGGCGTGGTTTAAATAGCCTGCAAAGTAGTCCCAGGTAAGAAGTTCCCCAGAACCACACCCGAGTAAAAAATAGTCCCTGTAATAAAATAGTCCCATCTAGGCCTCACGTTGGCTTGGACTCATTTGCAGCATGGTCTGCATAAGGTAAGTAAAGTCTATGAGCCTGGCGCCTATGGTGCCAGGACTGATTTCTATGATGAGCCTGGCGCCTAAGGCGCCAGGACTGAATCCAAACAGCCCCCAGCCAGGGCTTTTGGGGTTTTAATGAGTATCTGGATGCCTGCTCCCGGGGCTGATGGACTCGATCCGGATGCCCGGGGGTAGGCATCATGACAGCACTCCCCCCCCCAAGGCTCCTCCTAAAGTTGTTCTTCCCCTTGGCCGTGGGTTGTCTGGGAAGTCCCGATGGAATTTTTTCACCAATCGAGGAGCATGAACGTGGTCACTAGGTTCCCATGACCTTTCTTGTGGTCCGTAACCCTTCCAGTCGATAAAATAAAAAAGTCTTGATTTAACCATTTTAGAGTCTAGGATGTTTTTTACCTCAAATTCAGGTTCTCCATCTATTAGGATGGGGTCAGGTGGTTTGGTTAATCTTGTCCCGGGTTGAACTGGTTTTAGAAGTGAAACATGAAAGACAGGATGAATCTGCATATTAGAGGGTAATTCTAATTTGACGGCCACCGGGTTGATAATGGCCTTAATGGTGTAAGGTCCCAAATATCTAGGATTAAAAGTCTGAGTTCCTTTCAGAGGTATATGTTTTGTAGCCAGCCAAACTTGGTCTCCGATTAGATATGGTGGGGTCTCACTTCTATGTTGATCAGCATTTTTCTTGTATTTCTCTTTTGCTTGTTTCAAATGTTTTGTTGCCTCTTTAAAAGCTTGTGTAGTAGTAGAATGCAGATGAGTTACTGCCGGCATTTCTAAATGCTGGGCAAATCGAGTTCTGAGGCTCAAGGATGATGTCCGTATATGGTATAAAAGGGGCTTTGTCCGGTTCCTGAATGTACAGAGTTATTGTATGCATATTCAGAAATCCATAAAATGTCCTTCCAATTACTTTCGGTTTGGTGGGGCATACAACATAGGTATTGTTCAAGAGTCTGGTTGGTTCTCTCTGTCTGACCATCGGTTTGGGGATGGTGACTGGTTGATAACCTTACGTCGATTTGTGCCAATTGACAACACTTCTGCCAAAATTGCGAAATGAACTGACTACCTCGGTCAGAGATCAATACGGAAGGAAATCCATGTATTCGAACAATATTTTCGAGAAATTCCTTGGCCAAGATTGAAGCAGAAGGTAATCCTTTTAAAGGAATAAAGTGGGCCATCTTGGAAAAAAGATCCACAATAACTAGAATGGTGTTGAATCCATTACATGGCGGTAGATCTGTAATAAAGTCTAAAGACAAAGTGTGCCATGGTGTGGGTGGAATATCTAAAGGTTGTAAAAGACCAGCTGGTTTCTTCTTTTGACTTTTGTTCTGGGCGCAGATGCCACAAGCCAGTACAAATGACTTTACATCTTTTCGCCAGGTGGGTCACTAGAATTGTCTTTTAATTTCAGCTTCAGTTTTTGCAATACCTGGGTGCCCTTCCATCAGAGCTTCATGGTAATTGGAGATGACTTGTTCTTGTAGTTCCTTGTGTGGTAGAAATAGACGCCCTTGATAGTAAGGTAGGTCATTGACAACTGAATAATCTTGGCCCTTTTTAACCCAGTCCTGCAGGACTGCTGAATCGAAAAGTTGTTGGATCTTTAAATGAATATCTTCAAAGGTCTGTAGAGTAGTTATCCCAAACATTCTTTGTTCAGGAATTATAGGCACCGGTTCCGGGTTCGAATATGCTTCTCCCATCCCAATTTGGGATAAAGCGCCTGCCTTACCATTCTTACAACCTGGTCGATAAGTGATCACGAAATCGAATTCGGCAAGGAATAAGGCCCATCGAAGTTGACGCGATGATTGGGCCTTGACTGTTTTTAAATACTGCAAGTTCCTGTGATCGGTGATTACAGTAATGGTATGCCTGGCACCGAGAAGATAATGTCGCCAAGCCTTGAAGGCGGATTTCATGGCTAACAACTATTTATCGGTAACCGCATAGTTTAATTCGGGGGCCGACAATTTTCTGGACCAAAATGCTACTGGATGAAGTTGACCGGTTTCTGGATCCTTCTGGGACAGGACAGCCCCCATGGCTAAACTGGATGCATCGGTTTCAACTATGTATGGGAACTCGGGGCGTGGATGCCTTAAGACAGGTGCCAACGTGAATTTCAATTTCAGTTCTTGGAAGGCTTTTTCAGCCTCTTCAGTCCACAAGAAGCGTCTGTTTTTTCGCAAAAGTGCTGTGATGGGGTGTACAACATATGAGAAGTCAGGAATAAATCTGCGGTAGAAATTAGCAAATCCAAGCATGCTTTGCACCCCTTTAACTGAACTGGGTGATGGCCACTTGAGAATTGCGTCCACCTTTCGAGGGTCCATTCGGACTCCTTTTGGAGTCAGGATAAATCCAAAGAATTCAACTTCTGTAGCATGAAAAACACATTTTTCCAATTTTGCATATAACTTGTACTGGCGTAGTTTCTCAAGGACTGCGCAAACATGTTTAACATGGTCTGATTCTGAGGAGGAGTACACTAGAATATCGTCTATGTATACGACAACACAGACGTCAATGAGTTCACGAAGGACATTGTTCATAAAATACTGGAAGGCTGCTGGTGCATTGCACAACCCGAAGGGCATCACCTGATATTCGAATAATCCGTACTTGGTGCGAAAAGCGGTCTTCCATTCGTCGCCCTTCTTTACACGTACCAGATGATATGCCCCTCGGAGATCTAATTTAGTGTAGATGCAAGCATCCTTTACTTGGTCTAGTAGTTCGGGGATCAGAGGCAATGGATATCGGTTCTTCACCGTGATCTGGTTTAATGCGCGGTAGTCTATGCACGTTTTGAGGTCACCTTCCTTTTTGGGCACGAAGAATAAAGCTGAAGATGCGGGGGACTTAGATGGACGAATGAAGCCATTAGCAAGGTATTGGTCCAAGTATTGTCGTAGGTGACGGTTTTCGGGTTCCGTAAGGGCGTAGATCCTACTGTATGGAGGTTCTGCACCGGGTATGAGGTCGATTTGACAATCATATGATCTATGAGGTCGTAAGTTGTTTGCCTGTTCTTTTTGGAAAACATCCTGGAATTCTTGATATTCCTGAGGTAAATGCATGCCTGGATTAGCGACAGTGGCTAGGCTTTTGTTCAAGGTTTTTTCCGGGTAACAGGTGTGTGCACACTCTGGGAAGGATACTCTCTTCTCTCGCCAATCAATACAAGGATTATGTGTTTCCAACCAAGGTATCCCCAGTATTATTTGGAACTGCGGGGCTTTGATTAAGTCAAACACAATAGTCTCTCGATGCCCATCTTGACCCAACAGTGTCATCTCTGTGGTGGAATGAGTTACAGGCCCAGAGGCAATTTCAGTTCCATCGACTGTGGTAATAACATCCGAAGTGGTCTTTTTGCAGAGAAGTAGATTCATCCTAGAAGCCAATTCGTGGGCCACATAGTTTCCTACGGCCCCGCTATCAATGTATGCCCTAACTGTGTACATACGTGATGGCTGCCTTGGATCAATAAGGACCATTGGTATGATTAGGTGCGAGGTCTGAGTGTCCTTCTTTAAGCTCGGCAAGCGGACCTCTACGTTTGTCGGGCATGGTTGTTTCCCGAATCAGGGTCTGTTTGATTTCTATCAGCAACTCCGACTACTTTCTTGGATGGTTTTATAGGGCAATCCCGTAGAAAATGTCCTGAGGCCCCACAGTACAGATACAACTGCATCTCTCATCTCCTTTCTCTTTCGTTTTGAGTTAAGGGTCCCTTAACCCCCCCCCGATCTGCATTGGTTCTGATGCATCTGTTCCTTTGGGAGTAACATTGGGTTTAACCAATACCCGATTCTCGAATTTAGCTTGATCAGCTTTTCTATTCTGAAGTCGGTGGTCTAGCTGGACCACTAAGTCTGTATATTCTGCGCAATCCTGAAGTGGGTTCACAACTTGGGCCAAAACATCTTTGAGTTCACCCCGAAGTCCACGATGAAATAATGTAATTCGCTTTACCTTTGGCCATCCGGTTTCCACCAACAACCTATTGAAGGTTGCGATATAAGTTAGCAGGTCCTGGTTTCCTTGTCGTAGGGATAGAAGTTTGTTATCCAGGGCCTGTCCCTGTGAATGTCTGGCAAATAATCTTTCCATGCTCAATTGAAAACCCTGAAAATCCTGAAGAAGAGGGTCATCCTGGTTGACTAATGGAATTGACCAATCCGCTGCGCTGCCACTAAGGTATGACAGTACAAAGGCTACTTTGGCTTGGTCGTTTGGAAAAGCTCCTGGTCTGCATAAAAAGTGCAAGCGGCATTGGTTCATGAACACGGCAAACCTTTTCGGGTCCCCAGCAAAGCGTTCGGGTGGAGCTAAAAGAATGCTCCCTGGTAGAACCACTTGCACAGTGCTGCTCGATGAAACAGGG
The DNA here is from genome assembly GCF_040938575.1 of Ambystoma mexicanum. Taxonomy (NCBI): domain Eukaryota; kingdom Metazoa; phylum Chordata; class Amphibia; order Caudata; family Ambystomatidae; genus Ambystoma; species Ambystoma mexicanum. Next base: position 623,252,810 of record NC_090941.1, on the reverse strand, counting down.
GTTGAATTCCCCCCAAGTCCAGGTAGTGGTGTTTGCCCGGCTTGGTTTTACAGCAGTTGTCTGGCAAGATCATCAGAGCCACCTTTGACACAATCAGTTCTCTCCTGAGGGCATCAGTTTCTTGGCGCGTGGAGTGCACTTCTGCCCTAAGTTCTCCTACAATTGGGCTAGTTGGTCGGTTTCTGAGGTCTCCATTACGCCCGGGTGGGGATTTGTGGATAGGCTTTGCGTTCTGTTACGCTCACCTGGTTCCCACAGGGGCGTCGATCGGACCCGGACAGCTGCGGTCTCCACCAACGTGGTGCGTAGTGAAGAGATGACAGTCTGGACTGGCCCGCCTAATCTTGTCTGCTGGACTCGTGGAAGTATTCTCCTGCAAGTGGAGAAAGGGATTTAGCCACCCGTGGACTTTAGTGATGGCCCCTCAACAGTTCTCGTTCTCCCCACTAATCACCTCCGATATCCCCTCTTGGTATCATCACCTTATGTTTTTAAATGATGAGCTCTCCATCCTGCATGGCATGCAGGGGCGCGTAGATACCAGTTACTTCACTGGGTTGAAGGTACTGGAGGAGTTCCGGAGGAATATTGACTCCAGTGTCTATAAAGTTCAAAGAGTTCAATATGTCCCATGTTCACTCTTGTTCCATTCTATCGTTAGGTTGCAGCTGGGTCCAAAAGAATATTGCCTGGAGGCAGCTGATGGCATTCAGGTAAGAGTCTGTATTACCAAACACTGTCCGGTAAAAGTTGCATGAGTTTAACTTGCTGTTTTCTCTCCCTTTATAGGTGCGGCATAGGAAGATGCAGCGAATTAAAGCATAATACCTCCGGTGGTAAAGCAGGTAAGCCTATGGTGGCAAAAAGATTGTCTTTGTCCGTTTTCTAGGCTCACCTTGTTATTCCTTTTGTTTTCCCCCCAGGTGCTGGGTTTCGACAAAGAAAATGATGGAGGTAGCGCCGAGCCGAAAGATGCGGTGGACTGGTGAGTATAATGCGGCGCTGCTGCTGGCGAAGCGACGCGTGCTGAAATAATGTCCTTTCCAGGCTCGGAGATGTGCTGGGTCCGGAATCAGGTAAGGAATCAAATAATGTCCGTGATCTAAACTCTTCTCCTTTCTTTTCCTTTTGTCGAGGAGCTCCGGATTCGAGGCGGGCGTTGCAGAAGACTGGATGCTGACTTGCAGACACGGTGAGCGTCACGGTGCTGGATGCAGAATAACGCAAAGCATGGGCTCCTGTTCGGGCGTGGTTTAAATAGCCTGCAAAGTAGTCCCAGGTAAGAAATTCCCCAGAACCACACTCGAGTAAAAAATAGTCCCTGTAATAAAATAGTCCCATCCAGGCCTCACGTTGGCTTGGACTCATTTGCAGCATGGTCTGCATAAGGTAAGTAAAGTCTATGAGCCTGACGCCTATGGCGCCAGGACTGATTTCTATGATGAGCCTTGCGCCTAAGGCACCAGGACTGAATCCAAACAGCCCCCAGCCGGGGCTGTTGGGGTTTTAATAAGTATCTGGATGCCGGCTCCCGGGGCTGATGGACTCGATCCGGATGCCCGGGGGTAGGCATCATGACAGCCATCTTCCAGCTCAATCTTTACACTGAATCTGTTGGTTTTCTCCATGATCATCAGTCTGGCTTCAGAGCTGCCAGAAGCACAGAAACTGCTCTCTTGAACAGCTGTGAAGACCTGCTCTCCAACCTTGATTCCAAAACCCCCTGTGTCCTCATATTACTTGATCTCTCTTCTGCCTTTGACATGGTCAACCATGCCATCCTTCTCAACCGTCTTTGTGATAACCTGGGTATCACCGGTCAGGCCCTGGCATGGCTGACTTCTTTCCTATCTGATTGACCCTCCCAGGTTAAACTTGGGTCCTTCCTCTCCTCTATCTCTGTCTCTACCCGTGGTGTTCCCCAGGAGTCTAACCTCTCTCCCTGGCTGTTCAACCAATACCTGGCACTTCTTGCCCACTGTATTGCTGTGCTCTGCCCCAACTTCCAGTGCTATGCAAATGACACTCAGCTCATTTTCAGGCTACCTTCAGTCACCTCTTCTTCCTCTCTCATCTCTGACCGTCTGTCCGCCATCCAGGGGTGGTGTGCCGCCAATGATCTCTGCCTTAATGCCAGTAAGACTGAGATTCTCCTTGTCTGCACATCCGTTCCCTCCTTTCCTGTCACTCTCTGGCCGGCCTCTCTTGGCCCTCTTCCTGCTCCCACCTATAAGGCTATAAACCTCGGGGACATCGACTTCACACCCTCCTTCTCTCCTCACATCTTTGATGTCTCTAAGTAGTCACACCACCAGCTGCACCTCCTCAGAGGTATTCCTCCTTTCCTCTCCTTCCCACAGAAGCTCACTGTCTCCAGAGCTCTGGTTCTCTCTAGGCTGGACTATTGCAACAGCCTCTTTCTAAATCTGCCTGCTTCTACTCTCTGCCCTCTGCAACTCATCCAGAACAGGACTGCGAGGCTTGTCTTTGGCCTCAAACCCAGGGATCATATCTCTCCACGACTGAAATCTCTGCACTGGCTCCCAGTGGCTGCGAGGATTAAGTTAAAAACCCTCTGCATTGTCCACAAGGCCTTCTGGGACCTGTGGCCTCAATACCTTCAACTCTCTCTTCCTAAATATCTTCCTTCTCAAGCTCTTTGCTCATCCGCCTCCAACTCCCTCAGGGTCATTCTCTTCTCCAAGCAACAAGTTGGTAGTAGATCTCTTTCTTCAGCTGGGGCCTCCCTCTGGAACAGCATTCCTGAAGCTTGAGGAGAATCATCTCCGGTTCCGGAAGCACCTCAAAACCTTTCTCTTTGCTTCTGCTTTTTCTCCTCCTCTCCCCTGCTGTCTTTCCTGGCAGAAATTGAAACTGCACTGGTTACCTGGCCACCCTCTGATCTCGGTCCCATGTCCCCTCCCCCGCCAGCGGCACACCTGCACTGCCGGCCTGGCAACCGCCGCTCTTGGGGACTGTTTTCTGTATCTCTAAAGTCCCACTACCAGCACTTGATACCTGATGTCTGCACTTACCCTTGCACTTACCACCAGCTGGCTGTACTTTTACTTATTGTTATTTATTCTTTTATCCCATGTACTGCACTGTCCCCTCCCTCTTCCCCCCGCACTTTTCCCCTTCCCCCTTCCCATGCACTTGCACGATCTGAAAGACACCTGGCCTAGTAGTGTAGTTGTCTCTGTCTTCCCTCTGTTCCCCCTCTCTTGCCTCGTTGCGCCTTGAAACATTTGTGTATAGGCGCGTTATAAATGTCATCATGTCATATCATATCATATCACCCTCCTGACATGTCCCCTCTACCTCCCACTCTCCTCCTCCAACCCAAAAATCAGCACTTGGCCCAGCATTACCTCCACGTCCCTATTCCTTTCCCCGTACTTACGTATGAGGCAACATGCTTCATAGGCAAGTACTGGGATGAGGAAGAGTAAGACTAGGGGTAATGAAGATTACCAGTAAGTAATCTAGGCAGTGAACACAAGCACACATCATTCACATGCTCATTTACTCTGCCCCCATCGACCATTCATACACACACCCAGCTGCCCATTCACCATGCACTCATTCACACACATTTACATAATGCACATTTATATATGCACACACATTTACAAAAAAACAACGTTCTTACCTTGTTCAGAATCCCTTGCTGCTCTGAGGAACTCCTCTGCGGGTAAGCCAGGTCTCTCTGTCTCCCATGCTCCATCCTGCAAGGAACCACATCTGGTTCCTGTCATACACAGAGCAGGGGAGCCAGAGTGTTCCATGTCCTGTGGGTGGTATGCACGGTTCTCATTCTGACTTCAAAAAGAAATTATTTCCGTTACGGTTCCATAACAGAAATCATTTCCTTTTGAAGGCAGACTGACTTAAAAAAGAAGAGAATGTAAAGAGGGCTGTGAGCCCTGTTTACTTTTGGTGTCTCTCTGCTTCGGCAACGCTTAACCAGTCGCAGAGGCTGAGCCAAGGGTTGCATGGGAGTTTCCAGGGGTCGCAGTTGCGACACCTTGTGACCCCCAATTGACGTTCCTACTAGGCAGATGTGAGCAGGAAGAGCGTTCCACAGAGCCGGAACTGCCACTGAGAAGCTCTGACCTCCTCTGCTGCAGAAAACAATGATTAGGCATATAGCGAGATAGATTTTGAATTTATTTCCATCACATTGCATGTGTGTGCGGGGCATGTCCAGAGTAGTAGAACAGACCTATCAAAGGTTGAAGCCACAGCTGCTAGGTACATGATGAAGCGTGCCTATCAGACTAGGGACGGAAAGCCTGTCCAAACAAAATCCGAAAAAAATGCGTGGTCAAGGCTTTCTATAGGTTGGGTTGGTGACGTAAATCTCTGGTATTCAGTTTTCACTTGTTATGTGCAAAAACTAGCAACGCACTCAAAAGGACCGAGTGCGCGTTTCTGTGGCTACACGACACGTTGATTAACTTCTCGGTCAGGTTTCCTTCGTGTGTAGCTCCTATATCCTCTGACATGTTTTCCAGAGATGCTAAACGTTCCGCCCCGCGATACTAGCGGCCAGATCACCCCCAGTGTGCCCTGCATGGTGCTAAAAATGGAGCAGCTGCATTTAAGCCCATGGTTCAGGGTTGCGTGATACAGCATGGAACAAACACAGTTTGCTTGGATCAAGGAGAACTGCAGAGGGGAAAACAGGAAGCAGTGCAGCCTCTCGTGTTTTTCAACTCGCGTGAAAGGGGGGGGGGGAGCTGAAAACAAGGGGCTTGCTTCAAAGTTTGACATGTTAATAAAATACAGTTCTGAACTAGAAGGTGGAGCAAAAACAATTGGTTTTCCATTATTGTTATTATTATATAACAGTAAACACAGCCAATATATATTCCATCACTTTTCAAGATGTGTCCGTGTTTGAGGCTGCCTCTGCTCTATTTCTTATGCGGCTCGGCAGGCAGCACAGGGCAGCGTTGTTTTGCTTTATGTGTGTCCTTGTGCTTTCGTTTCTATTGGAGAAAGGCCGGGCTGCTGCAGACACTGCACCTCAGCAAGAACGCTTCTGCGCCATTACCACACCTGTGCTCAGCTCCTGCAATCTGGGCACGTGACTCGACGTAAATGTCATCATTCCGCATTGCGCAAGCGCGACGAACCCCCAAAGAGCGGCAGCCTTTGCTATCTTGCTATAATTAATAGTAGGAGTTATTTTCTGACACTATCTCTGCCCTCAGTTGCAGAGGAATGCCTAGAACCGGTCAAAGTCGAACCAAGAAACAATAACTTGCCACTCTGACTACACCATATCTTTTTATACCCGTTCTGATGGCGGTTGGTTAAAATATTAACTAAAATGCTAGATTGTGCTCGACATGAGAACATTGATTTAACTTGATCCTGTGTGTCTTTTTTCTCCTGTTACTAGGAGATGGCTCGAGGCGGCAATCCCAACCCATTGCTTCTCTTCTACACGGCCATTAATCGCACTGGCGAGCAATAGTGCTCGCGCCGCAGACGGATAGGTTAGCGAAATCCATAGAGCAACCTGCCCTCTTTACATTTCATCAGTGAAAGCCTGCCCGTGGGAAATTAAGTATTTAAAAATTGATTCACCCTGAGGGGAAATGCGAAAGGCCATCCCAGGACTATCATCAGCTGGCGGATCCTTGGGTAATAAATAACAGCCGCAGTGAGGTCACTGGGGACAGTAGCCGATGAACTGAGGTGGAGGATGACCACCCATATACACACTGCAGAAGAGTCTATGGAGAAATGAGACACAGATGATGAGCTGGGGAAGGGTTTGCAGTCCGCACAAAAACACAAAAAGCTGTAGGAAGCAAACCTTCTTGGGCTGCACTCATAGGGCCTCATTCCGAGTAGGGCGGTAAGGGATACCAGGCACCGGTAAGCAGACCGGTGCCGGTAATCCCTTACCGCCCTACTACGAGGTCCCTTAGCGGGTCCCTCCTTTAACGCCTGGTCTGACCAGGCGTTATGGACGGGACCCGTTAAGGGACTTCAGAGCTAATAACGGTATCGCAATTTGCGGTACTGTTATTAGCACCTTCCCCATTCCCATTGAGCCCTGTGGGGGCTCAAATGGGAATGGGGAATGGCTTTTTCAAGTCCCCATTGAACCATACCGGTGTCGGTACCGTTATTGGAGGCATTCATGGCGCAAATAGCGCCATGACTACCTCCAATCTCGGAATGAGGCCCTATACACTCTGGAATAACATCCAACCCCCAACCCATTAGATTCGCTCTCTCTCTTGCCGGAGAAGCCTCAAATAATTTCAACTTCTTTTTTTGAAATTTGAAGGGGGTCTTGCTTAGCTGTGGAACAAGGCGAAGGTCTTCTTAGAATGGGTGTTGGAGCATGGGGAATGATTTGCTGTCCGCACGAAAACACAAGAATCTGTTTCGAGACACAACCTAATGCGACAGAAGAAGCAAGCCTTCTTCAGCTGCACTCATAGGGCCTCATTATGACTCCGGCGGTAGCTGTGCCAGTAAAAATGGTAATGCTGCCGCCAGAGCAATTTTTTTTCTGGTGCCCGGCAATGGGGACTTACCGGGGCATTACAGCCACAGCAGTCCCGGTAATTCCCCATTGCCGGGCGCCGAAAAAAATGATTCCCATTCGAGTCCAATTGAAATCAATGGGAATGGGGAGGACGGATGCAACTCCCCCCTGTGCGCAACAGTGCTGGTGCATCCATCAAGGTCTGCGAGCGGGTGCTGTTCCGCCCACCAGGTCAGACCTGGCGTGCAGAAAGACACCCTCTCGCAGAACTTGGAGTATGCCGGTCCGGTGACAACGGTGGTGGTAGCTCACAGGCTCTGGAATTAACCCCCCCCCTGCAGAACCCTAACTCCATTAGATTCTCTCTCTCTCTGGCTGTTGAGACATACATTGAAGGCATAGATCTTCAAAGAAGACCTGATTGCCCACATCATGTCCTTCATAGCTCCACTCAGCATTCTCAGCCGCCAGCCTGCTATCCATGAATCCAGATTCCCTTTTCACTAGGCTGTCCACCCCCTCCTGCCACCTAAAGCACCATGCTCCCTACTTGAAGAGTGCCCCATTGCTATCGACCTAGGCTCACCCTATTTAAGCTTGAATTCCAAGTTGAACAAGATTTGTTTTAGATTGTGCATAAAAGATGGTACCCAGTCATTTACCAAATACAAAAGAGTGGTACATTTCAACGAAGCACATAACACCGAAAAACACTGAAAATATGAATTCAATATATATGGGGTAGTGGGGTAAGGGGTCAAAATGAGTCAGGATAGGGTTGGGGTGGCGTTATAAGGGTAGAAAATCAGGGGGTTTGAGAGGGCCAACCCACATTTTTAAAAAAAGAAGAAAATTCAGTTTTCGGTGGCCACGCTGAAATGTACCACTCTGAATTGGTAAAATCACATATATCCATAAAAGATTAATGCTATTCCCACACCCTAAGATTGTCCGGCAACTGTTAGTTAAGCACCAGAATGGCCACTAACCAGCAGTGGCGTCACATGTTGCCAGAGAGAATCTGATGGCAAAGGACAGGCCTGTGCCTTGTGAAAGCAAAGAACCAGCGGGTCGCAATAATCAAGTCCAAAGGGGGCATCATGGGCAGGCATGGTGCAAACTCTTCTCCAGGACACTTGCTTTCAGACTCACCCGGACATGACCTGTGTATTGCAACTGATATACAGAGCAGGGTTGTTTATTAACAGGAGCTGCTTACCGTGAGGCACCCTGGTGTCAATATTATCTGGTGCACTACTGTGAAATTGCACCCTGGTGTACAAATTAATATTAATGGAGCTGACGACGGAAAAATCAGCTAAAAATGGAGGAGGCAGCAGTTTAACCCCTGCGGTGTCATGCCGCCAAGACCTGGAACCATCCCTTGGGGGTCAAAAGGCGAGGGGCGGAAAGGCGCCAAAGGCCTAATGGCCCAAAAGCCCGCGAAGGGCAGAACAAAAGAAAATGGGCGGGGGCATCAGGATTTAAGCAGGCGGGACCGGGGTGCCAGGCATCTCGCTCCTGCACTGGGACCCGGTCGCCGCCTCGCAGATGGAAGAAATTTCGTTGGACCGGTTGGTGTTGCCGTGGTTCGTGAGGATGTGTTGCTGTGGGCCGTGGCAGAGGTAGAAAGGTTCCGGCGATGGCAGGTTCCAGCGAAGGAGGATCGCCGTAGCAGTAATGAAGCCGTGGCAGGAATGAAGGAGCGTCGGGTAAGGAGCAGGGCGAATAGAGAGCAGGGTGGGACTCTGCCGAAAGTGGGATTCTGCTGCAGGTAGGGCAGGACCAGGATGAAGGGAGGGCTGGTTTCAACAGCTAACAGGCGATCCGGTGGCTTGGAAATAATGGGGGATCAGTTTCAGCATGGCAACGGTTGGCACTGGAGGACCGGCGGTGTGCACCATAATGTTATTAAAGTTAACAGTCGGGGCGGGAGCGCGGGAGTGCGCTTTGTGTTAAAGTAAGGACTCGGGGCGCAATGGTAGCGCGGCCAACTCCAGTTCAGAGGGTTGCGTGTTCAATCACGTCGGGCTCATATTTGCTTCGAGGCCAGGGGCGTGAGGAAAACAGGGGAATGTGCAATGACGGTGGGATGTCGCCTTTATGGCTGTGCTTGTTGAGGTGGCGTAGAGGGTAATTTTGCATACAGTTTGGAGCGGTATGGGCGACGGTTGTCAAGAAATGCAAATAGGGGGGACAGGAAAGGCGTGCGATGTGCGTGATTAGAAAGGCATGGAGGGATTTTTGGCATCGTACTCTGTCTCCCTTCGCCAAGCGCCTGGTATATTAGCAAATTCATATTCGGGTGCATTTAAATGTGAGGATAAGAGTTGCGGGGATGTTCGAGTTCAGGCGGCCGCCGTATAGCATCAGACCATATCTCTGGTATGAGACCGGTCTAGTGGCACAGCGAGTAGAGCGCTCGCGTTAACATCGGTGCAGATCCTGCTAACGCAGGTTCGAATCTCGGCAGGGACAAAGTCAGCCTTTCATCCTTTTGAGGTCGTCAAATGAGCTCCACACACCGTGGGTAATAATAAGCAACACTTGGATACCCAGAGGCGTAGCGTGATATAAACGCAGAAGTTTTGTCTTCTCCAGACCGCAATTTGGGCCCGTCTCTTGCCACGCGCAGGGAAGGCGGCTGGTAGTTCCCTGAAGTAGTTCCTTGGCAGGCATGGGCAAGGGGTGTGTTAGTACAACCACTGCAGTGATGGGACACTTGTAATTAAGTATGATTCATGAGAATGACTTGGCGCCTGCGCCCATTGGTTATTTAAGGTTAAAGATCCCCTCGTGGGTCGGATAACACACACGGGCAGAGATGCAGGGAGAGGACCCCATGGGCGTTACTATGTCTTGGTTTATACACGCCTGTTTCCCCCAACCGGTGGGGACGCCTAAGCGGTGGTGGGAAGCTCACCAGCGTGGCAAGATGGGGACGGACAACACGCCTCACTAGGGACACCAAGGGGGGTATTGCCAGGAACTGGAATGAGAAGGGGCCATGTGCTTCTTTAGAAGGCGTGCATAGCTTGTGAACTGCGTCGCTCAGTGATCCATCCAATGTGGTGCACAGGCACGACAATTTTATTCGGCATAAGTTTGTGCGTCAGGGGCTTTGGCGGGGAAGATAGTTCAGTGTGTTGGCCGCCCGCCCGTTTTGGAGGGGAAAGTGCATAAAGTTGCACACGAGAGCGGCGGGGGGGGATTAACACAAATTAAACGGGCTCCCAGCAAAGGAGTGGTCGCAGGGACCTCCAAGTAGCAGGCATGGTTGTCATCGAGCAACCAACCGCCTAGCAAAACTAAACGTTGCAACCACAATAGTATGATAATAAGAAAGGAAACAATTTCGGTCTGTAGTGCGCTTAATGTTGGGTCGAACTGACCAATGGTGGCAAGGGGAGGGTACGATGTGCGAGCGGCTAGTGGGAAGAACATGGAATCTTAAGGTTAATTTAATGTTAAATGGGATAATTGAAGGCACAGGTAGTCTTGGGGGAAAAGGGGGTTATTTAAAGCACGGGTTGTGTGGACACATGTCGCGCACTTTGGGAGACGCGCATGGCCGCAGGGGCGGTTGGAAAGTACGGCCGCCGTTCCATCTATGCATTGATAGGAGAACAAGCGAAGAGAGGGGAACGCATTCAGAGGGGCTTGCGTTCGCTGCCAGGCGGGTTAGTCCGGGGGTGCCACCCCCATCTGTCCCCCAGATTTCAAAGGCCACAATACAGTGGGGCAAAGCGAAACTGGGCCTTGGGGTGGAAACGGTAGGATGGTACAGGGGGTTTTCAACCCATGGATAGGCGGGAACACAGGGGTATGATGCAGACCTGAGATCGTGGCCAAGGAATATCTCACTAGTTTTAGGTCATTACCCGCCGTCCCCTACCACTGCGGGTTTATTGCAGAAGTGGGCAGAAGCTAGACAGGTTGGAAGGGAAGGGCTCTACTAAGTTAGGAGGGCCGGAGTCTGGAGGAAGTGCTACACCTAGGGCGCTGAGGTGGAAGTATGGAACGGCTTCACGGTAATAGTCAGAAGTCCTGTAATTGCCCTGAGTCAATATTAAGCTAGTAGGGACATACACTATATATGGTTAGGGCACGGTAGCGGCCAGCAGTTACAATGGTACAGGAGGGTTCTGGTGGGGGAGTCAGGCCCTGCGCCGCATTTGGCAAGTAAACAATTGATTCAATCTGTAGTGCACATAATTTTGGGTTGAACTGACCTATAGTGGCAAAGGGTGGATACGATGTGCGAACGGCTAGGGGGAAGTACATGGAATATTGCGGTTTGGTGCACGTTGGTCAGAATGGGCTGGTGAATGTGAGCAGGGATTGCAAGGCCCGGGTGGAGAAGCTTTCTGCATTATGAACTGCGGTGCGGGGGCCGAGCTTCCATGGGAGGCCGGCACCGTTTTGGAACTGCATAACAGGGTAACCACCCGCTCTGACACCAGTACGGAACCTGCTCACACAAGTTCGAATCTCGGCAGGGCCAAACCCAGCCTCTCAGTGATAAACAGCAGCGTTCAGATACCTGAGGGTTCATAGCACTGGGTAAGTGCTGAATTATTATCTCGCTTGAAGGGCAAGACGACACGAAGCAGACCAGGTTCGGGCACCAGGTCCGCTCAGTGAAACGGCTGGGTATTAAATATGTTATAAATACCTCAAACATTGCAGATGCCAAATAACCCTACGAACTAGGGAAGGGGCAATGTGGGTAAATTGGTTATGCCAGTTTTGTTAAGTGGGGAACAAGGGAACGTGAGCAGGATTGAAGCATCAGGCGGTTGACACAGGTGCTAATGAGATCGCCAAAGTTAGGAATGGATGGTCAGGGGTCAACATTCATTTCCAAAACTGCATGGGAAAGGGGGGTCTAGTTATCATTTTCATCCGTGGTGCCGGACATGACAAGGGAATGTGGAACCTCCCATTTAAAGTATCGGTGGGCTATATCAAGATCAGAACTCAAGCACCCGTTAAGGAGTAAGGGCCAGGGGAAGTGGGCCAACATAAGGAATATGGAAAGGTAGATCCTTACTTTAAAGTATAGGAAGGGATAAGAGTGAGAGAAGGGGCAAAGGAGGCAAAGTGGTTCTGAAAATCAAGCAAAAGGAATTCAGCTCAACCTCACCTACCAGCAATGGCGCTCTCCCAACAGGGTAACTCTGGCAAGGGCGGGCAGAGCAAGGTTAAATTGGTTGGGGAGCTTTTGCTGAATAAAAGTGGTGAGGAACCTATCACGGGTGCAGAGTGAGGAGCAAGTTGGAAAGGTGGCAGGGGCAGGAGTGTCCCGGAGCAGGCCCACCCTGGTTAAGGTGGAGCAGAGCAGGATGGAAAGGTGGTAGGGGCAGAAGTGTCCCAGAGCTGGCCCACCCTGGTTAAGGTGGAGCAAGATGGAAAGGTGGTAAGGGCGGAAGTGTCCCAGAGCTGGCCCACCCTGGTTAAGGTGGAGCAAGATGGAAAGGTGGTAGGGGCAGAAGTGTCCCAGAACAGGCCCGCCCTGGTTAAGGCGGAGCAAGGGGGAAAGGTGGCAAGGGCAGAGGTGTCCCAGAGCTGACCCACCCTGGTTAAGGTGGAGCAAGATGGAAAGGCGGTAGGGGCAGAAGTGTCCCAGAGCTGGCCCACCCTGGTTAAGGTGGAGCAAGATGGAAAGGTGGTAGGGGCAGAAGTGTCCCAGAGCAGGCCCGCCCTGGTTAAGGCGGAGCAAGGTGGAAAGGTGGCAGGGGCAGAGGTGTCCCAGAGCTGGCCCACCCTGGCTAAGGTGGAGCAAGATGGAAAGGTGGTAGGGGCAGAAGTGCCCCGAGCAGGCATGGCCGGAAGACATCAAAAGTGGGGGAGATGGTCTTCAGGATGTTACAAACGATATCAGGCCCGCAAAATATAAGTTAACCATGCCGTTCCCTCCTTTTGTCATTTCACAGCAGCACTAGGAAGGAGGAAACGTACCGTGTAGGTAGTGGGGCGCGCATGCATCTCAAAGGCTAGGGCGAGCTGGACTCGGCGGTGGGAGGCGGCGATGGCCGGCGAGGCAAGAGGGAGTGGCACGGGGTGCCAGGGATGAAGTGGGCGCAGCTAGAGGGGCAGCCATGGAAATTGCTGAGTAGGCGGCAGAAACCAGAGGGTTGGTAATACTCTTGGGAGGGAACGACCTGACCAGCCTGGGGAGGGGTGTCCGGCTGAGGGACATTACGAGATCATTGCAGGAAATAGCAACACAGTTGGGCGAAACTGTAGGGTCGGAAGGGATTCCCCCGGCGCAAGGGAAGGGGGCAGAGAGCCAGGCAGTAGTTGAGAAGGGAAGAAGGAAGCTGAGGGGGGGTGTTGCAAAATTACAAGGGCAGGGGTTCCCGATCAGAATAGGCATGGCTTGAGTGATGGGGAAACACCCGAGTACTTCCTATCGGACGGTGGAAAACTTGTCCACGAACGAAACGGAGCTCTTTTTTCGGGGACATCTCTAGCAAGTTACTGGAAGGGGAGAAGGAGACAGGAAGAAGGGGAGCCACAGTGGGCGAGAACCCACTCAGTGGCGTGGCGGTGTTTGGGCAACCAAGCACAAATGATAGACTCCGGACGAGCCAGAAGGAAACGGAATGGGTCTTCGCTCTTCCGGACCAGCGCCTCTTGGGGGCCTAAACGGCGGGGGCGTCTGGTAGGGACAAATAAGGCTCAGCTTCCCCCAAAAAACAAACGGCGCTCTCCCCACCCACGGACACCTGCACGGGCAGGATTGGAACAGGTACAATGGGTCGGGGGAGTTGGGGGCCTACTATACCAAGTATAGGGGGAAGCAAAGGAAATCCGGCAAGCAAGCGCCACACGGACAGAATGAAGTTCACAAATGTGTACAAATAATTCTGTTGTCATGGAAATAAAACTGCGGCCAAGATTGCCATTTGAAATTCTGTGTCATGCCAATTTGTGGGGATAAGGAGTAATGCATTGGGGTGCATGCGCAAAGAATAATTGGCAGTAAAAGCAAATGTACGGCTGCAGGGGTTATGGAGCTGACGACGGAAAAATCAGCTAAAAATGGAGGAGGCAGCAGTTTAACCCCTGCGGTGTCATGCCGCCAAGACCTGGAACCATCCCTTGGGGGTCAAAAGGCGAGGGGCGGAAAGGCGCCAAAGGCCTAATGGCCCAAAAGCCCGCGAAGGGCAGAACAAAAGAAAATGGGCGGGGGCATCAGGATTTAAGCAGGCGGGACCGGGGTGCCAGGCATCTCGCTCCTGCACTGGGACCCGGTCGCCGCCTCGCAGATGGAAGAAATTTCGTTTTCCACCCACCCACCCACGAAATACAAGCAAAAGAGCAGGAGACCTGGGGTGTTGCTGTCGCAGGACACCCAGGCCAGGATGTGACAAGTTGGCGGTGTTTGGGCAACCAAGCACAAATGATAGACTCCGGACGAGCCAGAAGGAAACGGAATGGGTCTTCGCTCTTCCGGACCAGCGCCTCTTGGGGGCCTAAACGGCGGGGGCGTCTGGTAGGGACAAATAAGGCTCAGCTTCCCCCAAAAAACAAACGGCGCTCTCCCCACCCACGGACACCTGCACGGGCAGGATTGGAACAGGTACAATGGGTCGGGGGAGTTGGGGGCCTACTATACCAAGTATAGGGGGAAGCAAAGGAAATCCGGCAAGCAAGCGCCACACGGACAGAATGAAGTTCACAAATGTGTACAAATAATTCTGTTGTCATGGAAATAAAACTGCGGCCAAGATTGCCATTTGAAATTCTGTGTCATGCCAATTTGTGGGGATAAGGAGTAATGCATTGGGGTGCATGCGCAAAGAATAATTGGCAGTAAAAGCAAATGTACGGCTGCAGGGGTTATGTTTGCTTTCTAGTACTATCAGTGGCTCAACTCCATTGAGCTAACTGGGCTTCAGCTCCCTCTGCCGAAATGTGAGTTGAGGGGTGGGGCTTTCACACTTTCTTTTTGTTATGCAGAGAGGTGAGGGGAAGCCTTTCCTGAAACTTGCACCTTTCAAGGCTTGCCCAATTCTCCGTTTAACAAAAAAGCGAGTGCGAACGTCGGCCCCCTCCCCTCGCATGTAAAAGAACACATAACGTTGTTATATGTTGGCTCACATCCGTGGGGAGGGGGCTGCTGATGAGAGCACTTGCTTTTGTTAACCGGAAAGTTCCTGAAACTGGTGGCGTTAAAGCTTTACTGTGTTTGAGCGGACAAATGTATTTGCACAAATAGAACAACACTTTAAAGCTGCTAGTTTTAGGAAAGGCTGTCCTCACCTCTCTGTCTAACAAAAATCAAAAGCACACATTCGCCCCTTCCCCGCAGATACGAGTCAATATATAACAACGTACGTGCTCTTTCCCATCCGAGGGGAGGGGGCTGTTGCAGGCACTTGCTTTTTGTTAAGCAGAGAAGGGAAGGAAGCATTGTTGTATGTTAGCTCACTATGTATGTATGCATGTGTGCAAGGAGTGTGTATATGTATTATGTAATGTCTGTGGGAAGGAGTGCATGAAGAATGGAGGACTGGGTGCGCGTGTGAATAAGCGAGTGTACGTTGAATGGGGGCACGAGTGAATGGTATGTTTAAATGAGTGAGTGAATGTTGTGTAAATGTGTGGGTATGTGTGCGCTCTTATGTGTAATGCTGGGCTGAGGAGCTGATTTTGGGAGGTAGACAGTAGGAGTAGGGGTTTGGGGTGGGTGTTAGAGGGAAGGGTGGTGGCACATTGTACTACCGTCTGGTCCCCTGGTGGTTGCTTTAGCTTAAAGGGTGATGCCTGATCAGATACCTGGGCTTTAGAAATAAAATTTACCAAAGCAACTAAATGATCACTTGGTTATTCTCACTGGCATATTGCGCTTAGTTGGGCTCCACGCCGAACAACCCTTGGGATTGAATAGAGGGAGTGGAGCTTCCAAGTTTGCCCCAGCAAGTTTCTGAAGCGGCCCCTTGCGTCGCCAGGTAGCCCCCCTCGAAATGTAGGTTTAGTTGCGCCCCGGAGTTATATTGCACCCTTGAGTACATTGTATTTACTCCCCTACTGTGATATTGGACCCTGAAGCCCATAATTCTTTTTGCCCTTCTGAGTTTATTGTTCCCTGGTGCCATGGCGATATTGCAACTTGATGGTCAATATTACCTGTTGCCTTCCTGTGAACTTGCACCCTGGTGTCTATGGTTAATTATGATTTCTATGAACAAAAAGTTATCCCAGTATTAATATATGGTATTGAGTCAAAACTTTATACCAGTGACGAAATGTGGAATAAGTTGGAAGCACGATTTTGTTAATCCACATTACATCTCCCGAATTGCACACCCTTACCAATTTTGCGTTACGAACTAGGCTTGAACTCACTGGCGTGTAGAGTGAAGTGGCGAATGTGTGGATTTTTCCGTAAGTGTTTGTTGGGCTTAGAAAACAACAATATTTTGAGTACTGTTGGACATCAGCTGGCTTCAACAATGCATGATTTCCCTTTGGCATGGTGATCCTGTGTATTGAACACTATGGCCGAAGCAGACATAGCAATCACACTTCTGTTAGAAAACCCGTTGTGTGCTAAAACTAAATTTTATAGATGGGCATGGATAACAAATAGGGAATCCTGTTCAAAATACAGAGATTTCAACCCTCAGAATGTTGGTAATAAACATCTGGGCCAATTGGCAGGTCATTTATTGAAGTGCACGTCTTCCAACATAAGGAATACATTTCTACAAGTCAGGTTAAATCTTTGCCTTACGAGAGAGGTCCTTGCTAGGCGTAAGATGATTCCAGTAAATAATGAACTTTTGTCACTTTTGTGAAGTTCCACATGAAAGGCAGACACTCCAGCATCTGGTAGTCTCCTGCGACAAATTAAGGGGACCACGAGCTAAATTTTTTGCAAAATTGTTCAACTTGAATTATGAAGCAGATGAGAAGCAGATCTGGAGTCTAGTAATAGCCAATACGAAGTTTTCTATTATAAAAGTCATAGTGCAGTATTTAGATGCAATTCTTCTGTCTGAAATCCAGTTGTAATGCGAATATGTGACTAATGTGCTAAACTGCAAGACTAACTGATTGCTGTTTGGGACAGAAAAATTGGCTGTAACTTTGTCTTTTAAGTTGATATTCCATTTTTTAACATGATTCTACTTTATCTTTTTCTTTCATTTTTACTTTACAACTATTAACTTTGATCATTTTTAAATTGTGAATGTGAATGAAATGTGATTATTTGTTGGAATTTCTTTTTGTAAAGTTGACATGTTCAGCTATATCAAAATAAAAAAAATTTAAAAAAATGGTTACTCTACTGTTATAATGCACCCTGATGACCATATTCATGTTTTCCTTATGATTATATTGTACCCTTGAGTGCATTGTTTTTTTTACTCCCCTACTATGATATTGGTCCCTGGTCCCTGATGGCTCAGCCATGAACATTTCTCATTTATACACTTTACATTCACAAAACAAAGTTAAATAATGCAGACACTTTTTCTATTGGTGATAGGTTTCACCTTAACTGTAGGCTTAATTTTGGGTTTCCCCAAACATGTACCGGACTCCGAACGGATCATTTACTTCAAACACAATGGACGCCCAGTTTTATATTTTTCATGATTTATTTTTCATCAATAGATGGGCATGACACACAGACATAGAACAGCAATACAACTTCTGCACTTTTGCGTTTCAACCTTTCCCAGGCTTCTTCGGAGTCAGACAGTTCTCCATGCTACTGCAGTTTGTACACAACTGGACAGATTCAGTCCCTTTTCTATGTTTACCAACACAATCACCTTGTCTTACAATTGTCAAAGCTGGCTGCCATCTTTTAATATATTAGACTTTATATTTACTCAATGAGTTTTATACTGTACACTGCCTCGTGCACCTCATCTTGAAATGATTTCCAAAGTGCAGAGTGCCTTTTTATATTGCACTTATTATTCGATTAAGAGCAAAGTGGCTCGTTTATTGTATAATAGAGAGCTTAGTGCATCTCATTTTAGAGAGACTAAATTCCCAAATCATGTAATAATTTTTTATATATAAATATCGCACTTCTACAGTGTTTGAGTGCATAGTCCATGATGTTTGTGCAATAATCTGCATGGAGTTTATATATGCATAGAACATATTTCGAAAAGTATTAAGGTGCATAGTGCATAGTACATACTATTGGTGCAACAATTTGCTAAAGGCGGGTGGCATTCTGAGAGTCAAAGTACATATGTTATTCTTGAGGACCATTAAACCATATTAAAGTGTAAGTGCATAGTGCATAGTATTTGTGAAATGATTTGCTAAAGTGCATGACATTTTGAGAATCAAAGTGCATGTATTCTTCTTATGGATCATTTAACCACATCGTTTCTATTGGTATTTCACTCAATGTGCATTTAAGGTGCAAAATGCATAGTTATTATGTACAGAGGTTTCTTATTTAAAGAGAACCCCTATGTTGCATATCCATATTTCATTGGTTGTAAAGTGCATAGTACATATCATTTGTGCAATATTTTTCACTCTGCATAATGCACCATTTGTATGTAAAGCATATGCATAAAGTGCATTGTACACAGCCTAATATATTATAACATTTTCAAATCTCCACATTAGATGTTTTTCAATGACATTCAGGTCACATTACCATACACATTGCTCCACAACTAAAAGTATTAGATGGTATTCCTAAAAAGATGCAGCCTTAGTGCCCTGTAGCAGGCGTGTTTTAACATAAAAGAAAATGTGTTACTTTCATTAAAATGTGCTAATAACTTTGTAGAGTTGTGCCAGAGGGATCAATACTTATTATTTGTGCCAGGAATTCCTTGCATGGGTTCAATCTCAGATGTGTTTGTGTGCCTGTCCAGTTCTCTACCCTACACCAACAAAGGTATAGAGTTCCTCATCCAGATTATGTCCTTGTGGGGTTTTTGTGTCCACAATATATATTGATTCTTTCTGTCTTCACTGCAATTATCTGTCCCCCCTTCTGGAGTGCTGTGTTTTTTGATGGATAATAAAAGGCTGCAAGATGTCAATACTGCTTGCATGCGTCTCTTCAAAATGTTTTCCAAGGGGGTACGAAAAATATTTGTTTTTAATGCCTTGCAGATGTTGAAGAATTGTAATGTTGCCCATATATTTCGTACTTCCTACGTACCATTTGTTACACTCACATTTAATAACGTAAACCACATATATGATTGTGCATGTTAGCTGTTGTTTAATTTTAACATTCTCTCCAGTTCGTGGGTGTGTGTATTCTGCGGTGTTAATCCCATATCTGCATGCATTGTATTTTAGAAATTTTACAAATCCCAACCTTTGTAAGGTTAAGCAGTCCTTTTTGGTTGTTTTCGGTGATAGAAAACTGGGAACCAGTACATTCCTGATCAATGGAGGCTTTCTGTATGCTATTGTCATCGTGTATACATTTCCCAAACGAGGCACATTCTTTATGGTGAACAAATTGCCCATCTGAGTCCATCAGCATCCCATCCATACACAGCCATTACAATTGTTTTGCCTCTAATTCCAGGGCCTCTTTCTTAAAAGTGCCCAATACATATGACACCCTTACATATTCTGATCCAAGGAGAAACATTATGAGATTAAGGCCCTCATTACGACCCAGGCGGTAAGTTACCGCCTGGGTCGTACCCTTACCACCATGGTGTAAACTACGTTTCTTTTTGATTCCAAGGTGAGTGGGGCGGTAAATCCCCATTTCCCATTTTACTTTTCCCCATTCCCATTTTTGCCCCATAGGGCATAATGGGAATGGGGAAAGGCGCTAATTATGCCACCGTAAATTACGGTGGCGTAATTAGCACCAAGGTCCCTTTGCGGCATGGGTTTTATCGCCTGCAAAAAGCAGGCGTTAAAATCACCATCCCGCAAAGGGACCTTGGAATCAGGCGTTAAGGGTCGGCGCCGTTTACGGCGCCGTAAACCCCTTAACGCCTGGGTCCTAATGAGGGCCTAAATATTGTTATTTTGTAGATCGGCTTGAAAAAAATGCCCTCCTTATGATTGCATATCTACAGCAAGACAGGAGGAACTGGGAAATGACTTCCTTACATCTCATTTGATAATGACAACATATATCAAGCTTAGGGCCCTACCAATGTGACGGTCTGTCCCAACCATGAGCATATTCCACAGAGGGTGCCTGCGAGCTTCCTCAAATCAGGAGGTCTTAGATATAGATTTCCTGCTCGGCTGGTTTCTTGATCTGCACATTTAACCATAGGCTGCCAAGGACCTCATAGTGCATGTCCTTTCAAGATCCTGTGACTAGCAACCATTTTCTCTCTTTGCCCCCATGGAAGGGTCTCTTTTGCGGTTGTTAGAGCAGGTACATTCTAGACTGCAGCCAGTTTCCTCGTCATTGCTTACCTGTCACTCCCCTCCAGACTCCTTGGGTTTAATGTCTCAGTAGGGCTATTATGAATATTCACCTTCACAGTGGGACGCATACATTTCTTGCAGGAGTGCCATAGGTAGGACAGTTGCCAAAGACCCTAGTGGTCACACTTCCATTTTCAACCTAAGTACACATACTCAGTTAAATTTGCTGGCCCCTAAATACATTAATTTTGTATATCTACCAAACTATACACTTTTGCAGAAAGTGTTTAGACAAAGGGCCTCATTACGACCCAGGCGGTAAGTTACCGCCTGGGCCGTGACTTTACCACCATGGCGTAAACTACGTTTACGCCATGGTGGTTGGCGGACTTACCGCCCCATTCCGACCTAGGCGGGGCAGTAAGTCCCCAATCCCCATTTACCCTTCCCCATTCCCATTTTTGCCCCATAGGGCATAATGGGAGTGGGGAAGGCGTTAATTACGCCACCGTAAATTACGGTGGCGTAATTAACTCCATGGTCCCTTAGCGCCATGGATTTTAACACCTGCTAAAAGCAGGTGTTAAAAGCACCATGGCGCTAGGGGACCTCGTACTCAGGCGGTAAGGGTCGGCGCTGTTAACGCTGCCGTAAACCCCTTACCGCCTGAGTTGTAATGAGGCCCAAAATGTGTACTTTCTCCCTTGGAAAACCAAAGACTTTTTTCATAACAGTACATCCCGAACTGTAGTATAGAACAGCTTGCATTGTGGCTGTCCGAGAACGGCATTTCATCATCCTCTGAATTCCACAGGAGTCTGAAATGCAGCAGATGTTCGCAATAATCCAGGTGTGTCATTTTTTTTTTTTTAGATAAGAATAGGAGGTTTCAAGGGCTTCTTTTCAAAAAAGCCCAGCTTGCATGTATTGTTTGTCAAGTGAGTGAACAATTGACATATTCCACTCGCTACACTGTTGCTAGGGGGATGAGTCTCTCTGTTGCACCTACAGACGCAATACATTCTTCATCACGGAAGTAAGTTATAATTCAATAACATTCGACAGAGACTTCTTATTACAGAGGTTGGAACGCGTTTGATTAAGGTGGTAAACATTTTGCCAGATTTAGCATCAAGTTTTGCTTATCGAACTGTCAAGTTGCATAGATCAGCTATCTCTTTCAGACATACATTGGTCAATGGTTTCCGTCTATTGGAGCATCCTTTGGTTTGTAGTCTCCTCGCTGGAATTAGGGTTAGCCAACCTCCTATTCCTCAGTGCTCCCATTTGTGAGATGTGAATTGTGTTCTTTCCTGGTTATGGCAACAGCCTTCTTCCAAGGGCCTAATGGTTCAGGCTCTTTCTGCCAAACTAGTCATGCTTCTGTTTTGGTGCCTTTCAGGAAGTTGGCAGTTCTTGTAGCACTCGACCTCCTGGGTTGCCACTTTTCTCCTGAGCAATGTTTCAGTTGCATCGTACAACCAATTAGGGCTCTAGGTTAATTGAGTTTCATTCTTTTCAGGAATTTCCAAAAATGCGTGCAGTCAGATGCCTGACGAGAGGTGGGGCCTTGGAGCAGGAGCTGTCATCCAATTGCTCTCACTGGATTGGGGGATAGTAGCTCAACTGAGGGTTCCTTTTGGTCAGTGCTTTGCCATTGGACTTTTCCAGATGTCAAAGGGGGATGGTGGAGAGCTTCAGTCCTTCCTCGAGTAACAGACTTCCCAGAGTTCAGGTTCTGAGATCTAGCTGTAATCAAGGTGAGCAGGCGGGGTGGCCCACTTTTATCCCCATTGGGAACCAGTGAGTGAAAACTGCATTAAAAAAAACATGAAGCATAATGCCATGTCTGTCCCTGTCATAGCATCCTTTATTACAGTGCAACCCTCCAGAACATCACAATGCCACCTTCATTATGAACAGGATGACTGTAAGAACCATCCAGATCCAATATGTGACCATGCTTATTTCTCCAAAAATTGAATAATTGCTTTCACTTTGGTGGAGAGACAGTTATTTAATTCTTAGGATTTTCAAATTAATAAACCGCCTTAATCCTTTCTATAGTTAAAAATACCCAGTGTTCAGTGGCCGTCTTGATTTCCAAGACATCAGCTTTTTCTTAGAGGTATTGATGATTAACCCTTGGCATTACACTAAGAGTGAGAGACTTTAAATATTTTCATAATGTTGTTCTCTGTCCGTGCCAGCAGAATAACATCCTCAACAAAAATGAGGACTAGAATGTCGAAGAACCCATCTTGGGGAAATCAACCCTGGCTGCCAACAGCCAATCCACAACATGATTATTTAAGATATTGAAGATAGTTGGGGCTAGGTCACTGCCCTAACTTAACCCTTACTGAATTTGAAATCTTCCTGTCACCTCCTCACCCCATCCATATCTCAACCTTTCTTGGGTTGCCCTGTAGAATGCTCTTAAAGGTGGATGAGCCTAAGCTCAACCCCAATACTCTTCAGTGCAATCCAAGAGATTCCCCTTTCAACTGTGTAAAAAGCGCCCCCCAAATCCACAAAGGCCATAACCCTCATTACAACCCTGGGGTTAAGGGGTTAAAGGCGCCGCAAAAGGTGGCGGCGCCATTAATACCTTAACGCCTGATTACGAGGTCCCTTTGCGGGTTGGAGATTTTAACGCCTGCTTTTTGCAGGCGTTAAAAACCAACCCGCAAAGGGACCTTGGTGCTAAGTACGGTGCCGCAATTTGCGGCACCGTACTTAGCGCCTTCCCCATTTCCATTGAACCCTATGGGCCAAAAATGGGAATGGGGAAGAGCCATGGCGGCATGGGGAATTACCGCCCCGCCAACCTCGGAATGGGGCGGTAATTCCATATTCCACCATGGCGGAGTCGGTAAGTTACTGGCATGGACCATGGTGCTATTAGCACCATGGTCCAAAGCCAGGGTCGTAATGAGGGCCCATGAATAATGTACTCTTCTTGAGGTTAACATCAGCTATATCTAAAAGTGATAACCTCAGGTGCTGCTCTATGGTAAAACAAACGAGGTGATGGTTGGAAGATGGTCATGCAGAAGAGCTTACAAACTATACTGATAAGGAAGACGAAACAGTGATCCCCAGGCGGTTCCTTAATGCCCGTCTTATAGAATGGAACCAAATCTGGGAGAAGCTTTTATGCGTGGATCACACTCAGCCTCAAATCAAATTAAAATGACACCATATGAATGGAACCCGAACATATGGGGCCATTAGGAAAGGATCCCCAGTACTCTGTCCATGCCAAATGCCTTTCATCCTTTCAAACTTGAAGCCGCCAGTTGACTTTACCCCAGTCTGAATTTGAGGACATGAAACACTGCCACTGTGGCTGAACCCAGGTAGGCACATGGAATCGGTGGTCCATGCACATGCACAGATGACTTATACAACTTGCAAATATCTCTTCCCAAACAAAGCACGTCTATGTTTTGGAGTCACACCAAAATGTCGACAAAAAAATTAGGACTTATTCAATATTGAGACTTTGCGCCATACAACATTTCTGATTCCCATTACACTGAATAAGGGGAGCAGGGTTGTGGGGGTGTCCCCCGCTCACTTTGTTCAGTATGATGTGCTCAGGGTTTGCAGGGATGTCCCCCGCTTCCATAACATGGCTAGCGGGGGACAATAAAGACCACAAAAAAAACGTAAAAAAGAAAATGGACCTTGCAGTGCCAGTTCCGACCTACGTTAGTGGAAGGGAACTGATGCTGCAGTGATAGAGGAGTGTCCACGGCACACACAAAAGTTAAGTAGGTAGGGGGGAAGCTGGTGGGGGGATGCAGGGAACAAGGGATCTATGTGATCACTGCATCTCGCTGTAATTGAAGATGACATTTTTGCTTTTTGGCGTAGCAGTGATTACATAGATCCTAGGTTTCTACCTGCCCCTAGCATCCTTAAGACCAACTGCCACATCCAAGGCCTCCCAGGTGCACTCCCGCGCTTCCTACAGCTTATATTTAATCAACTGCTTATATCTTGAACTTTGATGGTGGACAGCATCCTTGTCCCCGTAGGTTTGGGCTTTTTTCTGCCAATGGCAGTTGGAGTTTTGCTACCAAGCAGTCTCCAATGAATCAGCTCTGGCCCTCAAAGTGCCCTCTACCATTACTTCGTTTACTTGCCTTGCTGCTTTTCTGGTGTTATCTCGCCTCTGATTAGTGGAAGCTCCTCCCAACACACCCACTGTGAATATTTCTCCAACCTCACCCAGAAATTCTCCCCAACCTCTGAGCATGACATGTTTGAGGCCCCAGCTTCTTCCTCCTCAAGGGTGATCTTCAACAGGTGGAGAATCTTAGAATACAGATTGTGAGGCAGCAACCACTCCCACTAACTTGTACACTACTCTTAATGACTTTGCACCTTGCGCCTGTCCTGATCTTGACGGGAATTTTAATATGTACCAACAGGGAGTCATGTTTGCACAAAATAAACATAGCTAATAATGGGGTATTTGTTTTCACTTGGATAGAGCGACAGTTCTTGGTTCCTCGGATTACCTGAAGTTACCTCTCATGTTGGAAACTCAATCTTGCCTGGCTATTCTTAACACTGGTATACCTTTCACATAAGCTCCTTCCTGACCCCTAAATATTCACAGCACGAATACAGTTGTGCATGGTTTTTGATGACCGAAACAACAGGAACATTATTTTAAAAAATAAGCACCTGCAATTTGGAAAAGCTGAATCACCCTTTTGATGTGTTGAACTTCTTTAGGTCATATTTAAGAGAAATATTTTCAAGATCAATATATCAGATAGATCGTTCTTGAGTTAAAATTTCAGGGAGTTTTATTAGGCTGGCAGGAAGGTGCAAATCGGTACCACTGTATGTTTAAGAGGTCTGTGTGCGCTCGCTGGTGACTTGCTGACACATGCGCCTCGAGATGGCTGCGGTGTGCAACCTGATTCAATGCGTGGGTACTCTGGTCTTCCCAGTGATCCATGTGCCACCTGTGGTGTTTTTGAATGTGCTGGTGTCACAGCCAGTGCTGTGGTGTTCCCTGTGCAGTCCCAGATCAAGATGGCTGCACTACTCAGCCATACCAAAGTAGAAACCTTCCATGACCACAGTTTGTGAATGCCCAATCCCACTTGGTTGCCGATACCTTCAGGGTTTTCGGTAAGTACATAAATGGACGCCGGTTATTCAATGTGCTTTGTCCTTTACTTGCTTACTTCTCAACGCAGTCAAGCCTTGCTGGCATTGTGTCCTTGATCCCCTGGCCTGCAGGTCATACCATTATTTCCACTGCTCTCTTTCAGTTTAGCTTCCCATCGCCTCTTCTTGGTTTTGTTCTTGTTTCACATTTCTTTTTCAGGTTTTGTGTTGAACACTCCGGCCATCATCTGTGTTGATCTGGATCCAATCTAGGCGAGCCCTTCTACTCTGCCTCCCTATCCCCCTGATCACGGCTTATTTGTCTGTGTATCCACCAGGGTGGTAATAAAGCTGCAGGGAAAGAAAGACTGTAGCTGCAACACATCAAAAAGGATCAGTAGCGAATTTGCTTTGACCTGAAGAGGGAGAGTACCTTACTTCACTCCACAGAACCGGCACTGCGAGCCCTCTAACGCTCTTGCCGGCAACGTTTCACTCGCTGCGCTTCCTGGAGGAGGCGGGGCTTCACTGCAACGCAAGACACGTGACTCCATCACGTGATCCCGGGCGCATACAAAGAGCGGAGGCTGCCGCCCGCCCCGTGTGTGCTACTCAGTAGCGAATTTGCTTTGACCTGAAGAGGGAGAGTACCTTACTTCACTCCACAGAACCGGCACTGCGAGCCCTCTAACGCTCTTGCCGGCAACGTTTCACTCGCCGCGCTTCCTGGAGGAGGCGGGGCTTCACTGCAACGCAAGACACGTGACTCTATCACGTGATCCCGGGCGCATACAAAGAGCGGAGGCTGCCGCCCGCCCCGTGTGTGCTACTCAGTAGCGAATTTGCTTTGACCTGAAGAGGGAGAGTACCTTACTTCACTCCACAGAACCGGCACTGCAAGCCCTCTAACGCTCTTGCCGGCAACG
The DNA here is from genome assembly GCF_040938575.1 of Ambystoma mexicanum. Lineage (NCBI taxonomy): Eukaryota > Metazoa > Chordata > Amphibia > Caudata > Ambystomatidae > Ambystoma > Ambystoma mexicanum. The sequence continues at coordinate 623,226,881 of NC_090941.1, read as the reverse complement.
TTTCACTCGCCGCGCTTCCTGGAGGAGGCGGGGCTTCACTGCAACGCAAGACACGTGACTCCATCACGTGATCCCGGGCGCATACAAAGAGCGGAGGCTGCCGCCCGCCCCGTGTGTGCTACTCAGTAGCGAATTTGCTTTGACCTGAAGAGGGAGAGTACCTTACTTCACTCCACAGAACCGGCACTGCGAGCCCTCTAACGCTCTTGCCGGCAACGTTTCACTCGCCGCGCTTCCTGGAGGAGGCGGGGCTTCATTGCAACGCAAGACACGTGACTCCATCACGTGATCCCGGGCGCATACAAAGAGCGGAGACTGCCACCCTTGCGGCGATAAGCCCTGTGGCGTCAAGTCCACTGGCTGTTGAGCGGCTGTTTGGCGGATGGTGGCATTACACCACCCTGCCCCAGGTACTGTTTATTGCCGCTGCACCTAATAACATTATTCGCTTATTTTTCAAATTGATGTGTGGTTGAATCTTATCAGCATTCATTGCTAATTGAGTTGGTGCCTTGTTTTATTTTTTATATAAATGAGAAAATCACATCGCCTTTTAACGCTTTTGTAATAAATCATTACATGTTTACCCTAAAAACAGGCATGCCATCGGAGACAACCAGAGACCCTATGGTTACTTCTCCAAGCCCCATGCCTAGTTCATCGGATCTAGCCTTGCTTTCAAAGACACCCGTTAACCAAAATATTCCAAAATCACAGGAAAAGACCAAAAGTCGAACTCGTATTTCTAAGAAAAATATTATTTTAACCCCTATTAATAAAACTCCCACTCAACCTGACATTCGTAAGTTCTATGACTCAAAGTCAGGTGGCATAGCAATGTCTGATCCGATTAACTTGGCATCTCTGGTTAAGATTGCTACGAACCCACAGCCTCTTAATTGTTGTCCAGGTAATGAACCTCCAAATCAATATCCCACCATTAACAACGAGGCTTCTACTTGCCCGTTGAGCTCTACCATTTCGGATCAAACTTTATTAACTGTTCCTCATTTTCCTATTAAACCTATCAGAGCCGTTAAATCCTTTGCTACTGTATTTGAAGAGTCGACTCCTCATATTGAAGACACGACAATTGAAAGTCATAATGTAGCATGTGATATCCTGACCAGGAATGTCTCGCTGGCCTCAGTAATTATTGAAGACGTGGGATATGCCAGTCCAAATAAATCCACATCTTCTCCCTGTCAAAATTCTCCTGATTGCAGGGATTTAGAAAGCTCAAGAGCTTCTATAATGACTGACTGTGCACAACCAGGCTCCATGGACTCAATAAGACTCGACGAGGAGGTGTCTTTCTTGCATCCGACCCCCCGCCGCTGTCAAACATCTGACAGGAAACAACAATCCTATGCCACGACGACTAATCCTGCCTTATTAGAAATTACCTTGGGGGCCATTAACACTACTATGTCCACTCTATTTAAGCTTTTCAACTCTTTAGATCAGAAGATAGCTGTTCAAACTGTTAAACTAGACCATATAAGTGATTGGATGAAGGACACCTCACTTAAATGTGCTAAAAGTCTTTCGTTAGGAAACCTGGAACAAAGAGTAATTCATCTAGAATCACATATATTATCTCATCAAGGTTCAAATGAATACTCTGGGGTACCCATTACACAACGTCTCTCACATCTAGAAAATTTAACTCGAAACCCTTTGACCATTTCCCCAGCATTGCCAACATTTTCTAAAATTATCCGTCCAATTGAATGCGTGGAGGAAATTGTGACCTCAAAAAATAATGAGTCCTGGATTAGTGTGGATTCTCCTGTGAAGAGTGATGCTCAATTTGCCGCCGGCAAACAAAAGGGTGGCGTCAACCAAAACCCACGAAAAATTGGGTCTTCACTAGTGAACAACAAAAAGACAAATTCTGTCTCATTCAAAGCCACACAAAGAAATAAAAAAACCTTGGCGGTGATGGAAACTGCTGTTCACAGTGTTACTGCCCCTATAGATAGTCGCGATGTGGTTACGAATAGCGAAGTAGCCACTATAGCCAAAAATTCCTCTGTTGTTAAAGCTACGTTAGTCAACTGTCCATCTTCTCAATCTGCTTTAAAGGAAGTCTCAAGGTCGCCTCCTACGTATGATCCCTTGAATGAGTTGGTACATCTGTTAACATTTAAGCCTGATAACACACAAATAAAACAATCCCTTCCCGTTGCACAAACATCGTTACCTACTCAATGTGATGTCATTAATACTGCTGCTAGTAGGTTCCCTCCCTCTGTTGCTTCTACAGTGGGAGTTGAAGACCGTTTAAGGTTACCTCCCTCTGTTGCTTCTACAGTGGGAGTTGAAGACCGTTTAAGCTCCTTAAGAGCTGCGGTAGACTCCTATCTCCTAAAAAAAATTTCCGAGGTGTTGCCCGAAGCTTCACATACCATTGATCAACCCTTTCAAACATATAACCCCCCTCAAATTATCCAAAACAAAGCTTCACTTCTCTTAAGTAGATCAGATACCTGCATGAATTCTAAATCTGCTCATTGTAAAAGGAATCGGCCTCATGTTTGTCCAAAACAAAACATTAAGAGATATTCTGATTTATGTAATGATGGTACCAAACCTTACATAAATGATGAGAACATTGCATTTTCAAAGAAACTTAATCAATTCCACACTCTAATTTTGAAGTGTCGTGATGGCTCCTTTCCGAAATACGACTTATGTCGTGCTAGTGTTCTAAATATATTTGGAGATACTGAGGGGTTAGATGCCATCTCTTCCACTGATGTGGATCAAGTTGAGTTTCTGTGTGACAAAAATCTCTCCATTGTTAGATTATGGATAAAGTCTGGACTTGTCCGTAATACTTTGTGGAACGCCAGAATGGATCTATTCAATCTTGGCTTTTTATTAGCCCTTGATCCAGCACGTCAGCAATCTAAGGAGATTGATGATAACAAATCTGTCGTAGGTACCAGCCTTGCACCATCTTGTGCCTGCAATTTTTGCACTAAAGACTCCTCCTCAGACCCCAGAGCATCTTGTAATTCTCCTTCATAACCACGAGCAGTCATGCCCACTACTGATCTTTCGCTTGCTAGCTGGAATACTAGAGGCCATTCTCATCTGCAGTGGACTATAAACAATGAATTAAACACTTATGATATAGTGGCATTGCAAGAAACGTGGCTAGTAAATCCCCCTATATGGGATGACCATCAGATTATTCTGCTACCAGCAGTTCAAGCTGATAAAGGTAGACCTACAGCTGGACTATTGGTTGCAGTGAAAGTGAGTAGAGGTTTAAAGATATCTCCTTGGAAAGCCCCAAACAAATTTATGCAATTGGTTAAAATCTCTCTTAAATCACACACATACGCACTTATTAATCTTTACAGAAATCCGGCAGAAATTAATGATGACTGTTTCTATGATACGCTTTCTCTTTTCTTCGAGTATATTTCCGCACAAAAAAATATCTCTGGAATCCTACTTATGGGTGATCTGAACCTTTCTTGTTTTGATTCGCACACTAGAAAGTTGAATCATGAGGGTGCAAAATGGATCTCCTATATGGAAGATCACGATTTAAAGATGGCAAATGGTGCAATTATAGGTGATATTCCCCCAATGAACACCTGGGAGAGAGGCAACTCAAAATCTATAATTGACTACATCTGTATGTCGAATAGCATTTTCATGAATACCACCAAATTTATCATAGTAAAACAGCCATCCAGTGATCACCATCTTTTAGCACTATTTTGGGCGACCAAAATTGAAAATCATTCAAAAACTGCATCTTATTATAATCAATCTGTATCTGTTAATAGAGGTAAAAATCGCTTCAAATGGTCGGTTAATAAATTACTAGCCCTGAATGGTGCTATACTAGACAACCACCGTCTATATAAGACTGGTTCGTATATAGACGTGTTAAGCACCTTTGCGAATCTTTACCCCACTCACAGTAAATCTCCTAAAAGTCATGTGCATGGGTTTGACATAGCTCTCTGTGAAAGAAAAAAGGCTTACAGAAGAGAGATCAGAAAATGTCGTAAACTCCCCATGATTGATCAAATTAAGGCAGTTAAAGTTGCTGCATCGAGATATAGAAATTGGGTGCGCTTGAGGCGAGCAACTATGTTTCAAATAGACAGCGAACACTTCTTGGTAGCCTGTCGTAGCAAAAACTCTGCACTGGTTTGGGGTTTGTTGAACAAATGTAATACATCACCTCAAGGGCATACACAACTCAATGCAGTATCTGAATCGGTGTGGGTCACACATTTTGCTGCTCTATATGATGATTATAAGATGACTGGTTATAGGTACAACAGTAGCTCTATGAATAGGTGGGCTCTGTACTGCACAAAATCTATTATTCAAGACTTTATCAAATCATCTTCCTCATCTAGAGCAGCGGGTCTGGATGGCCTTACTAATTTAATGCTCAAACAAAATATAACAGAATGGGCACTAATTTTGAACAATACTTTCCACCACATCATACAAACCAAAAATATTCCTGATTCATGGCGCTCTTCTGTGATCATTCCGATCTATAAAAAGGGTGATCGAATGGACCCGAAGAGCTATCGTCCAATAACGTTACTGGATGTTCCAGGCAAAATATTCTCTAGGTTGGTATTAAGAGATTTTAATGCTTGGTCAAATAAAGCAAATCAACGTGACCCAGCACAAACTGGTTTTGTTGCAGGACTAGGTATTGGCATTCATTTAATTACTTTAAATGCTATAAGACAACAAGCAGTTAATAAGAGACAAGCCAGATATTTTGCGTTTATAGATCTCCACTCCGCTTTTGACTCGGTCACAAGACCAAAACTCATAGATAAGTTACTCAAAGCGGAGTGTCCTCCAACTCTCATTGATATTATTTTTGCCCTCCATTCACACACTAAGGTCTATGTGAGATTGAATTTTGAGGGCCTGCTCTCATCCCCAATTCCAACATCTAGAGGATTGAAACAGGGGTGCATTCTAGCATCCGCCCTGTTTAATTTTTTCATTAACGACGTACGCTGGATCTTTAGCAAAATAACAACTGATGCTCCCAAATTGAATGGTGTAAAAATTTGTGCCTTGTGGTATGCAGATGATCTTGTTTTAGTGTCTAAAACTCCCAGTGGTTTACGTAACCTTTTGGCAGCACTATGCTCATATTTTAAAGAAAATGAACTAGTAGTAAACACTGGAAAAACACAAATTGTCACGTATGTCCCGAAAGGGTTACGTAAACACTTGTTGGAATGGCAAATTGAGGGAATACCCATAATGATAGTACCAAATTACGTGTACTTGGGCCTAATTTTTGATGGTTGTCCAACGCTAGACTCACATTTGAATAAAATCAAACATAAGCTAGTCACGGCAATCTGTCAAACTCGAGTAATTGTTTCTAAATATGGCAAATTCTCTATCAAAGCTGCCATTACATATTGGAATCAGAATGTTGTAGCAACTATCCTTTATGGTTTAGAAACATTAATTGTTCCCTCAGGTTTTCTCAATGTACTAGAAGCTAAGTTTTGGCGTGCAATTTTACATCTTCCACAGTGTATCCCTGGAGTGCTGATACGCTATGAATTGGGATTAACCTCTCTAACTGCCATATATAACTGGCACCTATGTGCCCTATTTCGCAAATGTTTATTAGCCCCATGTGATAACTCTACGTTATCTTCTATTTCTAGCTATTTGCTTAGCTCTGCAGAAAAATTTCCGAGACATTGGTCTTCTAAAATATTATCTATTATGGTGAACGCTGATATATCACTTGAATTTCTGGTATTTCACCCAGAGCAAGCCAAGAAGAAGGTGTACATGATAGACTGGATTGATACAAGAACTCAGTGCTTAACCTACAAAGACTTTGATTCTGCAATCTTTGGGCCCAAGCGTTATAAAGATATAGCTGCGTATTTACGTCTGGCACCATCTGCTGCTATAAGAACGGCCATTCTTCGGTTGCGGTTTAACATCTGGCCCACTCGGGAGGTTAAAACAAAAAGAAAGCAAATCCCCTCTGACCTTAACTGGTGTAGGTTTTGCAAAAATATAACGATCGTTGAAACTCTACAACATTTATTACTGAACTGTCCTGCGCTATGTACTTTAAGAAAACTGCACTTTGCTAACCACTTTGCGTACTTTGCACAAATTGACCCAAGAAATAGATGGATCGCCATGGCAGCCGCTGAATGTATGAGTATAAGAATTGCAACCATCAACTTTTTAAAAGCCTTGAACATGGAATGAAATTAAGAGTACTTTGCTTTGCCTTGCTTATCCCTCTTTGAAACGGAAAAAAAAAAAAAAAAAAAAAATGTGTATGTTGATATTTTAGCATCTTTTAAACCTTTATGAATACTTGTGTTATTTGGATTTGATGTTTATGGATTTTTCTATTTCTTATAAATTGTAAATTGAAAAAGTTGATGTAACTTCAACTATATTCAATAAAAAAAAAAAAAAAAAAAGGATCTGTTCGGCATGCATCACTTAGGGCTTTGCTTCCATTTCCCACCTGAAGTCTTTTCTTCTCCTGTTGAGGAAGCGGCATCACGAGCCAGTCCGATGCTGTGGAGCATGCTTCAGACACCACTTGCGAGCAGCTGCTTGCTGATTGGCTCAGCTGTGTGAAATCACCTGAGTTGAAAGCTAAGTGTTCTTGCCAGACTCCAGCTTCACCTCATTGCAGACTCTTCCACTCATGCCTGAGTCTACTCCTTGATCCTAGTCTCGCAAATGTGAATCGGGAGGACGCATACCCAATTTTCGGTGCTAGAATACACTTTTAGAATATGTTCAAACCTTAGTTCCTATTGGACAGTTAGTGTAATAATCCCACTTGCTACTAAGTGCATCCAAACCTTTTAGTGTCAAATAGCTAATATGAGATCATGCATTTCTAGCAAAATTATGATGATAACAATTCTTTTAAAAATGGAATTGACAAACATTAAGGCAACCTGACAACTTACTGATACATTCCAATTATGCCAAATATCTACAAAGATCAGGTGAAATATGCAAAACACATTTTTTAATTGTTCATCTAAAATCACATTTCAAATGAGTTCACAATGAAGGGAACATATATAAACAGATCTAATCTATAGACTCTGAGGAGGGTCAAAAATAGGGCAGCTTGATAACAAAATACACAGGGCTAATCGGATATTTCTAGAGCACTGCTTAGACACTTCTCAAAAAGATATGCCGATAGTCTGTGATTGTGAAACATAGCTAAGGTGACAGCACGTTCTTCAACCACCGTTTCAGAATCTAATAAACCCGGAGCAGTGCTTGAATCATAATCATAATTGGGGGCCAAGCTTTGTAAATATTCTGTCTCAATGTATGATAGATCCATCTTGTGACACAAAGATTTACTACACAATAATCAGGGAATACATTACTATTAAATCCTAGTCACATCCACCAAATACCTGATAGAAGGCTGCCCCTAGAAAAAGCTGGTGCACCACCTATCTAAAAGGGACAGAAAACAGATTGACCACCCACTAAACTATTTCTGAAAGTGGCAACTTAATGCAACAGTTTTCCTGACTGGTCTCAGGGCTCCCAACTCTATGGGTTGCGTCCACAACTGACTCCTGATATCGAGGATCCCTACTAATGGGAGCTTCTCTCTCCTACTCCCAATTTCGATCGCTGGTGGGAGTGAGGCACGAGGCTCACCAGGTCTGAAAAATCGTTTCAGAGTGTAGGCTAGAACCTAATTACATTTGACTAGGTATTTCCACAATTGTATTAAACCCTCCCCCAAATATGTAATTGACCCCCATTATTGCATTGTGCACAGTATCCTTTATTCAATGGAATCAATTAAAAATCAACACAAAATTGCTTTAAAATAGTATCCATTAGAAAGCGATGTTGTGACTTTCGTTAGGACCAAAAACCAAGCTTCCTTGTTTCTGGAATCAACAGAATACTCTAGTTTGCATTCTTGTGTGCTCATGTAGCCTCTGCCTATTGTAGGAGGGGAAATAAACACGAGGGAACATATCTTGTCATTTCTTTCTGTATCTCTACACACCAATTTGAATTCGAAACAACTGTTACCACACAAGTGAGTCACCCATTATGCATAGAGAGGACGTATCTGCCCTCGAGTGAAATCGTATCATATTCCATAACGTATGTCATTTCGCTTCATTTTCCTTCCAAAATATCATTCACACCGTATTCCACGGCGTGCAAAACTCACGCTGTCTGTGAGGTCTAAGTGCTCTAATGTGGAAGACAGCCAAGTGTCAAAGTGACTGCAAGTAAACTCCTAGGTATAGTTTTACCCAGTGCTTTAAGTGGGGTAAGAAATTGAGGGGGGGCCCTCGTTTGGAGGCGTGGCCTCCATTGTGGGCGTGGCCTAAAAGTGCACAAATCATAGTAAGGTGCGCAAACAAATATATAAATGTATTTGAGCATTTATATATTTGTTTGCGTACTACTATGGTTTGTGTATTTTTCAAGCCTTCTTTTATATTCATAGCAATGTTACATATTTCTATGTTTATAAAAGGTGGCTTGAAAGTGCACACACCATAGTAAGTTACGCACACTTGTGTGCTTACCTTACTATGGTTTGTGTACTATTCAAGCTACCTTTTATAAACAGACATTTGTAACATATGTCTATGTTTATAAAAGACGGCTTGAAACGTAGGCATCTTTTATAAAGCGTTGAGGACGGACAAAACCCAAGTTGGTTTTGTCCGTCGACAAAGCTTTATAAAAGTTGCTTTGAATTGTGTACGATTCAAGCCATCTGTTATAAACATAGAAATATTTCTACGTGTATAAAAGATGGCTTAAACGTACACAGTTGAAGGCATCTTTTATAAAGCCTTGCCAAAGGAGAAAGGCGCCTCGGGCTCAGTGATCTCTGCTCAGAGCACTGACCCCGAGGCGTCTTTCACTCTCTGCGAACCCGCGGGCTCCGTGATCTAATCTACATATTAGATCATGGAGCCCACGGGTACGCTGAGGGTCAGTGACCTGGCGAGGGGAACTAAGGGACTGTAACTTCCTCTGATGGCCCCTCAGATGAGGGGTCATCAGAGAAAGTTACAGAGACTGACGGAAGTGCCAGCCAGTCACAGCGACGCTGTGGCTGGCTGGCACTTCTGTCAGCTTGCCTGACGTTAAACTGGCGGGCGCATCTCTCGTTGCGGCTGCGGCCGCGGCGGGACAATGCGTCCTGCCATGGCGTGGTGGGGCTGGGGGCCCCGGCAGGGCCCCGGCTCAGCCTCACTTTTTGGAGACTGCCGGGAGCCCGGCCCCGGCAGGCCCCGGCCCACTTAAAGCACTGGTTTTACCTAGTATCTATCTTTTCCCTGCACAATCACGACAGACGTCCCATACCTTGTTTCCCATACCTTGTTATCGCTTGTTGTAGACATGCAATTCCAATTTGGAGAGGCAAGAATCCTCCCCTTAGCTTGGCGGTTCATCCGAGGTCTAACCTGAATTAAGGCAGGGGAAGTATCAATCTCCCTAATTACTAGCAAGAGGAACTGGGCTGTGGAAATCTCCTGCACCAAAAACGGAGGAGTCCAGTCATGTGACAAAGGGTTTACTGCCTTTATTCAAAACAAATCAATAGGGATTGAGACATGAACATTGTGACATTCTCCAGTGTGCTCTCTTGTCGATCTTAAGTCTGTTGTCTGGTTTTGTTGAAGTTTGAAGTTAGTTTATTTGTAAAGCACAGCAGGCCCATGGGCAACCGGGGTATCCTCTTGAATACAGGTTACAACAGAATATGCACAAAAGGGCCAGATTGACAAGTAATCCATAAATACAAGATACAATTTATGAGCGAATACGGTGTGGCATATGTACACAGATAAGATATATTACAGGTAGACAGGAAAGGAAATGCTACATGACGTCACAAAATAAAGATACACCCAAAAAAACTAGCAGATCTCAGGATTGGTTAGTAGGGTAGAGTATGCATACAGTATATAGGCAGTTACCTAATTAATTGAGTTAAACATATCTGGCGGCTACTCCTTTGACCACCTTCTACATGTTGAAACTAGGATATCTCAGGTTAGTGTACTGCAATTGGGCAATGCAACAAAGTGTGAGCTTAGCGTGGAAGGTGGATAGGGATTGGTCAAGAGGGTCTTCTCAGCTTTTGGGCTTTGGACAGTTACTACCCCAAGTGCAACTATTCAAGGTGGTGAGAATGGCCCAAAGGTTAATGTTAATGTTAATGTTAAAGGACATTTGTACCGCGCACTATCACCACCGAAGTGGTCCTCTGGCGCTCTGGCAGCTCTGAAAAAGGGGAGGAGAGGGGGTGGGTTAGTGGGAGTAAGCTGGAAAAGTGCAAGAGAGCAGTGATGTGCTGTTGGCAGCCTCAGCCTGGTGGGTCCGTCGGCTGGGCTTGGGGTGTTTTATGGTCCGTAGTCATCGTGTGCTGTTGTGCAAGTCTATGTGTGGTTTGTTTTGTTGTTGCGTTGTTGTGAAGTTTGTGTGGAATGCTGCGTTTAAGGCTTGTGGTTGTGTTTGGTTATAGTTTGAGAGGTGTATGCAGAGGGATGGAATTGTTAGTTGGTTGGTTAGTTGGCATTGCTGTCCTTGCAATTGTGGGATTCCATCTAGGTCCGGTACATGCTAACAGTCACATTTCTATCTGGATGCCGCGCAAGCTAGGTTCACAATTCTAAGTGTGGTGCATGCTAAGAGTTACAAATGCTAACAATCACATTTCTGAAATTCCATCTAAGTGTGATATATGCTAACCTTCACATTTCTGTCTAGATTTGGCGCAGGCTAAACTTGGGAATTCCATCTAAGTGTGGCATATGCTAACAATCACATTTCTGAAGTTCCATCTGAGTATGGCATATGCTAAGAATCACATTTCTGAAATTCCTTCTAAGGGCCTCATTAGGACCCAGGCGGTAAGGGGTTTACGGCAGCGTAAACAGCGCCTACCCTTACCGCCTGATTTCGAGGTCCCTTAGCGCCATGGCGGATTGAACACCTGCTTTTAGCAGGTGTTAATATCCATGGCGCTAAGGGACCATGTTGTTAATTACGCCACCGTAATTTACGGTGGCGTAATTAACGCCTTCCCCACTCCCATTATGCCCTATGGGGCAAAAATGGGAATGGGGAAGGGTAAATGGGGATTGGGGACTTACCGCCCCGCCAACCTCGGAATGGGGCGGTAAGTCCGCCAACCACCATGGCGTAAACGTAGTTTACGCCATGGTGGTAAAGGTACGACCCAGGCGGTAACTTACCGCCTGGGTCGTAATGAGGGCCTAAGTGTGATACATGCTGACAATCACATCTCCGTCTAGATTTGGCACAGGCCGAACTTGAGAACTCCATTTAGGTGTGGCATATGCTAACAATCACATTTCTGTCTAGATTTGGCGCATGCCAAATTTGAGAATTCCATCTAAGTGTGGGTGCTGAAAGGTGCTGAATGTTCTCAATAAGTCAGTATCTTCGGTCCTCTAGGGCTTGAGACAGAACATTCGGCTTTGAACCTGGTATTACTTTTGTATCATCATGCCTTTGTTGGATGGAAACAGCCACCTTAGCCTGGCTTCAATGAATAGGCTTTATTTATCAGGTTCAGGTTACGTGTGCAGGGACCACAAACTTGATTTTCCCTGCCTGCATTTATTAGGATTTTCAGCTTGTTTTCTTCTGTTAACTTGAAACTTTCCTTCTTGTGTCCTTGGCAAGACTCTGCACAGTGGCAGTGATGGAAGCTTGATCTGCATGTCTCTGCAAACTCAGCCTGTCAGCTCTTCTCTCTATCTCAGAGCACCTTCAGCTCCTTCCATTTACTCCAATGTAATAGTGGCTTCCATCTTGATTTACATGGTCACCCATGTTAGCTGCGGTCAAGCATCAGCAAGGAGTTCACATATATTCTCATGCAACTTGCGGTTACTGCATAGCAAAAGTGTATCTTTCCTATATCTATGTAAATCATAAGCACTTTCTTTGTGTCTATAACAATGTAATCTAAGTGTCTGTGTAGCTTCATGCAGCGATGCCTATGTACCTCGTATCTAACACATCTACATCATAGTCTCCGTTGTGACTTCATCAGCTTCTGCATGGTCGCAGTCAGTCTACCTGCTCCATGGACTACAAACTTATATCTTTAGTGGCGTCATCAGGATAGTGTCTAAATGGCTGTCGGAGTGATAACGTTCACACCTGTGATACATCGACGATGGAGATGATGGGATCAGAAACACTGTACATCTTTCATTTCTCTGCCGCCTAGATGAAAGTGGGATAGTTGCAACGGGGGCCACATTTAGATCAACCACACTTCCTTGACAGTTCTCCCTGTTCATATGCGGCTTTGGAATCCATACTTTTGCCACTCCTCACAAGTGTCCTGCGTGCCTCACTTGTTCGTCTAAATTCCAGGTCGTATAGCAGCAGTCTCTGTCGGGCTTGCACCATACTCTTTTTCCCATGTAGTTGCATGAATCTGGGGGAAACGAGAACCTTGTGCCAGGAGGGAAGAGAGGACATTGTTTCTGATGTGACTGCAACACATCGAAAGTCGATGTTTCGCTGTCTGCTTTTGTTTCTACATCCAGTAATATTTGAATCCCTATTTTCTTCTTGGTTGTCTTTTTGCTTTGTGCTATGGCTACTCTAATGACACAGAATATCAGCTGTACTCGCACTAAGGCAGCTATGAGTACCTTCAGTCCATTGGCCATCCATTGTGGTATCTAGGAAAAATTATATTTCAGCCAATCTTCATCTTCTCCTACTGAGTTAGTTACTGCCTCCGTCTTGGCACGCAAGTCTGCTCATTGCATGATTGCTTCTGTCAGGGTTCAATTGTCTCCATCGTGGGAGGATAAAATGTGCAGCAAGAAGGCCCGATCTTGGTGCACATGCCTCCTTCCATGACTGTGAGGAGATCCAGAACATACCTGTTCTGCAGGGTCATTAGCCGGACGGCTCTCTGTTCTCCTTTGATAGCATTGAACCCTTTCACTGTTGCGTTTATCATCTGCAGCTGTTCCCATCTAGTTATCTGGAGCAATTTGGCATTGGAGTTAGCGTGGACCCCTGGAACAACTGATGCGAAGAACTTTTCAGTTCTGCTAAATAGTCTGTGCTACACTGTCATTGCATTGAGTGCTTCTCCCATCCTGGATGAGATGTAGTCTCCTCTTTTCACTCGTGTGAGCCCCACCGATCCTTTCTTCCTTTGGTGTGCATCCATCCTAGGGAACCCTTCTGCTTGTATGGCCTTTTGGGGCACTACTAATGCGGGTGTGTTCAGCTGTACTAGAGAACAAACTCCTTCCCAGTTTGGCGACAGTTCCATGTATGCCTTGGTTCCACAGGCCCTGTAGTGGTCCATTATCACTGCAGTCCTGACCTTCATGCATGGTATCTTCGATGTCCGCTTGCATCCTTTGTTCACTCCAACTGCACCATCATTCTGGAAAATACAGTGAAGCATTTTTGAATGGTTTGATTGGCATAGGACATGCTCCATTCTCTACCCATGTGAGCAGCTTGGTGCTTGTCACCCATTCTTTAAGGCAATTGTCATTTTCTTTCTGTACCACTTTTACTGGTGCACCCCACCATCCCGTCCATCCACCCTTCTCCTGTGATCACTTGTCCATACACCAGCAGCTGAAGTCTCTCCCAGCATCCTGGCAGTCCTCCTATCTCCTGTTTCCCTGTCTTTGGGCATTGCAACTCCTTTTGTGCCACTATTCTGGCTTCTGCTCTGTTCGGACCATCCAAAATGTATTTTATGGTTTCGTCTGTACTCCAATAGTCATATATCATTGCTTGAGTCTTGATGTAGCTATCTTCATACAGGAACGTCTTCTGCGACATCCATCGCACCGTGGCCCATCTTCCTTGGAGTCGACCTCTTTGAGTGCAGAGAACAAGGTACATAATGCATTGTGCTCTGACTACTGGAACATCTGTGGCTATGAATGTTCTGGAAGCACTAATGGCATAGGGGATGAGAAGCACACATAGCAGCTCTCATTCGTTGCCTCTCTTCCCACCTTGATCATGTGCTGATACCACACGTTGTTATACATATGGGCTGAATCAGCGAGATATGCATTTACATGTTCAAAATCAATTTCTGCGCTTCACCTGAGCCTTTTTACCTCCTGGGCACCGCTACTGGCCTGTTCAAATATGGTTTCACTAATGGCAGGAATTGGGGGTGTGTTGACATATAACTCAGTGTGTGCATGAGACAATACAACCTTTTGTAATGCAAAGAGGGTAAAGAGGCAGAAACCGCAGAATGTAAAAAACATCAATACAATTGCTTTGGCTGTAGATTCCATATCGGTTGCCAGTCATAGGGTCGAAAAAAAAGGATCGAATGCCTTTTGATCGACAGTCAAAGGATGGAAAAAATGGTCAAATTATTTTATTTTTTTATTTTTTTTATGGGGGGTGTCTCCTCCACCCCAACTCCCCATTTTCTTTATTAAATTATTAAAAACATTTTTTTACCAACCCAAACTAAAAAAATATATATATAAATAAATAAAAAAAATGTGACCCTTTTTTTTCCGATCCTTTTGCATTCGAGCAAAAGGTCATTCGATCCTTTTTATTCGATCCTTTGACTGGACACCTTCCATATCCTGTAGAGATGTGTGGCTCCAGTTCTGTTTGAAAATTCAGCATAAAAACCTACCAGAACTTCTTCTGTTCAACATTGAAATTGCCAAAATAATGAAGCTCGTCTATTGTTATATCGTGATAATGCACTAATATACAATCGTTCAAAAATAAACTGGAACTTTGGGTCCCCAGGCAGGATAATAATGGGTACATAACGTTTTATTAACATTGGATAGGTGCGTGAAACATAAAGAAGAAACTCATAGAAAAAGATCTTTGCTGGTATCATCTGCTCTAAGGCTGATATCAGTTCATGAAGTGCTTTTAATGATATGCCACATGATATGATGTGGCATTTATAATGCACCTGCACACAAGTGTTTCTAGGCGCGACAAGACAAGGAGAGGAAAACAAAGGGAGGACAAAATAATGATCTTACTAGGTCTTGTGTCATTCAGATCGTGCAAGTGCAGGGAAGAGGGAAGAGGGAAGGGGAGAGGTGCCGGGGGAGTCGAAGGGTTAAGTGCAGTTAACTCACAAGTGCAGCCAGCGAGTGGCTCATAAGTGCAGAGAGAAGGGACTGCAGGGTTGCCGATAGAGACCCCTAAGTATTGCAGAGCCTGGAGGCAGCGAAGGGCAACTGGACATGCAGGGGCCCGAGTTCATAGAGTAACCAGGTGCCCAGTACGCAGAGCAGTCAGGTGCAACAGCAGGGAAGAGGAAGAGAGAAAGCAGAAGCAAAAAGGAAGGTCTTGAGTTGTTTCCTGTGCATTCATGGCAATGCCTTACATTGGGTATCTCCTCTCGCTTATATAGGATCTGGTCGCCCCTGTATCAAGAAGAAAAGAGAAAGTCTTGTTACCTATGGTTACCCCTACACATGGTTCCTCGTCAGGGTTGGGTGTAACAGATAGGATTGAACACATCAAGTACGTCTGTGGGCTGTCCTATTGTGGATATAAATTCATCCTTGTGCACAAGAAGGGCTTGCCCCCCATGACAGTGCTCCCCTAGTCTCTCTATGGGAGTCTGCGTTGTGGAGTCTGCGTGTCTCGTGGCAAACGCATTCTGCTGTGCTGGTGCTTGCTGAGCTGGTTGCAGTGGCTGCATGTTTCCCTGTGCTTGTGATATGTATGCCATGGGCTGCTGTGACTGTACTGCCGCATTTTGCATTGGTGCCATTTGCGGCGCACATGCGTGCATCTGTGTGTGATGCTGCTCAGCCTGGCATGTCAGCTAATATGTCACCCCCCCTTTTCTGCTGCATTCCAATCCTCCCACACATCCAACATAGTGGAGGAACTCCCATAGCTCTAGGCTGTCTGCCGTTAAACCCATCTAAGCCTTGCTACATTAAGTACCCAACTCCTCTTCCCCTGGGCACTCCTCCTCTTCCCTGTGGCCAATAATTGGCGTCTCCTCTTCCTGCAACACTTCCCTCTGCCACATGCTGTCTATTCAGCGCATTCGGAGTCACTACTCCCTCTCCACTGGTCATAATCGTTCCATCCATTGTATACTGTGACAGTTTTTTCTGAACTAACTTCACCTCTTCCTGCTTTATTTCCTTGCATTTCTTTCTCCCGTTCTCCTGTATTAGCCAGCCATAATGTACTATAGTCAGCTGAATTTCTGACCATGGCTTCGCCTCCATCCCCACTAACTTCTTTGTAATTGCTTTTGTATCTGCTCTGGTAATCCTTGGCTTAATATGTGGTAAATTAAACCCACTGTTTATCCCATGGCTCTCTCGTCTTGAGATGCCAATTATCTTGTATCTCCTGAATATATTGAGGTGGGTCTTTGTCCTCATGCTTTTTGCATGCCATAATTGCACTTATGTCGGATGTGTCTGGGGACTGTACTTTTAGAGCCTGCCATACAGCCACTTTGCAGTTATTGAACGGCGCTCCATCGTGTGCTGTATTCTGTGCTGTCACTCCGGTATACCCTGTCTGTTTCCAAACATCATCAGCTACCTCCTCGGGAATGGCTGAGAGTAAGCTATTCATGTCACCCACTGCTAATGTCATCCCTGCCATCAGTCTTTCTAACTCATAAATCCATTTCCCCACTCATGCAGTCAGCGAGGCCAATTTACAACTCAAATTGTCTTTGTCCATCTGGTGCTATGATATATATTTTAGTCGTCCTCCACCCTTTTCTAGCAGCAGAAACTGTGTCAGTCCTACACCTCTGTCATATTTCACTGTGTCCTTTGTAGTTGTGAATACTCTGGGCATGCTGGCTCTCTTTCATCCCGGTAATGCTCTCAACCTATGGTGGTATGGAGTAAGTTCATCTGCGCTGTGCAATCTACATTTGGGCTGCTCAAGCTGTCCATCTGGTTCTAGCTTTCCCCTCTCAATGTCTTCTTCTCTGTCCCATAGTGTCTCCTGCTCTGGGCTTGCCCCCCTGAAAGGGCGACTTTGCCTCCTCCCTTTGTTGTCATCACTTTTCCATAGGTCCTCATCTGACCCCATGTTTCCCATGCTGTCATCACTGTCCTCGCCCTCTTCATCTGCAAAATGAAGTCTCCTAAACATGCGTTACCCCTGTCGGTTCTCCAATGCTTTGTCTAGTGAGTCGTTCTCCCTCCTCAATGGCAACCCCGCTACACTCCTGCTTGTCTTAGGGGCAGAAGCACTATCCCTATTGCTTGACAAAGAGGGATCACAATGAGCCCCGTGAAAAAGAGAATTATTGAGCACAGGTCCTGCACCAGGAAAAAAGAACTGACAGCACCACTAGTGGAAGATATTGGAGAAAATCTAACTGCCCAAAGGGGGTGGTGAATTTGCATCTATGCTACTATGGAAAGAACAGCTTTGGATTTTCACACTCAAGACACGTTCATTACTTAAATGAAGAAATCATTATTTGTCACCTTCTCATGGGCTAAAAAATATAGTCAATGGGTTTACAAATCACTTAGATTACCATTGGAATTTGGGGAACTCGCACACCCTGACATGTACTTTTAGCATGCCATGGACCAACTACTGTGTGGTAGATTACAATATTGCCAAGTGTGTCCCATCGACATTATTTTTCCTCAGCAAATGCACAGTCCTCTGTTAAAACTTCAAGACCATTAGTTCTTCAGAAAGGTTAAACTTAAGATAAGATTTGTGATTTTGCTCCCTTGCCATGATATGGGTATCTCATAGTCATAACATCACCATGCATGCATCATTTTGGGAGAATGAGTCATAATCTGTGGCGATCAATGATTGTTCATTAAGTGGCCGAAGAAAGGTTTGCAAGTTGTATTGGTTGTCTTAGGTTCTTTGCTCCTACTTGACATCCTGCAACAGGTTTGCACTAAATCAAGATTTCTTCAAATACCTACAAATTAGACATGATTAACAATGTGGCACTGTATGTACAGGGCACAGATGGCACATATATATTAGTACATTTTTTAATAATAATTAGAGTATGGGTATGCTTAGCCAACCTAAGAGGTTTCTTGGAATGCAGGCTCTAACTCCAAGTAGAAGCCTGCATTCCGAGCTGCATTTTCATTCAGTGTGGGTGTAGGCTGAACCACCAGGGCTTTCTTTACGTGAATTGAGTCATTGAGGTGTGGAGACTGGTCCATGCACAGTGGCATGGGGAGGAGACCTAAGCTAGCTCAATTCTTGTCCATGGGGCCTCTGTCCTTCATGTAAACTTTCTTTTGTATTTACAATTCAACTGTTATGCAGGACAGAGCTGCCAACTGACCCATGATTTCAATCAAAACAGGAGAGTCTGCGAAAGTCAAAGAAAACTCACCCGCCGGGCACGGTGGCCTTCAATGAAATTGCACACGAACACTTAAAAGGCACCAATCATCAGCACTTATGCTATGAGGACTGTGCTGCTGCGGGAGCCAGTGCTTGTCTACACTTTATTCTGATCCTCTCTCTGAAAGTTTGGCACCCTTGATTTACTCTGGTCTTCATCTTCAGTTTGGGACTGCTCGCTGGAGGACCCCACGACACTGTCTAAACCGAAGCACCTGATGAAATAGCAACGTTTCCTACTCAATTCTGATAGGGTAGGGAATCAGAATGCCTGACGCTAGAGCTCAGCTCTATATGTTCACGGCCCTTCAGTATGTGGCAACCTCCTGAAGGACAATTACTAGACGGTGAGGAAGATGAATGCATGATCCCTTTTGATAATAAGAGTAAACTGGAGGGTGGGCTGCGGCTTATATGCAGCCTCATCAATGCTTCTTTTTTTATATGCTGACTGTTTTGCGTAAAAATGGCTTTCAACATTTTGATGAAACTTCTCACATGAAGCTTCCAGTGAGCTGATTTCTCTGCTTTGGCACTTCCACTAAGACTGTATTTGACTTAAGTGTTATATCTAGAAAAAATACAATGTATCAAAATAACTTTTTTCTCCTGAGGTATACATTGTAATCTCCACCATCTATTTATTGTGGAGGAAATACAGCAAATGTTATCCTTGTATCTGTGCTTTATGTTGAGATGATTTGTTTGCCCATTTATGCATATTTTTGGGAGGGTACACACAAGCTTCCTTCCAAATCACATTTGAAAGTAGGCATCTATGTCAATTAATTCCTTCAATTATCTTTGTTTCCCATGTTTCTCCCTCCCTCCCTGTAAGTGTACCATCATACTAGGTGCTTAGATAGGATCGTCCTTGTCTTTGCCACCTTATGGCTGTGATACATAATGGTTTCTGCCCTGAAAACAATCTCCCTAAACAAGCACCTAGCATGAACTACAGTCCTCTAGATTTGGCAGGAATACATGTTATCGTGGTCCTTCTGTGCTGCCCCTTGCAGGGTACTCTGGCAAGCATATTCCTTTCCTGGTCAATCAGTGTTCTGGTAGTGCTAGAGCAGGGCTCTAAAGTGTGTAAGGTGACATTTTCCCTTCTAAGAGGACCACCTCTTCTTTGGGAAGTACCCTATGCTTCATTTCGATGTTTTGAAAAGTATTATTGAAGGGAGAGTAAGCCATTTCAGCTAAGTCACATGCTAGACGCCACCCAGTAGCTATGACTGGAGTTTGACTTCCAGTTCAGTGCAACACTAGCTGGGCAGCGTGGGTATGCAATCTACCTCAAATGCATGCTTTAGAGCCAAACAATTGTCCTTGTCTTATAGGGCAGCACGATTTTATACATTGACAAATCCATTGACTTCCAAGACTCACCCACGCCATACTGCAATAATATACTTCTTGTTATATGAAACTTGTTACCGCATATTTAACTTGAATGTGCACTAGATAGTGTACATTTTTTTTAAATACAATATGTCCTTTGTAATCCCTGCAGATATTTTCAACACTTTTGCATAAAGTAATAACATTCAGAGTTGAATCGTTCAATACACGAGAAGTTCACAAACAGAAATGTGGTGGTATGTAATCATGTAGACATTCACCATTACAGTGCTTGCTAATCTGTATACTTGACTGTGGGTAAAATAATCTGGCCACCTAATAGTCTGTTATTTTATGACTCTGGCCACCTATTAATGTAATGTATAGTAAGCCGACACATTTTTCACCCAACCAAGGGCTTCTTCAAGGTCATTGTGAGTTGGTATGTATCCGGGTTAATTGACCAGATGTGGTCTGAAAGAATTATAATTAGATTGATGGTTAATTAGCATAAATATGCTTCCAGACTTTTTCCAGCATGGAGTAGATTGCTCCAGTCGGTCCTGTTATATAGATTTGGATATCCCTACATTGTCTGGTAGGTCAGCATAATTGTAATGTAGCTCAATCTATGTTGTATGGTCAGACTCCCTTCAAAGTCAAGAAATGGTCTTCATAATCTTATCTTCTCTCATTCATATGTTCATTCATGAAAAGAGAGATGTATATCACATTTGCTTATTCTGCTTAAGGGGATCCGTGATTTCAGGGAAATCATGCACACAGGACATGTATGAGCACTGTCTGTTATTGAGGAGAGGTACTCCCATAGGCTCTGTGATGTATTTTTCTGGTCCCATGTCAAGCATTACTTCTCTGTCACTATTGTAAGATCATGACCTGCCCGTCAGCATCTCCAAAGTCTACGTTCCATAAACCTGTGGGAATCTTTATGTGTTATTCTGAAAAATATTTACACATTTTAAGCACTTTACAGGTGCAGCATTACTACTCAAATCTCCTTGTAAGCATTGATATTCAGGTTTAGGAACAAAGTGCAATGGCCAGGATAAGCTTTGTAAACCTCGAAACACAGACATATGTCAATGGTGACATGTTTAAAGGGTATTCGTATTATTACAGTGTGTTAGGCGATCCTCAGCACATCAGGCCTCCCCACATCAGAACACTGCTCACATTCCCCAAACATCTCCACCCCAGCTTCGAGGCTCAAGGGATTCGGTGAACCCACAGAACCGAAAACACCGTACCTTCTTTGGTGTACGGGCTCGTTTACAACCTTTCCTGCATTGGCAACTGCCTTGGAGGATGTATCGCAGAAGGGACGGCGTTACGTCATCACGTCGGTCACGTGATACAGTGTGGCGTTCCTCACGTGATCTTGGTGGACGTCACATGGCCCAGAGACGTCACATGACCCAGGGACACACAGTATAAAGAACTGAGAGGCAGGACGATCATTGCTTCTCAGCTGGCTTCGGACCCTGTTTGGCGTTATTACTTGCTCCTTGCTACCTCGACCACGGAACTCTATCTTGGACTCTCTTGGACACCCCTTTGTACCTTTGCTTGGAACTGTTTACCTGTTGCCGGATTTTTGGACTGCACATCGACTTGTCTTTGGATCATCCCTGAGTATCTTGCTGTACTTCTACGCCCAAGTCAAGCCCTATCTTACAAGTGGCCTACCTGTATCCACGCTTACCTGCGGTTCTACCACTCCAGGGACCGCTGTATCTTTTTGAGCCTCGAACCTCCCTACTAGGTTACCTGGGTCTCCCTTACACCAGATAGGTAAGACACTTTAGATTCTTTTGTTTACCTGCCTGTATTGTGATTGCCTGGTGCTTAACCTCATTCCTTCTTGACAGCAGCATCGGTGTTCCAGAGGCTCCGTGGATCTGGGAAGACATCTCTCACCTGTGGCCTCAAGGGTCGCACAGCGGGTTTCTATTTTGTTCCCCTGTGCGTCACTTGGGGACGGAGGTCTCATCGGTCTACACGACACTCAAGTCAGAACAGACTGAGAAGCCGTATAGTCGTGTTAGACGATGCAGGGATCCACGGACGAACCCATAACTGCTTTAGTTCAGGCAATTACAATATTAAGGGCAGATATGGCCGCCGCAAACACAGTGATCCATCAAAGGTTGGATACCATACAGAGCGTTCAGCATTCCCTTCCTGCAGACCCTGAGTTTGGAGATGGCAGCTCCTCCACTACACCCCCTCCCTTGGCTACTTCTACAGTCCCGACTCCAATAATCCTCCCAACTCCTTCCCCCCTGGCTGCTCCTGAACGTTACCAGGGTGATCCCAAGAAATTCAGAACCTTTGTTAACCAGTGCAAGTTACATTTCTTATGCAGGCCTTTGGCTTTTCCCACGTCCACTGCTAAGGCCGCCTTCGCCCTTTCCCATTTAGCTGGAACAGCTGCCGCTTGGGCTAATCCCCTGTTAGAAAACAATAGCCCAGTTCTTTATGACTTTGATTTGTTGGTCCTAGAAATGTCCCGAGTATTCGATACTCGACACAAGGCACAGTCTAGGGATTTGGAGTTGTTGGAATTGACTCAGGGCAAAAGAACTCTGATAGATTACATCACCCGGTTCAATCAGCTAGTTGCGGAAACATCATGGCCAGAAAACAAGCGGGCGGTGGTCTTTTATAGGGGGTTGAGTAACACCATGAAAGACGCTTTAGCAGTGATCCCTTCTATGCCTACTCAGTATCAGGAATTGGTTGATCTCGTCCTGCAGGTAGATGCAAGCCGATCGGAGCGTAGAGCTGAATTGGGGGCCTCTTCCTCTCCTGCTCTTGTTAATACTCCCGCTTCCAGTACTGAAGAACCTATGCAAGTGGGAGGGTTACGCAGTCCTATTACAACATCTGAGAGGGAACGTAGAAGGGTAGATAATGCGTGCTTTTACTGTGGCACCACTGGACATTTCGTGAAAGAGTGTCCTCGACGTCCCAAGAAGAGTCAGGTTTTTCGGATGGCTCGACCTTAGAACCGGAGACCAGGTCGAGTGTCCCATCATCTTCTCTGGGTACCCCTCTTGCCTTTGCTCGTGTTCAACCCATCTCCGTAAAGGCTACTCTATGTCCCTCTACTGGCCTTCTTCATGCAGTCAATATCATTATTGATTCCGGTGCCACTGGTAATTACATAGATATTGATTTGGCCCATTCCCTCAATCTACCCTTAGTGGTAAAAACACGACCGGAACATGTCCAAGCCGTAGACGGCTCCGCATTGGTTTCTGGTCCTGTTAGACATCAAACTGCACCCCTCTTGTTGAACATACAAGACATACACACAGAAACCTTAAGTTTTGATTTGATCACCGCACCTCAATTCGGTATCATACTAGGGATTCCCTGGTTACGTGAACATAATCCACTGATCAATTGGCAAGCAGGCACTGTACTCTTTGAGTCCGATATTTGTCAGAATTATTGTCTCCCGATCCATCAAGCCCCTGACACACCCTCTCGGGTCCTGGGAGCCTTAGCACAACTCACACTGACAGTTGACGATCCAGAAGTCATACAGTCCCATACCGTTGGGGGGTTGATGTCTGGGATTCCGCCAGAATATCGGGCTTTCGAATCAGTTTTCGATCGAGGCTCGTCTGAGGTACTTCCTCCACATAGAACTTATGACTGCCCAATCGAATTGCTTCCTGATTCCACTGTTCCTTCGGGCAGGATCTACTCTTTGTCTCCTTCGGAGGAACTGGTGTTAAAAGAATATGTACAGAACGCCCTGCGTTTAGGACACATCCGCCCCTCCACTTCACCAGCGGCGAGTCCTATCTTCTTTGTACCCAAGAAGGAGGGGGATTTACGTCCTTGTGTAGATTATCGGCGTCTTAACGCGATCACCAAGAAGGATAGATATCCCATCCCGTTAATTACTCCACTCTTAGATCATTTAACACATGCTTCCATTTTTACCAAACTTGATCTACGCGGCGCATACAATTTGGTACGCGTTCGCGAGGGAGACGAGTGGAAAACTGCTTTCTGTACTCGTTACGGCTTGTACGAATATCTTGTCATGCCCTTTGGCTTATGTAACGCCCCGGCCACGTTCCAACGATTCATGAATGACATTTTCAGGGATATTCTGGATGTGTACATGGTTGTGTATTTGGACGACATCCTGATCTTCTCTCGTGATCTTGATGACCATATAAAACACGTCCGAGAAGTATTAACCCGTTTAAGCAAACATTCCTTATTTGCCAAACCTGAGAAATGTCAGTTCCATAAGACCTCTGTTGAGTTTTTGGGTTTCCACATCACCCCTGGGGCGTTATCCATGAACGAGTCTAAGGTCAAAGCAGTCTTAGATTGGCCAGTACCTCAAACACTCAAGTCCTTGCAGGCCTTTTTAGGATTCGCCAACTTTTATAGGCGTTTCATTTCTTCCTTTTCTACGATTGTAGCCCCACTCACGGCCCTGACTAGTCCTCGGGTACCATATCAGTGGCAGAGAGAACAGCAGGAGGCTTTTGAGACTTTGAAAACCGCCTTTACTACCGCACCGGTACTCCAACATCCCAATCCTGATCTTCCGTTCATAGTCGAGGCAGATGCCTCTTCCTTTGCCCTCGGGGCGGTACTGTCACAAACATGTCCTAATACAGGCAAATTACATCCAGTGGCATACCACTCCCGTAAGTTTTCCAGTACTGAGTCTCATTATACCGTTACGGAAAAAGAACTCTTGGCTGTCATGGACGCTTTCCGTGTTTGGCGTCATCATCTTCTGGGGGCTAAACATCCCATCACAGTATACTCCGATCATCGGAACCTACAGGATTTGGCCTCTCTGAAATGCATTAATAGCAGACAGGTCCGATGGCATCTTTTCTTTTCCTCTTTTGACTTCCGTATTATGCACCGTCCTGGAACGGCACATGGGAAGGCGGATGCCTTGTCACGTTCCCCGGGGGGGGTCCAATTGCCTACATTCCCCGACACTGTTCTCGGAAAGAGTCATGTGATTTGTCTCTGTACTCCCTCATTGTCACTGATAGACTCGGTTCGATCCTGGACTAGCGATCATTCTGACCAGTTGCGAGAATGGGACCCAGTGTTTTCTGATGGATTACCGTTCGTACATGAACGCCTGTTCCTTCCCACACCTGACACACGTAATCTGGCCCTTGAGTGGTCTCATGACGCTCCCTTTAACGCTCACCCCGGACAAGAGCGCACTTTAGATCTTCTCAAGCGTTGGTGTTGGTGGCCTTCTATGAAGCGCGATGTAGAATGTTATGTTAGATCATGCGCAGTATGTGCTCAGGCCAAACATCAAAGGGGTCGACCTATTGGGTTGTTGCTTCCGCTTCCGGTACCTCCCAGGCCCTGGCATACGTTGACGATGGATTTCGTTACTGATCTCCCCAAGTCGAAGGGCTTCGACTCCATCTGGGTGGTGGTGGACACGTTCACTAAAATGGCCCGTTTTGTTCCCTGCAAGGGTATCCCTTCGGCTCCTGTATTAGCGGATTTGTTTTTTGAACATGTGTTCATGCTATTCGGCCTTCCTTCGGTCATTATATCTGATCGAGGGTCACAGTTCACCTCTCGGTTTTGGAGATCCCTGACGAAGCTATTGGGCATTGATACTAGGTATTCTTCGGCCTATCATCCTGAGACCGATGGACAGACCGAAAGGACGAATCAATCTATGGAACAATACCTTCGTTGCCTTATATTGCAACATCAGACCTCTTGGTTGGCCGCTTTACGGCTTGCGGAGTTCGCATATAATAATGCGGCTCATTCAGCCACTGGTTATTCTCCTTTTTACGCCCTCTATGGCCAACATCCCAAGGTCTTGCCGGTCCCTGATGCTTCTGATTCTGCGAACCCTGCGGCCACGACATGTCTTAGGGATCTTTCTGCCTTACACGCTAGTACAGTGGTTCATCTCACTGAAGCAAAGGCTGCTATGAAGGCCTGTGTGGATGGCAAACGTCGGGCTGCTCCCCCTCTGGTGGTGGGTTCCAGGGTCTGGTTGTCTTCCCGTCATCTTCGCCTAGTGGGTTGTCGGAAGTTGCTACCTCGCTTTGTCGGTCCTTATGTGATATCAAAGGTTGTTAATCCGGTGGCTTTCCGTCTAGTGCTTCCCAGCTCTTGGCGCATCCATCCTGTGTTTCATGTCTCCCTCCTCAAACCTTGTCCCGACTCTGTCCGTCTTCATACCCCTGTTGCGCCGGTGTCCTTGTCCTCTCCTGATGTTTTCGAGGTGTCGGCCATTTTGGGCTCCAGATGGTTTAGGGGAGGGATCCAGTATCTGGTGGATTGGAAGGGTTACGGCCCGGAGGAACGTTCATGGGTTTCCGCCTCTGACCTGAACGCCCCTCGCTTGGTAGCCCGTTTCCATTTAGACCATCCATCCTGCCCACGGGGTCGTGGGCCGTTGGGGAGGGGCTATGTTAGGCGATCCTCAGCACATCAGGCCTCCCCACATCAGAACACTGCTCACATTCCCCAAACATCTCCACCCCAGCTTCGAGGCTCAAGGGATTCGGTGAACCCACAGAACCGAAAACACCGTACCTTCTTTGGTGTACGGGCTCGTTTACAACCTTTCCTGCATTGGCAACTGCCTTGGAGGATGTATCGCAGAAGGGACGGCGTTACGTCATCACGTCGGTCACGTGATACAGTGTGGAGTTCCTCACGTGATCTTGGTGGACGTCACATGGCCCAGAGACGTCACATGACCCAGGGACACACAGTATAAAGAACTGAGAGGCAGGACGATCATTGCTTCTCAGCTGGCTTCGGACCCTGTTTGGCATTATTACTTGCTCCTTGCTACCTCGACCACGGAACTCTATCTTGGACTCTCTTGGACACCCCTTTGTACCTTTGCTTGGAACTGTTTACCTGTTGCCGGATTTTTGGACTGCACATCGACTTGTCTTTGGATCATCCCTGAGTATCTTGCTGTACTTCTACGCCCAAGTCAAGCCCTATCTTACAGGTGGCCTACCTGTATCCACGCTTACCTGCGGTTCTACCACTCCAGGGACCGCTGTATCTTTTTGAGCCTCGAACCTCCCTACTAGGTTACCTGGGTCTCCCTTACACCAGATAGGTGAGACACTTTAGATTCTTTTGTTTACCTGCCTGTATTGTGATTGCCTGGTGCTTAACCTCATTCCTTCTTGACAGCAGCATCGGTGTTCCAGAGGCTCCGTGGATCTGGGAAGACATCTCTCACCTGTGGCCTCAAGGGTCGCACAGCGGGTTTCTATTTTGTTCCCCTGTGCGTCACTTGGGGACGGAGGTCTCATCGGTCTACACGACACTCAAGTCAGAACACAGTGTTAGAACAGTGTACTCATTGGACAGAAGTGGGTATACAACTTTATGGCAGTGTTTCAATGGCGTATTTGAGTCCACATCAATGTCAACAACACGATTGGGCCAACCTGGCATTATCACTGCATTAACCAGGCAAGGAGACACATTAGCCAGTAACAGCATTGCATCAGGTAAAAGAAAAAAGGGAAACTATTTGTGAATGCGTGATGCAGTGTCCTGCCGCTGGGGAAGATGATTATGAAGTGGCAACTGCTTTGCTTCTGATTTAAAGGCTACATAAACAAATGTTTAAGAAAGTGAAATGATGATGCTTGCATCAGCATAATGGTAAGTTCTTATTAAATCTTCTTCCTTAAAACCCACCGGTACATTTTACAGCGTCCCTCTCTAATGATCCTCCTTCTTCATTCTCCTGTACTTGGAAAACCCAGAGGTTGGGATTCCATGTTCCAAGCGAATGTTACACAGAAGAGGATGCTACACACTTCCCTTCCTTATGGTGAACAATTTCTAAAATCTAACTATGATACAACTGTTTCCAAGAGTTACTAGTCACCACATGCACAATAAACTGCATTCTTGTTACCTATGTACACTACACAACTGCATCCCTATCACATACAAATACAATTGAGAATAAATTCCTCTCAATGTACATAATGACCAATATAGAAGGGTTTATGACATTCTCTTCTGGGCCCGTCAATCAAATTCACTGCCTCATAATTGTCTCCTTGCACATTCCTCTCTTTCAAACCTCGTTCACTCTTCAACCTGATGTTCTTACTTTATTTACATTCCATACTTTCCCATCAGACGTTTTAGCTACTCCATGCAGCATTTCCATAACTCTGATAGGTTGAGACCAATTCTGTGCTGCTCCCTTCCTGGAGGAAGTCTGATGCGTATCCATTCCCCTTTACTGAATTTACTCTCTATTGTCGCCGTACATATGTCATAAGTTACTCCTTTACTGTCCTCTTTTCTGGAGTCCTCTAAAGTTCTTGATCATGCACAGGCTGGTTTCAGGCCAGGTAGAGGTACTGAGAGTGTCCTTGTCTCTGTGCAAGATGATTTGTCCAGACTTGACGATGCTGGCGGAGCTGGGGCTCTGATCCTGTTAGACCTCTCCGCCGCTTTCGACACGGTAGACCATTCCATCCTCTCTCGCCTCTCACAGATTGGGATCTCCGGCTCTGTTCTTGCCTGGTTCACTTCTTTTCTTTCGGATCGCACGCAGACCCTTGCAATGCCTCCTTTTCTATCTACTCCATGCTCCCTCACCTGTGGGGTCCCTCAGGGATCCTCTCTGTCCCCGATTTTGTTCAATATATATATTTGGGCCCTGATTTGTCTCATCCGTTCTTATGGGCTTAACTGTTATTCCTATGCGGATTACACACAAATCTTAATTTGCTTGGATCAGGATCAATCCGAGGCTGCAGTCTGCCTCCATGACTGTCTTAGTGCTGTCGGGATATGGATGGATCAGAACTGGTTAAAGCTTAATGGGGACAAGATGGAGGTTTTGTTAGTAGGATGCCCTCCTAGTCCCCTAGAATGGACCCCTGCTTTCTGGCTTCGCTCTCTGGGCCCCTTGCCTGGCCCAGTTGGTAAAGTGAAGAACCTGAGGGTTTTCCCTTTCTGCCTCCTTGTCTATGGCTAACCAGGTGGCGGCCGTCTGTCAGTCCACTCATCATCAGATCTGGGTCCTTAAGAGGGACATGCCTTTGATCCCTGAAGCCCTTCGTCCTCCTGTGGTGGCTGCGTTAGTGCTCTCAGGCTGGACTATTGTAATTCATTATACTTGGCACAACCGATTGGTCTCATCCATCGTCTCCAGCGGATGCAGAACCTTGCAGCCAGGCTAGCCACTGGCTCCCCTTATGGGGCTCACATCACGCCAGTCACGCCGGTGACGCAGCAAATCCATTTCAAGTCTTTGTGCATCGTCCACCAGGCTATTCATGCCCAGGGTGCTGAATTTCTGCAGACTAAATTCACTAGATATATACCGGTTCGGGATCTCCGTTCTGCGAGCTCTGACCAGTTGATCGTTCCTAGAGCTAATCGGAAAAGGCTCGGCGGCAGAGCATTTTCTATTGCCGCGCCCAAACTATGGAACAGTCTCCCCCCGGTACTGAAAGCCATTGCCGACCATCTTGGTTTTAGAAGAGCTCTGAAAACCTACCTGTTCTAAGCTCTGGTCTTCCATTGGTTCTCTCTCGGCTGAGCAGCCTCCTTTTCTAGCGCCATGATGCCTCTGGACGACCGTGCGCTCTACAAATTGCAATAACATAACATAAGTGATTTTGTTACTTTCTTGTTTTTCTTTGATTCTCTCATGGCTACATCTAAGTTAATGCTGCTTACACCAGCTCTGACAATCCACATAGACAACACCCTTAACTCCTCACTGGACCTACAATATCAAAATATCAAATCCCACTCTCTTCCACGGTATGGCAGGAATGGTCACAATAGTCATGCTATTAGTTCTGCTAGTGCAACCCTTTTCTGAATGTTCACATACACTACTGTCTCTAATCATTCTTTCCACTTGTACATTCATTCCATCAAAGGTTTCATCTAATTGCTTGGTATTGGACGTCCCTTGTTCGCTTTCATGAACTACTCCTAATATCTTCCTCCTTATGCCTTCAGGGAGATAAATGTGATCACCTATTAACACAAAATCCCCTTCAACATGTAGTTCATTACAAACTATTTTTACAGCCTCACATTTTGTCCTTCGACACACATCTTCACTCATCATCCCATTCTAACTTATTCTTCAAGTCTCTCAATATGGTATCTGATGCCATGGCTGTGTTTCATTCTTCCTAGGACACTATATCCTGATCAATGAATAGCACTTGTTCCCCATCTTCATCATCATCATCTCGTTCTTCTATTAAATCAGTCATTCTTGATACACAATCAGCTGCCCTATTACGAATACCAGGTGCCTAATCCACATTCCACGTATATTCTTGTAAACCTGCAACCTACTTTTTTATCCAACAAGGCACCCTGTCTCGTACTTAGTATTTCTTTCAATGGTTTATGATCTGTCTGAATTATGAAGCGTGTTCCCCCAAAGATGACCTGAATTAGTCAACTGCCCATTTGATTGCTAACAGTTCTTTTTCTATAATAGAGTAATTTCGCTCTGCCTCATTTAAGTACACTGGATTAAAAGGCTATAATATATTCATTTCTGTCATCTCCCTGCAACAGTATTTTCTGTTTCTGGAAGGATTACAGTTAGTAAATGCCAGAGATTTGTTTAATGCCATCTTGACTTCTTGATATTCCAACTCACAGTCTGAGTCCCGTTTGAAATGTACTTCTTTCTTTACTAATTTTCTCCTGTTGTGCGTTTTACTAGCAAACCCAGGAATGAATTTGGAATACTATTCAGCCATCCTACTATTTCACATATGTTGGATGCTGGCAATGCTGTTCATTAGTTCTTTCTTTGCCTGATTCCCTACTTTGAAATCTCATTTCCTAAGTATTGTATATTTTGCTTGTGAAATTTGTATTTGTATTTTGTTATCAGTTCCACTCTCAACACATGCTGTCAGTGGGAATGGCTCCCTACCCCTGATAGTAATGTTCCACCCCAGGCCTTATGGACCTTCCTGCTGGTCCGGATTACCAGGACAATGACTCCCTTCTCCTGGTATCCTATTATTAGTTCCTCACAACCAGGGAGAGCTACTCTCTTCCCCTGTTCTTCCTTCACTTTAGGCTTCACAGCTACAATGCCCACCTTGAGTGTAAGGCGGGGTCCACAACCCTTGCTCCTCTTCTTCTTGGATTTGGCCCACTTGGTTCACATCCCTGGCAAGTACTGCCACAAGGAAGATGACTCATACCACCTTCTTGGTTTGGGTCCTGGACCCTGGTTTCTCTTCTTCTTTGACCTGGCCCACTTGGTTCACTTCCCTGCCAAGTACTGCCACGAGGAAGATGAGCCATATGTTGATTTGTAGGTTTATTCCCACCCCTGTTGTAAGGGACTCACCCTCTCAAGTTCTCCTTATGGGACTTAGGGTCCTCAACCCTTCCCTTCTTATCAATGGTCTTCATTCCACCTCTGCAATGAGCAGGAGAAGATTCGTAGGCTTTCTGCCCCTGCCGTGCCACCCAAGCGTTATGTTTGCAAAGTAGCCCAGGGATAACTGCATGCACCCTCTTGGTAAGCCACCCTCTGTCCCCTTTGGTTCTCCCATGCCACCCTTTAACTTGTTGATGTTTTCGTCACATTGCCAGGGCTTCCTGGGATGGCGGGCATTCTGTTCGGCTTCGCTGGCATCTTGCTTTCCCTGTGGCTGTGCAACACCGTTCCCAGCTGCCTTCTGTGTTCCTTCCTTTTCTTGACACTGCTGTGCACCGGTCTGCTCCTGCAGACCTCACGATCATCAGACGCTGTGGACTGCCAATGTTCTTGGAGTTCTCTTCCTCCGGATCAGCGATGCAGGATATAATTTGCCGCGTTTGGAGCGCAGCACACCTCCTGTCCTCGGTGGCTGCCCGAGACCCAATGTTTAAACTATTGTCACTTTTTATACAATGTTGCCAACAGTGTACAAAACAACCTGTCCAAAGACAAGGCTCTTATCCTTGAGGCAGAACAAGCTTCTCATATTTTAAATTTGTCCTTCGGACATTTTCTTAGTTTTCATATGTATGTGCACCGTGCAATCTGTCATCTCATATATTTAACGCACAGGAGGAATTCTTCTGATTAGCCCTGTTTGTACATTCATCATTCTGCATATTTTCTGAAATCTATCTTGTTTTTTTCTGAAAACCATTTCTTCCTTTACAATATGGTTCCTTTGCTTCTGAGCATAAACCCATTAACTTGTCTGGTGCTTAATTATTTGGCCATGGTGCACCCACTGATTGCCGCATTCCCGACTTTCTTTATCACTTATCCAGCCTCTGACTTTCGCAGACTTCCCTCAACGTTGCCCAAAATATGCAATACTGCTGCATTCCTCTCTGGCGATCTCACCAGTACTCCTACTTGTTCCCAAAATGCTTTCATATCTACTTCAGGCAGTTTTTTGCTATTACCGTGGTAAAAAATAATTACTATTCCTATTCTTGCATTTCATTTTTGCCTCCTGTGTGTGTTTTGTGCATGCATGCAAGGATGCATTGTCTGTAATGTACTGATTGCCTATACTCCCATAAAATTACATGTGCACATGTGCATACATATTTACATCATCTCCCATATCAGTGCATCTACATGAATTCCTTGCCCATGTTGCCATTCCTTCAAAGCTTTACTGCTTCTTTAAGCTATTCCAATTTTGTGATCTATCTCAAAACATTTTCAAAAGACAACTTTTTTCCTCATTTGTTTCTGTCATTTCCCATAACTATTTACTGTCCCTGGTTCAAACAATGTCCACTAGCACATTGGTCTGCCTTTTGCTGCATTTTTGCACTAAAAATCACATTTTGAATTTCAGCTATCCTTGTGCTCTTGGACACATTTTTCCCGATTGTGTCTCCATATGTCCTCAAATTGTGCAGACATAATATACAGCACTGGAAACATCGCTCCCTCGCTACAACTGTCTTCTGTATTCCACATTTATTTAGTGCAAATTTATAGATTTACATATATTTGTATTTCATACTATCATTGCATTGCAATACTACTCTATTCTCAACGCCCGGTCATGGCGCAACAAAAACCCATTTTATTTAAAAAAATAAATGCCTCGTTCTCTTCTTATTTGCACAGTTTTTTTTACCACACATAAAACTAAATAACTTATGGGCATTTCTCAAAATGCACCCATCAGGAAGCATTCATTGCCAGCCAGCTTAAGATAACGAAAGCACCGCCCTCACAATGAGACACAGTTCATGCAAAAAAGTGTTCCAATAATACTTCCCTTTAACATGAGACTTCCCTCATTATTTTATCACATGATCTATTAGCCCCTTACAATTTTAGAACAGCACCTGTAATTCTGAAACAATGTGTCAGTATGGCTTTTCCCAACCTACACATGGCTTCATTGACGTGAATAGCCTTAAATCATAAGGCAACAACTTCAATTTATTCAATTCTCCTTCAGACTAAAAACATCAGCTCATTTCAACATACCAATCACTAAGGAGTTAAATTGCACCAGACATAACTTTTACTGTTGATCTTAAATCACCTTGTTTAACTGCGTCAGCTATTATCTGTTTAAACTGTTTAAACAAACACTGGCCCTCATTACGACCCTGGCGGAAATCGAAAAACGATGGCGGAAATGCAATACCGCCATCGAATAGCGCTCGGTGCGACTATGACCCGTCACCGCAAAGTACGAAGCCATTAGCGACACCGTAGTGAACGCCAACGCTAACTGCACCAAGCACGCGCGCGCCATGCCAAACCGCAAACACCACCATGGTGCAACGGTACGCCAATTCCGACCCTAGCGGACATGTACCTAACGCCATCAGGCATGGCGGAATGTACCATTCCGCCATGGCGAGAAGTACGGCATCGCGAATCAACCGTAAACGGCCCCACTGAGTGCCTGTACACCGCTCCCTGCCCACAAAGTACAACTCCCGGTAGGTGCAATGAAGTCACAATGCAACCATTGAAATGTACAAAGCACCCATGCATGCCAACGAACAAAAGCAACACAAGA
This sequence comes from Ambystoma mexicanum, assembly GCF_040938575.1. NCBI lineage: Eukaryota > Metazoa > Chordata > Amphibia > Caudata > Ambystomatidae > Ambystoma > Ambystoma mexicanum. The sequence continues at coordinate 623,193,033 of NC_090941.1, read as the reverse complement.
GGGGCCAATGGGAGCTGCAGGTCACAGATGGCACGAATACAGAAGCCATCCCAATGGACATGACCACAGTCCCCCACCAAGAAACGCACGCAAACACAGGCACCTGTGCCCAGCAATATTCCGAAAATCACATCATTCCACCAGTCCACCTGGCTGACCGGCATCTGTTACACAAAACCCAATCCCCCGCCCCTGAGCATGACAACATTCAAACTGTCATATAGGCAGCCCCCATCCCTGACCTCACGGGCTTAGTAGGCAAACGCACCCAGTACAGTACCACGCAACTAAACCCCGAAGCTGGAACCCAATGCAGATCTCCTCACAATACATCGCCCCCCAAATAGGCATATGCCACATCACTTGCAAAGAAAAACGCTACACGGGCCAAATCAGAATAGCAATTTATGCACATCAAAGACACCAAGCCCATACAGCCATCAGGCCATGAACTCCAAAACACTAATCACCATTGTGGGCTGCATCCGCAAGAAATGACCAGCCACTACTTGTGTGTCGCCCTGTACCCCCATGGTACACAGAGCCACATTCACGTACGAAAAGGCAACATGGAAGCGCACAGAACCGCAGGGCTGTCCCAATGGGGAGGCACTAGTCCAGCTGAAAGGCCGAAATGTTGCTCCGAGACACCAGTACTGCGTAAGGGCATGTGGGCCATTGGCGATCGTCCCATAAGATCGTAATGCTGCTCCACCGATTAACACGAAGCAGCAGGTGTCGGGAGTAAAATCCATCTGCAGGAGTGGCATACAGATGGCAGTGGCAAAAGGGGAGGAGATACCTGTCAACCAAAAGAAAAGAAAAAGAACAGAATGGCCATCAGAACTACATTCGAACAACTCACTTCAATGATCACACGAAATCCACAGCCATATGCATGCTAGCCCACTCAAAAGGATCATCACCACCCCAAAACCACTTGCGACTCATAACCATCTATATCGAGGTGCAAACACCATCACAAACGAGTGTACCTGTGCATGCGTCTGTCAAAACAGAATCCATCAGATGGGAATGTCAACGTGCATGGACACAAGTGTCTGAGGGCGCCTCGAGACAGGGAGGGCTCAACAAGGCCAGATAGACGATGGTCCCACTATGGCAGCCCTGCATCACATAGCGTAGGGGAGGCGGATAGATCCCAAGAAGCCCTGTACATGGCAAACTCTGTATCAAATCACCTGCCCATGCATCCATTCATCATTCCCTCATCCCGGGATCAAAACGCCTGAATATTTACTCACATGACATTAGAAACATCCATTGAGTCTGTGCGTTATGCAGCCTGCAAAATCCACAGTGCCCCAGCCCGTAATTCCAGTGTTGTGAAGTAACATGTATTTGGGAACGGCCGGCCTCATCGCCCACGTAGCTAATGCGCATCCCAAACTATTCATATCAATCATTGCTCCCTCGCCATGGGCCCTGTCTCAAGGACATTGAACAATAGAACGTTATATTTGCAGTCAGACCTGTGGGCATCTCCTCGCCGCCAGCTGAAGACCGAAAGCGCCGCCCTTCGAATTCCTCATTTGCAACACCACGTCGGAAAGGCATCTGTGGCCGTTTGAAATCACTAATTATTCCATCGAGTGCGGCTGTGTGTGAAAATGGCAACTGCCTTCACCCACGAATGGGACGCCCCGCCCGTCGTTGCAACTCGGTACAGTGATGCATGAGGGCCCACCGTTACTCGAGTACTACGTTCCACTGACCCTTCACAAGTCTGTTCGCGACTGCACAGATAGAATGGGAAACAATGGGACCATAGCCGAATGAACATAACAACCAATCCAACACGGCCATCGGGTACAAATACATGATAGCAATAGCAAGATACCATTCCCCGAATTGCAGCGTTGTGCGCGTGACGTGCTCGGCCAAAGGGGAGGGCAGTTTGCACAGGTGGAATGAATCACCACAGGTGGAGGCCATACAGCCTGAAAACACATGAATTGCACAGCCAGTCTCCTCCCACAACCACACCGAAATGCTACCGGCAGGACTCGCGATGTTGGCCCTGGGGGACCTGTTAGCACTGCAAGTGCTCCAACTCCAAGAGGAAGACGAACACCAACTACAACCGGCCGCACGGAGGAGACGCAGGAGGAGGAGGAGGGCAAGGCAGGGCCAGCAAGGCCCACCAGCACAGCCACTACCACCACGCAGGCAGCCCGCAATCCCACGCCTCCGAGCACATCCGTTCAACCTCACTGATGAGCAGATCCACACCCTCTACCGTTTGGACCGGGACACCATAGCCGCCATTGTGGACATGACACAGGCTGACCTTGTCAGCATGATAGATAGCCCAACCGCCATCCCACCCCTACTGAAGGTGGTGTCTGTACTCCACTTCCTGGCCACAGGCACCTACCAGCACACAGTCGGACAGTTGCATGGCATTTCTCAGCCACTGTTCTCACGGACACTATTGCAAGTGCTCGATGCCCTCCTGCAGCACGCAGACGACTACATCTCCCTACCACGCTCGGAGCAGGAAATTACAAACACGAAAGTGGGATTCCATGCACTTGCCGGCATACCGGGTTGCATTGGTGCCATCGACTGCACCCATGTGGAATTGGTCGTCCCACATGCCATGGAGGCCCAGTACCGCAACCGAAAACAATTCCATTCCCTGAATGTACAAATGGTGTGTGACTCCAACAGGATCATTACACATTGTTGCGCCCGATTCCCTGGATCAACCCATGATTCTATGGTCTTGAGGAACTCTACAATACCACGCTACATGGAGCGACACGCAGGGAACAGATCCTGGCTACTCGGTGAGTCTCATTACATGCATGATGATGTGGGGTATGTGAATTGGCAATGACCTGGCAGGAAGGGGAGGGGGGTGTGCGTACGTATCAATGGCATTCCACATCATACGTTTCTCGTCCACATACAGGTGATGCTGGATATCCACTGAAGAGATGGCTCCTCACACCAGTCCGGAACCCACGGGACCAGCATGAGGAGGACTACAACCATGCCCACTCACGTACCCGTGTAGTCATAGAACAGGCATTCGGCCTACTGAAGGGCCGTTTCCGCTGCCTCAGCAGGTCTGGCGGGGCACTCCTGTACCGCCATGAGAAGGTTGCAAAGATGGTGATGGCATGTGTCATGCTCCACAACATGTGCGTACGTAGAAATGTGCCCATGCCCCCTGACGCAGAACTGCAAGCACCTGAAGATGGTCATGATGAGGGTGGGGATGTGGCAGCACCTCATGGAGTCTGCGAGGCACCGGAGGCCCGTGACATTCGTCAGCATCTCATTGATGTATGCTTCTAGCACTCACGCCTGGTGGCTGATACATGGACACGGGACTCGTGGCACTGCGTGTGTCTGGGACATGCACAATATGGACTGTACGCCTATGATGGCCTAGTACACAAAGATCAATGTCCACACATCTCATTGGTTGATCGTGCACTTTTTATGGCATATGTGATGTCATGTTGAACACCCTATCGACCCGCCACCCAAGTGAGCCCAACACACCCCCTCCACCCCCCTACCTCCCCCCCGAACACCAGTGTCCAAAGATGCTCATTGTCAGTGGGCTGTCGCTATTGCAAGCCCCCTCTGCGGGTATCAGGGGCACCCCTGCCTGTGGAGCGCAGGTTCCTTCCAGATCTACGTTGGGGGCTGCCCTGGACGGAGCTTGCAACGGATGATGTGTCTGCCTGCTCACGTCCATGCATGTCCCTAAGGGTTTGCGAGAGCTCAGTGAGCACACGGCGCACTGCGGCAAGTTCGGCACATACGTCCTTGGCCGTCGCATGCAGTTCCCCCCTGAGGCTCTCGGTGCTTCTCTCCATTTGGACTCTCAGGCTCTCGGTGCTTCTCTCCATTTGGACTCTCAGGCACTCGGTGCTACTCTCGATTTGTGCCCTAAGTGTCTCAGTTGATGTTTCTATGTCTGCCTTAGTGCCCCCACATTCATCAGCATGGTCCTTGAGGAGCGTGGCCAGTTGCTGCTGTTGTTCGATCAACTGGTCGAGGGACTGTTGCCTCTGCTGGGCCAAGGCCATTTGCGGGGGTGTCACAGAGGGGCTGTTGTCCTCATGTTGCATTGCCACAGGGCTTGTGGGGGATGGCCAGTCGTCGTCTTGTGGGTGCCCCTGCGTGGTATCCTCATGTTGTACGGGATGGGACAGACAGGGGGATTGGGACAGGTCATGGATGGATCTGACTTCGGCATCCCCGTTTTCTGTGTCGGAGCATGCTGCCATCAATGGGGTGTCACCTATGGTGCTGCTGCCACCGGAGGCAGTGCCTTCTGTGGCATCCATTGGGGGGACCTGTGGTGGTGGTGTTGTGGGCATGCTGGCTGCTGGGGTGCCTGTTGATGTTCCCTCCTCTGTGCTGCCACCTGATTTGTGCTGCTGCCGTGTCTTGATGCGTGCAGCTGAGGTGGAGGGTCTCTGGCCGTTGGTCTTGGCCCTCTTTGCAGGTGTGCTGGTAGGGGTGTCCTGTAGCTCGTCGTTTGGATCGGACCCTGTGGTGGAGTAGAGGAGGGCGAGGGTTATTGGTGGGTCTGTGGGAATTGGAATGGCATTGTATCACATGCATTGGGGTGGTACCTGAGGGTGATTTGGGCCGGGCCCTTGGAGGTGCTTTGATTTGTGTGTGGAGTGAGGGTGCAGTTGTTTGGCAGCCTGCAGTTAGGGTGTGCCTGCTGCACGTGTAGTGCGTGTATTAGGGGTTTTTAATTATTTAAGTATTTATTGTGGGTTTTAACGTGCGCTATCAGGCCGATGTGTGTGGACGTTCTCCTGGACATGTGTTTCTGTTGCACTATGTGGACGCATGGTACTTCACATGGATGGACTGTGTGGATTTGGCATTGTTTTTTCTGGCCCACCTACCTGTATCTTCGGATGTCTGCACTCCTTTCTCCATCCCTCCGACTCCCTCTATGCTCTCCATTCCGATGGTGGAGGCACAGATTTCTTCCCAGGGGGTCAACTTGATGGGTGATTCAGGACCTCCCCCGGTGGCTGTGGCAATGTTGCGGTTGGCAGAGAGTATGCTGCGGACGCGTATCCGCAGGTCGTCCCATCGCTTGCGGCATTGCTGTGGGGTGCGGGGTGCGGTCCCCACCGCACTTACCCGCTGTGCCACCAGAGCCCATATGGCCTTCTTGTTTGCAAGTGCCGTCCTGGTCATTTGCGTGCAGAAGACGACGGCAGCATTCTCCTGGAGGGTCTCTGTTAGCACGGTGAGTTCCTCACGGGAGAAGTGGACCTGCCGCTTGCGGTCGCACGCTTTCTTCGCTGCTTTTCCCATTATTCTTGGTTTCGCTAGGGTGGTTGACGGGTTGGGGTGTGTTTCAGGGTAGTGATTTTAGTGGTTGTGTGGTTTTAGTGTATTTATAGGTGTACGCCGGGATGTTTCCCGTTCCGGGCCCATGTTTTAACTTCCGTTTCCGTATATTTCCGGGCACCGTACTTTCCGGTAGGCGCACACTGCGGTGACCGCTAAGAGGGGTGGCGGTATTGCACCTGGGGCGCCGTACGGCGGCGGTGTGGGCCGTTTTGGGGTCATTTCCGCCATCGCGGACTTTGCACTTCCGCCATGCCGTGGTGCTCGTGCCTGATGGGTCGGAATGGGCCGCACTTTGCTCCTTCGTGCAATGGCGGAAACGCTATTTACGCTGTGGCGCTCCGGTCAGTCGCTTTCCGCCAGGGTCGTAATGAGGGCCACTGTCTTTTAGCAGTGCACATTCTTATCTTGGCCATCTTTCAAGCTACGCATTTCCAAAATAAATCTCCTTTTTCTGCACAAGAGCCCTGTATTTATCACAGCTCTATTCTCCACTCAAGAAAGAAATATCCTGGCACATTTACAGCCCTCTGCTCCACAGCTACGCAGCTGGCTGAGAAACCTCAAAGCCACAATTTTTCATCTTGTGTTAAGTCTTATCTGGGCTTCATTTGTGGGAAATCCAGTGTGGTTTTCTATCGTTCAAAATTAATTAAGTAGTTTAGGCTGTCTATGTTTGGCAAATACAAGAATTAACCCATATTTACTGTATTTTGTTTTTTACAAGGGTTCGAAAACTAGTACTTTTTCCAACCTTTTCTACATTTTTTCACTAAATATTTCATTTACCATAATTTTTAAACAGCGTACATGTGTATTTTTATCCATCCTATTTTCACCATAATTGATCACTTTAATTTCTCGCTTAGTGACAATTTTTTCTTAAATAACTAAACATATCTTTTCCTACTAAAAATGCATATAAAACATAACATATAACATACAATATGATTTTGACAAACATGACAGACTGGCCGGCCACAAATATCTCACAGTCTTCTCTTTACGACCTGTCTTGGCCCTTTAAAAAATGCTCCTACAGAGTTTGAACTTTCCTCTTTAAACTCGTCTTTAACCGGGTTTGTCTTCTGCGTTATCGGGTTTGGGACCCTAGGTATTGTTCCTTCTGTGTTCTTTAAAACGCAGGAAACAAGGGCGTATCCTTTATCGTGGTCCCTCCTCACGATACCTCTTAATTGCTTGCCATCTCTCCTCAAGCCAATTACTTTACTATTTCAACACTCAACATTCTCAAGTTACTTTACCACAATCCCGTTACTTCTAGGCTACTTCTAGGCTACTATATTACACTCTGTTACACTCTAAGACCCTTCAATTTCTTTTAACAAATTTTTTTCCAAAATATCTACTAAAATAATCCTCAAAAACACACACAAAAAAAATATTTTTCTAAAAGGGGTCTCCCAAAACAACTAAATAATTAATTAAATAATTTTCCGGAAGACCCCCAAAAAATTACTCTAAATAATTTTTCTTGTAGGTTTTCCAAAATCAACTTTGAAATAATTTCTGAAAAAATAGCCCCCCTCAATCTCTAGGTACCAAGGTGCCCTCCAATGCCATCAGGCCTGTGAGTCCCCTCTCCTTTAGTGATGTGCGGACACCAACAGTGTGCCCTCCCATCTCTATCTCTCCCCTTCTCTCTCACTCTCGCTCTCAGCCTGATAGCATGTGAGCACATACCTGTATTTCCAGATTCATAGTCCTGAGGCTTAGGACTCCTGAAGCCTAGGACTCCTGGCTAAGGCTCGCCAAATGAAGAGAAGGTCCCTACACCTTCTATTAGTCTTGGCACCCCAGGATCAGGAAAGGGAGGCTGAAGCACATCAAGACATTAAGACTGCAGTTTCAAAGTCATCTGTTTATTCTTTACAGCAGAACACAGGCTACAGCATACTGAAGAAAAATCTGGAATTTCCAAATCCCCTGAGCTCTCACCCCTTTTATACAATTTAGAAAGGTGAGGTAATGGTATGATCAATGTAATACCTTTTTTCCTGCCTGTAATTAGTTGGTATACCTGCCACTCAGACCCAACCTGAACAGGTTTCATCTAACTCATTATACACCAGTGGCCTCTTCATGAACTTCTATGAAACAAAGTTATCCACTGACCTCATCATGACTAGCAGAAATTGACCATTTTGTATGCTCAAGCATCCATTTTAGGGTTGCCTGACTTGTCTTATCAAAAATGGCTGACCAAATTACAAAATGCCTGACCCACTTATTTTTACCCACAACTTGGTCCCTTCTCAATTTCGAATCTGGATTGTTTGATAATTTATGATAAACATGTACTACTTAACATATTCTCTACTATGCACAACATTCTGACCCGCAAAATAGATTGCGTTTAAAGCGCTTTTCTGAAAGGCACTACATTTCTGATTTTTGCAGAATTTAGAGTTATTGATCAATCCGACAAGTTATCAACATTTGGTTTGCGGGGTAGGGGGATCTATCTCCAATACATTCAGTTTGGGGGGGGTAGGACTACCTCCTGTACACCAGAGTTTATGTGAAAAGCGCTGGGTCCCACACCACGGTCATATGTATAGTTGATAAAAATGTGTATACACTCGCCAACATGAGTGAACAAGTCAGCCTTCATAATGGCTTTGTGCAGTAGTTCAGAAAGGACAGCCTTTCAGGCGCACCCATAGAAACAGGGAGGGCTAGTTGTCATCCTCTGCAAAAAAGTGGAGCGCGATGGAATTAGCTGCATGGATGTTTGTGTATACGTCCTTAGTTTACAGTTATGTCATAATAAGGTATAAATCAGCGCAGAGTGCTGTGCTCACCATAAGGTGCCGGGGAAGTGGACGGCTCATGGGTGAAGACTTCACGAGGTTAACAGAGTCTATGTGATGAGTTGTCCGAGATGATCAATGGAATGGATTACATCCATGAGACCTGGAGGTTAAGGGGTGGATGTCAGTAATACAGACCATATGTTCTAAGAGATGATAAATTTGAAGTGCTGCATACCTGCTTACCTGCAAGCCGCGGGCAGAATGGTGTGCAAGAAATCCACTTGGTTGAATGCAGCCTGAGCGGTTGTCGCAGTAACCGCAATACTTGCGTGAGCATTATTTAAGCTCTCTTGTGTGGGGAGTGACAAGCAGCGCAATCTTGGAATGGCTTTATCTATTGTGAAGTGTTGTTATAAATTCATAAAAACAGGAAAACATCACATTTAGATCAGTATTCATACATTGAAAAGTAAGAAATGGCATGTTGTGCAATATAAATGGGGAAGGAATAAAATAATGATGATATAATTAACAGAAGCTTACAACAAATAGACGTGATTGTAAATACAGTCATAGGTGCCAAATTATGTGTCAATCAGCATTTATACCCTTTGGGGTTTCTTAGGAATGGGATAGGTGCATCCCTGGATTTAAAATCAAACCAAGTGGTAAACAATGATGTATCAGTGGTCGGGAGGGCAGAGGTGCTCTTGAGCGCAGTTATAAATGACAACTCATGTCCCAGTCTACATTCATCCCTCTCGGTGACATTGAGTCTAGCCGGTCAATCCAAAATAGTTCACATTGAAGTAATAGTTTTGTGAGATTACCTTCCCTCCTTGGTGAAAGTACATGTTCTAGTATGCTGAATTTGTCTTGTGCAATGGAGTGTGACTCTTTGATGAAGTGTTGGGCCACTGGAGATCTTTCAGCCTTTAATCGAATGTTAGACTTGTGTTCAGACCACCGGGTCTTGGCTTGTCTTGTGGTCATCCCGACGTAGAAGAGCCCACAAGGGCATTTGATGGCATAGATTTTGTTTTTGTATCACAAGTGGATGAGTGATTAAGCTTGATTTTGTAGCCCATGTGTGGGTGGGTAATGTAATTACCCTTTATTAGATTGTTGCAGTTGTTGCAGTTATTACAGGGAAGAGTCCCTTTGTAAATGGGATCTTTAGCCCTCTTTGCTGCAAAGTCTGCTCTAATCAAGTTGTCCCTGATGGATCTACTTTTGTTGTAGGCAAAGAGTGGTGGAGAGGGGAAAAGTTCAGTTAATGTGGGATCAAGTAACAAGATGTTCCAATGTTTTTTCACAATTTTCTTGATCTGGGTGCTTTGGTGGGAATAAGTAGTGACGTACACCACATTTTCTACATGCTGTCTTTCTTTTGGTATCAATGCATCCATTCTGAGGACACATTTTTTCCTTTCGCAGCACACTGTTTTATAGAGTCTGGATCGTATCCTCTTCGGAGGAATTTGTCTGTAAGGGATTGCACTTGGTGGGTGTAGTCTTGATTATCTGAAATTATCTTCCTGTATCTCAGGAAATGACTGAGCGGAATGCTCGAGAAGTTCTTCTGATACGACGACTGATACATCATTGTTTAGCACTTGGTTTGATGTAAAATCCAGGGATGCACCTATCCCATTCCTAAGATACACCCAAAGGGTATAAACGCTGATTGACAGATAAATTGCCACCTATGACTGTATTTACAATCACGTCTATTTGCTGTAATCTTCTGTTAATTATCTCATCATTGTTTTATTCCTTCCCCATTTATATTTCACAACATACCGTTTCTTACTTTGCGTGGTATGAATACTGATCTAAATGTGATGTTTTCCCTTTTTTATGAATTTATAACAACACTTCACAAAATATTAAGCCATTCAAGCTGGTGCTCCTTATCACTCCCCACACTGGAGAGCTTAAATATTGCTCACGCAAGCATTTCCGTTACCTTGACAACCGCTCAACCTGCATTCAGCCATGTGGATTTGTTGAACGCCGTTCTGCCCGCGGCTTGCAGGTAGCAGGTATGCTGCACTTACAATTTATCTGATGTATCAGGATATTGTACCCTGAGCGCTCACCACACATCTGCTCTACAATTATTAAATATTAAATGGTGCTCCATCGTTTGTGTTCTTTTTTGCAGTCACACCTGCATATCCTGCTTATTCCAAATGTCGTCAGCTCTCTTCCTTAGGATGGCTGCTAGTAGGCGTTTTATATCACCTATGGCTAATATCATTCTTGATGTCATTCTCTCTAACTCATAAATCAATTTTCCCTCACATGAAGTCAAACTAGGTAAGTTACATTTCAAATTATCCTTGTCCATTTGTGGCCACAGAATATTTTGTGTCGTCCTCCCCCTTTCTCTAATAATGGAAATTGTGAAAACCCATCTATGCTTTGTGTCTTGCAGGTGGGACTAATCTCGCCCCTTTGTCTCTGTCCTGGTAGTGACCTTAATCTACTTTCATAAGGTGGGGATACATCCCCTGCACTGTGTTACCGTTCTTGTGGTCGCTCAGTGTATGGTGTCAGTTTTGCTATTTTTTCTTTAGGCTCTAAGTCTGACCATTTTAGCCCTTTCTCTACACTCAAACCATTCAAAAAACCTTCTGTGCCCTCTCTTTACACTTTCTCTTTTTTCTTCCCTTTCTTCTTCTGACATCATTATGCCCCAGCTTGTATGCCTTTCATCCATTTCCACATCATCAAGATCTAGTCTACTTAAAGACAACGCTATATGCTCATCTGTTAATGCATCACCTGACCCCCCCTCCTGTTTCCCTTAATAAAGATCCTTCAACATCCTCTTGGGTTTTATTCCCATCTTTATCTCTCATTTGCCTATATAAATACTCAATCCTCTTCTCTATGTTTTCTGCTTCATGCTCGTCAGCCCATGTCTGTATTCTTGGTATCCCTTGCAGCTTCCTGTGGGGCTATAATAACCCTCTATCATCCGGAAATCGTTCTTGTGCTTTGATCAGCACTATACCTCTATGAAATAGATAATCTATCTCATCATCGTTTAGTTCCCTACTTCTGTTCATTTCTTCTTCCCTTTTCATCTATTCTTTCTCTTTTTACTCTTGCCTTCTTGCAAACGTACGTACTTGCATTCTCTGTATTTCTATCTCCTCTTGTTTCATCTTTTCTAGCCTCTCTTTTTCTTTTCTTGCCTCATACTTTCTTCGTTTGTCCTTTCGCTTCCTCTCTTTTTCCTTCTCTTCCTTACATGCTCTCTTGTGTTCTCTTTCTTTCTTTTCCCACTCTTCTCCTTCTTCCCTTTCCTGAACCCCATAAATGCCCTTATCATCTAGCTTGAGAGTAATATCTGTCCTCCCATTCATTTGTTCTGTACTATTGTTACTCCCTTTGCCTTATCTTTCACTTCCCTTTGTCTCCTTGCCTCTTCCTCTATCTCCATCTGTCTATCCTGTCTGTCTTTTCTCTCATTATGCTGTTTACTTTCATCGTGTGTTGGCATATATTTGCGTTCTCTACTTTTGCTCTCTTCCGCATTATCCTCACTGTTATAAGGGGGGGGGCTTGTATGTCAGATTAACATACCCTACCGCTCTTTCAATTCCTTTAAAGGATACAATCCATGTTCCTCAGTCTCTGTGCTCTTGTTTTCATAAGGGGAAACAGGAGCCAAATGCGTTACATCGTCCTCGTTCTGCTGATTAAGCATCCACTCCTTCCCAGGCGGATCTTCTTTTTCGCTAAAATGGCCAACCTTTTCTGTAACTTGTTCCCCTTACATTGTTGGGTGTCCTGACCCACGTTTGAGCTATCATGCTGCAACATTTGGTGCTGTGGGCTTAGAAAATCCAAGATGGCCAAAAAGCCCACATGTACGCCAGAATAGGAAAACTGTGCAGTATTGGCATGGAAAACATCATGATGGCCAGAACTTCCCAGAAAATGCACAGGGAAATGCATGAAGAATAGGCTGCCACCCATTTTTGCCGATGTTATGGGCACATAAGGGCACTGCCTAAACCCACCATTGGGCTATGCACAGTAGCCTGAAACCATTGCAAAAGGGGCAATGCTGATTGCCAAAAGCAACCCACAACTATTGGGAATTAATTCCTTCAACGGGCACAAAATTATTTTACTGCAGAACCACACCAGTGCCATGTGCTGAACCTGGATAATATACTTCCATGTAAAATCTCTTGTTTGGAATGCATTCATTCAAGACTGATCCAAAAAATGGACGCAGTACCGATAAATACCTCAAGGCGGCGCTAGCGGTCTAAACTCTGACAGGGAAACTGCATGTCAGGAGTTGCAGGAGAGGCCTTTACATCAAAGGCTGGGAGTTAATTAAAATCTTAACCACATGCTGTTCCCAGAAGGCAATCTGATTTAATTAACAGGCCAAAAGGCTGGGAACCCTTCTCACCTCAGGAAGCCCAGGAAACCACATGGTCATACTAACCAAATGCAAAGTGGCTCCCTGGTCTGCTGACCTCAGCCTCCCAGAGACCACACAATAGGCTCTTGCAATTGAATAAAATTTGCTGATGTTGACTGTTGACTGTACACAAAGAGCTCCCAGCAGAAGAGACATGTGATCACTGACCCACCCAAGTGTTGGAGGCGGACTCCAACACTCTGAGAACTGAATTGAAAGCAAAATATATATTTTACAGAAACACTAATAACTCTTGGTAACCGGATGACAGAAATGTGAAATGTGGGGAACCTTAAAATGGAAACTTTGCCTACAATTCAAGCCCAAACTCCAATTTGCGTGATGTTCTGGGGCAAAACCCCGCTATTTATTGACACCACAGACACTGTATTTAAGCTAGACAAATGGAAAGTTACTGAGATATGTGTAGTAGGAGGGTGTATATGTGTATCAATTTTAATGAAAAACCAATGTTGCATAACCCACTAAAAAGCGCAAAATATTGCCATTTCTGGATGCAAGCTCTTAGAAACATCAGAGTTTGAACAGAGTATACCTCATGTGATACGTGATGGGTGCATGTAATTTCAAACCACTGTGTATCTATGAAATAGGTCAAATATAGATTTGTGTGTAATTTGACAGGGGAGTGTCCTTTCTGCAAGCCATTAAATGACATCATTCTGACACACAATCCTGCTCTCCAGTGAGAACGCAAAGAATTCTCCAACCTATCAGAACTCTGAAGGGGTTGGGCCTAGAAAGCTAGCCTCCCCACCCACTTTCAAACCACATAAAAAGGGACCACTGAAATCTAGAGAGGACTTCATTTTCCATTTTCTTGCGGGAAGCTTTGCCGGACCACACAACATCCAGAAGATACCAGTTCCAGACTGACTACAGCTACATATTCCAGAACTTAGAACTTATACTTTAGAACCTAAATCAGAGGCCTAAAACCACAAGCTGAGTTCTCTGCCGCAGGCCTCAAATCATTGCAAGCTACTCACAGCCGGGCGAGCTGCTTGAATCCCTTGCCAAGAACTTTTGCCAGGACCAGTGCAAAGATCCAGGAGCCATGCAGAGACCGCTGTATCCGGACAGACCAGACCAGAGATCCAGAGTGACCCAGACCGCTGTGAGCAGAACTAGAGAGCTGACCCAGATCACTGTGAAGTGCCTAGACCAGAACCGGAGTCCAGTCCAAAACCTGACCAGATCCGTGGCGAGGCCTATTTCAAAAATATATTGTGAGTACCTAGCAGAACTGTGCAGAACCAATCTCTTAGTTAAAATAATCTAATCCAAACTATTTTAATCTAACCAGAACTGCTTCCTAGAAGTTGTCACTTGTTAATTTGTAAAGCTGCACCACTGTCATTTGTCAATTCTGCAGCTGCAAAGCTGTCACCTGTCATTTTGAATTTACTTAAAATCCGAAAAACTACCTTTATTTAATCGTCCGTATCTCTGGAACCGTTGCTTTAACTTTCCTCTGAGAGCTTAGAATCTAAGCTTTCCAACAAGCCTAGAACCGACTTCCTACTCCTTATACTTTTTCCGCAATCACGATTCACGCACTCGCGAATTTTGCCGCGATTTGCGATTTGGCCCGATTTCTTTACTTGTAAAAAGATAGCTGCTTTTGCCTGAACTGCTAAAATTCGTTTGCATCTTAAGAACCATCCATGAATCATTGCTAAAGTGAGCCTGAACTCATCCCAAGTAGCTACCACTCCCCCTGAACCTCCTAAAGGGAATTAAAACCATTTTCAGCATATTTCTCACTTCATTGCCATCACCTTTTAAAAGCATGTTGGGCCTGTGTTTCAAACTTCTATCTGTGGTCTAAGCTTGCTGGGGTGAACTGAATTATATTTGATTGCATTACTAAGAACTGTGTGTGTTACGTCCATTTCCTTCCATTTCTTACATTGCATAGGGGGGGGGGGTGAATTGCCAGAGAAAAAGTGATTATTTTATCTTTTGCTAAAATCTTATCAAGTATTTCTGTACTGCATTTTATTCCTCATTGCTTTTCCCTTGAAATCATAAAAGTAGTTTTGCTACTTTATCCATCCTATACTAACTCCTCATTGATTGTAAAGAAGTGTGCTAGTGCCAGATTACCCATTGTTGATCAACATCATATGTCTAAGTGTACTATCAGATATTAATTTATTATAAAGTGTGATATATATATATATTGTTTAAATTCTCAAATAAACCTTTTAAACTTGCAAAACAGAACTACTTCTTGGCTCAGTGGGGTCAGGGGGATTCTAAGAGAGGGGTGTTATATAGGGGTAGTCATCCAGAACTCATGAACTGGACATAAGGATATATCAATAAGGGTTTCCATTCAGTATCCCAGACTAGGCATTGACTTAGCTGTAGTGTTGAATTGAATCTTCTTACAACATGTAGCATTCAAATATGTTGCCATATGTCACAATACTGTTTTTGACAGCAAAACCTCCTGGGGTCACATCATGAGTGTTTTATTAGTCGTGCGTCTGACCCTCTCCGCGTGATACTGTCTTATCTTCGTGTGTGTATCTCGGCAGTGTCCTGCATAGATGTAGAAGAGGAATGTCCCACATGATGACAGTCAATCTCGACTGTCAGTACTTCCCAGATCTTTTAATCTTTTATTTATCTTATCAAGTATACCACACTGATTAATTTAAGCAGGCACCATCAATCTCCGCTTATTAACAAAAAAACATGTTTTTGCCCATTTTAAAATCTATGCAATGATGTTCTTATTGTTCCTACGTTTACATTTTCTGTCAGTTTTAACCGTCTCATTGTTTAATTATTGATGTTTTACGAATCTCTTATTTAGTTATTATTCTACTTTGATTTTTACCCTCGTGACTGACGTCAATCTCTTGATTTAAAAATCTGATGATCACCTTAATTTTTTACTATCGTTTTATATCCCCTAATCTAGACACAATAAAAGTTTTATACAGAAATATTCATAACCCATACACATGTGCACTTTTCCATTTTCTGCGTACGCCTTCCTTTACTATCTTAAGTAAATGTATCTCATCTCACATTGTACTCCATTTTGGAGTTTGATAAGCACTCTTCTTGTTCTCCTTGCCTCAGGAGTCCATAAATAATACTCCTATTTGGAGTTTTAATGCATACCCTTTAGCCCCTCTTGGAAACAGGAATCGAGGTATCTATTTTTCTTCTTTCTTATCCTCAAAAATCCTTTTACTTTATACATATATTTATAATGCAATCCCTCCCCCTATTTCTGCCACCTTCTATGTTCTACTTACATCTGTGGCTCAGCTCGAGTCCCTCAGCATCAAGTCTTCCCCAATCAACCAGTTCACCTTCAGTCCATGGGGCACCTGCGCGGACCGGACAGGATTGTTGTCAAAGGGGTACCTGTTGACCGATTCCTCTTGCCCATGTTTTTGCACGCCGATCTCCACAGGAAGCTCCATGGTCTTCTGGCTAATGGTGGACTCTGTGACGTTTTTATGGAAGGGCAAAAGGGGCACTTGCCCAGAGCCCCCACCTTGGAGGAGGGGCCCACAAAGCTGCCTGATCTGAAGAAGTAAGATTCCATTGTTCACCAGTCCTAAATAGCACACATCAGGATATTTTATGGGGTGCTGCTGAGGGTCTAAACCCATTGCCTTTCTTTTTTGACAAGTACATTCTGCCTTGATCAATTCATCATGTATTGCTTTCTGTGTTCACTGTGGTGTACATAGTTTGTGTGTTCCTTACGGCACAACTCTGTAGCATTCTTTCCTTCCTGTGGGAATTATGTTGATCATGTGCAATAGGCAACAGTGAAATGCATATTGATACATTGAGTGCCACAATGGTTCAGAGGTTAGCTCAGTGTGTGAAGCACCATTGCAGAGATGTGTGTTCATATGCAAAATTAGAATATCACATTCCAGCAAGGCTGGCTGAGCCTTTCCTATGTGTGAAGTTTATAAACCTGCCTGCATATGTACTTGGATTTGCAGAACAACATCTGCTATTATCAGCAATGTACCTGCACCAGATAGGGGTTGCTATAAAAACTAACATATCATCCGTTTGGTGAAGGTCTAGAAATTGGTTTGTTTAAATGGGGTGTTGTAAAACCTAGGCAATCGCCTCCAACGATGGCATAAACTGTTAGTCCAAGAGGTGATTAAATATCCAAATTCAAGACTATGAAACGAAAGCATTCATGCTTGTATCCTGGATTTGCCAGCAGTCGATATAGTAATCCTGGTCAAATCATCTAATATATCTTACATTACTGTGCTTTCTTCTGTGAGGTTTGCCTTGTTGCACGCTGCTGGTATTGTTTAGCCCATTACTTGATCTTTCTTCTCATGTAGGCTATTTGGGTGGAAGTGTTGGTAGACAATAGAGAGCGGACCAGTTGCAGGCCCCAGGCAACCATATTTTAAGGTCTGCTTGTTTGACACAAAAAACGGTTTGATTTTTGATAAAAGTCAAAGGTCTTATGCACGTTTATGAATGAAAATGTCATAAGCCATTGTTTTGGAAATATTTAAAGCTTTAAAATACAAAAGACAAACCCAGATTAAACCATTCCCATTTTGCATAACACCCTTCGATAATATGTTGTTTAAAAATTGTCATGTTTGGTAATGTGAGTTGTGTACTTTCCAAGTCTGTTTTTATGAAATTAGATTGTTTTAGTTCATGGTAAGAACTGGAAAAGAAAGTGTTCAAATGCAGAAATTGCAGAGTTGCCACAAATCCCAGCTTCACCCCTTCACCCCTTAACCAGTGTGTGATCCTGGGCATCTCATTCAATCTTGTATTGCCCAACCTCTCAATATTGCCACTCCCTAAACATTTCAAAATTGTCAGCCCTTCGGAGTGATTTCCTTCTCATGGTATGATCTTAATAAAAGACTTATTCATGGTTTCACTGGCTATAGGGTTGCTTCCACTTTCATAGTGAGCATATTTATATTGCACACCACAGGCATTTGTTCCTTTGATATCTAATGGCAACACTATTTGAAAACCATATCCCACTTCTAATCTCTGTCTGGATGAAGATGCCTTCCTGGTACTTTCTAATCTGCATCCACTATCCATGCTACGGTATGTGTAGCTTTCTTTTCCTTCCAATTGGTCTCCTCTATCCATGCATGAGCACTTTTGCATTCAGTGAGGCAGCCAAAGTGAGTTTTCTGTCTATTATGGGTTACATGTACCTTGCACATACGGTCCTGCATTAATACTACAGGATGCATACCTTCCTGAATGGTATTGATAAAAATTATCCTGTATGTGCTAGAACAGTAACCTCTTCGTAGACTGCTAATGTTGGTCCTCAGATGCTACTTGTTTATCATTCTGATTAGAGCAAGAATGAAGAGGGTAAGGGGACTTAAAGGGAGTAAACATGCTTATTATGTTGCGAGACAGTATATCAACCTATAGGTTGTGAGCATGATAGGTGGGGGTGGGACACATGTCCAGTATTCTTGATCCCTTAATAATTCCTTTGGTTTGGTGGAGGGGGGCCCGAAAGATGTCCCTGGCCAGGGCCCCAAAAGTGCTTAAGATGGCCCTGGGAGGACTCAATCAAGAGTCTGAGAGTCTAGATCTGGGCCTAGGTCGATTTGACCAGAACCATCCGCACCGCTACCAGAATGTGCTCTAGGACCTTGAAGCGTCTCATGTGCTAGATGGAATTACCAATAATAATCTCGTACCCAAATAACCGGATGGACTCAAAGAATATGGCAAAATACGACTGTATTATCGGCATAAAAATGCAACAGGGCAATCTGGCAAATAACAGGCAGTAATTCAGGCACTCACACCCAAGTGTGATCATACAAATGTTTTATACTTCGATGTGCGTCATCTATGATGTCATCCTACGTGGCCAACTAAAACCTATTGAAGGGGGGATTGGTTAAGGGAACTTATGTACTTATAATATGTATGTGTTAATAACTTCATTGGCTGCCCCTTATCTGGTAGGCACGCCTTGAATCACCTCCTCGTTCGTATAATACTGATTATAGCGGGAAAAATGGCAGCAGGTTGGTCTTTGCACCATTGAATAGCATTTTGGTACATAGGCCCACTGGTTGGTTTGCATGCCTTTCCAACCTTGGCCTTTCGGGTCATTAGCAACACATAAGCAAAATGAAACTCAGGTGCCGTAAGCATCGTCAGACTACTCCCCACTCTCCCAATGAGTCCATTGTTTCTCATCGGTCAGGTCCCAAGCCAAGGCTTCTCCTTTGTAGTTGACCTCAAAGCCTGTTCTCTCTTCTGGGACATTCAAGGGAGTGTATTCACACTATAATGTTCATTTGGGCTAAATAAATAGCCCTTGTTTTCAACTTCTGAATCATGTGTGAGGAAAACACAAATTTGTCCATCTCAACCTTATATTTACTGCTATTTGAATCAATTGAATTGGGTGTCATTACCCTTCTTGGCCTCTAGAGACTTGCTCATTCCGTCTTAGATGGGGTTTCCGCATCTTTAATTGTCTAATCACAGCTAATGTACTGTGATATGCCATTATATGCTACACACCTGTAACCCTACGTGTAGCGATATCACCTCCATGTACCATATTATGTACTTAGGTATGCACAATGACCTGCAACTTAACTAAACCAATTCCATGTAACAGCGCCAGGATGCATCCCAGCTGTATGTGTGCTTTATAAATGCAAATAAATAAAATAAATAATACTTGGCTCTTGTAGATATTTTCTGCTTCTGGTGATCTAAGAGAAATGTCTTACGTACATGGCTTATCCATTTGAACTCCCCTTGTGCCTTGCAATTATTCCTTGATGTGGCATCCTTGATCCTAGACCAATAGACTCCTCTTTGTTCCTCCCAAGAAACTCTTTATCCAGCATCTCCTGACTCTGCAGCCCTGGTCTGTCTCCGAGGTAGCTTGATTGGTTTAAATATGAGTCTGACGTCCATCTTCCCATCATGGCTGCTCTAGCCATTTTATGGTTTCCTCTGCTGCAAGCTTCTATTTGTCTCATCTGCCGTGCGTTTCCGCGTATATACATTTATTAGTCAGCAGGTTACTTTATCTTCTTTGCATATACAAACCCTTCCACCCCATCAGTGCCAGGGCACATTCGGTACCGTTGTCAGAGTGCATATCATCTCTCATACACTCGATGCGGTATTGGGATGAAACCTGGTGTCCCACATAGGGCTCTTCTGCTGTTCCAGTATGACTGAGGTGATGGGGCGGGAGCTAGGAATGACATGTCCACTAATCCAGTATGGTTAACTTATTGATCTTGTGTTAGAATTAGCCAGGGCCCACTACCCAATATGCATTCCTTATTGAAAACAGCTTTTGCAAGTATTTATGCTTCTCCACAGGTAACCAATAAATTAAGAGCTGATGTTAATGGATCTCTGCGCTTCAAGACAAGAATCAACCTAGAAGACTTGTTCTGGATCACTCATAACTGGGGTGTCAAACCCTTGGGGAGTGCAAAGTGCATACTATTGTAGTAGTTGATGGAGCAGTTGATGAATTAAGATGTTGAGGAAGGGTATGATATGCTTCAACAGGTGGAGTTGAACAGCATGAATTTGTGGTGTGGACGAGAGCAGCCCAAGGAAGGCAATGCTTTTGTTTTGGAGCTGGCACAAGGGACGGAGCAGCCTTCATAGTAGTGGGCCAAGAGAAAGGTAGTGCAGGTGTGATGGGGGCACCCTAATGGAAAGGAGCCAGTTGTGGCGTCCTGCATAAGGTTACCTTTGACACCCAAACTAAAACAGTCGAATATCTCTTGCTCTTTCTAAGAAGGGAAGAAAAGCATTACACTACATTTCCAAAAAAAAGACACACGAGGTAGTCCAATTCTCCCACCAGGAATAGTCAGCCAATACCATTATTTTGGGGGAGGTTATGCTAGATAACGGTTAATTTAGTGTCTTCTGTGCCACCCTTCTTCTGGTCCATACTAGGAAGCAAAGCCGGACATTCCCGTGCAGCTGTTTTGCACTGGCGTCTTTGGCGTGGCGTCTTCAGCACATCTCCCTTTCAGGCACGCCATGTTGGCTCCAGGACGCAAAGAGAATATCACTGGAAACAGTAATATCCCAGTGCAGACACCTATTTGCGCTGGGATTACAAATATTTTCATCCTAGACACTAATAAATGCAGTGCTTTGGATGACAGTATATTTAAGCCAAACCCCAACACGCTTACATAGAACTGTTATTTGCTCCATGAAATACGGCGTACTGCTAAGAAGTTCTTTGATTGCTGCACCTGGAAGATAAAGGAACACCAAGAAACATGCTAGAATTTCATATGAAAGGTGACAGCTGGTTGACTGCAAACTAGACCTTCTTAGCATTTTACCTCTTTGACCAGTCAAGTATTTTTTATTTCCTAAATCTTTTTCAGTGAAAACCATACAAATGTTTTTTTAAATGATCGACACATTGAAAAAACTATCAAAACAAACTCTAATTAACCAAAAATATTACACGTCAACTCTTAAAACATGAACATTCCTCTCCACTTTTAACTACATGAAATCAGCAGCTACGTTAGATGTCATACTTTGTGATAGAACAATAAAGATTTAAGATAGATTTTTCTCTCAGAAAAGTTTCCTGAACGAGAAAATAAATTATGAGACAAATTCTGCGCTACAGCTTTACAGCAAGGAGGACACAGTCTCCAGAAATAAAGACATGTTTCCTAGTGCCTTCAATCGCTTTTAAATACAGCTTTTCGGGTTTAAAAGATAAAAAGAATTTTTATCTTTTAAAGCTTATGAATTTTCCCTGAGATAAAGTTGCGGAAAACAAGGTTTCTCAGTCCTGGTAATGCCACCCATCAAATGATAATCTTAACAATACTCTGTCTCATGTTGAAAAGGCATTTATCCCTTGCTGATGTCCTTCATATCGCTTTTAGGCTGTTACTATATAATGTCCTTGATCAAGTTAGTAGTTAGGTCTGTCTTACCAAGTGCTGTTTGTCATGAATAAATATTGTGAACTCAACACTTTCAGGATTTTTTTTGTTTGCATTCAACCCTCTTTGCATCGAAAATGTATATATACGGATATTTAAAAGATGGAAAGGGCACCTCAGAACTGAACAACCATTTAATACACATTGGGATAATTTTATAAAAATTGTAAATTGCACTGGAGGGGAGACTGAACGATTGCACTTAAGTGCAAGAGGCCCCCTCCTTGCTTTTTTCCTACATTTCCAAAACAGAGTGCGGAAAAGCTGTAAATGCCTTCTGCAATTCACGATTGCAGAAGGGACTTAGAATGGAGTCGCACGGAATCTGCCTGCTTTTGCCGGATAACACATTTCGGTGTATTCATTGCATTACTGCCAGCATGAAAATCAGATTCTGGTGGAAACACCATCAGGTTTGTAAGGCGGATCAGTAATACCAGTGCAAACGCTTAGTCCACTCAGTCTTACCAATATGCCGAGCAAATCCAATACCGATGATCAGGATAGGTTGCTTGAAACGTGCCGGTAACTGTTACTGCAACACTTCCAGCCAACTATTTCTGATCCGGGGGTTTAGAAAATCACCCCAATGGACCCTAAGATATAAGCCGAGAGGAAAGAATTGAAAAGGAGGGAAAGAAATATGTTAAATAAATAAATAAATACAAGTACTAGCCACTACCCAATTTCTTATAATATAAATTGTGGCTTGTGAAATGTAGCCTTTCCTGTTAGACAATGCAATGCTGGTGAACACAGTAGATAGGCTTTTTTTTTATAATGTAGCAGGGCTGATGCTCTAGAGGCTAGCGGCTGATCAGACTTCTGCCACATTTAAATACAAGCTGAATATTACAGAAGATTTTATTTTACATCCTGTACTACTAAGTGTCATTAAACTTCATTAGATGTTGTTCTAGTTTTGCTCTTCCTAATTTGTGTGGTATTTTTTAAAATGTCTATGGCTTCTGCTACTGGTCTGCTAAATGATAGGACACAATCACAAATAGGGCTGTACTGAAAGAGCCAATTCCGACGCTCGGCTTCTGTAACTTTAGCACATTTAGGAAGAAAGCACATTCAACAACTTGTCAGTGAATCATCAAAATCACAGGCATGATTGAGTGGAGGATGAAGCAATGTAACTTCTAAATGCTGTTTGGGGTCTGTCTGTAGGTTTCGCTGATGCACCGGCTAAATAACAAACCCCTTTGCCAGCAAAATCGGCTCAAGCAAGAAAGGGAAAGAAAAAGGAAGAGAAAAGGGAGGAACAATGTGGGTCACTTTGATGTTAATCATGCTTTTGTTAATGCATGGTATCTGTCCTGTGGCGAGGGCTTTTTTTGACATATTTAATTCCCTATCTTGGCTCACCATCCCTTAATATGAGCTACTGAAAATTGGACATGCTTTCTACAAGTGTCTACATTTTATACAAAGAGCTCCACAGTAATAGTTGTTTGAATTATTACTAGAAAGGACCACACTTAACCCAAGTTTTTTGAAGGAATGGGCTGAAAACTGTAATTCCATTCGCAATGTATACCAGTTTCAGCTGTTTATTTGAGTACATGGCCTTCCTCAGGGCATGATTGGCATATCTGTGTTCCGGCTTCTGGACGTATTGGAGAGAAGATGATTACGTGCCTTAGTATGGGGATTACCACTTACAACTAGTTGCATGGCCACCATACATGATCCAAGGCAAAACACATAAGAGACATGGACAGCAAAATAACAATGAGAGGCTACAGTTAGTACCTGCAAATCTGAGTGAAGCTTGTCATTGTTGTTTCGCTGTGCGGCAGTATGCTGGTCTTTGACATAGCTTTTCATTGTTGTTTTGCTGTACGGCAGTATGCTGGTCTTTGACATAGCTTTTCATTGTTGTTTTGCTGTACGGCTGTACAGCAGTATACTGGTCTTTGACATAGCTTTTCATTGTTGTTTTGCTGTACGGCAGTATGCTGGTCTTTGACATAGCTTTTCATTGTTGTTTTGCTGTACGGCAGTAAGCTGATCTTTGCCATAGCCTTTCATTGTTGTTTTGCTGTACGGCAGTAAACTGATCTTTGCCATAGCCTTTCATTGTTGTTTCGCTGCACGGCAGTATGCTGGTCTTTGACATCTGAGCACAGGAGACCCGAGACCTACCCTGTCTCTTGTGTTGTTTGTCTTTGATCACATGTGGTGGGACCTGGAAGTCTGGAATGATCGCCTCTTTCATATATTGATTCTAGCGGCAGCCTGTGGTGAGATATAATGGATTCCTTAAGTGGAGGTTTAATGGGCGCAGGAGGGGACACAGATGTGCTGTTATTCATTCACTGACAAGTTGTTGAACGTGGGATCTTCCTTTACGTATTAACTGCTCAAAGGTGGCCAATCATTCCCCAATAACATCTTATGGTGGAAACTCTCAGATACCTTCACAAAATATGTCTTCATACGTCACTGCACCATGGACCAATGAACATGTCGTGGTTAACATCTTCTCTAGTTTCTTTTGTGGTTTGTCTTTTGGACAGGCTCAGCTTCCATATTGCTGTGGGTTCCAACTTTCCATGCAATCTGCTAACAGCACAATACTTGCTCTGTGAGGGGGTGACCGTCTGGGCCACAGCTTTCAAAACTGAGCCCCAGAAAAATAAGGTTGTTTCATATTAGTTCAGGGGCAACGTGCTAGCGTTGGAAGCAAGATGACACGTAGCAACACAGGTTCAACGGAGCAACAGAGGTTCGATCCCCGGGCCGCGGCACGTTATAAATAACCTATCATATCAACCTGTCATATGGTTGGTGCAAATAAACACGCAGGGCCAGGTCTAGGCTGAACTGCCTCTATCTGGGTTGATTGATGAAGTTGGTGGAACAGTTTCCATAGCTCGTTTTTACTGGCACTAATCAATCCATGGATTATCCACGGGAGGAATATTTATTTCATAAGTTATTCTCAATGCAGCAAAGCTTCTGGGCTCATGATTCAGTAAACATTCCTCAAGCCCATGCAACTTGCCATTGATTTCCTTGCTATTTCTTTTGTATGTAGCTTGCAAGTCAGGGAATAGTCAAAATGCATCCTAAATAAGAATGTTCTTCAGCTATGTCAAATGTTCTTGAATTCATGTAACAACTTACTTTTTTATTTTCTCTAGCGTAAGATTAAGCTTATGTTCCTAGCAATAATAAGCCACGGTATTTAGTATGTGCTGCAGGCCTACCAATGTCAGGTGCAGAAGCATGGCAACATCTGCATATGATGACATGTAGAGGGGATGTTGCCCCAAAGCTGGCGGCAAAGGTTTTTATGAAAGGCAACATACCTCGGGTAAGTCCGCAATGTCGCGGGTCAAGTGAAGAAGGGTCAACATACATCCTTCCTTACGGGCATTGGCAGTTTCTATTTGATTAGTGACATGTCGCACAGCATTTAGCTAAACCAGACTGGATTTGTTTGCCGGAAGGTCAAATAACATAGCTAGAAGAGTCTGTGGAATTCCCCATTTGCACAGCATGGACCAACCTCGATTACAGTTCACTGAATCGAAAGGCATCAATAAACGTACACTTTCACGATAACGAGACGATTTCTTATCTAGGATGTATTTGCAAGCAAGCTCAATCCAGGACTGGAAGTTATCCATAGTCACTAATGGTTGGTCAAACATGGAGAATTAGGTTCTGCTGAGATGTGCACAGTGGGTGTTCATAGCTCCAGGAGAAATTAACACACATTGTACACGCCCTAGAAATGACATAGGTGAACCGATGTAATCATTTACAGATCTATAGTGGGCATGACTCCAAATTAATATTCAGGACTAATAGCCACAGAGTCCTTTTTTTTTTAGAAAGCACCATGAGGGATTAAGCACATGTTGACCTGATCTACACGTATGACACCAACACATGTATGTGCCTACAAACTGTTTAAGAAAGACTGCTTTGTAAGTTCTGATTGGTTGCATCTTTAATGCAAAATGATGATGGTCATGGCCTCTGCTTTGTCTAAAACCTGCTAATCCAATCAAACACATGAGTTGGGAGTTCCTGGCTAAACAGACCCATCCAATAAGACCATTCGTAATTCTTTCAGGGCAATGGCTGCTCAGACCCTTTTTTTTTTTTACCAACTTTCATTATATCTATATAGTTTTCCATAATCACGTGTTTCTTCTTAAAGCCTACTTGCTACTCAGCGATCACTTCTTTTCATCACACCAGCCATCAAGAAGTCACAACAGATGTCTCGGAAAACATCGTTTCGGAAAATATCAAGCTATTGGATAATTCGATAATTACCCAGGATTGAGCGAGCCCACTTCTTAAAATTCGGAATATTAATTCTTCCTGAACCCCTGCAACATGCTGTATGAACTGGTTCCAGAACGGAAGCCCATTTTGAAGGATTTCGTTTACTAACAAGGTTGAAATACCAGAATAGGACAAAATAACCGAGGGCAAAAAGTCCGAAGCCCAAAAGTCGGACCCCTATTTGTTCATATATATATATGGGGGGGGGGAAAGTTAATACAAAAGTATAGGGGTATGGTGGGGGGCTGCGGGAAGTCTCCCCTCACATACATGTTTGCGAACAAATAGGGGGGGGGGGCTGCCTTTTAGGACTCAGAGTTTTCCATTCGGTAATTTCACTTAGATCCGAAATACCGTTGTGGCATCGTGCTCAAGTCGGGTTCACCGCTTCAATAGATATAACAGTGGTCGTATGCGACTCTGTGACAGTGCCCTTCATAAAGATATGAGGTCTAGTTTGCAAAACCTGTTTCTGAGATTCTACTTGCATCAAGCCCCCTTCTTGATCCTGTGATCTTCAAAGACAAATTTCCAGACTAATGATTTTTATCATTAGTTTGGGCTGTTAGGTTTCACTTGCGACACCTTTAAGCCGAAACTATTGCATTGGAGTACAGATAGGGAGGAAAGGCATATGAGGAGGGACACAGAGGAATAAAATATAAGGAGGGGCACAGTCTCTAGGTGCTGTTTGGTTGTGTGCCCACCCATTGCCTACCCATGGCCATGCTAATCCCTTTGCCTATTCCCACCCATTCCTGCCTCTGCCCGCCCATCCAGAACACCTCCTCTTGGTAACTCTTTGAGCTCACTTTAATCAAACCTTACCATCCGGCTTTGCATTTAAAGTGCCTGCCAGTGTTTGTTCAAAGCCGAGTTACTGACTTAATTGGAGATGTAAACACGTTACTTGTGTAATAAAAATGTCTGCCCAAGCCTTCCTGCAGCCAATTGATTATAAACACTCTGCATGTCCTTCAATGAAGTCCTATTAAAAACAAGCATTGGCAAAGCCAACATTTTTGGCTTGCGCATACTTTTTAAGCTTTTGCCAGGCATTAATATTACCTGCCCAGGTACCTGCAGCATTTTGCACCTACTACCAACAATGGGCAGTTAATGCCACTACAGCTGTGCCTGGCTACACAAAAGCCCAAACTGTTGGCATTGCCAGTGCTTCTTTTGAGAAGCTGTCAAAGCTTTTTCCGATGCCCCTGATTGGTCAGCTGTGAGAGCTTCTCTTGTGCGCCCCTGGTGAGCAGCGGTGATAGAGCTTCTTAGGTCCCCCGATTTGATGCAGTAGGGGATCTAACACCCCCTACCCCCACCCCCACCGCCCCCGTAGCCCTGTCATGCAATGCTGGCTTTGCCACATGCCTACCTGCACCATGCTACCATGAGAATCTTCCAGAGCGGTCACTTGCCGTATTTGGCCCAGGTTCGAATCCCCTTCTGGGCCCTTGGTGCCTTTAATCCTCCCGGGGACCTTTAACCTTAAATAGTAGTGCGTCATTTACAACACTGCGAAATGACAACACTGCCGGAGAAATCGCCTTTGATTCTTTTTACTCACCTTAACCCCCACAACAAACCCTCCTCCGCTACATCGTTTATTTGTATTTCAGAGTCTTAATAAGCGAGGCATGGCCACTTCACGCCCTTGCCTTTGTGCGTGATGGAGCATCAGGAGAAAGAGCAGTCTGGGCTAGCAGTAGGCACCGGCTCTGGCGAGGCTGAATGTGTACGTTGTGTAAACAGCAGTATGTGCTCTTATAGATGTGTTTATTCTATGTTCACCCTCGGGGGGCATGGCCCCGTCTGCCTTACGATCCCTAATGGTGGAGCAGATGCTGTGGTTCTGTTTAACATGGGCAGTTCCTGTTTCTGGCATATAAATACAGTGATTTCCCTCCAATTTCCAGATGTGTGCAAGAGCCGCGTCAGGTGTCGGCCAGCAGCCAATAGATGCGCGTCCCGCAGGTGTCATCCAGTGTGTATGGGCGAGCAGGACGATGCACGGGTGTGTGGGCTATAGCATAATGCAGAAACCCAGCGATCAGAGAATGTAGGCAGCTTGCTTCTATATTGCCAGGGCTTTAAGTGGGCCGGGGCCAGCTGGGGCCGAGCCCTGGCAGGCTCCGAAATCTCGTTTTGAGGAGGGCCCTGCCAGAGTGCACTAATTTCCCCTGGGACTCCCTGCCACTACATGACAATTATTTTTTTCTAAAGCCTGAGGCTCTGGCTCGTGTGCGAGAGCTCCAGTCTTCAGAAAAAAATGCCTTTCATCCATAATGGTGGCATCGCAACTGCAAGGCATCTCTTCAAGCAAGAGATGCCCGTGGGCCGTCGCTACCATTATGGAGAGAAACGTGAGGACGCTGGAAGCAGAGGCCTTGTTTTCTAAATCCTGAAGCTCCCTCGCATTTGCGGGAGTTTCAGTCTTAAGAAAAAAGGCCCCAGCTTCCAGGGGCCTCACCCTTTCAGCCTTAATGGTGATGCTGCCCCCCCCCCCAGCTGGCGAGGCACTATACCCTGGCAGGCAAGCCTATAGAAAATAAATGTAGAGATCAGCACCCTCTTCCCGATTGGGGAGAGGGTGCTGATCTCTACAAAAGGCTGCCTGGCAGGGGTGCCTGTAGACAATGAGCCGGGCCTCAAGGGGCATGGCCTAATGAGCCAGCAGGCGACCCCCGCTGTTAGGCCATGATCCTCTTGATGAGCTGCGGCTAATTTTGCAGTGCCACTTAAGGCCCTGTATATCACTTAGCACTACTGCCAGGCTGCTGTTTGTACCTGTCTGTGCCTCACACATCTCTTTATCACTAAGCTTCGGGAAATGAGGGGTCCTGATGACAAAAGTACCAAAGTGTGCCGGTTGTGACTTTACATAATGTGTCCAGATGCTTATTGAAAAAATCAAGGGTAGCAATTGATCACACATCGATCTTCGATTACCTCAAGACCTGGGTCTGGTTGAAATCTTTGACCTGGAAGTTCTGAGGGGGCAGGGACCCAACCTCCATGACAAGGGCAACATTTACCACAGTGCTAATTGCATTTGGACCAGGGCACGATTCCTGTAACACCAGTCTAAATCTTCTAAAATGATTTCATTAAGACATCCCATGTAGCCTGAGCGGTGTCTTTCTATTTCTGCCATACCTCTCCCTTTTTGGTGCTGTAGAAATCTACCCAACAATAATAGATAGAATACAAATTACAAATTCAAATATACATCCCTGCGAGAATGGATTTTTAAGGGAGACAAAGAACAAATGTACCATGGATGGATCTCAAACAGAAATGTTCTTTGGAAGAGTAACAGGTGGAAGGATTAAGGAATACATGGATGGCTGTAGGTCTTGTTCCATCGCGGCAAGATTCACACTTCAGCAACCTAAACCTAGAGGGAGGCTTCTGCGAATTTCCCGTTCCCACAGCCACACCTTCCCTCCAACACGAAACAAGGAATGAGGGCTGTGACATTTTCCCTGCAGCCAGCCCTGTACCAGAAACATACAGCAAAAACAGAGAATAGTTTATAAACATTTTTTTACTGCAAGCAGGGGACCACCAATGTTAGAATGCACCTGCCGTTCCTGCAATGCGATTTTTCATTTTTGCAAGGCTCTGTACAAAGCTGAAGAGTAAAACTAGGCGAAATGGCCTTTACTCTTCAGGTTCATTCTCCTTTTTGTAAATGCTGCATGAAAATGATGCTTTCCATACAGCGTTGAATAACTGATTCCTTTGGAATTTGCCTGTTTTTAGCTGGTGCTGCATGGAGGTGGATTTCGTAAGAATCCATTTGTTTTACAGGTGCATGCACATCTCAAGCATGTGAAATTAAAGCATGGCAGAGATCTTTTTTCTCTGCTTAGTGCCATTCTTCAACTTAGAAAACATATGAAACTGGGGCAGAGAGATAACTGAACATGTAAAAGCATTACTCCTTGCTTGTACGCCCTCATTTACCTCTCCGCCCAATGAAAAATGAATCACAAAGGGTCTGAATTGCAAAGAATCAGGAATCTAAAAATAGTGCCTAAACTAGCGCCTAAAGTGTGCTTCTGTAAGGGGCCTGATTCTCTGATGTGCATAGATCACCTTATTCACAAAGGTGGCCTGACCAATTAGGGGGGCCATGCTGCATGCACCTGCAGACTGGCTGATACCTTTCAATACATTACTATGTTATGGAGTGGACGCAACACAGGTTTCCAGCTTTAATGGCTGCAGATTATCAATACAGCAGTACATGCGGAAGAAAGCCCCCAGCTGGCCCGTCCTGCTCCCCCCATCCCTCACTAGAACCGCTCCTCTTTCAATCATAACCTTTCTACATTATATGTCTCACCCTTTCCAACATGGAATCTTTATACATGTTTAACTATAGACAAGGTGCTCTACATAATAACAAGGCATACAAGTTTAACAATTTTAACACACTTCCCCCTCCTCACACACTTACCAAATGATAAGTGCCATGTATGGATAAAGGTCCATCCATCAAACATCCGTTCTTTTAGCAGTACTCCCTTTCTCCCACACTCTGCCAACAACTTCCAACACCACTGCACCTTCCAACACCCTTCTGGTTCTCTGTGGTCCCCAAATTCTACTGTGCCCCTTCGGCACTAATACCGCTTTTCTAACTTGCACTGATTCTGCTTCTGAGGCACCCTTTAGGCGTGCCATATCCCCTCTTCTTCATCCTCTCAGTCTTACCCTCTACATCTTCTCTCAACTTCTGTTCATCACAATACATAAAACCTTTCCGTCCTAGCCACAGTAGACGGGTTCCAAAACCACATTTCGAACGGGATCAAAGCAGTGGTAGCATGAGGCACTAACCTAGGTGCACAAACTATCCTTTTAACCTTACTCTCCCCGATAAGTCCCACCTTCAAAGACATTCTGATATCCTGCATAAATGTACAGTTCAATCGTTCAGCCGCCCCATTGGTCTCCAGGCGGTACATGGTTGTTTTGTGATGCTCAATTATCCTTGAGTTCAACTGAACCTAATTGCTAGTCAGAATCTTCCTCGGGAACCCCTCCCTCTGAAATACTTTGTCCAAGAATGTATCCACAGCTTGTGATCTGCTTCCACCACATCCTAGACCTCTAACCATTTAGAGCACAGGTCCATGAGAAAAATTAAACACTTCTTTCTACCTCTCTCACCCTGGACAGGACCCAGTGTATTGAGAGAAATGATTTTCCAGTGCATGCTTGGTAAATCCAGTAGCCTGCCTAAGTGGTTGTGTATAGTTCCTGAGCGCTTTATCTGCCTCTGGACACACACTGCAACCCTTGACTAACTCTCCTAATTGCACATCTAAATCTGGCCACGAGTAGTCGTCTCTTAATTTCCCTTTGGTCTGTCATGCCAAGATGGTCCTCGTGACACACCTCCGTCAATTTAGAGCATACACCCACCAGAGGCACTATCTGCCATGCCTGTGGACACTCACACTTAATGCATTGAGAGGTTGCCTGCTCCCACACAGGACCTGGCAGAACAATTGACTTTAAATGTTTATTTATTTATTTATTTATTTATTTTATTTACTTGTTTATAATCAAAACAAAATTTGATTTTTACAAGAAATCACCTCTTATATGTCACATAAAAGCGTTGCAGAAAGTTCAGTGTGTCGTAGGAAGCGGAGCCGAACGGGGCGTGTAGGAAGGGACTTTGTTAGGGAGTACTGAGAGAGGTCACACTCTCTGTTGCTCGTTTGAGAGCGGCCTCCAAAATCTTTACCGCCGCCGTGGACCATTTCGTCTTTTCGCCCGCAATCAAACGGCACCACCATGTATCTTCCTCACGGAGTGTTGCACCATACATTAGGGGCAGTAAAAAAGCTTGTTGCAGGTGCGCCGTTTTGTCACAATTTAGTAGTAAATGCTTTACAGTTTCCACCTTTCGCGTCTCAGGGCATAGACTGCAATTTTTAGTAGTGGATTTTGTCCGAATGGCTTTAATTTCTTGAGTTAGCATGAGGTTGAATCTTAATTTCATGAAAAATTTCTGTAGCCTTTTGTCAGGGAATTTTATACAGTAATTTAAAGGTCTATTAAGCTGATTTGTAGTCGGAGGTAAGTGAGTGAGCAACTTGTTTGCCATCGCTGCCTCGCATGTTTGAATCCAGTCCTCCTGAGCTATTTTTCTTTTTATCTTGGCGGGGTTATGAATTAAGTCTTCAGGTGCACAGGCTATGTCTGCCAGATTTTTTTGCAGTTCTTGCTCCCATTTGTTCAGCGCGTTGCATTGTCCTTGGATAAGTTCTTTATGGATCGCTTTAAACAATGGTTTTATAAAACACATGCACTCATTTCCATGCCCCTGTCTGAAGGTTAGAAATACAAGCAGGTCAGCAGCAAGCTGGCTTAAAGAAAATGTAAAGTGTTTCCTACCCGCTCCTATTCCAAGCAGGTGCAGGTGGATCATTTATTTTATGGCATTTTAAAGCACATCTCGTTTGTGATGAGCGGGAATGGCATGTTCTACTGGCTAGTATGCACACTCTTACTTTGAAGGGAAAGAGGATCTGAGTATTTGCATTCATGATGCACACATTCAGAGCTTATTTGTGTGAATAGGGCGCACTTTTTTGGCACTTGCGTCAAAAAAGGGTTTCTCAACGAGCAATTTGGGCCCATTAACTATTAGGATGCCTGTGCGTATCGTTCCAACTAAAAGGCAATAAAAAACTGCCAGACGACCCGTTATCTAACACTCTTACTAGTTGGTTGCAGGATGCTAGTGGAGGTGTTGAATGCACAAGGCTTTCCAACATTTAAAAAAAGAAAAAACTGCCACCCATACAAAGTTCTCTCAATCCCTTTCAAGTAGAGTCCCAGTAAAGGCATATCTCGGTGCGCAATCCTTCATCTACCAATCCAGGGGAGCTTTTGCAACTTGATCTCACCAATGCTGACATCTTAGAGACTGTGACAGCGCTGACCGATTCAGGGCAGGTGTTAGCTCCTACTGCAGCACAGTGAGTGCAACAAGGTTCTCCCTGCACAAATAATGATATGGCAGATTGTACAACCCCAAAGCGATCAAACCCAATACAGTCGCCGGCTGCCTCTGCGTCTTTCCCCACGTGCAGTGAGGTCTCCATCACCACTTCTCATCTGGTGAATGTGGAATTTGACATGGAAGAGGGTTCCACATCCTTGTTCCAGACTGTCTCTTCCTCTTCATCTGCTACATCATCGCGAGCGACCATCCTGGCCCCCATTAATGGCCAAACGAGTGAACCAGTCGAGAGACTGCCTTCTCTGCAACATATTGACCACACATTCCAACATACCTGTGTCGATTACGTCAAAACCCTTTAAAACTAGCTGCTCTGTTGAGGCTACTTATGGCATACAACAGCCGACTACTGGTCTCACCATGACCCAAAATGGGACGCTTGCCCAAGAACACACAAAAGAACCTCAGTGGGAGTCAGACGCACACTTGCACACTTCAATCGCCAAGTGATCTTACCCTAGGAATCTTGATAAAAGATCAATGTTTGATTTCATATTCTTCTGAAATTTGCGGTCCTTACCTCACAGCCACTACGAAAGAGCACCTCCCAGAAGCAACCTTGCCTGATGCTGCACATCATTTGCCAGAGTTGCCAAAATTGCCCTATGGGCCCCCCTCCGACTTTAACTCGTCTTCGTTCACAACACAATGCAGTCTGATGTCCATGGACCTCATTACACATTATGCGCTAAATTCCGGCCCTTACCGGCATTGCGCTAATAACGTGTCCGCCTTGGGTAGAGGCCGCTAATTGCGTGCCATTACAAGTACACGGACACGAGCACAGCACCATGCTGGTAATGACCCTAACGCCATGCCGCTAAAGACCCCAAAAAGACCTTTAGCGGCACCAACGAAAGCGCTGATAGCACTTCCGACCTCCTGTAACATGCTAATAGCGGACACCGCTATTAGCGGTGACCGTAAAATTGCGGAACCGGAAATAGCGTCATCACACAGGAACGGGAAAGAGCACAGCGGCCATCTTTAAAAACACAATCCATTGCCATCCTCTGCCCCCAGGACCTGTTTCCACACCAGTGCCATCCCAAAGCCTCATGGATCCCCTCACAATGCCAAAGGCAATCAAGAAAGGCGCAGACCGCCAGCGTAAGGAGAAATTCACGAATGAGGAGCTGATAATGCTGACGGAGACCCTTGCAGCAAACGCTGATGTTGTCTTTGCTAATGACATGCAGCGGGAGACCCTGATTAAAAAAAGGCCATCTGGGCAGAGGTGGCCCTAAAAGTCAGTGCGGTGGGCACCACCACCTGCAGCGTTAGGGAGTGCAGGAAGCGGTGGGACGATCTCCACCTCCGGGTCCGCAGCACACTGTCTGCTAACCGTAAACTGGCCATGGCCACAGGAGGTGGTGCTGATTCTCCCATCAAACTCAAGGAGTGGGAGGAGACCTGCGCCAGCACGATTTGGCGTAGAATCCAACGAGAGAGTCGGGGACATGGAGTGTGGTGTGGCCACAACATCAGATGGAGGTGAGTGTACACATGAAACAATGCACTGTGAATGGTGAGGCACCCCCCAAATGTGAGCCCAGAATGACCTCATGGATGCGGCCACAAACATACATGCACACAACCCTGCCCATGTGAGTGTCACACACCAACACACACACATGCACGCATCACCACAGACACGTGCCACACAGACCCATGCATGGATGACCCACTCAACAGCACCATGACTTGAATGCCCACTAATGAAGTCCCAATGCACAGGACAGCATGATGAACTGAATCTGCATGAAGCATGTTGAACCATCACCAATGCCATCCCCCTCTTTTTCCCCCACAGACTCACAGACCGACAGCGAAGAACCAGACACAGCGACTCAGGCTCCCCCTGCCAAGAAAAAAGCCAGGGCACAGGAGACAGGGGACACCCCCACCACATCAAGGGGCACAGGGAGGAGTGAGCACCTGCAGAGGGGCAAACATAGCAAGAGTGCCACTGCACCAAGACCTCAATCTACGGCTGTAACAATTGCCACACCCACTGCTGTGATCCCCCTAACACAGGTTACACCCACAGAGGGCCCACCCTCCGCTGTCACCAGTTCAACTGGTGAGGCAGCAGCCACAGCACCGCTGTCTGACGTGGAGGACCCCAGTGAGTTCCCCATTCAAATGCACACCCCCAGATCCCCAGGAACCCCAGAAGCAAGCCCACGGCCAACACCAAGATCCAGTATCCATGGCCAGTCTGGCGAGGAGACCACGGCAGGGTGCTGGAGCCCACAGGTGGCCTCACCTGATGGCTGAGACATAGAGGAAGGTGCAGCAGCCACACCACGAGCTGGCACAGTGGCCATGACCTGGCCACCATCAGGAAGCGCCAGGAGGATATTACAGCGCTGGTTGGCCAGCATGTGGATGAGGCTGCCCGTCTGAGGGGGGAGGTCATGGAGAATGCTAGGCACTCGAGGGAGGCGATGGAAGCCTGTACCAACAGGCTGTGCGAGGAGATGGCACAACTGAGGCAGGTCCTCACGCGCATAGCGGACGCGATGGACCGCCAGTACCCATCACCACCATAGGGACAAAAAGGCACCTCATCCTCTGCAAGTTCAAGCAGACAAGCCCCGGCCGCCGCTCCTTGCCCACCATGAGGCGCACACCCTCCCAACCTCCTAATGGTGGTGGTGGGAATGGGAATTAAGGACAGCAGGGTCTAGCTGGCACATGTGCAGCAGGACACCAACGTTGTGCATGCCACACATGGGGTTGTTGTGGGGGGGGGGAGGGTGTTTTGGGAGTGTTGTGGGGAGGGGGGAAAGGGTGTTTTGGGAGTATTGTGGGGGAGGGAGGAAAGGGTGTTTTGGGAGTGTTGTCAGGGGAGGGGGGCGAAAGGATGGTGGCATAGTTGGGGAAATGCACTTTTTCATCTCATTATATCTTCAATACACTGGTGACTAGTTAAAACACAGGCTTGGACTTCATCATTGTGTATGTGTACTTTATTGGGGACAGGGCCCATTGTGCGCTTCACCACAAACACCAGTGCACTAATACCCATATCCATCCTACAGAGTTGAACCATGTGTCTCAGAATATTTGGTTGATCAGATGCTGACGCACATCGCACCCCTCCTGGGCATCGCCTCTTGCATGACCTGCATCCCCGTCCCCTCCGTCCTCATCACCATCATCATCCTCATCAGGTGGTTGCATTTCAACATCAGGGGGCAGTGGCACATTCCGTCTGATACACATATTGTGCAGCATGACACATGCCATGGTGATCTTGGCCACCTTCTCATGGCCGTACAGGAGAGCCCCACCCGACCTGCTTATGCACCGGTACCGTGTCTTCAAAAGGCCAAATGTCTGCTCAATCACGACGCGGATACAGGTATGTGCACGATTGTAGTCCTCTTTGTGCCTGTTCTGTGGGTTCCGTACAGGGGTAAGGAGCCACCTCTTCAGGGGATAGCCAGCATCACCTGCATGGGTGGAAGAATGGGGACATGTTACTGTTCACCTCAAGTGCGACCTATACATATCACACTAATCGACTTTGCATTGTGATTGACATCCACAAATCCCAGCATGCATGCAGACGATCTGTGTAACTGCAATGTGCAAAGGTGAGCTCGTCCTTGCAAGTGGACATGCCCCATGCATTCCTCCTACAGTCATTGGCCCTCATTACGACCCTGGCGGAAAGTGACTGACCGGACCGCCACAGCGTAAATAGCGTTTCCGCCATTGCAAGAAGGAGCAAAGTGCGGCCCATTCCGACCCATCGGGCACGAGCACCACGGCATGGCGGAAGTGCAAAGTCCGCGATGGCGGAAATGAACCCAAAACGGCCCACACCGCCGCCGTACGGCGCCCTAGGTGCAATACCGCCACCCATCACAGCGGACACCGCAGTGTGCGCCTACCGGAAAGTACGGTGACCGGAAATATACGGAAACGGAAGTTAAAACACGGGCCCGGAACGGGAAACAACCCGCCGTACACCTATAAAACCACTAAAACCACACAACCACTAAAATCACTACCCTGAGACACAACCCAACCAGTCATCCACCCTAGCGAAACCAAGAAAAATGGGAAAAGTAGCGAAGAAAGCGTGCGACCGCAAGCGGCAGGTCCACTTCTCCCGTGAGGAACTCACCGTGCTAACAGAGACCCTCCAGGAGAATGCTGCCGTCGTCTTCTCCACGCAAATGACCAGGACGGCACTCGCAAACAAGAAGGCCATATGGGCTCTGGTGGCACAGCGGGTAAGTGCGGTGGGGACCGCACCCCGCACCCCACAGCAATGCCGTAAGCGATGGGACGACCTGCGGATACGCGTCCGCAGCATACTCTCTGCCAACCGCAACATTGCCACAGCCACCGGGGGAGGGTCGGAATCACCCATCAAGCTGACCCCCTGGGAAGAAATCTGTGCCTCCACCATCGGAATGGAGAGCATAGAGGGAGTCGGAGGGATGGAGAAAGGAGTGCAGACATCCGAAGAATCAGGTAGGTGGGCCTAATGAAACAATGCCAAAACCACAAAGTCCATCCATGTGAAGCACCATGTGTCCCCATAGTGCAACAGAAACACATGTCCAGGAGAACGTCCACACACATCGTCCTGATAGCGCACGTTAAAACCCACAATAAATACATAAATAATTAAAAACCCCTAAAACACGCACTACACGTGCAGCAGGCACACCCTAACTGCAGGCTGCCAAACAACTGCACCCTCACTCCACACACAAATGGAAGCACCTCCAAGGCCCCGACCCAAATCACCCTCAGGTACCACCCCAATGCATGTGATACAATGCCATTCCAATTCCCACAGACCCGCCAATAACCCTCGCCCTCCTTTACTCCACCACAGGGTCCGATCCAAACGACGAGCTGCAGGACACCCCTACCAGCACACCTGCAAAGAGGGCCAAGACCAACGGCCAAAGACCCTCCACCTCAGCTGCACGCATCAAGACACGGCAGCAGCACAAATCAGGTGGCAGCACAGAGGAGGGAACATCAACAGGCACCCCAGCAGCCAGCATGCCCACAACACCACCACCACAGGTCCCCCCAACGGATGCCACAGAAGGCACTGCCTCCGGTGGCAGCAGCACCATAGGTGACACCCCATTGATGGCAGCATGCTCCGACACAGAAGACGGGGATGTCGAAGTCAGATCCATCCATGACCTGTCCCAATCCCCCTGTCTGTCCCATCCCGTACTACATGAGGATACCACGCAGGGGCACCCACAAGACGACGACTGGCCATCCCCCACAAGCCCTGTGGCAGGGCAACATGAGGACAACAGCCCCTCTGTGACACCCCCGCAAATGGCCATGGCCCAGCAGAGGCAACAGTCCCTCGACCAGTTAATAGTGCAACAGCAGCAACTGGCCACGCTCCTCAAGGACCATGCCGATGAATGTGGGGGCACTAAGGCAGACATAGAAACATCAACTGAGACACTTAGGGCAGAAATGGAGAGAGGTACAGAGACACTAAGGGCACAAATGGAGAGTAGCACCGAGAGCCTGAGAGTCCAAATGGAGAGAAGCACCGAGAGCCTGAGGGGGGAACTGCATGCGACGTCCAAAGACGTATGTGGTGAACTTGCCGCAGTGCGCCGTGTGCTCACTGAGCTCTCGCAAACCCTTAGGGACATGCATGGACGTGAGCAGGCAGAGACATCATCCGTTGCAAGTTCCGTCCAGGGCAGCCCCCAACGTAGATCTGGGAGGAACCTGCGCTCCACAGGCAGGGGTGCCCCTGATACCCGCAGAGGGGGCTTGCAATAGCGACTGCCCACTGACGATGAGCATCTTTGGACACTGGTGTTCGGGGGGAGGTGGGAGGGTGGAGGGGGTGTGTTGGGCTCACTTGGGTGGCGGGTCGATAGGGTGTACAACATGATATCACATATGCCATAAAAAGTGCACGATCAACCAATGAGATGTGTGGACATTGATCTTTGTGTACTAGGCCATCATAGGCGTACAGTCCATATTGTGCATGTCCCAGACACACACAGTGCCACGAGTCCCATGTCCATGTATCAGCCACCAGGCGTGAGTGCTAGAAGCATACATCAATGAGATGCTGACGAATGTCACGGGCCTCCGGTGCCTCGCAGACTCCTTGAGGTGCTGCCACATCCCCACCCTCATCATGACCATCTTCAGGTGCTTGCAGTTCTGCGTCAGGGGGCATGGGCACATTTCTACGTACGCACATGTTGTGGAGCAAGACACATGCCATCACCATCTTTGCAACCTTCTCATGGCGGTACAGGAGTGCCCCGCCAGACCTGCTGAGGCAGCGGAAACGAGTCTTCAGTAGGCCGAATGCCTGTTCTATGACTACACGGGTACGTGAGTGGGCATGGTTGTAGTCCTCCTCATGCTGGTTCTGTGGGTTCCGGACTGGTGTGAGGAGCCATCTCTTCAGTGGATATCCAGCATCACCTGTATGTGGACGATAAACGTATGATGTGGAATGCCATTGCTACGTACGCACACCCCCACCCGCCCCCTTCCTGCCAGGTCATTGCCGAATCACATACCCCATATTATCATGCATGAAATGAGACTCACCGAGTAGCCAGGATCTGTTCCCTGCGTGTCGCTCCATGTAGCGTGGTATTGTAGAGTTCCTCAAGACCATAGAATCATGGGTTGATCCAGGAAATCGGGCACAACAATGTGTAATGATCCTGTTGGAGTCACACACCATTTGTACATTCAGAGAATGAAATTGTTTTCGGTTGCGGTACTGGGCCTCCATGGCATGTGGGACGACCAATTCCACATGGGTGCAGTCGATGGCACCAATGCAACCCGGTATGCCGGCAAGTGCATGGAATCCCACTTTTGTGTTGGTAATTTCCAGCTCCGAGCGTGGTAGGGAGATGTAGTCGTCTGCGTGCTTCAGGAGGGCATCGAGCACTTGCAATAGTGTCCGTGAGAACAGTGGCTGAGAAATGCCATGCAACTGTCCGACTGTGTGCTGGTAGGTGCCTATGGCCAGGAAGTGGAGTACAGACACCACCTTCAGTAGGGGTGGGATGGCGGTTGGGCTATCTATCATGCTGACAAGGTCAGCCTGTGTCATGTCCACAATGGCGGTTATGGTGTCCCGGTCCAGACGGTAGAGGGTGTGGATCTGCTCATCAGTGAGGTTGAACGGATGTGCTCGGAGGCGTGGGATTGCGGGCTGCCTGCGTGGTGGTAGTGGCTGTGCTGGCGGCCCTTGCTGGCCCTGCCTTGGCCTCCTCCTCCTCCTGCGTCTCCTCCGTGCGGCCGGTTGTAGTTGGTGTTCGTCTTCTTCTTGGAGTTGGAGTACTTGCAGTGCTATCAGGTCCCCCAGGGCCAACATCGCGAGTCCTGCCGGTAGCATTTCGGTGTGGTTGTGGGAGGAGACTGGCTGTGCAATTTATGTGTTTCCAGGCTGAATGGCCTCCACCTGTGGTGATTCATTCCACCTGTGCAAACTGCTCTCCCCTTTGGCCGAGCACGTCCCGCGCACAACGCTGCAATTCGTGGAATGGCATCTTGCTATTGCAATCTTGTATTTGTACCCGATGGCCGTGTAACATTGGTTGATATGTTCATTCTGCTGTGGTCCCATTGTTTCACATACTATCTGGGCAGTCGCGAACAGAGTTGTGAAGGGTCAGTGGAACGTAGTACTCGAGTAACGGTGGGCCCTCATTCATCACTGTACCGAGTTGCAACGACGGGCGGGGCGTCCCATTCGTGGGTGAAGGCAGTTGCCATTTTCACACACAGCCGCACTCGATGGATTAATTAGTGTTTTCAAACGGCCACAGATGCCTCTTCGACGTGATGTTGCAAATGAGGAATTCGAAGGGCGGCGCTTTCGGTTTTCAGCTAGCGGCGAGGAGATGCCCACAGGTCTGACTGTAAATATAACGTTCTATTGTTCAATGTCCTTGGGACAGGGGCCATGGCGAGAATGCTATGATTGATATGAATAGTATGGGATGCGCAATTGCGTAGTGGACGATAAGGCAGGACGTTCCAAAATACATGTTACTTCACTAGACTGGAATTACGTGCTGGGGCACTGTGGATTTTGCAGGCTGCATAACGCACAGACTCAATGGATATTTCTAATGTTATGTGAGTAAATATTCAGGCGTTTTCATTACGGGATGAGGGAATGATGAATGGATGCATGGGCAGGTGATTTGATACAGAGTTTGCCATGTACAGGGCTTCTTGGGATCTGTCCGCCCCCCCTGCGCTATGTGATGCAGGGCTGCCATGGTGGGACCATTGTCTATCTGGCCTTGTTGAGCCCTCCCTGTCTCGACGCGCCTTCAGACACTTGTGTCCATGCACGTTACCAATCCCATCTGAAGGATTCTGTTTTCACAGACGCATGCACAGGTACACTCGTTTGTGATGGTGTTTTCACCTCGATATAGATAGTTATGAGTCGCAAGTGGTTTTTGGGTGGTGATGGACCTTTGGAGTGGGCTAGCATGCATGTGGCTGTGGATTTAGTGTGATCATTGCAGTGAGTTGTTGGAATGTAGTACTGATGGCCATTCTATTCTGTTTCTTTTCTTTTGGTTGACAGGTATCTCCTCCCCTTTTGCCACTGCCATCTGTATGCCACTCCTGCAGATGGGTTTTACTCCCGACACCTGCTGCTTCGTGTTAATCAGTGGAGCAGCATTACGATCTTATGGGACGATCGCCAATGGGCCACATGCCCTTACGCAGTACTGGTGGCTCGGAGCAACATTTCGGCCTTTCAGCTGGACTAGTGCCTCCCCATTGGGACGGCCCTGTGGTTCTGTGCGCTTCCATGTTGCCTTTTCGTACGTGAATGTGGCTCTGTGTACCATGAGGGAACAGGGCGTCACACAAGTAGTGGCTGGTTATTTCTTGCGGATGCAGCCCACAATGGTGAAATGTGTTTTGGAGTTCATGGCCTGATGGCTGTATGGGCTTGGTGATATTGATGTGCATTAAAATTCTATTCTGATATGGGCCGTGTAGCGTTCTTCTTTGCAAGTGATGTGGCATATTCCTATTTGGGGAGCGATGTATTGTGAGGGGATCTGCATTGGGTTCCAGCTTCGGAGTTTTGTTGCGTGGTCCTGTACTGGGCGCGTTTGCCTACGAAGCCTGTGAGGTCAGGGATGGGGGCTGCCAATATGACAGTTTGAATGTTGTCATGCTCAGGGGCGGGGGATTGGGTTTTGTGTGACAGATGCCGGTCAGCCAGGTGGACTGGTGGAATGTTGTGATTTTCTGAATATTGCTGGTCACAGGTGCCTGTGTTTGCGTGCGTTTCTTGGTGGGGGACTGTGGTCATGTCCATTGGGATGGCTTCTGTATTCGTGCCATCTGTGCCCTGCAGCTCCCATTGGCCCCTCTTGAGGTTTATTTGTTCGTTGGCATGCATGGGTGACTTGTGCATTTCACTGGTTGCATTGTGGCTTCGTTGCACCTACGGGGAGTTGTACTTTGTGGGCAGGGAGCGGTGTACGGGCAGTCAGTGGGGCCGTTTACGGTTGATTCGCGATGCCGTACTTCTCACCATGGCGGAATGGTGCATTCCGCCATGCTTGATGGCGTTAGGTACATGTCCGCTGGGGTCGGAATTGGCGTACCGTTGCGCCATGGTGGTGTTTACGGTTTGGCATGGCGCGCGCGCGCGTGCTTGGTGCAGTTAGCGTTGGCGTTCACTACGGTGTCGCTAATGGCATCGTACTTTGCGGTGACGGGTCATAGTCGCACCGAGCGCTATTCGATGGCGGTATTGCATTTCCGCCATCGTTTTCCGAATTCCGCCAGGGTCGTAATGAGGGCCATTGACATGTCGTTGGGTGAGGACAGGTCTTTGGTGTCCCTGGGCCCAGGTGAATTTGGTACTACACTGCTAGTGTACTGCCATTCTGACATCGATGTTGCCATGCTGTGAAGCTTCACTTCAGTGGTGGTATAGGGGTGTGGTTCAGTGCAATGGCTAAGGGTGATCCCTTTGCATGCACTCAAGGGCGCATTGCTGTATTGCTGTTGTGCAGCGCTATTTTTCTATTACTACATTGATGCAATGTTGCTGATTTGTGTCATATGTGGTGTGGCATGATGTGCAATGTGGATGTGGATGGATGTGTCATATTTGGCATCTTGGGTTATTCTCAATGTTGTGCAGCTTCAAATTGCATGTGGGTTCTTTTCCAGTACATTGTGGCCTTCCCTGATGGACATTGGCGTACATCTGTATGTCCATTTGTTCTACGGACGACAGTCAGCACCCAGTTGGAGTATGCATCTCTCCCCCACCAATCACACCCAGTTGGAGTATGCATCTCTCCCCCCCAAATCACACCCCACATCACACTGCCATGTGCTTGCCCTGCTACTCACCAAGTAGCCACGAACATTGTCCGGCTTGTCGCTCCATGTAGCGTGGTATGGTTGAGTTCCGCAGGACCATTGAATCATGGGTTGATCCGGGATATCGGGCACAACAATGTGTGATTATCTTGTTTGAGTCACATACCATTTGGACATTGATGGAGTGGAATTGCTTTCTATTTCGGTAGACTACTTCATTGTGATGTGGGACCACCAATTCCACATGGGTACAGTCGATGGCCCCGATGCACCTTGGGATCCCTGCCAGTGAATAGAAGCCAACTTTGGTGTTTGCGATCTCCTGGGCAGTCCGTGGCAGGGGTATGTGTTCACTTGCGTGCTTCAGGAGGGCATTGAGCACCTGGGTGAGCGTGCGTGAGAATACTGGTTGTGAGATGCCATGCATCTGCCCTACTGTATGCTGATAGGTGCCTGTGGCCAGGAAGTGGAGCACAGTCACCACCTTCAGTAGAGGGGGGATGGCAGTTCGGATGTCTATGAGGCTCACAATGTCGTGTATCATGTACACGATGTTGGTGATGGTATCCCGGTCCAGGCGGTACAGGGTGTGTATCTGCTCAGGGGTTAGGTTAAATGGACTGGCTCGGATCCTGGGGATTGGTGGCTGCCTCTGTGGTATTACTAGGTGCCCTGGTGGTGCTTGCTGCGCCTGTCTTGCCCTCCTCCTCCTCCTCCTCCTGCGTCTCCTCTGTGCTGCCTGTTGTTGTGGTGCTGCAATGCAACAATGTCCTCCAGCCCATGTAATGCTGATAGTATTGGAACCATCTTGGTGTGGGAAGGGGTGTGTGAAGGGGTGTGGTGTGCTCCTTTTGTGCTGCCACAGTCTCCATTGCCTCCACCTGTGCTGATTGTGTCCACCTGTGGCAGGTGGGAACACTGCTCAGTACTCTTAACGGGTGGTTCGCGATGGCGGTATTTATGCCATGTCAGCATGGGATTATGAGGGCTGATCCATGCCGCTATTAGCACGTCCGCATGGCTTGTGATTGGGTGCTTATAGCACCATGCCGCTATTTACGGGATGAGGGGTTGCGCGCCCGTGGACTAGCTGCTATTAGTGGCAACGTTCTTAACAGTGCCGCTAATAGCGGTTGGCCGGGTCTTAATCAGCAAAGGAATTTAACGATACCGGTAATCCCTTACCGGTATCGTTATTTCCTTACTGCCATCCGTGTAATGAGGCCCCATGTTGACCATCTTCTTAGCTCCCTTTTAAAAACTTTTTTACGAGGGGATCAATGAGAACACCAAAGACCAAGCGACCTTGCTGGGGCTGATTAATTCAAAGATGGTATATATAGAGTCTTTTATCATGGCTCTACAGACCAGAGTCGAACAGGAGATGAAATCTGACAGCATTCGAAGACAACTGGAAGATGCCCTTAAGCTCGAAAGAGCAGATAAAAAATGTCCACTGAATTCTGTATTAGACCTTTTGCACCTAAAGCCTCTCTTGCAGAGCTGCAAAAGAAAAACGACACCAATGATATCACACTGTTGCACGACCAGAATACAATTGCTTAACTCATTCCAGTTCAACCTACGGCCCCCTCACAGCCCAGAGAGAATGAAAAACAATTGCCAGCAATAATTC
The DNA here is from genome assembly GCF_040938575.1 of Ambystoma mexicanum. Lineage (NCBI taxonomy): Eukaryota > Metazoa > Chordata > Amphibia > Caudata > Ambystomatidae > Ambystoma > Ambystoma mexicanum. The sequence goes on along the minus strand of NC_090941.1, from coordinate 623,148,050 downwards.
AGCTTGTATCATCGACAACTATGCCGGCACATACAATTGATTCCCTCTCTTCGACGCCATCCATCAATGTACGCTCAACGGAGTTCAGGGTGTGCGAATCGAAGACACCTTTAGTGAGCCTTCTGGGAAGAACAACCTAGCACCCACTAATTTACAATCTAGTTGCCATCCCTTTTTCGCAGGTCCCAAGAGAAAAAAATGCAAGCTAACCCAATTGCTAAGTTATAGAAAAACTGGGGGGGGGGGGTTCTTTCAACTGGTCTGCTCGGCGACTCCTCAGTGATAGTTACTTCGTTTTGTTCTAGTTTTGTTCTTGTCACGTCTCAAAAGAGTATAACTGCGAAAAGCCAAATACTGCTACTTGTAATAAGTCTAATATTACTCAATGAGAACAAGCACCACGATTAATCACCATCACCACTATTTATTCATCTAATATTGTGTGCCCTTTGGTTGACAAATGTTTCGGCTTTTTCAAATCAGGGCATATTTGTTTTTCTATCAGTGTTATAAATAAGCATTATTTCAATAGAGTAACAGTAAATTTAAGTACATGACAGTCATGTCATTTGGCCAAAAACATACATAAAATGCATTGACAATCAAAATAACAAACGTGACAGACAATTCGCGTTGGGATCAGGGAGGAGTGGAGGACGTTTCAGAGAGAAAACAATATAATAAAAATGAAAATGAGGTAAGTGAATAAAGTATATAGTCAGAACAGTCTTTGTAAAACAGAAAGATTATGCATATTTATTAAGTTCTGCCCATGCTCTATCAATTGTTCCAAAATACCAAAGTTCATAGTTTCCATAATTGATGTTATTTCTACTCCAAAATTCAAATTTACCAGGGTTGATTAAGTCCTATGCATACTGTATAGACTGTACCAAAGTTCATGGAATCCGCATTGAGACAGCTTGTTTGAACATTAAAATGTCACATGCTGTTCATTTTAGCATTAGTGATTTGTAAAACACCTTACCATGAGTTCTTGGTGGTCTCACTAGTTATTTCGTGTTATTTGGATTAAATCCCTGTAAACATAAATCATTTCACTTAGAGACTGCGTGTATGCCTCCTGAAGTTCATTGATATTTGTGATTTTCTTTACCAATCACTATTTTGACTGTATTCATTTTTGAAATGTCATAGTGCTCTATTCCCAACTAATGTGCCTGAAAAGGTAACATGAGTGTTGAATAAGATCATATCAAACGATCAAATTATCTCTTATCTACGGTTAGTATCTCTGAGATTACGATCTCGCTAAACTGTAAAAGCATCATTCTCCCTGGTGCTCTGCACGCATCTACTCAGAGCTTATACCCGTTTCTGTATGTTAGCCGCGCTTTCGCATGATCCATTTTAGCAGATCATCAAAATAATCCCCTTTCCGCTTTCCTTTGAACTTCTAACTATATCCAGATCTTTTACTAGAGTGTCAGTTTAAAAAAAGCTGCTTATCAGTATTCTCTCATTGTTTGTCCTACGTGTCCGCTCTCATAGTGTCTGTGGGGAGCCGGCACCATTGCTTAAATGTTTTGATGTGCTTCCATGGCAACCATGAAGCAACCTTGCCTTCTTCTATTTCCATCAACTCATCGGACTCCATGTTTTGGGAACCTAAAACTGTGCATGCAAATATATAGATCAAATGCCCAAAACTTTAACTTATTTGTGTCAATTATTGTGGTATATTAAACCACACTAATGTCTTGCTCCTGTTAATTCAGTACACAAATTAAACACATGCATTTTATACCGAAAAGTTAAGGATGCCTGTTCTGTAATGTTCGTTAGGGTTCTGTGTATATACCATATATACATTTGATTCCTATTAAATGCTGGCTAATATGTTACGATTGAGCAATGTCCAATGTCTCATTCTTTTTTACGTGCATTTAGATCTAATTAGCTAGCATAATCCGTACACATTGAAATGTGTTCCAGCATTTACGAAAATGATTTGAGAAAGAAGAAATGACATATATGTGTCATATAATACATTCTTTGGATAGCATTTTACCATCCAATGATGAGAATCTATCTCATCACAGACTTTAAACACACACATGTTCTTTATGTGCTACTTCGTGTATTATAGAAAGGAGACCATCTCATTGTCTGTGTTTAAACCAGTTACAGTAGTATTCAATCAACATATAACTTTTGCTTCCGTCTGTCTCAGCATTTTTTCCCTGTCGCTGCCTCCCCTGCGGAGTATTATCTTCTGGAGTCCAATGTATCTGATATCAGTTTTCTTGTCCATTTGATGTTCTTTCTGCCAGTGTTCAGGGTATGCGAATCGAATACACCCTTTAGTGGGCCTTCTGGGAAAAACAACCTAGCGCCCACTAATTTAAAATCTAGTTCCCATCCCTTTTTCATAGGTCCCAAGAGAAAACAACGCAAGCTAACCCAATTGCTACCCAAAGAGAGCAGCTTGGGGAAAAAAATCGAAAAACCAACCCATGCCAAAACATCAAAATGCCAATCCAGCTCGAAATATATGTATATGCAATCTTGTATATGCAATATGCCAAACTTGCGCGGTACTCATGACGTTGATGAAAAAAACCTACCTTCCCTTTGGAAGGCAATCTCTGGTTAAACCTAACATGGGTCTGAGCTCAAAGCACTCGAATAGAACCTCTCAACGAGAGTTAAATCCTTCAACAACGAGGAAGAGGATTGCCTGAACTTTTCCACTTATACGATAGATAATGACGATCTGCCAGAGAAGCCTGACACACGTCTGATAATGGAGGACCTTCCGGTTCTCATTCCTACTCGCACTCTGCCTATATGTGAAAATGTGTTTGCGAAGATTTTGAATATAAAGACTGCCCGGAATAAAGATCACAATACATCGAAAAACATTCTATCCCCTTTTCTTACATTAGCTGAAAAGCATCAAAGAACCGCTGGTGCTGCAGGCTTAGATGAGCATAAAGACTCATCCCAATAACAATCTTCTGTCTTGTCTCAAGGGCGAGATCCCTTAGGCCCCAGAACTCACGTCCAAAGAAGAAAACATCCCTCACCTCAAAGTTACAATCGGAGATATTTAAATCTAAAAACTCCACTGTTGAATCGCTGGTAAGACTAGAACATTTGCTTCCTGTACATGACCACATAATCCTGAATCGCTCTAATGTTCTAACCTTATTCCACATATCCCGTTTACGTTTTCTACGATCAGACGACATCAAGATCGTAGAATTTCCAAATGAAAATATCATGGGTAACGTGATCCTACAATTGAGAACCAACTCGGTGAAATCTTCCATATTAGAAATGACGCATTTCTTACTGCCGATGTGCTTTGAATGTAGTGAGATATCACCATACACAACAAGTGTATCAAAAAAGGCACACTGTGACGTTAGTTTATATCAGCATTTTGCAAGCAGTAACAACACTATACTAAGGTCTCATAAACTAACAGTCATAGACAATGATTCCAATGAGATTAAATATCCATCTCTAGACAGAGAGTGATTTCACACATCTCGACGTTTGCTACAGTACATTGGTCATTACAGCCACCAACAACAAAGACTTAGTAAGAATCTCACTTCTTAATCATAACTCCTGCAAACAGAAAGCGTCTCCAACTCAACTGACTCAAGTTGGACGTCCGACAAACAATGCTGCAAACTAACCACGACAGACATTAGCAAAAATTGTATTTTGGAATACCAGAGGATTTGCTCACTTACCAAATGACTCCCCTTTATTATCAAGAGACTTTAAAATTGTCGATATACAGGTAACATGTATGCAACTTCAACCTGCGCTTGACGGATACACGTCTTTATTTAATCCAGCCTACAAAGGTCTGAAGGGCCGTCCTGCCTCTGGGTTGCTAGCACTTATCAAAAATGATAACATCAATAAGATCGAATCCTTCGACGCCCCAAATAATTTCTTAAAGGCTACTGGTCGCACTTTCAAATCTCAGATAAACAAAAAGCGACAACGCTGTCTACTCCTAAATGCTTATTGGAATCCTTCAGCCATATCGAGCCACAAATGCTCTAAATACTCTGATTGACGAAAGGACGACCACCTTCAACCCTCATTTCATCATTGTTGGGGGGACTTCAACTGTCCTTGTATTGACACGAGTCAGCCCATTCCATCCTCCCGGAGTGCTGCGCATGTTGCACATCTGAGGGATACAATGTCGGCGTGAGATATGCACATGCTGAATGTTTGTACCAAGGGAGACAGCCCCCACAAGCCGACTTGGTCTAATGGCACTTCTTCCAGTGTCCTCGATTATGTATTTGTTTATAGTGGCCTCTTGCCTTATGTTTTAACATTTGAGATCATCCAGAAAATAACGAGTGATCACGCACTCCTTCAACTTACTTGGCTCTCTAAATTGTCCCTTTCTCCGGACTATTGGCCCATCTCCATTGTCTCGAACCCAGCCCTCAATCGTCTAAAGCTGCCAATACATCACAGTACTTGTCGAGAACATTAAAAGACACATCCTTGACAACAATGACGTAAATACACGCTGCTTTTGTGTCCATACAAAGTACGGAGACAAAATATGTACCACACAAGTCCATGCCATAAACATGTTTATGACAGAAACGTTGTTGGAGCAAAGAAACTCTTGCACAAGGATCTCAAACAGATAAAACATCAACAAGCTCCTGGTAAAGGGGAGCGGATTCGGCAAAGAAAGCAAACATTTTATGAACTGGCTGAAGCAACAGAAATCAGAGCTGATACAGAATGGTGCAGAATTGATGCTAAAAGTGATCAGCAAAAAGGACTAGAGAGCTACTTGGCAGTTGCTTCACGGAAATACTGCTCTTCAGTCCATACATCTTGTGAATGTGATCACAGATGAAATTTGGATTGAGTTTTACCAAAAATTATCAGAGCCCAAAGGGGAATTAATTCCTACGCCTCGGCCCATATTCACGAATGGATGGCAGTTACAGCTCGACACAGATCATGTTGAGATACTCTTCAAAAAGACAAATAATTTTAGAGCATCTGGGCCTGACAGCATAACTAATGCAATGATCAAGCGCATGCCAGAAGCATGGGTACCATTGATCTACAACTTATTTACCCACATTTTAAGGACTGAAACTATCCACACCTCCTGGAGATCGCCAATAATTGTGCCCATATATGAGAAAGGTCTAAGGGATAATCCTGCAAATTATCGACCTATAGCCCTGTTAGACGCAATTGGCGAATTATTCGCATCATTCCTTCTACGACACCTACAGTCTTGGATATCCTCCAATGAAAGAAACGATCCATGTCAGTCAGGTTTCACTAAAGGAGCCAGAACTGAGCTCTACATATTTCTACTAAATTTGCTAAAATGTACGGTGCATAAAGATAACAGCAGAATTTACATCGCCTTCATAGACATAAGAAAGGCCTTTGATATGATATGATATGGTATTTGTAACGCGCCTATACACAAGTGTTTCACTTTACTGTGTTTCCCGCTCTCGGCTTTGGGAAAAGATGGAATCATGGAACTGCCCCGCCGATTTCCTGGCAGCCATCAAGTCCCTCTACAACAACACTAACATAAGAATATGGCTTAATGCCCAAGGCCTCCTTTCAACAAAGATTGACACCATTAATGGCTTAAAGCAAGGTTGCCCGCTGGCAGCGACCATTTCCATCTCTTTTTGTCAGATATGGAAGAACACACGATGAAGAGTCGCTTATTTCCTCCAAAAACTGGAACTCAACACCTTCCGCGCATACTTTATGCAGATGATGTGGTATTGTTTGACAACACACCAATTGGTCTAGAGAGATCATTAGACTTCTTACAGAAATATCTGGCTGCGAACAGGCTTGAAATTAACCTTGCTAAAACCAATATTATGATACTTGGCCCACTCAGGCATTCTCATGCCTTAGTTTCAAATGGTACCTAGCCAGCCTACCCTTGACAATTGTCAACGAGATGTGGTACCTAGGTGTCCTTATTAGCAACAGCAAAGTGGACCAGGTGAGACAGAACACCTTGAAATTAAAGCTGAAGACCCTGATTGTGCAAGGTCGCATTATACACAAGAGATTCAGCAAATTCTCGTTTCAACAAATACTAAATTACAATACAGCTAAAGTGACACTAGCGCTGTTGTATGGCGCACAAGGGTGTATATGTACCCCATGGGAACTTTGGCCCTCTGTGGAGGGAGTATTCTGGAGAAAATCACTCGGCCTCCCGACCATAATCCCAATTGCAGTTATCCGATACGAGCTAGGTTTGATCTCACTAATGGCAAGAACCCAATGGAAAACCCTGACTTTGTTTCGGAAATGCATATCATCCCCCTGGTTAAGCCTTATCGAAATCTTAATCTGGTGCTAACAAACAGTTCGGAGGCCGTGTTGAAAGTTTGGCACAACGTATGCCGCATTCTCTTGACACGGATAGAATCCGATCCAGATGAACTAGTCCGCAATCCCTCAAAGGTAAAACAGAAATTGTTGGCCGACGACTGGATGAAGACCCAGGAAACTAAGAATGCGTACAAGATTTCTACAGCGACTAAAGAGGTTATCAAACTCAGGAATCACATGCCCAAATATCTGATTCCGTGGTACAGGAAAAACCTACTACATACCAATCAGATACTCAACATCTACAAGCAAACACCGTCGCCTAGATGCCGCTTTTGCAACAAGCCAGAAGGACTCGAAACCTTGAAACATGTCACCCTCTTCTGCACAGCGCTGACAGATCTGTGAACTTTTATCTAGAAAGATGGGTGACACTGTCATATACGAATGACACAGATATGCTGTGGGCTTTTCTTTCTCAAGGAAACAACTTTTCGGCTATCTTCAGCTAACTCAATTTCTCACCCAGGCCTTTAATAGACTCAAAATGTCTCCTCAAGTACAGACATAAGAAACCTTTAAAGCCTTCACTTTACATATGCAAGATCTTTACAACATCTGCTCATATCTTCATCTGTTGCTTTGTTCCCTTCTTGTGAACTGTTACAAAGGTTTGTTAAAAATCAAAAGTATGAAATAGTACAAAATAAAAAAATTAGGCTGCCTGTGCGTATCGTTCATGAAACAAGAATAGTTTTTACCATTGTATGTATGTTTTTAGAAAATTATTATATTTGAATAAAATTGAACTGAACTGACTAGTGCTGCAGTTTACTTACATTCTTCAAAGTGCTACATTGTGTTCTAAATCTTGAACAATGGCGTCCCCCAGGGCTCTGTACTTGGACCTTTTCTTTTCTCTCTTTATACCTCCCTTCTTGCCCCGCTATCTCTTCTTTCGGCATTTGCCACCATTTCTACGCTGATGACACCCAACTCGTTCTCTCCTTCTCTTCTTTCACTCCTGACCTCCATCACACTCTATCTTCCTGCCTAACGGCAATAAAAAACTGGATGCCATCCCATTTTCTTTCCCTCAACACTGACAGGACTGAAGTCCTTGTCTTCCCTCCTAACACTGTTTCCCCGACCCCCCCTCCTTTCATTCACTTTCCCCCTTCCAATCTCCCCATCTCTACCCATGCCTGCAATCTTGGTCTCTACATTGACTCCTCCCTCTCTTTCTACAACCACATCTCTCTCCCCTCTCGTGCCTGTCGGCACAACCTCTTCAACATCCGCAAGATCCGCTCCTCACTCTCCTTCCACGCTTCTAACCTCTTAATCTCCTCCCTTATTTTATCCCGCCTCTTCTACTGCTCCTCTCTCCTCTTTGGACTCCCGGTCTCTCATCTGATGCCCCTAAAATCCATCTTCCACTGCTCTATACATACTCTCTGTCTTCTTGGCCCTCGAGATTCTATTTATACCTCACTCTCTCAACTCGGCTGGCTTCCCTTCCTCTCATAACTAACATTTCAATTCCTCTGTCTTCTCTTTAAATCTCTCCATGATTTCGCCCCCTCTATCTCTCTTCCCTCCTCTCATTTTACTCTCCCTTCCGCTCTCTCCGCTCAGCTGATCTCTACCTTCTCATGTGCCTCCTCACACTTCCGTTCCTTTCAACTCTTGGCCCCCCTTCATTGGAACTCCCTACCTCTTTCAATCCGCTCCACCCCTACCTACTCATCCTTCCGCTCCTCTTTGAAAGCCCTTCTTCTCCACTCCCCCCTGACTCTCCTTCCCCACCTCCCTCCCCCAACTCCCCATGCCCCCCCTTCCCATCCCCTCCCTTCTTCCCCCTTCTTCCCGCTCCCGCTGTTCTCAAAGCAGACATTGAAACCTTCCTTACCTACCTCCTCTCTCTTCCCCTCCCCTCCCCTCGTCCCCTCCTTCTAAGTAAATTGTTCCTCATATTGTATCACTGGTTTGTTTCATGATTGTAAATATGCTCCTTTCATTATTGTACCTTGTTGTTATATTGTAAAGCGCTTTGGAATAAAGCGCTATATAAACTTAATAAACATAAACATAATATACTGTAAACGCTGCGATACCGGCGATTGAACTCACATTGACAACCTACCAATTGGCAAGCATCTCCAGAAGACCTCTGCTAGTGTTCTAAAAATAAACCTAATCGAGCATAACCTGCTTGCTGCTGTGGTGAATGGAAACCCGTATCAGCTTGGAACATCTGCAGAGCCTTTGGGCCACAGACTCTCAAGGCAAGAATGTGGATGCTGCACGTTCCACCGTGGGGCGGTCACAACCCCAGGCGCTGACGTTTAAGAACACAAGTCCGTTTTTTATGGCCATGAAGGGGTAACCGGGTTTCTTTTTCACATTAAGCGCACAGGGTAGTAGATCTGTAACACGTCTTTTGCCAGGAGAGCATGAAAAAGAGCATGAAAAAGAGCATGAACAAGAGCATGAAAAAGAGCATGAACAAGAGCATGAACAAGAGCATGAAAAAGAGCATGAAAAAGAGCATGAAAAAGAGCATGAACAAGAGCATGAAAAAGAGCATGAACAAGAGCATGAAAAAGAGCATGAAAAAGAGCATGAACAAGAGCATGAACAAGAGCATGAACAAGAGCATGAACAAGAGCTTGAAAAAGAGCATGAAAAAGAGCTTGCTAAGAGAGAGAATGAATAATAAAACGTGTGTTCGCTTTTAATTGCGGCTTGGCCCTAACTGTGCCAGGGCATGGCCCCCATTATAAGGAAGGCTCACAGTGTTATGGTATTTATTTTTGGTACTTATTGTTTCATTATTTCAACCTCTATTCATTTCTGTATTTTTATAATGTTATCTGGATGTATCCACATTTATTTGTTGATAGGTCAGAAATAAGATGCAACTAGTATTTTACCACATTTATTTCGTTGAAAACCCCATATTAACAATTGAATTCCTGTAATGAAAGTGCAATAGATCTGGTTTCTTGCTCAACAAAACCAAGGCCTGTACATGGACAGTCATTTAAACAACTTAACAAGGAAATTAATGTCTCTATGTCGTTCTCCTGTGTGCTCCCGTTGACCTGCAATGCATGTTTCACAACTGAACGACTGAACCAAGAGACCTGCGTTCCCATTTCTTGCATTTAAAAAAAAATACATTCTGAAAGGAAACACTGTGATTTCTGTCTAGATTTAAGCGTAAAAATCATTACAAACGGAAATCAGAGAGCCTTCATTATGAGTGTTGTGGTAAAAACAGGTGGTATTTGCAAATACTGGGCCTCATTACAAGTCTTTCGGTATTCTGGCGGCAATAAATCCGCTGGAACACTGGCAAATGCAATTACCGTGACCGGCACTGTTTGCAGATTAGATGGAAAATCCCCATTCCATGGAGTCCAGTAGTACAGGCGTTTTTTTCCCCTTAGGGCCCCACCTTGACACCTACTGGCAAAGTTGTAGTTGGCCGGTCCGGTAAAAGTGCCAGTAAATGTTATTACAAGTACCTTTACCATGAACCGGCCAACTCTTAATGAGGCCCAACATCTGTTTTTTCCACCCTCCAGATTATGCTTTTGGTACTCCAAAGAAATACTACATGAATAAATATTCTATGATTATAAAATGGATAGACCTCATCATATTTGACTCCAGTGTTTACCCCCACCCAAGAGGTAGTGATAGACATTGTAAAACGTCCCCTGATGCTTGGAATGTTTTTAAATGTAGTGAAGAGAAGTGCTTACCTTCACTACAGAAAATCATTTGTCCATTTGGATCCCAAAGGAGGTGAAAAAGTGTCCATCTCTGACACCCACATTCTGCCCCATTTGCAATGTACTGTACTTGTAAACACCAATTAGACATAATCTTGTAGCCGAATTAGCCATCTCATCAGCACAACTTCCCCTATCCTGGCCCCAATTTATCTCTGTTACACGGACTATGCAGCCATGCAAAACACCATCATAATTTTCCACCCGGGAGGATAGCTCAGCGGCAACGTGCTCGCCTTGGAAGCAAGATGACACGGAGAAACACAGGTTTGATACCCGGGTCAGCGCTTAGAAACCTCTGGGTATTAAGCGCTTTATCAATAACTTATCCTATCATATCATATCACTAGATCGCCCTCATTATGAGGTTGCCAGCAACCTCGGCTTGCCATTACTGACGGCAGAGGAACGATAAGTTCCCATGTCCATGGAGAATGGGAACACTGAAGCAACAGCACTGTTTGAAATAGTGCTGGTGCCCCAGTGATTTTTCTGCTGGTATTTTTCTTCAGGTCAGGCCTGCTGGTAGTTCATAGCCTCTACTAGCAGACTCAGATTGACCCAGTCCCAGTACCCAGGTAAAGGTACCATTAGCCATTGTTACCGGCACCTTCATCCAGACCAGGTCACTCATAATGAGCATCGATGTCTCCTTGTCATTCAATAGAGGAAGATGCACCTGCTGTGGCATGCCCAGTCCACACTGTGCACAGGTGCGCCGCTCTTGGGCGTATATGCGCTCAGGTGCATGTCAAAGTCAGAGCATTGGCGGACGCAAGTCCGAACGCCTGCCTTGGAGCGGGAGGGAGCAGTCAAAAGGGCCGAGCTCGAGCCTTAGACGTGATGCTATTCTTCTTTCAATAGCAGCCTTTTAAGAAAGGCACTAGTTAAATCCTGAAAGTATGAATGACTGATTCCACCCGCAAAGAGCCATGCCATCATGAATAAACGTGGGCTAGACAGTAGGTATGCAATGCGTGATGGGCATTTTCGAGCAGGTCCCGGTTTGATCCTCTCTGTATGACCACTGCTGGCAAGGGATTTGCACTGTGAGAGGGCAGTGTCATTAGTCAAAATGTGTAGAGTCTTCTCAGTGCGGCCGCCTTTGGTCAACCAATGCTCTGTTACCCGTAGGCCATAGCAGTATTTCTCCTTGTTCTCTGCAGAGATAACACGTTTTCCCCTTTCAGGCTTCTGTAGCAGAGGGTGACTTTTTTTTATGTTTCACGCAACTCCACCAATTTTCTCAGTGATCAACACTTTTGCTAAATATACGGCTAGCTGCTGCTCGTCAGTCCCCTCCCTCACACAGTTTTCCCATTTGCATAGCAAAAAGGGCAAGTGTTGATCATCAGTACCAAAAGCCTCCTTAACTTAAGTGCCAGGCTATTATGCAAGTCTATGCAAAAAGGACGAGCATACTCGTCCTTGGCACTTCAGCCATGACATTCTTTTTGCATTTACAAGTTGGGTTTGGAGTGGAAGCAGCGATGACCCGAACATGAGGGGGTCCAATTCTGCCAGCACGAAGCCATGTGATCATCAATTACTTAGTATTGTTCTGTAGGTACTTAAAACCTTGTGTGTCTATTCAGGTTTGTTACAGGTTTGCCAAGTGAAGTCACCAGTTGCATTGTTTGCACGGGTGTCACCGCACACCAGGCCTTTCTACAGGGGCCTCTGGGGCATACATGGAAGATCAGGTGAGTTCCATGTGAGTGTTCTGGGAAATGGTGCAGCCATGTTGTGCCCAGTATCAGCTCGGCCCCACTGCATAGGTGGGCAGCTCTCGCTGTGCCGGCCTGGCCACATTGATAGATGGCCAGCATCCTGCAGGCCCAGAAACAGAAGAGTAAAGCTGGTGCTGTGCAGCAGTTATCGAAGTGAGCGGGAACGGTCGGCAGCGGTGTTCCACTACCTTTACTGTTGACAGCTGCACTACTTTTTGCAATCATATTCACCATTCCGCAACTGTTCTTTGTGAAGTTAAAGCACACTTCTCCATTTGACCACCCAATATCAGTTACAGCTAAACTGAAATCCGTTCCAACTCAATTGGCTGTCAACCGGCATAACTGTAACCCTTGAAAATTGTGTAGCATGTTGCTCGCTTCCTTCCCAGTGGGTCCCCTGCCAGAGTCACAGTCCCACTTCTTTTTTGGTACATTTCTATCACTGCTGTGCAGCCCCTGGGAGTTCAATGTCATGCACCAAGGTAGCCGGTCTGTGGCTCCCACGCTGTGCAGACCCATAAAGAGAGCTGTACTACCTTGGCTGAGCGGGTGGTCGAGCAGGAGAATCAATCCTGGTGAGAGCCACTCTGAGGCTTTTTGAAATACTTTTTTGCTTCTTTTGTGTTCCGGCCTCAGGGCCCTGTTCCTTGCTCCTATTCCCTTCCGCTCTCTCTCTCTATCTCTCCCTTTCCCCACCTCCCACCCGCCTCCCATCACGCCCACCCCCCCTGATTGGCTTCCTCCACCGTGAGCCCGAGGACTCCACTACTACCCTGGACACAGACCACGCTCGCCATTTCCACCTTGGCTGAGCGGGTTGTCGGGCAGCAGAATCCATCCTGGTGAGAGCCTCTCTGAGGCTTTTTGAAATTGTTATTTGCTTCTTTTGTGTTTCGGCCCGTGGGCCCTGTTCCCTGCTCCCCTTCCCTTCCACTTTCTCTCTCTATCTCTCTTTCCCCACCTCCCGCCCACCTCCCATCACGCCCCCCCCCCGATTGGCTACCTCCACCTTGAGCCCGAGGACTCCACTACTGCCCTGGACACAGACCACGCTCGCCATTTCCACCTTGGCTTAGCGGGTGGTCGGACAGCAGAATCCATCCTGGTGAGAGCCTCTCTGAGACTTTTTGAAATTGTTATTTGCTTCTTTTGTGTTTCGGCCCGTGGGTCCTGTTCCCTGCTCCCTTTCCCTTCCGCTCTCTCTCTCTCTCTTTCCCTTCCTCCCGCCCACCTCCCATCACGCCCACCCCCCACCCCTGATTGGCCTCCTCTTCCCTTATCCCTGCCCTCCCTAGGACAGCCCCTGCCTGGCAGCCCCACACAGCTAAGGGCCCCTAGGCAAAGGGCGGCTCCCCCTAGGCGGCTCCCAGGCGTGTATGCAGGTGTCGGCAGGGGACACTAGTTGCATGCCACCACCCCTCTGACATTCTTTCTACACCCGTCGGCCTACCGATCGATTCCTCCCCCATCTTGTTTAATATGCACTGTTTCAGTATTTTTAAAAAAAACAAATTGCATTGTGAAACCTAGGCCTTTTCTCACCTATCTAGGATTCTCAAACTTAGTTGTCTTTTCCCCCCATCTTGTTTAATATGCATTGTTTCAGTGTTTAGAAAAAAAAATTGCATTGTGAAACCTAGGCCTGTTCTCCCCTATCTAGTATTCTCAAACTTAGTTGTCTTTTCCCCCATCTTTTTTAATATGCACTGTTTCAGTATTTAAAAAAAATGCATTGTGAAACCTAGGTCTTTTCTCCCCTATCTAGGATTCTCAAACTTAGTTGCCTTTTCCCCCCATCTTGTTTAATATGCATTGTTTCAGTATTTTAAAAAATAATTGCATTGTGAAACCTAGGCCTTTTCTCCCCTATCTAGTATTCTCAAACGTAGTTGTCTTTTCCCCCATCTTGTTTAATATGCACTGTTTCAGCATTTAAAACAAAAAATTGCATTGTGAAACCTAGGCCCTTTCTCCCCTATTTAGGATTCTCAAACTTAGTTGTCTTTTTCCCCATCTTGTTTAATATGCAATGTTTCAGTATTTTAAAAATAAAATAAATTCCATTGTGAAACCTAGGCCTTTTCTCCCTTATCTAGGATTCTCAAACTTAGTTGTCTTTTTCCCCCATCTTGTTTAATATGCACTGTTTCAGTATTTAAAAAATAAAATAAATTCCATTGTGAAACCTAGGCCTTTTCTCCCCTATTTAGGATTCTCAAACTTAGGTGTGCCCCCCTACCTGGCTCAAACAGGCGCATTTTAGTAAACTGTCATCCTGAGTGTTGTTCTGTCCTCTTGCGCAACTTGCTTGCCTCTCGCTGTCATGTCTGCCTACACCAGCAACCTTCGCTTGTGGCTTCCCCTCTCCCTTCCACCTATTCTATGGTGCTCTCAGTCTCTCCTATCTTTTCTAACTGCTTCTCTATTGACTATCCTGCTCTCCTCACTAAATCTGGTAGGAAGAAGTTTAAAAAGGACATCCTGGTCTCCAAACCAGGCCTCCCTATCGCTGATACCTACACCAGTGCCTCCTCCAAGGAAACACTCACCGACATCATCTTTGTGGTGCCTTCGGCAGACCTATGGACCCTTCATATGGTCTCTGTGCTCTCTCCTTTCTCCTCGTCTCCCATTAATGGTGGCACCCAGCGGGACGCCCTCTTGGCATCCTTCCATTCCTCTGAAGTCATCATTAATGTCTACTCCAATGGACCCTCCTGGTCCAAGGCCCCGAGGCCAACCTTCACCTCTCTGATAGACAGTTCCTGCGTCACATCAACTTCCTTCTCCTGCTCTCCCCTCTCCCCTTTCCTTTACTACCTCGCCTCCCCCTTCTGCCTCCTCCTTGGCTTCCTTGGCTCCCCCTTCCCTCTCTGCCCCCTCTTGGGCTCCTTCTACACCTAAGCAGGGCGTACCTCTTATCTGTACCCCTCCCCGGAAGTCCTTCATGGATGCCAAACTTCTCCACATTGCCACTCTAAACTATCGCTCTGCTGTCAAACACTCCTCTGATATCTGCCACCTTCTGGAAGAATTTGACCTTGATGTCCTTGGTCTCACTGAGACGTGGTTCTTGGCCTGCTCTGTCAAGAGCTTTGATACACTCCTACCTGACGGCTACAAGATCCTCTCCACACCCAGGACCCACCGCGCTGGGGGTGGTGTAGCCCTGATCTTCCCCGAGTGGATTCCTGCCACTGTCATTCCTACGCAGGCCTACTCCTCTTTTGAATGCCTCATCTGCAGGCTCTCTCTCTCCCCTAGCCATTCCCTTACTGTGGCTACTATCTATCGGCCACCTGGTCAGATTTCCTCTTTCCTCTCGGAGTGGGCGGACCTCTCCTCTTCCCTCCTGGTCTCGATCACTCAACCTCTCCTTCTTGGAGACTTCAACTTCCACCTGGATGCCTTCTGTCCTCCCTATGGACTCTTTCACGACTTCTGTGACTCTGTCACGCTCACCTGGTCTCCACGGGGGCGTGCTCGTGTGCGTAGGATGTTGTCTGTCCTGATACTGCTCTGCTTGGCTGGTGATGCTAGCTTGCGTCTCCCCTTAGTCCTTCCTTCAGGAGATGTTAGCCTGCAAGTCGAAACAAGATATTAGCTACCAAAGGGAGCTGATCAGTGGTTTCACCTCCCTCCCGTCTATCCTTCACTTCTTCTGGCTCACCTTTGTTTTTTAATGGGCAAGCTCTCCGTCCTGCACACTCTGGCAGGGGCGCGGTTCACAGTCTTTCCTGGGTTGAATTACGTCAATGATCCGAAGGAAGTTCCTGAAGTAGAAGGCCCGGGAGTAAGCAGGTAAGTCTCTATTCCAATAACTGCTTGGAATGACTACCTTTAAGTCTTTCTGTTCAAGATATCTAATGTCTGTTATTGTCTTACAGGTGCGGCGCTAATCGACCTTCGGATGATGGATGACCCTCCTGACATTGATGCTCAGGATTCCTGCCGGTAAGTATTGCGCTGTGCTGGGAGCATGAATGTTCGCCTCTGTAGCTTTCCTTTGCTACGTGCGACTAACCTGTTTGTCTTTTTCTGTTCAGCAGGTACGGCGCGAGTCCAGGAAAAAGAATAGAAGATCCGTGTAGCGGTGTCGAGCTGTGGCATGCTGCTGAGTGAAGAACTGTCCGATGAAGTTCCTGGAGCGGGCCGATCAGTTGAGTAGTTACCCGAGAGGGTGCTTTTCGTTTTGTTATGCAGATGCGGCGGTCCGTGGGAAAGCAGGAGATGAGATCTGGATGCACTGCAGGTAAGGCCTTCGATGCTTAAATAACTCCTGTTATTCTCTGTTCGCAGGTACCAATGGATGGAAGACTCTGGACGGGCGTGGCATAAGGAAGCAAGAACTGATCTGACACGGAGAGCGTTATGCTGCAGGAGTGCAGAATAACGTGAAGCGTGTTCAGATTGTTGGGTGTGGTTTAAATAGCCTTGCAAGTAGTTCCCAGAAAATAGTCCTCTTCTCCGTATTCCTTCTCTCAGGTAAAGTATTTCCAGACAACACCCTGAACTGAATGGCTCAGCCTCTCAGAGCCAAGTTAATGGACCATGTAACTAACATCTCCATGAGCCTGGCGCCAGCGGCGCCAGGACTGAGTCCAGGAGGGCCTGGCCGGGGCCATGGTAAGCCCCAGGGGGGCCAAATTCCGGGATGGCCCCACCAGTTTCAGGGTGTTGGGTGCCTGCACCATGACAGACTCTCTCTCACTCACCATTCTCCACTCTGGCCCAACTCATTCTGCAGGGCACGCTCTTGAAGTTCTGATCTCCTCAGACCTTCCCCTCTCTGTCCCTCTCACCACTCCTCTCTCCTGGAGTGATCATTTTCTCCTCTCCTCCCACCTCACCCTCCATACCCCTTAGGCCAAGCCGTTTCCATCACTGCCACCAACCTTCTCGATCATCGAACCATGAAGCACGTGTCAGCTGAGGCCTTCGCCACCACCTTCTCACCCCCCTCTCCCCATTTGGCTGACTCTCATCCTGACACAGCCCTTTCCACGCTCCACTCTGCTATATCTGATACTCTTGATATCCTTGCCCTTGTCATGAGAATCCGCCTGAAGCCCAAAGCCAAGTGCAATTCCTGGTATGACTCTGACCTCGTCACCCTAAAACGCAAGTGTAGGGTGGCCGAGAGGAAATGGCCTGCTTCATGTACATCCTCTGACAAACTGGCCTACCGCCTGCTGCAAAGGCAATATCGTCTCTCTGTCCTAACGAAGAAGAGAGCGCATATCCAAGCCCGCGTCTCTGCGGTGTCTAACAACTCGGCCAAACTCTTTAAAATCTGCAAGGAACTGGCCAATCCTACCACAGTCTCTACCTCTCCTGTCCCCTCTCAGGCCCTCTGTACGGCACTGGCATCTCACTTCATCTCTAAAACTCAGGACATCCTGTCCTCTCTCTCCTTCTTTCCCCTCCCTCCCCACACTCCCTGCTCTTCCTCTAGCCTCTCTGCAGCCACCTCTCCTCCCTCCTTCTCTGCCTTTCCCCTGTTTTCCGCAGACAAGGTTGCTAGACAAGTCCGATCTATGAAAGTCTCGTCGAAACAGGTTCACCCCTGTTCCTCCAAAACTATTAAGGACCACATAGACTCCCTGGCTCCTGCCCTGGCTGATTTCTGCAATCACTCCTTCGCCACTGGAGTCTTCCCATCCCCCCTGAAGCACTCCCTTGTGCACCCCCTTCTTAAGAAACCCACTGCCGACCCCTCCTGCCCGGCCAACTACCTCCCAATCTCCATCACTCCCTTCCTGGGCAAGCTCCTGGAGAAACTGGCTCCCAGCTTAATCCCCACACTGAATCTGTTGGTTGTCTTCATGACCATCAGTCTGGCTTCAGAGCTGCCAAAAGCATGGAAACTGCTCTCCTGAACATCAGTGAAGACCTGCTCTCCAACCTTGACTCTAACACCCCCTGCGTCCTCATCCTGCTTGATCTCTCTTCTGCCTTTGACACTGCAGACGACACCCAGCTCATCTTCAGGCTACCCTCGGCCTCCTCCTTCACTTCCCTCATCTCTGACTGTCTGTCTGCTATCCAGGAGTGGTGTGCCGCCAATGACCTCTGCCTTAATGCCAGTAAGACTGAGATCCTCCTCATCGGCACACCCGCTCCCTCCGTTCCTGTAGCTCTCTGGCAAGCCTCCCTTGGCCACTTCCTGCTCCCACCTGTAAGGCTAAACACCTCGGGGTCATCTTCGACTCTGCACTCTCCTTCTCTCCACACATCTCTTACATCGCTAAGAAGTCACACTACCAGCTGCACCTACCAGCTGCACCATCCTTTCCTCTCCTCCGCCAGAAGCTCACTGTCTCCAGAGCTCTGGTTCTCTCTAGGCTGGACTATTGCAATAGCCTCTTTCTAAATCTGCCTGCTTCTACTTTCTGCCCCCTGCAACTTATCCAGAACAGGACCGCAAGACTTATCCTTGGCCTCAAGCCCAGGGATCGTATCTCTCCAGGACTGAAATCTCTGCACTGGCTCCCTGTGGCTGCGAGGATTAAGTTCAAAACCCTCTGCATCATCCACAAGGCCTTCTGGGGCCTGGGGCCTCAATACCTTCAACTCTCTCTCCCCAAATACCTTCCTTCTCAAGCTCTTCGCTCATCTACCTCAAACTCCATCAGGGTCAGTTGTTTCTCCAAGCAACGAGTTGGTGGCAGATCTCTTTCTTCGGCTGGGGCCTCCCTCCGGAACAGCCTCCCTGCCTCCCTGAAACTTGAGGAGAATCATCTTCGGTTCTGGAAGCACCTCAAAACCTTTCTCTTTGCTTCTGCTTTTTCTTCTCCTCTCCCTTGCTGACTTCCTGGCTGACACTGAATTTGCACTGGTTACCTGGTCACCCTCTGATCTCGGGCCCAGATCCCCTCCCCTGCCAGTCGCACTCCTGCACTGCCCTCCTGGCAACCCCCGCACTTGGGGACTGTTTCTGTATCCCTACAGTCCCACTACAAGCACTTGACACCGGGTGTCAGCACTTATCCTTGTACTTGCCACCTTCTGGCCGTAATTTTACTTAATATTTAATTTTGGTTTTGTTTCTTACCCCATGTACTGCACTGTCCTCTCCCCTTTCTCCCTCGCACTTCTCCTCCTCCCCTTTGCCATGCACTTGCGCGATCTGAATGACACCTGGCCTAGTAGGATCGTTGTCTGTCCTCCCTCTGTTCCACGTTCCTTGCCTTGTCGCGCCTTGAAACACTTGTGTATAGGCGCGTTATAAATGCCATATCATATATCATATCATATCATATCAAGCCACGTACCACCCGAAGGAGAGCTGCAGGCCTCATCGGGCACCAAAATGGCACCAAAGCATGTATATACTGGCCCTGTAGAGAAGTAAAGACTGCCTACATTTTACTACTAATCATATCAAGATCCTGCAAGCTCAACAGCATGTCTCTGTTTGGGGCCTTAATGATTTCCAAAAGCCTTCTGCAACTGAACTGCAGCAGTTTGTCAAAATTGGAATATTTGAAATATTTTAGATAGTGGGTTCAACCTTTACGGGCCACGTCGGCATGGTTATGAGAAATTGCTTTCTCAATCTAAGGGTCCTCGTGGTGCCTAGACATCTTATCAGCGTTTTCTATCTACTGAATAGGGGCAACCTAATGAATACGTGTGTTGCAGCTGGACTGAACTAATGTGATCTATCTGGTCTTTCACCTAAGTGGGAGGTTCTGCTAACCTCCAACATCTTTGTCATTGCAAGTCTGGAATACACAGGCACGGTGCCAGCGGGTCATGCCTGCGGACTCCACCAAGCACACCCCAAAGCAGACCTAGTCCCATTGAGCAAACGCTACCATATTTCCAACGTTAACCATGCAGTCAAACTACTGCCCAACCCCCGCATCCACGTATCCATCCTGACTCTTTTCCCAGCACACAAACGCTGAAAGAAGAGCTCACAACACCATGTGCTGCAAATACTGGTGCTATTAGCCAATGTCCCACTGCGTTCCTGAGCTGATCCAACACACAGTAAAAGAAGCAGGTCCTTAGCCCCCGTCTTGCAATGGAGACTGAATTACAAAATAAATGGGAAGTTGACCTTGACTTTCTCACGATGACCCCAAATCCCAAGCACCACTGACACTCTCTGCAATGTCTTCCTGCATGACTTCCCCTCTGATGACGCCAATCCGCATACAAGGTAGGGTCCCACATTTCCTGAAACAAAAGGGCCACAGAAATCCAAGGATCAGTGCTGGAGAAAATTCCAACAGGTCATCGCCTAGTGTACACAACAGGGCTGCACATTTTTGTGTATGTTTTAAAATAATATTTGCCACCAATGCTATCAAAAATGGATTAGGGAACAAGGGGCTCGGGTGATACTGCATGTGGCTCTGCACGCAATATTCTGCCAAATTCGTTGCATCAAATGTTCCTTTGGAAATAACCTGTTAGCCTATTGAGGGAGCCCTAGATCTAAAATAACCTGTGCTAAATGTGCTTTGTTGGGACAGCGGACACACCTGGAATTAATCCCTCTCCTTTTTTATTGTCGTTATTGCTTTTCTGTGGATATTTTACTTTATTACCACATGTGGTGGTTTTGATGATTCTAATGAAAATGAAGCATGCACATAGAGATAGAACAAGCAATGACGGTGCATCTGAGCAATAACAATCAATTGTCTTTTAGTCAATGACAGCGATGATGTAAATGTACCTATTGATAGTCGTGTTTATGATGTAGGTTTGTGTTTATTAGGCAGGCTTACTTGGAAGCCAGTATAAGCAATTTTCAAATTGCTTCTGCTGGATCCAGTTACTGACATTTGTTTTACACCCCTGGAATGGTGTCGGAGGAAGATCCAGTGGTGTTTTGATGATATCAATTGAATTGTCACTGTTTATTAGCTGGATATTTATACAAGCTCTAATATCTCAAAATTCAAATGTCATATATGTACTAAGTAGAAAATGACATGACGGCACTTAAGATAGCCCACCTTTGATATAATTAGCTGCTGCTGTCTAATTAAAAGCCTTTTACTGTTAATCAGAAATCAGTAAAATGTGCTACTATAAAGTCCATCGTTTTGCATATTCTGATAGTCTATTTTTTGTGTATGGTTACAAGAACCTTTTACAAAAAAAGATACATAAAAATATAAAAATTGAGAACAAAACATATTCATAATTAAAATACAATTAAAAATGGAGAAACAGAGAATTTTGATTTACGTTGTCACCACATTTACAACACATTATTTAACACAAATATACTTCTCATTTGTGGTTCCGAGGCTCAGAAGCCTAATTTTCGGCCACCCAATTTCTTTCAAGTCAAAAAGGTAAGCAATCTGAGTGTCTACACACACCAGCATAGTGGTTTTACAGCGTAGAGCTGGGCCGCTATAAAAGTATGTTGTATCCCCATACACACACATAAACACACACACACACACACCAGGTTTATAGCGAAGCACTTGGAACCACTGCTCAAACCATTCACTCCTAATCTGATTTCAATGCTTTTATCATAGACTTTATCACCCATACCAAGACAGCAAGCAGTTTGTCGCCCTCGCACACATGGCCAAAGTTTTTAGATCACATTATGAGAATGATTGAACCAATGACAACTTAACGTCCTCTGCTTACCTCACTTGGAGGCATTATTAGCTGGGGGACAAATGTTGATCATGTATTCATTTCTATCACAGACTATGGCCTATCACAAATAGTGACTGTACACACACTTTGTATAAGCAGGCTTATTGGCCCTGTTTCGGCCAATGCTATTTCATTGAGGGACGATTCTTCTACTCCTGTTTCGAGGAGTGATCATGTTATTTTAAAGCGTCTCTCTTTTCTAGAGAGAAACCACCCGCTCCACACAATACTGATCCTGGAAGAGAGTTAGTTTGGGACCATCACTGGGAGCTGCTAGCTTTGTTTGTACTTGTTTTTTCGGCACTATGCCACCTTATATTTAAACCAGGCATCGCTACTGTGATTGGGCGAATTACTTGTACATTTTTAGCCACCTAGGAAGACATTTTAAAAAACTTCTAGATTTGATTTTTAAATCAGGTATTGATTGAGAAATGTTTTTAATATATTTGTGCTGCATTTTGCTACCTGTAAACTCCTTCTGAGCCTCGTTTTGTCTATTACTTTGATTCTTGCTTTAGTTCTATAAATCCCTTTGGGATTGTAGTTCGTGACTCCTTATAGGACTTGGTCAGGCGCTTCAGGGCTAAGCAAGTCTGCAGGAGCCTGCTCGTGATGTGCCAGCACTGACCTGCCTATTGTTTGTGGAGCTGATGTGCCACTGTTTCGGTTAGTGTTTTGCCAGATTTACATGGTTTCTAGGGTCTCTTATCAGGAGTATGGAATCCCAGCTTCATTCATTATTGGCTGCTCATTGGCTGGCTCGGCAGGCCACTATACATTAATATTGTACTTTGAATAGTCCTGGTGTGGGTGTTCCTATTGGTGCTAGTGGCACTGAACTGCCTAGAAAGATGACAGATATGGAGGAAATCATAGGAGGGATTAGCAGCATTTCAGATTCCCAGCCAGGGGACGTGTCTGTGATTCCTATTCTGGATGTGCTTACAAATGACACCCTTGACCCTGTACCACCCTCCATTTTACAAGACTGTCATATATCGACAGACCAGTCTATTAAAGGACTTTGCAAAAATATGGCTGGGATAGCAGGACTCATTTTAAATATATCACTGCTTAATACCCACTCTATGGACAAGCACTCTATTGACATTTGTGACTTCATTGTGGATAATCACATAGATATCATGTGTATCACAGAAACCTGTCTTATGGATTCTAGTCGCCCTAATATAGGTTTAGCCATTCCTGAATGCTATATGGTTTTTGGTCAAAACAGAGAACATAATAAAGGGGGAGGGGTTGCGATCTTAGCTAAACAGGAACTCTGTCTTTTTCAATCTTCTATTACTTGTGAGGGATGCAAAATTATGCTTTTGAAAACTACCCTCACCCCTTATAATTGTGTTGATATAATTTTGCTCTATCGTCCCCCGTTAATGAGTAAATATCTGGTATACTAACTTCCTTGAATAGATCTGTTATCTTGGAAGATTTTAATAGATGGCTAGACAATGCCCTGGACCCTGAAGCCATGCTCTTAGAGCAACTACTCCAGAATAGCAATTTCGTTATTCATAGTAAACAGCCGACCCACATTAAAGGCAATGGGCCTCATTATGACCCCGGCGGCACCTGAGTCATTTTTTTCTGGTGCCCGGGAATGGGCAATTACTGGGGAATTACAGCTCCAGTGGACCTGGTAATTTCCCATTCCCGGGCGCCGGAAAATATTAGTCCCCATTCCCATTGAGTCCTATTGGACTCAATGGGAATGGGGAGGCCTGATACACCGGCACCATTCAGGAATGGTGCCGGAGCATCCAACATGGTCTGCTCGAGGGTCCCGGTCCGCCCACCAGGTCAGACCTGGCAGGCGGTAAGGCACCCGCGAGCAGAACTCGTAGTTTTGTCAGTCCGGTAACAATGGTACCTATTGAGGCCCAATGTGTTAGACTGGGTGGCAACTAGAAATTTTCATCTTAGCCCCCTGGACAGTACACTGTGTGTTTGGCCCGATCAATGGTTTATTCATTTCGAACTTACATTCCCTGTTAAATTAGCCCAGAAAAAGAACATACTGATAAAGGTTATCAGTAGTAATCTGAATAAAGTGCAGGTGGGAGACCTGGAAAGCTGCATGACTAGGCTCATGGAAGCCACCTCAGACTCCGAACGTTCACATACTTTGTCAGCCAGCTATGAAAAACATCTGAGTGAATTATTGGATTGTGTGGCTCCCATGAAGTTATAGACTCTTACAGAAAGATTGAACAATCATTGCTGGTTTACACCCGCCCTTATTACTCGTAAGCAAGAGAAAAGAAGAGCAGAAGGCAATGGCAAAAAGACAAGACAGAAAAAAACAAGGGTACTTGGAAGTACTTGGAGAAATTATATAGGAATTAGATATATGTGGTAAAAAGATTTACTTTAACACCCGGTTAGAATAATCAGGAAAAGATACAAAAAGGCTTTTCAATCTCTCAGGAAATCAGAAAAACCCCATGCTCATTTCGATTCATGTTGCCCTACGAAAGAGGACTGCACTGCGGTTGAACGAGCATCGGTTGATGCAATTCAATTAGCTAATCTCAAGATCATTGGTAATAGGACCAAGGTCATTAATTCTGGCATACTCAAAGTTCCTAAAAAGCTCTCTGAACCTGTTAATCCAGCTTTTGCATTTAAGCCTATCTCTTTGTGTCAGATGGATGGTATACTTAGGAGGATGCGTCCCACCGCATGTTTGGGTGATGCAATTCCGCCTAAGATTATTCTTAATAATGTTGATATATTCACCCCATTTTCTACACGTTTTACTAACTCCACTTTTGCTTACAACCCTGTCCCAGATAACATAAAAAATTTGGTAGTTTATTTATTTATTTGCATTTGTAAAGTGCCTGAGCCCCGGGGCATCAGGGCGCTGTTGCAAACCTGTTATGTGATACATATACTTGACAAGGAACATAAAAAGAAACTTGAAACAAGCTGATTAGGACTTGTTGTTTGAGGTCTGGAGTTTGTCCAGACAAAGTCAGGTAAAGATGAACATTTTTGTGTTTTTCTGAACGCCCAGTGTGAGCTTTCTGCTCGTAGCACTGGCGGGGAGGGTGTTCCATTGAGACGCTGCTATGGATGGGAAACTTGACCCTCCTCCCCTGGCACGCTTGTATTTCGGTTGGATAATCCGGTGGGCCTAGGGGGCTCTAACCAGTCTGGTAGGGATGACCTTGATGGTTTTATGAGCTAAATAGCCCAGTGCAGTGTTACAAAGGCATTTGTGGATGATGGTGAGGATTTTAAAGTCAATCCTTTCTTGTATAGGGAGCCAATGCGCCTTTTTTCCTGCTGCAGATGTGTGGTCTTTTTTGGAGATGTTGAGTGCCGACCGTAATGCATTGTTCTGTATTATCTGCATTTTGCATGTTTTTCTTAGTGGTGCCTGCGGACAGGGGATTGAGTAGCCGAGTCTCGCTCTGGCAGACATCTAGCCGGTGAAAGGTATTACCCGGCTGCACTGAGAAATGTGGCTGTGTATGCGGCCTATGAGGCAATGGCATGTACTTATTTAGTCAGGGAGTGGGTGGCACTCCCAGTGTTTTCGCAGAGTCCGAAACAGGGATTTTGATGCCATCAACCAGGAATGATGAGTAGGATGGGGTCGTTCTTTTAGCATCCTGGGCGATCCTACTACCCGAATTTCCGTTTTGTCATCATTTAAAGAGAGGTTGTTCATGGCCATCCAAGTCTGCTAAAATCTTTAGCAGTAACAGTATCCTAGTAATTGGTCGGTAATTGTTCAGCGTTGTGGGGTCTAGATGGGTTTTTATTAGTAGAGGGAAGACCCAGGATTTTTTCAGGCTGGAGGGCACACAATTTGCAGAGAAGGAAGCATTGATGAAGTGGGTGAGGAATAGAGCTAAGATGTCTGAGCAATCTTTGACAATAGATGCAGGGCAGGTGTCACCTTTGCATCTTGACGATTTCAACTTCTGGAGGATGTTAGCGATTTCTTCGACTAAGATTTCCCTGCAGTGGAATACTTTAGTAGGTGAACTAGTGTGTGTGGGGGCGGAACTTATAATAGGTGCCTTAGCCTTGATGAGGTCTTCTTTCAGAGAGATTGTATCCTGTAATAGGTGCATTTTGGCTTTCATAGCAGATTGGATGCTAGTACGCCATGGCTCGTCTTTCTTGATGGTGGAGGGGGGAGGCTGGGGTTTCAAGTTTTCTAAGGATGCAGAATATTTCTTGAGTCTTGGAGGAGGTGTTAGCAATTCTGGTACTGTAGGCTAATGATTTAGCTGAAATGATGGCATGTTTGTATTCCTTCGCAATCTTGTGAAAGGCCAAATTATTAGGTTGTGGGGGGTTTTTCCAAGCAGCTTTGGCTTGTCGTTTGTTAGAGCCTGGAGGTCTGGTGAGAACCATGTGTTGATGTGGGCAATGGGTTTAGCTTTTTGCAAGGCCAGTGGGGCTACTGCATTCACTGCTTTGGTCAGGGTGTCAGAGTAGAGGGCTTCTAATACATTGGGGTCTGCGGAGGGGGAGTGTTGAAAGCCCAGGTCAGAAAGAGTCTTAGCAAAGGAGGAGGCTTGGTGGTCAGAGCGGTCAATCAATCTGAGATTGAAGTCCCCTAATATGATAGATCTGGAGCTGGGCTTAATGCTACTCCCTATAGAAAGTAGTAGGTCTTCTTCAAAGCTACCACTAGGGCCTGGTGGGTGGTAGATAATATGGATGTTAACTGAGTCATTTGGGGCTGAGGGGATTTTGGTTGATAGTAACTCATAGCTGTATGACTTAGGCGTTGTAAGAGGGGGTAGTCATGACGGACTGCCTGTGCATGTCCTGTGGCATAGCCTGTTTTTACGTTGGATGGGCATGTTCCTCTCCATTAGTGAGTTTAGGTTTTGGTGTAAAGGCGTATGAAGAGGCTGTTTGTGTGGGCTTTTAGTCGGCATATCATGGGTCCTATTAGGAGGGATGACTATGTGGCAGATGGATCTTATCTGTGCAGCATTTTTCATGGACGTCTGTGCTACATCGTTTTTATGTGAGGTCGTTCCTCTTAGGTGATTTTCATCAGGGAGATGCAAACGAGGGACAGCGTTCGTGTTCGCAGAGCATGTTGGGGGAGCTGGTCGGGTCTCAATCTGTAAGCTGCAACCTTCTGACTGTTTAGTATGAGGTAAGGTTTGCGGTGGGGGTGGGGGCAATCTAGGACTTTTCTGAGGGGATGTGGCTTGATGCTGTCGTTAACCCTAGAGACAACATCCAAAGGTAGGGTCAGGAGCAGCGTGGACAGGATGTGATTTGATGCAGAGACGAAATACACGTTGCTTGGAGGAAGATACTGGGGACCCGTGTTGGTATTTCGCACACACATGACACAGTAACATATTTAGTTGGAGTAGGGAGGATACTGCCATGAGCATTCACTATTGCTGCAGGCTTACAATGATGAATCGAACTGCTGGTGGAACTAGCCACAATGTGGGGGCCATGGGGCAATTTCGGCAAGCAACGGAGAGCGGCAGAGAGCTCCTGCACCCTTATGCTTCGCTCTTCTGATGAGCCTGCCTCCGCCATCCGGTGAAGAGGGCTGCTTGCCATAGGCCTGTTCTGTAGCCAATCGGATGGCTTGATGTGGGCTGTGTGAGCCCCTGGCTGGTGGTTTCCTCCTGTGGTGGCCATCTTGCAGTGTTGGAGGGTGCTATTGCTGGGCAATGGGTGGCTGATGTTCCCGGGGACAAGAGGGAGTCCTGGGGGTCTCAGGGAGACCCACGGCACAGCGGAGCAGCAAAGAGCTCCTGCACCCTTAACTTTGCCTTTTTTACCCCTTTGATCAACAATCCTGGTCAGGATCCTAAGATACATTGCAACCTGAGACCCATAACGAATGTTCCATTCTTGTTAGAATTTGTGGACAAGAATGCTACAGTGCAATTTCAGTGGCACCTGGAAGAAGCAGCTATTTTACACCCTAGGCAATCAGGCTTTGGGTTCAATCAGGGCACTGAGAGTGCCCTGATGCACCTGTAAACCCATATGCTGAATATTGTGGATAAAAGCAAGTCGGGCTGCTGATGTTATTGGACGTATTGTCAGCCTTTGATCTTGTGGATCATGAGATGCTTATCACTTCTCTTTCAGGTATAGGGTGTTGCTCTGGAGAAGCCATAGAATGGATTAGGTCTTTTCACAGGAATAGGGTGTCAGAAATGTGCAGGGGGAATGCTCCTTCTGAGCCAGCACTGATTACCTGTGGTGTACCCCAAGGCGCATGCCTTTCTCTGGCACTTTTTAATGTGTATATCCATTCCTTGTGCGATCTTCTTGAAAACATGGGAACTCAGTTCACTAATTATGCCAACGACACTCAGCTCTTTATTGAGCTGAGTGGGGATTACGACTTGGATGCTGAGAACATTTACGAGGCAATGCAAGCCTGGATGACAACAAACTGGCTTTGCCTCAATGGTGCAACGACTGAGTTTCTTATATTTGGTTCAACCCAGGCATGAGCTAAACTGGGAGCTCAGCACACAGGCTTTTCCATTGATCACCATCCCATCAATGTATCCAACAAGCTCAAAACTCTGGGAGTCATTTTCAAACCTTTGTTGGGGGCGGATGCCCAGATGAATAATTTGGTGAAACAGTCTCAATAACATCTGACACTGTTGCATCTAGTCAAGCCATATGTCTCTACTAAAAATTGTGTTACTTTGACAAGAGAAATTTTAATGCCGAGGCTTGATTATTGCAGCGCCCTATTGAGCGCTGCAAGTAAAAACTGCATTTAAAAACTACAGATCTTGCAGAATGACGGGGTGCGCATTGTTAAGAATGTATCTAGGAAGGAAACCATTTCTATACATAGGAGAGACTTGCATTGGCTACCAGTTGAAGCCAGAATGTGTTTCAAGCACATATGCCTATATGGGCAGGCACCGTCCTATCACATTGAGAGTCTTGTACAACACCGACCATTGCAAGCCACGCTGCCAAGCGATACCATGCTTTTCACTTGCCCTAGAAGCAACTCTGCTAGAGGAATCGGCTGTTCCTTCCCACTCCAAGCAACTTTGGCCTGGATTAAGCTGCTTCTGGACCTGCGTAGGGAGAATAATTTGTCAGTCTTTCTTCAACATTTGAAAACTATTATGTTTAATTCAAACTCCATCTAGCATTTTTTTCACACTATGATGCTCCTGTTCGTCTCTTTTTGTGCACCCTGAAGCATGCATGCTCTGGTGCGGTATAAATAAATAAATAAATAAATAAATAAATAAAATGGAAGCATCCAAAGAGAAGTATCCAAAAACGAAAGCAGTATCTGTAACAAAGCACTCTCTGAATATCCGTCTAGGCTCCCTAAAGCTCTCTGTGCTGAGGCCTCACCAAAGAGCTCCAACTGCACGCTAAAAATAATTATAAAATGCTAATTGGCAAAACAAAAAGCATTGCATTGCCATTCAGTCTAGAAATAGCGTGAAGGTTACTGACCACAGTTGAAACTGACTTATCACCTTGTAACACTGATGTATCGGGAAACACGTGTATGGGGTTGCTGGTGGTACTCTTGTTCAGAGAGGAATTTCCATAGCATTTCGGTGCTGGACTGCCCATGTGGGTGGGACAAAGACTGATATGCAAATGGATATTTCCCATCTGTGAAAGGTACAGTTTGCAAAAAGCGGATGGCTGCGAACTCTCAATGTGGTTAACAACCGCTGAATAGGTTATCATGCCTTGTTCTTCCGAGAGAGGGGCGCCTGCTACCTTTGTTGAATTAAGTTATACAATGGTTTATTGTCCTGGTCCTGTACTCCTTCAATATGCACAAGGGATGGTAGGGAACACAGAAGACAAGACATTGGAAGGGAAACACTGGGCTTGCCCCCACACCCATAAACCACAGCTCTCTCTCTGTCCAAGCCCAACGGTGAACTGTAGAACACTCCAACCCTCACATTCCACCAGCTCATGACCTCACAACACTGCACACTCCAAGCCACATTACAACACACCTCCTCTTGAGGGATATAAACTTGCTCTGACTCAGCAAACAATGACATATTACTCAGAGAATGTATACGCCTCTAAAAACCTCTCAAAAGAGTTTTTTGTCATTCAGGAACTATGAAATTCATCAGCCACTAAAACCACTATCAAGCTGCCTGAGCAACTATGCAATAGCCTCCCCATACTTTTCAGTTATAAGATTGCGAAGAGCCGAGTTTATCACCTTACGTTCAACATTGGACTGTGAATGGCTGTATCTACACATGCTAGACATGTATTATACGAACATAACTACTCCCACCCCCTTTGCACGTTATGATAAAGTTACCTTTTCTCATTGCCTCAGCAAGAACCATTTGGTCCACCAGGAATTCCTGTCCCAAAAAATGTTTTAATTAATGTTGACCCTCTCTTTTTCAAAAAACTTAGATTAATGATCAAAAGTAAAATAAGATCAGGTAATTGAAATAAACAATAATTTTGTCACCTGCTCAAAGAATCCGCACTCAATCAAAACAACCCAGAACATTTCTGACCTAATCTTTACTACCCTCCACAGCGAAGATTCTGGAAAAGGGTACACCAGCACCATATCTTTGCTTGGGAAATTGGCCTGCTGGACCATTTTCAGATGTATTACAGGCCAGGAAAGGTAACTAAATCTGTCCTCATAGCAGTACTTGATGACATCAGGTGCATGGTGGATACATGCGTGCAATATATGCCCCAACCAGGGATTCAGGTCTGTGGGATATTTCACGCATGTGAAATATTCCTTGATTGCCAGCATTTGGAAACCGTCTTCCAATGAGCACAGGTTTAGCTTGAGCAAAGTAACCTTTCATATTAGATTACTCAAATATACAAATCACATGCAGCCAAGCTAGCAGCAGTTTTATGACTGTCTGACTGTCCACGTGCCTGACCGCTGCTTCTAGACAGTGTCAGAGGAAAAAGAGGAACAGGCAGGCTCTCTTCACCTACCAAATTCAAAACAGAATGGATGCAGGTGCCCATAAATTTGTATTGAGGACATGTAATTGTTTTAAGGAAAACGAAATACATTGCATTGCAAGCGCAGGGTGATTAACAATTTTACCAGGATCAAACACCTAATTTTAAGAATAGAAGATATGATTACGATATATTTCTTCTGGCTGCAAAGTAGGTAATTTGGAACTTAATGACTACATCCCGGCTTCATTTCCTTCTCTGTTATTTTTTGTATTTTACATGCCATGGTTTTGGTTTTTTCCAGTAAATGTATTCCTCTGCATTCCCACATTCGTCAGAATTCTTTATTAAAAAGCTGAAAAAGACAGGGAAATATAATTGCTCAAGATCCCACAATTTTTGAAGTTTAGAGAAACCTGGATTGGAATCAGTGGTGTTATTTCACAAACTCTTAAGAGCTGTACGAGAAACATCTCGAAACCCTTCACTGAGGTCATGAGGAGACACATGCAATGATCCTCGTGAAAGCCTATGCTTTTCAAAGCAATTCTTATAGTACCCCTGTGTTCAAGGCATGTTGATATACTATGTTTATAATGGCCACTAACACAAACTATTAAAACAGCAGCAAGGAAAAGGCGTGCTGATTTGACAGGTCATTGATCAGAAATGGTATGTCAGTTGGAGATTGCAAAACATCCCAGGGGGATTGCAGGCAGTAACAAGCACAGAAAATGCAACACTGAAACGACTCTCAGGAATATAATCCAGACCTTGTAGTTCCAAAGTCTATGATTTAGCCACTAGACCATTCTGCCCCTCACCAGTCTTTCTGGTATAATATTGCACTTTACTCTGATGTTCAGTGATTTGCTCAAGGCTAAGTAGTGTTGGTCAGACGTGGAAGCCAAGGATTATAACCATGAGCCTCTGGTTCCAATGTTACTGTGCATCTGCCTCCTTCCCTCTGCAATCGCTGGCATTAGATGGACCACATTATACTGCTCTCCTTGTAGTCCTGAGTATCACCACTGTTGGCAGATAAGAGAACCAGAATACAGGAAACAAATGTCATGTGGCCAGGATCACCTCCTTGTGGCTAAGTGGAGTCCTTACATGTATCTTCTGGTTCCAAGGTTGGCAGTTTAGCCACAAAACCACATCCCTCCCCTCTTGGCAAATCTTTTTGATAACGTATCCATTAGACCCTTTATCTCCCTCTCCTTGCACCGTCATCCTCGTCTACCTCTCCCCCTTTCCATTCGACTTCCCTCTAATGTCTTCCCCTCCCCTCCCCTGTGATTGGTGGGGGAAAATAGAGGGCTAGTCAATTGGTCATAATGGAGTATTGATGGAGGATGGCGATGGGGGCTGGATGGACATTGGGGATCTGCTTTTAAACTGGGACGGGGCTTGGATCTCATACTTGTGGTGTGCCTGCTAGGTGTGGGTAGAGTGGTGCTATGCATCTGTGGCCTTTGGGGGTGAGCTGAGAGTGATAAACTTCCTGCGGTGGAGTAGGGTGTTGAGTACGGGACTGTATCATTATTGGTGGCTGAGAAGTTAGAGGGAGGCGATGTGCTTTTGGGACTGTTGATTAAGAACAGGAATGTACCTGTAAGGTGGATTAAGGGCAAAGATGTGCATGTGTGTCTATTGATGGAGAGTGGGCATACACCTTTGAGAGGAGGGTTGGGCTATGTCTCTGGAAGGGCTGCAGATGGTTTGGTTAAAAAAGGTATATAATCGTAGAGCTGTTTAATGTGTAATTATTAGTAATCTGAATGAGATAATTGAGGTTAATCTTGTCTGATAGCCTTTCTCGATAATATTGACAATACTGCATGAATGTAATATGGCTAATTTCATGCCAGCTCTAATTATTGCGAATTGCTGGCAATGGCTCACCATAGCAACCCTCCTGCCTGAAAATATGCATTGCTAACTTTGCTTGGTGGTCAATTCTTGATGGCCTTTATTCCTCATCGTGTTAGATATCTTTTTCTCATCATATCTGCACTGTTAAGGACATTGATGCACATCTGATTGCCCTGTAAACACTAGGAAAATCTACTTGAAATTATGAGTTTTGGTTATACTTAATATTGGTAAAGTGCCTAAGAAATGGTTCTGCTTGCACATTTGGTGAACGTATATTTTCTCAAAGTGTTAATCAACAGTGAGTAATGACTTGTGGGAAATATTTTGATTGACAAAATGTCTTCCCTGGTTTGGTGGATACGGGCTGCTTATTAGGTGGCCTGATTCTATTCGGCCTTCAAAACTATTGATCACCTGATCCTTATGGGTCATATGTTCAGCTTTGTGCACCAGGCACCTTTACCTTTGGACAAATCCCATGTAATTTCCCTACCTCACTTTTGAGTGGATGGCACGCAAGCTTGACTGTGGTGTTCCCTGCAGGCCTGCGCTCTCCTCTGCTATGTTATTTGTAAATCTGCCTGCATGCCGACCGATTCATCAGTGTGGCCTCCTATTGTATGTATCGGGATGACACGGAGATCCTACTCTCTATGGAGGAGGACAGGTTGCTCTATTGCTGAGTCCATACATTAGAGGAGGGGTGGTGATGTTGGTGTTGTCTGGTGATGGTGGGGATGGCCTGTCGGCATGTGCTTACCTGTTGTTAGAGCAGGAGATTGGTCCAAACAGAAATTGCCCTTTTCTTCATCTTCCCTTCACTTCGGACGCCAAGGCGAGAGACGCCCTTGATCTAAGAGTTAAGAGCAGAAAGGAAGAGGACGAGCTAAGAGGGTGGGCGGGTTTAGGCCACGAGACCTAGATACGCTTGCATCTGCTCACCAACTGCAAAGGACAAGGGGCTGGAGGGCTGCTTGAGTAGTGAAAAGGTGGCAAAACATGAAGGCATCAACAGTTTAGCAGTGATTGACAGGTGGGCACTGCTTAGGCCACGTGACCTAGACCCACTTGCATCTGCTCACCAACTGCAAAGGAAAAGAGGCAGGAGAGCTGCTTAAGTAGGGAAAAAGGGTGGCAGAATGGGAAGGCATCAACATTTTAACGCCAGACGCAACGGCCCCAGTCGGCACAGTTGCCATGAAAGCACTGGCACCATTACTAACCGTTACTAACGGTGCCAGTGCTTCCGATACCCCATGGGAATGGGGACTAACATTTTCCTCCACCTGATATCCCAGTCTTGTAATGTCCCGGTGGCACCGGGATCTCAGGTGGCGGAAAGGGTGTTAGAGTCCAGCGGCAACCCACCGGTAGGGTAATGACCCCCAATAACTCTTCACATAGCTGCAAATATGTATTATATTTTATGATATAACATAGGCTGTTTTTTTAAAAGTTGTTTTGTAGGTTTTGTATTTGTAACCTGCTGTTGCATTGTGTTATTGTTACACACATTTGGGGGCACATCAACTAGTAACTAGGGCCAACACAATACATTTACCAAATAAAAGTGTCCCATTTACACAACTCATTTGTCTTTTTCCAAAAGAGTGTCTGTCAATTGCACTTACATTTATTCATTTAGTACAGTGACCATTCATGAGTCGATTTATTTTCATTTGGTTCCTATGTACACATTTCAATTCAGCCGGGTAAAACTCCAGGAGCAGCACAGTTTTACACCCCAATACAACAGTGTAAGGCATAGGGTATACAGGGTGGGAATAGGAAGGTATAAGGCACATACTCTGGTGTCCCCTGTTAAAAAAAGCAAGACGTTCGTCATCATCATTTTTACCAGAGGCATTTTTTGGCTGCCATTTTATCATAGAGCAATATTATTTGCATACACAGCATCCTTAAATGAATCAAAAAGTGGTGCAAATTCCTAGAACAATTAATTTAACGGGGCACCAATTAATGCTATTAAACCTTACAGAGTGTTGTACAATCTTGTAAAACCCTAAATTACAGTTGAACCTTTTTCCACTTATGGTACAGCATCACTGAATGCACTGAGGAACAATGCTTGGTTCATCTACATGTGTTTCAATTGAATTTTAAAATTGCTCACGGTTTTCTTCAACCATCCTGTCATTTTCATCAGGGCTGTCACTATTATAAAAATCAGATTCCGAATTGTTCACGATTGTCCTGTAACACATTCTTCTTGAAAATGAAGTATAACAAATTAAATTCAAATTTTCTATTATTATTGATGGATTGTTCAGTATAAAGTCTTCCGCTACTGTGTTTTTCATTTGGTTACTGTACCATATCTTACAAATCTGGAAATGACAAGAACATAATGAAAAAATTAAAAGGAAAAAATAATTGCTTAGACGTTTTTCCCTTCAACTATACTTTTTGCATGAACATTTTCATACGGCAAACACATATTTTCAACTAAATAAGTCCCTAATTTGCTGAATTTGTTTCCTATCATTGCTTTAGAACAAATCTGTTAGCACACAAAAATCAGTAAAAACGTTTTGAATATGCCCATTCTCTTCTCAAAGGATGTTCTTTTTTCAGGTGCAAAGAAATGGGCAAAGCACATTCTAATTCAGAATTTAAACCATCCTCAATTCCATCCAGAATCGGTATACAGTCCAATGTGCATATTTTCAGGACCTTATCAAAGTTCTCCTCCGTGAAAGGATGATCTTCTCAACCCCCATCCATTTTAAGATCAGTACCTAAATATTCCTTGATCCTTGAATGTTGTACCTGCCTAGTAGGACATGAACCATTTCTGATTCTGGAGTGAGGATTACCTAGTGCACACACCTGGAGCACAGCAAGTCCTATTTTATGTATATAGGGGGCTTTTTAGATGAGGACATCAATACATCAAGTAGAACAGATTGCAAAAAAGCTACCGTAGTTGTCACACTTGTAGCTGGAGAAAATCATTGACACAAAAGTGGTATTACCATATTTCTAAACACACATAAAGAATAGTAGTAGGTCAGTAGAATTATACAGTACTCAATGTATTCACAAAAAAATGTCTAAAAATGTAGACCACTACGTCATGAAATAATACAAATCAGAAAATGACTTAAAAAATAAACAACATGAATCCTATTGTTCCTCAGACAGTTTCTTATATTGTGCTCTAAATCACTTTTCTTTCGGAAAACAAAGGTCATGTTAGTAACTTGTCGTGAGTGACTTTTTACAACTTCATTATAACAAAAACCTGAGTGTCGACAGTTTAATCTGTTTCTAGCCTTGTTGTTCTATTTTTGACCTTCTTGGCTTAATCAATTTTAGGTGATAGTTCAAGGCTGTCTTCAGGACACACCATTCCTTTATTGGGGTAGATGTAATATACTTTGAGGATTCTTGAATGTTATATACTGGAAAAACACTCTAAAAACAATCAAATGAAATACACTTTAAAAAAAGGACCCACGCATTGCATTCATATTTTTTATACACTGTTTGCCCAATTCGTTCTTCCAACTCCTACAATTTTTCGTGCACAACACGCAACTAATTCATTTTCTCTATGAATTCGCTCATTATTTGTGATAATTTACAAACACATATTTCTTTTTAATTAACTTCTCAACTTAGTCAATACAGACATGTGTTCTCTTCCAATAGGTTCATGTTGACAGAAAATGGGGCTAATCAAAAGTATAAGCCATCACTAGTTAGTAGGTGTGTGCTCCATCTAGGGGCACAACACCTTTGCTTTTTCCTCCCCGCAGCAGAAAAAACATATACGACTATACCATATTGTTACTCAAAAAACAGGTGCTATTGTGGACACTCATTGTAAACAACTATTTTCGTCATACAATATTTGTTTTTTTGATGCCTATCTCATTGGAAAAATGCTTTCAAACATCTTTCACAAAAAATTGTACCTTATTAAGGTTTCTCAGGGTACCTCCAAAGTGGTAGTCGTACTTTCCCAAATTTTCTGCACCTTAACAAGATGCCAGAGACATCATGCCTGTGGGAGAGACCATGATCAGGTTGGTATTCCATTTTCATTATTTAGATACATTGGTGCATTTGTTAAACTAATCACATACCTATTCACACAATCAGTATGCATGAAGTGGCTCTTGTTATTTGATCGCCTACACGTGTAATCTCCAGTGGCTGCAAGCCGTTAGCCATCTCTTTCTTTACTGGCGTTTCAGTGCACACAACGCTATAAAACACAGAAAAGCTGTGTTACTGTATCTACATTACCGAGCTGCTGGGCTTCGAATAATAATGTACACCTCTGCACACTTACTTGTTGTTCTTAGCGTGGATTAATGTGTATTCGTGTGTAGACGTGAGCGCGTTCGTACCCTCTCCTGGTTTATCCAGCGTTCTCACTGTTACAGCTGCGGTCACATAATTTTAGAAGCTACACGCTTAGTAACGTGAAAGTTTCAACGTAGCCTGGGATTTACTATCACCATATTGAGTGTACCCTTTATTGTCCACCCATGAATCAAAGGCCCTTCTTACTACCAATGCTTTTTCTCCATGGAGTGCTGAGACATGGGCAGATGCACATGTTATTGTGAGAAAAATGTAAAAAGTTCTCATTAAAGACCACATAAACACTATAGTGTGGTGAACCACCGCCCATCGAATTAGATGGTCAAGGTGATCTAATATTAGCTCACACAATATTTAGGAGTGAGCTTTAAAATACCAGGCTTACTACAAAAGTCATTAATTCAAGTGCTACAATGGGAGACTGTAATCCGCCAGCCTGGCAAAGTGTTCTAACTTGACATGTTCACACTTTATTGTGTGAACTTGGAGCCTCTGTGGTATGCTGAATTTCTCAGACTATAAACTATGATTGAGTGACATACATTCGATATTGGCCTGTTGTTAAAGAATAATCACATCTCTTTTTATTTTCGTATGAATACATTCTATTCAATGCAAAGGTTTAAGCCATGATTCATAGAATCCATGGAATGAATCCACTTCTGTTCAAGTTTTCGTAGGCTGCGGTCTCTATCTCCACCCCACTGGTGTGGATCAAGTGTCTGCAATATACACCAGAAAATATCTTCATGTGTGTGGTGGGCTTTTTAAAAATGCTCCACAAGAGGTTTTTCAGCTACCCAGTTTTTCACACACGACAGACTGGTGTTTTAGTTTTCCCAATGTAGAATAAACTCCAAGGGCATCCATTACAATAAATCTACTATAATAAATGGCTCATTTTGTGGCACAATTTGTAAAGGATTTTAATTGCC
The DNA here is from genome assembly GCF_040938575.1 of Ambystoma mexicanum. NCBI lineage: Eukaryota > Metazoa > Chordata > Amphibia > Caudata > Ambystomatidae > Ambystoma > Ambystoma mexicanum. Next base: position 623,110,397 of record NC_090941.1, on the reverse strand, counting down.
ACTGTCTTCCATTGTGATCAATTTCTTTAAGATTTCTGCTGAGATTGCATACAGAACACTTTCCGCACTTAAAATGTCCTGTCACGCGTGGGAGATGCCAGAGAGTGTCTTGTGTCTGAATATTTTTCATTGTTTTCATATATTTGTGTACTAACCTGTCTCTTAGGTTGGGCATACATCTAAATGCAAACCGAGGGGGAACAATCTTGAAAGTCTCGATGTTGATCATATCCAGTTTTTAAGGATAGATTTTCTCAAGCCATTACTTATTGGAGAAAAGGATGACACACATGTTATTTTATCAATAGTTGTTCTAGTGTGTTTCGACAGACAATCATTCCTAGAAAAATTGGAAGCTCTTTTATAGGCTCGCCCGATAATATGTGTGGGATATCCTCTGTTCTTCAATTTGAGTTTGAGTTAATCGCTATGTTTTTTAAAATCTTCTTTCTCAGTGCAATTACACCTAATGCATAAAAACTGCCCAAATGGCAGGTTCTCCATAAGACTTCGGGGATGAAAACTATCAAACTGTAGGAGGGTATTCTTCTGTCAGGGTTTTTTGTACAGGCTGGTGCTGATCCTATTGTCTGCCATATGATACATTTCTAGATCTAAGAACGAAATTCCATCTTTTTGAGCCTCCATAGTGAGGTTGATGGAAATTTCACGCGTGTTCAGCCAAATGACGAAGGAGTTCATTTCTTCTAAATCTCCTCTCCATATCATGAAAATATCATCTATATACCGATGCCATGATAGGATGCTGTTTTTGAAGGGATTGTTATCAGCGTAAATGGAATTACATTAAAAATTATCCATATGCAAATTTGCTTGGTCGGGGGCAAAAGTTGCCCCCATGATGGTGCCATGCAATTGTTGGAAAAACAAGCCTTCATAAATGAAATTATTATTATTATTTTTTTTTAAGGCTAGATGGATTCATTTTGCAATAAAATCAGAAGGCGGCCACTTGTCCTCTCTTTTCTCTAAGTGTTGATGCATTACTGCAATACATTCTTTCTGTGGGATGTTGGTGTACATCAAGAGTGACCAGAAGGTTCTGAGTACAGATGGATAGAGACTCCAGGGTTCTGATTATTGAAGTGGAGTCCTGTACAAATGACCTCATTTTTCTCAGAAAAGGTCTTAAAAATATGTCAGCATATATGGACAGAGGTTCTAGTAGTGAACCAATGGCCGATACAATGGGTCGACCAGGGGGAGTGCTTGTGTTCTGGTGCACTTTTGGTAAACAATAGAAGGCTGGCGTAATGGGGTATTTATTGATGAGAAAAGCTTTCTCATCTTCATTAATCCAGCCTTCACCTATTGCATGAATCATGAGGCTTGTAATTTCTTCTAGTGACTTATTTGTTGAGTCATACCTGATCTGTTTATAGACGGTAATGTCATACAGTTGTCTTTCTACTTCTGTTTTGTATAAAAACGAATCCCAGAGGACAAATCCGCCACCTTTGTCTGCTGGCTTGATCACAAACAAGGCATTCTCCTCAAGGTTCTTCAGAGCTGAGCGTTCGTTTTTAGATTATATTTATATTTATTCCTTTTGTTACAGAGGAACTTAACCTGTCTTGGAATTTTATTCTCAAACGCCAAGATCTCGGGAGACACGATTGATTGGATAGGGGTAAATGTTGAGGGCAGTTTTTCCCTGATCTATTGTCATCCTCTTTTTCAAGATCATCCCTATTATGGAAGACATCTTTCAGTCTCAGGATTCTGAAAAACTTCTGCATCTCTATTTCAGTCTGAAATAGATCTGCTTTATATGCTGGAACAAAGTATAGTCCCTTGGTGAGCACATCTCTTTCAGTGGGAGTGAGGGTGTGGGTGCTGAGCTTGAAAATGGGTCTCACCAGGTCTGTGATGGGGGAAACTAGTGACGCGTTTGCATGGCATTGTTGCACCATTGTCGAGTTTTCCCTCGGTTTCCCCATCATTGAAAAAACTGCCCTCTTTGAGGCAGTCTGCGTCCGCTTATGTTTTTTGGACCCGTGGTTGAGTCTGAATCACTGCAATTTGAAGAGTTTGAGAAGGAGACACATTTTTCTTATTGTAGGGCCTAGTGTTAGATTGCGCTTTCTAATTCCCTTGATTGTTGTTATATTGTTGGAAAAAGCCTGTCACCAAGTAGGGGTAGGTGTTCTCCTCCTTATAACTGGCAATATATTTTTTACATTTGCAAATCTTTTTATCAAGCGTGAATGTCTTGAATTTTTCCATTTCATCATTCATCTTCACTAGTGCAGTTTTAATATCTGGGATCACTGAGTCATCCTTGATTTTTTTCTGCTCTAGCACATTCAATTTCTCTTGTTGTTTGTTCCCTTCTTCTTCTGCCGTCTCAATCACGAGAATAACCCAGTCCCGGGAACATTTGTTCCCTACTCCACTAAAGCCTTCATAAACTTGGGGTTATCTAAGAACACCCCTAGTATGTTTTTGATCTGAGGCCCTTCTGGGATGACACCGGCTTTCATATACTCAATCATCAGTTGGCCATGTGATTGTGTTCGGATACATTTTCTGGTTTTCTGGGCCAAAAGTTTGAAGTCATTAGTAGGGGCTGGTGGAGTGGGCCCAGTTTCCAGGCCTGGGGTCCAGAGGATAGATAGCATTTCTAAACATTTTTTATATAGGTCTTCCGAAAAAGACAGTATATTAACATTTTCCATTATTTCTTCTGGGAGTGCTCTTCCAACCACGAGAGTTGTCCTAAATCAGTGCACACGCTTCGAGCACAGCAAGTCCTCTTTCTTGTACATAGGGGGCTTTTTTAGATGAGGACATCAATACATCTTGTAGAACAGATTCCAAAAAAGTTAGAACACTTTGCCAGGCTGGAGGATTACAGTCTCCCATTGTAGCACTTGAATTGATGACTTTTGTAGTAAGCCTGGCATTTTAAAGATCACTCCTAAATATGGCGTGAGCTAATATTAGATCATCTTGACCATCTAATTCGATGGGCGGTGGTTCACCACACTATAGTGTTTATGTGGTCTTTAATGAGAACTTTTTACATTTTTCTCACAATAACATGTGCATCTGCCCATGTCTCACCGCTCCATGGAGAAAAAGCATTGGTAGTAAGAAGGGCCTTTGATTCATGGGTGGACAATAAAGGGTACACCCAATATGGCGATAGTAAATCCAATGCTACGTTGAAACTTTCACGTTACTAAGCGCTTAGCTTTAAAATCATGTGACCACGGTTGTAACAGTGAGAACGCTCGATAAACCAGGACAGGGTACAAACTCTCTCACGTCTATACCCGAATACTCATGAATCCGCGCAAAGAACAACAAATAAGGTTGCAGAGGTGTAGATTATTATTATTCGAAGCCCGGCCGGTAATGTAGATACAGCAACACAATAAACTAGGCGGCTTTTTTGTGTTTTATAGCATTGTGTGCACTAAAACGCCAGTAAAGAAAGAGAGGGCTAACGGCTTGCAGCCACTGCCGACTACACGCATAGGAGAATGAATAACAAGAGCCACTTCACGCATCCTGATTGTGTGAATAGGTTGTGATTAGTTTAACAAATGCACCAATGTATCTAAATAATGAAAATGGAATACCAACCTGATCATAGTCTCTCCCACAGGCATGATGTTTCTGGCATATTGTTAAGGTGCAGAAAATTTGGGAATGTACGATTAACACTTTGGCGGTACCCTGAGAAACCTTAATAAGGTACAATTTATTTTGAAAGATGTTTGATAACATTTGTCAAATGAGATATAGGTATCACAAAAACAAAGATTGTAGGACGAAAATAGTAGTTTACAATGAGTGTCTTCAATAGCACCTGCTTGATGAGTAACAATATGGTATAGTCGTATATGTTTTTTCTGCTGCAGGGAGGAAAAAGCAAGGGTTTTGTGCCCCTAGATGGTGCATAGACGTACTAACTAGTGATGGCTAATACTTTTGGTTAGCCCCATTTTCTGTCAACATTAACCTATGGGTAGAGAACACCTGTCTGTATTGACTAAGTTGAGAAGATAATTAAAAAGAAACATGTCTTTTTAAATTATCACAAATAATGGGCAAATTCATTGAGAAAATGAACTAGTTGTATGTTGTCCACGAAAAATTGTAGGAGTTGGAAGAAGGAATTGGGCAAACAGTGTCAAAAATATTAATACAATGCGTGGGTCCGTTTTTAAAGTGTATTTCATTTGTTTTTAGAGTTGTGTCCACTATATAACATTCAAGAATCCTCAAAGTATATTACGTCTACCCCTTAAAGGGATTGTGTGTCCTGATGACAGCCTTGAACTATCACCTAAAATTGATTAAGCCAAGAAGGTGGAAAATAGAACAACAAGGCTAGAAACAGATGAAACTGTCGACACTCAGGTTCTTTTTAGGGCTTTTTGTTATAATGAAGTTGTAAAAAGTCAACGTTTTTATTGTTTTGTGAATGCATTGAGTACTGTATAATTCTACTAACCTACTACCATTCTTTATATGTGTTTAGAAATATGGTAATACCACTTTTGTGTCAATGATTGTCTCCAGCTACACGTGTAACAACTAGGGTAGCTTTTTTGGAATCTGTTCTACACGATGTATTGATGATTACCTATCCTGGTACTACCCCTCCTAGTTGTAAGGCCATGTACATTATGCTACTCAAACAAGAGACACAATAGATCATCCCATGCATTGAATAACAGTTGCATAAAATTCTCCTTTGACATTGTACTTTGCCATGCGTCGAGCATTTGGTCTGTTCTGCTTCTTGGCATGGTAGGCAGTTTAAACAGAGGAAAAGACCACATAACGGGACAAATTCAGCACATGTTATTTCATTATGACTGATGGTTCTTTGTTTGTACGGTTCTTTGTTTCTCCTGATAAAGTCCTGCCTAATATTAAAGTATTTAATTAAAAGCAAAACAAGGCCAACTGTTGATCAGTGCATCATCCCTAATGGCTATGAATTCTTTCTGATCAATTGACTGATATATTTGCTAACAAGGCTGAATTTCATGACACACATGATCCTGCCATTTGGACGCTATTCTCTTTGTGTGCAAGGAGTGTCAATCTGTCCTTGTTTTTAACCCATTTGCCTGGATGTCCTCTTTTGATCAACTCCTGCTTCCGAAATCCAACAGTTTGCGGCAGTCAGAGTCTCAGAAATTGTGTTCACGATATCTTGTTCCTAAACTAAACTGGTTGAAGCACTGAAAATGGAGTGCATTCTTATCAGTACCTTTTTCTTCAACAAGGTGTGGCTAATTAAAATCTTTCCATTGTTGTTATGAGCAGGTCCAGACACGGATTCGTTGTTCTGTTACAGTATGTTGTAAATGTAATGTTTTCTTTCTGATCATCTGACCAGTTTTAACATGCAGAGAGATCCTCGACAGAGGGTGATCATAAACGTAAGATTTCATCAATATAACCCCTGCACATTTCAACGCAGTGGGAATGCCTCATGTTAGGGGAATCAATGGTAGATTTTCCACAGGCTTTGCACGCCTACATCTGCCCTTAATCTCAGCAAACACATTTGTCTTTAAAATGAATACATTTGTGTTAGTGCTACGTTTGTCACATCCCTCAGAAAAGAACAGAGGGAATTCCCGCAGTCCTGTCTTTGTTATGATGGGGTGATAAAATGGAGGGGACGGGCCTAACTAAGGGCCCGAGCGAGGTGAGGGTTCCTTAACGTGGGCACTGGACCGTTACTTGCGTCGGTCGGGCCGCCCCAAGGGTTATATTGCCATTAGCACCCGTGTAGATCCTACGCGGATGCTAACGGTGAGTACACCTAATAAAAAAACCAATCTTACCTTCATGTGCGGTGCATCGTTCCGAGTCCGTTTTCTGTGTTGATGACCGACCATGACATCATCAACATGGAAACAGACTCCAAAAAGGGAGCCACACCTGAAGGTAAGATTTGTTTTTTTAACTTATTCAACTCACCCTTAGCACCTGTGTAGGATTTACATGGGTGCTAATGGGTGCTGGGGAAGCGGGAAGTGATGGAGTAGCTGGGAAGGGAAGGGCGCCCTGGTTAGCAGCACCCACGCTGCTCGGAATGCAGGCTTGTACCATACAATACAGCCTTTGTTACGAGCATCCTGATTGGCCAGTGCCCTTTTCCAGGGTGCTAATACACTGAACACTATTTCAACAGCGGTCTGCTTCTGAGATGTTAGGAAATACGCTTTCAACATCAAGCACGACCATAACATCCCAATCTGAATCAAGGGAGTGACCTTCTAATGTCATGATCATGTCTGTAAATCCCTAACATACGATGGAGTGTCAACAGCAACTTGATTTTATACAGTCCTACTGCAAGCATGTACATTTACCTTATTGATTATGTGATTTCCTTCTGCACAATTAAGCAACAAAATTGTATTTTGATACTGGCACTGAATGCATTTGATTTCATCAGGGATGTTAAGATTAAGGTAGAAAGACAAAAGTGACAAAAGACGAATAACACAAACACTGGAGCACTATAGCGACATGAGAACCAAAGTAAATGCTCTGCTTGCATTATTATTTCTTTTCGGTATTTGATCAATTGAGGACGTAGGTCTAAGGAGCATTGGTGCACTTTTAAGCAGATTATTTATTGTTATTGAACCAGAGTGAGTAAAAACTCTCATTGTAAAATGTGCATAATGCAATACCAATATGTCAAATGATAGAAATGAACTCCACTGTGTGCTGCTCTAGTAATGCCCAGTAACTTATCCCCCCTTCTCACCTCCTTACGGTCTGCTGCTTAGTAATGCTCCAGTGCCATGACCCCCCTTCTCAAATACCTTATGGTGTGGTGCTTAGTAATGCCCCTGTAACATGTGCCCCCTTCTCACGTACCTATGATGTGCTGCTTAGTAATGCCTCAGTAGCATGTCCCTCATTCTCGCCTACCTACAACGTGCTGCCACAGTAGCATATTTCCCACTTCTCATGTACATGTGGGGTTCTGTTTAGTAATGTCCCAGTGACATGTCCCCCCTTCTCACGTACCTATGATGTGCTGCTTAGTAATGCCTCAGTAGCATGTCCCTCCTTCTCGCCTACCCACGGCATGCTGCCCTAGTAACATATGTCCCACTTCTCATGTACATGTGGGGCTCTATTTAGTAATGCTCCAGTAACATGTCCCCCTTTCTCACATACCTACAGTGTGCTGCTTAGCAATGCACAATCAAGTTTACCAAGAAAGTGTTCCTGCTGGGCTACACATTATAGCATTTCAAATGGCTAAATCAAAGGACAATTAAGGAGTACAATTAATGAGAAACCATCATTGCCCACAACAGTGTACACAACATGTACACACGATCCAACTGAATTAATCGTAATTATAGAACAAAGTACACATATCAAAACTGAAGACACATCCTTCAGAATTTCATAGGATGCCATAGTGAAAAGAATAATATATATTTACGCATGACTTTGAGGAAGCTAGACACAAATGAAGGTAAGAATCTGGCTAGTGTTGCAACTAACATACACCTGCACACAGATGATATCCACTGCATAATATCCATTCTAAAGAAAGGGGACGAGCGAGTCCTCCATTGAGAGCAAAATACAGAGATATCCGAAGGAGTCCTGTTGTTTATAAGTCTGGCTCATGCCAGTGTCGACGCTCCCCTAGAGCCTGGCTGAGAGGAGATAACTGGGCTGCGGCTCTGCTGGTATAAACACAGATGCAGGGTTTGATGTCTAGTGAAAAGACAAATACATATTTACACATATGCATACCGTGTATATATGTAAATATCTATTTGCCTTTTCGACCCTGCCCTCATGTTTATACCAGCAGAGCCGCAGCCCAGTTATCATGCGTTCACTGTAGTAACACAGTGGGCTAGATTCTTAAAAAACATTTGGCCACAAATGATGACATGCACAAGTGTATCTCAACACTTGCACCAAAAAAGGTGCACACAAATCCACATAGGACCTCTGAATATGTGCACCCTTGCATTTGATCATATAAGCAAATAAGTGGGGATTTTTGCGCATTTCAGTGCGCACCCCAAATCCACAAATGAGCTGCACTTTCAAATACACAACAATGAAAGACCTGTAGCGCCTTTTTGGACTATGCACAGGGTAATGCACGACAGGTTCATTTCTGAATGTTTTGTGTATTTTTGTGGGAGAATCGTGGTCTTCCCCGCTGCTCTCCCACTTTAAATTCTATCCTTCAAATAAGGATACAAAAGCAGTTTAGTTTTTTTACCGCATTTCGCAGTGGCATATCCTTAAGAGCCTGTCTCTTTGAAGTATGCTGCAAGCACCCACGTGGGTGCTGGGAGCCTGTAATACATTAGTGTCCGGTGCAAACGCTGAAAATGAATCTATCAAAGAGGGCCGGCTGCGCATCCTTGTGCTACTGTTCTGCCACTGCTGAAATGTGCAGGTCACCTTTGTGAATGCGGTGATCTCTGCATTTCTGAAATGAGCACAAGCAACTAGGCGCTTTTCTCATTTTCTGAGAATCCGTCCCAGTTTATCCTTTCACTCTAGACCTCCTGTAGCATTCTCACCCTTCTCTGGGGAATATATTTAATCTCATGCAATCCTAAAAGTTGAAATGCATATTGATCAATTTAAGTGTCAGGATTATTTCGAAGATAGCTCAGTGTGGTAGATTTCCATTCATATTCCTATTCAGAGTACCAAATCCCAGCAGTCAGACTTAGCCTTTCCTATGTCTGCGGTTGATAAACTTGTGTGTAAATATACATTTTTGATAGTAACACAAACTGCACTAGAAAACATGTACCTGCACCAGATATTGCCATCTATAAAACGTAATGTAGCATCAGTATGATGCATGTCTATTGCTTGATTCCTCCAAACGAAGGTTGTAAAAACTAGAAGTCTCCCCAAACAAAGAGCAGAAAGTGTTAGTCGGGAGATGTAATTCGGTAGTCAAATTCAAGACTGTTGAACCAAAGTGTTGAGGCTCATATCATGGCTTTGTCAGCGAAGGATACAGTAGACTCATAATTTTCAGGTCACTGTATATATTAAGTACTCTGCTGTCTTCCCTGAGAAGGCTAGCCTTCTCACATTCTGATTGACTTGTTTAACCCATTGCCCAATCTTTCTTTTTATGTTGGCCATTTGAGTGAAAGGGTCTTAGACAGAAGAGAGGCGGCCAAATGCCATAGGCCTCTGGCAGGAATATTTTCAGGTGTACTTATTTGGTACAGGAAATTGGCTCCTTTTCAATATAATTTCAAAGTTTCTCTTGCACATCATAAATAACCATCAACAAGTATGTGTGTTGGGTGTATTTAAAGCTTTAAAATACAATAGAAAAATACAGATGAAATCTTTTAAACTCACATCAATTAACATTCTGGTACTTGTATACTTACCTTGATGATGGAGAACATGAAGCCTGCATACTTTTCTTTTAGTATAACATGCTTCTGTAAGGTTTTGTTGTTACATTTTGTCAAGTTGGCTTATTATGTGACTGTGTACTTTAAAAGCCATTTCTACAAAATTGAGTATTATTTTAGTTTATATAAGTCAAGCATTCAAAACATATTTGTACCTTGCTCTATGATAAGAATTGGGAAATAATATGTCAAGTGCAGAAATTGCAGATTGGTTCAAACCCTGATTCATCTCGCAAACCAACATGTGTCATTCTGAGCAACTAATTTAATCTTGTCGCACCTAACCTGTCAAAATTGTCAGCCCCTAAGAGTGATTTAATTCTCAGGGTGTGATCTTCAAAAAAATCTCACTTATGGCATAACAAGCTAGAGCATTGCCTCGTGTATAAAAATAGGAATTCACACCAAAATAACAAGGACGAATACTGCGAGTCCAAAAACATTGCATTTTTTAATCGAATTTAAACACAGTTCATCGACAAAATAGAAGGGTCTTGGGGTATTAATTAAGGAGATAAGTGTGGAGAGGGCTGCGGGGGGCTGATTTAAATGTGGGGAAAAAGCCATTTGTTTCTTCGTTGACTAAAAGCAATACCACTTGAAAACCATTGCTCTCTTTTAATCTCAGTCTATGCTAGCATGCATAAACCTTTCTGGCAGCTTCTAATTTATTTCCACTATCTATGCTATGCACTGGTATGTGCATCTTTCCCATTGCTTCCACTCTGTTTCCATGCTTGAGCACTTTTACATTTTACAAGAGTGATAATAAGTCTATGCTGCGGCATATGTACCATTTTCATATGGCTTCTGATCTGTGTCCTGCATCTAAGAATACACCCTCTTCATGGCTGCTATTTTTAAAATGTCTCATTTTCCCTCGTCGTGCACTGCTAATGTTGCACTTGAAATGCAACTTGTTTATTATTCCGATTACAGCAAGTAGGAAGATGGTAGGGAGACTGGAAGGGAGTAGTCATGCATATTTTGATTGCTGTGCATAAGGGAGGGGCATGACCAGAGATTCTAGATCCCTTAATTTCTTTGATTCAGGGAAGACCCAAAGACATCTCTGACCAGGGCCCCAAATTTCCTTAAGATAGTACTGCATTGACGTAGGTCTTTGCAAAGTTGCCAACCCTCCTGTTTGCAGTTCAGAGTTCCCGGGGCAACTGGGTAGAGAATGGGCATCCACAGTCACGTCAGGATGTCCAGATTACAAAGACAAGTGTGGAGGGTATGGTGAGAAACCAGAGTGCAGTGGTCCGAAGTGAGGGATACAGACGGCCTCTCCTCAAGTCATTCTGGATAGGATGCCCACGGTCCTTCAGGGTTTTCATATCAGAATTCTCTGTGGTTTTGTCTTTAACTTCTCCTGCATTATTCTGCCTTCCCAGGTGTTCTTCTCCTTTGGCGGAATTGGGGCTGCGATTGGGCCCCTATGCACCAAGCAAGGGGGGTGCATTTTTAAAAATACAGAGGATGCTGGAGAAACAGAGTTATGCAGCATCATTCAAACTTTGCTGGATTTTTCCTACAGGACTTCTTGGCTTAGATTGGTATGTGAATTCCCAGAAACAAAGCCAGACAGTGACAAACACCCCCCCCCCCCCACCCCACCCCCAGGGCTGATTAGGGCCAGTGAGGAATGACAGGCAGTACATGCAGTACTTTGAAGGGTCCCAGATGCACCCAGGTGGTGAGTGTACCTGGGTTCTTACTGTGGTGGCCGGTGGACATCACCACCGGGCACACACCACTGTGTGCCTCCAAACCAGTAATACTGCCACCAACCAGGTGCTCTCACACAGATAGCCAGGCGAGGCGAAGTCATCTGATTGTATATGGAATAACCTGACCTTGAGATCAGAACCTGAAGAGTATACATAGAGCAGCAAGGTGATGCAGCATGGTGAATAGCAAAGCATCAAAGGGCTGCGGTGTGGTGAAGTGGTGTTAAATGCTGCGATCAGCTTCACTGTGTGTGTGTGTGTGTGAGTCCATAAAAAAGCTGGTGAATTTGATATAGGATGACATACTGCACTCCTATTTTCATAAATGCATTAAGCACAAAGAGGTTCTCGATAGACACTAAAGGGTCTGATTTACAAAGTGTTTTTCAATGGGATTTATATAGTGAAAAAAGCTTCATAATTCAGACCCTAGAGATCGTATGTAGATTCCTACAGCTAGAAAGACAAGATCCCCCTAGTTAGAGCTGCATAGGTAGAGAGATCATAACGCAAGAGGAAGGTGTTTGGTCTGTGGGGATGGATAGGAGTATTAAATACACTTTCATAGTCAGAAAGCAACAGTGAGTCGTACAGGACCCGACGGCCATATTAGAATATTCCTGGAGTAGCAGCAGCAGGCCCAGGCCAGCAGAAATCTCATGAAAACCGAAATGCACACTCTCTCGCTTTCATCTTCACCGAGTCTAGCTGCATGCTATATGCCCTCCTGGCCACACTGAGCTCAATATTAAGAGCTCAGAACATAATAAAGAAGATTTCGCGGGTATTTTAATTACTTTCGTTAGAGGAATTTTAATACTTGAGGTAGGTGCCAAATTGAGTTCACTAAAATGGAAGTGCCTATGTGTGTCTCCTGTAGGGGCATTAGTGTGACAATGCATGCAGGCACCCCAGCGCTTTCCCTCTGCCATTCTCCAAAGGGGCTCGTTTTTAAAAATACAAAAAAGCTTGTAATGTTGTCATACCTGTTTGCTGGATCTGTTACAGAATGGATTCCATGTCATTTTACTGACAGGAATTCCTTAGAAGTAATTTACTTTGACTGAATTCCGCCCAAAAAAATCATCCAATTTATTTATTTTTTAATTTGGGAGATTCCCCCTCCAAGCTCCTCCTTTCCTTATATTAGTCCCCCTATTCCAAATCCCTGCCCATCCCTTTTCACCTCTTACCCCCACGCCTATATAATTCAAATCATTTTTCAGTAGGATTCCTTCGAAGTGAAAACGATGGGATATGACAGAATTGAACATTCGGTATTCTGAACATTCCATCCAGCAGTACGCGGGTGATACTTATTTGTACATGAGAGTAAAAAGCCCGCAGGACATCATTTGTCTCTGCGATTACCTAGCCATCACCCAATCCTGGATGTTGACTGCCTACCTCAAACTAAATCCATAGAAGACAAAATTCATCCTCATTCGTCCGCCTGCTAAAATCAACTTGTCCAACAATGGCTCAGTGATAAGTGCCTACAAGGATATGCACCCAGAAGGATCCACAACTCTTAGACTCAGCAACATCCTTAGGCTTAAACATTGACAGCAGCCTGTCTTTCCAGAAACACATCTGCTGGGTTCAAGCTTTTGGAGAGCCATTTTGTAAGACCTAAAAAAGGGCTCCATTTCAGGGGTGTGCTATAGGTTAATGGCAATAATTCGGAGTATATACACTTGCTATACAGTAGGTACTTAAAACATGATGTAGATGTTCAGACAGGGGTTTGGTAGTGCGGGGAAATTATTGAAATATTTCAGACGTATAAAGCCATTATCAGTTTTAGTACACATTTATAAATATAATGTTTTCACCCTATCAGGCCCTAGCAACCAGTTTTCATTTTCTTGGCCTTGGCCACTGGTGACACAGCAATGGGCATTGCCAGTAGCCAATGTGCCTGGGCTCAGTGGTCAGTTTACCCCCATATTTGGTCGATGAACCAATGGCCATGATCTCTGGCACATTGCCCAAAAAAGGCCTTCGGTCATGCCTGTAAGCTAATCAAAGTAGCCACTGGGCCTGGCTAGCAATGCTCAATGGCCACTTTACCCCCATAATGGGTCTGCCAGTGACCACTTTATCCCCATAACCGGACCCCATGCACTAGACATTCACTTATGGAATATGGTTGCCATGTGTCCTGAAATAGACAAATGTAATTCTTTAATCCAGCAGTTAGTTTCTCATGATATCCGATTCATGTAATGTCATCCATTGGGTCATCGGTGTGCTCTAGTTTCCAGTGATGGCATTGATGATGTAATAAGTGATGTTGCTGATGACGTAATACGCGATGTAATCTGTAATGTTATCAGTGTGCTCATGGGCTTCACTACTTGGGGAGGCTAAGAGTATTCAGTCAAATTTCAGTCCACCCTAATTGGACATGTTGCAGAGTGGTGTGGCTTTCAACACTTCCTGAATTTCAGGGTGTGTTTCATTAAACCGTCACCTTAACATTACATCTAAACCTTTTGTTGTGTTCAACTGATTCAGCTAATTATTTTCACTGAATGCCAACGGTTTATTTATGCTATATCCACAGCATCTTTAGTATTAAAATGTTTTCTTTTCATGTCATCACAGATGACCTATTCAATATAATCAGTATGTTTGTTGTCCACAATGGTTTATTACCCCAGAGGCCAGGGACGTCATTTCACCAAAATGCCAGCTTTAGCGGAAGTGACATCACACAACCCTTGACCCCCTGATTACATCACAGGAAGTGATGTCACTTGACCCCACCCCAAAGTGATATCGCGGGAAGCGATGGAACACGACCTTTCACCGGTTGACAAAACAGGAAGTGGCATCACTTAGCATTGTACACTACAAAAATATGGTTACGATATCACTATAATGTGATGTGCATTTCAAACCTGAATGGATCGCCATATGTATCATTAAGATCAGTGTGTGTAGGGCCATATTACCAAAATACTGTGATTGCAAGCAGACGCCCATGACCAAATGATAATGATGTGTTATTATATAGCACTTAAGCTTAAGCGCTTTACATAGAAGAAATGTACACCCAATATCACCCAACCTGTGTTGGTACCCATTTATCGACCTCAGAAGGATGAAAGGCTGAGCTGAAGCGTTTGAGAACAGACTAAATTAGTGACTCACCCCCTGAGGTGTGCCTGAAATAAACCTCTAATGAGTCTAGCAATTATTGTATAGAATTCCAGCAAGACACATTTTTTGGCATTCCTATTCGTTCTTATTTAGGTTCAGTGCCGAAAGTGTTAGACTTGTGGCCCTCATGTTCTAAGGGGCCTGAACAAGAAAGCACTAGCCACTCCAGAATTAAAGAGCCACATGGTGCTGGCCACAGCCCAGGAGCTTGAATTGCACAAAAAAAAAAAGTTTTTTTTTTTTAGAGGTCGCAAGGAAGACCACAGAGGTCGCAAGGGAGACCTCAGAGGTCGCACTTGCGACCTCTGGTGACCCCCAAATGACGTATGATAATGAGAACCAGGATGCGAATGCGTGCAATAATGTAGGTGCTTATGCTCTAGTAGTCTTAGTCAGTGTATTCTAACACCACAGGCACAAAAAGCCTCTCCCCGCAGACAAATACCTTGACAGAGAACACCAAGATAAAGACCTGCACACAGAGTTCAGGGGATATTCGATCTGTGTGCATTAAAACAACTGTAGAGAGGGAACCAAGCATCCCCACCTCAAGCACCACACCCATGTTGCCTATATGCCTATATACCTATATGCCGGGAACCAGAGTGTGAAACATGTGCAGTGCCATTGAAAATACCAATCCCAAGGAGAATCCTGGAAGCAAGGTTCCCATTGAGAAAGCCATACCTGCATACATGACAATATGATGGCCATTTGAATGAAATACCAGAAGAAGTGTGAAAAGTGAGCAAAAGAGCAGATTGGGGACGTCACAAGAAGCAAGACTGACGCGCCCAGAAGAGATGCAGAGACAAGAGAACATAGATAATCTATAGGCATCAAGACAGTATCAATGATAAGTAACATTTCGGGATCGAGATGAAGACGTTTATGTCACAGAAACGATAAAGATATTAAGTAATTTCAAACGTGTACAAATGCAAAGAAACGCAAGCAGACAAAGTATTCTTAAGGCTAGCTATGTAGTGAACAGACTGCGGCATGCGCCAACATATATATATATAGTAGTGAGTGAACTATGGACAATTTCACTAAGCATTTTAGCAGAGCTGGACTAGTAAAAGCAAGGCTTTTCCAGTGCGATGCAGTTGAAAAGCAATTGAATTACAGAGATGAACTAATGAAGGGCGAGGTTGGACCAGCTGCAAGAAGTCAAGGCCACTCTGGGCCGTAATGATCAGACAGTAGCTACAATTGTGTGAAAGAACAAACCCCTGCTCAGAAGACGGGCACGAGAAACAAGGGAGATGTCAGAGGTTCATTAAATAATACTATTTTAAATGCACTAGAGCTCAAAATCATGGTCTTGAGTCACGTGGATGGCTGAAAATGGACAATCATGATGAACCACACCTACGCAAGGAGACAGAGTATGCCTCTACACCTTCGTATTCTCCAGAGCAAGGAACATTCCCAAGGCCAAGTACAAAGCCTTAATTTACGTGCAGACCACAGCGGAGATGATAGATGATATGCTAATTGGTGGGAAGCTATGGTCAAGACCAGCCTGGGTGCTGCTGGCTTAGTTGGAAAAGTACTGACAATGTAAGGGTGCCAGCCAAGTATAGAGGGCCACGTAGTAAAGAGCCCTATAGTTTGTGTAACCAACGGGGCATTGTGTATTTGATGGCGTTCATAGTGACCTGTTTGAGGGGAGGGCTTAGTTGCCCCACCTGATGTTTGAGACCCTATCACTCTCTTAGACCAGTATGGAACGTATACCTAGATGTTCCCCTAATCCTATCACTTCTCCAATAGGTTTTTGTAGTTTGCCACGTAGAATGACGTCAGCAAAGATGGGTTTGTACTACATAACCTTTGTTTTTATGAGATGCATTTGAGATTGTGCTGTGAGAAGTCCGTTGATGTCCGTTGTACTCCCTGTTTTAGACAATTGACATTGAACTTTGCCAACTTCCTGAGTTAGTCTGATTATTGATGTTTGAGAATCTTCTGCATCCCCATCAATCTCAAAATATTGCCACCTCGTCTTAAACGTCTGGGTCGGCTATCCTGGTTCATGTGGTTGCAGACAATGGTTAAAGAACCATCGACCTAGTAAGCTTTGGGGTCTCGGTAATATCGGACATTCTCTGCCATTTAGCTGAAAGGACGTGAAGATAGCCTGTAGATGGACCTGTAGATAGCGGTAGTTTAGCTTAAAGAATCTTGCAAGTGCAGGTGGGACGGGTCCCTCGGTTTCAATGGAATCTCTTCTTGATTTCTTCAGGAAGCTGAGTGGATTGAAGGCTGAAGCGGCTGTTTGAGGAGGTGATGATCCCGAGAGTTGGAAGTAAAAAACGCGAATGGTAACTAGAACTGAGTGAGGTGGCAAATTGTGAATGGGCAGTGAGTGGAGAGAGTTATAAGGGGAAATAAGTAACAGAGAATGGTTGGGGTAAACAAACTTGAGACAACGAACGTCAAGATGATAGGTGAATAGATCGAGACGAGGAGCGTCGATTTATTAAGTAATTGACTTGAGATGAAGATCGTCAAGCAATTAAGAAACTGTGAGAGGAGGAGCGTCACAGTTAGATTAAGCCCAGTATCCTGCGTCACAGCACGTTTTCATAAGGAGTCGTATCCATAGTCCCGAAAGTGGATGACGTAGACTATGGACATATTTAAAAATTGTATAAAGGGAATGACTCACACTCCGTAGGAGTATTTTTAGGGGCAAGGATAGTCAAGAAGAGCGTGAATAAAGAAATAGTCACAAGGAGCGTAGAATGAGATATACGTAGGCAGGCCAAGCCTGTTCGTTTGTCTGTTTGTTTTATGTGTTATATAATGTATATGTGCTGAAGAAATAGTGAAACTTTAAGAGACGTGAAGAGAAAGCACTGATTTGTGAAATTTAATTATTTATTTATTTAGTTGAACTGATGATGTTTACTAAAACAGTAGATTGAAATGAAACGACATCTAAAAGGTTTGGAGCAGCAACATATTGTGTTATTGTTCTGAAATGTAATTATAAAGTGTAAAACAACGCTGAGTTTTGACAGTCAAGTGTGATGAGTCAAAATGGAGGATATTACTCCACTTATACATTTATACAAACAGTTGCCAAAACACACACCCAAGCTTAAACAGTACAGTGCGAAATGAGTTAAAGGCACGGCAGATAAGATGTTCATGCCATGGCCACAAGGGATCACTATCAAAAGCAGTTTTGCAACACATGACGACATACTTGCACGCAGCATAAGAGGGAAAAAAGTTAGAAAAGTGGTTAGCGAGCTTAGAGCTCTGGAAGATGTACCAGGAGGAAAGGGAATATCCACCTCCTGAAGACTGGATGCTTAACCAGTGCAAAAAGGAGGCTGAGGAGCCTTCTGCTCCCATCGCCGCTCCTGAAATAAATGGCGATAGTATGAAGGATGAAGGACTGTACCCATTAAGAGAGCTTAAGGCAGCAATAGGGTACAGCAATCTGGCATTTGAGTCGCCTGCACATAGCAGCGACGAGAGTCCAAAGAAGACTCCTTAAAGAGATGTCATCTCTAAAGTCTTACAGGGCAAAGGATAGAAGTGATAGACCTAATACATCCTTAGATATAGGACGGGAAATAAGAGATGGAAAGGAGAGAGAGATAAGGCTGATGAGGTAGCGCTGATACAGAATGAATGGATGGGTGGTCAGATTTTGCTCAAACTTGATGGAAAGAGCATTGAAGAAGTAAGGCAAAGTGAAGATTGAGAAGAACAAGATGAAAATGACAGAGAACGAGAGGAACGATTGAAAGGAGATGAGGTAAAAAGAAAGGATGGACAAAGACGGCGACAGTTCATCAAGATGAGCAACTGAAAAAGCAGAAAAGGGCAGAGGAGCAAAGGAAGTAAGATAATAGACAGAAGGCAATCGAAGAACGAGACAAACTAGAAAGGAAGAGAGAGGAAGAGGAAGAGTAGAAATTAAGAGAGAAAAGAATCCAAAGACGAAGAGGCAAAGAGATACATAGGGCAAACGAGAGAAGAGAGGCAGAAAGAGGAACGGGTAAGAGAAGAAGAAAGGAAGCGAAGAGAACTAGATGAAGGAATAGAACAAAAGAGAAGGCAAAGGGCACGTGACATTGAACGCATAGAAAAAGAGTTAATGGAGCCTAATCCAGTAGTAGCATGGGAAGACATGGAAGTATTCTTCCCGACGCATGAGCCAGGTCCGTTTAGAGGAAATCTAGAGGATGAGTTTGATACAAGAAGCATTGGGGACACAATCTATAAGGCCTATCATGAGATGAGGCCCAAGAAAGAACCAAAAGGAAAGGGTAAGAACAATCGGCTTGAAAGTACGCAGTAGCACGGCAAGGAAGGAAGTTTGTACAATCTCGAACAGAAAGCTTTGTCTTTAGACAGGCTAACACTGAATAGAGACAAGAAAGAGGGAAGTCACACGAGTAGGAGACATGATATGTCAGACAAGGACAGAGAAACCTTCAGTGGGGAGGAGGGAGATAACGCACATGGTCCTGAAGGATGTTCTGCGATGGATAGAGAAGTAAGATGGTCAGATCTAGACCTATCGAAATCTCAGGCATCAGAACCTTTGGCGTGGCTAGATTAAACCCAAAGGGCGATCCCATAGTGAGAGGGGGGACTCGCCACCTTATTTCAATGTTTATTTAATATACATACAGCTATCAAGCTTTGTATATACAACAGATAAGACACATACAAATTCAATAACAAACAATCCAGATAAAATAAAATATTTTCATGTCAATTATACATCACACTTCATTACTATACATTTTAAAATCTGTACAATTTTCAAATAAAATTTGCCAAAAAAATTAATTCAATTAAGATCATCTCCTTGCATAAATGACATCCACAAGCTCTCTATCATACTAGTATTGATCTGATTGTTGTATGATTTAAGAAACGAAACTCTCAACACTTTTAGACTTTCACAGAACATCAAGAGATGGTGTAATGATTCAATTTCTAGACAGCCACACAGTCTGCAAAAACGTCTACTTTGCTCTATGCCAAACCATGCTCCCTTTATCTCAAGAGCTATTGAAAGGTTGAACTTCATTAAGAGATATGTTCTAAACACATAGGGACTTGGATATACTTTGATATATTTAGGCAATTGTACACGATTCCTATAGTACTGACAAAAGTTACCACTATGTACTTTAGAGGCCAGGGAGACGAAATGCGACTTATTGCAATATACTGCTATTTTCCTCTTAAGCCACCTCCTAAATGAGTTTATAGGTATATTATTAGATGTCATTTGAAAACCTGTTTTCCAATGATCGTACATAGTCATAACAGTGCCTAGGACTCCCAAAAGATTGCACTTGTGTACTTTCAAAAAGGCACGCATATGGGATACCACAATAGTACCATTATCAAATTGCAAAAGGTTTACATAGCTCATTACAGAACGATTAAAGTATTCTGCTTTGATACACTTCATATTAAATTCATGGTGAAGTTATTCAATTGAGGTATTGTTAGGGAGACGCATTCATTTTCTCAGTATAGTAGCTTCCAAGTTAATTAAACGAGACAAAACTCTATGTCCCCATACCTCAATTGCAAACATGAGCATTGAGTGCATCTTTGCAGTATACATCAATAGTACTGCTTCCGCTGAAAATCCTACATTTGTACCTATAAATATGCTAATCACGTTAGTAGCCGTTATACAACGCGCCTTCACAGATGACCATTGTTCTTCCCACTCAAGTTTGCAATCCAACAGAATACCCAAATACTTACAGCTACTTACTATTTTGAGCTCAATGTTGTTAATATGCCATGCATATTTTTTGGGGAAAACGCTTAGCTGGAAACACCATTATTTAGCTTTTTCCAATGTTAATGCGTAACCCATTATTTTTAGAACACACATTTAAGGAATCTAATTGCTTCTGCAGGACGGCTGGAGTATGGTCTAATGGCAATAAATTGTCGGCGTATGCCAACCACCCTACAGACCATTCACCACATTTTACTGGATGAGATGATACCAAACAACTAAAATCAAATTCCATATCTGCTCGGTACAGGTTAAACAAGGTTGCCGCCATGATACAACCTTGCTTAACCCCACAACATGTAGGTATTATTGCAGATAACTTCCCTCTTGCATTAAGTCTTATTCTTACTGTCACGTTGCTATATAATAGCATTAGCATCTTAAGTAAACCTTTGGGAATATTCCAAGCTTGAAACTTCAGCCACAGATGATTTCTCAGCACGGTATCGAACGCTACTGAGAAATCAATCAGGGCACAATATGTATTGAGATTCCTACGTTTACCTGCGTATTCAATGCTAGAGGTTAGTACCATAAGATTATGATTTGTGCAGGCTTTCTCCCTAAAACCAATTTGATTTGGAGGAAGAATGTTTTTAGTTTTGATCCAGGAGTTAAGTTCTAATAAAAGGACTCTTGCCAATATTTTAGAGGGGATGTCCTGCATCACTAACAATCTCAAATTCCTTGGCTCGGCCCAGGAATCTTTTATATACACAGTTAAAATGTGGCTTGTGTTCCAAGATTTAGGAATTCTGTCACCTTATGTGAGCAGGTTAAGGTCGCTACCGGGAAGAAGGCGGTGCAGAACCATTGTCCCTGCTATGGACAGACAGACGATGGGTGATGAATGTGAGTTTGGGATGCCACAATTTCCTTTGTTAGAAAAAGGAGGGGCCAGACTGCAGTATATACCTTGGCCACAGATTGATAAGGATAATTTAAGGTGTAAACTTCTGAGTTTAACTTCTGGTGCTGGGAAATGGATACATGAGTTAGAGAAAATGACAGGAGGAGCCGGATACTCAAGTGTCACTGCGCAGAACACTGCTCATGATGGAGCTCTGTTTATTAACTGTAGAACGGCAGTCTGCAAAGTGCTTAGGGTGCAATATCCAGATACTTCAGATATGGGAGCTATAATGGCACGGAAAATGCAAGACGGGGAAGATCCTCTTGTTTACATTCCAAATTTTCAGGAGGAATGGAGCTTGGAAATGTGGGAACCATGGGGGAAGTCTATACCTGTATTCTATAATGTATTATGCCAAGAGGGGCTAGATGAAGTGCGGAAACAGCTCAAGAAATTGGTGGGTATGGAGAAAAACCCATGGTCAGAAATTCAGCAGTCCATTGCACATTATTGCAGATTACAGCAGGAGAAAAATTGAGAGAAAGATGATGTTAGGAAAGGTGAGGAAGCAAAAGTATTGCAGAAGAAATTGTCAAAATACGCCATAGAAGGGGCGATGTTGACTAGCAGAGAAGGGCCAGGTTTGCAGCAAACAGCAGGCATGCCACAGGTGAATAATCAAAGGCAGTTTTATCAAGGTAATAATATGTTCGCACCACGGGGTAGGAGAGGTTTTCGTGGAAGAGGCTTTCAGAATAATCAAGGTGGGTTTCAGGGCATGCAGAATGATAGTCAAGGCATGCAGGGATGGCAAATTAGGAGACCACCTCCTATATGTTGGACATGTGGAATGACAGGGCACATAGGGCGCATGTGTGGAAGCAAAGGGTTTGTACAGAATGGGCAGCTCTCCAGAGGGGGGACCACTCATCCGCCTGCATATAGTCAACAAAGTAGGGACAGGTTTTTCCAAAATCAGACAGTGCACCAGATACAAGTGCAGAGAATGCAAGAAGATTTACAAACACAGCAGACAACAGCGAATCCGCCACAAGGGCAGTCACAACACTCGCCCATGCAAATACAGCATGGCACAAGCATGAGACAAATAATGACTCCAAGGATGGGGGTGTCACTGTCGAGGGAGGGAATCCTTTCACAGGCACAGAGATAAGCATGCACCCACAATAGGACAGCTCAATGAGTGACTTGTTGTGTTCAGTGCAATCTATGACTCCCAATTCTCAAGAGGAACCAAGGGTTGACGTAACTATAGGAGGCAAATCTTTTTCTTTTTTGGTAGACACGGGTGCAACACGCTCATGTATACGAGAGGGGAAATTTACATTATCTGGAAATTTCATGACTGCTCAAAATTTCACAGGAGCTACAAGTAGAGTTCCTTTCACTGATAAATTACCAGTCTCTATACGAGAATGCAATATGTCTGTGCCATTATTGTATTCAAAGCAGACACCAGTTAATATACTAGGTTGAGATTTAATGACAAAGTTAAACATGACGATTTTGTTTACTGATGAAGGCATTGTGTGTTCAACGCCAGGAATGCATTATTTAAACGTGAGTGAATTTATCATGGCACTTACAGCGCAAATGGCCATACGAGGAGTACCATTAGAACACATCTAGAACCATAGGTTTTTCACTATGGGGTACACATTTGGTTAACATGGCTACCTGGGTTAGTGGGTAAGACTGTGAGAATACTTGATGAGTTTTTATTCAGGCCAAGGATACCTATGGATGAAGAGGGGGGCGGAGTCTTTCCCTTAGAGTTACAAGCAGCTATAGTGCGAGGAGAATTGGCTATGCTTGTCGGAGTTGATAATGAAAGCAGACGATGAGCACAGTGATTGCTATTGGAGAGGGTTACAGATTGACTGATTTCACTGACGAGGATATGTTTAGAGACCACCTGTCAGATGACAAAGTAGTATTTGAAATGAGTATCACTTGTTGGCTGAGGGCAATAAGACATGAGGATCACCAGAAAATGATGTTAGTACGAAAATGTCCCGAATTCTTTGATGAAGACATGGCGAAAGTGCCAGTTTCATTATGGACCACAGGCCCTTATGACGCAGGCCTATTGAAAGGGGTTTGAGAAGTTAAGATTAAACTGAAACCAGGAGCAATTTTGCCTCTAGCACGACAATATCCCATGTCTCGAGAGGAATATGAGGGTATTTTTAAAACAATACCCGCCATGATGGGTCAAGGCATCTTAGTGACGTCAGAGTCACCATGCGATACTGCAGTTTATCTGAATAAGAAATCTAAGGGGGGGTCATGGTGTTTAATTCAGGACATGCGCCCAATTAATCAGATTGTAGAGGCCGAGTTTCCTCTAGTTCCTAATCCAGCGACGATTTTATGTAGTATGCCTGTTGAGGCGCAATATTTCACAGTGATTGACTTGAAAAATAAGTTTTTCTCAAACCCATTGCATAAGAATTCTCAAGATCTGACGTCATTTACGTTCAGACAGACTAAGCTAAAAAGCACGAGATTACCCCAGGGGTAGTGTGAGTCCCCATCGATTTTCAATGGAGTCCTGTATATGGACTTAAGCATAATTGATTTGGCAAGTGTTGTACTGCAATACGTAGATGACATATTAGTCTGCAGCACCTCAGAGGAAGAGTACAGACGTGATTCAGTTCAGCTAATGATTATTCTATCAGAGAAAGGATTTAAAGTGGACAAAGAGAAATTGCAGTATTGCCAAGAAGAGGTGTTATACATAGGTCAGTTAATTTAGCATGAAGGAAAGAAAGTTACACCTGAAAGGGCTGAGACTATTTTGAAAACAGCAAAGCCACACACGATAAAGCACATGCAAAGATTTTTGGGACTATGCAATTATGTTAGTGCATGGGTATTTGATTATAATTCATACATAAGGCCCTTGTTACAGGCTCTGAAAAAGGCACAGGTGATTCAGGAAAAGAATTGTCTGGACTGAGGAAATGGAGGAAGGGTTTGATGAGTTGAAAAAAGCAATTTGCACAGCCCCAGTTTTAGGGATTCACAATTATCCTGAGGAATTCTTATTTCCGCACAAGTATGGCACAGTCATGACAGCAGTACTCACGGAGAGAACCACATTGGGGTTCAAGCCTCTAGCATACTACAGTGGGATTCTGGACCCAGTAATGAGGGGGTCACTTTCCTTGTGAACAATCTATGTGAGCCGCTGCATTCACCATTGAGAAAGCTGCCAGCATAGTGATGGAGTGTTCCATGACAATATTTGTTGAACATGCTTTGTTTGCTATTCTGGAAAAACCTAAGGGTACTTTGATGTTTCAAAGGGCTTATGCCTATGAGGTGATCATATTGAATCCTCTGATTAAAATAGTCAGATGTAGAATATTGAACCCTGCCATGTTTGTAGCGGAACCACTGGCAGAAGACGTACATGTACATGATTGCTCGAATTATGAGGAATACTATGATGAGATCCCGAGGGTGAAAGAAAATGCTTTAGCGGCTGGGGAATTTCTCTTTATTGATGGTTCTTCAAAAATGGATCAAAATGATGGGCAAAGATATACAGGTGTCGCTGTGATAAAGCACAGGGCCAATGGGGAGTTTGAAGTATTGATAAGTGCACGACTACCATCTGACTTTTCAGCACAGGCTGCAGAATTAGTGGCGTTGATTGTCACGCTCGAGAAAACCGCAGGCCAGGAAGTAACGGTGTACAGTGACTCCGCCTATGTGACGTCGACAGTACACGCAGGGCTAGCATGTTGGAAAAGGAGGGGCTACCTCAGAGCGGACGGCACTCCAGTTCAATATGCTGCCTTATTGAACAGACTTATTAGAGGGTTGTAGGTCAAATGGTCGAAAACCAAACGGTCGAATGACCATTTGATCGAAGTAAAATGGTCGAAAAAAAAGGTTGAATTTTTTCTTCTTTTATTTTATGGGGGGGTTGCCCCTCCAACCCCCCTTTTTCTTTATTAAAAATATTTTAAGCAACCAAAACGCAAAGAATATATATAAATAAATAAATACAAAAATTCGACCTTTTTTTTCGACCACTTTGATTCGATCAAATGGTCATTCGATCTTTTATTTTCGACCATTTGACCGGACACCTATTAGAGCACTACAGCTCCGAGTAGCCATCGCGGCCATAAAATGCACAGCTCACACTAAAAGAGAAGACTTTATCTAACGTGGAAATCAAGCCACAGAGGAGGAAGCGGAACGAGTTGCATGTTCAGAAGTTATAATGAGCTTTGATACGCCTGATGTGAATGAAATAATGCTGGTGATGATGAGTGTGAATTACAGTTTTAACAGTTTGTCTAAAACTCAACTGATGGAAATGAACATTTAAAGAAAAAAGAAACAAGCACCTAGGACATTCCCATCAAAGGTTACAAGCAGAAATGTAATTTCAAATGTAAAAATCACATAGTACATTGTTTTCTTACATATAATGGGATGAATAACAATCCGAAATGGCATATCATCCACGGCCTGAAAATCTGTAGTCATTCTCTATGAAGATTAGAGCTGGCCATTTAAGTATCCTGAGAATTTGGTCAGAAGACCAGTGTCCAAAGGCCATTTGAGGTTACAGGTGCTGGCAGGGCCATTTATCATCAGGCCCACCCCCATGAGTGATTCTAGCATCTGCCTGCCCCTTGGATCAGACTCCAGGTCTCTGAAGTGCAACCTCCTGACTGATGGAGAGATTTGACTTCTTGGAGAGCAAACTACTTGAGGCGACTTCCCACAGCGTATTAGTTGTATTTTAAAGGTTTTTAGGCTAGGCCCAATGACAAATGTGGTTGCAAATTAGTATAATGTGTTTTGCTGTGGAAGACTTAGCTTCTAAGAACAAAGAGAGCATGTGGTCCTTTGCTGAATCAAAGAATGTGTCATAGGTTTTTATAGTTCAGCTTCTAAGCCTGTGTTTGGAGTTTTCTCATGGTAACACATCCCCCATGTACCTTGTTGGGGGATGTTTGTAATTTTACCTTCAAGGCCAAAGTGACTTTATTCCCCAATGCAGCCATCCAAAGTAATTTTATTTTCCCCATTGCCTTTACATTTCCTCGAAACAGGGCAACACTATAACATTTCTTTGCAATCAGCATTTTACATTTTTGAGTATCTATATGATCTGATTTTTTAATATGCATTCTTAGTTCTGTATGATGGGCTGCTAACATTGCACACTTCCTCTCACCTGTCTTTTCAGATTCTGGGCGCAGGTTGCAGCTCCCATTTTTGTTTTAAATTTGGCACTTTTCTTTGCATCCTTCTCTTTGGTGCAGATTTCCCTACAAGAATAAACAACAATGCTATAAATGAAGATAGAGAAGTTTGCACTGAGCCGCTGAAACACAGTGGGCCTCATTATATGTTTGGCGGTAGCCTTGCCGGTAAAACCGGCAGGCTGCCGCCAAACTTGCGAAAAATTCCAGCACCCGCGAATGGGCAATTACCGGGTCATTATGGCCCTGCCGGACCCGGTAATTGCCCATTTGCAAGCGCTGGAATGGAAAGCTCCCCATTCCCATTTGAGCCCGACAGGGCTCAAATGCAAATGGGGAGGTCGGATCCACCGGCACCATACACAATGGTGCCGATGCATGCGACATGCTCTGCTTGCGGGTGCCGGAACGCCCGCCAGGTCAGACCTGGCGGGAGAAAAGGCACCTGCGAGCAGAACTCATAGTTTTCTGGTCCGGTAACTACGGTACCAGCAAGCTTACCGGTACCATAGTTACCGGACCGGCAAACTTATAATGAGGCCCAGTAAGTTATGTTTCCTTGCCTAGTTGGACCCCTGTACGACTGCATTGCTTTGCCCAGTCCTGCTGCAACATTTGAAGTCTGCCTTCCATAAGAGGACAACTGGTGCATTAAAGCTGTTGTTGACAGTATTTTGAATAATTTGAATGAAAATATTTGCTGGCGTTTGTATGCTGCTCTGTCACCACTCAGATGCTGTTTTGGACCGTCATACAGTGTGTTACAATAGTGTAGAGCACTTAAGTCTATAACAACTAGTTTTTATATAGTACTTGCTATTGCAGTGATTGGCATTTCTTAGTGCTGTAAATACCAAATATTAGTGTCCAGATAAACAGTTCTCAGTTTGGAAGGATGAACCAGTGACTTGAAGGTTAAACCGAAATCTCAGGAACAACTACTTAATTTACAATACTTTCCTACAAATTATCCAAAGTATTAATAGAACATTTTAGTTCACAACTGCAGCTATATAATTTTCATTAATGCAAAGATGCTCTATTGAAGTAGGTCCTGGTTCTCACCTGACTTAACAGTTCGGTCATCGGGAGAAGCTGCATGTGTGGGCTAAGGGACAGCAACTAGCTATGTCAACTGGATCCGAAGTCAATAGCACATGAGTAGCCCAGTGCTGTTAATCCATTTTCTCCCAATTTACTTCACTCCCTTTCCGCAATTATCCCGCTTCCGATTCCCCGTGCAGCATCCTACTCCATGACGAAGAGTGCCAGTTTGATTGCTAGCAGCACCAGCGATGACATCAGTGGACAGCGGCATGAAAAGAGCAATGCCCTACACCATCAAGACGGCGATGTCTCCATGATGTATGTTGGCCTTCAGCGCCACAAAGCCCCAGGGCGGATGTGCGCTTTAAAAATTCAAATAAATAAATAAATAACATATTTGGAAAGCCTCTTCCACCAGCACTGTCAGATTCAGAGGAAGCAACCATCATTGAGAATCTGCAGGGAAGGGATGTGTCAGTTGCCACGCCATCAAATTTGCACTTCCCCACACTTGACCTGCCGTCGCTGTTCAAGAGGTTGGTGGAGAGCCACCACCTTGTCATGGCTGCAGACGAGGACACTGACTTACACACACCGGTGAAGCACAGAAGACAAGGAGGGAAGCGAGCATGACCAGTAGATGTTGCGTCATTAGCAGCAACGCAGGTGTAGCCCGGTTCAGAGGGAGCGCCAGCACCAGCCTCAGCTCAGCCTGGACCAGAGGGAGCGCCAGCACCAATGCCATCATGGCCCCAAGGACCGAAGCTACTGCTTCCTTTGGTGTCCTCATGAACTTGGGGAAGCTACTACATACCTGAGGGTGTTTCACCAAAGGAGGCTACTGTCGTCACCTGTGACAGGACCAGCAAGCCCATCTGGAGAGCATCTCCAGCACAAAGTTTTCACTTTGCTCATAAGTGATGCCTGATCATCTTTCCCGCTCCATGGCACCAAGCGATTGACGGGGACCACAAGCCTGCAGGCAGCAGTGATATGAGCAATGACAGCGGCACCAACAACAACAGCAGCAATGATCGTGGCAACAACCCCTTTGAGGAGCGCTGACAGAGACTCGTCGGGTGGCCCATGGTCACGGATGGTGACCCGTACACCGCTGTGACCATCTCCTCAGAACCTGCTGGTGTCTTCCCTACTGGGGTGTGATGCCCCAATAGCAGCCCTTGAAAAGAACGAGCTGGCTGTTAGCTGCGAGGAAAACTCTTGTCGGTATTGTGGGCTTCTGCTGAGCAGTGGTGGGATTCTGGAATTAATCATTGTAAGGGTCACCTGCGACCACCTCAGCAACCAACATCCTGAGGAAATTAAATGATATTTTATTTATATTGCGCTCGTACACAAGTGTTTCAGAACGCGCCCAGGCAAAAAGGGAGGGGAACAGGGGAGAACAAAAAAGAAAACAGCGATCTTACTAGGCCCAGTGACATTTAAGAAAGCACATGTAAATGGGAAAAGGGGGAAGGTGCATGGAAGGGGGGGGGGATAATGGAAAGTGCGGGGCAGAGGGTAGAAAACAGAATAATTATTAAATAAAATTAAATAAATATATAAGGGCGATAAACCGATAAACCATGGTAGTGCAGCCAGCAAGTGGCAAGTGAAAGTAAGGTATATCTGATAAGTGCAGACAAACAAGTGGGACTGTATGGGTACAGATACAGAACCCTTGTGCAGAGGGTGGCCTGGAGGCAGTGCAGGAGGGTAACAGGGTGAGCAGGGCCCGAAAGCCCCGAATGACAGAAGGTGGCCAGGTGCACGATGCCAAGGGAAGAAACAGATCAACTGGGGAGAAGGGGGCAAAGGCAGAGGCAAAGAGGAAGGAGGAGTACAGATCTGGCTAGTGGTCGAGGCAAGGTGGTGCAGCATCGTTGTCGTCATCCGCTGTGTATTAATTCTCTGGGACAACTCACTGTGGGTATGTCAGGTGCTGACTAGCAAAGCCTCTGCTTAGAGATTAGATGGCAGTTCAGATTCATGAAAGTGTGTGTCTGCACACTTTTAGGGGTCAGGCAAGCTCCCCCCTTGTGGGGCACTGAGCATCTCCACAGCAGCACGTGCGAGGACTGCCCACACTGCCATTTTGCCATTTTATTGTACTAGTAAGGCAGTGGATTACCTTGTGCCCCCTTGTGACATGTGTCCTGCATGTGCGTCGCCACTGTCTGAGGCTGTTAGACCATTCATGAGCCCTGCATCATTTACAGCAGAGAGTCCTGCAATTGAAAGCTGCCAATCACATCAGTGGCTGCATCCATCAGTGGAGCAAATCTTCCTAGTTCAGCTGTGTCCTGGCTGTGACTCATTGTGGCTTGGGGGAGAACCACCTGGGGGGCAACTGCCCCAAAAGAATCTTGAACTTGGGATGTTAAAAATGTTTTGCACCACTCACTGCGTATGCTTGAAGGTGCTCGTTGTAAAACAAGACCAAAACGGTGTCCTGGAAACATGAGTCCAGAAACATTGCCAGCAAGTAGATGCCAATGTCCTTCATGCCACAAATGTGTGGACCGCTGCACGGGCACAATAACATGTTGGCTCAAAGGCTCCCAAGTTCCTCAGAATTTGCCTGCAGACTGAACCTACAGCAGCATATCCTCCAGGCACCTCTCCAGGATGGAAAACAGTGGAAGGATTTCACAGAGGACTGCTTCTACTTGCTTCACCCTCATGCTTGCCTCTTCCAAGGGCCTTAGAACTTTGCAGACTTGGCAAATCTGCTTTCACTTCCAACCCCACAGAGCACTGACACCAAGCACCTTGGCATGCTGAGGCACCATAGCATAGTCAGGTATGGCAAACCGCTTTCCCAGCACTCGGTCAAGCATGTGGAGGGTCATATTGATCTCTGGGAACCTCCCGGCCTACGTGCCCCGGAACCTGCATCCATTAACGGATAGCCTCACAGAGGATGTGAGGCACTGGATGCTTCTCCCCCTCACGATAATGGGTAGAGCAGCGCTTTTTAAGATGTTGGCACTTCCACAATTCGTATACATGTTACAGCACACGCCACATGTGATACCAGACACAGAATTCGTCCGAGTGGAGCGCCTCCTTAGGAAACTGATTTGGAAGGGCGGGCATCCCCGTATCGCGTTAACAACACTGCAGAGGTCTATTTGGGAGGGGGCATCGGAATACCACACCTCCAGTCCTATTACTGGGCCGCCCAGCTGCAAGTGGTCAACGACTTGCTTCACGGAGACCAGGAACTCCCACATATTAGGGCGGAGATGTCCGTCGTACAAGAAACCCCGCCACCCGCCACACTATACCAAAACCTTCCCAAAGCCCCTCCGCAAACTATTTCCACACATATCGCAGTCATATGGAGGCAGGCACATACACACATAGGCTGGGGGAATAGACTACCTTTAGCGCATCCGCTATGGCACAACTACATGCTCACTGATGTGTGGAAACTTGCAATGATGACACGGTGGGTGGAGGCAGGGATAACCACAGTCGTGGACATAATGACAGATGGTTCCATTCTCCCATTCAAGACACTGCAACAAAATTTTGGAATTCCCGAAAATGAGCGTTACCATTATTTGCAATTCAGGCATGCCCTCAATGGTCACAGACAGGCGCTCGCGGATGCACCAGAGTGCTCCCCCCTGGAACGCAACCTACTTCCACAACACATTCCCACTAAAGTCACGTCAATCTTATACAAAGCCATTAATTCATTCGCTACACCAGAACTGGCCAGCCTTAAGACCAAGTGGGAAAGGGATGTAGGCCCCATGGGACCTGAGGACTGGATCCAAGTACTTATGCACCCACGGGTAATTGCCATAGACTCCAAAATCAGATCGGTACAACTTAAGATACTACACAGAGTCTACTACCCCTGTGTTGTCCTGTTCGAATCGGGGCGGGCCTCGGACCCCAATTGTTTAAGGTGCCGGGGAGAAGAGGGCACCTTCTTCCATTTGCTCTGGGAATGTCCCCGGATTAAAACCTTCTGAGCGCAATGCTGTCAAAGATTGTCCAGGGTCCTGGGCCGCACAGTAGCATTGGAACCTGCAAAGCTGTTGTTAGAGGTCCCGGATGAAAACGACACAAATAAGTGGGAGGGAATTTTCCTAGCTAATACAATGGGATTAATAAAGGGGGGCATAGCACAAAAATGGGGAGCCCCGGACTGTCCTACCATAGCCCAATGGTCCGCCGAAATGGACATCTGTGCAGCGAAAGAACACAGAATGTATCCTGTATGGGGGTGCCCAGCCAAAGCTGCCAACATCTGGGGGAAGTGGGAAGAGGGAGCGGACTGAGAACTAGTGTGTTGAAATGGGAGGGTGGAAGGGAGTGTATTTGATAATGTAACATTTGGTCATATGGGGGTGGAGACAGGAACGCAGCGGCACAACAAAACTTTACAGTCCTGACATGGCGGCAGGAAGCGGCAGGGCGCAGGCGAGGGGGTTTGTATTTATATATTGTTACTAAATGCAAAAAAATGTGATATAAAAAAAAGCATGTAGAGGGTCATGTTCCACTGATGTGGGGGCGTAAACAAAATACGTCGGTAGGTTCCGAACACATGAACCAAATCAATACACAAATAAATTGTTGATTAAATTGCAGCCATTTCGGGTCTTTGAAGAAAAAAGGACTGGGCCAGAAATAGACTATTAGCATCCCTTGACTAAAAAAAAAGTCCTTCATCATGCCAAAATTAACCAATACAAAATGTGAAAAAAATATTGTTATTATTGTGATGTATATATAATAGAAAAACTATTTTTGAATGATAATTCCTAAACCCACCAGGATTATGTGTATATAAACTAATATTCAAATGAAACAAGAAAAAAGGAATATATATATATATCAGTGACTTATTTTTGTCAAAAAACTATTTGACCAATAAGGACAAATCAAACAAACATCAAACATAAAATACATTTCAAGAATTTTTCAGATACAGTCAATTTGAATCAGTTTGTTCTGTAAAGTTTTAAAGTACAGAAATCAAGTCATAAGCAGGTCTACGTCTCAAAATCAATTTCCTCGGGCCACAGAGGTGCCCACTTAAGGTTTCACAACTTCGAGGGACCTGAATCTCCTCTTGCGAGACATTTATGCAACACTCTTTTTTATTTAACTATTGCCTTCTTCAAGACCAATTTTTCAATATGGGAGCCTGCATATATGAACAACATAAATAAATTGTGTATATTTGTACGATTATTTTTTTACACTGTAGCCATGATATCTACTGATTTGAACGAAAATATTTCAGAAATTATTTTTGCGAAACAAAAACATTGAAACAATATTGATTTTTTAAAATATATACATATATATATATATATATATGTATATATATATATATATATTCATATATATATATATATATACATATATATATATGTATATATATATTTTCAAAAAAACTGGCTTATCGTCAGTCATTTAAGGAGCACTCTCCTTCATACCAGGCTTCAAAGAGTAGACGGTTATCAGCGTTTCATTAATGGCTTCTTTATTTGTTTAAAATACATCTTCCATTCTTCCCAAGAATATATATATATGTGGGGCTGGGTAAGGGGTTAAAACGGGTGGGGAGGGGGTTCGGGTGTGGTTATAAACAGGGAAGCATAAAACATACAAAATAAAAAACATTGTGTTCTTTTGATTTTTTTTTGTTTTGTTAAAAAATCATTCTCTCAATTGTTTTCAGTAAAATCACATAGATCCGGTAGCAATGACATAAGGTGAGGATGGCCAGCTACAGCCACTGTGTCACCAC
Organism: Ambystoma mexicanum; assembly: GCF_040938575.1. Classification (NCBI taxonomy): domain Eukaryota; kingdom Metazoa; phylum Chordata; class Amphibia; order Caudata; family Ambystomatidae; genus Ambystoma; species Ambystoma mexicanum. Next base: position 623,077,310 of record NC_090941.1, on the reverse strand, counting down.
CATTACAAGATTGCTCATGCATGAACTGGGGACTCAATTGAATGGTATTGAAGCCAAAATCTGTGAAAAATGGAAAGAATGAAATGGATGTATATCTATCATAGTTAGAACTAAAAGCCGCGAGTGGAATGATCGTACTTGTGTTGCCTCCTATCCACTTGTTTGTTCGAAACTATGAGGGAACGCATTCTTGATATTCTTGGCTTAGTGTTTTCTTGTAGAGTCATTAAAGACTTTTGTATCGAGATACCCACTGTGGCAAACAAATAAAAGTGGGACATATTTTAGATTAGGACTCATTGTGAGTGTATACATTCGAGGTTTCCATTAGCGAAAGGAATGGATTCCCCTGCTCCTGCCTTGCGCATTTATTCGGTATTATTGGAGACACCCGTACCCAGATGATATATGCACATTTCATAAAGGTTCCCATGACAATCACTCTGGCTGTGAACGAAACAAGTTGGAAACAGAATCTAGTCTTAATGTTAAGGGTGGCACTTGTACCATGCTGCATATGAACCGTGGGTTCTGTGGACATGTGCTCTCTATGTCTTCCATTACAACCTTTACCTTCACGGCTCAGTTAATTTCGACCGACTTCGCTGCTTCACTCGCCTTGGACTAAAAAGTCCTCAGGGTAAATAAGCCATAGGGGGCAGTCAGGTGACATTCACTAAGCGTGGTGCCTGGTGAAGGCCAGCCACGGCATTGCTGCTATTGTCACCGTGACCAAGCTTCTGGTCTAAAGCCATATCTTGGTGATGTCTTGGAGCTGTATGAGCAAATCGGCAACTTTGTGTGTCATCTGGTCGAAGCACTGCATGCCAAGTGCCATCTGCTGCCATGTGAAAGAACACAGCACACCCAGAAGCCTGTCCTGTCATGTAGTCTGTCACTTGCATGCTTGTCCGCATGTCCATAGTGGGGTGCACTCTCAGAACCTGGGATTCTTCAAGTGCGCTATGAAGCAGACTTATGACTTGGAGGTGCAGTTCAGGAACATAGAGCAAGATCAATAATGCCGACTAGGGATCTTTCATCTCGGTGCAGCACATGGCATAACTGTATGAGAGCCACGATTCTCTGCAAATGCAAAGGGCAGCAGGTCCAGAGCCAGCATTGGGCTGTCAGTGCCGTGACCCGTCATGCCACAGGATGTTTGCAGTCATAACATGTCTGCTTCTCCAAGGCCTCCCCCAGAGTCAGCTAGTGTGTGGCACTTTGTGGGTGTTCATGCTCGAGTTGCCCCAGAGTTGTATTGTTGTCAGTGGCTGACCCCCACTCGGATTTGAGGTAGGTCTGCATATGGTCAATCTGCCTGATTCACCTCAGTGGCAGCCCACCCTGCCTCTTCTGGCCTCCTTCTTGCAAATGGCACAAACCACAATGTTGGTCTTGGTCGCATTCAAGGAATTATCGGCCCAGATAGTTGACTTTTCTGATGGGCGGTTACTGGCTGCTGGCTGTGGTTACTCTGGTCAGGCGGTAGTGGGGGAGTCTTGTGTTTGCGGGACTTTCCTGACAAAAAGGCCATAAACAGCATTACATCTCAGCTGGGTGGTATGAAGGTTGGTCAGTGGAGCTGTAGATGTGGTACAATGGATACTTGCTAAATGCTCTGGGAATTCCATAGGTTCCCTGTTTCAAGAATTGTCTGAAGATGCACTGTTGCTATCGCTGAAGGCCTGCCGTGTCTCCTCTGGCTGTTGCTGACTAGCTGATGCTGGTGGCACTGACGTTGAGCATTTCCTCCTCTTTACTGGTGGGCTTGGACCACAGGATTCTAGTTCCAACTCCTGCACTCTCATGCTGGGCTTGGTGTGGCACCTGGGCAGAGGATGTCTGCAAGAGCAACAGAGGCACATACAGTACTGGTGGAGGTCATCCAAGGTTAGCCCGGTACTCCAAATGAAAGCTGGCACACCTCTGTTGCAGAAGGGATTCAGCATGTCAGCACTAGCTACCACATTTATAGCACTGAGGCCGGGCCCTTATGTGCAACTCTACAGTGACTGGGTCCTAGTAACAGGACCACGGTGCTGTGGTTGGCAAGACTTTTTGAGTCATAATATTTTTGCAAAGTACATAATTGTGGTGTGTGACCCTCCCAAGTGTGTTGCCCCTTTAAGGGAATGTGTCCCTCCTCTGTGTATTGCCCTTTTAACTGTGTCATGGCCCAAGCAAATAAAAGGAGCCTCTGCAGTCACGTGCAACAGAACGGCTGCAGACTCCCAAAGAGGAGCGACTGAGTCTGTGTCTCATTCATGAAGGCCTGCAGGCCCACACCGTGTGTTCACGTGCCTGCAGGCCATGATGCCGTGGGACTCTCGTGCCAGGACAGTGGCAGAGGTTTGCATGGTCATGTGTAAGGCTTGTCCTACCCCCAACAAAGACTGTATGTTCCCCGGAATCGATCCATGGTCCTAGCACCCTGGGGCCTGCTGGATGTCCGTAGAAGCTCCCCCCCACAACAATAATGACCCTCAAATTATCCATGAATCTGTGCAAATGTGCGCACAAAGAAATGTGTTGGTGAATTTGGTTATGCTAAACAATGAGTTTATGTGTATGGGCCAAGGGGACGTGTAACGGTTTGTGGGAACACATTTGCACAGGGAATTGTCTGACGAGCCCGTGAAAAGGTGTGCAAATGTTACAGAAATGTGCATTGGCTAAAAAAGCTTTGAAAGTTTTATTTTTTCCCTGAAGTTCGGGAACAGAAACAATGTTGTTGATTGTGACTTTCCATTCCACCCACAGACACTTCACTCACACCCACATAACTGAGGGCCGTTTGCATCCTGTTACATCTCATTCCACCTGGTTGTAACACCACATTCCTTTTGTGAGCTTTCTGCACCCCTAGCCTTTACTCACCTCTATGTTACACCGGTGCTTCAGACTTGCATGGCATGTGCTGCAAAAACCTGTTTAGATGTAGTCTTTTATTATGAGTAACTGTGAATGCACTATGAGTAACTCTAAGTTACTACTGACTTACTATCAGTATTTAAGTTGCAATTTCTTTGTGAATTGAATAATCATCTACAGAACTGTCTGAGAGCTACTCGTGGCAACGTATGTGTGAATCCCCCCTAAGTTTATAACACAACTACTATTTACTGACATGTTTGGTACTCATTTTATTGACCACAGAATAATAAAGGGAAGAGTTTATGACATCGATTTTTCAACCACTGAAATTCAGACTACACATACATCTCTGCAGAAAGTGCAAACCTTTATAGACCACAGCAAAAGTCAGGGCCATCTTAAGAGGCCCACGCAGTTTTGGGACCCCATCTGAAACAAAGAAATGTCGGGTTCCAAACATCACAAGTCTGAAGAAATGTCCAGAGAGCAAAACTGTATTAATCACCAAAGTGTATCAAATTTTATTTACCATGATATAAAATATTTGCAAAAAAGTCAATGAATGGCACATTACTTTACATAGCATCATTATATCACATAACACGACAACATGAGGATGCGTAAAAACTGGCTAAAATTAGTACATCACAACAACCATTCATAGTGCAGCATTCAAACCATACAACACACTCAGTGACATTCAACCAAGCAACAATAGCTAAAAAACATGACAAAATTGATTAGCAATAGGGGGTGGGATACACATTCCTCACGTCCCACCTGATTATTTTAGTATCATATGTTTTTTACACAAACAACAATAGAGACAATTAAAAACAGCTTTGAGCTTACTCCCTAGGGATGTGATCTACACAACATTTTTTTTTCTAGATCCACCCTTGCGATAGATTTTTTTTAATTGTTGTTGTGATGGACTCATTTTAGCCAGTTTTTATGTATCCTCATGTTGTCGTGGTGTGTGATATAATGATGCTATGTAAAGTAATATGCCATTAATTTACTTTTTGCAAATAGTTTGTATCATGGTGAATAAAATTTGATACACTTTTGTGATTAATACAGTTTTGCTCTCTGGACACTTGTGATTCATAATAATACTCTGGTCCAGAGTACAGAGTCTTCCTGCTTCTTTCTGCTATTGTAGGGTTCCAAACATCACCTGTCACCCCATCTTTGGTCGCATTCACAATGCATAGCTTCATATGCTGCCCAGAAGTGATTTAAATAGGCCTGGACACTCCCGTCAAGTCCTTTTATCCCTTTCAACATTTCAGGAATCAGAATAATAAACAAGTGGCATTTCAAGGTCAACATTAGCAGGTCATGTGTGTACTTGTCTTCTAGCATAGGTACAGGACACATGTTAACCAAACCAGCCACAATTAAGGCATAATGGATGTAGTATAGAAGCGGGAAACAGATCCGTAGCCTATTAAAAGGATACACATCCAGTAGTGTAGACACAGCACTCAGATTATTATACATGAAGCAACACAATAGGCAGTTAAAAAACATGTGAGGTTTTTTGAAGTGTCTACCCTGAGAATGTTATCACTCCCCATAGGTCTCAGTTCGCTCAAATAACAGAAGACATTATTATCCCACAGGGTGGTACCGCCGCCCGCCTTAAAGGACATTTTCGAGTCCGTTGAGTTCATCGAGCTGCAACCAACTGCAGCGCTGACCGTTGTCACGCTGCAGCCACTTAAAGACATCTGAAATGTTTTGACCAGTGCTTCAGAACCACCAAACAGCACTGTGATTCCTGATCCTGAGCTGCTCTGTAGGCCTGCCTGCAGCCATTCATCCAGCTTCGCTCACCGAATCGTCTTGCCGCCTAATACCCACAGCTGGCTCCCATCTTGAACTCTGTTGCATAAGCCTGCAACATGCCCTGAAGCCGCCTCGACCCTGTCAAGCACCAAGAACACCTACAGCACAAGGTACATTTTGGTTCTGTCCCTCTGGTTCTTCCCAGAAGGCCCCTAGAGACATTTTAAGACCCATTGCTCCCTTTGTGCTAAAGCCAAGAAACCTTAAGATGTTGTGGTTATTAACCATACCAACTACACCTCTGTCAGTATCCAGAGTGCATCCCTTTTCCTTCTTTCAAACTGTCTGTCCTCTGTATTCCTTTACAGGGTGGGTTGTATTTCACAGTGTTGCTAGAACTGTCTGTCATGATAATTATAATGTAGATGTTTTTATACAACCTTGACTGGACAGTGCCTTTTATCATTGGGTAATACTTGTATTTAGGCTGTGTTGCAACTAACCAATGATCCAAAACCTTTCGTAGATAAGCCTGCTGTTCCATCCACGTTACCAAAATTGGACAAGGAGGTTTATAATTTGCTTGTGTTTTCAATCTGTTTGGATCCATTCTAGTGTCCTAGAGGTGTGGGGCTGATTGATGGTTTAGAGGCTGATATTCATCTCTGGACCACTGGTGCCCTGGAAGTTCATTCGTCACATTGGTGGCAGATGGATCTAGTTGGAGCCTTGCACACAGGTTAGTCCCCCATTGATAAAGGTACTGTTGCAGGCAAAATTTAGACACTTATAGGTATTTGTAATAATCACGGATCTCGATGAAGACTGTGAAAGGCATGACCAAGGACGTCCTGCACATCCTATGTCAAGAACGGGACTTCCCCAGAGCACTAAGGTTAATAAACCTGAGTTGTTGACCAGCCACCAATCTTGGGTAGAAGAGAGGGTGGCTGGGGAGAAGAACCCAGGAGACAGGTTAGGCCCGGTGTACCCGAATGAAGAAGACCTTACGGGAGCGGTAGTGGAAGATGATGAGGACAACCGCATGAGCAGTATTTCTCACCAGCCATCCCTCTGGGGGGCAGGAATGGTTTCTCAACACTCTAGAGTGTCAGTGAGGTCAGGGGCTAGTGCAGCATCATGCAGGGCCCAGGCCTCAGCACCGTCTCTAAGTGGGCCAGTAATTGTTCTAGCTGTCAATGATGTAGCGGCTAGAAAGCTCCTGTTGGAGGAGAGGAGACTTGTACTGGAGGAACAGAAACAGCGGGACAAGGTCACCATAGAGCTGTGCAAGCTGGCACTCAAAGAGAAGAAGGAGGGCAACATATCCACTGTAGTGAAAGCAGCGGTAGTGGCTCAAACCAGGGTGCCCCAGATAAGCCCCAGCACCACATCCCCAAAGAGTTAGTGCAGGCCTACAAAGTGAGGATGGATATTTTTGACTGGCTTGAAGCGCTCAAGCTTGCTTTTCAGCTACAAGAGGTGGACGAGGATTGTGGGGTGCAGCCCTGATGAGTCGCTTACCGACACGAGGGACTGATGAAATTCTTCAGTTAACTCCTGAGGAATGGCCCTTTTGCGAGAGCATGAAGGCAGCCATCCTCAGGAAGTTCTGTAAAACTCCAGAACTCAGAAGGAAAGGTAGGCAACCATTTGAAGCATTCACACACTTGCAGTTGAAATATCTGAGCTGGTGGGTGTCTGGTAACAGAGTTGACACATTTAAAGGGATGTGCAATTTGATTGTGTGTGAGCATGAACTGAAGAATTGTGAGGTTGACCTACACCAGCATCTTGTGGACAATACTATTACAGACCCTAGGCAGCTTGCAAAGGCTGCCGACAGGTTTGTAAGTACTCGAGTACAGAAAAAGTCTCAGGCAACCACACCTAAACCAGAAGAGAAATATTCGGAAAAATAAAGTTAACAAGGAGAGGGTCTTCGGACAAAGAAGTTAACAAGGATAGGAAGGACAAAGGTCCAACCCATTCCACTTCGAGGTCAGATCCCTAAAAGACTGAAGGGAAATCCCAAAGTTTTAGTACAGTCGTACACAACAAAAAGAAGAGTGCATGCATTCCTAAAACTGGGACACCTACATTCTCACCACCCAAAGGTTGTTTTTCATGTGTTATGAGCTGGGACATAGGAAAGAGGTTCTGCTTGCAAGGGCTTGAATGTTGGACTTGTGGAAGAGGCCATCGTTAGTGTGGGCCTCCTAGAGGAGATCTTCCCACTAGACCAAGGGGTGGCCGAATGTGAATTATTTACACTGCGTGGGAACAGTACCGGGTCTCCAGAAGAGATCCCAAATCCCAGTAATACTCAACTCTATTTAGAACATGTGTATATCAATGGACACAAAAACTCCTGCATACAACGACACGCAGCTAGCCTCACTGCTGTCACCCGGCAGTGGGTACAGCCAGGCCAGAATATTGATGGGTCTGATTATGGCGTCAGTGGGTTTGACAAAAAGAGTGAATGCTCTTGGCGATAGTATAGTTCAGCTGGCGAGGTAAAATACCAAGCGCTGTGTAGCGGTGAAAGACTCCATCCCTTTCCCGGGTAATGATCTTCCTGACTCTGAGAAAGTCATGGCGGCTACCCGATCGAGGGCCAATGAGGTCACCATATTGAACACTCTCAGAGCCTTAGTCCCTGGAGTGCTTCCAGAAGGCTTAATAGATGGACCGGCGTGGCTGGTAGCCCCTGGTCCAGTTCCACAGACTGCTGAGTCACTAACTCCTGTGAGAGAGGGGCCAGTAGCCACTGAGGACCCTAGTTCGGTAGCAGGGAAATCAGTGACTTTAGAGTTGCCTGGCACAGCGCAGGAACATTTGGTGGAGAACCAGGTGAGCGCAGATCTGAAGGGTCTGCCCAAGCTGGATGAGTTTGCATCAGATGGGGGCCCAGATCAGACTGCCTTCTTTGTAGTCCAGAAAGAGTGTTCCACTCTGGTGGGCCTGCAGAAGCATACAGAGGAGCAGGCTACGGGTGGGGCCCCTGGACTGTTCAAAGTGTACCTGGAGGATGGACTCCTGTACAGTGAGCCAAAAGACAGAGGGTGAGTGTACCTGAAGGTTGGTGATTCCCCAATGCCACAGAAAGTTCCTTTTGGATTTGACTCACCAAATTCCTTTAGTGGGTCACTTGGGAGTGACTAAGACATTGGACCGGTTGTCTGCGTCCTTTTACTGGCTGCAGTTTGGCGTAAATGTTAAGGAATTTGTCTGGTCCTGCCCAACTTGTCAAGCTTCTGGCAAGTCAGGTAGTGTGACAGAGGCCCCCTTAATTCCAGTAACTGTGGTCAGGCGGCCTTTAGAGTGAATAGGCATGGATACAGCAGGTCCTTTGGATCCTCAAACCAGCTCACGGACCAGATACATCTTGGTGGTGGTAGACCACACCACAAGGTACCCTGAGGCTGAACCCTCTAAGGAGCATCAAAGCTCACATGGTTGGAAAGGCTCCGATTGGGATATTCTCCCATGTTGGTATTCCCAAGGAAGTTGTTTCTGACAGGGATCAAACTTCATTTCAGCGTATATGAAGGCTATGTGGGAAGAGTTTGGAGTCACCTACCGGTTCTCTACACCTTTCCATCCACAAACCAACTGGCCTGTTGAGCGGTTCAATAAGACCCTGAGAGGCATGATAGGTGGCTTGGAAGAGCACCTGAGGAGAACATTGGATATTCTCCTGCCATGCCTTCTGTTCACCAACAGGGGGGTGCCACAGAATGGAGTACGGTTTAGCCCCTTTGAACTTCTATTTCAACACTCTGTATTGGGGCCCCTAAGTCTAGTGAAATAGGGATGGGAAGGAAACCCCTCATCCATTACACGAGATGTGGTAGACAATGTTCCTGGCCTTTGGTCTAGAATGGCCAAGTGCATGGAACAGTCGACGAAAAACCGAAAGGGCAGTTAGGAGCTGATGAAGCACTTGCACAGCCAGAAGGCCACAGTGACAGTCTGTTCTCTAAGACAGTGGTTGTGGATTTTGGAGCCTGTCAAACCCAGTGCCCTTCAGGACAAGTGAACCAGGCCTTACTGTGTACTGGAAAAGGTCAGTAAGGGCAATTATCTCATTGATGTGAAAAGACCTAAACAGATGTGCAGGGTCTTTTACGTCAACCAGGAACAGGCGATTGACAAAAAGGGACAAGAACTGGGCTGTCATTGAAAAAGAGGCTTACACAGTGTGGGCAGTAAAGAAGCTGAAACCCAACATCTTTGGGTCGCACTTTACTATCCAAACAGACCACCGGCCTCTTTGATGGTTAATGGCCATGCAAGAGGAGAACCCTAAACTTTTGCATTGGGCCACATGATATGGACATCCAGCAGAAGCCAGACTCCCAGCATGGAAATGCAGATGGCTTCAACCATTACTTTCACCTTGATCATGAACCAGACCCTCAGTAAGGTGGTGGTTCACATGCTGAGGCTGGGGCGGCATGTGAGGAATTTGATCATCCGCACCGAAGGTGTGCGCTCGCTGGGGATTTTTTGAACTTTTAAAAATGAAATTGAATGATGGCAGATCAACTGCTGGAAAATGTGGGAGGCTAATCCGCACATATGTTCCTATGCTCACTGTGTGACATATGCATAGACCCATGTACTCGGGTGGTCACAGCCTACAGGTGCAGTCCCTCGTATTATATTTTATTGGGATATGACAGTACACAAAGCATCTCTAGAATGGGGAGGACCAAAGCTTAACATATGAATAGAATGCACTTCAAACAGGCCTACATGGGGCCTCGCTGCAGAGGCTAACAAAGGAGAAAGGAAACCCCAACAATCTTTCATATGCAACTGGATCAACCTGAAGCCACATCCTGCCGTCAGTATCAATTGACAGTGAGCTGTCATGTATGGGACTGCGTGTTTACAGTAGTTCACCCCCAAGGGGACCCCATTCATAAGGTACGAGGATGTGCTTTGCAGGACCCAGAGAGTCTGGTCTCATCGCAGCTTCAAGAGAGAACTGCCACTTTAATCAGGAACCACAGAGAGTTCCATTAACCAGAGAGAACCTTTGATCCACAACATACAGGAACAGGGTGGGACTTAATATGACATGTTTTCACCCCTTTACCTTTTCTGTTGCAAAGCACTCTGCTTTATGACCTCACACAGTAAGTAAGGTAAAGATAGGGCAAAAAAGGGGGCCTTCTTTTTTGTTTTAGTGGGGGCTTGACTCAGAAAGGCAAATTACATAAAGGAAAACGTGGAAGAGTCGACAACACTACCCCTGTTCAAACATGCAAAACTGGTAGGCCTAAAGAGCAGTAAGATAGGTTTAACAAATGCTAGCTGTTGGTGGTCACAGAAAGGGCTGGAGAATTTGAGGAAAAACACTTCAATTTATTCATAGGTTTAGACACACATCTAAAATCTGTAGGTCCATAAACACAAAATTGAACCTTAAAAAACACATTTATGCCCTATCGGGCAACAAAGAAATTCAAATGTTTACACTCCACATTCAGGTGAGGGTTAGTAGCATAGATAGTTTGTGCAAATTCATATACTACTTTCAAAATCGTAGTATGCTATTGTTGTCGACACATAATGTTTGTGTTTCTGGTTCCGGATAGAGTCAGCCTTCACCAAGATCTAATTTGTTAGCAGATGAAGGGTCCGAACTGTCATCAGGACATGATTAAATGTTGACCAAACAATGTGAACGCCTAGGGAAACAGATGACAAAGTGTGTGTCAGAGAGGGGTGACCGCACAGCAATTAGCTGTGAGAGGGAGCTGCATACAAAAGGCCTACCTTTGTAATATCGACGGTGAACTTGAGGTTATTAGGTTCAGCCTGTTCATAGTACTGGCAGGGGGTCTGTAGGGGTATCTACAGGAAAGGGTACCGAGAGGGTTACCTAAAGATCTTATGTTGATTCATAATGTGTAACGGTGAATCTTATGGCAAAAAAACGTACCTCTGGCTATAATTTGACCAGGTCCAGCGAAGATGGCTGGAGTATTCACGGTAGGTAAGGAGATACCGTAGTCTCTGGATATGTAGAGACAAAGAAAGACTTAGAGGAATCTCGTCTGGTAAGGCACTGCAGCTAAGATCATGCTTACCGTGTTTAGGGTGCTGTTAATAGAGATAAAGTCGGGCACCGTGTGGTAAGTGACTCTAAAGCACTGCTGCATCGTGATGGCCGGTGCATAGTGCCTAGTATTTATGTGGGCTATCAGAGAGTTCGAGAGAAAAAAACGTGTGGGTCCAGTGTGCATTTAAAGCACTTAAGTGGTCCACGAGAATAAAGCGCGAGGGCGCAGTGTGCAGTTAAAGCATTTTTGAATTGGCTAGTGCACAGTTGTAGTGATCCGAATCTTACGTAAAAAAGGGCTCCAATTTCATAGTGAGTCAAAACATATATATATATATATATATATATATATATATATGCGTGTGGTGACTCGTGCTATTTCGGTGAGTCAGGGACTAGAGTTGTCTTGACAGTCTTACCTGGTAGTGAGGATCTGTCTATGTTAAGGTGGTTGCCCGGTGTCAGGAGCTGTGCGGTGAGCTGTGTTACAGCTAAATGGTATTAGGTGGATCCTAACGCATGCGCAGTGAATGCCTGGGACACTACACAAATGATATTTGCGCGTGCGCAGTGAAGACTGCCGGATGTGTGCTGACGCCAGTTAGGCAATGCGCATATGCAGCGATTGCAATGCTGCCTTGAAGTGTAAGCCCACGTTATTGATGTAGGGTGTGTATTCACGAAAATGGATCGGTGCGCTCACATATATCACATTGTTGAGAAGGGGACAGGAATTAGAGAAAATCTTGTACCAAGAAACATAAATGAAAATTATTATACAGGGAAGCATTATTGTACACAAAAAAAAGAGAAGGGAGAGCACATATTTGTTATTATACAGAAAAATCTTCACAAAGATTCAGGGCACCCGCAAACTGATGATTAGATTTGCAAGCTTAACAAAGTGTGCCAAATGATGTTTTGGCTAATAAAGACTCAAGGATTGATGTGACAGTTTAGTTTAACGTACACAATAGGATAATATGATGTAAGAATACGCTATGGCAAAGTGTCAGAGTAGCTTAGTGCTTATTTGGAAGAACTTTCTTCTATTAAGAATGCATAAAATAGGGGGCACATCATAGCATTGTTGTCCATAACGCAGAGCGCATATTATTGATGTGGCTTATGAAAAACCACAGAAGGGGAAGACCCAAAAGATGTTATTAACATATATGGGTTGGCTGGAAAAAAGGTAAACATGTCAATGTTGTTTAAACATTAAACCTTAAGGGTTTTGTGGTTTTATAGGGTTTATCTAAAGAAAAGATTCCATTCAATCGCTAAATTTAAACCTTGTTTCACTGAATTGAGATGAAAAATCCATTGTTGTTCCAATTTCCGGAGTGTCAGGTCTCTTTCACCACCTCTGAACAGATTCTTAGCTGTTTGGAGGATGAACCAGAGCATATCGTGTGGCTATGATTCTTCTCTTGAAAATGTGCTACCATTGGTTTTTCTGGTATGCCATTTCTGATGCACGATCGGTGCTTGCATATGCGTTGTCTGATTTCTCTTTTGCTTTTTCCTATAGCATACACCATCCATTTGCTTTTACAATTTGTAAAGGTATTAAAGTTCCAATTTTTGCCATTCAGATTGATGGATTTCATGTCTTTGGTCAAGCAACATACCGAGTAGGATCCACATTTATAACGGCCTTTAACGGGTGGTAGATTCCACAGAGTTAGCTGTCGGTCAAGTGGTGCAGAGGGTTCTGTGTAGGTATTGACTAGGCGATCTTTTAAATTTCTACTTCGTTTGAAGGCAAACCGAGGTTTTGTTGGTTTGAAAGATTCGGTGTGAAGGATATTCCAGTCTCGTAGGAAGCTTTTCTTGATCAGATTGCTTAGAGGGGTGAAGGTAGTGACGCAGATGATCTTATCTATACAAACTTCGCGTGGAGTGGGAGAGAAGCAGATTTCTCTACTTGTGTTTTTAGCTCTTTTTTTAGCTCTGCGGATAATGTGTCCAGGGTACCCTCTTTCTTTTAGTCTGGTCGACAGGTCTCGACTGGTTGTGTCGTAGTCTTCTTGTGTTGTACAGTTGCACCTGAGGCGAAGAAATTGGCCAAAGGGTAAGTTTTCTTTCAAGGCCACTGTGTGGAAGCTATGGAATTCTAGAAGCGTGTTCTTTGCGGTGGGCTTACGGTATAGAGTGGTTGCCAGAGTGTTTGAGGTTGTTTTATAAATGGTTAAGTCTAAAAAAGGGGATGGATAGTTTATCAGTCTGTATGGTAAACTTGATGCATGAGTCCCGGGTATTTAGCCAGGTGAAGAATTCAGTTGTATTTCATTTCCTTTCCATGTCATCAGTACATTGTCGATATAACGAATCCAAACTCCTATCTGTGTCTTAAAAAGGTTATTGATGTCAAAGATGGATCTAGCTTCAAAAGAGTCCATGAAGAGATTTGCTATATCTGGCGCAAAGGTAGCCCCCATGCTGGTACCATGGCACTGTTGGTAGAATGTTTTTTCGAAAACAAAATAGTTTTCGGTAAGAGCAATCCGGATGCATTCAAGTAAAAAAGCTGTTGGTGGTTCCAGGGTGGTTCTTTTGTCGAGGTATGTTGCCAGAACGTCGATGCATTCACGTTGGGGTATGCTGGTGTAGAGCGATTCAACGTCAAGAGTGACTAACAGATCTTGCTGGTCTATAAATATGGTGTCTAGTTTCTTGATTGTGGCCTTGGTGTCTCAGACGTATGAGCGCATCTGGCCAATGAATGGTCGTAGAAAGTGGTCAATGTAAATTGGCAAAGGTTCTAGGACTAATCCTATGCCGGCCACTATGGGTCGACCGGTTGGGATTTTTGTGTCTTTGTGAATCTTCTGTAAAAGATGGAAGGCTGGTAGGATCTGGCTGAGGTTGATCAAAAAGAGTTTCTCGTCATCATCGATCCACCCTTCTTGCCATGCGTGGCACATCAAGCTTTCTATTTCAGTAAGAAGCCTAGTTGTAGGATCGGTGGGGATTTGTCGGTAGAACTTCATGTTGGTGAGGTGTTTCTGAACTTCTGTATCGTAGAGAGTCTTAGCCCCAAGGATGATACCTCAGCCTTTATCGGCTGGTATGATGAGAAATTCTTGGTTACTTTCAAGGTTCTTTAGTGCCAGGCGTTCATTTTTGTTCAAATTGTCTGGATATTTGATGTTTTTGTCAAAGAGTTGATTGAGTTCTAGAAGGATGCGGTTTTCATAAGTAAGGATTTCTGGGCATACCATATGCGATAAAGGGGTAAAGGTCGAAGGAGGTCTTAATCCTGTGGATTTAGGAGGATCTTTTTCAGGCTTCTCTCTGAAGAAATATTTAAGTCTAATTTTCCGGAATAATTTTCAGAGTTCTACCTCTGTTTTGAATCTGTCTGTTGGTGTGGTGGGGGTGAAACTCAGACCTTTGCTCAGGATGCTTATCTCAATTGAGGAGAGGTTGCTATCACTCAGATTGAAAATAGGTATCACCATGTTTGGTTCCCTCGGGGCATCCATTGACGAGTTTTCATGAAGTGTTGCCGTTGTTGTCTCGGTCTGCCTCTTTGCCCGCTTCCTTGAAAAAAACTGTTGTTGAGAAGGCTGGTTTGAAGTGGATGCTACTGAATTTGTTGAACCTGAGTCGCTACTGTTCGAACTATTGGAAAAGGTGACAAACTTTTTTGTGGTCGACAAGGATTGCATTTATTTTGTTGGATATTTTGGTTCGCTTGATTGTAGAAACCCGGTACAAGGTAGGGGTATATTCTCTCTTCCTTATAATTCTTTACATCATTCTGGAATTTCCATAGTTTTTTGTCAATTGTGAATTTGTGGAATTTACTTATTTCTTCTTCAATCTTTTCTAGTTGTGTTTTTATGTCCGAGATTATAATTTCAGTTTTAATTTTTTCTTCAAGGACTCAGAGTCCTTCTTTTTGGGTTTTCTTTTCTTCTTCTGCTGTCTCTATGATGAGAATGACATTATCGCGTGAGCACTTATTTCCCACTCCACTGAACTTTGTCATAAATCTAGGATTCTCCAAAAATACACACGGAATATTTTTAACTTGTAGCCCCCCGTTTGAACAGGGGTAGATGTTGACTCTTCCACGTTTTCCTCTGTGACCTCACACATACAGGAGATTGTTGGTGGGGCCCAGGATTGGTTCATTAAGGTAGGCTTAGTCTACACCAATCACTGTGTCCCACTTGGCTTTAAAAGATGGCTGTAGCTACTCTTTTGGCAGATCGCCTGAAGACTTCAGAGGAAGTAAGGAAGAAGAACTCACACTTGGACCATGGCTGAAGGTACAGTCTGGCTTACAGCTTCCACCAGTGAAGGAAGGCCATGATATCTAAAGAGCGAAGCAAGATCCCTCCCCTTAACTTCTCCCAGGGAACAGAGGGAGATAAAGAACTCAGAGGACCCTCTAGTCACTCCAGAACCGGTACCTAGTCAGCACACAGCGTGTCCTGCTACGCTCTGCAGCAAACTTCCTAGGTGGGAATCGCCATAAGGTCCCTGAACCCGAAAAAAAAGACAAGCATCTGCCTGCAACACACTCTTCAGCTTTAGGCCGTCTGCCTTAAAGGACAATACAAGCCCCTTGAAGAAGCTACGACAAGTGCCTTTACCGCTGTCCACCCTAAAGGACATTTTTGAGCCTGTCGAGTTCCTGGAGCTGCAACCAACTGCAACACTGACCATTGTCAAGCCACACTCACTTAAAGACATCCGAGACGACTGGACCAGTGCTTCAGAACCTCTGAACAACACTAAGACAACAATTCCTGAACCCGAGCCGCTGTGCAGTCGAGCCTGCAGTTGTACGCCCAGCTTTGCTCTTTGAATCGTCTTGCCTCCTAATATCCTCAGCTGACTCCTATTTTGAACTCTGTCACAGAAGGCTGAAAAGCCCCCTGAAGCTGACTCGACCCTGTCGAACACCAAGAACACCAACAACACAAGGTGCATTGTCGTTCTGTCCCCCTAGTCCTTACGAGAAGGCGCCTAGAGACATTTTAAGACCTATTGCTTCCTTTGTGCTAATGCCAAGAAACCTTAAACTGTTGTGGTTGTTAACCATAGCGACCACCCTACTATCAGTATCCAGAGTGCATCCCTTTTCCTTTTCTGAAGCTGTCTGTCCTCTGTATTCCTGGTGGGTTGGGTTGTATTTCGTGGTGTTGCTGGAACTGTCTGTTGTGATAATAATAAAGTAGATATTGTTTATAAAACAATGACTGGACAGTCCCTTACATTCACTGTGTTTCAACTAACCAATGATCCACGATCTTTCAGAGATAAGCCTGCCGTTCCATCCACGTTACCAAAATTGTACAAGGAGGTTTATAATTTGCTTTTGTTTTCAATCTCTTCCTATCCCTTCTGGTGTATCAGAGGTGTGGGGCTGATTGATGGTTTAGAAACCGATATTCATCCCTGGACCGCTGGTGCCCCGGAAATTGATTTGTCACAGGACTCAAACTTATTAATATGTATTTTGTTTATTGCACACCATCAGTGTATTCCCCAAATAAGGTGAAAGCTCTACACGAGTGGTTCTATAGTGAACACACAAACCATATGTACTAAAGTGAGCACAACAGACAGGCAGCACGTTCAGATCCTCTGCAGTGCACTAGACAATATCACGGCATGTGTTCTTTATTTTATTTTTTAAATGTGCACTGACTTCTTTTTATCTGGCAGGCAGGTCGTGGCCCCTCACAGCACGTGCCATTTTTGCTCACCCTCATAGACATCTCTTGAACGAGTGCATTCGACAAACGCCCCCTCTTTGTTCTTAGTTGCCCAAACTCTCAGTCTATATCTTAACAGGGAAAGGGACATTAGCAATAGCTTGGGGCGGAGAGCACAGATCAATAGCTTGCGCTCTAGCAGTGCAGCCAATAAAGATCGCCTCTGCCTTAGAATTACTCAAGTCCAGGCAAATCAAATGCACCCGTTCATTGATATCTTCGGGAAATGGCTTTAAAAATCAAGTGTGTTCGGTGATCCCCCTCTTTATCAAACAGATGTAAGATAAAATAAGGAGTCATATTTAGGCATATAAGCTGAAATATTTCTGGGTATTTGGTCACAGAAAAAATGATCGTAGAAAAATGATTAATAATAATAATAATAATAATAATAATACGTGTTCTTAGATAGCACTACCTGCAGGATTGCTCCAGCTTATAGGCAATCTTATAACAGGTATTATCTTCGAATTTTAAATCTAATTGGTTTATCCGTGATATTATAACTCCCATGTTAAAGGCAGTTAATTTATCTTCGTCGGAAGGATGATGAAAGAGTAAAGTGCAGGCGGCTCCCGTGTCAGAGAGCAGCGCTTTAATCGTGAGCGCTCCGCTGATGTCATCCTGCAAGAAATCGGTATTTGAGTTACGTCACCAGTGCTCATCCCCACCGAGGTCGAAAAGTGAAGCCTCGTGTCCGGCATTGGCTACTTACATTCGAACTTTCGCCGCCAAAAACTCTGCTCCGAGTCCCGGAGCATTTTAACAAGCAGTTATTTCAATTGTTGCCCGACGCTTTCTCACCCCCCATAAAGATGGCATCAGTGACCCGGCATAAGCAGGCTGCTGACACCACGAGAACGCCCACGGGACAGGAGAACGTGTGTCGATGGGGTGACATGTAAAGAGCCCTCCACAATCTCCCCCCACCTATCACTAAACACTGTTGAGAATCCATGCGCCCCCCATTGCCGCGAGAGCTGTCCTCTGAGTGACGCTTCCAATGTGAGCCCTCCCCGCAGTTCCGATGTTGTCCCCTGGCGCTGCGTGCGTTCTCGCGGTGGCCACGCACCAGGCTACTTCCCGCCGAGAAGCAGCGTTTTCCTGAACGAGCAAGACAGGCAGCGGCGCTTATGAAATACAGATTTATTCGTCGCTGCAGAAACATGACAAGTAATACAAAGTGGGGAGTTGTGCGACTACCATTCACCGCAGCCCCCGGAGGGGGGAGCCGTGCTTCTCCCACTCAGTTAGTGATTTTCCTATCCAAATTACCTGAGCTGAGGATGGAGATGGCGAAATGATGGGGAGAGCACTCCTGCAAATAGAGCAAACTCGCCTGAAGGCTATGCAGCGTCAATAGCGGAGGTCACACGTTGTCCCTGCTGTTCTGAAGAGGAGTGGCAGAACTCACGAATGCTCCCCAGCAGAAAGCCCAGAGGTTCCACAGAAGAGGACTCTCAGCTCCACTCTAGGTGAGAGCCCCTAAGCTCGAAGGAAGCGGATTCACGACCACCCTTACTCAGAACACTCTCAGATTCAGCGGATGAGGGACCACGGCCACCTTCTAGCAGAGCTTCCTCAGGCTCCATGTCGGAAGTCTCAAAGGTAAAGAGTACTCAAGCTCCGCAGAGGAGGGCTCAAAGCTAATCTCTACCATAGAGGGTGCTCAGGCCCCGCGGAGGAGAACTCTCAAGCGGCAAGTCCCTGCACCGTGTTGCATCTGCAAGCACTAACGATACCAGAACACCGCAATGCTGCACCAACCCGCTCTCCTGTCACTACTAGGCTTCGTGGTGCTGATATTGCCCAGACAGCTGCACGGACACCCAGGGGACGGCCGCGGCCTTTGGACCAAGTTTGCCAACCTTTCCGAACTCTCCTTCCCAGAGGACGAGCTCTTCCTCTATGACACCTTCCCTCCAGGCTTCATGTGGGGGGTGGGCACGGCTGCCCACCAGGTGGAGGGAGGTTGGCAGCAGGATAGCAAAGGCATGTCGGTGTGGGACAACTTTACAAACAGCCCTAATATGCCCAACGGAAAAGTGGCCAGCGACAGCATCAACAGCATCTTTAGGGACACAGAAGCCTTGCGGTCACTTGGGGTGTCCCACTACCGCTTCTCATTCTCCTGGGCCCGGCTCTTCCCAGATGGCACAACGGGCAGCCTAAACCTGGCGGGGCTGGGCTATTACCGCAACCTGCTGCTGCGACTGCGGGAGATGCGAGTGCAGCCCGTCATCACACTCTACCACTGGGACCTGCCGCAGGTGCTGCAGGAACGGCATGGCGGCTGGTTCAATGACACCCTGGTGGGCCTCTTCAAGGACTACGCTTACTTCTGCTTCAGTACCTTCGGCGGGGATGTAAAGTACTGGATCACCATGGACAATCCCTATGTGGTTGCCTGGCACGGTTATGCCACCGGCAAGGCTGCCCCTGGGGTAAAGGGCGGCTGGCAGTGGGGGTACAAGGCAGCGCATAACCTCATCAAGGTAAGAGGGGTTTAGGGAAGGAGAGGGGAAAGTGCATGTGAGCCGAGTGAGGAGAAAGGAGGGACTGAGGGTGTAGAGCCATTGGTTTAAGTGGGCTGTGGCTAGTCAGGGTACAGCCCCGGCATTCTCCAAAAAGTTGATCATGAGCCAGGGCACTGCCAGGGCTACCCCTATCCCCACAAAAGCACCAGGCACAATATCTCTTGAGCACATGCTAGATGGAGTGATTAACAAGGTGTGCATGGAATATGTGAAAGGAAACAAGTCGCTTTCGTTGTTCAAACAGGATAGCCAAAAACTGATTTCCAAACAAAAAGCTGTCCCCAACAACTTGATGCATGATTTGCAACTCTTTTACTATTAGGGTGTTATTACAAATGTAAAGAGCAGCATACACGGCCATTGTGAATTATGTGCTCAGAAGGGTTGCAGGCTTGAATCAGTCAATGACATAGTTCTGAAACCGAAAGGTTTGTGATCATTCTTTTGTTCCCAAAATGCTCTTTGATTTTATGCAAAGCAGCCACGAGACTACATCTGTTCTATGTGTCCCCCTCCCCTTTCTCGTATGTGAAGATTGTATTTTATTGTATTCTATAACAAAACGGGAGCACTTCCACCCAAGAGTATCTGTGCTCTTGGAGTACCAAAAAGTAAGTGAGCAGAACAAGTAGAAGAAAATGATTTGAACAAAACAGATATCCACATTTTTTCTAAAAGCAAGTATGTTTCTGATGATATTCCATACATTAGCATGAAGGGCCTTCCAGAGATTCGCTGTAAAGATGGACAAAGGCCCTTGGACATTTCAAACAATTGTTAGACGGAGTGAAACGAGTGGCTGCTTTCTGTGGGCGAGAAGAGAGAACCCACCTGAACATCTCTTAAATATAAAGAGGAGCTTGACCAAGCAACACTTTGTGAGAGAGGGAAAGAAGTTTAAATGCAATCCCACCCTTTAATGGCAAGCAGTGTAATGTCCTCTATGCAGGGAAAATATGAACGTGTCACTCACTGTGTGTTTGTGAGACTCCGAACGGCTGTGTTCTGTGGAACTCGCAGCTGGTGACCGATCTAACCTGTAACTCCTGCACAGAGCGAGTTACAGTTACCCATTTTGCACCAACTGTGGCCCTAGCATTAAAAGCACTGTTTTCTGAAAGAATAGGCCACATTTGGTGGAGCAGCTGCAGGTCAAATTGGTTCTTTTTTTAACACATGATTAATCTGAGGGATCATTGAAAGAGTCGAGTCCAGGCTCAGACCTAATCTTCCGACTTGAGTTTGAACTATAATGGTATGTGCTGCCATGCGAAACTCCTGATAGGTTCATAGAACTCTAGGCATCTTATGTGGGGAGGCTACAAGCAAGATCTAGTTTTTCCTGGTTAAGTCCCAACCGGTTTTCAGCCATCCTTTTCTTCGATGAAATTGAAAACGATACGGATGTGCAAAAATTGATGTGGCAATTGCCATTTGAGCGAAAAATGAATTGTGTATCGTTCACGTTATTTTGGAAGCCCGCAACATAATCTATTAAGAGGTCATGTAAGAGCTTTATATGTAAATATTGAAATAATAGGGAAATGCAAGAGCCTTGTGGTACCCCACAATACTATTCCAAGATGTTTACCCCTGAGGTTCTGTTACTAAGAAAGAAGCTGAACTAGTTGGCTGCACTTTCAGATGTCATGGATGCGTCTTTAACCCTTTGTAGTTGTATAGTATGTTCGAGGATATAAAATGTGGCAGAGAGATCAAGTAACACTAGGTGGCCAATTTGGCCCTGATCTATAATTTGTAGGTGGGAGTCCTTTATATCCACAAGGGCCATTTCAGAAACTCTGCCTGGGCGAAAGCTTGACTGGCAGTCCCCTAGAAGTAAGTGAGATTCAACATTCACAACCGGGGCAGGGTGCTCAGTCAATCAGGTGGCTGGAACAGCGGGTGAGAACACACAGTACATTTTCAAAAAAAGGTAGCAGGCGCCCCTCTCCAGAAAGAACATGCCATGATAAGCTATTCTGTGGTTTTTTCACACATTGAGAGTTCGCAGCCATCGCTTTTTGCTCACTGTACCTTTTGCAGATGGGAAATAACCATTTGCATATCAGTCTTTTTCCCGCCCACATGGGCAATCAGCACCAAAATGCTATGGCAATTCCCTTCTGAACAAGAGTACCAACAACAACCCCATACACGTGTTTCAGCCTTGTTGGGCCTCATCAGTGAGGTGGAGCTGTGCCTCTCTGAGCACAGTGAGCAGGGAGTCCTCGCCTGGGTTCCCCCAGGTAACTCAGGGTGACCAACCCCAAGTTCCTTGCAGAAAACTTTAAAAAAAGATAGCAGGCGTCCCTTTCCAGAAAGAACATGGCATGATAACCTGTTCTGTGGTTTTTCCCACTTTCAGAGTTCGCAACTAGGGGTTTCCGCCAGAGTAGCACTGAAGGCAAAGAGTACATGAGCGATGGTAGCAGTTTCGCGACCTTAGACAGTACTGCTACCACCGGGATGAACACAGCAGTGGGAGATATCATTGCAGAGGGCGGGGCTAATTATTGTAGGAGACATAGGACAGCTGTGGATGGCTGATTGGTTGTGTGATAGGTGACAGAGGACGGCTGTGGAGGCCTGGTTGCTTGTACGATTGGGGAGAAAAGGGGCTGTGGAGGTCTGGCTGTGTTTATGAAAGCGGGATACAGGAGAGTGCGAGGGGTGGGAGGAGGCAGACTCGTGGGTTGTATGATAAAGAGCACTGGAGTTGTGGAGCACCTGTCTTTTACATTATAGGGCGCCAAGTTGGCTGTCAAAGTATGGCTGATTGTGTGATAGAGACACAAGGGGCTGTAGACCACTGGCCTGGAATATGAGAGGAGACCCAGGGGGTTGTGAAGGATAGGCCAGTTGGGTGACTGATCCCCCCTTTATCGCCATAAACCCGCCTCATGCACCCACCTCTTCACTCCCCAATGTCCCTGCCCTCTCTCCGTGCCCTCGACTCCCACTCCCTGCCCCCACCAGCATGCTCCTTCCACCCTTTCGCTTGTCGCCTTTCCGCCCTTCCCCATTCACACCTAGAGCCACGACCCACTGTGAGGTTAAGACCTACACTGCAAATGTGGCACGGTTAAGACCACGGCTGCATTTGTGGTATGGGAAAGACTAGTAACGGGCTGCCCTAACTCACACTTGAAGTTTTCTGCACCCATAGAATATTACGGTACTGTGTTATTTCAATATGGATATTTTCCAGGGCAGTTGATGTAATCCTATTGAATCCAGTTGCTGACATATGGGTTTTTATAAATCTCCTGAATTACTGTGATCAGAGTCCCATTGGCGATTACATTATATGAATATAGTTCAAGATCTGAAAAGCCAAAAGCCACCGCAGCAGTATTTGGTACACAGGGGAAAATAGCAATGTGTGCTATGCCACTGTTGCTGTGATTAACTTCTGTGTTATGCCACTGTTTCTGTGATTAGCTTCTGTGTTCTGCCACTGTTGCTGTAATTAGCTTATCTCAAGTTGACTATGTCCATTTTGGTTCTGCTAGATATCTTTGCTCACATATGGGTTTTTGTACAGCACCCGAACCACTATGAAGAAAGTTTCAGCTGTGATGTTTCTCGCTCCCTGTGCACTGCGCCACCCTTCCTGTCTGTACATCTTCATAGAGAGTCCTGTGGACTCCACTCTTTCCCTGCCTCCTTGCCCACTTTTACTCCCTGATCAGTACTACATCTTTCCATCACTTCACAATCTATATAGTGACTGCTACAAAACACTCTGACACTACAAGCATGCAGAACATTAAAATGATAATAGCGAGATCATGAAATACACACACATAATTTAGTTGACAGGTCAGTGGGTGATAACAATATTTGTTTCCTCCTGTGGGTTACTAGTGTAAAATATACATATTTATGAGAAAAGAAGCAGATTCAAGAAGTGAGTTTCTTCACACTGAAGACACTATCAGGCTAAAATGTTACAGTCAATTTCCTAATACAATGACACTTGTGAGACACCACTTACTTAAGGATTGTTGCCTTCGAGGCTGCTCGTGGCATATGATGGCAGCAGGTCCATATGTGGGGTGGACTTTAACAAGTGGCGTCCATGCCAGGCACATGATGTCATTATTGGAGCATTAGAGGCAACACTTGATGTATGGTAGCCAAAATCTATTGGCTTTGTCAAAGCTTGTTTCTGTGGTCTCAACTCGACCCTGTTCCAGTCTGGCGTAAGTCTGATCAGAAACTGTGGTAAACATTCAGAAACAACTTCTATATTTGTATCACTATTTTCAAAAAGTATTTTACTCCCCCTCCACTCTTTAACACAATTCAGTTATGTGAAGCGGGTGATTGGGAGCAGTACAACTGCAGGATCACTGCACTTGCGGGTTAGAATCTTGCGTGTTCAGCTGCGTGTGGATGCAGTCTACTAGGGACAATGCTCCACTTTCCCTGGTTATTTTCTCTTTAACAAAGATCTAAGAATCTGGAATTCCGTTTAGGCAAAGGTGTTTATTGTGATTTGCCGACACATGTTTCGACTTTCCATGTCAATTTCAAGGCAATTTATTTGGAAGCCTTTATTTTTGTCTTACTTTGGGAGGCAGGCACTCAGGCAGTGTGTTTGGAAAGGCATATTTTCTTTTGTGTTGTAATTTGAATTTGAAACCTTTGGGCTTAAGGTGAGGAAACCTTTATTTGTTCTTATTTTTGAAGCCAGTTTATTTGGGAGGTCCGTTTTTTGTTAGGAATTTTTTTTGATATTTTAGTGGTGAAACCTTTCTTTTTTTATTTGTTTGGATAAAAAAGAACGTGTATTTTGATTTTGTTTTGGAGGCACGCCCTCTTTTTTTTATTGGGAAAAATGACAGGGATGCAAAGGGAAGAATCTGTTACGGTCCAGTCGGGGCAGGAGGAGTGCAGAGATCTGGATCCACAGGTGGACGTGGATCTCTTATCCTCCTACGTGGAATCTGAAGAGGTGGACGCAGATTCATGAGCAGAGAGAAGATCTGCTTCCTCCAGCAGAGGATTCTGTGGTGACACTGAGGCGACGGAGGAGCATTAGCCAATGGCACTGCCAGTAACACAGAGGCCAAGAGGGGAAACAATAATAATATCACATTTCTATCTAGCGCTTCATGGTGGATACCCCTCTTGGCTAAGAGCTGTAATAAGTATTATCACTACCCAACTTCACGATCTTAATGTAATGTATTGTAAATCGGTCTTGCAAAGCACATCTCTGAAATGTGTGGCAACTTCGTTGTACCTGGTCCTGTGGAAAACAAAGGGGGTAGTTATAAACTAGAAGCAAAGTTGTGAAACATGTGACATTGATGAGTGCTGGCCGTAAGTAACAGAGTCATGAGTGCAGATATGGTACTATGTGGTTTGTGGCATTCTTACTTGGCTTGTGTTGTATCCAAAATGGAAAAAAAAAACACAACATCTATTAGCCAACACCAGGGCACTGGGAGAGGCTGTGGTAGTGCACACTGTGTGATAGAGCCACACTTGTAGCAGGCCATGAGATGAGCTCTGAGCTGCCTGCTTAGCCACAATTCCTGTGTTTGGGGTGGTATTAGCAGGTGTAAATCAACCCTGCGTGTTTTGGTCTGTGTGAGTAGTTTAAGGGTGCTACTAGAGTAAGAAGTGAGTCAATCAGTTGGAGACAGACTAAGCAGCAGAGTCATGTTGCTATACATCGAGAAGTGGCATAGTTACAATGTTGGGTTCCATTTTATGGTGATTGTGAGGTAATGCATATTTCGTATGCCTGATAGGGAGAAAAGGTTGTGGAGACTGACCAGACTGGATTAAAATCTCAAATACTGACCAGACTGGATTCCGATATCAAATGTGTTCTTCATGCAAGTGTGGTGCACAGACATCATGTACATCAATGAAGCTAAACTGAATGGGTCAATCACTAATTCATGCCGGTTTAGAGGCTAGATATCCAATCAGACTTTCTGTCCAGATTTGTGATGTCTACATTATAATGGAAGTTGTCCATTTCAAGGCTGGTTCATTTGAGTGGTTCTGGGGAGACATACAGTGCCAGCCTGGAGTGGCTAGAGGTTGAAAGTTCTTCCTCGTTGGAGGGTGGCATGATAGTTTGCTTTAGTGGTCTAGTGAAGAGTAAAGCTTTGAGTAATATTTCCAAAGACCAGGTGATCATCCTCTCTGCAGAGTGAACTCCAGGTACTTAATTTATCAACTTCTGAATGATAAAGGTACATGTTGACCCAATCATAATTCAAAAGTGTGACTGCAAGCTGCACACAGATATCAGAGGCAAGCACTTAGTTGGAAATCATGCATCAGGTATCCTTAGTTTGCAAACAACTGCTAGCATTACCCCGGCACTGCAGCCCCTAGCCTAGCTCCTAGATGGTGAAGGGTCAGCTTTTAATCTTTGGGCGTGGCCCACCAGCAGGGAATACTGGCCTGAGGGCCCCAAATACCTATGGAAACTTCAACCTGCCCCAAAACCTGAGGTCCACCTTAGAAGTCACCAAGCAAGTCACCAAGCAAACAAACATTTATAAGGTTCAGTCTTGGGTGTGGGTGCGTTAGCTGCATAGAAATAAAACACTTTGGTAAACATTAAAATGACAATAGAGGTGGGTGAGTGTGGTGATGTCAGTGGAGAGCGGGGAGAGTGAGGGAGAGATGGAAAGATGTAGGTGTTGGTGTAGCTTGCAATGTCTGTCCTATTCTGCACGAGAGAATCTTTCAGTTGTACTGTCTGGGCACTTTGTTTCCTGTCGGGGTCGGGGTCACCTGGCAATAACTCTGTCTGCAAAGCAGTGAACCTTGCCTTTTGTTTTCCGGGCCCTTCCATCGCCACACTACCCCTAAAGATGTTCGCTTTTTAGGTGCACATTGATTGTGATAATGTATTTGTAGTTGTGTGTTAGTGGGGATGGGTGGGGAATCAACTAGAGGGATAAGAAAACAACTTTCCACAGAAACACCTTTCTTCTAGAACGTTCTCAGTCCTGGGAATACCTGAACAGGGCAGAGGAATGGCTGTGGGGGCAAATGACAAATCCACTGTTGCTTACTTGCACTTTGCTTTAATAATATGCAGGTGTTGTGACGCAATGCCTGAGATGTTCAAGCACTTGCTGTAAGCACACATTCCATACTCGTGTGCAGAAATTGTAGTTTTCATTTCATTTCAGTCTATAAAGCCATATTTGTAAGTAACAGGGTGCAACGTCATGGAAACAGCCGGTTTAGCATCTCAATTGGACACGGGCTGCCTGGATATGTCTTTAATACTGCCCCTGGGTTATGCATTTGTGATAGTTACCTGCTCTTTATCATTGCTTGATGCAGACATGCATCTTGTTCTTATGGATGATGTACCTATAAGCAAAAGAGAGCATACATGCAATGAAAAAATATCACTCATAGTTCAAACACCCAATAGTATGCACACGACAAGAGACAGTGGGGTTTTAACTAAAACATGCTCACTCCCTCCTAGCTCAGCTTACAAAAATATGTAGCCATGGACAGCCTGTTTAACAGAAGAGATATCAACCAGGTGCACCAAGTACAGGGGGCGATGGCAGGCAACTTCCCACGTAGTTCTTCGGCAGCAGGGGCAGGAATATCACTTTGCCACAGTAGAGATGTAGATGGTTCCTTTTTCGACTGCAAGTTCAAGTGGATCAGTGTGCAGTGTCAGTGTGGCTGGAGATGAAACATGATTGTATATCAACTGCACTTTGATAAATCTGTGATTTTGAACACAATCAATATTCACCTCGGAGATCAAATTCTTTGAAAGCAGGGTGGCATGTTCTGAAACAGAAAGCAGCCAAGGCAGCTCAGCAGGTTGAGCAAATGTTTCCGAAATGTTTCATACTTAAAGCAGCATGTGAAAGATATGACATTTTGCTATTGCTTCAAAAAAGATGCACTGTTCAACCAGGGAAAAGATTGGCCTGCTCATATTCATTTCTACCCCATTGGGAAAATCATGCATCCATAAATTGAGCAGCTTGACAAGCCTGTAACATGTTTGAAAGAATAGTCAACAGAAGGGGAACAGGAATGGCAGAGTATTTGGGTGGGTATTCCCACAAAAAATAAATACAGATTAAAGAAAAATAAGCCGGCTTTAGGTTTAAGAAACGGGTTTCAATTTAAAAATCCCTATTTTGTTGTTTTATATTAAATTGTAAGCAGCACATTGACCAAATACCAGTTTTACCAGCATGTGGGAAGGTTGCTTTTAAAATAGATGGCCCCCACCCCAACGGTATGCATGGCCCATCTATGCCTTTGTGTATGCCCAACTTTGCCCCACCCTCTGGACGCCTATATGGGCATCACAGGGTAAATTACAGAATATTTCTTAGGTATTCAGTCAATGTGTGTTGGGGCCATGCCGGCGGCTAGGTTATGGGTGATGAAGGTGGGATAAGTTGCGGGGAAGGGGTTGAAAGTAGATTTTTTTTGTTGAAATTTCTTTTTGGAAATTTTTATAACATGCAGAAAATAAGAAACATCATCATATTATAACAGATAAACATCATTTAGGCAACATAACCGTATATTTATACAGCTTTAACAATAAGTATAAAAGGCAAGAAAAGAAAAGATAGTCTGAGAAAAGGGAAAGAAAAGAAAGAGCAGAGAGAGCGAGGGAGAAAAACAAAAACAAATATCAAATACATCAACAAAAGGGACACTTTTCAGATATACAATTCATTAAAAATATTCCACGGAGACGAATATTTGTCAGCCTTTTTCAGCCTCTGATAAGCGACATTCTCTCTACTTGAAAGAATGGCTAAATTCTGTAACCAACCATCAATGGAAGGCTTGGCATCACTCTTCCAGCATTTCCAAATATGTTTCTTAGCTATCAATAGTGCCCTGTAAGACCAAAAGAGCTGGCCAACCGAGAGCCAAATAACTATCGGAAACAAGCCCAGCACACATAGCAAAGGAGAGTGAAGCAACTCCCCGCTCCATGAGGGGGTACGTACAGGTACAGGGTATTAGCAGCAGCAGGAGCAAGGGGACATGCAACACACTTGGATGACTGGTGCTTGCTTTGGGGGGACAGGGAGGCAGCGTCAATGAATGCTGTCGGGGAGGCCTCAAAACAGTAAAGTGAAAAAGGGAGTCATCGTAGAGTGATGGGGTGACGGTTAAGCGTGCAAAGGGGAGGCACACATCACAAAGCAGAGGCGTTGCTAGGGGGGTAAAGGCGCTATAGCCCCTGGTCTTTTGGTTGTAGCCCCAGTTAGAATCTCAGGAGCTACAACCAAAAGGCTAGCTAGCCCCCAGTCCCGACAGTCCCAAATTTAGCGTAGCCCCAGGTCTTTTTCAGACCTAGCAACACCCCTGTCACAAAGGACGATACATGGATTACAGTAAGACAGTGCTAAAGTTAAATATCGGTAAGTCATTTAAAAACAAATGTGGTGTGGAGTTCAAAACACGTTTCCCTGTTGGGATTGAGTTTAGTATGGGGGATGTACACACAGGGAAGGAGGTGGCCAGTGAACTCTTGAATGCACAGAATTTTCATGGCAGAGTAAGAGGTGAGCAGACCTGCCTACATTTTAAAAACAAAAACCCGGAGACTGAGGTCACCCAGCACCCTGGCCACATTCACTTTTAGAGTCCGTCCACTGACTGCCCATGTATTGCTAGACTCCACCCACCTCCCCTACGGTCTGCTGCCAGATATGGGGATTCAATCTTTATACTCTGTCTCTGCCCACACCTTCATGTGAATGGCCACATTTGAGTACTGGTACTGTCTTTCAAGCTTTGAGAAGTGCAGGTACTCAACTGCTCAAAAATAAGAGATGCAGGTACCGAGGGCCAGGTGGGACCAGCCCATTTAAAGCACTGCCGACAGTGAAGTTGGCAACGGGGTGCTCAGAGGAAGGGCAAATGCAGTGCGGGGAGTTTAGGATTGGTTGTAGGATTATGGATGGGGTGGTGCGTGTGGGGGAGCCCTAAATAAGAATATGCACAAGGATATCTGAAGTTTAGACAACAGGGCAGTAGTTAGTACATCTTGGGACCTAGGAACATACTTGATCAGTGGCTTCTTGGTGGGGTTTGCAGTGATTACTAAGTACCTCGTGTAACAACCCTTTTTAATGGTTGGGTAGGTTTATTATTGCACTGGTGCAAGGTCTCTCTTGACAACGTATTAATTGTTTGATGCAGGGGCCATTAGGTGGTGAAAGGGGCTTCCAGCCGGGCACATTTTTCAAAGAGCCGGTGACTGCACATTGGAAATGACATTGATTTTTAATAATACCGTGGGGGGGGGGTGGTGACCAGTTGTGGTTGAGTTTCATTGGGTGGTGCAGGCAGCAGGGCCAGTGAGTGACATCAGACACAGATATTTTTTGAAAGGCATTAGGCCGCATTTATTACATTCCTTATAACACCCAAATCCGACAAAGCCATACATGAATGACATCATAAGAACTATGCCATCAATGTCATTCTTGAACATGAGGGAGTGGATGTGGCCATGGCCCCCCACGCTCCGGGAATAAGCCTGGGGTAAATATGCAACCAGACCTCCAGTCCTGTTTCCCCCTTTGACGGACCGGTGAGGCCCGCTCATTGAGCACCTGGCATGACACCTCACCACTCCGTGCCAAACCTTGCACCATAACATAAATCAGCAATAAATCTCCCTTCCAGTGACCCAGATTGTGACGCCCATGACTCAATTCAATTCAATGTTCCCCAACCCACCGCAACACACCCTCTCAAACTCCAATCTACAGAGTGGGAAGGCGGGAAATTCTGAGAACTGCGTTGCCTCTGCAGCTCACCGGTCTCGGACGGGGAGAGCACCTCATGCTCCCTATCTTTATACCCCACCCGAGATCTCTTGGCGCCAAGCGGCGGCACCTGCAAGTGACGTTGTTATGCCTCTTGGCGCCAGGATGATCCACCCCCCTTTCTGGTGTCTCCCATTTGTCAGTCCGCCACCACGCCTCCTAAGCCACAATCCTGGCTTGGTGCAGGGTTGATATTGTGGGTGGTGCAGGTGGTAAGGCCGGTGAGAGACACCAGACATAGATATTTTTTGGGAAGTCATTAGACAGCATTTAGCATTTTTAAAGCGATCACACAGCCAGTGGGCATCGGGGCACATGTTACAGGAATTATTTTTGTTGCGTTATTGTTTTTGTCTTAGTTGCGTACTTATAACGCGCTTAAATACCCAGAGATTTCTAAGCGCGGACCCGGGGATTGAACCTGTGTTGCTTCATGTCATCTTGCTTCCAAGGCGAACACGTTGCCGCTGAGCTATCCTCCGCGGACATTTATTACAACGCCCAAATGTGACAAAGCCATACCTACATTATTATTATTGTATGTTTTTAGTGTGGACCTAGGTTTGAGAAGTGCTTTACAAATGCCCAATAAATAAAATAAAACAATAAGCAACGGAGCACTTTACAGAGCTATACACCAATATAGATACATAAAGCAGCACTTCACAGAGGTGTACAAATTACAGATATATAACAGAGCACTTTTCAGTGCTAACAACAGAACAGAAATTCAGCAGGGTAGGATAGAGAGGGGGACAGAGGAGCAGTGCAACTGTACTGAGTAGTGGGGAGCAGAGGGGTGACGTGATGGCCTAGGTGTTGAGGAGGAGAGACTCTTTGAAGAGGTGGGTCTTGAATTAGTTTCTGAATTGGAGGAGCGCGGGGGCGAGTCTGATGCCGACAGGGAGGAGGTTCCATAGTCTTGGGACATAGGCAGAGAAGGCTTGTTTTCTGGTCCTTTCCTTTCTTCAGGGGGCAGATTTCAAGTCTGCGCGTGACCTGGCTTCTGGTGGGGTGTTGTCTGCCAGAGATGCTGAGTTTCTCCATGAGGTAGCTGGGTGACTTGAGGGAGACTGCCTTATAGATGATGCAGGAAGACCTGAAGGTGATTTGTGCATGCAGTGGGATCTAGTGAAGGTCAATGAGAGCCGGGGTTATATGGTTGTATCTGCGTAGAGCCTTGATGAGGTGTGTGGCCATGTGTAGGACACTTCTCAGGGGCACACGGGAGGATGACGGAAGGCCTTTGAGGAGTGCATTGCCCCCATCCAAGTGGGATAGGACCAGTGCTTGAACAGTGGATCTAAAGCTGTTTGGAGGGAGGAAGGAATTTTCGCAGAGTTTTCTTGGCTATTTGTGTCCTGAAGGAGATGTGTTTGTTAATGTGGAAGCCGTGGGACTTGGCGCAGGAGGTGGGTTCGGTAGTTAAGCCCTCAGAGTTCATGGTTGATAGCCAGGTCTGTATGTCTGGGTGTTCTGTGTTGTTGGTGAGGAGTAGGAATTCGGTCTTGGAAGTGTTGAGATTCACGTAAGCACTGGACATCCAAGACTGGATTAGTGAGAGGCAAGTTTTGAGCCTATTCATGTCCTTGATGGAGACAATCTTGATATATAGCTGTGCGTCGTCGGCATATTGGTGGATGTTGTGTGTGCTAGGAGGGCTCCCAGGGGCTCCATGTACAGATTGAAGATCATTGGGAAGAGGATGGAACTCTGTAGGACTCCACAGGTGATGGGTAGCATTGGCGATCTAGTGGAGTCCATCTGAACAAACGTCTTGCGGTTGGCGAGGTAGGACTTGAACCAGCGTAGGACAAGGTTGCTGATCCCCATGCGCCGATGTGGGGTGTCCATAGGCGCCTGGTGGTCTACTGTGTCGAAAGGGGCCGAGAAGTCGTGTAGAACCAGGTGGCAGGGGTGGCCGTCATCAAGGATGTTGAGGGCGTCGTCAACCACCTGTGTGGTTGCCGTCTCCATGCTGCATCTGGGTCTGAATCTGCACATTATAAAGAACTGTTGTGTCATCAATTGCATATTTGAGCATGGGGGAGTATACATGGCCATTGCCCCCATTCTCTAGGAACGGGCCTGAGATAAATATGTGACCCCGTAAACAGACCAGACCCCCTGTCTCGATCCCCCCTTGACGGACTGGTGAGCAGCGTTCAATGAACGCCTGGCATGACAACTCACCATTCTGCGCTGAACCTTGGACCATAACATCAAATCAGCAATAAATCTCTCTTCGAGTGACTCATATTGTTGAGCCCATAACTCAATTCAATGCAGTGCGGCCCAACCTACTGCCACAGGGCCACTGGCCTACTGATCAGGGGGTTACTTGTGCTCGTCCCTCAAAACCGTCTATGGCCTGGTGCCATGACCTCATTACATTGCACAATCATGCGCCATCCATACCCCATCCTCTCCTTGCACATGTCCCCAACATTCTGCTCATGCCAGCAGCTGGCAGGGACTTAAGAACTTGCTCTGAAACACTGGGATGCCCACCGCTATGTTCTCCCCCTCGTTATCTGGCCCTTCGATAATCCATACATATATATTACTCCTTCCAATTCCAACAGGTGCCTGTGTCAGTAGCCAACTGGGATTTGCTTAGTACGACCACCACACTCCTCTTCAGCCTTTGTGCAGCCCTTAGATAATATCTCTCCCTAATGCCCCTCGACCACCCTTACACATTGTACCCCCACCTGTACTGTGGCCAATCCCCCAGCCGGGTTATCAGATGGGGAGGCTCTTCCCCCTGTCACAGGGTGTCATCTAGAGGAAAAAGACAAGACGGCTTAACACATACCCCATGCTAGACTAGGCATGCTCCCACTCAGCCATGACCTAACCGGCAATGCAATCACCATACAGGCTCTTAGACGTTCACCAGAATGGGGCATCTCTCCCACAGCTGCACCACTGACGTGCCCAAAAATGGCCTCACGCTGATGTCACCACCAAGACTCTCCCCAGAAAACAAACATCAACGAGAAACTGTCAGTCTGCGCAACAGTAACTCCACTTTCCATAATCCTCTACTCAACTCCTAGCATAAGGCTGTGAACCCTCACCTGCCACACTTCTTGAGAACGATACCCGGAGGGATGGGGGCAGGCCCTTGGCCTGTATCCATCGCCCCCTCTTCCCCCAGATCCCAATCTCTCGCCCCCTGCCATCCTGAAGCCCCTGGCATGCGCCACTGTGACCACACAGCCGGCTGGCTCTGAGAACTGTGCTCCCTCTGCAGCTCACCAGTCTCAGGTGGGGGGAGGTGGGAAAAAGAGAGGGAGATCACCACACGCTCCCTCTGTTATACCTCAAGATCCCTTGGCTCTATACTTCTGGCGCCGAGCGGCAGTGCCTGCAAGTGGCAGAGTTACACTGATTGGCGTAACGATGACCCCACCCCCTTTTCTGGTGTCCCCCACTTTTAGGCCCACTACCACCCCTCCGAAGCCACCATCCTGGCTAGGTGCCAGGGCTGCTATTGTTAGGAGAGCAATTTTGAGCGAGAGGTGGTGTTGCATGTCCATTAATGACAGGAGGCAACATTTACAAGGGATCCTGCATCAGAATCTCCTCACGAGTGTTACATTGGGTTAATTGGGATTCCTCTGAACTGAAGTAGGTGAGTGGAACTTCTGTGTGCGACCCCATTTCTGCCCAAAACACCTTAAAAAAGTGTTTGGATCTCCTGTGTGCCTCTCTTGCATTGGCCACCATTTCCTGGTTTCTCCCGGTCCCTCCCGCCTCCCATCCCGCCCCCAGGCAGTGATTGGCTGGTTATTACACAGCATCAGAGTCTACTGTGCGCCTGCAGCAACCCGCTTCATTTCCCCTGAACTGAAGTAGGTGAGTGGAGCTTCTGTGCGCGACCCCATTTCTGCCCAAAACACCTTAAAAAAGTGTTTGGATTCCCTGTGTGACTTGCTTGTATCGGCCACCATTTCTGGGTTTCTCCCAGCCCCTCCCGCCTCCCATCCCACCCCCGGGCAGTGATTGGCTGGTTATCCCACAGCATCAGGGCCTAGTGTGCGTCTACAGCAACCCGCTTCTTTTCCCCTGAACTGAAGTCGGTGAGTGGAGCTTCTGTGCGCGACCCCATTTTGTCCAAAACACCTTAGAAAAAGTTTTTGGATCCCCCGTGTGCCTTGCTTGCATCGGCCACCATTTCCTGGTTTCTCCCGGTCCCTCCCACCTCCCATCCCGCCCCCAGCAGTGATTGGATCCTTCTTCTCTCATAACCAGCCCTCCCAGGGCAGTCCTCTGCCCAGCAGCCCATTGGCTAAGGGCCCCAAGGCAAAGGGCGGCTCCAACAGAGGCGGCTCCAGAAAATGTC
This sequence comes from Ambystoma mexicanum, assembly GCF_040938575.1. Classification (NCBI taxonomy): domain Eukaryota; kingdom Metazoa; phylum Chordata; class Amphibia; order Caudata; family Ambystomatidae; genus Ambystoma; species Ambystoma mexicanum. The sequence continues at coordinate 623,043,105 of NC_090941.1, read as the reverse complement.
AGCAGGTGTCCACAGGGGAAGCAAAGCAAGCCAGCAGCTAACAGACACCAACAAAACTGTAAGTGTGGCATGGGTGGGTTTAGAGCAATTACTCTACTCCAGAAAGCCCTCGCCACTCTACCTTACCTCTCCATAACGTAGACTGCCATAGACTTACAACATGCACACTTAGAGAGATTAGTGACCACCAGCCTAAATCCACTCTTAGCTGGACTGTAAATGTTGCATTGCATCCCACACTAACATACTAGCCAATGGTAACTAGTGCTACACCTATAGAGAACGGTCAAGATTAGCCTGTGTCACCGTTTGACAGGTGTAATAATGTTAGCATGCGCCACACTTAGATGGAATTCTTAGCCTTAGCTTGCGTCACATGTAGATAAAAATGTGAATGTTAGCATGTGCCACACTTAGATGGAATTCTTAGCCTTAGCTTGCATCACATCTAGATAGAAATGTGAATGTTAGCATGTGCCACACTTAGATGGAATTCTTAGCCTTAGCTTGCATCACATCTAGATAGAAATGTGAATTTTGCATATGCCACACTTAGATGGAATTCTTAGCCTTAGCTTGTGTCACATCTAGACAGGATTATGAATGTTAGCATGTGCCACACTTAGATGGAATCCTTAGCCTTAGATTGCGTCACATCTAGATAGAAATGTGAATTTTGCATATGCCACACTTAGATGGAATTCTTAGCCTTAGCTTGTGTCACATCTAGATAGAAATGTGAATTTTGCATATGCCACACTTAGATGGAATTCTTAGCCTTAGCTTGTGTCACATCTAGATAGAAATGTGAATTTTGCATATGCCACACTTAGATGGAATTCTTAGCCTTAGCTTGCGTCACATCTAGACAGGATTATGAATGTTAGCATGTGCCACACTTAGATGGAATCCTTAGCCTTAGATTGCGTCACATCTAGACAGGATTATGAATGTTAGCATGTGCCACACTTAGATGGAATCCTTAGCCTTAGATTGCGTCACATCTAGATAAAAATGTGAATTTTGCATGTGTCACACTTAGATGGAACTCTTAGCCTTAGCTTGTGTCACATCTAGACAGGATTATGAATGTTAGCATGTGCCACACTTAGATGGAATCCTTAGCCTTAGATTGCGTCACATCTAGATAAAAATGTGAATTTTGCATGTGTCACACTTAGATGGAACTCTTAGCCTTAGCTTGTGTCACATCTAGACAGGATTATGAATGTTAGCATGTGCCACACTTAGATGGAATCCTTAGCCTTAGATTGCGTCACATCTAGATAGAAATGTGAATTTTGCATATGCCACACTTAGATGGAATTCTTAGCCTTAGCTTGTGTCACATCTAGATAGAAATGTGAATTTTGCATATGCCACACTTAGATGGAATCCTTAGCCTTAGATTGCGTCACATCTAGATAGAAATGTGAATTTTGCATATGCCACACTTAGATGGAATTCTTAGCCTTAGCTTGTGTCACATCTAGATAGAAATGTGAATTTTGCATATGCCACACTTAGATGGAATTCTTAGCCTTAGCTTGCGTCACATCTAGACAGGATTATGAATGTTAGCATGTGCCACACTTAGATGGAATCCTTAGCCTTAGATTGCGTCACATCTAGATAAAAATGTGAATTTTGCATGTGTCACACTTAGATGGAACTCTTAGCCTTAGCTTGTGTCACATCTAGACAGGATTATGAATGTTAGCATGTGCCACACTTAGATGGAATCCTTAGCCTTAGATTGCGTCACATCTAGATAAAAATGTGAATTTTGCATGTGTCACACTTAGATGGAACTCTTAGCCTTAGCTTGTGTCACATCTAGACAGGATTATGAATGTTAGCATGTGCCACACTTAGATGGAATCCTTAGCCTTAGATTGCGTCACATCTAGATAGAAATGTGAATTTTGCATATGCCACACTTAGATGGAATTCTTAGCCTTAGCTTGTGTCACATCTAGATAGAAATGTGAATTTTGCATATGCCACACTTAGATGGAATTCTTAGCCTTAGCTTGCGTCACATCTAGACAGGATTATGAATGTTAGCATGTGCCACACTTAGATGGAATCCTTAGCCTTAGATTGCGTCACATCTAGATAAAAATGTGAATTTTGCATGTGTCACACTTAGATGGAACTCTTAGCCTTAGCTTGTGTCACATCTAGACAGGATTATGAATGTTAGCATGTGCCACACTTAGATGGAATCCTTAGCCTTAGATTGCGTCACATCTAGATAGAAATGTGAATTTTGCATATGCCACACTTAGATGGAATTCTTAGCCTTAGCTTGTGTCACATCTAGATAGAAATGTGAATTTTGCATATGCCACACTTAGATGGAATTCTTAGCCTTAGCTTGCGTCACATCTAGACAGGATTATGAATGTTAGCATGTGCCACACTTAGATGGAATCCTTAGCCTTAGATTGCGTCACATCTAGACAGGATTATGAATGTTAGCATGTGCCACACTTAGATGGAATCCTTAGCCTTAGATTGCGTCACATCTAGATAAAAATGTGAATTTTGCATGTGTCACACTTAGATGGAACTCTTAGCCTTAGCTTGTGTCACATCTAGATAGGATTATGAATGTTAGCATGTGCCACACTTAGATGGAATTCTTAGCCTTAGCTTGTGTCACAGCCAGATAGAAATGTGAATATTAGCAATTGACACACTTAGATGGAATTCCTAGCATTAGCCTGCATCGCATCTGGACAAAAATGTGAATGTTAGAACACTTTAATGAAACTGTGAATGATAAGTGCAACACTAGAATGGAATTGTGATCACTAGCCTGCCTCACATCTAGACAGAATATTGAAAATTAGCAAGCGCCACACTTCGATGCAATAGTGAATGATAGCAGGCATCACACCTAGACATAATTGCAAGGACAGCAATGCCAACTAACCAATCCACTAACAATTTCATCCCTCTGTATACACCTCTCACACTCTAACCAAACACAACCACAAGCCTAAAACGCAGCAAACCGCATAAAGTTCACTACACTGCAACAACAAAACAAACCGCACATAGGGCCTCATTACGACCCAGGCGGTAAGGGGTTTACGGCAGCGTAAACAGCGCCGACCCTTACCGCCTGATTACGAGGTCCCTTAGCGCCATGGAGGTTTTAACACCTGCTTTTAGCAGGTGTTAAAATCCATGGCGCTAAGGGACCATGGAGTTAATTACGCCACCGTAATTTACGGTGGCGTAATTAACGCCTTCCCCACTCCCATTATGCCCTATGGGGCAAAAATGGGAATGGGGAAGGGTAAATGGGGATTGGGGACTTACCGCCCCGCCAAGGTCGGAATGGGGCGGTAAGTCCGCCAACCACCATGGCGTAAACGTAGTTTACGCCATGGTGGTAAAGTCACGGCCCAGGCGGTAACTTACCGCCTGGGTCGTAATGAGGCCCATAGACTTGCACAACAGCACACGATGACTATCGACTGTACAACACCCCAAGCCCAGCCAACGGACCCAGTGGGCTGAGGCTGCCAACAGCACATCACTGCTATCTTGCACTTTTCCAGCTCATTCCCACTAGCTCACCCCTCCCTCCCTCTTTCAGAGCCACCAGAGCACCAGGGGACCACTTCAGTGGTGATAGTGCACGGTACAAATATCCTTTAACATTAACATTAATGACCGTGCGGAAACGTCAAAATGGCCATTTCATGATGTAAGATGTGGAGCCAATAAGTGGGAATGGCTAGTACGCACGAATCTCATGGAGAGAGTACAGAATAATTTGTGGTGGGCGAAGCTATCATCGGCCAAGCAATTTCTTCCTGTTTCTGCAGCTTTTTTGGCAAATGTAATTTTTCCTCTGACATTTTTTTGGCAGGGAAAAAAATCTGTAATTTGTTTTTTTAACTTCAAACATTTTGCGGCCTCATAAAATCGACATTTCAGCTGGGAATAGGTCAGAAAGGGACAATGTTGCTTTGCTGATGAAATTGGCTGAGCAGGTAAAATTTGTATTGAATTCACCAATTTTTCAACGATGCTTGTATGAGAATCTGCAGCCCAGACGTGGAGCAGCATGGTAAAATGAATTTCCAGGATCACACACTTTCGTAACATATGTGACTACATGAAGTGCGACCAAATTTCCTGTTTGGCATGTTCGCATAACATATCCGTCAACCCCATTGGAACGCCCACCATATTCCCCTATCTGTTGGGATGTGTCTTCGTGGCCATAGACTTTGCGGTCTTTTTCACGAGGAGTGGTATATTTATAAAAGTTAAAGCTGCGATTTCTACCTTCAAGCAGGGCTTGGTGTAATGTATCTATGTGTCTGGTTGGAAAGGACAATTATTAAATGGGCCCACACTAGAGGCAAGGTGGTGGGCCGATTGAAATGGCACCTTTTCGATGGTGTTGGTGTGTTTTGACCCACAGCTGGAGAGAATTGTAGATTAATCGCAGGCAAGGGAACGGGCAGAAAGGTGGTGAGATCGCAAGTAATGTATTGGGGGTTTCGCATAGCGGGTAAGCCCTTCTAGGCACTGGATTGCTGAGGTGCCACAGACACGTTATAGTCTATAGCAGAAAAAGTAACGTTGGTGGGCTGAAAGGTGGGCGAAGTGGGATCCAAAAAAGCACCCGGATGGGCCAGAGGGGCAAGTAAAGAAGGTACTGGTTCTGGGATCAGATTTAAGAGCTGGAAGGCTAGTAACTCAACTGGCGAGATACTGCGCCACACACAATTGTCAATTCAGGCCCCTGAAACAGGGGCTGGACAGCAGCCTTTCTTGGTTGGTTCACAGAATGGGGGCAGGCAAACTCAGCCAGAAGGATGGCAGAATGCTAGCTGTAAAACTGCTCCTCAAAGGCAAAACTGCACCCAGCTTACATAGGGGTGATGTGCCCATAAGCAAATGCAGTGTTTTCATTCTTTGCAAAAAATCGAAAAACATTTACATTCTTTGTGAATGCAAGGATTGAGGGTGTCCCTAATGCACTGCATGCAGGGGTGTTGCTAGGTCTTGAGAAAATCTGGGGAAATGGTAATTTCAGGATTGTCGGGACTCAGTGGAGAGCAGGGTCATCTTAAGCACTTTTGGGGCCCTGGGCACGGACATCTTTGGGGCACCCCTCCACCAAACCAAAGAAATGAAGTGATTCAAAATAAGCATGTTACTGCCTTTAACTCCCCTTATCCTCTTCATTCTTGCTCTAATCAGAATGATAAACGAGAAGCATTTGAAGGCCAACATTAGCAGTCCACGAAGAGGTTGCTTCTTTTCTAGTATAGATACAGGATACTTTTTATCAATAACATCCAGGAAGGTATGCAGCATGTAGTATTAATGCAGGACCGTGTAAAAGGTACATGTAACCCAAAATAGAGAACTCGCATTATCTGCCGTACAGAATGCAAAAGTGCTCAAGCATTGATAGAGCAGAGCAATTCGAAGAAAGGAGAACGCTACACATACCATAGCATGGCTAGTGGATGCAAATTAGAAGCTACCAGGATGGTGTCTGCATCCAGACAGACTGAGATTAGAAGTGGGAAATTGTTTTCAAATAGTATTGTCATTAGAGATCAAAGGAACATGTGCCTGTAGTGCGCAATTTTTCAATGCTCACTATTATAGTGTAAGCAACTCTGTAGCCAGAGAAACCATGAGTGCAGCTTTTTTGAAGATCATATCCTGAAAAGGAAATCTCTCTGCATGGCTCACAACTTTGAAAGGTTTAGGGACTGGCAATTTTGAGAGGTTAGGCAATACAAGATCAAATGAGATGGCCAAGATCACACATTGGTTAAGGGGTGAAGCTCTGATGTGCGCCAACTCTGCAATTTCTGCATTTAAACACTTTCTTTTCCAGTTCTTACCATGAACTAAAATATATCTAATTGTATAAAAGTGACTTGGAAAGTACACACACCACATTACCAAACATGACAATTTGTAAAAATATATATATATATTATAGAAGGGTGTTACTCAAAATCGGAATGATTCTAGCTTCATTCTCTCCATCATCAAGGGAAGTTTATAAGTACAGAATACCAATTGATGCAATTTAACAGATTTAATCTGAGGTTGTCCTATGCATTTTAAAGCATTACATACTTCCAAAACACTGATTTGGGAAATTGTAATTTATAAATCTGCAGAACAATCTTTGACTTTTATTTTTTTTAAAAGCAAACCGTTTTTTGTGACAAACGAGCATACCTTAAAATATGCTTGCCGAGGCCTGCAACATCTGGTCCGCTCGCTCCTGTTTACCACTCCTTCCACTCAAATGGCCTACATAAGAAAAAAGATCAACTAATGGCCAATGGTTGAAGTGAGCAGGAGCGGTTGGGAGCGCTCTTCCTCTACTTTTTTTTAGTTAAGGTTTACTGTTCCTATACTTTTATTTTAAAAAGAAACCTTTCTGGAATGCAAGTGTAGGAAGAAGTTGAAACTTGAACTGCAGTTCACTGAACGTTTCCTTAAACAGCAGGTGCATTTGTTTGGGGGGTTTTATTGGCGTGGGACAGAGTTTGGCGATGGGGTTTGTGGGGCGTGGGGGCAGGCCAGCAGGGAACATAGTTCCACCATTTGTTTTCATACACTTCGACCATTGGTAATGGGCTAAACGGTGCCACCAGCATGCGAGAAGGCCACCATCAAAGAAGACAGCACAGTAATGTAAGAGATATTACATGATTTGACCAGGATCACTGTATCGTCTGCTGGCAAAGCCAGGATACAAGCATGAACGCTTTGGTTCCACACTCTTGAATTTGGATACTTATTCACCACTTGGTCTAAATGTTTATGCTCATCATTGGAGGTGATTGCCTCGGTTTTACATTACAACACCCCATCTGAACAAACCAATTTCTAGACCTTCATCATACAGATGACATGTCAGTTTTCATCATACGGATAACATGTTAGTTTTTATAGCAACTCCTACCTGGTGCAGGTACATTGCTGATAATAGCACATGCTGTGTTGCAAAACCAAGTACATAAGCAGGCAGGTTTATTATCCTCAAACATAGTAAAGGCCCAGCCAGCGTTGCTGGAATGTGCTATTCTAATCTTGCATATGAACACATATATCTGCAATGAGTGCTTAACACACTGACCTAACTTCTGAGCCATTGTAGCACTCAATATATCAATATGCATTTCAATTTTGGCTATTGCACATGATCAGCATAATTCCTGCTACAGGAGTTTTGCCATAAGGAACACACATACTATGTATACCACAGTGAACACAGAAAGCATTTCATAATGAATTGATCAAGGCAGAATGCACTTGTCAAAACAGAACAGCAATAGGTTTAGAGCCTCAGCAGCATGCCATAACATATCCCGATGTGTGCTATTTAAGTCAGGTGAACAATGGAATCTTACTTCTTTAGATCAGGCAGCCTTGTGGGGCCCCCCTCCAAAGCAGGGGCCCTGGGCAAGTGCCCCTTTTGCCCTCCCATAAAAAGTCTCTGGTGGTGAGCTCCTACCCAGGCTACAACCCAAAGACCAAGGGCTATAGCCCCCCGCTCCACCAAACCACCCCTCTAGCCACGCCTCTGCCTGCACAACACTTTACATAGATGAAGGCTAGTGAATAAAACACCCATGCCACCACTCCTGCTTCAGGGAGACCATCAGTGACATCAGAATACTTCAGGGGCGCAGGGAAGTCTGGCACATTAAGTCATTGAAGTCCTCTTGACCCCTCCCTCCGCTTGCTTGTCTCCAATAATGGGCAGGTGGAGGGGTGAAGGGCAGCCCCTGACCCTCTTCCTCAAACGTGATGATGTCTGGAGGAAAGAGGGAAGCCCTTCCCGAAGAGAAGATCACTGCTGCAGCCAGGTAAGTGATTGCAATTAAAAGCGAATGCGGCGAATGCACGACCTGTGCATGCAAGAGTTTGCATGAGTGTATATGTGAGAAGAGAGCTTATTTGAACAGGGTGCATGCATGCGACAGTGACAGGTGGGTAAGTGTATGAGTAGGAATGCAATTTGAATCTTCTAGGTGTGCGTCTGAATTACTAAGGGAAAGTGTGTGTGTGCATGTATGTGCGTCTCTCTCTCAAAATGCTTGGTCCTTGGAGGCATCGGTGTCCCCAACCTACCAATTTGTTAAAATGCCATGACATGTTCTCTTACTATGACATGGCATTTTACAGAGGGATTAAGGCCAAAATGTGATTAGTGTTCTTACACAAGGTGGGGGCAAGCATGCCACAGTAAGAAAACATATATTTGCAGCAAATAAATGTTCTCCTACTGTGGCATGGTATTTTATTTGATGTCAAGGGAAAAGAAGATAACATGATAAGTGTACTTATTTATGGGGGTGGGGACATTTGTGCAGCAAGAAAAGGTGTATTCTTACTGTATTCTTACTGTGGCATGGTATTTTATACTGGCATTAAGGGCAAAGCCAACATGATGAGTGTTCTTAAATATGGGGAGACCATTTGTGCAGCAAGCAAAGACATATGTCCTTACTATGGCAAGACTTGTATTTACTGGCATTAAGGGCAAAGTCAACAGGAGTATGTTCTTAAAAGGGGATACTGGCATATATTGAGAGAGAGAGCATGGACATGCTTTCTTGTACTATCATTACTGACATTATGGGCAAAGCAAACATGAGCTTGTTCTAATGCAGGAATACTGGCATATATTGGTGCAGCCTTCATGGACACGTATAGTCTCAGTCAGCGGAAGAATATTGGCATATTGTGGGCAAAAGCATCATGAAAATGCTCCTGTGAACCGTTGATGATTTGGCATCTAAAGGCTTTTTCATGTCTTATCCTACAAAACCGATTTTAAACTGTAGGGGCCTCATTACGACCCTGGCGGTACGGAGTGAACGGCGCCGTAAAAGGTGCCGGCGCCGTTCACTCCGTACCGCCGCATTACGAGTTCCCCTTGCGGGACACGGTAAGCACGCCTGGGAAAACCAGGCGTGCTTGCCGGGTCCCGTGAGGGGAAGAGGGAGCAAACAACGGGCCATCTCGTAATGGCCCGTTATTTGCTCCCTCTCCCATTCCCATTCAACCCTATGGGGGCTGAAATGGGAATGGGGAAGGACCGTGTCCGGGTCCTCGGAGGGAGGAATTACCAGGCCTTCCGAGCTCGGAATGGCCCGGTAAGTCCTCATTCCGAGGACCTGGACCCCGACGCGATTTCGGCGGCAGCCATGCCGCCAATAGCGGCATGGTTACCGCCGAACTCGTAATGAGGGCCTAGGACTTTTAACCCAAATGTTCATAGAATGTGTGTTGCAAAATGAACCATTTTAATCCCTGATTTAAATCATGACCTTGGGTTGGAAAACCCACCGGAATCCCCTTTGGTTGGTTTGGGCCCCCTTGCTAGTCTTGGTCACTGCAACATATGCATGTCTCATTTTTAGCCCCACCCCCCATTGAAGATTTCATCAGCCGACACTGCGCTATCAACTGGCTGATGGGTATTGATCAACATGCAATGAATCAAGAATACTATCTGTAATCAATAAACAATTCCATTTACATGACGATTGTTTGTAGGAACGTTTAATGTATGTGTTCTGTTAAAGGACCGTTTTCAATTCATTATGTACAATAAGAAGTTACATACCTGGGTCAAATAATGTTGGAAGCGAAGGGCCTTAACTCAGGCCACCTTGGAATACTTTGGTGTGATGAGTCGATGGTGTGATTCTTGAGTGCCGCAAGTGCTGATATTGCAGACTGGTCTCCAATCTCGGCTTCGCCACTTATCCAAATGTTATCATCCTGGACAACTCATTCAATCACATCGTGCCTAAACTGTAAACATTGCCAGCCTGTAAGAGAGATTTAATTCTCAGATACATCCTTCAAAGGCATCACTCAAGGTCTAACTGGGTATGGTGTTTTCTTACCAGATAATAATGGTGGCCATTAATAGTTTGCACATCAAAAGGTCGTTTGTTTCTTTGCTCACTCATGGCAACACCACTTGAAAACCATGGCCTTCTTCCAATTTGAGTCTGTCCCTGGATACACGCACCTACCTGACAACTCTTAAGCTAACTTGTGGGAGCCTGAGTGAAGCGAGGGTCCCTTAAAGCGGGTGGCAGTTCCGTACCCGGCAGGGTTGGCCCGCCGCAGTGGGTTATATTGGCATTAGCACCTGGGTAGTTTCTTACGCGGCTGCTAAAGGTGTTTAAGCTATTAAAAATAAAGAAACATACATTGCAGCGTGGCCTGGCGCAAGGGAAGTTTCTTTTTTTTTAATTAAACACTGTTAGCATCCACTTAACAAACCACTTAAATAACAAACCACTTAAATAACACAGGTGGTAAGAGGAGAGGGGGGTGGGGAAGGGAAGCAGGGAAAGGAAGGGGGCGGCTGGCTGGCATTCCGAGCTTCCTGATTGGCCAGCGCCCCTTCCAAGGTGCTAAGAAACATGTTTATTATGTAGAGTAGGATGTATTCTCCTGTTTTCTAAACAGCGCTTGCTAAGATTATTTTCCTATTTGCAGTGCTCTAAGTAATAGATCATAATGTCTGACTTAATGGCAGTCAATTTCGCATCAATGGAAGGATGAAAGGCTGTGACCACAACTATGATGCACACAGGGCTTTAAGTGGGGTAAGAAATCGAGGGGGGGGCTCTCATTTGGGGGTGTGGCTTGTGGGATGGGCGTGGCCTTAAAACGTACACAAACCATAGTAGTGTACCTAAGCATTTTATATATTTGTTTGCGTGCCTTACTATGGTTTGTGTACTTCAAGATGGCTTGAAAAGTACATAAACCATATTAAGGTACTCACACAAATATATAGCATTTATATATTTGTGTGCGTACCTTTACGGTTTGTGTACTTCCCAAGCCATCTTTGTTAAACATTTCTATGTTTATAAAAGATGGCTTGAAAAGTGCACAATTCAATCCATTTTTAATAAAGCTTTCCCAACGGACAAAGCCTGAGGTGGCTTTGTCCGTCGGCAAAGCTTTATAAAAGAATGCTTGAATTGTGCACTTTTCAAGCCAATTTTTATAAACCTCGAAATATGTTGAGGAGACCCCAGGTTCGCGGAGGGTTAAAGACGCCTCGTCGAGCTGGGGAAACAAAGGCACAGTAACTTCCTCTGGTGACCCCTTGCGCAAGAGGTCACCAGAGGAAGTTACAGTGACTAACAGAAGTGCCAGCCAGCTACAGCGATGCTGTGGCTGGCTGACACTTCTGTCAGCTTGCCTGACCTAATGGCGGGCGCATTTCCCGTCATGGCTGCGACTGGATAATGCATCCTGCCAATGTTGTGGTGGGACCAGGGGGCTCCACAAGGGCCCTGGCTCAACCCCACTTTTGGGAGACTGCCAGGACCCAACCCCGGCAGGCCCCGACCCACTTAAAGCACTGGATGCACACCTGTGAAAGGCTGCAAGGTAAACACACTAGCAGAAAACATGTAACCAACTGCACGACTTCAATCCCATGCTACAAACTTTATAAAAGAGGGCATTTTCTGAAAAGGACAAAAGTACATAGAAATGTGCTGTAGTCAGAAGAAATGTCACACATAAGAAATACAGTCATACTTAAGCATACATGCGAATGCACCGCACACTACTGACATAATGCAGGCTACTCAGCCTTTCATCTGTCAGAGGTCGATAAATGAGCACCTCACACTGTGGGTAATAATAAGCAGTGCTCAGATGCCGCTTCCTGTGATGCTATACGCAGACTACATCATCCTTCTTGACAAGACAATAACAGGACTGCAATCCAGCCTGACTTCTTTAAGTGGATACATGAATCTAAACAAACTGTCCATCAACATTAAAAAAATGAAGGTAATGTCACTCGCCAAGATTCCATTAAAAAAAGAAAAGCATTTAACTCTCATGCTTGATGGAACACCACTAGAAACCGTTACCACCTTCAAATACCTTGGAATTCCAATAAACCAGTCTAAGACAGAGACCCAATGGATGGAAAAAAATCGAAGGGAAATCTCAAACCTTGACCAGACAAGGATGCATATTTCATCACAAATATGGAAAATTTTCTTTCAAGCCTATCATCGGCTATTACAGACTCAAATTCATACCTACCATCACCTACGGAACAGAGGCAATGATCAACGCGACATCCATAAACTGGACAAAGTACAAAGCAATATTCTGGTGCAAAATTTTACATCTTCATCAATCGTACCCCATGCCAAGAATCAGACATGAGATGGCAACACAATCAATAGCTTCCATTGTACTCTGGAAGCGACTGGACCTATTCCGCAAGATCCTAACTGATCATAAAACCCCAGCGTTACAAATCTTGAGGCTCCATACAAACACATACAACAATGCTGTTCTACAAGATTGGAAACTCAAGCTCCAACAGGAAATGGCTAACAAAGACATCTCTGAGGAACTCCTAACTCTCCGTCCTCAACATGCAAAAACAAAACTCATGCGTAACGATTGGTTAAAGACGATCCAACTCAAAAAAACTTACCAACAGAAGCTCCATTGTACTACAGACATTCGATCAATCCATGAACTACCTAAATACCTGACAATCTTCCCTGATATCAGCATCAGAACAAAGTTCATGAAAATATGACTAAACACCATGCCAACAAGAACCAACTTGGCCATTGCAAGATTGATACCCTTTACCGAGCAACACTGCCGCTTCTGCAAAGACCAAGGCTCACCTGAAACGCTTTACCATCTTGTGATGGAATGCACACTACTCTCAAGCCAAAGAGAACGATTTGGCGTTTACTTCAACCAAGGGGAGTTGCTAGGTCTGGAAAAAACCCTGGGCTAAGCTGATGTTGGTACTGTTGGGACTGGGGGCTAGCTAGTCTTTTGGCTGTAGCTCCTGAGATTCTATCCAGGGCTACAACCAAAAGATCAGGGGCTATAGCCCCCTTTCCCCCTCTAGCAACGCCCCTGCTTCAACCTCTCAGCACAACAAATGGAACCTGAAGAAAGATGGAGTGGGTTACTGAACGGGCAAAATAACAAATACATCTATACAATTGCCCTGTTCCTCCAAAACGTTCTAGAACTTGGAAAATAGTCTCATTGAGAAACCCTCAAACTCTCTACTTTTCGAAGTTTCTCCTTTCTCAAATGAAAAAGTTTATAAATAAACTACACCATTTTTATAAAAAACCATTTTTAAAAATTATATTATACAGTAAACGTCTGCCGCAACCTCTTAACTCACTGAGCTATTTTACGGGCTCATTCTGAAGCACTTGTCACCTAACTCTAACTAACTACTCACTTATTATAAATATGGTAATACCGCTGGATCAAGTGGCGGTAACAGTAATACAGTTTGGTGGTATCTCTGCAGATTTATCGCCAAGATACCACCAAACTTAAAATGAGGCAGACATGGAAAGGGACATTAGCAATAGCCATCGGCGGCGAGCACAAATGAATGGACTGCGCTCTAGCAGAGAATCCAATTAAGATACCCTTTGCCTTAGAATTACTCAAGCACAGCCAATCAAAAGCATCCATTTATTGATATCTTCTCTAATAGGCTTTAAAAAAACAAGTTTGTGCAATGATTTGTCTTCTTTTAATAAAAACACCATTTTATTGAGATATATGCTAAATGTTAATCATATTTCGGTATGTATGTGATACCGCTCATGTTTTCATTGGATAAGACACAGCTCTTTATTACAAAGATGTAGGATAAAAATATAATCATACTTAGGCACACGTGCTGATACTGTGCTTGTTTTCCTTTGATAAAAACACCCCTTTATTAAAGAGTTATATGATAAAAAATGAATTATATTTATGTATACGTGCTGATGCTGTGCCGTCAAGATAACATAATTCTGGGCAGTTTATCACAAGAAAAACTATCATACAATTCAGGGACGTCATTTCACCAAAATGCAAGGGATAGCAGAAGTGACATCACATGACCCTTGACCTCTGATACATGAAGTGATGTAATTTGACCTCGTCCCCAAGTGACATCACGGGAAGTGATGGCACACGACCTTTCACCCCTTGTCAAAACAGAAAGTGGCATCACATGTCATTGTTCCTCAGTACACTAAGAAAAATATGGTTACAATACCATTATGTATTATGATATACATTTCATACAAGAATGGATCACCATATGTAGCCTTAATATCAGGCCCATATTACCAAATTACTGTGAATGTAAGCAGACGTCAAAAACAACAACCTGGACTATTGTACATCACTCGGGCTAAACTGTAAACGGACAAAGCATCTCGAAGAGGCCTAAACCAAAAAGCGCATACATCCACCACCCGCCAAGTGTCTGGCCACAGACTGCAAACAGCAACTGACCAACACAAGTCCAACCAGAAAAACAATGGTCTGGAGGGTTGCCCAAAGCAGGATCACAGTCATTGCAGGATGTTTTATTTTAAAACAGCAGCTCCACGACATCACCCATAGAAAAGCCTGCTGGGCCTACAGACCTAGGCTACTCCTTGTTGATGGCGCCTAATCAGGCTGAAACATGTCTGGGGATGTGTGTGGTCTCGTGCAGAAGCGATGTGACCTAGCAGTTCGGGCTGGATTGCCCCTTTTACAGTGTGATCAAGCCTGATTTGCATATGGTCTTTCCCCTTCTGTAGTGGCTTGACAGGCTGACAAACAATGGTCTGGAGGGTTGCCCAGACCTGTGTCAGTGTTTATGAATGATTTGACACCTTCCAGCCATCACCTTTCTGTTTTGCTTATTTGGTAAGTAACCCACATGTTTTTTGTTAGATGGGAGAGAGAGGGAAGAATGTGTTGCAGGACATAGTAATTGCAGTTTTTGTTTTATTTTAAAATGTAAACAGCAACATCAGCTCCATGACATCACCACTAGAAAAGGCCCAGTTTATTTATTTTTTTGGTCCTTTATAACCTCCTTAATGCTAGCCTCCTCCAGCTTCTAAGCACTGGAACTGGAACTGAACCCATGTTGCACTGCATCCTCTTGTTCCCAAAGCAAGTTTGTTCCCCCGAGCTATCCTTCCAAATATATATAAATATTTTCTTTTGCTTGAGGAAGCAACAGATGATTTATTTCACAGGCGAAGAGCAACTTCATGTACATTTATTATCTTACATTGCGTCTATCCACAGTGTACCTGTGACGCAGGTCTAGCAGATCTGGGCCAGATCACACAGTGCCCAGGCAGGATTGGTGGCAGATGTCACTCGGGCACACCCCTCTCATCACAGGCCCAGTGGCTCACTGGATGTGCAAAGCAGACAACGATAAACAGTGATGAGCTTTGCGTTCATGCTGTGCTGTCACTTAGTACTGCAGGCTGCTCTTCTCCATTCCCAGCTAGCTATATCTAGCCCCCATACCCTTCCTGTTGCTACAGTACTGGGTAAGAGCTGCACAGACAGCCCCGCCTCTGAACCCAACCATTCAGCCAGTCTTCACTAATGGACTGCCAACCTGTTAGTGATGGCGGCTACATGGATTTTCCTGCATTCCTGTTATTTCTCCAGCTAACCAGATCTAGATTCCAGATGAAAAAAGCTGAGAAACATTTAGCTACATTTACAACCACCTTTTTCAGTTGCAACACAGATATCTGCTCTTGGCACTGCCTCTTTGTCCATTGGCCCAGGGGTAGCAAGGACAGCGCTAGGAGTAGCAGAGGGGGAGCCAGGGGCAACCCCCAAATGACATCCCTGATACAATTATTTTCTAAACAAATAAATAATAATTTGTGTTATAGGCGCTATGTGCAGGATTCTTCCAGCTCATAAGCAATGTAAGAACAGGGCTGATTATTACCCCATTTTAAAGGCAGTCCATTTATCGGCCTTGGAAAGATGAAAGGCTAAGGTGGCAGGATTTAAACTTGCAAAGTGCAGGCTGCTCCCATGTCAGAAAGCCGTGCTGTGAGCTCTCCTCTTACGCCTTCTTTCAGTTAAGCGTCTTTGGGTTATTTCAACGGCGGTGTCTCGTTGGATGATGTGCAGTACTTGTGTGTGAAATTGCTTGTATGGGGTGCATTCATGTGGTATGGTCTTTATGTGTTTTTTCAGATATGTTTGTGGAGTGTATAGCCAACTGGCTTTCCCATGTCTTTCATTTCAGGTTGTGATACACTCAGCCTCCTGACTAGGCCTTTTTGGGGTGTTTTGTTGACCAGATAGGTATTGGCCCCCTCATCATTAAGAACTGTTAGGGAAGAGGGACTTGAATATGCTCACAAAATAGGGTGATGGTCATATGAAGGAGGACCGTACCGCGTGGTTTGGTTTGGCATGTCTCTGTGCCCTTTGCCCTTTTGGAGCTATGGGTACAGCACATGGATTGGGATGCAAATCCTCCTGAATTTTCACATGTCGCCTGCTGTTATGTAATATTGTTCAAGAAGCAACTGGCTAGTATTACTTTGCAGCCTACGGGTCGTGTGTACAGTAACATGGCACCCAAATCGATCCAGGCAACGGAAGCCTGAATTGAGCACAGCAAAGTTGGATTGCACCAGGCCTCTTGTCGCAATGTGTGGTGCCTCCTCTCTGCTGGGGTTGGGGGATTCCGGAAGTGTGCCAGGAGGAATGGTGAACGGAGGTATGTACTGGAATACACATGCACTAATGGATAGCTTTCTTTTTTGTGGACCTTCATGGTTTTCATGTGATTATTTGGGTATGTTGTGGGATGTATGTAATAGGTCCTAATCACCAAGCAGCCACATGTTGCCAAAGGTTCCAGATGTCGGAGCCTAATGCAGAGTTGACTGGTGGAGGGTGAAACTGCCATGCATGGACCCAGGATAAATTGCATCTACCTGCATGGTGCGCCCCATGGTGTCACCGATAACGTAGGCATTGATGGAAGGCCAGTTCTTTCTGTTGTTGTAGAGGTGTTCAATTTGGCAGGCTGGGTGCAGTGCTACATGGGCACAATTGATGGCCCCAAGGACCCTTGGAAAGTGTTCAATGCATAGAAGGCCTGTGCTACTCTATGCTTAGCCTGTATAGGCAAGGCATTGCTATGTGGTTGTGCAAGAAACGAATGATGTATTGTGCAGTTGATGTAGGCATGTAGATTGGGTGCGCTGTGAGAGGGCCTACTGTGATGGATGTGGTGTGCGAGAATGAGCTAGTTGCAAAGAAACGCAAGGCTGCTAGCACTTTCATGCATCCCAACTATTTACATCTGCAATAAAATGTGGCCTGCCTGCAGGGTATTGAAAACCAAGTTTCCCCAGAACCGCTGTCTCTGAAGGTAGTTCTGTGCAGTCCAAATGTTCTAGCCAGAGCGTGAATGGAATGCGGGGAGGGTGATCTCTGTGCTGCAAAGGCCTCCCAAACATTTACAACCAGCAGCCACCAACTTCAAACAACAAAGAGGTTAATAAAAACACAGTCCAGGAAGCTTTGGTCACATGCTGGCCATGAATGGCAAATGGCCTGGAAGAGGGGAGCTCATATTTGCACATATGAAGATTGCCCCTTAGTTTAGATGGACTATCACAATTGTTGCATTTTCTCAGAAGCCACAATGCACACTACCTATGTGTATGTTTAATTTTTTAGATAATTTCAAGGCAATTTGTTGAATTAAAATTGGCCACCTGCGACTTAGGGAAATGTAATGACAAGCTTAAATGTGTTTCTGGATGCTCTGGCTATGTCCCAATTTTCAGAATAGGCATGCAGGTGGAGGGTAAAATTAGGAATCTGGGGAGTAAATTGCATGTTCCTTACTATTATGCTTTTTGTACAAATGGCAGAAAATTGCCAAACGGCCATGCAACATGGTGCCGACCGCACTGTTCTTTTAATAAATTCCCCATGATTGGATTAAGCGGAATATATATATATATATATATATATATATATATATATATATATATATATATATTATAGCAGTTATTAGTAAATTGTGAAGTTTTGCACAGAACTAGTTTTTGTCAAAATGCTAACATGGGAAAAAAAGGGGATTTCAAATGGGAGTTGGCATATGTCTGTTCCAGACTCCTAAACCAATCCTTGGTGCGAACTCTTTCAGGGCATTGCCAAGTAGTAAGATCTTGATGGTGTCATCACTGGTATACAAAGTGGATGCACCATGAGAGAAGGGAGAGATGCCAAAAATGACCATCTGACAGCCGCAAGGAAACACCAAAAGCAGATTTAACTGAAAGTGCATCTGGGTGGAGCAATCTATTGCTGGGAATGTCTAAACGCTGACTGGGTCCTATGGCGAAGAGATGGAGGCCATCCTTGAGAGTGGAGCGACCCTTTCCCTTTATAGTACGGGGCGGGGGGGGCAAAACTGTGTAGATCCTAAGCCTATTTAACTAAAAATATTAATGTAATTAATGCCCCTATGCAGAACACCACAGGGTGATTTTTGTTCAGATTTGAAATTAACCAAGCTCATTCCCCATGTGCGTTGAACACTATAGGCTGTAATGTAATTGAGTAATCCTATTTTGCCTGTTAGCCTGAGTTCTTTGAGGAAGAGGCGTGTATTTGTCCCTAAGCTAAAACTAAAAAATCATCCTCATTTTACCGTCCAGCTTCCCCAACACAGTCCATTAAGTGGACAGGGGTCTGAAATCCAAAATTCTCAAATCGTCCCAATTTTTCGGAAATCGAAAATTCTCAAATCATCCCAATATTTTCTGTCCAGCTTCAACTGCTAAATCACCCTGTGTTTATTTTAAAGCAAAACTGTGGGTGAAATAATTGCCATGTGCATTTCTACAAATCTGTAAACCAAACTGTTAGCCTTTTAAGCGTGCAAGAAAATCGAAATTAAAAAGCAGTCATATGTAAATTGATTTTGTTCATTGACCAGTGTTGATTATTTATTTAATTGAAATCAGGAGAAAGTAAAGTATTGTGATTTGTGTTTTTCCCAACCAGCTTGTGTGATTTATTTATGTAACAAGAGGTTTAATTGTGAGCCACAAGAGGGTGGCCTCTCAATAATCTGCTACAATCAATACTATAATCCTGCATCAACCATCCCCGTCAGTATGGATTCGAGAATACCACTTTGCCTGACTCTGTCTGTGTGGGTAGCACAACATCATTCACTAAATGGCCCCTTTGATAGATTGTGAGTGAACTTGAAGCAGACACGCTTTCATTGACTTTTGTTTCTACTCTGGAGTTTCAGACATGTTGTTATATCCCGTTTTGCCTGCTTGCCTCTGTGTGAATGGAAACCTGTCTGACTGCTGCATGCCCTGATGTGGAATGTTCCGGAGTTGTCTACCGTCCAATGTTCGGCCTGTGTCAGTTGGTCAGTGTCAGCTACTGTCCCCTTGATGTTGGATGTCCGATGTCTCTGTCCATCACTGTTCCTCCTACCTCTCATATCCGTCCAATCTGCCTTCTCCTGTGTCGAACAATAGAGGACACATCACCTGGAACAACTACCCCGGTCATCATTTGGCCTCCCACCAAAACAATATAACACAGGCACTGCAATTGTTCACAGTGATTACAAATGATAGAAACGGTTTATATAACTACAAATGAATGCAGTGGACTAATGCATGCATTGCATGTATCAATCAGTATGTGGATATAAAGTTGGAGAATGCAAGCAACAGTAGTTTTCTGCTGCGATTGTTACATAGCACTAACCAGTGCAATGGCAACAGCAGAGGCCTTCAAAACAATACAGTCAACCTGATCTCATCCAATCAACAAAGAGACCAAGGGGAGAATGTAATGTGATTGGGTGGGGTAGCCAAGGTAGAGGTTGTGTGGTGCAACACATTTCACCTTGCAAATAATTGTTCAAATATGGGTAAAACATATTAAGGGAGGGTTAAATTAATTTTAGCAAAGTGCCCAACATATTGGATAATTATCCATTATTAAGTATTGTTGTGATGTGCTTGGTTAGTCTGGTGTGGTTTGTCATGTGATTTATGATGTCACCAGAGTGCCTGTGGAATGTTGATGAATGCTGAGTGGGAGAATGCTGTGATGAGAGTTCCATGTTGTGTCAGTTGAGCCCTCCCTCCCTGGGTGATGGGTGCCGGTGTTTCTTCTCTCTGTGTCTCTGTCTTAAGTCTTAATCCTGTAACTGTAACTGGATCACAAGAACTGAAGTAAACTTATATATTAACCTAAAGCTGCCTGGACTGAGCATTATAACAATGGCGACGAGGATTCCCTCAAAATCAAGAACCCATGGCAAAGGAAGATGAAGAGAAACTAAGTAAAGACATTAAGAAGTGAAGAAGAAAATGATTCAACACGCCTGCTGCGGGGGGTGCAGATTGAATCAGGACCTGAAGAAAACAGAGGACACCGCCCCAGAAACCGTAAGTCCCATCACCCAGGGTCCCGCGGGATAAGTCAGTAAGAAGCCATGACATGATCCCCATAGCGCAAGAGGAGCTGCAGGGAGAAAGCCCCATTGTAGTTTGGGACCCAGGAGGTTGTCAATAAAAGCCATGATGTTTTCACCATGGATCCCTTGGCATAAACTTAAAGGGTTCCATAGGAAATCAAAGATCCCAATGGGGTGGACTGGTAACAGGATGGTTGCCCATAGTAGTCATAATGGTGGATTCACTTGTCTATGAGCAACATGAATTGGGCTCCATGCTAAAGAGATCAGCACACAAACTGGAAAAAGTGTGCCTTCTTTGTAGAGGACTAGAAACTTATGACAAGCAAGAGCGTATTCTAGCCCTTAAGGCAGGAAAAGGCTTGCCGTGGAAGACGGCGAATGCATGTAACGCGATCGGCCGTTGGTAAGCAGGAGCTTCGAAGTGCTCTCTTGTTTCTGTAACAATGATGACGTCACCTCGCCATCTGAGGGTGTTGGCGAGGCTGTGGAACTTTGACTCCACAGTTGTTCATAGAATCGCCTGACGTGGAAGCAGGAAGTGCGAGGGGAAGGGAGCATTGAGTAAAGGACCAATTGATATGCACGCAACGTAATTACGTCACGTGTTTTCATTCAAAGCCTATCCATGTTTGCCGTAAAGAGGAAGCGCGGTTTCCACCGTTGGCGAGGTACTTGGAAGCGATCAATGCGAAAGGTGACTTTCCGAGGATGTTGCATGGGCGATGCCGCTTTGAGATGCGGCCAACAGCTGAGGGCGTACCAACGCAGATGGCGACATTTCGAGGATGTTGTGTATGGCGATGCCGCTCCGCTTCAAGTAGTGAGGCGTTTTGCAAGCGGCCAAAGGCTGAAGGCGTACCAACGCAGGTGTCGACATTTCGAGGATGTAGTGTATGGCGATGCCGCTCCGCTTAAAATACGGAGGCGTTTTGTAAGCGGCCAACATATGAGGTGACTTTTATAGCGCACAGTTTCCTTTAATTGGAGTATGAAAAGAAAAAAAAAAATTTTTGGTGTTAATGATTTTCTGTGTAGTAACACGTAGTTTTGGATTTAGTAATAGTGCGTTATTTAAGTACCTAGGATACAGGTATGGGTATGGATGCAATGCTATTTATGTGATCGTGCATTGCATAATATGTGGTGCTTAGAATAACCCCTTGAGGATTTACAGGTTTGTAGTGGCTGGAAATGCAGAGTGTATGAGCTTGGCTATGCTTGATGGTAGACTTAACCACAATTGAGGAAATTGCAGGTTGGTGTGCCAAGCGTCCTGGCACATGGATTTCCATTAGAGCCCTTCAAGGGCTGTGGACTCTTAGGTTTTAGAGCCAAATGGCTATGGACTCTTAGGCCGATATGAGTTGATGTTGGGTTTGTTATTTGCTTTGTTTTGCTTAAACCAACAACATGTATGGGTATGGGAAGCTAGGGAAAATGCAGAGTGTCATGGTTGGGCGATTAGTATGATTGGTGAGCAGTGATGTAGAATGTTAGGGACCTAACATTTTTCAAGGATTTGCAGGAAGGTGGTCTTCTGATTTGTTATATTGTGCATAGCTTAAGGCAATGCAATATGATGATATGAGTTGGAGTTGAAGCCCAGTTGAAGCCTAAGTGAACTGACTTATTTAATTTTTTGAGGATTTTCAGGAGTAAGTTGTTGCACAACAACATGGACTATTAGGCATACGTGACAGTCAAATCTAAGTGAAGGGAAACTGCATAAGCTAAATATAAAATGTTGGAGTTTAAGAAGAAAATGTAAATGACAATGAAAAAAAATTGTCATGTATATCCGTGCGCTTGAGGTATGGAAGTGAAGGCATGTCACTAGCATAAAATCTAGAAAGCGTATGGATGTATAAAAAAAAGATGAGTGGGTGCAACAAAATTTTTTGTACCAGAAGTTTTATGTACTAGGGATGTAGCGCGTCCCTTGGTATTAACGGTAGGAAGTTTCACTGTTTAGGTGAATTGATTAGGTGGTAGCGCCACTTAGAAGTGCACTCCATCAGTGTTTTAGTTGGCGAAGTTTAGGTCATGGAGATTGCGCTTTGAGATGCAACTAAAGAGAGGTAGCGCCTCAGTAAGTTGTAGTTGTGAAGTAAGAAGAATCCTGAGGGTAGCGCCTCGTCAGGAATTTTAAAATGGTGGTTAGTGAGAGTTGCACAAAGGTGAAGTAGTCTAGTCTAATATTTTGTTTGGAAGTAGTGCACTCTTTGAAGAGATGATTCTTATCTTAAAGGACAGTAAGCAGAAGACAGGTGAAGAGAATTGCTGGTAGGGGACGCCCTCTAGTAAATACCATATAAAGTTGAAGATGCTGTTCTAAGTGGAGAATCTCTGAGTGATTTGATTATATTTGTGCGTTGTGTGTTGATCCTGGCCATTTTTTTTCCTGGTCAGGGTTTATTATGGGACTGGATTGTACTGCCATTGAGAAGTGTGTTTGAGAGAACCATATGTTTTTGAGATGGTCTTGGAGTTGACTGGCCAGCATCTCCAAGCTGTTTGAGGAGCTTTACACCATGGTATGGTCAGGTTTGCTTGATTGGCTTGGTCCGCCTATATATATATATATATATATATGTATGCATATGTTTGTGTATTTCTGAGGCATGCCTGTTGCTGGTTGTGTGTGAGTGCGCTGTAGAATTTTACTGAACCTCTTATCTGTCTATGGTGATTTCGTTGTCATCCTGATGACTAGTATTGCGTCGGGGTGGCAAGTAGGTGCTTCAGGGTGGCAGCCTGAAGGCTCGCTTGTGGCGGGGGCGAGCAGAAGGACCAAAGTTATTTTGCGATGGATAATGATATTGTGGGTTAGGTATAGCCTTGGATCTGGGCTGGTTTGTGTCTAGTGTGGGAGACTAGAGTCTACTCGTGGCAGGGGTGGATGGGAGGTGATCAGTGCTGTATTGATGGTGTTTAAGAATGATAGGCGGAGTTCTGAAATTGCATAGTTGTGGGTTTTTCAAGTGAAACCTCCATTGCTCGTGGGTTGGATGAGACGTGCGTTGCCTTTGTGAAAATGTCTGATAGGAGGGAGATGTGTTGTGAAGCTTTTGTTGCAAGTGTGTTTTGTAAAGGGGAAGATGTGTTGTGATGTGCTTGGTTAGTCTGGTGTGGTTTGTCATGTGATTTATGATGTCACCAGAGTGCCTGTGGAATGTTGATGAATGCTGAGTGGGAGAATGCTGTGATGAGAGTTCCATGTTGTGTCAGTTGAGCCCTCCCTCCCTGGGTGATGGGTGCCGGTGTTTCTTCTCTCTGTGTCTCTGTCTTAAGTCTTAATCCTGTAACTGTAACTGGATCACAAGAACTGAAGTAAACTTATATATTAACCTAAAGCTGCCTGGACTGAGCATTATAACAAGTATCATGTAGGATTTTCTGTCAGCGTGAGAACTTCATACATCTCTCTTGGTGATATGAAGGAGCTTGATTATCCGACAGGACAAAATGCTGGTCTACTAACTTTTCAGGAAGTGTTTTGTTTCATAAAAGAACTGTTGCCATGGAGAGGACGTGAATGGTGCTGTAAGGGAAATTAGGGGAAAAAAGAACTACCCTGCCAATCAATGCAGCCCATTGTTAAGCTACACAACCTCTTTTGCCTTGAGATCTGTCCTCTGATGGGTGTCCTCTCACAATTGCTCGCTCCTGGTCTCAGAGATTGCTCCCATCCCCTGGTATGATCACCACTGCATTAAATTTAGCATCATGACCCCTAAGGGGGTTCCAAAAGGAACTACTCCTCTTCCTGCCGCTCTCTCGAGAAGTTCCTGCAAACTCACCAAGGAGAACATCATCCCCTTTCTCGCAGTACCAGCCCTCCTGCCGCCTTTCTCCAATGACCCTGAACTCCTTGCCTCCGCCTTCAATGTAGCCATCACCCAAGCTGTTGATAAAGTCGCCCCTCTCACCTTAAAAAAAACGAGAAAAAAAATCAAGCATTCCAATGCATGGTTCACCCAAGAACTAATGGAACTCCGTGCCAAAAAGAGGGCAGCATTCGCCACCTGGAAAAAACACCCTACGGATGCTTCCAAAGCAGCCTTCAAAGCCATCTCCAGAAATTACAAAACCTCTGTCACTCAGGCCAAGGCGGCATCCTTTAACACCAGAATGGCAAATGCAAAATCAGTGACGAGAGAAATCTTCTCCATTTTAAGGGAGCTCGAGTCTCCTGCTCCCCCCCACCCACCATACTAAAAGACACAGCATGGTGCAATAAGATTCAAACAGCCCTGCTGGACAAACTTGAAACATTGCATACCAAAATCCTAAACCACCAAAAAGCACTCTCTGACCTACTCTCCAAACCTCACAACACGGCACCTGCTACTATCCCAGAGAAGCCCACTCCAATGTTTAACTTCAGGGATATGAGTGAATCTGAGGTTTGTGCTCTCCTCAATTCCATCAAAGCCTCCAACTGTAAAGGCGATGCCTGTCCTGCTCAGGTCATCAAATACTGTGCATCTGCCCTCACCCCATTCATCACTGCCTTTATCAACTCCTCCTTCCAGACAAGCCGCGTCCCTACGACACTCAAAGGTGCCTTGGTCCGCCCGCTCCTGAAAAAAACGTCCCTCGACCCACTTGTCCGTGGGAACAACAGGCCTATTACCACTGTGCCGTTCCTACTAAAAATTCTGGACAAAGCAGCCTATCTGCAAGTCCAAGAATTCATCAAGAACAACCACCTCCTCGGTCTGCACCAATCCGGTTTTCGGCCTTGGCATGGCACGGAAACTGCCCTGCTTGATTTAAAAAATCAAATGGACAGTCTCAGGGACGTCGGCAAACCCACGCTCCTTCTCCTATTGAACCTTTCTGTTGCCTTCGATCTGGTGGATCATCAGACCTTATGTCACCACCTCTTCACCGCAGCCAACTTCTCTCCAAGCGCCTGTACCTGGATAACCTCCTTTCTACAGGACAGAGTCCCGAAGGTTTTCTCTGAATCTTCCTGTGCCAACCCAAGTCTCATCAAATGTGGGGTCCCGCAGGGCTCTTGTATTGCCCCCACACCATACAACCTTTTCACAAGGCCACTATTCAAAATTCTGGACTTTCTGGGCATCTCATACACCAACTATGCAGATGATACACAGGTATTGATCCCCCTCTTAGGTGACTACCAGACTGACCTTGACACCCTCAATGCCATCTACTCTACTATCCAATCCTGGATGGCAAAGAACTGGCTTTGTCTAAATAGTGAGAAGACAGAACTTCTATTAATCGGATCCTCAGGTACTCTAGGAAAACTGGGTAAGCAATACTCTTCCTTTACTATCGACAACATCCCTATTGCGGTCTCCAAAGTCATTAAGACTCTGGGTGTGTACATTGAACCTGACCTAACCATGAACAGGCAGGTCAATGCTGTCGCCTCTGCATCAGCTTACCTCTCCAAACTGCTTAACGCAGCTAGAACCTTCCTCTTCCAAGGAAACTGCCTCACTATTGCTAGGCCGATTATAGGTTCCCGGATTGACTACTGTAATGTAATGCACTCTTTGTAGGCAAAGCCTCCTGCAAAAACCTGGCCAAACCGCAACTAGCTCAAAACAACGCCCTGAGAGCCGCTACGGGCACCTCTAGACATGACCACATCTTGGAAATCAGGCGGAAGGTTCATTGGCTCCCCGTCAAGGAAAGGATTGTGTTCAAAACACTGGCCTTGACGCACAAATGCCTCCATGGGCTGGCACCACCCTACTTAGCCCACAGAATTATCCCCCCACACCACTTCCAGACCATCAAGAACGTCCTATGCCAACAGAATAACGGCGCCCATCACACACAAAGCGCGCTGGTGGCTCGAGCTTCCCCAACATGGCTGCCACCCACTGGAACGGTCTGC
The DNA here is from genome assembly GCF_040938575.1 of Ambystoma mexicanum. Classification (NCBI taxonomy): domain Eukaryota; kingdom Metazoa; phylum Chordata; class Amphibia; order Caudata; family Ambystomatidae; genus Ambystoma; species Ambystoma mexicanum. The sequence continues at coordinate 623,016,856 of NC_090941.1, read as the reverse complement.
CACCAGAACTGCGACAGATTGACTCTCACGCAGCCTTCAGGAAAGCCATCAAGACTAGGCTCTTTGTATAACAGATCTGCCTGGCCCAGCCATATGTGGCTGCACTCACTGTATGCTTCCTTGTAATGTTTAATGTAACTGTTCACTATGTATTCGATCACTCTGCACTAAGTATTTTTGTGGGGCTGCATTACTATAACCCTGAATCATGCCTTCATCCATGTCCTTTAAAGCGCCTCAATGCCCGAGGGCTGCAGTGCGCTTTATAAATATAAATAAATAAACATTGAGGCTTCCAATGTGAGACCTCCCCACAGTTGTGCTGTCCTCCTCTGCAGGGGCGGCCCGGGAGGCCACTAGCGACCGATCAGTAAAGGACGCCCACCCATTACAACCATGTTCAATAATTCCTCTGCACACGGAACATTGGAAACACGTTTGCGCTCATAAACACTGCCACAACATAAGAAGACGTCTAAGCACACTGCTAGCACGACAGTGTCAGTGGTACATGGATGTATCTTCTTCAGGGGAGTTGCTAGGTCTGGAAAAGACCCGGGGCTACGCTGATGTCGGAACTGTTGGGACTGGGGGCTAGCTAGTCTTTTGGCTGTAGCTCCTGAGATTCCATCCGGGGCTACAACCAAAAGATCAGGGGCTATAGCTCCCTTAGCCCCCCCCTAGCAACACCCCTGATCTTCTTGCTGCGCATTTTCTCCACTACGCAACGACGAGTTGGGCCTGCCTGGACTCGAACACGGTCTGTGCAGAGTAGGCACTGATCCGAGACACGTGCAAGCAGTGGAGTGAGCTATCTGTCCCCATATGGCTGACCAATGTTTAACCGGATGGTCCCGGCGCATGGGCACTTTAAATGTGCTAATGTGTCCTTTTTTAATTGCTTTGACTTTGTTGATTGACGCAGCCGGCCGTGGCTTTCGCGGGAGGGGGGCAGGCTGTACCCACACAGGGGGGCATCCCTATCTCAGCACCAGAGCATCCCTGGTGCCCTTGATGGGGCCGACCCAGCGGGCGAATGCCCGAATAGATCAGTGTCCAAACCACCCCTGCTTTCCTGGTGCGAACTCGGGGTGGCAAAACGCCAGGCTACCTCCAACCAAAAAGGACTGATTTCCCGAACGAGCAAAGCAGACCGTAGCGATCAATAATTACGTATTTATGAATCGGGTCCGTACTATGACGAGTAGTTCTAAGTGGAGAATTGTGGCGCTGAATGCGTCTGGGCGATTACCGTCCAGCGCGGCCCACGGAGGCGGGGAGACGTGACGTTCTTGCCCAGCTAGTGATTTTCCGCCCCCAATTACCCGCGGTCCGCGTGCCAATGAGTGAGATGGGGGGAGAGGCGGATTTGCTGCAGACAGGGGAGGTCCCAGGTTGTCCTTGCGGTTCTGAAGGGGAGTGGGCTCTCCTGGTAACTCTTCCCCCGTTCCTCAACACGATGCATGATCTAAAGCACACGTCTGTGAAATGGAACGGTCAACATAACAGGCGGCGCGCGCAGTGGAGGACAAGGATTTATGATCTGCGCTAAATAAAGTGTGTTCTGCAAATACTGAAGAACCGCCAAAAGTGTGCGCGGTGTCAACCGGCAAGCACTCGCTGTCTTCAATCACACTCTCCATCGCAGTGGCCACTCTCCGCACACACTTCCCATGGGGCTATTTTAAGTGCATGGCGCACGTGCCAGTGAATATTTTCCAAGGCTTCGTTGCCGCCCTCCCGCGCTCAGATTTGAGATGTGAGGTAATAATTAAGCTGCCACTCTTAAGGACGGTGCTTCTGTGCCGGCAGTGCTTGGCCGCCAGTCCCTCATTCGGCTCTCGCATACCCGACTCTCGTACCTCGTACGCGGCCTCTTGCACCCCACCCACCAGGGGTGTTGCTGGGTCTGGAAAAGTTCCGGGGGTACACTAATGTCGGGGCTCAGGTCAAGCTAGCCTTTTGGCTAACGCCCCAGGACTATAGCCCCCTCGCCCCTCCTAGCAACGCCTCTGCCACCCACTATATACCTGCATCCTCGCTCTGAAAATACCTCGTGGGTAGAGTTGGGTCCATTTCAAAGGAACTCTTCCGTTACCTCACCTCAGCCTTTCACTTTCTACCTATTCGTCGGCATCATCAGCCGCCTCCCGGTGTCTGGACATAACCCCAAATTCTCTCCTTCTTCCCCTTCAAGACACATACGGCTCCCCCTCCTCAGTCCCTCAGTGGCCTCATTTAGAGTGTGGAGGGTAAAATCTGCCGGTTTTGCGCCGGCGGGAACAGGACTGTCTACAGATAGCGCTACACCAGCCAGCTACCTTGCGCATATTACACACCGGCAAACTCTTCTCCTCCGACCATAGTGCATTTCTCCCTCCGTAAGCACCCCTTCTTCCTCTCTGGGGCTATGATGCAGCCTCTTCTATGGTATGTAGGGTACTACCGTACCCCCACCACCCCTTCATCTCCCCTTCCCCGCCCTGAATCTGCGTCCCCTCCCGTCCCACTGACAGTCACATGGTTGCTTTCTCTGCCCTCTCTCGTTTCCCCGCTCGGAACCCTCTACTACTGCACAGTTTCCCCAGCTAACTTTCATAGGTTTCTTCTCTGCGTATTCAAGATAAGCCCCTGATTTTCAATGTAGTTTTCAATGGAATTTTCTTATTGAAAAACGCGTTTGTACATCATGCTCTTTTATTTACATGTTTTGTTGCCGTAATTTTTTAAATAACCCACACATACTCGTTATACCTAAAAATGAACTCATCTTTTTTACTTCTACTTTATTTCCACTTTCCTCGTCCTTCATTGGAGTTATCTTTACGTTTGTATTGCACTTCTTGTCTCTGAATGTACTCTGTTCTCTCAGGCGTGAGTGTAATCACCGGTCAGGCCCTCCCCGCCCTCCCATTGGCTCCGCTCCTGGTTCCGTCTACGCACTTAAATGCGGAGCCGAAAGCTTCGCCGGCGCCTTTATTTTCTTGCTCGTGCTGTCCCTCCTCCCCACGCTGCTGGCAAATGGCACTTGTAATCTATTAAATCCTTTTACACCCGCCCGGCTCACTCATAAATCTTAACTCCTCACCTCATAATGCTCTCCGCACAGAAGCGCCACACAAACATAAACACTTAACATCTCTCACAACTCTCCGAGTGCTCCTGCACAAACTTCCATGCCTCACTCGCACTTCCTAACGCACACACACACACACATCACTCGCCACCACATCCACCTTACCACAACTTTGCAACAAAATGAGCACCTCACAGACACAGGTCCTCACCAATCCTCAATTGAAAATAAAGTGAAGCAATTTGACCTTCCAACGCCAATCCTGGCCGCAGCGTCTGGTCTGCACCGTCTACCCAGACACTGATGCCTCTCTCCAGCTGGGGCACCTCAACGGACACACTCTAGCTGAGCACCCGCAAGATCGGCAGAGGAGGGCTCAAGACAACCCTTTTTCAGAACCACCTCAGGCTCCACGGATGAGTGACCGTGGCCAACCTCTAGCAGAGCTTGCTCAAGTTCCGCAAAGGAGGGCAGTCTTTAGCAGAGAGGACTCAGGCTCCGAGGAGGAGGGCTCACAGGTGGTGAGTCCCTTCCCCGTGCTGCATCTACACGCAGAAAGGATACCGGGAAGCCGCAATGCTGCACCGACCCTTTTGCATGTCACTGTTGGGATTTGTGGTGCTGATGTTGCCCAGATACCTGCATGGACACCCCGGGGACGGCCGTGGACTCTGGAAGAAGTTTGCTGAGCTTTCCGAACTTGCCTTCCCCGAGAACAACCTCTTCCTCTATGACACCTTCCCTCCGGGCTTCTTGTGGGGGGTGGGCACGGCAGCCCACCAGGTGGAGGGCAGTTGGCGGCAGAGCGGCAAGGGCATGTCGGTGTGGGACGCCTTCACGCACAACCACGGGTTGCCCAATGGGAATGTGGCCAGCGACAGCGTCAATAACGTGCTCAGGGATGTGGAGGCGCTGCAGGCACTGGGGGTGTCCCACTACCGCTTCTCGTTCTCCTGGGCCCGGCTCTTCCCAGATGGCACGGAGGGCAGCCTGAACATGGCGGGGCTGGGCTACTACCGCAAACTGCTGCAGAGGCTGCGGGAGATGCGTGTGATACCCGTTGTCACCCTCTACCACTGGGACCTGCCTCAGGCGCTGCAGGAGCGGTACGGCGGCTGGCCCAATGACACCCTGGTGGGCCTCTTCAAGAGCTATGCCCACTTCTGCTTCAGGACCTTTGGAAGGGATGTGAAGCACTGGATCACCATAGACAACCCCTACGTGGTGGCCTGGCATGGTTACGCCACTGGAAACCTGCCCCCTGGGGTCAGAGGAGGCCGCCAGCAGGGGTACAAGGCGGCACACAACCTCATCAAGGTAAGTGAGCCTCGGCGGGAAAGTGGGCATGGGGGTAATGTGGGAGGATCATGTGACTAGAAAGTGGGGAGTAAGGGTGTATGGCTGAGGAACAAGAGGGAGGCCAGGTGGGGTAGAGTGTTTAAAGTAGTATCTGACCAACATTGTATGCAATAGGGGCAAAAACAAAAGGGCTGTAGAGAAGAGTGAGGGACAGTGGAGAAAACTGACAGGGGTGTGAAGCCGGTGAGGTAACATCAGGTCTGAAAAGCTGCAGTGCAAGATGCGGACTGTGGTCCTGAGGTCGAAATGGTGACCAGGATGGTGGTAATACCTTCTCTTGAATGAAGTGCGCGTCATAGTGGAGAAGGCCGCCACACTGAGGAGAAGCGTGAGGAACAGGGAAGGTATTGACAGAGCTTGGAAGAATGCCATGGGACGGGTGGAGTAATATTGGTCCTGAGAAGAAGGGAGAGAAAGAAAAGGTGGGACTGAAGAAAATCATGTGGATCTGGTGAGGAAATTGTGGGCATGAGGAGAAGGGTGTTGAAATAAGGGAGGCAACAGTGGGTCTGCGGATAAGGTAGAGGAACAGAGGATACAACTGATACTGAACAGGCATGGAAGCAGGGGGTGCAAGATGCATAAAGGAGTCCTGAGGCAAAGCACTGAGGACCACAATTGCAGCAATACTGTCTCAAAGACTAAACCGTGGCGAAAGCATCCACGCCGAAGAGAAGGATGAGGAACAGGTGGTAACATTAGTGTGGGGCTGAGAAGATGGCTGGAGAAGAGTCAAGGCCATCAGGGTCACGGGTGGAGAAGAAGTGAATCAACAGTGGGGATGACGAGAAGTGTTTGGGACAAGTGAATGAACGGTGGGGCTGAGGAGAAGTGTTTGGGACCAGCGAATGAACGGTGGGGCTGAGGAGAAGTGTTTGGGACAAGTGAATGAACGGTGGGGCTGAGGAGAAGTGTTTGGGACCAGCGAATGAACGGTGGGGCTGAGGAGAAGTGTTTGGGACAAGTGAATGAACGGTGGGGCTGAGGAGAAGTGTTTGGGACCAGCGAATGAACGGTGGGGCTGAGGAGAAGTGTTTGGGACAAGTGAATGAACGGTGGGGCTGAGGAGAAGTGTTTGGGACCAGCGAATGAACGGTGGGGCTGAGGAGAAGTGTTTGGGACCAGTGAATGAACGGTGGGGCTGAGGAGAAGTGTTTGGGACCAGCGAATGAACGGTGGGGCTGAGGAGAAGTGTTTGGGACAAGTGAATGAACGGTGGGGCTGAGGAGAAGTGTTTGGGACCAGCGAATGAACGGTGGGGCTGAGGAGAAGTGTTTGGGACAAGTGAATGAACGGTGGGGCTGAGGAGAAGTGTTTGGGACAAGTGAATGAACGGTGAGCCTGAGGATGCAGAGAAGGATCTGGGATGCAGTAAAGTGGGGGAATGCGTGCGCAAATGGCAGGGTTCAGTGGGCAGAGGCGTTGCTAGAGAGGGCGGAGGGGGCTATAGCCCCAGGTCTTTTGGATGTAGCCCCAGATAGAAGCTCAGATGCTACAACCAAAAGGCTACCTAGCCGCGGGTCCCGTCAATCCCGACATTAGCTTAGCCCAGGATCTTTGTCAGAACTAGCAACACCCCTGGGCAGGGGCAAAGGGTTGAGGAACAGGCATGGCATAGTACCCATGAGAAGATGCGCGTACAAAAGAGGAGAACGCTGTTCTGACTGAAAAGAGAGATGAGACACAGAGGATACTCGTGGAGGGGGGCACAGTGGGCCTTGGAAGAGGTCTGTGTAAAACGTGAGGGGGGAGCACAGTCAGACAGCGAGACATGTAACCGGGTAGGTGGGTAGAACACTTGAAACGCATTATTATATATGTGCATGCAATAGATGTGCCCAGCAACACAAATGTCACGTGCCTAATAACCTGAATATTCACACGAGACGGAATCAGCCAAGTGCTCCAGCCACTGGCTATCTTGCACTGACAGGCAGGGGTGTTGCTAGGGATGGAAAAGACCCGGGGCTACGCTAATGTCGGGACTCGGGGCTAGCTAGCCTTTTGGTTATGGCTCCTGAGATTCTATCCAGGGCTACAACCAAAAGACCAGGGGCTAGTCCCCACTTACGGCCACCCCCCCACCCCCCACTAGCAACGCCTTTGCTGACAGGACCGTTCAACAATGGCCAAGGCTTCTCTTGCTCTTTATGATCAGAGCAAAACTGCTCGGCACCTGCGCACATGTGTGTGATTCGGCCCAAGAGTGCAGCAGCGCAATCGAAGGTTTCAGCCGCATATGAAGGGGAAGTGCCAGTGGGAAGCAGGCGGCCGAGGCTTAGGAAAGACTGTGTGTCATGGTGCAGAGGGGTCATCCGATGCAAGTCTTCCCGAATGACAGGACACCGTCGTGGGTTTTCGGTGACTTGGGAAAATGTGATTCCATTGCACTCAAGTTACCCAGCGATGCACTCTGCAGTCTAACACACCCACTAGTAAGAGAAGCACCACTCTAGGTGCAGGAAAGCCGCCAGCAACAGTTTCCCTGTCTGAAAGCTGTACCCCCCCACTGTGTGGAAAGGGACATTCCATCGTGGCAGGATCCATTGGATTGATTCCATCGCATTTCTCCGCAAATGTATGTGGGGGTTAAGGTAATAATAAAGGTAGGGGGAACGTGGGGGTAGAGTTGCAGGGGGAGATCCCCCACATACATTTTGCAGGTATAATGTCCTATATATAAAAAAAATAATTAGATGAATTCTCCCACGATGAAAAATTCTCGATGGAATCACACAGCATCCCTACTGTGACGTCATGGAAGAGGATTATGGAATTCAGTATCAAATGCTGACATCACAGCAGGAGACAGCATTTTCTCTGTCAGATATTTTCCTTCTCCTTTTTGGGTTGCTGTGATTTATCTGGTAATTTAGTTTTGGTTAATAGGCGGTACTAAAGCGCTGCCTAGATGCTGAAACTATTGCATTGGAGTACAGCTAGGACCGAGAGATGTGAGGAGGGACACACAACTGGTGGGTGTTGTTTGGTATTTACACACCCACTGACTGCTCGTGGTCATGCTAATCCCTATGGCCATCACCACCCACTACCTACCCACCCACTGCCAAAAACAGATTCTCCTGAGAACTCTTTGAACGGTATCCAGTAAAATGCCACCAACAAAAATTTAGACAGTGAAGAAAAATTATGGTGAGAAAGTCTTTGCAACGAAAAAATTACCAAGAAAAAGTTATAAAAAAAATGTAGCCGAAAAGTAGTCTAAAATGCAGTGCTGTTAAGGTAAGCATTAGGATTAAAGGGATGGTCTAGTAAAAATTTTTATTTAAAAAATAGATAGGCCACATAAAAAAAAATATACTAGCATTCTCCGTTTTAAAACTTCCTATGTAAAATTTTGAGCTATTCAAGCTCAAAATTCGAAAAAGCAAGCACAGGGGCGCAGCCATTTTGTGCCCTCCTGTGCTGGCTTTTGCTTTTGCGGCACTAATGAAGGAAAAGCCAGCCAACTGTAGTAAACAAAGTCTACCGCTGGGTGGCTTTCCCTTCATTAGTGCCGGGACTCGGAGGACGCGGACCGGAGACCAGAGCAGGAAAGCTGCAGCTGAATCTCGGTAAGTGCTATTTATTTTTTTTACAAAAAATAAGCACTAGCTGCGGTTTTTTTTCTAAGTTTTCCGGGCTGGAGGAGCCCGGAAAACTTAGAAATAAAACCGCAGCTTTAAAAACGTTGTATTTATGTTTGCAGTCACTTTTGAAGCGTTATTGTGTTGGAAAACGCTGCGGTTTTAAAACCGCAGCGTTTTCCAACACAACCGCGTTGTCTGTTTACCATTTGGGGCTCTCGGGCTCCCCACGGGGAGCTCGAGAGCCCCAAATGGAAAAGCAGATTCAGGCAGACACAACGCGGCATTGCGGAAAACAACCGCGTTGTGTCTGCCTGAATCTGCTTTCCATTTGGTGCTCTCGGGCTCCCCACGGTTTTAAAACCGCAGCGTTTTCCAACACAATAACGTTGTATTTATGTTTGCGGTCGCTTCAAAAGCGACCGCAAACATAAATACGTTTTTAAAGCTGCGGTTTTATTTCTAAGTTTTTCGGGCTCCTCCAGCCCGGAAAACTTAGAAAAAAAACCGCAGCTAGTGCTTATTTTTTGTAAAAAAAATAAATAGCACTTACCGAGATTCAGCTGCAGCTTTCCTGCTCTGGTCTCCGGTCCGCGTCCTCCGAGTCCCGGCACTAATGAAGGGAAAGCCACCCAGCGGTAGACTTTGTTTACTACAGTTGGCTGGCTTATCCTTCATTAGTGCCGCAAAAGCAAAAGCCAGCACAGGAGGGCTTCCATTTCACAAAATGGCTGCGCCCCTGAGCTTGCTTTTTCGAATTTTGAGCTTGAATAGCTCAAAATTTTACATAGGAAGTTTTAAAACGGAGGATGCTAGTATATTTTTTTTTATGTGGCCTATCTATTTTTTAAATAAAAAATTTTACTAGACCATCCCTTTAAGGATGTGGTGGAGGGCATGTGTTTGGTGATGTAGTGTTGGGATATGGGTTAGGTTTAGACTAAGGCTAAGGGTTAGTGTTAGAGTAAAAATCTGGGTTCCGATTAGGGTAAAAGACACCAAAAATGCAGTGCTGTTAGGGGAAAGGTCGGGATTAAGGAGGTTTTAAAGGATTTGCGATTGTCTGTTTGAGGGTTACAATAGTGGGTTGGCAATGGCTAGGGTTTAGGGTTAGAGTAAGATTTTGGTTAGAATTAGGGTAAGGGTTAGGATAAGGGTGTTTGTGGGGGGCTGGTGTTGTGGGGGGGGGGTTTTTTGGTGGTATTTCAGCAGTAAATCTGCCAACATACCACACAATGGATTTACTGTTACCGCTACTTGGTCTGGTGCAATTACCGCCAGATTACAAGTGGTGGTAAGTGGTAGTAGTCCCCATTTATTGGAGTCCATAGGAATCCATAGGAATTTTGGCAGAATTACCACTGTTGTTAATTCCACCAGCAGTAATTCTGCCAATTTGGTCATTTTTTGACGGTTAAGAAGAGGACTTACCTCAAGCATTCTGCTGGAGGTTTTTTCTGCCACCTTACCTCTGAACTAGTAATTCGGTGGTGCGGTAATATGACGGTAATGCAGTGGTAATGCTGTCACCACTGCATTACCACTGTTTTTGGCTGCACATCTGAAATCATAATGATGCCCTTAGTGTAGATTAAGGGTCAGGGTAAGTGTTAGGGTGTCAGTAGGTGATAGGTTAAGGCTTGCATTGACAGAGTAGGGGTTTTGTTTACAGCTAGAGAAAGGGATGGGGATGGGGCAGATGGGTGAATTTGGGGTAGGTTGAGGTTTAGTATAAACCGAGGGGTTAGGGTGGAGTAAGTGTTAGAGTTGGGGTTAGGGTAAAGGTAAGATTAGCATGAGAGCGCGTGTTCAGGTAAGGGCGTTCAATGTCGTGGAGGGCAGGCCTAGTGATGGGGGCTGGAGTTAGGGCAAGATCATTTTCCAATTATTTAGAGTTTTCTATTGAGTTGCATGCAAATACGATGTTTGAGAACGCTTAGAGTTAGGGAAAGCCTAATTGTTAGAGGGAAGTATATGGGTTGTGGTTAGCGGTAGGGAAAGGGCTAGTGATAGGGTTAGGTGATGTTGGGGGGGCTGGTGATTGCCTGCCTTACATAGGGAGTTGGGTCATTGTTGTGGTATAGCCTTGTACTTTTGTGTGTTTAAAAACAGCGTTTCTGGCAACCTTATTACTGGCAACATTTTCTAACTTTACATTGCTTTTAGAAAATGAGGAGATTTTGAAAACCACTTTTTTGCTGACTACTTTTTCAAACGGCTACATTTTTTTTCTGGTGCCATTTTCACATAGCTCTTTCTAGCATTAACATCAAACGTTGGCATTCTATAGTTAGTTCTAAGAGTCTGCTGAGAGTAAATGGCACAATTGCAGCTATAGATGCTTTAAGGGTGTAATAAAAATGTCTAACCTATGTGTGCCTTCAGTCACTTGATTCTTATCTGGTCCTTGCACTGCAATTCTGTTAAAAACAAGCTTTGACAAAGCCAACAGTTTTGACTTGCATATAGATATTAGATAGACATTTGCTAGCATATGCCGAGGTAATCACACCAGTTTACCACTCAATGGGCCTCATTACGAGTATGGAGGTAGCCATGGTGCTATTAGCGCCATGGCTGCCTCCATACCGGGCTCCAATACCGGGTTCCTGCAATGAGGACTTACCGGGTCATTCCGACATTGGAGGACCCAGTAATTCCTCCTTGCAGGAACACATCCCCATTCAAGCCCCCTAGGGCGCAATGGGAATGGGGAGGGAGCTAATAATGGGCACGTTAATAACGGCCCGTTATTAGCTCTCTCTTCCCCTCGTGGGACCCGCTAAGGACGCCTGGTTTTACCAGGCGTCCTTACAGGGTCCCGCAAAGGGAACCTCGTAATTGCGCATCCCGTAATGAAGGGTGCCGGTCCCGTACCGGCACCCTTCATTATGGGAGCGCAAGCCTCGTAATGAGGCCCAATGGCTTCTTATGGCCTGTTAGTACCATTATGGCAATGCCTGGCAAATTCCTTGCCCATCACGAAAGCCCAAACTGTTGGGCTTGACCATGCTTGTTTAATGTTGTAAACATTCCCTCATGCTTCCCCTCTCCACCCTTTGCAATGCTGCACCATGGGTGTAGCACGCCCCACAGTTTGAAGACCACTGTTCTAGACACTGGGGATACAACATCGCAGAGGACTGGGCGATTGTGTGATAAAACGCACAAGATGGCTGTGGAGGGCTAGTCGGTTGTACGACAGGAGACAGATGGCGACTGCAAAGGCCTAGTCAGTTATACCAAAGGGCTGTGTGGGACTGGCTGTGTGTATGAAAGTTAGATACTGAAGAGTGTGAGAGGAGTGAAGAGGAAGACCAGGGCTTTAAATGGGCTGGGGCTAGCCAGGGCAGAGCCCCAGCAGTCTGCACAAAATGTTTCTGAGATGGGTGCTACCGGGGCTCCGTAAAGTCCTGTGGTAGCCCGAGCCGATGAGTCCGATAGGGGCCAAGGCCTTTTTTTCTAAAGCCCGAACCTCCAGTTTATGCTTGATAGCTTCAGGCTTTAGGAAAAAAGTCCTTTTCTTTCATAATGGTGGTGCTGGCCAGGACCAGGCATCCCTTTAACTAAGAGATACACAGGGGCTGGCACCACCATTATGGTAGAACAGGCTAAGAGATGCCTAGTGGGGATCGGTGCCACAATGAAGGAAGATAAGGTGTGGCACCTAACTCCGCCAGCATCCCTTAAGGTAAGAAATGCAGGGATTCTCACCTTCGCACCCCCAGTGAGAAGGTAATGATCGCATCAAAGGGACGCCTGTTGTGGGTCAGTAGCACTTACCTAAGCTGCCTGCCGCCCTATAGGCCATACTCCTTTTAGGCCATGCCCCCTTACAGAGCTCCCCCCAATTGTGCAAGCCAAAAAACATTAAGAACTAAGGACTCGCGGATTGTATGATAAGGAGCATTGAAGTTGTGAGGGGCTTGTCTTTGATATGATAGGGAACCAAGTTGGCTGTGAAAGTATAGGTCATTGTATGATGGGGTTGAAGGGACTGTGGAGGACTGTTATGTAATATGATAGCGGATCCAGGGGGGCTGTGGAGAACACGCTAGTTATACGATGAGGACATGGGAAGTCTTTGGGTGACTGGTCTGATGTTTGAGAGGGACAGAGCCTGTTGTGGTCTAACTCTGTTATAGACAGACACGGGCTGCAGGGATATGGCCTGTCACATGAGAGTGGACGGTCTGGTTGCACGGCTGGCCGCACAGGTGCCTGAGGAGTCACGCTCTGGGACACGCTACAGCACACAGTGCACTTTGACTGGCCACATTATAGGCAACACGTGGAGTGGTGGAGGATGGCCTTTTAACTGGTAGGGGTCCATTGGGGCAGTGGTGGACTGGTCGTATAGTTGGTAGGGTGCACATGGGGCTGTGGTGCACATGGGGCTGTGGTGACCGGTCGTATAGTTGTTAGGGTGCACATGGGGCTGTGTTGGACTGGTCCTACAGTAGGTAGGGTGCATAAATGGCTGTGGTGGACTGGCCATATAGTTAGTAGGGGCACATGGGGGGTGTGGTGGACTGGTCGTGTAGTTGGTAGGGGGCACATGGGGCCGTGTTGGACTGGTCATATAGTTAGTAGGGGCACATGGGGGTGTGGTGGACTGGTCGTGTAGTTGGTAGGAGGCACATGGGGCCGTGTTGGACTGGTCCTATAGTAGGTAGGGGGCACATGGGGCCGTGTTGGACTGGTCACATAGTTAGTCGGGGCACATGGGGGTGTGGTGGACTGGTCGTATAGTTAGTAGGGGGTATATGGGTCGTGTTGGACTGGTCCTATTGTAGGTAGGGGGCACATGGGGGTGTGGTGGACTGGTCATATAGTTAGTAGGGGCACATGGAGGTGTGGTGGACTGGTCGTGTAGTTAGTAGGGGCACATGGGGCTGTGATTGACTGGTTGTATAGTTGGTAGGGTGCACATGGGGCTGTGATGGACTGGCCCTACAGTTGGTAGGGGGCACATGGGGCTGTGGTGGACTGACCATATAGTTAGTAGGGGCACATGGGGGTGTGGTGGACTGGTCGTGTAGTTAGTAGGGGGTACATAGGTCGTGTTGGACTGGTCCTATTGTAGGTAGGGGGCACATGGGGGTGTGGTGGACTGGCCATATAGTTAGTAGGGGCACATAAGGGTGTGGTGGACTGGTCGTGTAGTTAGTAGGGGGTACATGGGTCGTGTTGGACTTGTCCTATAGTAGGTAGGGGGTACATGGGTCGTGTTGGACTGGTCGTATACTTTGTAGGGGTACATGGGGGTGTGGTGGACTGGTCGTGTATTTGGTAGGGGGCACATGGGGCCGTGTTGGACTGGTCGTATGTTTGGTGGACATCATCGAAGGCTGTGGAGGACTGGTTGGTTGAGTGCAAGGTGCACGTGAGGCTGCAGTGGTCTGTCTTGTAAGACGGGGAGAGGGTCATATTGAAGGCTAGTTGATTGCATCAGAGGGAACACGTGGGGGTGTGGCTGCACAGGGAAAATGGTGGTCTATCTCGTGTATGAAGGGGCAGAGAGGGAAGTGGCACACAGGTGACGCATGTCGGCTGCCAGGGGAAGAGACTATTCTCATCGGGGCATGTCCCCACTGCAGGTGCCATCAGTTAGCTAGGGGGTGCAGTGGGAAGTGCTCGATACCTGTCCTGGTTCTGCCACCACTGCCGAGCGAGCCCTGGCACTGCACACTTCCAGGAACCCCCTCAGCAGCGCGGTAAGCCGAAAATCCATCTTTAAGGAGCCCGCTTGCAGAGACTTGTCCGTTTTTAATTGCATAGTCGAAGTTTAGTCACATTGGGGTCAGGCAACAGTATCAGGGAAACCCGTATGGAAGGGCGCGTGGCTCAATGTCCTGGAAACTGGCTCAGGAGAAAATGAACACGCAGGGTGGCAAGATTCGGACAGCTTCTAAGTTAGCGGCATTACACAGGGACGGTGTAAATCTAACTCCGTGGGTTTACAATGGGGGGTAGATTTGACTGTTTAGAGCTGAACTAGTATTCATGGGTTCACCTGCTATTAGCCCCGTGCCAGAGAGAGAGAGAGAGAGAGAGAAGAGAAAAAAGGCTGGACACGAGGAAGAGAAACGGAAAGTTCCTGCAGGGGCCAGTGATCTGTGTGGTGGAGTGGCCATCTTGTTTCCCCTTGTTAGGGGAAAATCAAACCTTGCGATTACATTTAGTGCATGGTGAAGCCTTGTTGTGCCTTGCTATGCTATATTTTGGCTGGTTTATACATCTAGCTGAATTGTTTGCGCCCCTCACTAACACGACCACCATTCTACTTTCCACCGTAAACAACGCGCACCAACTAGCTTCTTGCACACTGCAGGTGACGCCAGCAAATAGCCTCCCCGGAACACACTTTCACCACACGAATGCTACACCCTGTTATTCTGCTTGTAACATTTAACCCTCCAGCAACCTGTCACCATCCTCGCCTGTAGGGCAGATCTAATTAGTAGCAAGCCAAGCAGACTGCGTACACGCCCTTCTGAGGCACATGTGCCAAGGCCCCTACCAGCACATTAAGCCCAGGTCCCTCCAATCCACACACATCTCCTCTACAGCAAAGACATCTTGCACTGGCCACAAAGTGACAAAGAGACCACAACATAAGTAGGGGTTTACAAGTTCCAGCCTAAATCGTGAAAATCCGGGACTGGCTCCTGTTGCCATGCCTGACATGGCACCACTTGGGGTATGCATACTTTCCATCGAAAAATGTTCCATCAAGGGTTTTTCTTCTACTTGGCAGCTATATATGCTTGTGGGTCTACAAAGTTGTAAAAAAAAGTCACAGGTCCTTCATTACAGAGGATAATAGTCCTACAAACGAGCACTGTTTTCCAAATAAGCTCCCACGGTCGGAGCCAAATAAACACTGGTCCTCATTATGAGCACAGCAGTAAAGTTATCTTACCTTATGTTGATTTATACCGTGCACCGCTACCACCCAGGGGTAATGGTAGAATAGTCAGAATTTCAAGGATACCACTATGCCTGATTATGAGTTTTGCAACACACAGGCAAAAATAAAAAGCTTGCTTGTGAATGGGGGTAGCGCCTTTACTCTCATTGGCACTAGTGATGCTGGCATGTGATATGCAACTCCATGTTGAACTCCAATGGGACTTCACAACAGGGAGCAGGTGGTGCAATTGACTATTAGCACTGGCGGTATGACTAATGCAGTTTAGTGATAGCACTGCTAATACGCTAAACTTGCGATCAGGCCCACGGTGCTTTTTGTAGCCTGGCCCCCTATTTTCCCATAATGCTCTGTTTTCGGAAGGGCTCTTGTCTTAGCTTGAACAGGAAGCGTATTATGAAGCAAGCGAGTGGTACACGGTGTGAGAAGAGCCCTGTCAACATATTTCAGGTTGTTTAGATGACTGTAGATGCTGCAGGAATATTCCGCCAAGAGCCTCCATCTCAAATACACTGCATGCTCACTGCAATTCAAACCTTGCAAAAAAGGTATATGGCCACCTTGGAATGATGTTGCAAAGTTTGGTACGGTTTCGTCAAGAGGGGGTAACGTTTTATGGGGACCCACATCTTTTGAAATCCTCATGGACATAATGGAAAACATTTTTTGCTCATGCCTACAGCCCAAACCGCTGGACCGATTTGCACCAAATGTGCACGCGGAGCAGCGGCTTGGTCCCGAAATTTGGTGTAAATCCGCCTGGTAGTTTTTTTTTAGTATGTCCAAAAAGTAGGTTAATAAAATTAGTATTATCTAGGTCCAGTCCACAAACCCATTTCCTGATTCGGTGTCCGCGGACACCTCTGGACCAATCAGAGAGCCGCATGATGTTCGCGGACATCAAACGTGCACGTTGATTGGTCAATGAAAAACATGAGTTGAGTCAAAACTTTTGAAACGCATGCCATGTTGGATTCACAGACTGCGTCTGTAGTCTCCAAACAACACGGTAAAAACATATTAAAAAACACATTACACTTGTCAAATGAATTAAACAATCTCTTGGGAGGTGAGTGGTGATGAGGATGGGATGGGATGAGATATGGCAATTAAAAGCCAAAAAATTGGGTGTTTTTCTTCTCCCATGTCTGCAAACATTTCAGATGTTCGGGGTCATTGCTGGGATGTTCGCAAAATTGATAAAAGTTCAAGGGCATCCATAAATATTTCTGTAAAACAGGGTCAGTGAAAAGTTGTTTTTGGATGGCTTATAACTTTTGTGCCACTAAATGAAACTGCATGAAATGTTTCAATATCATTTTAGACGCAACCCCAAATAGTTCTGCAAGGTTTGGTGTTGTTTTGCCAAGAGGGCAATTAGAGGAGCGGTCCCAAAATATTTGAAAGGCTTATAAAGTTGGTGTCGTTTGACAAATCTGCACACACGTTTTCAAAAAGATTATAGACCCAAATTAGAATGTTTTTGCAAAGTTTGGTGGGATCCTGTCTAGAGGGGGACAAATTAGAGGGGGGTCTCAACACTTTTAATGGCTTATAACTTTGGTGGCATTAGATGAATCCGCACACAAGATTGTAAACCGATTATAGACCCAACCTTGAATGTTTGTGCAAAGTTAGAATAGATTTTATTAAGTGGGGGCTAAGTTATATGACAATTTTCTGTACATATATTTTGACAATTTTCAAAAAATAAAACATGGATGGATTTGCAGCAAACTACTTCAAGGACCATTGGCAAGGAGTCAAAAGCATGGTTTCGCAAATGTTTTTATGCTTTATTTTTTGAAAAGTGTTATAATGCACATACAAAAAATAGCGATATACCTTTGGTGACTGATGTATAGCTTCTCGCCATGGCCAGTGGCCAGATTGTCCAGGTAATCTGACTACTGGCCATGACCAGGATCGACCGTCAATGGGATTAAAATGGGCACGGCCACCAGGGACCGGTTGTGTGGTAAACTTTTTCAAAGTCGGGATAGGTTTGAATGGGAAGTAAATTCTGCTATAGCCGGAGGTGCTGGATGGGACGGCAACAAACCTGCGCGTGGCACATCAGCAAGGACCTCAGAGCAGGGTTTTGTAAATCTGTCCTGTGTTTTTCCAAAGTGTCAAAATATAAGTACAAATAATAGTGAAATATCTTTGGTGCCTGGGCAGTGAGACTGGCCCTGAGCCAGGACAAATGTGTACTCTGATTTGCTTATTGGGCATGCAGCATCGCCGAAGCCCTAGATTTGAATGGGAAAATAAATCTGCTTGCAGAAACTGCCTGAAGTGCTGGACGAGATTGAAGCAAACTTGCTTGAGGAGCGTCAGCAAGGACCTGAACGTGTTCTTTTGCAAATGTGTCCTGTGTTTTTATTTTTTTGAAAGTGTCAAAATGTAAGTACAAAACATAGTGATATAACTTTGGTGCTTGGTCAGTGGGCCTGGTCCCCGGCAAGGACAAAGGTCTACTCTGATTTGCTTATTGGAGCATGCGGCATGGCCAAAGCCCATGCCCATTGATTGTGGAGACTGCCCATGGCTGCAAGCCATGAGCACTGGCCATTGGTCACATTATGGGAGTATATTGGACACTAGACCAGGAAGCAGGCTAGCTGCAGTGGATAACGGGGGTGGTTTGGTGGGGCTGGGGACATGGTCGAACCTCATGCCCTAGGCAATTCAACCATCACTTACATCCCGCGCATGTACTGCTGGAAATGACACACACCAGTATGCACTGCAAAAAATATGTTTGCTAAAGGAGGTTTATAGCTATTTCATATATGTAAAAAGAGGAATTATTAATAATTTATATGCAGTGCTGTAACATAATACAAAATATGCACTTATTAAAACCATTGAAATTCACTGAAAAAACATTGTTTAAGGGACGTTATGGTTAAGTTGCACTAATAAAAAGCTATGACATTCACTGAAAATACTCTGTTAAATGGATGTTATTTTTAAGTTGCACTAATAACAACCTATGAAATTAATTGAAAAACACATTTTTAAAGTGATGTTATGGTTGCAAGGTAAAATCGAAAAACCAAAGAAATCCACCCGTTATTATTAGCTATTGAACTTAAGGTCCTTTAGAAACGTGCATGCAATGGATGGGATTTGCAGAATAACTCTGAGTCCAAATAATCAAACCAACTCAGGAAGATGGCAAAGGTTGATGTTTTATGTCAATTATCTAAAACAGGGAGGTTACAACGGACATCAACGGATGTTCGCTCGAGCTCTCCGCAAACTCACAAAAACATGCACTTTATACTAAAAATACATCAAAAGTGACGTCATACTACGTGGCAAATAAGGAAAACCTACGAGGGATTGTGATGCGTTCAAGGGGAACATCTAAGTAGACTTTCTATAAGGGCTGGGATTGTGATTGGCTATTCTACTGTCAGGTGGACAATTTATGGCTACCTCTAAAACATATAATCTTCAACACTACACAGTATATCATTGGCTCTCGACCTATAAAGCACTTCATTATATGTCACTCTACAATTGGTGGGCATGCTTGTGCCATGTCTGGACATTTGGTTCACTTAGCAGCACGTAAGCTCATTCCCAGGTGCCATGAAGTGGACTTGACTTTATCTCCCCACCCAATTAGCCCAACATTTCTCATCACCCAAGCCTTCTGCCATGCTGATTGTCTTTGAACTTGGCCTTGCAAAGTATCCTTGTCTGTGAGCATATATGGGAATACAGGTTTTCACTATCGTTGTTCTAGGACTCCAAGCTCAACTCTATTTCCATCCTCAGATCACGTGACAGGAGACCATGATTTGGTCCATTTTGCATCTTTTAAATGTCTTAAATGAATAGAACTTGGCCCTCTTGGTGTTCTTTCTTTGCCCCTTGATAAGGGATGATTCATCCTTCTAACATGTATTGCTTTCAAGAATATATAACCAACCTTGGCTACTTCTGTTTTGATGCCAGGCCAGACAGCCCTGCCAGGCTCTTACACGATCTCAGCCTATTTGTGCTGTGACACATTTCTCATCCCTTCCTCTCCATGGGTCCTGGCTTACTAAAATTCATGACACCGATGTCCAGTTTCTATACAATTGCGGCTTCGCCTGCAGTCTATTCACTATGTTTAGCCAGCTTCTATGATCACTTAGTCTACTTGCGTTTCAGAGTCTGTATAATCATTGAACGGTTGCATTTTCTGCAGCACTTTACAGGTGTGCAATCTTTTTGCATAGGATAGTTTACTAGATTCTTAACTTCGTCGTTAGTTTTTGTAAAGTCCAGGCATTCTCCTCAGTTAGTATTCTCAGTGTGTCCTGCTCGTCTTCTGTGACATCACCAGCTTCTCTTTCTTTCTTTTTTTATATTTCTTCATGGAGTTCCTCCATCAGATTGTCGTCTCTTCTGGAATACATTCAATAGGGGTTTCTCAATGGATATCTTTTCTCAAATACTCACTGCGGAATTGGCACAACTGCTGGTGTCAAACATGGTGCAGTCTTCGATTTCCAACATATCGGAGACAGGGGGCGGGATTTCCTGCAGAGGCAGGCAGCTGCTCCTCTACACTATGCAACCGCTTGGTGGCCATTGTATGTTAAGCACCCTTAATATAATGATATACCTATATTTTGGTGCTGGGCACACTGCTTGTTCCCTGAATATTTTAATTTGCAGGTGATTTTGTTCAAATAATAATGGTCTGTGTTTAGTTAACACTACACAATTAACGAATCCAACGGCATTCCTACCTGCAAAAGTCCTTTTCTGTCTCTGACCTGCGTGTGAGTTTCTATTTGAGTATTACCATATAGCCTATGGTTGCATTGTCCTCTATAATGTCGTGTATGCTCTTTCACAAAGCAATTCTCATTGCTGAGTGGCGATTATAGATTCTATCCTGGCGATTAGCACATAGCGGCTTTATCAGCTTTCGTCACAATATCAGAGTCCATTGTCAAGGACTCTGAAGCTGTGGATTCATGTTTAATCGAATTTCCGAACGTCAGAATGATGCCAAGCAGTCTCCCTGTATCTTTCCCTGTTAAAATGGCCTGGAAAGTCACACATTACACAGAGGTTTTGTAGCCAGTTCAAACCAGACTAAATAACGGAAACAGAGAAAGTGCAACTCAAAACTCAGCTTTATAATCGTCAAAATAAAGCATGGACAGCATACAAGCATTGAATTCTTGGCGCTCTCGTTGGTTACATAAAAAACAATGGTTCATATATTTTACAGTTGTGATAACTGACTTCATACTGTAAGCTTAGTTACCAAAAACCTACGGGGAAAGGGGATTGGCTCATAGTTGTGATTACATATATATTCTATAGGGGTTAGATTTCTCATTGAGTAAGGCTTGTCTGATGGCCCTTCCTGCAACCACCTCTAATTTGATAAGGGTAAAAAGACATCATTTCTGCAATATGTAATTGGCTGACACCTTACTTCACGGGCAGTTTAACACTGGAGATTTTCATTGGCTGGCTTATTACTAACCAGCCTTGGACAACTGACAGGTCGCCAAGACATCGGCCAGACAGGAGTAGGGGGAGAAAGGTCCAAAGACTGCTTTTCTTTCAATTAAAGAAGATACCATCCCTTTTTTTAGGCCATGAACCAGGGTGATTTCTTGGTATTTGGCCTTATGTGGCATCTCGTGTCTGGGAATACGTGTAAGGAGTAAGGCAGGTGTCCTATATGTGTTTACTGCTAATGAATATACAGTGTTCTTCAATTATGGGTCACATGTGTTGGACCATGTTTGGAATTATTTCAGCCTTCATTTATTGGGAGTTTAGCCAATATTGATGCAAGTGTTATGTTCTTTCTTGCCACTGGGGACACTCCTGAGTTATTCTTCATGGAGTCTTTTGGCTTATAGTTGTCCTGCACCTGGCTTACAAAGGCTGGTTGTACTCTTAGAAAACATGAATTAATCTGGGAGTATCCTTCTTGCAACCTGATAATTGATATCTCGTGCAACGTCCTGACTCTCCATTAATTTGCGGCAATCTTGGCTTTGGGTGCCAGCTCCCATCTGAGTTCTGCATGGACTTGTATTTCTGTGGTTTCAGCATTTTGCATTCTTGTGAAGCCTTGAGGCCTTTTGTTTAATTAGAAACATGTTGTGGCTTCCACTTTGGAAAAGATGGCGCCCATAACTGTAGCGTTTCTATGTTTGTGGGCTATATTTGCATGTTGTTCATGTTGTATTCAACTTATACATTGGTTATGGTAGTATTCTTCATGTTTTATGGATGCTAGGATGTTGTTCTTCATATATAAGTGCATATGTTACCTATTGTCCACGTTCTTCACGTTGAGCGTACATTTGCTTCATGTCTAATGCATGCACATGTGGTGTTACAACGTTAGTTTGGTTACTCGTACCATTTTCAGCTTAAATCATCTCCATCTCCTGCTGTACCTGCCTGGGATAAGGGCAGTATGGTTGTCTTAGTAAGTAACGTTTCTCACCTGTGTGGTAATGAGCTGGGCGAGGGGCAGAAGCTATGGATGACATATTTATCTGCCTCTCAACAACCCCACCACACTTCAAAACACATCAGCAAATGTATGAGACAGCATTTTAGTAAGGCCATTGGCAGCTGGTGATCCCAAATCCATGGAAGGGGTTTACTTACATGCTCTCTCACCTGTTGGCTCTGCATTTTCACGATAGCTGCTATATGACAGCAAGCACAACTTAGTTCAATGTGAACTTGACACATATGCCACCTGGGGATCTTGCAGGGTGTGGATTCCTGCCAAGTCCAGCATGGCATCTTTGTAAACAGACAAAGGACAGTGAGTGGGGAATGGCCTGATGCACAAGGCACAGATTCTGTCTCTGGGATTGCCTGCCTTAAGGTCATCTCCACCCCGAGAGAAAGCTGGAAAACCAACTAAGTAACAGCAGACTTCAGCATATTGCTGTTTGTTCTGCTCAGCAGGGTCACTGCAGACCTCTAAACAATGTTTCCCCCAAAGGCATGCACATGGCTTTGTTGATGCAGGTTCCCCCCTGGCTCCACGAATGATGGGGCCAAGCATCACTACAGTGGCTGCCAGGGGCCCATTCTGTAACCCTGCCTGTATGGTATGCAGTGATTTCAATGGAAAAAAGAAATGACGAATGAAATTATAATGAATATATGTCAAAAAAGATCTATGTGGAGGATGGGGGTAAGGGTTAAAAGGTGTGGAGGGGACTTTGGGGTGGGGTTGGAAGCGTGGGGAAACAGGGGTTTAATGAGTGGGGGGTCATGCCCCCCAATGTAAAGAAAATAATTTGAAATTGTTCTTCTTCATTGTACTTTCATTAGTTATTATTTCATTAACATGTAACCTGCCTGTATGTGTCCCTAGGCTGCATTGCTACAGTACATCAGAGTGCTCACAAAGTATGAGGGGAAGACCCCCATTGCTCTTACACTATTCATGCAAAACAGATGGTGGTCAGACCACAAGAATATTATTTGAGAAAAAAAGTTGAAAAGATTTCTAATAGGAAAGTGGAAACAGAAAATGTGCAAAGTGGTGGCACAGATATTATCAGTATTATTTTTATGTTTGTTACCGTTACCGGTTATCTCGACTTTTGAGACAGAATTCTGCAGTAATACAGCATGCAAAATGAGGTTACTCAGAGGCACCAAAATTCATGATGACCTTTATCATGATTTGCAACCTTTGCCCCCCTGTCATGCGGTGTTAAGGCAGCTTCAGTGCAATCAGGCGGCCTGATTATAAACAAGCCAATAGGAGACAGCGACATTACGAGACCCATATCTGCTTACGCCCCAAAGCAAAAGTATGAGATAAGTGCACCAGGGTGAGCATCCAAGTGGTATATTTGTCACCTAATTAATTTAGTTATTGAGCTATGTGTATATAGTGCAAAACTTTCTGCACTGTGGGGTAAAAGAACATATAGAAACAAGATAAAACTGGTATATGACACGTTAATGGTTTGTTTATGGTGTATAGCCAGTGATGTCATTTGGGGATCAATAGGGGTCCCAGCAGTGACCCCTGCTGTCTCCCTTGCTACCCCTGCTTTCTCCCTTATGACCCCTGGATAGAAAAAAAAATAAATCTTGTTTTTAAAAAACTGGCTGCAATGATTTGATTGCAAAAGGCTTAGGGCCTCTTGAGTGCGGGGTCCAAATAGGACATCCCCCAGCATTCCAAGCAGCAAAGGCGCCCCAGTTGCCGATGAAGAGGGGCACCAAATGAAACCATAGGTAGCAAAAAACCCTACAACCAGCCTTTTTGGTATAGTCAAAAAATTCTGTCCAAGGTTCTGCCATCATATGGCCAAATACTTGCATCCTATGCCAGATATTGCCACCATTTCCCAGGAAATCACACAATTTGATAATTATTGCCATCATGTGCCAAGTACTCAAGTACTCACATCATATGCCAGGTTTTTGCATAGTATACCCAGTTAATTATAGTTTATGGGATGACAGAAATTACCAGTGTATTTACACCATATGCCATGCTTTGCCATCTAATGTACAGACAACATATGTCAAATTGTTCTATCAAACGCCCAGTTACTCACAACATTTGCCAGGTGTTGTCATCATATTCCAAGCTACTGAAATTCACCATTTCCTGCTGCTGGATTGAAGCCCCCTCCTATACACACTGATATTAACGCTACATATGGTGATCCATTCTTGTATGAAATGTATATCATGTTACAGCGATATCGTAACCATATTTTTCTTAGTGCACTGAGGAACAATGCTATGTGATGCCACGTCCTGTTTTGTCAAGGGGTGAAAGGTTGTGTGCCATCACTTCCTGTGATGTCACTTGTGGGTGGGGTCAAATAACATCACTTCCTGTGTTGTCATCAGCGGTCAAGGGTCATGTGATGTCACTTCCGCTTCCCCTGGCATTTTGGTGAAATGACGTCCCTGTGCACAGCGGTTATCTGTAATGAGGATTGCCATTCCAAATATGTCCAGTGCATTTCTATGGATTGAGTGAGGATCATGCTGGCGAAGTAAGGTGGGCACATTACTTAGAAATTAAAGCAATGTGCACCCATCAGAATGATGTGTCCCTCTAGCTCTGTGTAATCTCTGCACAGGAAATCCTGTATGGGTGTAGCACAGTGGTGCACAACTTGCAACCCCGTGGGCCGAATGATGCCCTTCGGGACATTATTTATGGCCTGCTAAGTCACAGGAGTTTAATGATGAAGAAATGCCTGGCCTACTGCCAGACAGGCAGTCAGTGGTAATGGCATTAAAAAATGTTACAGTAAAAAAAAGTAATAAATAAAAGGTACACCTTAAAACCCATGCACTCATCGATGCTCTTACTACCCGCTGATTCCCATCAATACTTTGGTTCACTCTATGGGATTTGATGTCCTGAGTTTTAGAGATGAAATGAGAAGCCGGGGCTGTGCAAAGGGCCTGGGAGGGAACAGGAGAGGTAGAGACTGCAGCAGGATTGGCCAGCTCCTTGCAGATTTGAAAGAGTTCGACCAAGTTGTTAGATGCCGCGGAGACACGGGCTTCTAGGTGAGGGAAGAGAGCCGGTATTGCCTTTGGACCAGGCGGCAGGCCAGTTTGTCAGAGGATGTACAAGAAGCACACCATTTCCTCTCAGCCACCCTGCACTTGCATTTAAGTGTGACAAGGTCTGAGTCATACCAAGAGTTGCACTTGGCTTTGGGCTTCAAGTGGATCCTCATGACAGGGGCTAGTACATCAAAAGTGTCAGATATGGCAGAGTGGAGCATGGAAATGGCTGTGTCAGGATGTGAGTCAGCCAAAGGGGGACGGGGTGTTGAGAAAGTGGCGGAGAAAGCCTCAACTGACACACGCTCATGGGTCGGATAGCCGAGAAGGTAGGTGGCAGTGCTGGAGTTGGCTTAGCCTGAGGGGTAGAGAGGGTGAGATGGGAGGAAAGGAGAAAGTGATCACTCTAGGCGAGAGGAGTGGTGAGAGGGATCGAGAAGGGGAGGTCTAAAGAGATCAGCACATCCAGAGTGTGCCCTGCAGAGTGAGTCAGGCCAGAGGGGAGAACAGAGAGTGAGAGAGAGTCGCAGTGGTCAAGGAAGAGTCCAGTGGAAGGACAGGAAGCATCCAGGTGGATATTGAAGTCTCCAAGAAGGAGGAGTTAAGTGGTTGAGACCAGGAGGGAGAGGAGAGGTCCGCCCACTCGGAGAGGAAGGCAGAGATCTGACCAGGTGGCTGATAGATAGTACCCACAGTAAGGGAATGGCAAGGAGAGAGAGAGAGAGAGCCTGCAGACGAGGCATTCTAAAGAGAAGTAGGCAGCGTAGGAATGACAGAGGCAGGAATCCACTCGGGGAAGATCAGGGCTACACCCCCTCCGGGAACGGTTGGATCTGGGCGCAGAGAGGATCTTGTAGCCATCAGGGAGGAGAGTGTCAAAGCTTGTGACAGAGCTGGCCATGAACCATGTCTCAGTGAGATTGAGGACATTGAGGTCAAGTTCTTCCAGGAGGCGACAGATGTCAGAGGAGTGTTTGACAGCAGAGCAAGAGTTTAGAGTTGCATTGTGTAAAATGCTAAACACCTAAAACTCGTTGTTTTGTTTAAAGTCTGTTTGGTTTTCAAGGGACCTCATATTCTCAAACTTCCCGAATATGAAGCGGACTGTACTCTTGGCCTGTGAATTGGGGAGTATTCATTTCCGCAGATTAGGTTAAAGCAGTAAGGGACTTCCCTATTCCTAACCAGCAATTGGCAGTATTGACGAAGACCTATCCTGCTGTCCACTGCCTGTTTTATTCTTTGCATTTTAGCTCTTGTATGCGGGCATTTCTAATAAATAAAATAAAATGATATACACCAACATTCTAAGAAATAATCAAGGACTGGATAAACTATTGACAAATCACACGTGATATGGAACCATTTGAGATGTATGGCAGTTTGCCTATTGAATGTTCATTTAGTAAGAGAGAATGTTCCAGAAAACAAAGATATTTTTCAGACGGTATGAAACCAATTATTTAATAACAATGCTTGTACTTAAAGAAGCAGTCTACATATTATGCAGTACTTCGAGGCAACAGTTCAGCTTTCCACACCAATAGTTGAGGTAGTTCACTGGGCTAAGGCCTTCCCTCAGACATACGTGTGGAGCTTGCAGCCATATGATGGAACCTCAGCCCTTTACCATTCCAAGGTCAATATAGTGAATAACATTACATTGGATGCCAATTACACCTATTATTACATCACTCAATTTACCACTAGATAAAAAATGGAATTATGCTATTGTATGGTAAAGAGACTTATAGAGTGCAGCATACACCTTATCAATGCATCAGAGCGCTGAAGAAGACTCCAACAGACAGAGCTGTTCCCAGATCCACACTCCGAAGGAAAAGATTACTGGGGAAGCAGGAAGGTCTGCACACCTCGTCTAAACTTTAGGTGATCGCTAACCAAGCTTAGGGACAGAGGGAGTCCATTCCACAACATAGTTGCTTGGACAGCCAACGAACGACCGGCCCACTTTTCATATCTGAATCTAGGCGCCACAAAAAATACAGCAGAAGATGACCACAGTGCTCTGGAGGGAGTATAACGTGGGAATCTCTCCCTGAGGAAAAGGGAGCCAATATTATAAAAGACCTCGTGCGTCAGGCAAAGTGTCTTAAATTTGATCCGTTGAGCCTCAGGGAGCCAGTGCAATGTTCATAGGGAAGATGAAATATGATCTCTACGACTCAGATGAAAGAGAAGACTTGCGGGTGCATTCTGCATAATCTGCAGTCTGTGGAGCGTCTGCTTGGGTAAGCCCAGGAAAATCGTATTACAATAATCAAGTATACTAGAAATTAATGCATTGAGCAATTGAATCTTATGTGGGAACGAGAAATAATCTAAAACTCTCTTTATTGAGAGTAGATGATAAAAGCAGGAACTAGTCACTGAGGCAACCTGGTTGTCTAGAGAAAGGGAAGAATCAAGCCATACACCAAGGCTCCTGACCTTTGAGACCAGGACTAGGCATTCTCGCAGCCCCTTCGGCCAAAGAGGGGCTAAAAAAGGGTCTGGTGCCAGCACACCTTTCAGCTCAGCAGCCAGCTGAGCCTGCACAGGAGGAGTCCCCTGAGCCCATCAATTGACTTTTGGGTAGGATTTCCTAGTCAAAGCACTTAGGAAATAGCTAGATAGAGAGGTACCTCGACATCCAACTGAACTGGGTTGAGGTTCAGATCTCTCCTTAAGCTTGGACTAGTTCTTATCAGTTGATAAGTACAATGTACGTGTTTTGATGATTGTATATGGTGCACATCAACTTTGTATTCTTACACTTTTCTTTGTTTCATGTTAGATTAATATGAATTAAAAAAGATTGTACCTAACCAAATGCTTAATAAAATGTGATATATGGAAAAAATGATTTTTTTTGTTCATATCGATACATATGACTGCCACATTTCTCGTTTACAGGTTCTCATCAGATAGGTGTCAAATTCAGAGTACGCCCCAAATTACTGCACCTTAGAAATAATAGCAATTTCATTTTAGATTTAAATAACTTTCTTGTCGGGACAACCCCTTGTGTGATAATTTGCACAGGAGGAGGGTATAACAGAATTTTAGTTTTTTGAGCATTGATTTTCATTCAATTGGCAGTCATCCACCCACCAATCTGTTACAGGCAGGCCTCTATATCACCTGCAGCAGCACCCATCGGCTCTCCAACATGAACGATCAGTTGGGTATTTTCGGCATAAACATAAAACATAGCATGAAATTGGGTCCATAATAGGTTTCATGTATAGATTAAATGAAAGGGAAGTTAGGGCTGACCCCTGATGAATGCCACAGGTGATGGGTTTAGCCACCATTCAAAACCAGTAAGACTCTTGCACGACTTCTTTCTCCTCCAATTCTGGATTATTCTCTTAACTCAACATTGTCTGCCTCTGGCTTCGCTCATTTTTTCTCTTCGAAAGGTCTATCCCTCCGTTGCGATATTGAAGTTTTGCTTCCATCCAACACATCATCTCCCTCTGTTCTTACTCCTCAAACTTCTATTTCTACTTTGCCTCTGTTTCTAATGCTGATGTTCTTCTTCTACTATCTAAAGCTCACCCTACGGCTTCTCCTACTGATCCACTTCCCTTGGCACTCATTCCTAAGGTCTGTCCTCTTCTTGTAATTCATCTTGTTTCTTTCTTTAACATCTGTCTCACAACGCCCACTTTCCTACTTCATTTAAACATGCATCGATCATTCCAATTTTTAAAAAACCTACAGCTAGCCCATTGATTGCCTCTAATTTACACCCTATTTCTCTTCTATCCTATCTTTCTAAACTCTTAGAGCATCTTGTCTACACTCAAATTTCTGTTTTTGTCACTGATTCTTCTCTACTTCCTCAATTTCAATCTGGCTTTCGTCCTCTTCACTCAACTGAAACTGCTTTAGTCTCTTTTCTAAACTGTCCTCTTCTCTTCTTATTCTCTTAGATCTTTCCGCTGCTTTAAACATGGTGGATCATGCTTTACTCCTGACATCACTTTCATCATTTGGCATTCAAGGTTCAGTTCTGTCCTGGTTCAAGTCTTACCTCTTTCACCAAACTTTCTCCTTCTCTTGGGTGGGCAAGTCTTCACCATTTTCGCTTGATCACGGTTCCCCAAGGGTTAATTCTAGGCCCTTCCTTTTTTCCTTATACACTTCACATCTTGCTGCCATTATCTCTTCTTTCGGTCTATCACACCATTTCTACGCAGACGACACTCAACTAATTATTTCTTTGTCTTCCTTTTCCCCTGATATGCACCACACTCTTTCAGCTTATCTTGTGGCTATTAAGTCTTTGGCTGTCTTCTCATTTTCTCACTCCTAACACTGGGAAAACGGAGGTTCTGTTATTTCCTGCTAATACCATTCCCCCTCATCCTTCGCCTCCATTTCT
The DNA here is from genome assembly GCF_040938575.1 of Ambystoma mexicanum. NCBI lineage: Eukaryota > Metazoa > Chordata > Amphibia > Caudata > Ambystomatidae > Ambystoma > Ambystoma mexicanum. Next base: position 622,987,946 of record NC_090941.1, on the reverse strand, counting down.
GTCTTTCCCACCCTCTAAGCTTTCAATTTCAACTACAGCTCACAACCTTGGTCTGCACTTTGACTGAAATCTTTCCTTCTCTCACCATATCTCTTACTTCACGTTCTTGCCATTTCTACCTTTACAACATCCGTAAAGCGCACCCATTCCTCACGTTTCAATCGTCCAAACTTCTAATCTCCTCTCTAATTTTCTTTTGACTATTCTACTGTTCTTCCACCTTGTTTGGCCTTCCCAGGTCTCACCTGGCCCCTCTTAACTCAGTCTTTAATTCCTCAATTCATCTACTATGTCTTCTTTGCTACCGCAATTCTGTCTCCTCGTCTCTTGCAACACATCATTGGCTACCTTTTCATTCTCAAATTAAATTGAATTTTCTTTGTCTTGTCATTTAAATCTCTTTATGGTCTTGCTCCCAACTATCTCACTGAACTCATATCTTTCTATACTTCATCTTGCTCTCTACATCTTCTGCACATTTTAGACTTTTGGTTCCTCATCCACTCTGCACTCAGTCTCATTTCCGATCTTTTTAACTTCTTGCTACTCCCCCTTGGAATGCTCTTCCACTTTCTCTACGCTCTATTACTGTTTACTCTGTCTTCCGTGGTTCTCTTAAAACACACTTACTTCTACACCCATAAGTGATTGTAATCTGGCCACAATTGTCTATCCAATTTTATTGTACCGCGTTCTAATTCTTTATTGTACAGCGCTTTGGCTGCAGGCGCTCTATAAAAGACCAATAAAATACAAATCGTGGGAAATAATTCTAATGGGAAGTGATAGAGTTTATGAACTATGCGTCCCTTGAAGTGACTTTGAGCAGTACGGTGGCAGCGTGGAATTCTGAACAAAAGGTACATTGATCAAATGCAGCATGTGCTGTGGCACCGATTGATGGATTAGGCGTTGTTGCTGCAGTCAACGGAGCGCTGTTGGAGGTTTTCTCTGGTCTGCTAGAGGGTTCATATTTGCTTATATGGCGTACTATTTTTTTTTTTATTCTGGGGAGGAGGTAATTTGGTGAACACAGCAATGCAGTGAAAGTGTTTTTAAGAGTCTACGTTTACGGTGCGGACATTTTCTAGCACAGAGTTATAAATTAAGTAAACATGGATTTTGTAATGTTGTTTGCAGTTATTTAAGGATAATGATGTGGGGCATTTGATATTGTAATAGGTGTGTATGGAAATGCGATGACATGTTTCAGGAGTGTTGTTCTTAAATGTTAATACATTAATGGGAGTTGTTAGTAGTATTGTAGCTATTATGTATATGTTGGTGTAATTAGTACATCGAGTTTTAAAATCATCACAAGTTTGGGTGTAATTAGTAAACCGAGATGTAGGACTTTTAACGTGTTTGGGTGTAGTCGGTACACCGTAATGGTTTGTGCATGTAGGTTTGTTTTGGGTGTAGTTGGTACAACATGTGAGCACATTGTGGGTGTGGGAAGTACACTATATAGGTATGTTTGGGGTGTAGTTAGTACACCATGAGGAATGAAGGAGTGTTTGTCATTTGGGTGTAGAATGGTACACCATCAACATGTATTTTAATGTACCATTTTGTATTGGTATGGCTGAGAATCACGGTTTGATCATGGAGAATTTGGGTGGGGTGCCTGATCAACACTTATCTTTAGGTGTTTTGTTACATAATCATTTAAAATACATGTGTGTTTATTCATAGGTGACTTTTAACGCGGGTGTTGAGAGTTTGGAGCGATTGGAGTGGATGTAGTTCTGGGGTTTGTTATGTATGCAAGTTTATTATTTAATTAGGAGTGTTACACACCAGGCATGAACAGGTGTTTGATTATTTTGTTCTAAGATTGGTTACATTCATTGAAGGAGTTTTGACACCAGGTAAGAGTAGGTGTTGTGGAGTTTTGGAGTTATGGGGCCTCATTACGACCCTGGCGTTAACCATGGCGCTGTTAGCGCCATGGTTGACGCCGGTATTTTACCAACTCCGCCATGGTGAATGGCAGAATTACTGCCCCATTCCAAGGTTGGCGGGGCGGTAATTACCCATTCACCATTGGCCCTTCCCCATTCTCATTTTTGCCCCCATAGGGCTCAATGGGAATGGGGAAGGCGTTAATTATGGTACTGCAAATTGCGGTACCATAATTACCTCGAAAGTCCCTTTGCAGGTTCCTTCCTTAACGGCTGGTAAAACCAGCCGTTAAGGTCGGGACCCGGAAAGGGACCTCGTAATTAGGCGGTAAGGGTTTAACGGCGCCGACACCTTTTACGGCGCCGTTAACCCCTTACCGCCTGGGTCGTAATGAGGCTCATGGTGTTTTAGCATTAAAGTAGTTGTCTGGGAGTTATGGAGATTTTGTGCACCATGTATGAGTAGGTGTTGTTGTAGATGTTTGGACACCAGGTAATGGTAGGTGTTGTGGTGTTTTGGCGCACCAGGTAGTAGATTTTAGGAGCTTTTACACCAGGTATGTGTGTGTTTAGTTGTAGGGCATTCTAGCACATTTGTGGAGGAGTTATGTAGGAGTTATGACACAAGGTGCACATTGGTGTCATGGAGATTTCTGCCATTAGAGTTGTATGTTGTCAGGGTTTTGGTGACGACCGAGCACTTTTGTGCATGCAGGTTTGTCATGCTTAGCATGGGTGTTAGCATGGTTGTGGCAGACGTATTATTATTTAAAACAATGTATTATTCTTTAATAGATTGTGATGTTGCCTGAGCATGGGACTGACCATCCTGTGTTTGGGTGACAGGTGAGAATGCATGTGACCATGGGATTGGTCCCCTGTGTTTGTGTGGGTTGTGAGGATGCTGTTCCTTTGCAGTGCCGTTTGTGTTTTAGTGTGCTCTTTGTCTAGTGAGTTACTTTTCTATGTTCTTTCTTTTATTGTTTCTCAGGGAGATGTGGGTGAGCTGTGGGTTGTGGTGCGTGCGGTGTCGTGGTTGGTTTGTGGTGTTGTGGTTGTTTTCTCAGGACATGGTTAGGTGATTGGTGGCATGACAGGATTTCGTTACGTTGCTTGGTTGATATGTGTCGTTGAGCAGGGGTGCGCTCACGGTTTGCAGGCCAGGTCATAAGGATGTCATGGTTGGTTTGGATGGTTGTGAGAGAAGTTAAGGTTGGTGCTGTGTAGCAGTTTATACTCTCCTGTGGGTGGTCCGTGCTTGGGTGTGGCAGGGCATAAGGGTGCATTGTTTTGTTTTGGATTGCAAGTGAATCTGATGTGCATTGTGTCAGTTAGTTGGGTTCTGAGTGGTTGTTTATGGTTGTGTGTTGGGTGGTTCTTGTGTTTTTGTTAGGGGAGGAGGCGTGTGGTATGTTGTATGTTCATGAGCTAGGTGATGCTGTGAGAATGTTGGATGCAATGTAGAATGTGTTTTCCTGGAGATTCCGGGAGCGAGTGTTGGACTGGCCTTCCACATGGGACTGTCAGATGGAAATATACATATTCCCTGTGTTCCTATCTTGGCCTTAATTTGTAACTGAAGAATCATGTACTTACCTTCTTTTGTACTTAGTGTCTGCCTGGTTCCTGAGTCATTGTCCCCATGCTGTATACTGCATTGGCGCTACAGCTGACAAACGATGGCGGTGCCCCATAGCTTTGATGAGTCAGCTGGGTTTATTATTGGCATATCAGGACTGCATCCATGGCCTGTCAAGGCAGTAACCTTGTCAATATACTGCTGATAACAAAAAGAACATTGCATCTACTTTTGATATGCTTTATTTTATTAATTTACACTTCGTTTTTTTCTTTTTACACTATGATGCTACTTCCTATGGTATCAAGGCGAAACACCATGTGATAGCACGTTCTGTGATCTTATTGGGTTCAGAAGGCATGCGATGCCATTTCCTGTGATGTCATAGGGCGAATGATGTCACTTCTGCTACCACTATCGTCTTGGTGAAATGACGTCCCTGGGCGTCTGAAGGAGGGAGCCCAGGCAGTCATGCAGTGAGTGTCGAAGAAGATGGTATCAGCGTGCCGATTTCATGGAGAAAGTACTATTATGGCGGTTGGCAGGTTTGCCAAGTCAAAGATAGACATTGTACAGGCTCGCGAAACAGGAGCAATATCTTCTGATTCTGCAAGTGGGGTGAAAAACATTTGCTACGTGAGGTAATGCACCGAGATGAGACATCAATTAAGCGTACATGTCAATTACACTACTGTGTCATTAAATCTGCAGTCACTGTTTATCTGTGTACTTATGTCGGGCAGTTTAAAATGGTGTTCCTTATACTGAGCAACGAACAATCTCATACCGCACGGCTGGAAGCAATAAACAGCACAATTGGCAATAGAAAGTGGACAGGGTCTATTTTGTAAAATAGAAGGAGAAATGTCAGCTTGTCCTAAAACTGCTCCACTAGGAAGAAACCGTGTAACATTTGTTTAAGTGCTCGTGGACGCAGCTGAGGAAGCACAGAGACAGGATGAGCCAGGCACGTGTTCCTTATTGCCAATTTTCATTGTGGGTTGCTGCTTGAATTACCAGTATTCAAATGAAGTTGGAAAAAATAAATATGATGGTAACTGCAGAGACGTCTTTATGGGAGGGCAAAAGGGTTATCTTGCCCCGGGCCCACACCTTGGAGGAGGGCACCACAAGGTTGTCTGATGTAAAAACGTCTGTTTCCATTGTTCACCAAAAATGGGGACGTCAGTGTATTTTATGGTGTACTGCTGAAGCGCCAAATCTATTACATATCTGTTGTTACATTACATTCTGTTCTGATTAATTCATCCCATAATGCTTTCTGTGTTCACTCTGGTATACACCATTTGTGCATTCCCTACACCAGTCTCACCTTTCTGTGGGAATTCTAGTGATCAAGTGCAATAGCTAAAGTTGAAATGCATATAGATCCATTCAAATGTTGCAATGGTGCAGAAGCCAGCTCAGTGTGTTAAGCACTCATTGCAGAGATCTTTGATCGTATGCAAGATTGCTGTTGGGCAGAATCACCTGCACTACACTTTGGAAACACTACAGGCAATTAGGACTAAAAGTGTAAGCACAACTTCACATTTGGTACAAGCCTGTACTACACAGTAAAGTGGTAGCAATGGTTGAGCAGCCAGACTTATCTCAAGAGTTTAAGTGAGCAGTAGAACAAGTTACACAAAGGACCAACCAATACAGTGATTCAAGTAAACACTTACTCAAGGTTTATTGGTAAAAGAATATACATTTATTTACTCAATCAGTTCTAAAACATTACACTAGCATAAGCAGCTCAATATCACACAAAGATACACCAAAAAAGTAACCAAAAAGTTTAGCTAAAAAATGAAGTGTGAGCAAAATGGCACTTTGAATGCTTAGAAAAGGAGGGAAAAGAAAAGGGTATGAGAATAGACAGCCCAAATAAAATCATAGGCTGGGCAAAGGGTTCAAGTTAAATACAACCAGCAATTCTTCTCAACAGGCCTGGGCCAAAGTCAATGGTTCAGAGTCTTTTGTTTAGGGTAGCACAGTTCTGGTAATTAACGGTTAAGTCTTTGCCACGGAATTTTAAAGTATTTGGCTAGGCAAAAGGTTTGACAAATGTTTAGGGAAGGACCAGCCGTCGTAGTTGAGGAAAGTTTCACGCTCTTTCTTGATGGCCGAAAAGATTTCTGGATCGCGTTTGCACAGTACCTTTTTAAATTAAGAAAGCTGTAGCTGAGGCAGTTGTTACTGGCAGTTCAAGCAGATCTTTCTGTTCCTGTGCTTCAGTCATGGGGACAAGAAGGAGGATGTCTGGAGGTTCATGCACTGGCCAGGTAAGAGGCCAAAAGCTGTAGCAAGACGTCGGTTTAAGTTTTGAGTACCTTCAAGTCCCCCTGGTTTCCTTCCCTCTGGCTATACGGTTTTCAGCAGCACTCTACTGAAAATTCGACAAGAATAGGACGGTGTCCAAGTGGCTTATGAGTTGGTTGTTCCCACCAAACTCAAGGGTAGAAATTGACCTTGAAGGGCTTCTCTGTCGATCGGAGTTTCCGGCAATTCGGACCTGCAGCAGGGCTTCACAGGTCGTCCAGGAGTTGCAGCAGTCCTCTTCCTTCAGCTCATCTTTGGTTCTTTCGTTTCAGTGGTTGACTCTGCTTTCCAAGTCCCAGAGACCTGCTTTTAAACAGTTTTCCCCCCATTCATTCAGCCTGGCTGTCAATCACCCATCAGGGTGGCTGTCCTTGCCAGACAGTCAGCCAGCCAATCACACCAGAGTGCATTCAGGTCTCCTAGGAGACTAAGCACAGGGAGTTTCGGGCACCTCCCTCACATCCTGTCCACCCCAGACACTCTGGCACCAGAGGAGGGCTTCAGCACAGAAGCCCGCCAAAGGGCATGAACAAAGGGACGAAACCTGGTTTGACGCGCAGAGTTACACACAAGAAGGACTTTTCCTAAAAGAAATGGTGAAAAAAGATGACCGGAGTCTGTTTTTACAGATAGGTCTGGGGCGCCATATTGAAAAATGTCTACCCCTGATTTTAAGCTACCGTTGTTAGCGGTCGCAAAAAATCATGGTGGTTGATCTAAACCACTGCCACCAGCCATTTCAAATGGGAAAAGGTAACATTTTACTGTTACATGAGTGTTTTGACTCCAGAACTCTGTAGTATAATTGGGTGTGCTGGGTCAGTAAATTTAAAGAGACTAGTAAAGTCAATTTAACTTTACATGTCCTGAGAGACAGTAGTCATTCTCAGGGAAGGTATTTAAACCTTATTGGGAGTCTGAAAAGACACCTCTGTTCCAATGCACTGAAGGTGCTGTGTGACACACAGAAAACGATGGATGCCACTGGAGTTGTTTTAAAACTCCATAACCAAACAACACAAAAGTAAAAAACGCACCAAATACATGGAAGAGTGGGAATAAAAGGCTCACACTCTTCCCAGGTAAAAAATGAAATCCTAGAAATCCAGCAAAGTTGCTGGGGGTCTCCAACGGTAAGGGAAATTAGCACATTTGGAGAATTCTCCCTAACAAGTGCAAACCCAAATTCCAGCAAGGCCGACTCAGCCTTTCCTATGTCTGAAGTTGATAATATGTCTGAAGTTGATAATATTTCATGCATATGTGCTTTGTTTTATAGAACAACAGGTGCTATAAACAGCAATGCACCTGCATCAGGTTGCTATATAAACTTTGCATCAGTATGGTGAAGGTCTAGAAATTGGTTTATTCAAATGGATGGTTGTAAAACCTTGGCAGCCACCCCCAATGATGAGCATTAAGTATTAATCTGGAGATGTGATTAGGTAAACAAATTCAAGACTGTGGAACCAATGCGTTCATTCTTGTATCCTGGATTTGCCAGCAAACAATACAGTGATCCTGGACAAATCATCTTCTATTTAGCCCATTTTCTCATCATTCTTTTTATATAAGCCATTTGACTGGACGGGTATGCAGAAGACAGAGGACCACATATCACAGGCCCTGGTACACGTATGTTAAGGTCTTCTCATTTCATTTGACACTAAACACGGTTTGCTTTTGTGTTTTCCTGCAGCCAGTCTATAAATAATTAACAAGCCTGTATTTTGGATGCTTTTTAAAGCTTTAAAATACAAAAGCAAAACCCAGATACAAATATTTTAAGATCAGATTAATTAGAATGCTGGTACTTATATACTTCCCTTGAGACAATGAAGCTAGAATCATTCCCATTTTGCATAATGCGCTTCTATAATATTTTGTTTTTACAAATGGTCATGTTGGGTTATGTGATTTGTGTACTTTCCAAGTCAGAACTATACAATGGGACTATTTAAATTTGTGGTAAGAACTGGAAAAGAAAGGGCAGACATTGCAGAGTGGGCAAAATCCTAGGGTCTCCTCTTAACCTATGTGTGATCCTCACCTCATTTCATCTTGTATTGCCTAACTTGTCAAAATTACTAGTCCCTAAAGCTTTCAACATTGTCACCCTTCAGATGGATTTCGTTCTCAGTGTGTGATCTTCAAAAAACCTCACTCATGGTTTCACTGGCTAGTGTTGCTTCCTTTATAATAATATTGAACATTGATATGTTGCACACCACAACCACTTGTTTCTTTTCCCTCTAATGACAGCACTACTTGAAAACCACATCTCTGTCATCTCAGTCTGTCTGGATATGGATACATTCTTGGTACCTTCTAATCTTACTCCACTGTCTATACTTTGGTATGTGTAGCTCTCTCCTTGCTTGCAGTTCATCTCCCCTATCTGTGGTTGATCACTTTTGCCTTCTGTGAAGCAGCTAATCTGGATTATGTGCCCCTTTGCCATATGATCTGTGTCCTGCATTTATACTATGGCCGTTGTACCTTCCTCATGGCTGCTATTGATGAAAAGTGTCATGTTCCTATGCTAGAACGCATGCTCCCTTGTCATTAACGGCTACTGTTGGCCTTGAAATGCAACTTGTTTATCATTCTGATTACAGCAAAAATGAATTGGGTAATGGGACTGAAAGGGAGTTCCCATGACTATTTCAACTTCATTGGATGTCCTTTTTGGGTATTTTGTGATTGTAAACCCAGTTTTGTAGTTTTAGTTTGTATGTTTATGTATTGTTGTCATGTTTATTGATGTGTAACGCATATGTTTAACTGTCTTAGCACACTGATATTGGTCACCCGGTGAGAAGTTGCCCTTTAAAAATAAATTGTTGGGTTGTTTTTGCGATGAGGGGCGAGGGGTGGGGGGGATTCTGCATCACTTAATTCCTTTGGTTTGGTGGAGGGGGGGCCCCAAAGGTTTCTGTGCCTCGGGGCCCAAAAGTGCTTCAGAGGGCCCTGGGTAACTGAATCATGAAGTTGAAGAGTGAATTATTACTCCCAAAGCTAGATTGTTAGTTCAACATATATAACAGAAACAAGCTGACAATAAAGAGTGTTTTTTAAAGCAATTTAAAATGCCTGTTTCGAAAGTGTTCTTAATATAATGAATATGGGTTCCGGTAGGTTTTGTTATTGTACATAATATTGAACTGTGATTAATATTGCATGTCAAGTAATGAAATAATGCATGTACCATGTAAGAAAATAAATAGAGTGGGAAGTACATTTTTTTTTCATGCCTCGCTGTAAGGGGTGTGTGCATTTAATGGCATATCGTTTTCTTTACTGATGAAGGCTCAGATTATAGAATATTATTTGGAAACTTGTAAATAAATTATAAATGGAAAAATGCTTTTATTTATAGAAAATGATTGATATGGTGTAATGAAACAATGATGTACTGTTTTGGATGTTGGCACATTTGGTGACAGAGTGCCACCATATGTGGCAAATGTTTGCTACACTTCAGAGACAGAAAGAGATTGCAAGAACACGTGTTGGGAAGCAGATTATCTGGTGAATGCTGGTGGCATCAAACCGAAAAAGCACAATTTACTAATTTCTGTGACCTTCTGCCATTCAAACCAATGTGTAGGAGTTTTACATTAATTGGACCCTTCGACCCACTACGCCATGGTCATAATTGTACCAACCCCCTTCAGGAGAGTACTCTCGCCAAAATCATGCTCGACCACCTCCATCCTTCTTCCCCTTCACATCTACTAAAATCCCTCCTGCTCCGCCTTCAGAAACGTGTTTTTTATTTGGCTGTTTCCATGTCAACTAACGCACCTCACCCCACTGCAAACATCCCACCACCACCCCACACCACACGACATGCTCCACACCACCACTTTACACCACCACTCCATACCAACACTGCACACCACCACCACCACCCCACATACAGCGCCACATCCCTAAACCCCTACACCACGACACCCCCCAACTACATCTCCACTCTACACCACAACCCTAAACCACCAGTCTACACCTCAACACATCCACACTTCACACCCCTACATGTCTACTCCCAGAGACCACCACATGCCCAACTACCACACCATACTCCACAAAATCACTACACACCTTCTCAACACCCCTCACTCCAGATAGACACATCACCACTGCACCTCTACATCCATACACCACCGACACACCACTCATTACCACTCCACAATACCGCCACTCAACACCATGCATACAGCTTCACCCCCTACAACACCACACCCCCAACTTCACTTCCACTCTTCACCACCACTCTACACTAACACTCTATGTGAACAGTCTACACCAACAATCTAATCCAACTATCCATGCCAAAACTCCACACACAAACACGTGCACATACCAACACCTCCACACCCATAGACCACCACACAGGAACCACTACACCCACTCTACACCATGAACCCACAACACCCCGACTCCAACCCATACTAGACCACCACACTAACAAGGCACCCTCACACCCCTACACCTGCACACCACCACTTCACAACACCAGCACACCAGTCCACACCACTGCACCACGCAAAAACCACACAATCACCAACATTCACACTTTGCACCACATTGCCATACCCCTACAAATCCACATCACACCTTCAAGCTCACAATCGCAAGTCCTCACCCCACATCATCACTAAACCATAATACCACTCTACACCACCAGACAACTTCATAAGTACGGATAACAGCTCACGCCCCTCACCCTCCTTCTAGGCAAGCTACAGTCCAGTGCTGGTAGAGGCGCATGGCCTACTCTGATTGTTCTTGTTCAGTTGTCACCCTTTTTGTTATCTCACCTCACCCTGCACCTTCACCACACCACTCTATGCTGCCACACCACTCCACATCACCCTCCACCACCAACTGCCACACACCCAATCTGCATTACCATTCCACATTAACAATCCACACCACTAATATGTCACACTACTTCTCTACAACCCTAGACTGCCACACCCCCAACTCAAACACCCCTCTCCACCATGCCTGTACACCACACTATGCCACTCGATGCCTCTAAACCCCCACTTCCTACACCCAGTGACCAAATAACACCTCCACCAACCCACACCAAAATGCTAACACTCTACATATCCACTCTTCACCACTAGCACTCCTAATCACAACTCCACACCACCACCACTCCACACCACCACGCAACCCCACACCAACACTTCACCACTCCACTCCACCCCACCAACCCAGTCCACAACACTTAACACCACCACTCCACATAACCAACACATACGACACCTCTATGCCCCAACTGCCACAGACCATTGCAGACCACCACTCGACACCACCATAACTCTAAAACACCACTACTCCATCATTTATCACCACAACTCCACACCAACTCTCTACACCACCTCTCTACACCATCACCATAGACCACCACTCCTAACCATCACTCCACATGACCCAACAACTCCACACGACCCAACCACCCCACACCACCACTCTACACCACAATACCACATCACCACTCCACACCAACACTCACACCTCCATCACATCCCTGGTGCTGATCATATCACAGTGACAGCATTTCTCAGCCTGCATCTTCACACCCCTAATCAACACCATCACACCACTCCACAATATATCAATTCATACCACCACTGTACACCATTCTACACAATCACACTTCACCATCAGTCACATCACCAGTTTACACCACCAATCTACACATCCACTCTACACTAGCACTCCACCTCACCACTGTTCTACAACACACGACTCCACCAACCCACTCCACACTTTCACAGCACTAACACCACCTCTCTACACAACCCCCACACCTTCACAGCACCATACTGTAATTACCACACACCACTCCACACCACTCCACACCACCAGCAGAACACTAAAACACCACTAGTCTTTGTGTGCTGTGACGCCTATGGGCGAGAGGCACGTTATAATAATTACAATAAATAAGTAAATAAATCACTCCTCCCCACCACTTTACATCACCTCTCTATACCATTACCTACACCAATTCTCTACACTACCCTAGACCACCACTCCTCACCAACACTCCACATGACCCAACCACCTCACACCACCAATCAACATCACCACTCTATGCCACTGTTCCATATCACCACTCCACACCACCTCTCCACACATCCACCACACCCCAATGCTGGTCCTAATACACAGTAACATCATGTGGTGGTATGAATTGGTATATTTGAGAGTAGTGTGGAGTGGTGTGATGGTGTGGATTCGGAGTGTCGAGGTGCATGCTGAGCATGTCTATTGTCCTTTCCTCCTGGGGATATTCTGTGTACAGTGTACACAGAAACAAACAGCATATACCCAGTAGGAAAGACCAATAGACATGCTCAGCCTGCACCTCCAGACCCCTATTCCCCACCACTCCACACCACTCCAAAAAATATCAATTCATACCACCACTCTAAACCACCATTCAATATTGCTATTTTACATCGCCATTCTACACGACCACTCTACAGAAACACTCCATCCCACCACTCTACCACACCACTCCACCACACCACTACACCACTCCACCTCTCTACATCACCACTTTACACCACCATTTTAAGCCACCCGTCTACACCACCACTCTACATCCCCACTACATTGCCACCACAGTCCTGCACCTGCACACCCCTCGAGCTATACCACTGCATGCCCACATACCAACATGTTCACACCACCACTCCAAACCTCACCTACACCACTCCACACCACTGCATCACCACCATCACACTCCTGTACTCCCACCTTCTATACATGTTCACCCCAATCACATTTCACTACACACCACCACCACTCACCACCCCAACACCACTCAACACCTAAAACTATTCCACACCACCACACCATCACAGTCCCACCAGTATCAAACACTCTACACCACAAACACACTCTACACCACAAACACACTCCTACAATTCCACACCCTGACATGTCCACCCCAACGACCACACCCCACTACACACCACAACCTCCCACCACCACCACCACACCAATCCATACCACCACCACGATAACATGCTACTTTCAAACCATTGCACACCTCCACACTATCCACACCACCACTCCTTTTAATTCCACCATTCCATACCTGCAATCCACACCACCACTACCACCTCATCACTGCCGGTCAAAACATCACACCAACACCACATCCCCGAGCTGCACCTAGGATGAAAGGCCCTTAAACATGGCCAGCCTGCGGAACACAGCCTACAGCATCCCAACTTTCCATAACAGCCCAGCCCCCCTCACTTTAGCATCATACAGAACATTCTGATGCTAGTTGACGCCCAAGGACTTCTTTACTTTTCTTTAGTCATCTCCCTGTCAGCTCTGTCAACTCACCTCACCCCAATCCACTGACACCGCAAACCCACATCACCACCACACCACTCCATACTATCACTCCACTCCACCAAGCCACACTACCATGCTAAACCACCACTATAAACTACCACTCTAAACCACCACCACCACACACAAAAACCACTACAGCCCCAACCACCAAACCCCAACCACCAGACCCTTGCTTTGCACCACTTACACACCACTCCACATCACCACTTCTCACCACCACTCAGAACCAACACTCTCCATTAGCACTCTCCACCAGTACTCCATGCCAACAAACCACACACTACCCTAGTCCTACACCACCATCCACCCCACCCGAACTCCATACCACCACTCCACACCAACACTCCACACCACCAATGCACACCTAATCATCATACACCCACTCAACCACTTCACAACTCCACACATCCCCACACCATAACACCATCACTCTACAGCACAACTCCACACCACCACCCACCCCCACATTCTCACAATCCTACAGCTCCACACCACTACTCCTTATCACCACCACACCACTCGACATGACCACACCACTCCATGCTACAAGATCACTCCAAACCACCACCAGACCATTGCAATTCTACACTGCCTACAATACCACCACCACCACAATACAACTACAACACAAGAACACATCCAACTGCTGGCCAAAACATCACTGAAACACTATCATCCCCAGCGGCCCCCGGGAGGAAAGGCCCAGTACGTGATTAGCCTGCACATACCTGTGGGGCATCATAGCCCTGTCAACATTTCAACGCCTTCCCTCTTCCCCTCACTTGAAGAATTCTACAGAGCTGTCGGCTGAGGCACATGACCCATACAGGTGTTTCTTTTACTTTTGTTTCCTTATCGGCTATTTCACTCCACACAACTAATACACCTCACCACCCCTCCATACACAGCCACATCACAACTGCACACAACCACACCCCTATACCTGCATAGCCCTACACCTCTACACTACTCCAAAACACCACACAAAACCACTCTACACCACCACTGTAGACCAAGACTGTACACCAAGACTCCACACCATCACCACTCCCAAAACACTCACACCACACCCCACGCCACCAGCCACCATTGTACAACAACAGCACAACACTCCACAAATTCACACCATCAATCCACACTACCACACTAACACTTTACACCACTACTCGACATCACCACTCTTCCCCAACACTCCACACCACATGTCCACAACACCATGCCACACAACTAGTCCACACCACCTCAACTGTATCATTTTCCACCACCTCTTTACACAACCACTCTTGACCAACAATCCGCTCTACCAGAACCTCCCCATCAACCTATACCACCATGGCTCTGTACACCCATACTTGCAGATCACCACTCCATAAATACTATTATACACCACCAAAACACTCTGCACTGCTATGCTACACCACCACTCCACACCACCACTCTACACTACCTCTTCACCACACCACTCCATCTGACCCCACGACTACACGCCACCACTCTACACCACCATCAAACACTAACACCTCAGTAGAGGAGGTGCCAAGCTCGATTCGCACTCCAACCGCCCATTGTGAAGTACCAGGAACGTTCATGCCGAAATATGTGACCTATGATGAGCAAATAAACCAGCAGAGAGCTGCAGTTGGGCTCTGTCCAGTACCTATCAGAAGAACAGCACCTGTTGAAGTACCAACACCTAAGAAAACCTGGACATTAATGTACCCATTGAGGAAACCATATGGACACATCAGATAGAATGATGATTGTCAGAATGCAATCCCTGCAGAAGCTAAAACGATACTGAAGGAAGACGAATGTTGACGTCACAAAAACCCAATCTGACTCACATATGGAAGATTTGACGACCTGTGAATGATGAAAAGAGATGAAACACAATGGTTAAGTGACATCCTGAGCCTAAAGTGAAATACTTGATGGCAGGAAGTATGCCATGTGCACGATGAAGACATTCAGTTAGTTTAAACGTGTACATATGAAAGGAACCACAAGAAGCAAGAATTTGTGAGGCTTGCTTATGCTTAGTGGTAAGATAGATTGTGGCAAGGGCCACCTATACATATCTACCTCAAAAGGAGCACTTTATAATAAGTTTACTTCCACTATGCACAAGAGCAGAATCAACCAAAAGGTTACTAAAGGGCCCAAGAGGAGCGCTTCACAGCAAAAAAATCGAGTATTAAAGACAGAGAGAAACTCAAAGGCAAATCGTGCCAAGAAGCCAAGGTCGTATCAGCTGAAATAGACCCATAGTGGATACAATTAATGAAAAGAAGAACAGAGTATCCTGCTCAGACAGGTCAAGATAAGCTACAGATGGCAGATGGCTGGCAGAATTAAATAAAATACATGAAATGCATGAAGAATGAGATGATTTCACAGTGTCGAAATCACGTGACCAGACGAGCAAGAAGGGATGAAACTTTCACACCCACGCATGGACCTGTGCCATGCACAGACGCCTTAACTTTTCTAGACCACAAAGCTGTCTTGAGGCCAACCACAAAGAAATAATTGACACATGACCACTGAGGTGATGACTGATTGTAGCAATAATTGGAGGGAAGCTAGGGGTGCAGACGAACTCCCTGCATCTGGACGGCTATTCTGCATGCTGCTAACCGAGTGGAAAAGTATGAGTGTGGTTGATACCAACCCAATCATAGCGGACCAAGTAACCTAGGGTCCTATAGTTAGCAGATGAGATGTCGTACTTTTAATGACGTCTACAGTAGCCATTTTGAAAGAAATGCTTATATGCCCCTCCTGACAGTGTTTATCCAATCCCCACTCCCTATTACCATATACAGATATAGTGCCTATATTAAAGTTACCTTCCTAGAACCAATATAGTTGCATGCTGAAGTTTTAAGATTTACACATCAGTGAAGACACGTTTCTGTTATAAATACTGTGTTTTTTCTGGAATTAATAGGTGTTGAAGCAAGAAGGAAGATCGAGTGATTGTTGATATTCATGAACTAGCCGTTTTTTGTACTTGTCATTAAAGGGACTCCCTTTGCCAAACTATCGAGTTGTCATTATTGATTTGATGCAAGAGTATTAATCTGCATCCCCATCCATCTGAAGGGTGCTTCTGCTCATCTTAAAGTGCTGTTGGGAAACTCCCAGTCCTATGGGCCGCTGGCGTCCTACTGCACACTTGGTAGCAGAGATTGATGGTTATTGATTATCGTTTAGATAAGACACCCATTGGCTGTCGACATAAGCAACTCTAGGTCCTCGGCAATATCACAAGCCCTTTGCCATCTGGCTAAGTAGACCAAGAGGCCCCCCATAGATAGTGGATAGTCTAAGTGAAAACCCTGCAGGTTGAGGTCTGAAGGAACCTGTGCTTTCACCCACAAGCCCCTTTCCACTTCTACGGGCAGCTGATCGGACGAACAGCAAGGAGAGGCGATAACAAAGGCGGTGATCCCGAGCATCAAGAGAGGAAAAAAATGCGAACAGTGAGTGAAAAAGACTAAACATTTTGGCAAAAAGTGAATGCATTAGAACAAGTAAGGGAAGGTAACGGAGGGAGGTGGGACAAAAAATAACATCAGAGTAAGAGTATAATACATATATAAAGGGAAAGAAATATTGACTTGAGGGTGGCCGAGTAATAGAAAGAGATACTGGGAGGATACCCGAGCTAGCGAGAGATAGCAGGAGGATATCTGAGCTAGAGAGAGATACCGGGAGGATACCCGAGCTAGAGGATACTCCCAGATACCTACGCTTTAATATAGTGCTAGAAGAAGCCTGCATTTAAAGTCTTGAAAAAATAGGACACTATAGGAGACCAAAACGATTAAAAAAGGCGTTTTTGAAAGCAATGGGCTTACATTCCATGTCAGAATAATGATAGGGGCATGAGATTGATGTAGCCGGCCGGAGTCTGTCTAGTCTGTTGTGTCTGTCGTGTGTTTTTTTTTCTTTTCTCTGACATCACGAGGTAAGAACATTTTTGGGGGAAATAGCATGAAAATTGTGCAATTGTATAGGCCCAGATGTTGTATGACATTAATTGATGGTTGTTGTTTGAAAGGGTAAAAAGAAAATGTTTGTGAAAAATGGGATTGGAGCTTGCTCATATTATTGATTTTGTTTGAGAAACATAAAACATAACAAAGTGTTATATGAGGAGAAGATAAACAAATGTAAGCATGGAAGACATTATACCATTAGAACACTTGTGAAAACAGTTGCCAAAACATGCACCTAAGCTGAAAAAGTACAGTGCAGAATGGGTTAAAGGAACCACCCACAAAATGTTTATGCCATGGCCCCAGGGCAGATCGCTATCTAAAACGGTCCTGCAACACATAACATATTTGCACGCCAGGTACCCTGGCAAAAGTTAAACAAATGCCTAGCTAGTTTAGAGCTTTGGAAGATGTACCAAGAGGAAAAGGAGGAGGAGCCACTGTTATATTGCATACTTAACATATGCACAGAGGGGGGTCAAACGCCTTCTGCACCACCTCCCCGTCTGAAACAAAAAAGTGAAGCCAGTAAAGACGAAGGATTATACACATTAAGGGAATTTAAAGCAGCCACGGGATGTAGCAACCCGGCATATGAGTCGCCTATGCAAAGTAATGACGAAAGCCCAGAGAAGCATATAGACAGAGATATCACCTCCAAGGTCCCGAGGGACAAGGAGAGGTACAAGAAGGAAAAAGGAGATCAGGCACAAGCAAGTACATCTCTAGATACAGAAAGAGAGGGAAAGAGATGGAAAGGAGATGAGGACAGATCTGATGAGATGACTTTCACACAGAACGAATGTATAAGAGGTCAGATTATATTGAAACTCGATGGTAAAGGCATTGAGGATGTGAGACAAAAGGGAGAGTCAGACGATTCAAAAAGGAAAGAGAAGGAAAAGGAAAAAGGATTGAGAGACAAAAGAATCAGGAAAAAAGATAGACAGAGACGAGAGAAGTTGTATCACGAAGAGCAAGAAAGGAAAGGGGATCATAAGCAGAGAACAGCTAATGATCAGGACAGGCAAGAACAAAGGAGAATTGAAGAAGAAGAAAAAAAATGCAGGAAAAGAGAATAAAGAGACGAAGGGATGAGGAAATACAAAGGGCAAATGAATTTAGAGATGTGAAGAAACCAGAGAAGATAGGGTCAGAGAGAAGCGAGGAAGTGCAGAGAGTACGATGACGACATAGAACGCAAATGAAGACAGAGAGCACGAGATCGTGAATATCTGGAAAGGGAGGTTAAAAAACCCGATCCAGTAGTAGACTGGGAAGACATAGAAGAATTATTTCCTGAGTACGACTCAGTACCAGGCGCATCTAGGGGGAAATCCATACCCGTGCTTTACCATATATTATGCCAAGGGCTGCCAGATCAGGTACAGAAGCAGCTCAAGAAATTGGTAGCAATTGAGGCTTAACCGTGGTCTGAAACACAATTGACCATAGCTCACTATTGCAGGCTACTGCAAGAGATAAATCACAAAAAAGAGGCTGAACGAAAAGCTGAAGAGTCAAAATTAGTGCAGAAAAAATTGTCAAAAAATGCCATTGAAGGGGCAATGAGAACTAGCACAGACGGATCGAACATACAGCAGGGCAACAACTAAAGGCAGGTTGATCAAGGCAATAAAGGGTTTTACCCCAGAGGGAGAGGCTTTCGAGGAAGAGGATGGCAAAGTAATCCGAGAGGTTTTCAAAGTAATCAGGGAGGTTTTCAAAACATGCAAAACAGCTATCAGGATATGTCAAATGGGCAAATAATCAGACCACCTCCAATATGTTGGACGTGTGGAATGACAGGGCATCTAGCATGCACATGCACAAAACGACCAAGGAACAACAATAGGGATGGTGAATCCACCTGTATTTTTACATCAAGGTGGAAATGGAGTTGCACAAAATCACACGGTGCAGGAGCAAGCGCCAGGAGCAGAACAAAATGTGCAACGTCAGAATATGACAGGTTTTCCACAAGGACAGTCCCAACAGTCGCCGATGCAACTATCACAAACACAGGACAGGTACTGAATTCTGGGATGAGGAATAACAATGGAGGAAATCCATTCACTCATCATGGGACAAAATTATACGTGGATTAAGAAAGCTCACGTGGAAAAAAGATGTTTTCTATCCTATCAGTGACACCAAACCCTTACAAGGAACCAAGGGTAGATGTTGCTATAAGGGATAAAGCATATTCCTTCTTAGTTGACACAGGTACAACATGCTTGTGTATATGTGAAGGCAAGTTTTCCATGTCTGGTGATGCCATGAATACTCAGGACTTCACAGGAGCAACAAGTTGTGTTCCTTTTACAAACAAACTTCCAGGTTCAATAGGAGAATGTGAAATGAATGTGCCACTACTGTATTCATGGCAGACCCCAATAAATATATTGGGACAAGACCTAATGACAAAGTTAAACATGACAATCTCGTTCACGGAGAAGGGCATAGTATGTTCAACTGCAGGAATGCATTATTTGAAAGTATGCTAAATTTTTACAGCATACGCAGGACAAACAGCTATGCAAGCTGTTCCATTGAAACCAGAGATATTCGCAAATGGAGTATGCATACTAATGGCGGCGCTACCAGGGCCTTGCAGACAAAACCATGAGAACCCCTGATGAGTTTCTATTCAGGCCAAGAATACCTATGCATGAGCAAAAGGTATTAGTGTTTCCCTTGACAATACACACAGCTATAGTATGAGGAAAAGTGGCTTTGATCGATGGTTGCGATGACGAAGGCATTCAATGGTGCGCAGTGATCGCCATTGAGGAAGGATACAGATTGACTGACGTCACTGATGATGGTCTGTTTGAAGAGCAAACAGGTATAGATGAAACACCAGTTGAGTTTAATCTCGATTATTGGGTGAAAATGATCAACACAGAGGTGCCCCAGAGAATGATGCTGGTACAAAAACGTCCTGAATATTTTGATGATGACATGGCAGAGGTGCCTGTCTCAGTGTGGACTACAGGCCTTTATGACGTAGGCTTGTTGAAAGGAGATGGAGAAGTAAAGATTAAATTGAAGCCAGGAGCAATTTTACCAAAAGCACAACAGTATCGCATGTCTAGGGAAGCAGATGAAGGGATTTTCAAGACAATTTCTGCTATGATGGAGCAGGCATTTTAGTGATATCAGAGTCGTCATGCAATACTGCAGTGTACCCTATCAAAAAATCAATAAGAGGGTCTTGACATTTAATCCAGGACCTAAGGCCAATAAATGATATTGTAGAGGCCAAGTTCCCTCTAGTCCCAAACCCGTCCACAATCCTATGTAATATATCAGTTAAGGCAAAATATTTCATGGTGATTGACTTGAAAAATGCATTTTTCTCAATCCCATTGCACAAAGACTCACAAGATTTGACGCCATTCACGTTCAGGCAAATGCATTTGAAAAGCACAAGGTTACCTCAGGGGTACTGTGAGTCTCCTTCGATTTTCAACAGGGTCCTACAGATGGACTTAAGCAATATCGCATTAGGAAGTGTTGTCTTGCAATATGTGGACAACATCTTAATTTGCAGTACGACAGAGGAAATGTGCAGATACGATTCTATTCAGCTATTGACAATATTGGCTGAGAAAGGATATAAAGTTGACAGAGAAGTTACAATATTGTCAGCAAGAAGTGCTGTACATAGGCCAGCTAATCTCACATGAGGGGAAAAGGGTTACCCCTGAAAGGGCTGATGCCATATTAAACACAGCCAAGCCACACACGATAAAATAGATGCAGAGTTTTCTAGGATTATGCAATTATGTCAGGGCATGGGTCTTTGACTACAGCTCCTATACCAAGCCCTTGTTACAAGCCGTAAAGAAAGCACAATGACGAAAGAAAAAATTGAATGGACCGAAAATATGGAAGAAGGGTTTGTTGCACTCAAAAAGGCCATTTGGACGGCACCAGTTTTAGGGATTCCCAATTATGCAGAAGAATTCTGCATGGTAGTATGAAAGGGGCTTGTACCCCAACATGGTCCTCTGTTTTCACACACGAATTGCAGTGTTATGACAGCAGTACTCACACAGAGGACCATGTTGGGGTACAAGCCCCTTTCATACTACCATGGGAATTTGGACCAGGTGTTGAGAGGTCACTTCCCGTGTGAACAAAGTTTAGCTGCCGCGGCGTTCGCCGTGGAGAATTTTACAACCATTGTGATGGGATGCTCAATGACGTTTTTCATCGAGCATGCATTATTTGCCATGATAGAGAAACTGAAAGGCACATTGACATCTCAGAGAGCTTCTGCTTATGAAGTGATCATATCAAATCCATTGATTAAGATAATTCGATGTAAAATAGTGAACCCAGCTATGTTTATAGCAGAGCCAGTCACCGACGGAGAGCCAATCCATAACTGCGTGAACTATGAAGAATTCTATGATGAGATTACCAGAGTGAAATAAAATGCATTGGCAAAAGGAGAAATCGTCTTTGTTGACGGTTCTTCGAGAGTCGATCAAAATGACGGGCAAAGATATACAGGCACTGCTCTGATGAAGCACACAGAAAATGGAGAATTTTGAGTACTCACTAGTGCATGATTACCATCTCATTATTCAGCACAAGCTGCAGAATTATTGGTGTTGATCCTCGCTATCGAGAATCACACAGACCAGAAAGTGACAGTGTACAGTGACTCCGCCTATGTGACATTAACAGTGCATGCAGGCCCAGCACACTGGAAAAGGAGGGGCTACCAACGAGTGGACGGCACGCCAGTGCAGCACGAAGCCTTATTGTATAGGCTCATTAAGGCACTACAAATCCCAGTGGGCATAGCGGTCATGAAATGCACCGCCCACACGAAAGGGACAGATTTTATCTCACACGGAAATCAAGCAGCAGACACGGAAGCCAAGCTTGTGGCGACCAAGGACGAAATAATAATTAATGTGGAAATAGCTGATGTGCATGAGAGAATGATTGTTGCACGAAGCGGACCTGAAGGTTATAGTAACATGGAGCAAACCCAGTTAATGGAACTCCAAGGGGAGGCACCACAGGAAGAAAAGAATCTTTGGAAGCAGCTGGGGTATTCTTTAAAACCCTCTGAGAGATTGTGGTGACAAGACAGCACTGGTAAACCGATGATGCCTATAGCCCTATTGAAAATAGCATTGGAACAGTTGCATTATCCAGCACACATGACAAAAGAGAATCTGTCAGCAACGATTGCTGAAGACTGGCTTATACCAAATTTAGCAGAGTATGTTGCATTTATTATGGTGAACTGTATAATCTGCCAACAGTTCACGGCTGGGCATATACTACGAGTACGTAGAGGAGTCATCCCAAGGCCCAATGGACCTTTTCAGCACTTGCATGTCGATTATGTTGATATGATTCAAGTATGTAACGGGTACAGGTATCTAATTGTTGTGGTGTGTCCATTCTTTAGATGGATAGAAGCAGCTCCATGTTCACACCCAGACTCTACCTGTGCGGCCAAATATCTGGTGAGGCAGGTATTTCCCAGATGGGGAGTGTGTGAGGTCATGAGGTCAGATAATGGTCCCCATTTTGTTAATGCAGTATTCGAACAGATTAGTTTGCTGCTTGGTATAAAGCACAAGTTATCTTCGGTGTATCATCCCCAAGGTAATGAGGTATGCGAGAAGCTCAATGGCTTGTTAAAGGAAAGAATAGGCAAGTTGAAGCTTACTCTAAAGAAGGGTTGGCTGCACTGCCTTCCACTGGCACTGTATGCGCTGAGAAACCAGCCTGGTTCTGACCACCATCTTACGCTGCATGAAATCGCGACATACAGAAGGATGCACACCCCATTGACACCTGGAGATAGAGCTAGATGTGATGCTCAGCTGACGGGAAGTTTTAGGATCAGAAAGGCAAAATTACTTGAATTGCATGACATCTTGTCTTACTGTAATTTCAGGACAGTTGCAGCAATGACAAAAAGGGTGCAGGGCAGCACAGAACACAGAAGGAGATACTTCAACAGACCAAATTCAATGTTTACATCTATCAAAACTGTTCCCTGGGGACACGGTCCTATGAGAAACCACACAAGAAAAATGTGGGACGAGCCAAGGTTCAACGGACCATTTACAGTGGAGGACATCACTCCCTCTGCAGTCAAGCTGCGAGGAAGAAGAGCTTGGATATTCCTGGGTGACATCAAGCCATACAACGGAGAAGGCCCTCTGCTCGCACCCCAACGCATAGAGACTACAGACGACGGGGAATAAACACAGCACGTGCAGATGAGATCCATGATGAGGAACAAGGAGGCATGACCAGCAAAGCAAAGGCAAAGAACTTTTGTGCAAAGTTGTGGCTTCAATTTGGACATTTCCTCTGAGCAAAAAAGGGGATAAGGACATAAACATGGGCACTCTGTGCATCCTAGTTGCAGGGTGAAGAAGAGAATTACACGTATAAGCCACAACAGAGTCTGTTGACTTTGAACTTTGGACAGAGGCACACTGAAGCCTTGATGAAAAAAGGATATGCCAAATTTTGATCGAGGACACACTAATTGGAAGAAAATACAATATTCAGACTTGTTTCATACAGGAGCCTTATTTGGACTCACTTATGGTGTCCCACAGCAGTGACATCACTAAGGTTGTTTTAATATATTTCGAGTTAGTATTGAGATCGTACCCATCGTTAGTGGGAAGGCTCACTAACATCACTGAATTCCTTCAAAATCCTGAAAACAAAAAAACAATAAGGAGGCTGCTCATTGTGATTGCCAAGCAGTTTCTTTTGCTTCAGCAATACAGCGAGGACAAAACAAATGTCCCCAGCAGAAGAAGCAGCGAATATGCTTGTCAGCGTGCTATTCTTTCGCTTAATTGAAGACTGTCCAGATCTTGTTGGGAGACACACTGATGTCTTGACATTTCTTCGAGATCCAGCAAACACAGAACGTTTGAGTATAATCCTGAACGGAATCATAATTCAGGTGGCTCTTCAAGCTCACCGAAATCACAGAAGCTGCTCATTGTGATTGCCGAGCAGTTCCTTTTTACAGGGAAGGCAAGACAAATGTCCCGGTCACCAGAAGATAGCAGACTAGCAAGCAATGTGTTTTTCCACCTAATTGAGGACTTTCCAGAGCTTGTCGGGAGGCCTGCCGGTGTTGATGTCCTCACGTTCATCAGAAACCCAGCAGACTCTACACAGATGAGCATGCTCCTGCATGGTATTGTGATGCAGGTCGAACTTTCTAATCATCATCAGAATTTCCGAATAAGATTATAAACTTTCCGCTGAGGAACAGATCAAGAAGGTGTTGCCAAAGACTTTACTCTTGTTTATGCTGACAGAGACACGACATGTCTTCTGGAGCGAAACAGATAAGAGGCATTGACTGGGAGCTTCTTTATTTTGAACACGCACAGTAAAAACCTGCTGAACTCATTGTCTTATTTTGACATTTTTGTATACAGAAAAGAGAACTGTGTCCAGAGACTAGAGACAATCTATTATTCAGTCAAAGAAGGACAATCGTTCCAGTACCTGCAACCTATGAGCAGAGATAGCAGAATCCAGAGATAATATTACCTAGAATGTATTAAAGAATTAGTTTTCTTTCCTTAAATTATCGAGATGGGCAACCAAAGTAGTAATGTTGTCATCCATTTGGAGGAGAGACGCACACGTTGTCCCGGAACTAAGTGTTGTAGGTTAACTTATAGAGGAATCCTGTACCTATACATTGTATTCATCATTGTTTTACTGTCACTGATGATTCAAACTGCTTTTTTTATTGGTGCACAAAGTGTTCCAATTCCAGTGCACCCACCTAATGATGTACGCATGAAACCCATGAAGGCACCCAGCCCTTACAAAGTCATTCCAGTCCCTAGAAGGCCTGACAGAGGAGTGAGTGAACTTGAAATGGATGTGGTTAGCAAAGACACACACGCACATTTGGTAACAAGTAAGTTGACAAGCCGGAGACAGGGCCGGCAGAGTAAACATGAGAAAAAATGAATGAACCACACACACACACGCAACCAATGAGTTCACATATACCACGTCTAGTGTCGATAACTGCAGAACTACAATCCAAAGAATGGGAGAAGGTTGGACAATCAACGATGAGAAGTTCCACCACAAGAGAAGTGAAAAGACAAATGGAGAAAGATGAACTTTTAAAGAGAAAAAAGGAGTTGGAGAACAAACAAACAGAGACAGCATTGACAAGCACGCCTGATCCAATGAAGAGAACAAGTACAAGTCCTACAAGACTATCACGTGCAGAGATGATAGCAGAATCAATATGACTGTTCAGAAAAAGGCAAGAGGACAAGGAAAGAATTGCCAGACTTTCTCCTACTCAAATGGTACAGATGAAGATGCCTGGACCATGGATGGAGATGGCTGAGAATCCTCCAGCAAGAAGAAGCTATATGGATACAATTAAAGATGTGATGATAGCAAACTACATGAAAACCTTGAAGCACACAAGAGGATAATAACGAGCTAAACGACTACCTGGACAGCACCGCACACTTGGGAAATAACATCTGGTACCAACATATGAAAGAAGTTGAAAGACAAAATTCCGAGGAGGAATGCTTTGTTTGTGCACTCAAAGATCTTTGTAGCTATTGAAATAGATGTGCAGACAGTGCACTGTCTATCACACATAGCGATGTGCAAGACCAGAGGCCAGTTCATGGAAAGTGATGCTTCACTGAAATGGGCAACTGAAGCAACGCATTCCAAAAGAAGATGATTATGTCCAAGACATAAAGACAAGAAACAATGGAAAAACAAAGAACATTGTGATCAGATATGAGAAGCCTGGAGTTAAAGGAGCAGAGATCAGAAGAGAGACAAACCAAAAACTGAATGTTCAAGGAAAAACTCCAGAAGAAGCTCAGAGTTGGAAGAACAGAGGCCAAATGCAAATCTGGGGAACAGTGCTTTCACCAGACGGATGGGAGAAAGGGGTAGTGATCTGCAGAGCGTGGATGGTCATCTGTTGTTACCAGCCCACCATTGACATAGTACGAATTGGATGCAAGCCATTATGGCCAAAACCTGGTCATGGGTCGAGGACAGAGGAGGACCCTTACAGTTAGTGCCATTGGAGAGTGTAAAATTCAGCTTCAGGAAAAATGGCACAAGGAAAATGGGAGAGAATCAGAACTGTGGACGAGTTTTTGATGCTCCAGGAATGGTACATGGTACTGCATTGATCATGGATCATTATTGGGCACAGGGATCCAAAGCATATCAAAGGCTGTCGAAGAACTGGGGAGGTATATGCACACTGGTGAATGTCCATGTTCCAGCATTGGTGATTCCAAAAAGTGATACGAAAATGGAACTTT
Organism: Ambystoma mexicanum; assembly: GCF_040938575.1. Taxonomy (NCBI): domain Eukaryota; kingdom Metazoa; phylum Chordata; class Amphibia; order Caudata; family Ambystomatidae; genus Ambystoma; species Ambystoma mexicanum. The sequence continues at coordinate 622,961,383 of NC_090941.1, read as the reverse complement.
GATAGAGGTCATAGGTATGCTGACGAAACTACAGAATCAAATGATTGATGAAACTGACGAAGGTGACGGTGACATTTGGTTTGGATCACTATTGTCATGGGTTCCACAGTGGATGGCAGATGCATTCAAATTCAAATTCCTAGGAGCCCTGCTAGTGATGATATTGTTCAGATTCTGTGGTATGAAGATAATAATCTCTCAGTGCCAGAAAACTGCGGAAAAGGCCATAGGGATGAAGATCATGATTGGTGTCAAATCAGGGTGGAAACCCAAGGACCTCACTGATGAAAAAATAAGAGACTTTGTGAAAGCCAGCATTTATGCACCAGAAGGAACAAAGTTTCGATATCCAAGGAAACATAGAAAGGTTGTGGGAAAATGGATCTATTGTAGTCCAAGTGGACAATGTCAACTAATGTGGAACAAAGATGAGCACATAAGAACAGCAGGAAGCTTGAAGGAAGACATAAAGATATGCCCCCCCAAAGATATATTTCTTCAAACCTCTATGTGTGGATCCAGAGGATGAAGTAAAGGAGGATAACAAGGAAGAAGTGAAAGTGGTCGATGAATTGCCCAGAGGGGGGAGTGTAGAGGAGGTGCCAAGCTTGATTCACACTCCAACCACCCATTTTGAAGTACCAGGAACGTTCATGCCGAAATATGTGACGTATAATGAGCAAATAAACCAGCAGAGAGCCGCAGTAGGGCTCTGTCCAGTACCTATCAGAAGAACAGCACCTGTTGACGTACCAACACCTAAAAAAACCTGGACAGTAAGGTACCCATTGAGCAAACCATAACGACACATTGGACAGAATGATGATTGTCAGAATGCAATCCCTGAAGAAGCTAAAATGATACTGAAGGAAGACGAATGGTGACGTCACAAGAACCCGGACTGACTCACATATAGAAGATATGACGACCTGTGAAGGATGAAAAGAGACGAAACACCATGGATAAGTGACATCCTGAGCCTAAAGTGAAATACTTGATGTCAAGATGGCAGGAAGTATGCCATATGCGCGATGAAGACATTCAGTCAGTTTAAACGTGTACATATGCAAGGAACCACATGAAGCAAGAATTTGTGAGGCTTGCTTATGCTTAGTAGTAAGATAGATTGCGGCAAGCGCCACCTATGCATATCTACCGGAAAAGGAGCACTTTATAATAAGTATAGTTCCACTATGCGCAAGAGCAGAATCAACCAAAAGGTTACTAAAGTTCTCAAGAGGAGAGCTTTGCAGCAAACAAATCGAGAATTAAAGACATAGAGAAACTCAGACGAAGGCAAATCATGCCAAGACGCCAAGGTCGTATCGGCTGAAATAGACTCACAGTGGATACAATTAATAAAAAGAAGAACAGAGTATCCTGCTCAGAAAGGTCAAGATAAGCCACAGATGGCAGATGGCTGGCAGAATTAAATCAAATACACGAAATTGCATGAAGAATAAGATGATTTCACGTTGTCGACATCACATGACAAGACGAGCAAGAAGGGATGAAACTTTCACACCTATCCATGGACCTGTGCCATGCACAGATGCCTTAACTTTTCCATACCAAGAAGCAGTCTCGAGGCCAACCACAAAGAAATAATTGACACATGACCACTGAGATGATGACTGATTGTAGCAATAATTGGAGGGAAGCTAGGGGTGCAGACTAACTCCCTGCACCTGGCCGGCTATTCTGCATGCTGCTAAGCAAGTGAACAAAAAATATGAGTGGGGTTGATGCCAAACCAATCATAGTGGAGCAAGTAATTTAGAGTCCTATAGTTAGCAGAACCAATGAGACGTCGTACTTTTAATGACGTCTACAGAAGCCATTTTGAAGGAAGGGCTTAGATGCCCCACCTGACAGTGTTTATCCAATCCCCACTCCCCATTACCATATACAGATATAGTGCCTATATTAAAGTTACCTTCCTAGAACCAATAGAGTTGCATGCTAAAGTTTTAAGAGTTACACGTCAGTGATAATACGTTTTTGGTATAAATACTGTGTTTTTTCTGAAATTAATTGGCGTTGAAGTTCGATCGAGTGATTGCTGATATTCATGAACTCCCTGTTTTTTGTTCTTGTCATTAAACGGACTCCCTTTGCCAAACTATTGAGTTGTCATTATTGATTTGATGCCAGAGTAATAATCTGCATCCCCATCCATCTCAAGGGTGCTGCTGCTCATCTTAAAGTGTGGTTGGGAAACCCCCAGTCTCATGGGCCAGCTGAGGTCCTACTGCACACCTCCATATCCCCAACACAACATCACACTCCACATCATCACCCAACACCACTATACCACTCTCCACAACCACAACACTGAAACCCACCACATCTCCTCACACCACTACTATTGGCCACAACGGCACTCCACAGCACCACCACCACTACTCCGTACTGCTAAACCATATCATCCATGCGGCCTTCAGGAGGAAAGATACTGCAACATGATTGGATTGCAAAAACCTGTGAGACATCACAACCCAACTCCTGACAACACGTGAAGCTTTGCCCCTTCACACTAAGCAAACTACAAAACAGTCTGTGCCAACAGAGGCACCTGGGCTACTCTGCATTTTTTGTTATCTCCCTATCAGTTACCTCACCTTAAGCCATCCCCACACATGTACCCGACACATCACGACTCCATTCAATAGCTCCACAGCACTCAAATAGCTTCTTTAAATCTCCACACTACCATACCACTCCACTCCATAACTACACACCACCACTCTAAACCACCATCAATACCACCAGAGCTGTACACTTCCACATCCCCAACCACCACACCATTACTCCACAACAACACTCCACACCCCTCCATAGCTATACATCGCTTCACACCACTATCACTTCACACAGCACTCCAAGCCACCACCATACACCATCACCACACCATCAAACACATACATCTTTGCACCCTACACATCCACACCCATACAAATTCATAACACAATCCAAACCACCATTCAACACCACCATTCCACACTACTACTCTGCACCACTCATCACTACCACCTCTCCAAACCTCCCTACCACTCCTCACCACCACTACTCCCCACACCCTCATTCCACACCACCACCACATATCAACACTCTAAAAGAACTACTCCTCTACACCCACACCCCACTACAATCCACACCACTAACACTCCATACCACTGCTCTACACCATTTTACACCAACCCACTCTACACTTCAACTAAATGCCACGACTCCACACCAGAATTCCACTCACCCACTGTAGACCACTACTCCAGCCCATTTACACCAACACTCCTCACCACTACTTTACATCACCATCCTACACAACTCCACCACTTTACACAACCACCTTGCACCACCACTCTACACTCCCACTCTATACTACTCTACTCCACCACTGCACTACACCACCACCACACTACCACCACATACCTGCACCACATCACCCCTTTACCCCTACATCTCTACACAGCATTACACCTCCACTCCATATCACCAATCCATACCATACTACCATGCATCTCCACTCTATGCCACCACTCCAGACCACAAATTCAAACCAGCACTCCAAACCCTCCCACTTTACACCGTCACTCAATACCACCACTACGCCAACACACTTTTACAGTCCTTCATTTCACAGCTCTACTCCATGTCACCCCACCAGTAATCTACAGTAATCTACAAATACTACAAACCATTTTCCTACACCTTGACAAACCCAATCACCACACCAATCCTCCACACAACCACTCCTTCACTTCACACCACCACCACCTCTCCTCCTCACCACCACTCCACACTGTCACCACAGCACACCACCACTCATACTACACCACCACTCCATGACACCACTCCACAACACAACACTTCATCACACCCCACCCACCATCCCACCACACAACTCCACCCCACAACTCCACACCACCACTCCACGCCTCCACCCTCACTACTTCACACCACAACTTTACACCACCCTTTACACCAGCATCCCACACTGTCACTCTACATCACCACCACACAACATCATTCCAATAAATCACCACCACTCTATACCAACACACAACAACCCCAACCACTCCACCCCACCAAACCACTTCACCACCACACCCCCTCATCCCCGCACTTTTACACATCAACACCCCCAACAACTGTATTTCCAACACCCATACCAACACTCCACACCACTGAACCACCCTCTACACCATCATCTGACACCACCACTATACCAACACTGCACACCATTCAACACCAATCTAAACCTCGGTACCATTCCATGCCACCATTCCACTCCATGCTGCCACACCATAGCCACACCACCATCATACAGCTGCACCTCCACCCCCAACCACCATAGCACCATTTCACATCATCACTACCATTCCACAACTCGACAACTCCACACCATCACCACCAAGCCACACCACCACCACTCCACACTGCACCAACACTCCATAACACCACCTGGCACCACCACCATGTCACACCACCATCATACCACACCACCATTCCACACCATCACCCCATATCACCACCAACCCATATCACCACCAATCCACAGCACCACCACTCCACACAACCACTCCACACTAACATTCCATGCCACAACCCCGTCATCATAGCACTCTACACCACCACTCCACTTCACCCCTGACACCACTCCATTCCACCACACCACTCTACCCCCACCCCCAGTGTAACCCCCAATCTAACCACCACACCCACTCTACCCCCCCACACTATCTATGCCCACTCACATCCCCACCAACCCCTGTTGACCCTATCCCTACCCCACTGTCCCCTAGCCACCCTTCCTCTCCTCGCTCTACACCCCACCCACACATTTACATCCCTGCAAATCTTCCACCTGTCTACCCACTCACACTACCTCACTCCTCTATTACCATACCACTCTTTACCCCACTTGGCCCCAATACACCCTCACCCTACTCTAACCCATCCGCCACTATCCACCCCGTAAACCCTTACCCACTGTAGCCCTGAAAAAATATTGGTTTATTGGCAACCGATGCCTTCCACCTTAGGGAATATTCCTGTGATATGTTTCTTGTTGTCCTGGTTCCCTACGGGCTGGCCCATGCACACTGATGGGGCCCATTTCCCATCCTTCTTACACACTATACGGAAGACAATTTTAGCTGTCAAAGAAAAACATGCAATGATTTCTTGTATCGAAGAAACATACAGGTGTATTGACCTGGCCTTGTATATTTTTCACGACTTTTTATTGTAATTTTCTGCACACAAATGTAAATCAGTGGACAGGAACTAGAACGATGCTCAATTCGTCACAAAGGTCTGGGTAGCACAGTAACATAACCCTAGAATCATCATTGCCCCAGTCTGAAGCCATCCTTGCATAGTGTTAGGATGGCGGCTTTGTCACTTGCTAGACCCTTTCTAGTAATATTTAAAAAGCCTGTAATGTAAATACTTAAAACAAATGTAAATATTTTTCAATTGAAAAACATTTCCAGGTTTGAGAACACATTACCCCCATCCGCTCTTACAATATGAATACAAAAAACAGAACTACTCAAGGCAAGGTTACTGAGAATTAACCTTGATTCTAAATCTTAGACATACGAAATGCAGTCACTAATACGGGTACGGGAGCATGAGGCCAAGCCATGTACCTACCTTACTCCTCTCCACCGATTTGGTGGGATCTCCTTATTGCAGTGGTGTACCAGAGGAGCCACATTATGACCAGGAAGGGAACCAGGCAGTTTCCATGTCTGTGGGTCTCTCATTCAGCCAATGAATTTAGTTGTTCCATAGCTCCCACACCTTACGCAGCCATTCCTCCTTGGAGGCTGGCCAACTTGACTTCCACGCCGCCCCCCCACAAGAAAACACTGACAGCCAAAAGCACATGGTCTACAATATGCGGCAGTGTCAAAATACGGTGCTCTGTGTCAGGAAGGCTAACACTAGCATCACTGGGTTCAAATCTTTCCATCCCATTGAGGTTGTTTATTCATGCCATGACTTCATTATGTCATGCCTCGTCCAGGGTGCATGTCCTTGTTTCACATGTTTAAGAAAGGGAGGTGTGTTATGGTGTGCCTTCTTTCTTGGATGTAACTCGTGATGTCATGGTGGGAATGTTTCCTGAGTGCTTGGAGTGTTGGTGTGTTGTGGCTTGAGTGTAGGAATTCCAGCCCAGCCAGTTTGAACCATGTAGCCTGGACAGTGGGAGCCAGGGGGCTCTACTCCAGCTCCTGTCCTGCGCTTGCCCTATTCTGATTTTACTTGAAGAGCTGAATAAAGAAACTTGAACACAACCTTACCTGCTGCCTCCAGAGCAGCCCACTAGGCTTGTGCAAACTTGCAACCCCAGCAGACATGCCAGTAGGCTCCCTTGTCACCACAGTTCATCGCGGTTTGTGTCTATTTGACCTAAAACATTTACCCTAATCACATTTGATCGAATTCATTTGACCTTTTTTTGGTCTAAAATGTCGTGGGTCTTCCCCTTGAAGCCCTCCCACTTCCCCTCAACCCAATCAATCCCAAAACCCACCACCATATATATATTTAATTAGATTTGACAAAAAAAGGTCAAAAGAATTAAATCAAATGTTTTAGGACAAATGTTTTTAGGTCAATTAGGCTAATACCTTCTTCCCGCATACCGCACTCACTTCTAGAGACAGCCTAGCTGGTGAAACATGCCATCTGTGTAAAAGCTTTATACCGTGCGGTCTAAACTGATTAGCAAAAGAGAATCTAGTAGCTTTTTTGCATATTGTCGTCGATAGATCGTCTAAAAAAGTAAACCCGCATCTGATTCACACCTTTCTTTAACCTTAATAGTTGCCAGAGCCTTTACATCAATTGATGTTCTAAATCGCTGGCATAAGGACTATCCCTTCCCCCTGTTGATCTAGCACCCGCTCCTAATTTGGCAGTTCACTTGAAACCTTGTCCTTCAATTTTTCTTGGTGAATGGCACGTTTCAATTGTAAATTAAGTAACAACAAAAGCTTACTAATGTGAAGATGCTTTCCCAGCTTGACAATATGGATGAATTGTCCTTCCCTCTGTAAGTGGCCGGGCCACTGGACAACAGCCTGAAGCTATCCTTGGCATAGCACTGAATCACTGAAAGCAGATAAACCACCTGGAATCCAGAGACAACTCAGCAGTGATTGCCATGTTCTAAGGCTGCCAACATTCATGAGACCCCCTCCAGATCTGCCAGGGTGTGCAAAGAACAGGATGACTTCTGACTGACCTAGGAATGGCTATTCGCACCCAGGGAAGGGTACCTAGCCAATCAGGTGGCTGGAACAGCGGGCGAGACTACACATTCTCCGCCCACTGCTTCCAGCCACCCAAGGCCCTTCCCCGGGTGGCACCATTTTCTTTTTTATGTGGGGAGGCAAAAAGGATCCTCTGCTTGGGTTTCCATCTTCCCTAAAAGATCAGGTATAGCTCTAAGTTCGGATGTGATATAATAAGCCTCAGTCTGTTGGAAAAGGTGGGAGAATGATATGCAAGCCTCAGGCTATGGTATGCAAGCTATCATTACCTGGCGCCTTCTGAGATTGCCAATCAGCCTTCATTGAGTGGTTCCTTGGCGCTGTACCATTTTATTAAAGTTTTCTTATAATTAATCAGAAGTATGAAGGAACAGATATCTACCTCGTCAGTAAGGACTGTGATGAGTAAGGGGGCACAGGAGGCAATGGACCGATTATGTTTGATAATCATCATTACTCTTTGTCCGCCCGTCTCGTTACAGTCCTTACTACCGGCTTGCCTCACCCTTCTGTGTTCTTATCCCTCCTTTACTAGGAATGATAAAAACACAGATAAAGGAGAAGAAGGGGTGGGATTCTATACTCCCTTTAGGGCGTGGGGGAACATTCTTAATTGGTTTCTGTCTGTAATGAAGGGAGCATTAAATAAGTAAGGTCTGTGACGAGACAGTAAGACAAGGAGTAATGAGGATTATCATACATAATCTGGTCATTACGAGTTTTGTGTTGAAAGACCAGACTTTAGAGCATGTGATAAGTACAGTCAGTGCATACACTATACTAAGACACTCCACCCGATTACATATTTATTGCCATACATGCAGCAACAGTAAATACCAGATGCATTACAATCAAGAAACCACGTGCATGCTACCACAAACCAGTAACTGCATGTGTTAGAACCATGTTCACATAAGGTAATACTGCACATGTGCATAGCAGTGTTTACTGCAGAGAAATCCACCCAGAATCCCCTCCAAGAAGTGCCATCCAGGCAAAAATGTGCCCAGAAACAGACTCCCAGACAGTGGCAAAGCAGGTGATAGCCGCCAGCGGAAATGGAATATTTCATTGCAGGAGTGCTGGGGGTTACGTTATTTCACTCAGATTGATACCATGCGCTGCTGCCATTTGCATGGATTTCAGGCAGGCTCTATGGTGGTGCTGGCAGATGCGGTGGTAAATGAGACTCGCACAGACTTTTGTGGCCAAAGCCTCCATGTAGAAGAGGGCCCAGCTGTGGGCCAGATTGCAGGACCATGTGATTACAGTGTTCACCCACAACTGAACAGGCAAAGAGCTGAGGGTTCATACCATTGTGACAAAACAGTGGCAAGCGTTCAATGATACACGCGCAACACAGTATCTGATCTAGCGATGTACACCTGGGAGGAGAAGGGTGCCATCTTCCTGGACCACACCAGAATAACGGGGATTAGAGAGCAGGATATTGGTAGATGCTGGTGAATACAAATTCAAGCAAGAATCATGTATTGAAACGAAATGCACATTGGGGAGCAAGGATAGCTCAGGTTTGACGTGCTTGACTTGGAAGCAAGACAATGCAGCGCAACACAGGTTCAAATCCCGATCCCACACTTTGAAACCACTCGTTGGTATTAAGCATGTTATAAAAGAACAATTATAAAATGTATAAATTATATAGAGCAAATCAGATCACGCCATTTAATTGGGAAAGGTGCATGTTGCAGTGCTCATGGTCCCACCCATGTATGTGTGACCAATGCCACAGCTGTGCAGCGATTGCCGAGCATAAGTAAAAACCAGAGCCAACAGGACTACTTCATGTTTCTCAAGCGACATGACCTCATGTCGCCTCAGAAGACATGCAAACCACATGCCATGGTCAAGTACAACAGTTATGTCACTGTAAAGGCACACAAATAAGAGGCATTCCTGGTAAAAGGCAGCCACTCAGACTGTAAGATGCCACATGTAACACAAAACAGCACAGCAGCACCCATGTTTGAAACCGTGATATAATGTGAGGGCAAAAGCTGCATAGATCCCCTCATGAAAACTCAACCATTTGCCAAGCAGCACAGCATCAGTGAAATTAGTGTAAGGTGAAACAAAATCACATTGATGAGAATATGTGAACATCTATATAGAGACAATACATGCGTTGGACAACTGGCCAAAGACTACTGAGAGCCGAAATGTAACTCCACTAATTGGACAAGGCATTGTGCATATAGAGAGGATGCCTCACGGAACTACTAAGGATTCAAAAATGTTCTAAGAGCATTAGAACTCTTTCTTCTAATGATTCTCTTTGCAGAAATCGGAAAAACGGGAATGCCGGAAACGAGGAAGCCATAACTGCAGATGAAGAGGTTGGGAAAGAGCTTTCTAAAAATAGGGAGACAGTGGGCCTCATTACGACCTTGGCGGTAGCCATGCCGCTATTGGCGGCATGGCTGCCGCCGAAATCGTGTCCGTGTCCTCAGAATGAGGAATAACTGGGCCATTCCGAGTTCGGAAGGCCCGGTAATTCCTCCCTCCAAGGACCCAGACCCGGTCCTTCCCCATTCCCATTCAGCCCCCATAGGGCTGAATGGGAATGGGAGAGGGAACAAACAACGGGCCATTTATGAGTTGGCCTGTTGTTTGCTCCCTCTTCCCCTCGCGGGACCCGGTAAGCATGCCTGGTTTGACCAGGCGTTGCTTCCTGGGTCCCACGAGGGGACCTCGTAATGAGGCGGTACGGGGTAAACGGCGCCGGCACCTTTTACGGTGCCGTTTACCTCGTACAGCCAGGTTCGTAATGAGGCCCAGTGAACACCGCGCTCAAGAGGGCATTACGTTCTCATGCAATATTGAAGTATACACAACATGCTAAGAACACGAACAAGTGTACACGTGGACCACATCTGATAATGGGTATCGGTTTGAAGAAATAAGGATCCATCCAGATGAAGAGTTGAACACAAACTAGTAAAAGGTGTCAAGCTATTCGTGGGGAGAAATACCTTTATCTCTATTCAAGTCCTGAAGAAGATGAGCTTCAGTACCCGCCTGTGGGTATTTAGATAGCGTATCGTCGAAACTATGGTTAAGGGATGTTTGTTGAAAATACAGAGAGGAAGACGCCAGCTGGCAGAACTCTCCACACACACCTCTAGTTGGCTATTTCTTGTATGTTTCTAATGAAATCTTTATATTTGTGAACACAAGTTAGTTCTAATAATACAACCTATGAATTGATTTGGTGTTCTTATTGGCTCAATTTTTTGCACAAGCTGTTTTGCACTGAGTAGGTATTTAGCTCATACAGAATGTATTTGATGATCCTCTATTGATATATGTAGTATCGTTTTAATAGTGGGCGAGGTTTAATGTTTTGATATTTACATTTGTAATAACTTTGTATGTCTGATTTTATGTATACAAAAAGTATGAATTAAAGTATTTGATAATAAATAATGTTGTTGTATGAATAGCCCAGTTTGGTTTCTTTGCTCCTGGAGTTTTCATACATGGCCTACGGCTTATGCTCTTAGAAATGTATTGAATCCGTAGAAGTTCCATGAGGCATCCTCTCTGTTTTTGGTTAATTGGTTTTTCCCCAGATGCACACGAAGAAGTGGACCCCCACTTTTTTTGGTTTTGATTATGCATATGTAACCACATGATGTACACATCTTCATGGGCAATTGGGCATCCAACGACTCCTGCAACATCTAGTTGTGTGCGTTCTCAGGAGAACGTGCAGCCTGCCTTGAAAACACATAGAAGGAACATGGAAGTTTAATGCTGCACTCTGAAATATTTTGAATACAAGTGGCACATTACATTCACCCAATAAATAAATGAAATAAGAATACATGTTCACAAGACGTAACCAACCATCAAGATGAGCATCCAATCAGCTTCCCTTAGGAAACATACCTGACTGTTTACACTTCTATGGCCAATTTTAGTCAATGACTAAGAGCATGTCAAATCTATCCCTAAAAGTTGAGACCTGTAGTGACCCAGATGCTTCTGCGACCTCTTGCACCAACGCTACCACTGAACCTTCATGCTCCACCACTACCACCTACCCATCACCCTCCACCACCACCAACACCACTACCACCTAGCCATCACCCTCCACCACCAACACCACTACCACCTAGCCATCACTCTCCACCACCAACACCACTACCACCTAGCCATCACTCTCCACCACCAACACCACTACCACCTAGCCATCACTCTCCACCACCACCAACACCACTACCTCCTAGCCATCACTCTCCACCACCACCAACACCACTACCACCTACCCATCACCCTCCACCACCACCAACACCACTACCACCTAGCCATCACCCTCCAACACCACTACCACCTAGCCATCACTCTCCACCACCAACACCACTACCACCTAGCCATCACTCTCCACCACCACTACCTCCTAGCCATCCCCTTGCACCACTACCAACACCACTCCCACCAGAACGCTGCCTTCCACCAGCACTCCCACCACTACCACCTAGCCATCACTCTCCACCACTACCAACACCACTCCCACCAGAACGCCCCCTTCCACCAGCACTCCCACCACCAGTGGTGCTGCATCTTTGCAGAGCATGTTCAAAAGCAGGAGTCCACCAAGCCAGAGTTCGTCCTGGCCTGCACCAACCACTCTGCGGTCTGCTGGCATGGACACATGCCCTGGCCCACTGTTCAACTATGACAACATCCTAGAAAGCATCCTTGATGATAATGTGGTGTCTGTGAACACTGGACTACCTGTTGTGGGCATCAGGGAGTGCAGTGCCTGACCTCCATAAGGCGATCAACTATGGTTATCAGCCAAAAATGTACCCACACCAAGTTTTCTCCAAACTATTATGGACCTTTTCAAGTACTGAAAAGAATCGATTCCGTAACATTTAAACTACAACTTCCTATCACCGGTTTTCCATTCGTCTTTATAAAAAAAAACGTATGGTGCAGATCCACTTTTTCACAAACCCAAGAAAACACCACTACCAGTTCTCTGAGGGTCTTCTATAGACGATAACCTCTGTGACTCAAGTTTTCATCGTGGACCCTGCAATACCTCATCAACTGGAAATGATATCCTCAGAGTGAAAGATCTTGGGAACCCGTGACGCAGGTATAAGCCCCTCCTCTGCTGCTTGGAAGACCGTGGGTACTCAGCTTGGAAGGCGGCATGATGTAAGCATCCTGGTTCCTATGGCAAAGATGGAGCGCACACCATCCCAAGCCAAGATTGCATCTGCAGATGTCCCCACACATGACTGGGACGTCAGCACATCAGTTTCGGATTCCGGGAGTTCGCCCGACGGATCCTGCCTTTTTAATGGAGCTCCTTGGTGAGTTCAGTGCATCAGAAACTCTCGCTTGTCACAGCACTGTTCCTTACCTCCCTCCTTGCTCTCGGCTTCACCACTCTCTGACTGATCTTCCTGCTGTTCCTCTCTACCTCGTTATTCCATTCTTGCTCACCCTGTTCCCTAGCTTCTTCATCCTTGCCCTGGCCTACGTTTCCACTAATTGCTGTTGACATACTAGCTATAACTTCACAGAATCCTGCTCAGAAGGATCTATTCTTGACCACTACAGCAGACAGAAATTTCTTCCGACAATGTTGTTTTTTTCCCCTGTCCTGTGGATCCACTCCCCCGGAGCAGAACCAAGGCCTTGTGTTACTCTATCAGTGGCTGAACCGGGGGAGAGGGCCCTTTTGCAACCCACCTCTCTCAGTGGCAAGGTAAGGCATGCCGCTCATAGATTCCGATGCCTAGATCACAAAGATAACATGGATCAGTTATAAGAATGAGTTACCCCAGTGCAGGGGCTTACCCCAGAGGTACCGAACCTACAGGCAGAAAACACCTATTTGCGTCAAACACTGGTTAATTGAGAATCAGGTCATTCACCAGCCACTACATCCATGGAAATGTTTTCAGGAGACCACAGGAATTTGAAGGAATACTTAGAAGCCTGTTTGTTGACCTTTTCCTTCCGACGAGCATCATTCCCTACAGACAGCCAAGGTAGGATTACTTGTCACCCACATGTCTGGGAATGCCTTAGCACGGGTAACTTCATTAGGGACTTCGGGGAATCCCCAATTTGACAATTATCAGAGGTGTGTTGCTACTTTCAGGGACTTATTTGACAGACCTGAGTTAACCTATACTTCGCAGCATTCCTTGTTAGACTTCAACCAAAGTAGCATGGATGTTTCATCGTATAAGACCAAATTCAACCAATTGGCCTAACAAGCGGCTTGGCCCAATGAGGCCTGTTTCACATTATACCGCTGAGGCCTAAACAACAAGATAAAAGATTAGTTGGCCAGAGTACCATGGCCACCTCATTGGAAAGTAAAAGAAGAAAAACTTGTATTTTATTTAATCCTGGATGAAACATATGATTGGCGAGATAACATACAATTTAACATATGATCAATTTGAGAAAAGATATATCAGCAATTTGAGAAAAGGTCTATGAATGAATCATACATCGTTTATACACACAATACATGATCCTAAACACATTGATGTCAATCCTGATAAAGACTTCTTGAACAGTAAAGAAATTTCGCAACAAAAGTCAAAACCTGTAGATCTCTCGATAAGAAATAGCAGATATATTGAAATATATATTATAATTGGTATAGAAAGCAACAGACAACTATGTTGTGTAAACATATATCCTGTTTTGAAAGCAATTTGAATTATACCCATTAATGTTTTTCAACCGATGAGAATTAATTGCTATGCATGAGAGTATGAATGAGATATCAAGGGGGCGTGGCCTGAACCCAGTGAGTGAGGTCGCACCTAATCAGAGATCCCGCCGTGATCCTGGAAAGTATCCTGTAGCTGGCAGTGATTTGAAGGACACTAAACACATAGGCCCTCATTACGACCCTGGCGCTAATGGGTTAACGGCGCCGTAAAAGGCTGCGGCGCCGTTAACCCATTAGCGCCTTACTACGAGGTCCCTTTGCGGGACCCGACCTGAATGGCTGGTCTAGACCAGCCGTTAAAGTAGGGACGCGCAAAGGGACCTTGGTGCTAAGGCTTGTAGGTCAAAGAATCGACAACCAAAGGATCGAATGGTCAAAGGGTCGACACCAAAGGACCAAAAACAAAAGGATCGAAATTCTTTTTTTTACATTTTTTTTTTTTTGGCGCGGGGGGCCCCCTGTCCCCCCCTTTTTTGTGGTAAAAACCACTATTTTCCATAAACGAAACCCCCCAAAAAAAGGTAATTAAAAAAAAAAATTCGATCCTTTTGTTTTCGGTCCTTTGGTGTCGATCCTTTGACCATTCGACCCTTTGTAGTCGGCCCTTTGACCGGACACCGGTGCTAAGTACGGTACCGCAATTTGCGGTACCGTACTTAGCGCCTTCCCCAGTCCCATTGAGCCCTATGGGGCAAAAATGGGAGTGGGGAAGGGCCAATGTTCAATGGGGAATTACCGCCCCGCCAACCTTGGAATGGGGTGGTAATTGAACATTGGCGGACTCGTTACGATACTGGCACCAACCATGGTGCTAATAGCGCCATGGTTTAGCGCCAGTATCGTAATGAGGGCCATATACTTCTTGGAGTGAACGATTCCCTGGCCCGACGTGAAAGAAGGGAGAAAATTGGAAGTCCCTTCACACACAAATATCGAGTGCAACTGATGCCGGGTGCGCCCAAGATGGCGGGTGATGCCGCGACTCCACAGAGAAAGAGAGGAGGGGCCCAAGCGACTGCGCCGACGAATCAATGCCGGGTAGCTGCTGAAGAGGGAAGAGCTGCCCGTGAACTGCAGCACGAGAATGGAGCAGACCACAGGTGAAGCTAACAAACGGGGCACTTTGAATTGGTGCTCCGTCGAGACTGCCCGAGCAGCGGGAATGCCATGGAGGACCCAGCGGAGCAAGTGAGGCTGAGGGATAGTGTCTGTGGGGTGCCTCTGGAAAAAAAGGGCCTGTGGGGCGGCGGCAGTGCTGAGCTGCGCGGCTGACATAACTGAGATCTGCTGAAGCGGGAGGATAGCAGAGAGAGGCTTCCAGGACACAGAAGGTGGCCGTGACAATTTGACAAGGTGGGGCAGAGGGAGCCGCACCTAAAGACTCACCGGTAATCGGCTGGTGACACGGACACACGCGAGGGCTAAGGAGTGGAATTCTCTTGCAGCGAGATACCACTGAGCATCCGCGGGAGCGTGGCATGAGAAGTTGCCAGCAGCCCCAACAACGCAATGAGCGTAAAACTTACTGGCCCATTGCGAGAAAACAGCTAAACGAGGCAGCGAACTGCAGACAACAAGATAGGCCAACAAACCGGTCCCTGACTGGTTCAACAAGGTGCAGGGGAAAGGTGCTGCCAATCAGAGGGGTTGGCAACCCTGATCCAGTGTGACCAATGTAGCAAGCCCACAGTTGCGGACACCCATACTAGATGCCCCAACCAACTGCCAGGACTACAGATGCATGGCATATACAGAATGCTGAAACCAAGGGCACCAGGAGCTGATCGCAGGCCGCGGCACCCACAGTGATCAGGCTTTAGAACCCGCAAGAAAAGCAGGCCAACAAGCACAGCCACGGAGAGGAAGTAAAGCGAATCAGGGACACTGCCCCCAACACAACACTTTTAGTGCGGACCGCAAATCAAGAAGTCAAGAGTGGAAACTACGGCAGCACATATAGCAAATTGCTACTGAGACACTGCTTCGGGGACACCGCCTGAACGGGCAGCAAGCCTAACAAGTCGCGTACCACTCAAACACTTGAGGAACTGGAACAAAATTGCACAGGCCGCACAACAAGTAGCCACGTGTCACTCACCGGCCCTACACCCGCTGCTGAGGAACACCCACAGACAGAGGCAATACCTGTCCTGCAGATAAAAGACCCCCTGATCTCCTAGGCAACCAACCACCCGCCACAAAGAAGACAACACAGCAATGCCCTCGACTAAAACCAAGAAGGATCTCACAATCATGGACTCCATCAAGAGGGCCAGACCTAAAGTGGAGCCACAGAGCAATGCAGCAACACAAGCAGCTCTGCCAGGAAAGGAGGATGGCACCAAGGAAGATCAGGTGCTGGACGCAATAGCAGCCTTGAGGACCATCATAGACACCAAAATTGAGGAGTTCAAATCCGATATGCAGTTAATGAGGCAGGATGTGCGCAACCTCACAGAGAGAGTTGCAAACACGGAAAAGGAACTGAAAGAAACAGTGGATACCACCAAGGATCACAAGAAGAGACGTTTAGATTTGGAAAGAAGAAATGCGGCGCTAGAAGCACAGGTGGAAGATGCTGAAGGAAGAGCGTGGCACAACAACATTCGTCTGCTCGGGATACCAGAGGGGATGGAGGGCTCGAACCCCACAGAATTTGTCAAAAACTTGATCTTGCAGAAAATAGGGGCGGGCAACCTTTCACAGGGATTTGTGGTGGAAAGAGCACACAGATCTCTACAAAAAATAATGCCACCCGGTTTACAGCCCCACCCCATGATAGCGAGAATACTCAACTTTCACGACAGGGAGACCATCCTAACATTTTCAAGAGAAGGTGGGGTGATTCGCAGAGACAGCTCCAACATAACTATATACCCAAACTACACGGCCACAGTCCAGAAAGTAAGACATTCCTTTGTGCCGATCAAAGCTAGGCTGAGGCAACTGAACCTTAAATACATGTTAATGTACCCGTCTAGGCACAAAGTGATTTACAAAGGACGACCCGTCTTCCTCAAAACACCTGCATCGGCCACAATGTGGATGGAGCACAATAACCTGGACACAGGCAAAGAAGCAGTCACTTGAGAGGTGCCTGGCTAGATGAGACACGGGGAGGGGGGTGAACTTGTAACTAAAGTGTCCACAGAAAAGCAGCTACTGGTTCATGGACACACACTGCCACTGAAACTAAGATACATTGAGTTAGGCAGGGGAGAGACCAGGACCCTCGAACAGGGATAATAGACGCACCCCACGAACTGTAAGGTGTCGGCCCATTGCTGGCACCGCACAACTCGCACAAGATGACACGGAGGGGTCAGGAAAGTGCGGGGGCGCTCGAGTGCCGCTGCAGGAGCACGGCTGCTGAGTGCAGTTACCTAGTTTTGATTCTGTTCATTGAAGTCATCACGAGAAAAGGCATGTACAACAAGGTCTGAGAGCGAGGTGACATGGTAATGGATGGAGGTGAAAGCCGCCTGATTTATGGCTGAGCCGAGGGTATGGGGATCTGGAAGGTGAGCACAGGGAGGCGGAAGTGTTCTGAGGGGAGGTACGATATGGCCAGGGCTGCAGACGTTGAGGTGTTGACATGGAATGTTTGGGGGCTGGGAACATATCTGCGCAGGAACCAAGTGAAATCCTTCCTACAAAGGAAAAAGGTATCCATTGCAGTATTGTAAGAAACAGACCTAACGCAGAGTGCCTTATCCACGGTTTGGGAACATTGGTATGGAGAATGCTGTGGGGATGCTTACTCCAAATATGCCCGCGGGGTCCTAACCTGGATAAGCCCGGTGGTCCCTTTTAGGTTGCTAGAAAGGGAAGCCAACCCCGAGGGAAGGTACCTGTTACTAAGGGGCCACATCGAACAAGTGAAAGTATGCATAGTCAACTCCTACTTTCCAAATCATGGGGCCTCATTATGAATATGGATGTAGCCATGCTGCTATTTGCGGCATGGCTACCCCCATACCGGGTACCGGGTCCGGGTTCCCTGAATGGGGACATACCGGGCCATTCTGACCTTGGAGGGCCCGGTATTTCCCCCTTCAAGGAACCCAGACCCGGCACATCCCCATTCCCATTTGAGCCCCCCTAGGGCTTAATGGGAATGGGGAGGATGCAAACAATGGGCCCGTTATATGACGGGCCCGTTGTTCGCATCCTGGTCTGCTCGTGGGACCGCTAAGGATGCCTGGTTTTACCAGGCGTCCTTAGCGGCTCCCGCGAGGAGACTTTGTAATGAGGCGATAGGGAGTTAACGGGGCCGGCAGCTCTACCGGCCCTGTTAACCCCCTACCCTCAGAGTCATACTGACCCCCCATGGAATCCAGACACACCTTAATATGCTAAGTTGACCCAATACCGGGAATGTTTCTTCATTTGGGGTGGGGAATTTAACTGTGTGTAGGACTGGGAGCTGGACAGGTCTAGCAAGCCAGTGTCTTACAACGAAACAGCAATGAGGGTGCTGAATGCACTAATTGAGGCCATGGACTTGGCAGATGTGTGGAGGGAGCTACACCCGACTGACAGGGGTTACTCTTATTTTTCTTCCCCGCACCTCCTACATACCAGGATTGATTATATATTTGTGGTACAATACCTGGGCAGGTCAATATCGGATCATTCGCCACTAAAGGTGACCTGGAAGGTAAAGGGCCCCAGACCCCCTATATCGCTGTGGCGTATGCCTGCAGATACACTGACTGACCAGGCATTCAGGGAGGACCTAAGGAACAGGCTGGCAGAGTATTTTGAGAGGAATGTGGGTAGTGTGGAGAGGTGGGGTACGATCTGGGAAGCGATGAAGGTGGTGGTGCGGGGGGAGGCCATTGCTAGCATGGGAGGAATCAGGAAAACGCTGCGCCTTGAGCTGGAAAGGTGGGAGGAAGAAATAAAACACAATGAGGCGCAAACGCAGGGGACACGGGAGGAGGAGCTCGAACTAGCAAAACTGAGAAATGGCTGCCAAGAGGCTTGGGGGAGGTTGTCCAAGTTCGACTTTTCTGTTAAAACCGCCAGGGCGCATGCAGAAGGGGATAGACCGGGAAGGCTGCTGGCGTGGCCGTGCAGAAGGGAACACCCAAAGCACATGACCACGGAAATCAGGGACGAAACAGGCAACGTGCACAAATCGCAACAAGCGATCAATGACACCTTTCAGAGTTTTTACTCCCGCCTGTACGGCCACGAACACCGGGTACCCCAGGAGGACAAACTAGATACGCTAGAAGAAATTGGCTTACCTAAACTGGGGGAGACGCAGAGGGAGACACTAGAAGTGGACATCACAACAGAAGATATAACGGAGGCAATAAGGTCATTAGCCTCGAGCAAGATGCCCGGAAACGACAGGCTGCCCCCAGAGTTCTACAAGACATATGAGAGCGAATTGTCTCCAGTGTTGCTAGAATTATATAGGGAGGCATACGAGAAGGGGGTGCTACCGGGGACCATGAAAGAGACCCTAGTGATCCCGATACCCAAACCAGGGAAGCCAACAGTTGAATGCGATTCTTACTGCCCACTGGGAATGCTAAACTATGATGTCAAGATCCTGATACTGGCCAAAAGGCTGAGCAGAGTCATTGGGGGCCTGATCCATGAAGAACAAAATGGTGTTATACCGGATCGCAGCACTGCATTAAATCTTTGCATGCTGCAACATGTCCTAGCGGAAACAACAAATTCCGAGGCATAATACGCCATACTCTCCTTGGATGCGATAAAAGCGTTTGACTCAATATACTGAGAATGGCTGGAGGCAACACAGAGAGTTTGGGTTTGGGGAAACAATTCATTAAGTGGGTGCAGATATTATACCCGGCCCCAACAGCAAGGGATAAGACTGGGAGGATGGTATCATCGGTCTGGGATATACAGAGAGGCACTAGACAAGGTTGCCCATTATCCCCGATGCTGTATGTGTTGGGTCTGGAGCCGATAGTGATTTATCTTCGAAAACAGTACCTGGACGCAGGGATCTGGTAGGGGGAGTGCAACACCTGATCTCGCTATACGCAGACGATGTGCTGCTGTACATTAGAGACCCACACCTCAACGTCCCAGTGGTTCTGGACATCCTAGATAACTATGCAAGGGTATCGGGGATCAGCTTCAGCAGAGCAAAGTCCTGCATATTCCCAATTGCGGGTCTAAGGGGGAAGGACATGGGCGAACTACCGGAAGTCGGACTCCGGTGGGAGCTGGAAACATTGAAGTACTTGGGGGTAAATGTTGGCCACACGCCGGAACAGATGCACGACAATAACACAGCAGCAGTGGTAAAGGGCCTGAGGTACTCTATGAAATTTTGGTCTAAGTTACCGCTGACGTTGTTGGGTAAGGTGGCTATCACCAAAATGATCATACCACTGATATTCCTGTACTATTTCCAAAATGTGCACTGCTTCGTCAAGGTGACCTTCTTCCGCCTGTTGGAAATACTTCTGCAGGACTTTTTGTGGGGAGCGTCCAGACACAAATTGTCGGTCGCTATATTGTGCCTGCCAGACAGTGAGGGAGGGGTACGACTACCAGATCTTGAGATGTATTACCTGGCGGCCCAGCTAAGCCACATAGCCAAATGGCTGGCGGACGAGCCTATGATAGAAACTGAATTGCTACAATAACTGGTGGCCCCTCTAAAACTGAAGGAATTACTATGGGTACCTCTGAACTGCCTGGGACACACCCCTATGGTGGTGACACTGGGTAGGAGGGTATGGGGTAGGGTAGTAGCGTGGCGGCCGGTGTCCAGACTGTATAGTATACTAGCAGATAAACCCAATCCCAAGAGCATTACATTGAAAGAGAAATGGGGTCAAGATTTGGGCACAGACATAACGGAAAAGGAGTGGGAAAGAATACTGGCGCACCTTAAAGCAGTATCTAGAAACTCTTGATTTCGGTTTATACAGCTGAACGTATTGTACCGCACATACATGACCCCACACAGGATCACTGCGTTCAACAAGAATGCATCAACACAGTGTCCGTGGTGTGGGATGGAGAATACGGACCTAAGACGCATGTTCTGGGTCTGTGGAAAAGTGCAGAGGTTCTGGGGATGAAATGAGCAGGCCTGCAGGAAAGCAGGAATAGTGAGGTACGAGTGGACACCGAAGGAGTGCTTGCTTGGGGCGTATCCCAGAATTGTTAAATATAAACACGTAGTCAAATTCATGGACATGGCATGTATACTGGCTAAGAGAACAGTTGCAATGGCCTGGAAAAGCACAGTAGGCCCAGAGTATGTAAGATTGCACAGAGAATTTGAGAGGTGGGCAGAGGCAGAAACCAAAGTGTGGATGGATGCCACAGGTATGACTGGGTCGGACGAAAGTGACAAATGTGCAGCTTGGAAGGCACTGGTCTGGGACATGTTCCACCCATCGGACGGCAAGCCCCCGTGAAGCACAACCTTCCTACGTGAAACATTTGACCCTGAACAAGATGTACTCTAGTCAACTTGGTTCCAACTAAAGGTGGTAGTGAGAGATGTGAGTGGTCGCTCAGGCTAGGCTACTGACCATGGTACACAAAAATGGAGTGACTGGTAGAGGTACAATGCTGGACAAGTGAAGACAGTTATTTGTTTGTTGTTGTTATCAGTTTTCTTTTCCAAAAATACTGCGAGTACAATGATTCCTAATTGATGTAACAATTGATAATTGCATGGCTGTACTTGAACAAATGCCAATAAAAACATTTTAAAATAAAATGAATGAGACATTAATATTGAGATATATGGATTAAAAGGATCATTCTTTTTTCCTTCTTTTATATATTTAATTGATCATAACGGGTGTCCAGTTAAAGTTTTGAAAACAAAATGATCGATGCCAAAGGTGAGAGTGCATTCGACCGAAAACAAAAGGATCGAAAACATTTTTTAAATGTATATTTTATTTTTTTGCTCTAGTTTAGCTTAAAAAAGGTGTTTGTGGGGCATACCCCCCAAAAAAATGTTTATCCTTTTTTTCGGTTGAATTGACTCGACCCTTTTGTCATTCAACCCTTTTGAGTCGATACTATAACCTATAACCATCATAACGTTCTCATGAATTTGACATATGAATTGGATTTCATTTAACATAATGGTTTGTTCGTTGTGATTATGTGTGTGTAAAGTATAAAATAAAAAACGGTTAGGATTTTTCTGAAACACAGAGTTGAGAGCAACTTTTGTTTTAAAGTAATGTATCTTTATCCTGGATTTTTTTTTACTAATGTAGGGTATCTCCCACATCTTCTATAAAAATGTTCCTGGCAGCAAAAGTGCCTCCAGGAAATGTTTTGCAGCAGTGGGTGATGGTGAGAGCAGCACCTTAGCTTAGCTGGGCATTGTGCATTGCTGCTCCCAATTTCTGTGCACCTGCTTCTTCCTTTGTGTCGGTATCAATGGGGCATGATTGCATTCCACAAGATCTTTGATCTTGGGGAAGTGGACTATGATGTCGAACCTCCCTTTGTTGTCATCTGTGGTGGTATGGAGTGCAGCGTGGTAAGAGGCATGTTGACGGAGGGCGTAGAAGAACTGAACAAGCACGAATGAGAATGCGGACTGCAACATACCATGCAGCATGCTGACTGAGTTTTGGAATGTGCAATTGGCACAGACATGTAGCACATGCACCCCCTTTAATATAGGGGGTATGGCTGTGTGGATGTTGAAATGACTTTGTAGGTCCCGCTCTAGAAGATAAACACTATGCATGATGCTGCTTCTGTCAAGCCTACTTGGCGTGATCAATTGGAAGTCCATCAGGTCCTGAGTTGATGGTCTGGCATTCTGGATGGCTGGCCTCCACACCCTCCCATCTTCCTTTGCCTTCTGCTAGCAGGGCCCTCTCACACTGGATCTACTGGTGTCAGTTTCCTTCAAACTGAATCATGAAATATCCAACATGCAAAGACATAGCTGCGCCTAGTATATTGTGTAGGCCTTTTCTATGCTTTGAGAGTTGAGTCATCATTGTAGCCTTTGTGGAAATGTTGGTTGTATATTTGATGTTATGTAGACAGTTCAATGGACTTGTAATAGTGAGATAATTAGTGCATGCATTGTTTCTATTTTTCTGCACCCGGTATTTAAAGCTTGCGGTATTGCCGAAAAACTGCATTGCTTAACCTAACCCACTCACCATCCAGTATTGCAGCATGTGGCATACTCCTGATTATGAGATCAGTATAGACAGGCAGAAATTGGGAATAAGACCTGTTTTACAGTTGCCACACAACTTGGGGAAAGATAATCACTTTTGGTATGGCTGATTGTGGGGTATTTCAAACATACCATCTCCCTCATCACATGACTACAGAACTAGTAATGCATTCAAGCACGAGTGAAACAATTCCTGGACTCTTCAGCCTTGCAGGATTGGATCAAAAGGGGGTCTAACTTTTCAGTCAAGGATGGCTTACCTTACTTCCAAGGACGCTTATTTTTGCCAGAAAAGGAATTGCAAGAACTGGTTATTTCCCGTCATCATGATACCCTGATGGAAGGACATCCTGGCATTGCCAAAACAGAGGAAAAGGTTAAACGACAATTCTGGTGGCCTTCCTGGCGAAAGGATATTAAATTTTTCGTGATGTCCTGTGGAGTTTGTGCCCAAAACAAAGGTCAAAAGACAAGACCCACCGGTCTTCTTCAGCCCTTAGACATTCCACCAGCACCTTGGCACACCCTGTCACTAGATTTTATCACAGACCTGCCCTCTTGTAATGGTTACAATACTATTCTGGTCGTGGTGGATTTATTTTCCAAAATGGCCCACTTTATTCCGTTGAAAGCATTACCTTCAGCCTTTGTTCTTGCCAAGGAATTCCTCCAAAATATCATCCGTTTGCATGGATTCCCGTCCATACTAGTCTCCGATCGGGGAAGCCAGTTTATTTCTCATTTTTGGAAAAAGTGTTGTCAACTGGCACAAATCGACGTAAGACTCTCGACCAGCCACCACCCACAGACCGATGGTCAGACGGAGAGAACGAACCAGACCCTTGAACAATATCTACGATGTATGTTGCACCAATCAGAGGGTAATTGGAAGGACATTTTATGGGTGGCTGAATATGCATACAATTACTCGATACACTCTGGAACTCTCTGGAACTGGTCAGAGCCCCCTTTATACCCTATATGGACATCACCCTCGTACTTCAGACTTGGACTCACCTCTGAGCCTTGAAATGCCCGCAGTGGACCATTTGCATTCTACGATTACTCAAGCCTTCAAGGATGCAACTGCACATTTGCAACATGTGAAAGGGAAATACAAAAATAATGTGGATCTGCATCGAAGAGAGGCGCCTCCATACCAAATAGGGGATCAAGTATGGTTGGCTACCAAACACCTATCACTCAAGGGACCTCGAACATTTAATCCAAGGTATTTAGGCCCTTACTCGATCAAAGCTATAATTAACCCAGTGGCAGTCAAGCTCGATCTACCAGCTAACATGCGGATTCACCCTGATTTTCATGTGTCACTTTTGAAACCAGGGCACCCAGGAACCAGATTAACAAAGCCACCAGAACCGATTCAGATAGATGGGGAGCCTGAATTCGAGGTGGAGAACATTTTGGATTCTTTGATCTCAAAATCAAAACTTTTCTATCTAATTGATTGGAAAGGGTACGGGCCTCAGGAAAGGTCTTGGGAACCCAGTGATCACTTGCATGCACCTCGGCTGGTAAAAAGGTTCCATCGGAATTTCCCAAACAAACCGAAACCTCCAGAAGGAACGACCTTGGGAGGGGCCTTGGGGGGGAGTGCTGTCATGATGCCTACCCCCGGAGCACCAGGCCAGGCCAAGCACCCCCGGAAGCAGGCATCATGCCCTCGGGTAAAAGCCCAGCGGCCCCTTATAGGGGCTCTTTGGACTCAGTCCTGGCGCCTTTGGTGCCAGGCTCATGTTGGACATCAGTCCTGGCGCCATAGGCGCCAGGCTCATAAAGGGAGGTGTTTTGTGCACTTACCTGATGCAGACCATGCTGCATGCTTCAGGCCTCCCTGAGACCTGAAAGGGACTATTTTTTCATAGGGACTATTTTTTCACTCGGGTGTGGCCAGGGAAGGATCCTTACCTGGAACTACTTTGGGGGCTATTTAAGCCACGCCCAGACAGTAGCTCACGCTTCGCGTTGTTCTGCATCCAAGCAGCTCAACGCTCACCGTGTCTGCTCCTGCATTTGGTCTCCAGCCACGCCCGCCTCGATCCTGGAACACCTGTAAAGAAAGAAGAGAAAGGTGAAAACCAAGAATTTTATCAAACTTCTTACCTGCATCCAGAACCTTCACGCCAGCGTTCCTGTTCCTGAGAAAAGGCTTTCATTTAAAAGCACCGTGTTGCTCGCTGCAGCGCCGTGCTTCACTCACCTATCCTCGGGAGTTCTTCTGGCTCCACCGCGACTGTCTGCACCAGTCGCCACATCTCTGCGCTTAGGGTAGAGAAGAAGAGACAAAAGGTGAGCAGAAGGAACATATGAGGAAAGCCTAATTTTCCGCCATAACACTTACCGGTCTTCTGTTGGTGGACCATTCCTCATTTCGGGTCGGCGCCGCTTCGTTGGCAGGTACCGCACCCCGGCCCATATGGGGAAAGGACAAAAGACATTACTGGAGGAATATAAAGACATTAAGAGGGATCGCCTCCATCGCTAACTCACCTGAGTTTACCATCGGCAATTCAATCTGCACCTGAAGTAAAGGACAGATCACAGGTTAGGGAGGCAACAGAAAAGGAGGCTCAACACTTGAACTTTTGTAATCTTCATACTTACGTTGTTCCGCTCGGAAAAGTCAAGTGGATTTTGCCAGCGCCATTCTGAAAACCAGTGAAGTAACCGGACTAACACGCGCCCCTGCACCAGAAGCAGGATGGAGAGTGCATCCTTTCAAACCATAAAGTGAGCTTCAACCGGGGATTTCGGAGGAGAGAAGAACAAAGGTGGGAAGGGGGGAGCAAGCACACTATTCTGCAGACTGTTAATCCCCTTTCTCATCTGCAGAAGGATATTCCTACGGGCCAGACAAGCAAGATTTGAGGGTCCTGTTCAGTCGGTGTTCCGAGTTCTGTGCATCACGCTCGAAGAGGCCACAGCAACCCAGACTAGACCAGCGCCTCCGTGGGAGTCAGGTGAGCGTTACAGGATTTCAATGTTTTAAAAAATATAGTTTTACATCTATGGGGCACTCTTTGTCAAGAAGGAGAGAATCCCTGCCTTTCGAGCAGCCCCCACTATCAACCAAGGAAAAAGAATGACTTTCCATTTTTAATACAAAGTTGTGATTGAAGTTGGAATAATAGATAGATCAAAATAATAATAATGAAGATTAATTTGCCAAAGGCATAGGTTTTCAGGCTGTTTTCATAACATATCTTGTGCGGATAAATCGTGCAATGATTACAGACTAGTTTTGATTTGTAGATGTGTCAAAACAAGAGGAGGCCCTTTGTAACTTTGATCTGCATGACCAGATCTGAAAACTAGGGCCGGGTTATACTTTGACCTTCTTAGCTGTTAATTTGTAACAGATTAAATCTAGAATCCAAAGATTCCTCGTTGAAATGTTCAGCGGCAGAAGATTCCTTCTGCACAAACATCTCTTTAAGCAGAAATGCATCACTGGATGTATGTATAAGATGCACAAAGCGCCAACCTGGCCGCAAGGTAGCGGAGCGCTGTGCAAATGGTATGTGCCCATTAGGGGGCCGGGGTAGCAGATCATCTGAGAAGGGTAGGGGGAGCAGGGGAGAGGAGGACCCAGTGGGGTTAGGATTAAGTGTATCATGTTCTTTAAAGTGTAGGGTCTTCAGGTCCATGTGTAGGATGGATGGGCCGGCCCAAACCTCAACATACACCGTTTTCCCTCAATACTCAGGCAGGGCACAAGAAGCTATTCCATTGGACAAGCCACAGCACTGTTACACAACTATGGTGGTGACTGGCACATCATCAAAACTGATATCACAACACATCAATACACACAATCGAATGCTAGAAAGTGCCACGTGGCTTGTGGCCCCCTTCCCTTTAACCACTCAGAACCCTGGAACTGCACACCAGCTGGCGAGGGGTATTAGAAATTCCCCTGTGCTTACGAGTGATCCTCAGCCAGGCCTCAGTCCTCCTTCCCTTTGCTCTGCGGTGCTGGTGAGCTGCAAGGCCCAGGGGGAGGACTTATTACCTATCACTTTCTGCTGCCACAATCACTCGTAAGTATCTGAAATTCGTCATAAAAGTGTGAAACAACACACAATATAAATCGAATACATTGTAAACCTAATTCATCAAAATGACAATTCCAAAAATAATAATCGAAAATCACCCCAAATAGTGTGCCTCGTTAAGAGTTTGGCGGCACTGCGGGTAAAAAAGGTAGTCAAATGATGGTAATTCTCTTCCTGCCACTTTACTGCTACTTTTCCGCACTGCCAAAATCCTAGATGGGAGGTCAGGTTGAGGCATACAGTTGCAAACCCTCCACACTCTTCCTCCCAAAATCATTGGATTCACTGCAGCAGAATTACCACTCATGTTAAATCTGACGAAATAACCATGGAAACCGATAGACTGTGGATTAGCACCACCTACCTGCCACTCATCATTCCCTTGTAAATCTGCGGGACCGAGTGGTAGTAACAGTAGGCAGTTTTGGCAGCAATTCCAGTGGAATTCCCACCAGACTCGTGATGAGGCTCACTGTCTTGGTTCAATTTTATTAAAATCTATCCAAGATATGCCCAGGGTATGCAGTAAATGCTTCTATTTCAGTAAAAGTTGAGATTGTGCAGGCAACTAAACCTTTGATGGTCTTTAAATTGTGCAGTTTACCACAAAATGTTGGCACCGGAACTCAGAAAGCATTTCCCAAAACATCATGCACCCTTTCGCAAGCACCATCGGTATGAATGTGTGCTAAAGTCTATATTGCAGAGTAAAGGACTAATGTACATCTTCCAGACTTTGAATAAGTCCTCACAGCCCACAGAGCAATGATCCAGCGATGTCCCAATAATGACACAGTCCTTCCGCTGCAGTGAAAAACCTTGCCCCTTGACTTTCCTCAAGTCTTGCCCTGCATCATTTTACACTCTAGAGGTTCTTTGCACCTCTGGTGCTGCATGTCAATTCTTTTGCGGTGTGCTTGAAACACCCATTTGGCTTGGCTGAAAAAGGTTAACTGTTTTCTTCCATCCCCCGAGCTGTCAATCTAGGATCATATTTCACCTGCATTAATTTATGTAAACATTGATAGGCAGGGGATGGAGCATTTCAGGGTTTATTGGAGAACATACATTACTGGCCTTGCAGATAGCCACCTACGGTTCCAATTTTGTCACCTTAGGGGCATATTGTGTGGTTTGCTGGAGCTATACCAGAAACCACAGAGGCCACGGGAATACTGGTACAACAACGCATAGGCTTGTCTCCGCTGCACCAACATAAGGGCATTTGACCTATTAACAGCGATTTTTCAGTCTATACGCAGAACTGGAAGAGCACGAATGAGCACACCGAAAAATGCAGCACAACTTGTCATTGCATCAGGTGGAATGTCCCTCCTAGGACAACATCTGAGCAGGCAGTGATGATGAGGATATCCAGGACCAGGGACGTCATTTCACCAAAATGTCAGGTATAGCGGAAGTGACATCACACAACCCATGACCTCTGATGACATCACAGGAAGTGATGTCATTTGACCCCACCCCGAAGTGACATCACGGGAAGCAATGAAACATGACCTTTCATCCCTTGACAAAACAGGAAAGTGGCATCACATAGCATTGTTCCTACGTACACCATGGTTGCAATATCACTAATGAGATGTACATTTCATACACCATTACACCACCATATGTATTGTTAATATCAGTGTGTATAGGCCCATATTTCCAAATTACTGTGAATGCAAGCAGACGTCCACGGCCAAACGATAATGATGTGTTATTGTATAGCACCTATGCTTAAGCGCTTCATATAGAACAAATACACATACAATATCACCCAACCTCTGTTGGTACTCATTTATTGACCTCAGAAGGATGACAGGCTGAGTTGGCCTTGACAGGATTCGAATCTGCAACTTGCAGATCACACACACACACACATCGTAGCAGCAAGCGCTCAACCCACTGATCTTTCTTATCGGCTATGGTAAAATGAGCAATTACATGTCTGAATGTTCTCAAAGTCAGAAAGCAAATTACACTCTGTAGTGGATACCATTAAACTGGTAACTGAGATTTAACAGCAGGCCAGTTCAGGTCTGGTGCAAAGTTGGCCTCATGTCAAGCCTGCATTAATCTACTTTTCAGGCTTCAGAGGTTGGCAAAATAGGGAAAGAAGAGCACTCACATGACATCCCATACTCTGGGCACTCGTTACCTCATACATGCACACAAACATCCTGAACAGCATGCCAGGTAGATGGGAAAGATAGACACATTACAACAAAACATTAATTGTGGCACAATTAAATCAATGGCCACTTGATGTGCTATGATCAAATATTTCTACACTGTATACAAGCTTTTAGGCACAAGGATTTTGTCAAGTGACGACGACACCGAGATGGAATGTTTTGTGATGATTTGAACAGACATAACGGTAGAAAAAACATGCTATAACTGCATTTTGCGAAAAGCAAAATACATAGTCCAAAATGGATGCTTATTCTACTCTAAATGCTTTATTTGTTATTCCTATTCTTTCTTATTTAGGGTCACTGCTCAAAGTGTTACCCTTGTAGAACCCCCTGTTTTTTTTTCAAAGAGGACTGAGCAAGAAAGCCAGCCATCCAGAAACAAAGAGCCACATGGTGCTGGCCCCAGCCCAGGAGCTTCCATTAAAAAAAAAAAAAAACGTTTTTTTTTTGGGGGTAGCAAGGGAGAGCACATGGGTTGCGAGGGAGACCTCCGGGGTCGGAGTTGCGACCCCCAAACCACGTCCCTGCTGTATTGTCATGATTGTTCCCATGTTCCCCTTCCCTTCTTGTCTTGTGGCGCTTTTAAACACTATTCTAGCTGAATAAGCTCCTTATAAATGCCCAATAAAATAAATTAGATAAATGAATAAATATCAACAATATATTGTCTCCTGTTCAATTTTCAATTCAGAAAACATGCCATGCCTTCCCGTGTTTCACACCACTTTGCTTCTTTTGGGCAAAAGGTTGTTGGAAATGCCTTAATTGAGTGACATATGCCCATAAACAATTACCCAAAAAAAGTTATCAATCCAACATTTCAAAATGTCCCACATTCTAATTCAATATTCCCAATTAGAAACCTGAAATGGCCTCACCATTCAATTGAAGTACAAAGAGGTCAAGTGGCACAGCGAGTGTAGCACTCGCTTTGACATCGGTGCAGGGTCTGCCAACGCAGGTTCGTATCCCGGCAGGGCCAAACTCTGCCCTTCATCCTTCCGAGGTCGATAAATAAGCACCACACACCGTGGGTAATAATAAGCTATATAAATGCCAAATTATTATTATTATTATTATTATTAATGTGGACACTCTTGTTAGACCGCGACTATCTACTAGTAGAGGCTTCTGCACAGTGTTTGTGCTTTTCTGAATTGTTCTTGTTAAAGGCCACCCCGTCTGTTGGTATCCATTAATCTTAATGTTACTAGTGTCATATAGGGAGAAGAAACCATTCGTCTGCATAAGCTTTTCTACGCCTTCTTTTAGTGGGTCAGGCAAAAAAGGCCAGACTGGGCCATGTGTCGGCCAAGCTTAAATGCATTGAAGGCGGAGTTGCCTGTAAGCTTAGAAGTGTTTATGGTGCTCAGGACACCCAGGTGGGAGGCAGCTGAAGGCAATGAATGAAGAGGAAGGCACAGCCTCAGAATGCCTTCACATTTGCTCCAGGAGATGAGGCTTCCGAGTGAATGGTCTCCAGGTGGCAGAAGAAGCGGCTGGTACCTGGCGCAGGGTGCACATCCCTCAGTTCAATGCAGCTGTTTCCCCCCTGAGCAATGGTGATGTAGAGGCAATGGATGAAACTGGATGGATGAGATTGGTTTGCACTGTACCTTGACTAGCAGCAACGTGGTCCTCCATCTCTGTTTTTGGCACAACACCCGAGACAATGATTCAGGGCTTCCTGGAGTTATTTTGTTGGCCTCTCTCCGAGATCTTGTTGGGTTTGTCTATTAGAACTAGAGAAGGGCAGTGATACCACAGCGACCAAGTGCTGCTTCTAAGGGGCTTCAGGAACTTACAGTCCAACAGACCCATCACACCGATGCTGATACTTAAGGATTACACTGGTGCACATTCAGGGAGCAGGCAGAAACATTTTGGATGAACATACTGAGCCTTCGGCAAAGGATATTGGAAAGTAGGAAAGATCTTCAGTTGCCAAGAGCATGTGCCTTAGCGCGTTTTGAATGAAGTGGTCCACACTGTGACGATATCAAAAAGAGCCTCAGAGTTTAGTGAGATTTAAGATCTGCCTGAAGTGGGTCGCTCACTGCAGTTATGATATCAGATTACAGGAGGGTGCCTTCCTGCTCTCTGAAACACCATGTTATAATACCAGACTACAAATCATTCAACATCAGTGGCAACACTATCATGGTAGCTAACGAAATACACATTCTTGGGGTGTACATCAACTCCTCCCTCAACCTAAACAGACAGGTCCACTCCATAGTCTCCTCTGCTGCCTACACTGCTAAACTGATTAGAGCCACTAGACCTTTCCTTTCCCCCCGCACAATTCCATCACCCTGGCCAGAGCCTTGATACTCTCCAGGATTGACTACTGCAACTCACTATTTGCAGGGCCTAGCATCAAAAAATTACAAACTGTACAAAAGAACGCTATCAGAGCAGCTCTGAATATCCCCCTGAAAGACCATATCTTATTGACAAGGAGGAACATCCATTGGCTCCCAGTCTCGGGCAGAATTACATTAAAAATTCTCACACACAAATGTATTTCCAACAATGCGCCTGCTTACCTAAATAACCTGATCTGCAAAAATCAATCCAATAGACCAACCTGTTCCTTTTACACCAACTTGCTCTCCTTACCTAGATACAAAATGCAGAAAGCAGGAGGTCTAAGCTTTCCTGTGATTGCACCCAAAATGTGGAATACTCTCCCTACGCATCTTAGAAATGATACATCTTATTGGTCATTCAGAAAACATTTAAAAACCTCACTATTTAGGTCTGACTTCCTTGCGCAGTCACCTTTCCACACAGCCCCTTGTGACTACACCAACAACTTCACTCCTGCTACTACTACAAACACTATACTCATTCAATCAATGCATCAATAGTCATCTACCGATTGGATGTGTCAATGTGTAGCTGATTTTACTATTGTGTAATGTATGATGCCAACCTGTAACTGATGATATCCGTGCTATGAAAAAGTTCTTTCCTCTGTAACATTAAGCAAATGTAACCAACTCCTTAAGTGCCAGCTCCTAGTTGCCTTTGGGTTTTGTGGGCTCTACAAATGTACAAAATAAATTAAAAAATAAATAAATGTTCCACTTCTTGGCAAAGGCACACATATGCCCCACGTGGCAGTCTGTGGAAATGCATTGTTGTTATTCTTCCCTCTTGGACTGTTGTCAGCTGCATGGCAGGGAATATGCCAGGGCAGCCCCTTTGGAGCTGACTCCAGGGGCACAATAGTATGATAGTGAGGCCTTCAAATGATAGCCAACTTCTACTTTATATCTTTAAGGCTGGCGTTCACAGAGCGTGGGACAGTCATCAGTACAAAAACAGCCAGACAACCCAATTCACAAAAGTGAGCTTTATAAGGAACACTTACCAAAACTACAGCCCCACCCATAGTGTTGTTAGAAATTATTGTTCCAGGAAATTCCAAATAAAATGTCAGCTTTTGCCATGAGTGCTAATTGTTCAATATTGTTGGCACAATTGCCTTTCTGCTGCCCGTATTTAATCAAAACAAACCCAATGGTAGGAGGTGTTTCTTAAGCATCGGCCATGGGCTATATTTACTTTCTATACTGACTGTAACAGCAGAACAATACTTTCATATACTCAAATAAAGAAACCTTCTATCCTGTGATGGGCACTGTCCGTAAACATGCTTCGCTGCTTTACAATCCTGGGGGGAAAACAAGGTAAGGGGAGCAGAGAAACAAGGGAGTGTGGAGCTAACAAAAGGCAAGGGCGGAGGGGGACAATTTGTCAGCAAGGGATCTACAAGCATCCAGGGGAGGATGCATGGGGATCAGCTCACCCCCTCTCAGGGAGGGTGGTGGAAAAGAAAGGACAGAATGAGCAAACAGCAGATGCCAGGCTAATCTCCCACATGCAGTTTGACCAGCACTCCCATTAGGGCACTTGCAGCCACCGCCGAAAACACTTCATTGGCCTCCAATAGTATTTAGGATTGCATTGCAAAGCTTGTAATGCTAGTTTTCCATGACGCTAAGAGGCCTTATTGGGGCTCATCTGTGCTGGAGATACTAGTACCACCAGCTCATGAGTCCGGTTCTCCTGTCTGGCGGCAGATACTTCCTGGAAGTGGATAGTGCTGCAGGAGGCCGAGGAGGCAGAACCTCAGGGCCCAGAACCTGACTCCCAGACTTCCCAGGGAGCAAGCAGCGGCCCTGGCAGGGGAGGAAGGGGGAACCCCATCACACGTATCCCTCATACACAACGCACCTTCCAGCAGGATCATACCTAGAAGTCTGGCAGGGGTGGGGCAGAGTCAGTCACATAGCAGTCTTGCCCCTTAAAGCATTGGGCGGTTGTCCCGAGTCAGGAACACCTCAGACACCCCTAAATAGTCATAGACTCACCCTCGGGTCTACTTTATTCAAAGCATATATACAACGTTTGGTAGAGTTTAGCAATTAAATGTTGCTTGATGTGCAATGAGGCGTTGCATTTTTTTAAATCAATATTTGCAATGCCTCTGGAAGTTGCAGATATATTATAAAATAAAGTACATATAACATGTTTGTGTTTTGAACCCAGCTGCACTTGTCCTCTCTCTTTCTTTGAGGTTGAGGAGGGGTAGGTGGTCTGCAGGGCAAATAAGGTAAAACAGGTTAGTTGCAGGAAATGACAGTTTCGCAAACCCTACTATAAGATGAAACGCTGTAGAAACGTCCTGTAGTGTTTTAGGCAGTGGTGTGCAGTGGGGGTGGTAGAGCAAGATGCCTCAGTTTGTCCCTTGCCCGTAAACCACGTGTTTTTGATGCATAAGGGGTGACGGAGGGGTGGGCATTCTTCATGAATTTAATAGATATTTTATTTCGAACACCCTCGTACACAAGTGTTCCAGAGCGGTACAAGGCAAGGGAGGGGAACAGGGGAGAACAAAGCAACGATCACTAGGCCCAGTGACATTGAGAACGCGCAAGTGCATGGGAAAGGGAAAGGGGAAAAGTGCATGGAAGGGGGAGAGTGGAAAGTGCGGAGCAAAGGAGAAACAGAGAAATAAGAATACATAAATAATAAAGGCAACAAACAGTGGTAGTGCAGCCGGCAAGTGCTGGGTTTAAGGCAGCAGACAGGGTAGGTCTGACAAGTGCAGGAAGAAAAGGGGGGGGGCTGTATGGGAACAGATACAGACCCCAGTGCAAGGGGTGGCCCGGAGGCAGTGCGGGAGGGTGGCAGGGTGAGCCGGTAACGGGGCCCGGAAGACAGAGGGTGGCCAGGTGCACGATGCTGAGAGAGTTTACAATATCAGGGTAAAGTCAGAGCTTGTGACTAAGTAGAAACGAGTGATGTTGAAATAAGCACAGAAATTAACAGTTGCAATGGATATGACCAAGGGTTGCCCTCAATATCTATTAAGCAATGAATATATGACATATTCAATAACTAAAGGCAAGGCATGACCCGAATGATAGTTTGGATGTTTGCCATTATTGCAAGGCTGGAAATAAGCAGACCAGATGGTTCTGTTAATCCTTTCTTTCAGTAAACCTACATTTACCAATGAATTAATTAATGATATATTCATACAGTAAAAGCAAAGACAGGTATGTAAACTCAGTAGAGTGGATAATGGTGTTGCTAGCAGAATAGACAGGAATGATATATGACTGCGATTGTTTGTCAATGGAGTTAAAGTAACAGATGTGTGCGTGTGTGTGTGTGTGTGTCAGAGGTGGCTGGTGATTTTTTTTTTTTTTTTTAATGGAGGGGCATACATATTTGCCACAAACATGCACTAACGACCAAGCGTAGTGAGGGTGCCCAAACAAACGAATGAGGGTTCAGAATGGTTCTCCCCCCCCAGGACATTTTTTGAATAATGGGTTAAAATGGTGCATTGCACCCTTTCTGTGAACAATTGGGTGAAAGCCACACAGTTTGCACCGTGCTGGTGAGTGAGCCTCCGATTCATCCCCAGTTCAAAGGCCCAAATCCAGCACAGTGAGCTATGGAAACGTAATATATTCATAGAATACATTGAAATATACAGCTGGGGCTAAGTGCAGCGGGTGGTGGTGTTGCAGACAAGAACCTGGTAACATAATTAAGCAATATGACCCGATTGCGGGGGCATTACCGACTCAGGTAATGCCCTGGGGCCCATAGTTATAGGCCCAAGCGAAGCGAGGGCCTTAATGAAGGACCCAGGGCATTACCTGAGTCGGTAATGCCCCTGCCACCAAGGTCATATTGCTTTTAGTTTTGTTGAGCATTGGTTTAGTGAAGTGCTCAACTCTGTGTGCTCAACTTGTTTGACAATTTCAATGGGACTAATGGTGGTGCTCAACTTGCCTTGATTGAATGCTTGGTGAACGCTCATTTAAAATGTGTGTATGGGTTCAGTTAACTAATGGATGGTAAATATGAATTAATGTGGTCAAATGACAATACCCTTATTTAGAGAAAGCAAGGTCAGTTTGAGAGCATGGTTGTCTATTTACATCTTTAGGTCACTCCACAAGTCGGTCTACTGAGCATTTTCATATTTTTCAAGCCCCAACTGTGTGTCCCCTTATGTCTCTACCCTGTGTGGGATTGCGCTTAAAATAAGCACATTTCTGAAAATATGCTTCTTTATTTTCAGCGCCAGCCAGCATCACTGAGGTAAATAAAAAAACACATTTATCAAATGTACTTCTTTATTTTTGGCCCTTCCGAAATGAATTCAAGATTCCTGCAGGGGAAAAACGTTTCATACAGGGCTGCAGCCATTTTGTCATTTTTATAAAGGCGTTCCCCAGTGCTTTTATTCATGGTGTGTAGTAGCAGTAAAGGAAGGTTAATCCGGATCAAGCGGATCTGGCACATCATAGGCAAAACAATCCCCAAGCAACCACCAAACAGATACAAAGAGGCTGCTAATGGCAATAACAGCCATTACTATCCCATGGACCAACCTAATGCTAAGATATGTAAATCACTGCAAACACATTTTCCAACTAAGTAGAAGTGAGGTATATTAGATTATTCATGGCTACTGAATATTTAGAACTGTTATATAAGGCATAGAAACATTTTCTCCTCTCCAAATTCCTGCCTCTTATCCACCAAGCTTTTAGCGGGAAGTGTGTGATTGTAAATACCTGTCTGGGCTTCCTGGTAGTTAGCAAGATTACAAAAGCAAAAAGCTTCCCTGCACCTCCTGATCCCAGTAGAACAGGAGGGATGAGACAGTATACTGATATTTGTTTCTTGCAGCAGGTACAGAAGAGAGTAAAAGTGCACCTATGTCTCTTTTGGGCTGACAGCACAAAATACCCAGACTCACCGTTAATGAAGGTCGCTTTAATGTGATAGGCTATGGCTTACAAACTACATTAACCTGGCCCCTTGGCCTTAGGGCCTCATCACGAGTTTGGCGGTAACCCTTAAATCTGGCGGTCGCGCTATTACCGCCGGAATTAACGGTCCGCCAAATCAGGGCTTCGGCGGATTTCTCCACAGCTCTGAGGGGGGGAATCCGCCAAAAATGTGCGCTATTACCGCCGGCGGGAAATCCGCCGGCGGTAAGAGTGCGAAAATTCCCCTTTGAGTCCAATGGGGAATGGGGCATTCTTGAATGGGCTCAGTGGGGAATGGGGAATTCCATTACCGCCAAACCCGTGATCCGGCGCTAATAGCGCCGGGGGTTTGGCGGTAGGGCTAATACCGCCGGCGGTAATACCACCGGTGTTACCGCCCAACTCGTGATGAGGCCCTAAACAAGATTTTAAACATGTAGGTAAACCCACTTCCGCCCCCATTCCCTCCCTTCAAATATTCCTTCTCCCTTCAACTCCCCCACATCTTTCCAAACGTTATCCATGTCCTCTCCCCGAGCCACCGCCTGTCTTTCTTCCCTACCTCTTCCCCTCTCGTGTAACCGTAGGCTAGCTTGTCCGTCCAAACAGCACTAACCACCATCCTTACCGCGATAATAATCCTTCGACTTCAAACAACCATCATTTAACCAACAGTGTCCCTGGCACCAGGAAAACCCTCCCCAGAGGTGTTCTCTCTGCCCCACCGCACTTATAATCTTCCTATTTAACTCTTTGTTTAATTGTTCCATCACCTTCCTTTCGTTTTTTAAATTTCTTTTATAAAAACATTCCCCACCAACAACCTTACTCCTCGACATAAATTTCCAAACTGAGAGAGCCGTTCTTTATTTCCTCCTTTTCCGTAATTCCCCCTCCTTCCTTTACCTCCAACACTATCCCTTCAAGATTGCTCGCAATGCCCACATAGCATTTCTCTGCCCTTTCTTCTACCAATAGCGTCTCTACCCAAAACCCATCATAGAAGGCTAACCCCTCCCGTAATTTCATAACTAAAATTGACCTCCAACTGCCATGGCCACATTACTTCGCTACATAATCATAATAGCACTCATGCCTTTACTCCCTACCATCAAACATTCACTAGGGAAAAAACACCATACCCTAATGCCCTAAAACCTTAATACCCCTACATTAACAGACACCCTAAATACATTCACCGTCCCTTATAATCGTCTCCAGAACACCCTCTCCTGCCGCATCTGTGAAAGAAGACAAATCAAGCACCACACGTAATTGAACTCAAGCCACCTTAGTGCACTTCGTTACTCCTCCTCTAACACACCTAAAGCCTGCCACCATAAACCTAATATTACCTTTCGCGCCAAATAATTCCTTGCACTTCAGAACCCTGCTCCTCCTTGCTCACTAGATCCCCTTTCTGGCAAATCCCTCGCCCCCACCCAGTAACATTTCCCGTGCTGCTCAGAGTGTCACAACCCAACCCCTTACAACCTTTCCTGGTGTCCTATTCTCCCACCTGACCAGATAACCAACCTATTCTTATTATTTACGTGTCTGCCCCATATTTTGTTTCCTACCAGGGCACCACTGTCCTTCCATGCCCCATAGCAGCCAAATAACTTCCTTTCCCTTCTTATTTATTGAGTTTATTATTTATTTATTATTATTCATACCAACATCCTTGTCCCAAATCTCCTGCAATCAAATAATGATAAATCTGCACCAGCACCCTTATTATGCACCACCCCCTCTGAACCATAGGACCAACACATTGTTCATCCCACCTCGTCCAACCTCTCCTCCTCTAACCTGCTAATCCCACCCTCCCCCATTTTCACCCACAAAAACTTCTTCAGAGCCCTAACAGGTCTTTGTCAACACATAAATGACCTTATTCCCTTTTACCTTATTTCCTATTTTCCACCAATAATTTTTTTAAATGTATTTATTACTTATTTATTTGTTTTTATAGAGACACACCTTCTTGCCCTTATGCCCCATGCCCATCTACTCACTGCTCCCCGATACCACCTGCCCACCAGCCCACTGCTGCCACCAACAATGTTGTTCTGAAAACCTTAGCCTGCTCCCATGCTCCCCTTATTGTTATTATTTTGCTTTATTTATTTATTTACTTTCCCTACCCACTAAGACCCCTGGCTTGTGTGGTGTCAATGCATTAAGTATTATTGCAGACATTGCCCTGGTCTCCTCTATCCAGCACATACTCACCACTTAAGTACCCACAACTATTGCCACAACTAACCCTTTTTTCCCATATTCATCATTTGAACCACAAACTGTCTCCCCTCCTCTCCCCTGCCAATCCATGTAATGCCTTGTAACCCTAGACCAAACCCAACCTCATTTTGTTAGGGGCCAGCATATTGAACAGCATCTCATAGCCATCTACCAATCAATGTACCCTTGTATGGGTACTCCCCTGTACTCACCCCAACCATACCCATTTGCTCAATGCTCCTTACCCAGCCCCCTTCCTTAATGCTCCCCCGCTGCACCTGGGGCCGATCTTGCTCCATCCATCCATACTGTTTAATTCCCCCCCACACAGTAAATTCATCCCCCTCCTCATTTGTCAATGTACCCCCATGTTCACTCTTGATACTTGCTCCACTGCTCTCTGCTTCGCACCTCACATGCTGTCCCTCGCCCCTTTGCCCAGTTGCCACACCCGCATCTTCTGTCCATGCAGTTCAATGCCCTCTGCACACTGCATGCCATGACACCACATCCCTCATCTAGGCCATTGCGCCCCCATGCTCACCCTTGCAAATGTTCCATATCATCGCTGTTTCCTCCACTGACCCGGGCGGCTGTCCGTGCACCCCCGTCCATGCAGTTCAATCCACACCGCCTGCTACTTCACGTAGCAACACTGCCCATTTACTCCCCTGGTATGCTGCTCTGCTTCGCTCCTTCACCCGAATGCCCATACTCTGATATAGCCCCTCTTTGCACCCCACCATTTTCTTTCTTTTATAAATCATTGAAACTTGTCCTTTCTTACATATTTACCTTTTCTCCTCTTTTAAAAAAAAATGTTTGTCATCCTCTCCATCCCTGAGGCGAGAGTGTATAACTCCACACCACTACCTTGTTCGTCCTCTCCCATTCAACTCTCCTTGTCCCTATCCAAACTTCGCAGTAAATTGACATTCTCTCCCTCCTTAATCCTCCGAGTTCCGCATTAGTTTAAACTGCTTTGTTGACCTGTAGTCCAACTGCACACCGCTGCAATGCTCGCCCCCTCCCCTTAAACCTTATGCCTCCCCATCCCCATTCTCCCAGTAAATTGACATTCTCTCCCTCCTCGATCATCCGAGGTCCCCATTAGTCTAAACTGCTTTGCTGACCCATCCTAACTGTCACCAAAATGAACTCTCACCCAACCAACATCCCTTTAAGCCAACAAATGTGTATCAACAAGCTCTTAAACCATAAGGCCCAGAGGGGCCGTACAACCACAACACCCCCATCCTTGCTCTATGCTGGGCCTGGGCCAGATGCCTCATGCCACCTAACCCTAACATAGGAAACCCCTTATTTCACCTTTACTACTGCCCCCTTCTCTCACATAACCAACCAATCCCTAATCTCACTTTAAAATAGAACCAAACTATCTTTACCTTCCCTCCTCTCGCATCTTCCTCTTAGAGCCGTTTTCTTAGACACCTCCACATCTCTAATGTTCAGACTCTTCACCAGTCTAGAGTGGGGTGTAGGTACCTCCCTCTGAATAACCTCCCTGTCCATCTCAAACTTGAGCCAGACCACCTATAACTCCGGAACAGCACAAGACCTTACTCTTCTTCTTTTCTCTCTCTCTCCCCTGCTGACCTGCCTGTATACTGCGCTGACTGGCTATCCTCAGAGTCTGACGGGTACCAGCCCCCCCGATCCGTATCCCTGCACTGTCTCCAGGCCTACCGCACACTAAGGGCTGTATCTGACTTGCACGATCTAACGAAGGATGTATACAAATTGATCTAATTACAATTAATCAAGAGTGAACTGCTGATTTTATAAGGTCAATTAGGACACCTTTGTGGGGGGAAACCTGCCGCAACCCCCCACCCAATCCAAAAAACCCTGCAGCCCCCCACCCAATCCCCTTATATTATTTATTATCCAAAACCAACCCCATACATATATAAAATAATTAAAATAATATAAAGGTCAATTGTGCAGAAGGTCAATTAGGACCACTATAATTAGGTCAATTAGGACAAAAGGTCAATTTGGGTAATACCCTAACTGACACAAGGCTTAGAAAGATCGTTGTTTTGTCCTCCCTTTGT
This sequence comes from Ambystoma mexicanum, assembly GCF_040938575.1. Lineage (NCBI taxonomy): Eukaryota > Metazoa > Chordata > Amphibia > Caudata > Ambystomatidae > Ambystoma > Ambystoma mexicanum. The sequence continues at coordinate 622,920,274 of NC_090941.1, read as the reverse complement.
GTTCCCTCCCTCATAGTGTCCGCCTTAGAAACACTTGTGTACAGGCACGTTATAAATGACTTATCATATCACATCCTCCTCCCTCATCCCAGCTCATACCAACTGTTACTCTCTTCATCCTCATCATCCCTTTCAAACCACCCTTCCTGGCCCTCCAGTTCTCCAATGCCATTTCTTTTTTATTAATATCCCCCGCCCAATACTGCTCCAACCTGGGATATTCACTCTTCCTTCATAATTATTCTTTATTTCATTTATTCTTTTAAGGTGTATTGTATTTATTTAATCACATCCTTTACCCACCAAATGCACCTTCCACATCACCTTCACACCACCAATCTTACCCTTCCCTATCACTAATGCACCTTCAGTTCAAACCGTTGTAGCGTGGAGCGTTTACCCCATCGCCGCTGCACTGCTGCTGGGGAGAGCCGTCCAAATCTCTTCCCACTCACTGCGTGCTCCATCACTGCTGCACAGCCACTGTGCGGAGCCGTCCAAAATCTATCCCCACTCTCAGTGCAGGTGATGGCGTTCTGGCCATCTCCCTACACCATGATATCTGGCCCAGGGACGTACTATTCCTTTCTGCTCTGGTTGTTGGGGAAGCGCCCTAGCCCCTCCCCCTAGCCCCTCCCCCTGCTGCACCCAGGGATGATGGCATTCAACTCCCTTTACACTCAAGGACAAACCTGGGGCCGTACTAACCCCTCCTAACACCATGCCCTAAGGTGACCCGGTAGTCCTCCATGGGTGGCACCCCCAGCCTGGCATATCCCCCCCATGACTCTCTACACACCTTCCAGATCCTAACTAGCCCACCTGCCCTTTTAACTCCCGTTATCCACCCCCTCCTTTTTAACCATGAAACCTGGCACACATTGCATCCCCATCAAAATCCAGGGCAGGTACCGGGCATTCCCTGACCCTTGGTGGGCAAACCGTGGCAAGCACTATTTAATCGGGGACTCTCTTGCCACTACTTAACCCCTCTCGCCCTACCCACAATGTCCCATCCCCCCCTTTTACCTCCCTGCTGACTGCCCCCCACCTGTACCGCCTGGAACCGGCCTACACAGTGCATCCATCCATATGATGATGGCAGTGCCCCAGATAAGATTTTGAGGTGGGAGTATTTCACTCCCCATATTTACACTTTGAGAGTAAATCTGATTTCAAGTGAGTAAAAATGACTTTTCTCCTTTGCAAGAGAGTAAAATGTATGTGACATCTAGCCGACGTGTGCAAAAACTGTATGGAAATCATTACTATGCTGCAGCTTTCTGCATTGTGACAGAATACACCTTTCATCATTTCTCTAAGGTTTGCCCATTTGATCTCTCCTGTATATATTTAAATTTTGAAAACACAAAAACCTAGCCAATTACACAGTAAAGCAAACATGAATTGTATTGTGTGTTTTGAGGTTCGATAGCAGAATTGTCTTTTGATGTTTAATGAAACTCCTCATTTCCTGAAGCTATTACTACCAAATGGTATGCCAAACTTGTGATACAACAGTGCAGAGAGGCAAGGACTCCATGCTAAATTCTATACCTAATCTCATGGTCAAATGGTTATTTATATAGCGCTTTTGGCAAAGCGCTGTACACAGAACATAATTATCACCAAACCTAAGTCGGTACTCTTTTATCGACCTCGAAAGGATGATAGGCTGAGTTGGCCTTGCCGGGATTCTAACCTGCAACCTACAGATCATGCACAGATCGCAGCAACAAGCTCTCAACTGCCTGAGCTATCTTATTGGCTAACATCCTTCAGAGGTCGGTAAACTGAGTATCGACTGAGGTATAATAATCACAGTGTCGAGATGTTGGATGAACCATGTATGAAGCACTACATAAAGTTAAATACCTGTCTTGATTATCACAGGGAAAGGATTTGCTGAGTTTCTATTTCAATTACAAATGTAACTTTAATTTGTTTGTTTTTGAACAGCGCTTGCACTTTCTGGAGAGTCAGGTTAGGGATGTTTTAATTGTAGTCTTGAAGATTTGAGAGGCCAGAAAACCTGTGATGGATGTAATGACAATCACTCGCCCTTGAGCAAAGACTCTGCTGCCACTGACCATTTATAATAATGCACCCCATTGACTGCAAGGTTGAATGGATGTAAACTAGACCGTGCATACTCATAATTGTACACACTGTTTTCATAATTAGAGTAAAAATGTAATTACAAGTGTAAAAATTATCTGCCTCTGCATGATTATGCACACAGCACAGGAACTCTGAAAAATACAATTGTGCAATACTGGTTTGCTTTCACTGGGGGAAAAAAGCATAATTTGTTACAAACAGATGAATTCTCAATTGCAACTTAGTTTTCCATCTTATTAATTATACACTCCTAAAATGCTAGGAAAATAAATATGCACAGTGCTTCTTTTTGCCCCATGAGCATCAACACAGCAGAGGCTGAATGGAAAGAAACCATTCCTTTTATCCTAGTCTGCAGTTTCTTTTTATGAAAGGCTTCAAAGAAATGCATGGCTTACAATTACATCCATGTAGATAAAAATCAAAAGAAACTTTCTGGTTACTGTCAAGTAACCGGACATTTGCACTGCCCTCTGCTCTAAACTTATGTGTAAATGTACACAGGAAAACAATAAAGCTGTCATATTTACAAGATTTTCATGCGTAAATAGGCCTAGTAAGCACCTTATCTGGAGGCCTGGATGATGGGTAGTGCCCCTGTTTGCATATTGAGCACATATGCAGCACAGCTATTTTCCCCCATGCCCTCCCCGATACACAACCAGGGAGCACACCCCACCTAAACACCCTGTTCCACACTGGGGGCCCTGGTACTGAAATGCAGGACAAGGCAGCGCCCTGCAATATAGCTCCCTTGCACTGTATTTATATCCCCCCCTTTACTTATATCTGTTTATATTGCAATAAGCAGTTTTATTTGTTGAAAACCCCACCCCACCCTTAAAGCTCCCCAAACCACCCTGACATCAAATCCATAGCTGCCGCAGGGGCCTGGAGGATCGTGCAGCACACTGCCACCTGGTGGTGTGCAATGTACACCACAGTCTGTCCTCTACAATGCAGCCTCAGGCAGGATCACCGCCCCAGCCCACTGCTCCAGTTCCAGACGAGGACCGGAGAAACCCGGCCACAGCCCCACCAAGCTCCCTCCCACATCTTCTGCCCACGATCCTGACAGGCCAAGAAGACCAAGGGGAGAGCGCTCCCCGCCCGCTCCCCTTCATCTAGGGACTTTAAAACCCAGTGCAGCCGTGACACAGACCACCTTGCATACCCAGAAAAACTGAAAGGTAAGGTTGGTGTAAAACCAACACTACTCCCTTAGCCCCTTCTTATTTAATATTTATTTATTTATTTATATTGTAAAGATCCCCCGGGACACCCTCTACCCTCCTTACCTTAGCTCCCCTACCCTGCATTAGAAACCGAGTGCCCCCCAAACAGTCACACGCCACCACATCAGCGGTGCCCGCGAAGGTCCATGCAACACGGAACAGCGTTAACCACCAAAAGTTCCTGGACCTCAGCCGGCACCTGTATATATCACCTAAGGGGGGGGGGGCAATGTATCCCCACCCAACTCGCTGGTCAGGTGTAGTGCCCAAAACCTCCCCGGGGAGCAATGCTGGTCCCCTGGTTCGGCGGGTATTCAACCTTCACTGAGTAGAAATGTTCACAGATGAAGGGTCCGAACTTTCATCAGGACGTTTTTGGGAACACCTATTGGGAGGGAGAGGAGAGTATGTCAAGGGGAATTGTGAACACATGGGGGAATCCGTATGAAAAAAGTACTGCACTATAGGAAACCTACCTATGTTCTGTCAACTGTCTTTCGTTTCAAACTATGTATTCTTTACTATGAATTCTACTATATTCTATATGTATGTCTGAATAAACAAAAATGTCTATCCTCTCCCATTTTTTGTGACTTTTGATGGCTAGCATTTAAAAACTAGCTTCCTGACTCTTGAAAACCTACCGCAGCCTAAACGGTGTAATAGGGGTAGCTTATGACTTTCTCTTCTCCCTTCAAATAAATAAATAAAGCATTAAGGTTTTTAAATGTCAAGCCCCCTGAAGGAGCAGGTAGCTCCCGGCAGTGCAGACCTCTTTTCCACCGCCCCGTCATGTGAAATAGTATTTTTTCCATGTCTAATGGAAAGTGTGAAGTCATTTGAAAAAAGGCCAACAGCCTCAGCCTCCAGGAGAATTTGATCCAATCCAAGTGCTGATTAACATGTATTCATTGATTCATTATGTATTCATTGATCATTATTTGTTCACGTGCTTAGAAATAGTACTTTCTTTTTCTATTTGGATGCACACTCAAATATTTTCAGACTGAAGAGGGAAGGCGGGAGGGGGGGTGAGAGAAGGCTGCCAGGATTGTTGTAGTCACCTTTTCAGGGGCGGCCTTGCGCATCAAGAGCAAAGCATTTCAGGCTGCACTTGGCATGTGATGGCACCCACCAGGCTATAGGGTGATTTGCCAGGCATATGATGGCATTCTTGGGTTCATTTGTTTCTGAGGTTGTTATTTTGATAGCACCTGCAAACCTATACCTTACACACGGTGGCTACGTCGAACATATGGTGGCATTATTTCGGTGTTGGAGGCTGCACTGTGCAAAGGAGAGAACACATCCATTTACCAATGCTCGTGTGTTATTGTTACAATAAGACCCGAGCGGTGGGCCAATATCGCCCCAGGTAATTCCCCCAGCCCGTAGTTACAGGCCCGAGCATAGCAAGGGCCTTAACGAAGCCCCGGGGGCATTACCATGGGTGGTATTGGCCTGCCGCCGAGGGTCTTATAGCCATTAGTACCCCGGCCTGTAAGACCGGGGTACTAATGGCATTTGTTTCTGTTTAGAAACGCTGCCGCGTTTCGTAACAGAAAAACAAAAAAAAAGTGACAAAAAATGGTCGCCGGGAAAGGGAAAACGTAGTCCGTTTTCCCTTTCCATGGCGGCCATCGGGAGGGGACGCGCAGGGAACAGAAGTGTTTCCAGCGCGTTCTCGCCCAAGAAAAGAAGAAAAGAGAAGGTAAGTGGGGTTGGGAGGGCGGAAGAGAGGGCAAGCAGATTTTTTTTTTTTTAAAGTACTGCGGTCGGCCCGCTCCGAGTCTCCACATGCCTGGAGGCTTCCATCGTCCCCCGCCGGAGACCAAGGGATGGAAGGTAAGTGGGGTGGGGAGGGCAGGGAGGTGGGAGGAGGGAGGAAAGGGAAAAAAAACAAAATCCTTACCTGAGTCCCCGGCGGGGGAAGAAGGAAGCCTCCAGCCGTGGGGAGGCTCGGAGCGGGGATTGCCCTGTTTCGAGCCCCCTCATTGGCTAAGGGGCTGCCACGCCCGTCAACGGGAACAGAATACCCGGCACACGCAGGACGCACCGGCGTACAAGTTAATACTGTGTGGTATGGCTTGCAAAAGAGCCAATCCACACGTTCTATTCCCGGTGCGCAGCGGGTGCAGGGTACTAATGTCTAATAGTGCTGTCTTACCATTTTCTATTTGATGTTTCCAATACCTGGGCTTGATATATTGAGAGAGGCTGAACTGCTCTATTCTTCGGTCCTGTCCCAGCAATGGGGGAGTGGGCTGTCTTTGTGCTTGTGCTTCTTATGTCACCCAGACATTTGATTCTAGATTTAAATAAGCCTCTTTAAATTAACGGAACTCCTTAGATGCCAAGCCTGGCTTCACAGACGTTTCTATGCCTCCTCTTGCAACAAATTCCCTTTGGCTTCTCTCTCCGCCATCTGTCCGAGGCATCGGCCAAAACCTTCTGCATAGCGCGGTAGTTGGGGCTGTATTAAAGCCATGCCACAGTCATGGCAATGATCACGGATACCCTACAACAAGCCACGTGACCTGAAACCCTCCTACCTCCCAGTTACAAAGGCAGGGCATTCTTAATGCTGCGAGCAGTCAGTGGCTTTGCTCAGACACCGAAGAAACACGTGCGTTACTTTGGGACACTGTTGGGCTTAACAGTGAAATTATATTTTAAAGTGGTAACTATGCCTGGATATTAGGAACGTGGCAAAGAACATATTTGGTTTCCATATCAGTGATTCTTTTCTGTACGACTTTCAAACCTAACTTTGGAGATGAACCTGTGTATTTTATTTATTTATTTGTTTAATGTGATACAGTTTAAATGTAAAACTTCACACATATACAATACATATCATAAATATCATGACATTGTAGATACGCGTATATCACCCTTTCTTTTGGTGAATTGCACAATTAGCAAGGTTAGCTGGGTTGCCTTCCTAGTGTGGACATCTACACCGGTTTTATAGCCTGGTCTTGCATCAAATTCCACTCCCAGGTATTTATACAGGGCAGTATGGGTGATTTCAATGCCCAAGACAGATAATCTACGTCTGGCTTTACACTTGGCCGTAAATAGCATGATCTGGATCTTGTCCCTATTAATGATTAAGCCATTTTTATCCACATACGACCAAAGTGCATTGGCCATGCGTTGCATACCGCTAAAGGTGAGGACTAAGAGTACCCGATCATCTGTGTATGCTAGTACCATGCTGTGTGTCTTATCAATTTTAGGGGGACAACCTCTTATTCGGGACAAAAATTGAGGGAGATCTGATACGAATAGATTGTACAATAGGGGCGCCGTAACACAGCCCTGTTTGACCCCATTACACTGGGCTATCAGAACAGTCATGGACCCCCCCATGCATCAAGCCTCAGGCACACAGTGTTATTCTTGTGGAGTCGTTTAATGTAATAAAGAATACCCTGTGGACAGCAGCGGAGTTCGAGTTTATGCCACAAGAGTTCCCTACTGTGTCAAAAGCCGACTTGAAATCTAATAATAGGGCATATATACAGGAGGAGACGTTTTGCCGTGCACTTGTACGACCAGGAGGTCCATGACCCATAGATTATGTGAGGTAGAATAGTCAGATCGGAATCCACTCTGATATCTATCCAAGATAACCTCGTGTTCCACCCACTTCTCGAGTTCCTTCAAAAGGAATGAAGCAAATAACTTCTCTGTACAATCCAACATTGACATCAAACGGTAATTACCCGTATCTCTAGGACACCTCTTTTTTAAGATCAGAAATGAGGATGGCTGTTTGCCAGGAGGCAGGGATCTTTCCTTCCTCTAATATCTTTTCAAATAAAATCTTTAACAGTGAGGACCAAAATTTAGGGTTGTGCCTCATGACCACATTAGCCAGGCCATCCGGTTCGGGTGCCCTAGATGATTTTAGGGTCTTGATCTTTAAAGAAATGTCCTCCTCGTCTACATCAATGGTCCAGTCAGGAGGTTTAATGTCAATCTGTGGAGCGGAGGGGGTCATAGAAGATCTATTGCTCTTTGTCAAAAAAGCCACCCATGTATGCTCATTAATGGGGTTTATCATGTGCTGTTTCTTACACCCTTTGGACTCCCCAAAATGAGACCAAATACTATGTGAGTCTCCACTGCATAGGGCAGCTACCATGCGTTGCAATAGGGCATCTCTATTAGAGCTGCACTATCAATGTAACCAGTTGCGCTATGCATTTTTAAGATGTTTTATCTCTTTGAGTTAAACCATATGAGGCAATACTGTGTTTTGCCCTATGCAGGTCCCCACGTAGTTTGCGTTTCATATATCTGATGGTTTTGTCATAGGTGAGATGTGGTTTATGCTCTCCACTAGTTGGACACACTATTGAAGTAGCATGTTGGCCAGCAATAGGCGTAATCCTCTTCTCAATGTCCTCCATGTCCATATCATGAACGGCGTGCAGATCAATGTGATTCACGTACAGGGTAGCAAGTTTAGCTCTTAATGTGTTGTTTTCTGACCCTTAAATACAGGTAGATGAATGATGTGTTTCCAAATCCCCTACGGACTTTACTGTTGCCAGCAGTGGGGGGTCCCTTAACTTTAGGATTAATGCCTCATGATCACTCCAGGTATTGGAGCTAACATACAGGTCAGTCACCCTTGAGGCTACTTCCTAGATATCAATAGTCTAGATTTGCTCATGAGCTACCCCTTCTCAACGTGTAGACACCTGGGATATCGCTTTTGGTTCCGCCATTCAGAATTTCGAGGTCCCAACTTAGAAAAAACCTCAGCCAGCTTAACCCCCTCATTTTCAGAGACGTTCTGCTTCATTATGATTTTGGGCAGCAGTCTGTCCTTTACATATATGCCTTCACCATCAGCACAGAGGCAATTAAGGTCCCCCTTACAATAATGCATCTTCCCCCTGACGAACATCCCAATTCATGAGAAGTTCATGCATGTCCACCTGGAGTTGCTCTCTCGGTTGTGCTCCAGGCGGATTAAATACGTTAACCAGCAGTACCTTATTGCACTTGCCATTTACAGTGGTAGCTACCTCTACCGCTAGTAGGTGTTCATGTTGTGCAGATGAGATTTTGTGCAATGTCAAGCTCTGGACCACCATCGTGACTAAACCCCCAGAGGGTCTGACCTTAATGCCTTTGTTTGCAAATGATTGGTGGATGGTATAGCCATCCACCAACATGGGTGACGTTAACCATGTTTCTTGAAGAAGGAAGAAAGCATGCTGTGTAATGAAGGGCAAAGAGCCAAAGGGTGAGATAGAATGAGCAAAGCCCCGGGTATTCCAGGACGTAAGCGACCACTCTCATTGTTTATTCATGGCCACCGGCAGAGAATCGGTCAGCCATTTCGGCATTGTTTGGATGCCTGATAGCTGGACCTTATACTTGCTTGGTAGATGAGCAGCTTCTGCTGAGGAGATGTTGCCAGTTCCCATAATGGCTGGTAAAGGTGGATCCACCCAGTCCACCTTAGCGTCCAGCTTAACTCCCCCCGTAAGAAGCTGTGCATGAAAATTGCGTAGAAGATGTACCATGTCTGTGTGCTTACAATGCAAGACCGAGACATTGGGGTTAGTACCCTTTAACAGTTCAAAAAGCTCAAAGTCTTCAGACACCAGCACACACAGTTGAGGTACGAGATGGAGACGAGCCAGGAAGGCAGTCGGGCCTAACCATTTATCTCATGATTTTTGATTGGTGTTCTTAATCATGCACACCTTTCTCTTCAGGATTATTTCAATGCTTGTGTTACTTTCCGGACACACGCTCTTCTTTGAGTTAGGTCTACAAACCAATGTCCTTTTGGGCGCATTAGTGGTGGAGTTGTTATCGGGAACCTTAGCAACAGGCTGTGATATGGTTGAGTCCAGACTTATGCGTTGATGTTCCAGTGAAGTGTGAGTCATATCTGCAGACTTACCTGCAATGACCCAGCTTGTTAAATTGCCCAAGATTTTGTCCTGCCGTTTTTTTTTTCTGCATGCTACCTTTTTTTTTTTTTTTTGCTTTTTTGATTTTTTGTCTAGAATATCAGTCAGTGGCAATGAGGCAGCCATTTCAGAGTGAGAGAATACCCTGTGGACAGAGTGAGTTGCTTTGTGGTACATAACTCCCGAGGAATAAACGGACGGAAAGTCCTATCTTTGTTACAAAATTTCCAAAATAAAACCAGGAGTGCTTTTGTTACTGCAAATCTTATGGGGAAATCAGATTTAGCGGGTAATTACGAGTTGGGTGGGACTGGTAAATCCGGTAGTATTTTTGCCATGACGTTTGCCGGATATACCGTTTGCCCAATTCAGAGTTGATTAAACTTCTACCTGCGTTATTCCAGGGTAGAATTTCAGCTGCAAGTGCACCTATTTTTACCTCTAAATTGTAAAATGCGCCTAATATATGATATCTTTTTTTTTAACTGCATAGAAGCGAAATGCAAGCGCTTCCCTTTAATACAACCGATGCTTTTACACGTAGACATTAGAAGGGCTGATAAAGTGTGCTACTCCGATGCGCACCCTTTCACCTCCTCTCAGTGTAATGCTGAAAAAAGTTAGACATTGCTGTTTTGTGCATTTAAAAAGGCACTGTAGTGGTACGACCACTAATGTACATCATCAGTGTCCACCATTGATGTAATGGTTTAAAGGGATTAAAAAAACATGAACAAAATATTCCCAAATTTTCCACTGGAGGGGTGGTACTGAAGGAACACCAATGCAAATATTCCAGAATTTCCACCTCTGCCCACAGGAAACTGAAATGGGTGGGTTTCCTGAAAAACCACCGGCGTAGGTGGTGATTTCCCCCAGTGATGTTTCTTCCTAAATATCCACCCAACTTGTAACGAGCTTCAACCTTTCTTCACCTCTCTGGAAAAATAAGTGAATTACCAACGTGATTGTACTTTCTGCTCTATCTGCAGAGTTCAATGGAGGCCAGGGCTGTACCATAAACATTGCACACTGCTCAATGTCCATCACAAATATGTTCAATTTGTGTCTGGCTCATTTTATCATAACACAAGGTGCTCATTAGTTCCTTCTGTAAGTGTAAATTCACTTATTTTGAACTGGGAGATGTTTCCCAGCATGGATGGCCAACAGTACCATGGAAATGATCGCATCCCCTCACCCGCTTGGGGTTCTCTGCCCCAGGCCCTCACTCACCCCAAAGGAAAGTGCATAGTGTTGCAGCAGCACATATGGCCAGGATTTAAAGACTGTGCATAACGTGGCAAGCACTAAAAGCCACTACCAGCACAGAGAAAAGAGGGTACTTGCGCGCACAAATGCGTGCCAATCTGCCTTCGTCGATTCATGGAACTGAATGCGCTGTACTTTCCCTGGACTTGCGTGGATTTTGTGCTGGCTCGGCACGGCTGTGCGAGCTGTCGAGGGACTTGCGCGAGAAACCAAGCAGAGCATGGGCGTGACCTGTGCAGAGGGCTGGGAAGGGGTGGAACACCAAAAATGGGGAAGAAATTGCAAAAAAGTGGGCGTTCCGAGGGACGGCCTGCAGGCAGTCCCTCGCAAGCCCACTATTGCGCACCACAAGACTTATTCATGGATTCAATTGCGCAAAGTCTCGGCTTGGAAATGGCCACGCAAGTCCTTCATACGATCTGCCACCCAAAGGCAGGCGTAGGTACACTTGCGCTCAGCAATTTAAGCGCGGAGGTGTGTTATATGATATGATATGAAATGACATTTATAACGCATCTATATTCAAGTGTTTCAAGGCGTGACATGGCAAGGGAAAGGAAAAAGAGGGAGGACAAAAAACAACAACCTAATAGGCCTAGTGACATTCAGATCACGCAAGTGCAAGGGAAAGGGAGGCGAGAAGTTCCATGGGTCAGGGTGGTAGGGTGGAGAAGTGCAGGGCACGGAAAACGGTAACAATAAATAGTGCAGCCAATGGGTGGCAAGTGTGGGTGCTCAGAAGTGCAGATAAAGAGCGTCTAATAAGTGCGGGAGAGGGCACTGTAGGGTTACAGATACAGACCACAAGTGCAGGGGGTGCCAAGAGGCAGTGCAGGTTTGCAGCAGAACAGTCAGGGACCTGGTCCTGAATTCAAAGGGTGGTCAAGTGCCCCATGTGTGGTTTAGACAGGAGATCAGCAGGGGAGAGGAAGAGAGAAGGCAGAAGCAAAGAGGAAGGTCTTGAGGTGCTTCCGGAATTGGAGAAGGTACTGCTCAAGTTTCTGAGAGGCAGGGAGGCTGTTCCCGAGGGAGGCACCAGCCGAAGAAAGAGATCTGTTCCCAACTCGTTGTTTGGCGAAGCGACTGCCCCTCAGGGAGTTGGAGGTGGAGGAGCAGAGGGCCAGAGTAGGAAGATATCTTGGTAGAAAGAGTTGTAGGTAGTGCGGTCCCTGGCCCCAGAAAGCCTTGTGGATGATTCAGAGTTTCTTGAACTTGATCCTTGCCGCGACTGGGAGCCAATGAAGAGATTTCAGTGCTGGAGAGATACGATTCCTGGGCTTGAGGCCAATAACAAGTCTCGCAGTCCTGTTCTGGGTGAGTTGTAGAGGACATAGAGTAGAAGCAGGTAGATTTAGAAAGAGGCTGTTGCAGTAGTCCAGCCTATTCAGGACCAGAACTCTGGAGACAGTGAGCTTCTGGGGGAAAGTGAGAGAAGAAAAAATACCTCTGAGGAGGTGCAGCTGGTAGTTTGACTTCTTAGAGACCTCAGAGATGTGAGGAGCGAAGGAGAGTGTGGAGTCGAAGATGACCCAGAGGTTCTTAGCCTCACAGGTAGGAGCAGGAAGAAGGCCCAGGGTGGGCGGCCAGAGAGTGAGAGGAAAGGTGGTAGCTCGTGATCCGATGAGGAGGATATCCATCTTACTGGCATTAGGGCAGAGATCATTGGCAGCACACCACTCCTGGATTGCAGACAGACAATCTGGGATGAGAGAGGGAGAAGAGGCGGCTAAGGGGAGCTTGAAAGAGAGCTCTCATCTGCATATCACTGGAAGTTGGAGCCGAGAGCATCTATGCAGTGGGCGAAAGGTGCCAGGTATTGGGTGAACAGCCAAGGAAAGATTGGACCCCCGGGAAACACCACAGGTAGAGAGAGAGAGAGAGAGAGAGATAGAGGAGAGGAAGGACCCAAGTTGGACCTGGGACGGTCGGGCAGAGAGAAAGGAGGTCAGCCAGGCCACGGCCTGATCAGTGATACCCAGGTTATTACAGAGCCAGTTGAGCAGGATGGCATGTTTGACAGTATCAAAAGCAGAAGAGAGATCAAGGAGGATAAGGAAAGAAGGATGGTTAGTGTCGAGGTTTGAGAGCAGGTATTCACATTTGCTCAGGAGAGCAGTTTCCGTGCCTCTGGCTGTTCTGAAGCCAGACTGATGGTCATGGAGACAACCAACAGATTAAGTAAGAAGGTTAAGCTGGGAGATGGCCAGCTTTTCCAGAAGTTTTCCCAGAAAAGGATTAATGGCGATCGGGCGATAGTTGGGCAGGAGGGGTCAGCAGAGGGTTGCTTAAGAAGAGGGTGCACAAGAGAGTGCTTCAGGGGGAGGGGAAGTCTCCAGTGGCGAAACAGTGGTTGCAGAAGGTGGCCAAGGCTGGAGCGAGGGTGTCAATGTGGTCCTTGATAGTTTTAGATGAACAGGGAAGAACCTGTTTTGACGGGACTTTCATATATCAGATATGTCTAGAAATGTCATCAAGGGGGTGCAAACGAAAGGAAGAGAAGGGAAGAGGAGAAGCAGCCACAAGAAGGCCAGATGTAGAGGAAGAAGGAGGAGAGGAAGAGAGGGTGGATAGGATGTCCTGGGTTTTAGAGATGAAATGTGAAGCCATGGCTGTGCAGAAGGCATGGGAGGGAACATGAGAGCTACAGAATGCAGCAGGATTGGCCAGCTCCTTGCAGATTTTAAAGAGTTTGGCCGAGTTGTTACATGCTCCATTTCCTCTCAAGCCACCCTTTAAGGGTGATGAGGTTTGAGTCATACCAAGAGTTGCACTTGGCTCTGGTCTTCAGGCGGATCCTCATGACGCGGGGCAAGTACATTGAAAGTGGCAGGGATAGAACAATCAAGGTTGAATGGGCTGTGTCAGGATGTGAGTCAGCCAAAGGTGAAGGAGGGGGAAAAGAAAGTGGCAGCGAAAGCCTCAACTGACACACGCTTCATGGGCCGGATGACCGAGAATGTGGCTAGCAGTGCTGTGGTTGACTCAGCCTTAAGAGTACAAAGAGAGAGATCACAGGAGAGTAGAAAGTGGTCACTACAGGAGAGAGGAGTGGTGAGAGGGCTAGAGAGGGGGAGATCTGAGGAGATCAGAACATCCAAGGTGTGCCCTGCAGAGTGAGTCGGGCCAGACAGAAGAATAGAGAGGGAAAGAGAATCGTAGAGGTCGCAAAAGAGTCCAGAGGAAGGACAGGAGGCATCCAGGTGGATGTTGAGGTGGGCTTGCCTGTCAGATTTTGGGGTGTGTGTGCTCAATCATGGTTCCGATGTAACTTAGGGGTGCGAGTAAGCAGTGTAGCGGGGTGCAGGAACGTTTTATGTGGGATTGCACGCAGATTTCCTGGGTTATTGCTGAGTTATGACTTTTTATATGCATGTTGTCGGGGTGCCAGGTATAGTTACAGGGGATCCCGTGCATGGTCCCCGAGTCACAGGCATGCTTACAGGGGATGCCACGCACTGTTTAAGGGGAGCGCACAAAGGTAGTTGTTCTAGCTGTTGATGCTTTGTGTGTGAGCGTGCCAGAGGCGTTCCGGGTGCAACTTGCAAATACGGTTATTTTGCACTGTCAATTCCATTAATATGCGGGGCATGCATTTTTCTTTCTGCGCGCAGGCTTGCGCAGTGTACATCTCGGCCTGCGGCCCTTGCAGGATTTCTGCACTCATTTCCATGAATCTGGCCCTAAATTTGTCTGCAAGCAATACAACATTGTTCAGCATAGATTATGTGATTCGTGTCACTAATGAGATTAAAAACAACTGAGAGATTGTGTTACTAATGCACTCTCAGAAATGCTAGACGTGTTTAAGGAACATCAGATAAGGCAGACACAGGGGTACGTTATATATTCCTGCACATACTAGTCCAAGATTCAGAGGCTTCCAGCTGGGATCTAAATAAAGTTCATACTTATGTCATGATTATCAGGTCTTTGTTTAAGGTCAAAATCGTAAGCTTCAACCCTGTTGCAACTCCCCTATAAGTTATTTGACTCTATTTTGACTAATTCATGACTTTTCTGTGACTATCTCTAAAGTCAGACATCAACAAAGATGCAAATAATAGCATGGCCCCTTATAGGATTATGGGGTATGTCCCCAGATGAGCTTCCTCTCCTGGCCAACTGTAAAAAGGTGCCCAGGGGATAGAAGCAGTCAGTTTCTGGGGCAGGTGGGTGTAATTTAGGTAAATTACACCCACCTGCCCCAGTAACTGTAGGTACAGGCCCAACCTTCTGCAAATACAGGCCTGTGTCAGCAGACATACATTTCTCCTACAATCTGTGTGGGGGATATGGATGTGCACAGATAAGATCATGATTTGCTTGTCTGGGATGTACAGGAGTGAATCCACATCCTACACCTGTGCCCAGGAAGAAGTCCACATTAGTTGAATGTGGCAACCTCGACTGATTTGGTGGTTGCCAAAAACCTCTAATTGACGCTGCCCAACGGCTCTGGTTTGGGTTCTGTGACAATGACTTAAGTGACACAGGGCCTCATTACACGGAAGGAGGTTACCATGGCGCTATTAGTGCCATGGCTACCCCCTACCGCCTTCTGGGTCCGGGTAGGCGGTATGGGGACTTACTGGGTCATTCTGACCCTGGAGGACCCGGTAAGTCCCCATGCCAATTACCATTCCCTATTCCCATTTGAGCCCCCATAGGGCTCAATGGGAATGGGGAAGGAGCAAATAACGGTACCGCAATTAGCGGTACCGTTATTTGCTCTGAAGTCCCCCTCAGCGGGTCCCGTCCTTAACGTGTGGTCTGACCACACGTTAAGGACGGGCCCGCTGAGGGACCTCGTAGTAGGGCGGTAAGAGATTACCGGCACCGGTGCCCTTACCGGTGCCGGGATCCCTTACCGCATAACGCGTAATGAGGCCCATAGACTTTGTTTTGACAATGTACAATATTATTCCACCTTTAGTAATGATGGTTAGTAGTATAGGGCAGTGGTCGGCAACCATTGGATCTCCAGATTTTCTGGACTATGACTCCCATGATCCCTCACCATTGACATCACTGGCTATGACTCATAGGAATTGAAGTAATGCTATAATGCAAAAATGATTCTTCTAAATAAAACAGTGCACAACAGATCTTAGCATAAAAGTGGATTTCCTTCCCACCTTTACAATGCAGTCTCCAAGTTATTTATTCAACGCCTAATCTTGTGTTTCCTTGTCTCCCCTCGGGATACTCAAATCTACAACAGAAAGATCCAAAGTAAATGGGCAAATTAAAGTTCCAAGTGCTACTCTTGATAAATCCTGTAGCCTCCTGGTTAGCCCTCTCTATCAACACAAATGTCCCATGGATTGGCCAAAATAAACCTATTTTTAAAAGTCCATCGTATTCTATAGTAACAAAGGGAAATATGCTTTAGAGAAGCTTCTTGTAGTGGCTACTCACAGTCTGGTTTTCACATGCTTCTTCATGCCTTCATGTCAATCTCATACACAATAAATAGGGAAGGAGAGTCAACACTCTCCCCCGAACCACGGAAGCCGAATGAAAGTTGACCTTCCCACCGTGGTTGGCGCAGGTGCCTGATATACAGAAAAACAGGACACCATGTGGCAGCCAATGGGGGGAAGAGGGTTAGGGAGAGGTTGTGGACACGGTAGGGAAGTAGGAACACCGGAGAGAGGATAAGGGAGTACGTAGTTTGGATAGGACCGGGGAAGCAACTGGGAAAAAACTCTACTCTGCCTAATACCTTGTAAATAACATATACCATGTATCTTCCTGGTTCAATAAAACCAATAACACACCTTGATACATGCATCTGTCGTACCTTATTACTTAGACAACATACATAGTAAGCAAGATGAGACGTACATCTGGTAATGTTCCCACTATGATAGACAAAACACATCGCCCTCTGGGCTAGCGTGAGCAACACTTACAAAACATTGAACATAAATGATCCTGAACATGTAACATATAAAAAGTACTGTGTTGCCACAATCTTATTATGAATTTTCCCCAGCATAACCTAGTTAATGGCACTGGTTAATCGAGAAAATACGGCCCCGCAAGAGTTGGAGCACTTATCTGCATGTAGCATCAGTAGTCCATAACTAACATATTGGCTTTTTTTATTTTGCCACAAGGAAAATGCAGAGCTCGCGTGGATTCTCCTACCATGACCTTATTCAAGCGCAATGCCCCATATTATGAACGTCAGTAAACATGAATTGTTCCGATCATACTCAGCGCATGCATTTTACAATCGTAAATAGCTCATCTCGCACTTATCCTAAGTCCGGGAAGCTCATGAGCGTTCCCAGACGCAGTTGTAGGTAGCCCGTAGCGGCCACAAACGTCCTCTTTCACTGCCACTGCCACTCACGTATACCGGCTTCAGAAAGTAGCTTGATCCATGCTCGACCGTCTTCCTCGCTCCTCCATCCTGCCTCTGTCCAAACAAAAAATAAGCCACACCTGCTGTGTGCTGTGGGCCACTCATAAACCGTTGCTAATCAGGATCAGCTGGCCACACGCACGCACGGCTAATGACTACCCAGTCTTCCCACGTACTGCTGGGAAATGTAGTTTTTATGTGTTATCAGGGTCTTTTAATGTGTTGTCATGCCCTAACCCTTCTGGGTCCATGACACACGCTCCCACCCTTATTCCTGACATTACCTCCTCTCCCAGGGCCCTTCCCAGGACCTGGTTTACACGGATGTCGCAGATGAAATTGTTTAACCAACCTCGGGGCATGTACTGCTTCCGCCGGCTCTCAAGAACAATCCTCAGGCCCATAACCTTTCCATTGAATCAAATACCATAATCGTTGATTCCTTTTCCTGCCATCCCGAATGCTTTTAACTTCATATTCCATCAGAGCTTCTTTCAAGATCGCCAGAGGCCTTTTAGTAGTCATCCCAGGAGCTGCGGGTTTAAGTAAAGATACATGGAATACAGGGTGTATTGGTAAAGTCTTAGGCAAACGCAATTTCATAGCAGTTGCGGACACACATTTAATAATCTCATAGGGCCCAATGAAACGAGGTAAAAATTTCCATGATCCTACCAAGGATAAATTCTGAGTTGATAACCACACCCTGTCCCCCACTTCATATTTAGAACCTTCCTGTCGATGCTTAACAGCTTGGGTTTTGTACTATGTTTTGGCTCGTTCCAAATTTGCCCGTGCCCTTTGCCTGACCTCAAGAATCAGCTGTTTGCGCTCCGGTAAACACTGGCATGTTTTCCATTTTTGGCAAATGTTCCGGTATCATATTCTGCTCATGACCATATAAACATTAATTGGGTGCCATTCCCAGGGAAGTGTGGTATGTGTTATTGTAGGTAAACTCTGCCAACCGTAAGGCCTGCACCCAGGAATCTCTGCCATCCCCCAAATAACCTCGTAAGTATTCCTCAAGTGTTTGATTCACTCGCTCTGTTTGGCCATCTGTTTGAGGATGATAACTGGTGGAGAGAGCACAGTTGATTCCTAGCATCTGACAAAAAGCATGCCGAAATCTGGAGGTAAATTGCGAGCCCCTGTCTGAAACAATAATCTTTGGCAACCCATGCAATCTTACCACATGTTGTAAAAGTAACTTTGCCAACTTTCCGGCCCCAGGTATTCCCACACATGGAACAAAGTGAGCTTGTTTAGACAAAGTCCACCACCACCCAAATGGTATCAAAATTATTATCAGGAGGCAGATCCGTAATAAAATCCATAGAAATATGAGTCCATGGTTTATCAGCGGTTGGTAATGGTTGTAACAACCCTCTTTTCTTAACGTGCTCTGCCTTGTTACTTGCACAATTCTCACACAATTCCAAATAGATTTCCATATCCTGTCTTAATGTGGGCCACCAGAAATAGTTTGCATTTTTCTCAGACCTGCATGTCCCGCTAATGGAGACTTATGGCACCAGTATAGAGTCTTGTCTTGTAACTCTTTAGTTGGTAAATACAATCTACCCTGATGATAGGGCAGTCCTTCTCGTACTGTTCGTGCCAGGTGACTTTTCCACCACTCCTGAAATTGTCTGGGTAGTAAAGCTTTCTTGACCAGTTCAATGACCTGCATTGTAATAGCACCAATAATTCTTTCTGGTGAAATGATGGTCATCACTTCACCTACTGCATTTTCCAAATTTTGTTGCCTGGATAAAGCATCCGCCTTTCCATTCTTACTACCCGGTCTGAATGTCACGGCAAAATCAAATTTATTGAAGTACTGAGACCATCGTAGTTGTCTAGGACTAAGGGATTGTGCCGTTTTGAAGTACTGCAAATTCTTGTGATGAGTTACCACAACCACCTGATGCCTTGCTCCCAGTAAATAATGTCTCCACTCAAGGAATGCTAACCGAATGGCCAACAATTCTTTGTCAGTGATAGAATCTTTCTGTTCGCAACCAGACAGTTTTCTAGAATAAAATTCCACTGGGTGCCAAATTCCCTTCTCATCTTTCTGAGATAAAATAGCTCCTACTGCAACATTACTAGCATCCGTCTCCACCTGAAACGCTCTCTCTATGTCAGGATGCCTTAGCACAGGGGTGGTAGTGAAGGCTACCTTCAACTCCTGAAAGGCTTTCTCTGCCTCAACACTCCAAGTAAACCGCACCGCCTTTTTCAGTAGTTGCATGATGGGAGCGACAATTTTAGACAAATTGCTGATAAAGCGCCTATAGAAGTTGGCAAACCCTAAAAAAGATTGAATGTCTTTTATGCACTGTGGAGAAGGCCAATCCATCACTGCCTGCACCTTTTTTGGATCCATCACAATCCCTGTGCCAGTTAGTATAAATCCCAAAAACTCCACTTTCGTCACATGGAACGCACATTTCTCCAATTTAACACATAATTGATATTCCTGTAACCTTTTCAACACAGCCCTCACATGTTTTACATGTTGCTCTGGGGAATCTGAATAAATCAAAATGTTGTCAATGTAGACAATGACAAAAACATCAATGAACTCATGCAATACCTCTTGCATAAAAAACTGAAAAGCTGCTGGAGCATTACATAAACCAAAAGCCATCAAGAGATACTCAAATAATCCAAACTTGGTCCTAAATGCAGTTTTCCACTCATCTCCCTCTTTTACACGTATCAGATGGTAAGTGCCCCTTAAATCCAACTTGGTATCGACCTTAGCTGCCCTCACGTGATCTAATAGGACACGTATCAAGGGCAAAGGAAATCTGTTCTTTATGGTTACCTTGTTTAATGCATGATAGTCAATACAGCTTCGTAAGGTCACTTCTTTCTTGGGAGCAAAAAATAAAGGTGAAGAAACTGGGGAAGTAGAGTGTCTAATAAATCCCTTAGCCAACATCTCATCCAGGTAATCTCGCAGATGCTTATTTTCCTCTTCCGTGAGAGCATAAATTCTACTGCACGGTAAGTTTGCTCCTTCTTCTAATTCAATAACACAATCATAGGTCCGATGAGGGGGCAACTGTTCAGCTACTCTTTTGTCAAACACCTTAGAAAACTCCATGTATTGTGAGGGAACTCCTTCTCCCACGGCTCCCATCACCTGATCCTCTGACCCCTTCTCAAATAACAAAGCTGCTGGGCCTACTTTAGGTAGTATGTCCGACCGAGACACGGTACGGAAACTGCACTAATTGACCTTACCACCCAGATCCAAACCTTGAAAGACCATGGCAAACTTGCACTCCTTTTGCTGCTTGACCTGTCAGCAGCGTTTGATTTGGTTAACCATCAAACACTCTGTCAACACCTGAAATCCGCAGCCCACTTCTCAGATGCAGCCACGGCATGGATCAGCTCCTTCCTGGTGAACAGAACCATGAGGGTCTTCTCTCCCACAGATTCCGCCGAGCCGGCCCCAGTACCTTGTGGTGTCCCGCAAGGCTCATGCGTGTCCCCGACACTTTATAATATATTCACGAAACCCCTCTTCGATATCCTAGACTATCTGGGTGTTACGTATACCAACTATGCGGACGACACCCAGATACTCTTTCCTATCACGGGTGACTACGAAATAGACAGCACGACCCTCAATGAAATCTACTCCGTTATACAAGCATGGATGGCACACCATGGCTTGTGTCTCAATGACGATAAAACCGAGCTCATCATCTTGGGCACTCATGCCAAACTTAAACATCTTAATCCTTCATTCAAAGCCTTTACCATAGATGGCAATCTCATCCCAGTCTCTAATAACACTAAAACTCTTGGTATTTACATTGATGCTACCTTATCCCTCTCTAAACAAACTAACGCAGTAGCGTCATCAGCTGCTTACACTTGCAAGCTTATCACTGCATGCAGACCATTCATCTCCGTACCCAACTGTATCACTCTCGCAAGAGCACTAGTCCTCTCCAAAATAGACTACTGCAACGCCCTCTACTTGGGCACCAGCCACAAAAATATTAATAAATTACAAATAGTCCAAAACAATGCAATCAGAGCTGCCCTTAACATCCCCAAAAAAGCACACATATCTGAGACCAGACGTAACCTACGCTGGCTCCCTGTCAAGCATAGAATATCCCTGAAAACACTTGCCCTCACACACAAAGTTAGGGCTAACCTTGCTCCAGCATACCTCACTAACCATTTCACACCACACTCCGCCTTGAGACCTCTTAGAGCAGCCCAAACTAACACCTTGACCATACCGAGATTTAAACTCCACAACTCGGGTGGAGCTAGCTTCCCGGTACAAGCATCCAAACTATGGAACACCATCCCCCCACATCTACGTGCAGAACCGTCATTTAACCGGTTCAAACATAGCACGAAGTGTTGGCTCCATAACACGGACTCCTGACAGCCTAACTTTAGCCTATTGGACATTGGCCAATCACTTGGAATTGATATTTCTGCGTATGCACTTGCTTATTATGCCAGTTCCTACCTGTAACTACTATGGAACGTGGCTGACTGTATTGTTTTGATTGCACACTTATGTAACTTTAACCTTCCTGTAACTGTAACGTAACTCTGTTTAACTGCTCCCCTGTAACCAGCTCTACCTTACGCGCCCTTATGCCCCCGGGCCTGGCTGCGCTTTATAAATAAACTAAATACAAAATAAATACAAATGTGTTCCTGACATCTATGCTCATCAAACAACACTGTCTGCCTTTCCCAATCGATTCGGGGGTTATGAATTATCAACCAAGGCATCCCCAAAATCAAACCAAACTGAGGTGCTGCTATTAAATCAAATGTAATTTCCTCTCTGTTACCCCCTACACAAATCATTTCCAATGTTTCAGTCTGTTTCCGTATGGGACCGGATACTAATGGCGATCCAGCTACCGACTGCACGCCTTCCACCTTGTGTTTATCCAATAATGGTAATCCTAACTGTGCAGCAAGTGTAATATCCACAAAGTTGCCTGTAGCCCCTGAATCCACCATCGCCATGACCTCCTGTTTAGTTAAAGCAAAACATAAAGTCACCAACATGTATGAGTGAGAAGTTTTACCCCCCACTGTATTTGCAACCAATCTGGGGAATCCTACCTCAATCGGGCCTGTCACCTGTGTTCCCCCTAAGGCTGGCCCAACTCTTTTTCCGCTTCCTTCGTACTCTTCTCTCCTCCCCCACTTTTCTGAGGAGTATTGGGGCATTTATGTTTAAAATGTCCTGCTTGCCCACAATACAGACACAACTTATTAACCTTGCGTTGTTCCTTCTCTGCCGCCGACAATGGTCCTCTTACACTACCAATCTGCATTGGTTCCATTTCACTTGTACGTCCCCCTCTACTCCTATCTAATCACACAAAAGGCATTGCTTCTGGTCTCTTCTTATCGCCCTTCCTCTCATTCATGCGATGGTCCAACCTCAATGCTAAATCTATCATGGCGGTACAAGTCCTTGGCTGTGGTTCCACTTGAGCAATCGCATCTTTAAGTTCCTCACGTAAGCCCTGGTAAAATAACACTGTTTGCTTGGCCACCGGCCACTCGGTCTCTATGACCAATTTGTTGAAATGTGTTACATATGTTACTAAATCCCGAGCTCCCTGCTTTAATCCCAACCACTCCTTATCCTGTGCTAATGACACTTCTCGTTGGTTGAATAGCCTGCCCAATTCTGCTAGGAACCCATCTCAGTTATATAACAAAGGATCATCTTTTTGTACCAATGGCATAGCCCATGATGCTGCGTCTCCTGCCAAATAGGAAATTACAAAAGCCGTCCTAGCCTGAATTGTCTCAAACGCTGTGGGTTTCTACAAAAAATGTAGTCTACATTGGGTCAGGAACATCATGTATTTTCTAGGATCCCCTGAAAAACGTTCTGGCGCTGCTAAAGGTACACCACTGGGAGGTTGAACAATTACCGTAGAATTCTGACATGAGGAGGCTCCCAAAGCACTGGCCCCCTCTAACGGGGTCTGTTGTGCGACCAAACTCTGTACCTGTGTCTTTAAATCATCAGATTCTTGTCTAGCATGAGCTAATTCCACCTGAATGTCTTAGAGCGCCTTTAGCACGTTGGCCAAAGGCAGAGGAGTCGCTTCCATTTGGCTTGGGTGTTTGAAAGTATCCCAATATGGGGGTGGCTTATTATGTCAATCTCATACACAATAAATAGGGAAGGTGAGTCAACACTCTCCCCCGAACCACAGAAGCCGAATGAAAGTCGACCCTCTCACCGTGGTTGGCACAGGTGCCTGATATACAGAAAAAGAGGACACCACGTGGCAGCCAATGGGGGGTAGCGGGTTAGGGAGAGGTTGTGGACAGGGTAGGGAAGTAGGAACACCGGAGAGAGGATAAGGGAGTACATAGTTTGGCTAGGACCAGGGAAGCAACTGGGAAAAAACCCTACTCTGCCTAATACCTTGTAAATAACATGTACCATGTATCTTCCTGGTTCAATAACACCAATAGCACACCTTGATACATGCACCTATCGTACCTTATTACTTAGACAACATACTTAGCAAGCCAGATGAGACGTACATCTGGGAATGTTCCCATTATGATAAACATAACACATGGCCCTCTCGGCTAGCGTGAGCAGCACTTACAAAACATTGAACATAAATGATCCTGAACATGTAACATATAAAACGTGCTCTGTTGCCGCAATCTTATTATGAATTTTCCCCAGCATAACCTAGTTAATGGCACTGGTTAATCGAGAAAATACAGCCTCTCAAGAGTTGGATCACTCAACTGCGTGTAGCATCAGTATCCCATAACTAACCCATTGGCGTTTTGATTTGCCACAAGGAAAATGCAGAGCTCACGTGGATTCTCCTACCATGACCTTATTCAAGCGCAATGCCCCATATTAGGAATGTCAGTAAACATGAATCGTTCCAATCATACTCAGCGCATACAATTTAAAATTGTAAATAGCCCATCTCACACTTATCTTAAGTCCGGGAAGCTCATGAGCGTTCACGGACGCAGTTGTAGGTAGCCCGTAGCGGCCACTCACGTATGCCGGCTTCAGAAAATAGCTGGATCCATGCGCGAGTGTCTTCCTCGCTCCTCCGCCCTGCCCCCGTCCAAACACAAAATAAGCCACACCTGCCGTTGGCCCTTCATAAACCATTGCTAATCAGGTTCAGCTAGCCACACGCGCGCACGGCTAATGACTACCCAGTCTTCCCACGTACTGCTGGGAAATGTAGTTTTTATGTGTTATCAGGGTCTTTTAATGTGTTTTCATGCCCTAACCCTTCTGGGTCCATGACCCACCCTCCCACCCTTATTCATGACATTTCACCCCCAGGGTTTCAGGTTTCTTTTGTTAGGCCTATGTCAGCCTGTCCACAATTCTTTCTCGGCTCCTCCAGCCCTTTGGGTTCCCTATGGCTCTTAACAGTTATATCCTTGACCTCGATCAACTCTGTTCATGAGGTAGATCCCTCCTGCTACTTGGCTCTTGCTGGATTCCCAATTGATCTCCCCAGGACCTTGACTCTCTCTCCAGATTCAAGCTGGGTTGCTCCTGGAACCTTACTTTCTCTCAGGAGCCAAACCGGTCACTAGTGTGCCACTCTATCTCCAGATTCACACTGGGTCCGTCCTGGAACTTGAATTTCAGTCAGGATGTCAACGGGTCCTTCCTGGACCTTATATTTACCTCAGGGTTGAAAGGGGTCCCTCCTGGCCTTGGCTTACTGTCAGGATTACAATAAGTCCCTCCTGAACCCTGACATTCTTCTCTCTAGGTTTCACAACACCAATGGGTATTTCTCTCCCCAAATTTTTATGGTCTTTGTCAGGCAGCCTCCCTGCCACGGGTTTAGGTTTTTTCTCTTTTTACCTTAGAGCCGCTGATGGATGATCTCCTAATTCCTTTTAGGTTCAGGAGCAGCTCAGCACACACATTACTGACTCTAATCTCCCCAGAGTCTCTACGCCTGAACTGTCTTCAGCCTCCTCGCTTTCAATATGTTCAAGAGCACCCTTAGTTTCTCCAGGTTGTTGTGGTCCTCTCGTTCTTCTTTCCAGGAAACTCCAACTTGTATCAAGGGAGGGTGGTTAAGCAAGTCTTCCTCCTCCAGGAGTGTCACCCATTCTGAATTTCCCCACCCTCCTTTTTACTTCCTGGTCTGGGGCTTGGTTTCCAATCTTGGCCCTGATTGGTTATGCTTTGTTGTCATTCATATTACTAATTCTAGTAGGTTATTCTCAGAATTGGATTCAATGTCCCTTAAGGAATAATAATGTGTTCGTATTGGCTAATTGTTTGAGCTTTTGGGCCGTTGGCTTTGGCATTTGAGGCTTTATAGTTGGTTGTGGAATC
The DNA here is from genome assembly GCF_040938575.1 of Ambystoma mexicanum. Lineage (NCBI taxonomy): Eukaryota > Metazoa > Chordata > Amphibia > Caudata > Ambystomatidae > Ambystoma > Ambystoma mexicanum. The sequence goes on along the minus strand of NC_090941.1, from coordinate 622,894,945 downwards.
TGGAGCAATCTTGGGATTCTCAGAAATGCTAGAGAAGTTCTGCATTGCTCCAAAGTCCTCTCTGCTGGTCCGACAAAGTTATCATTATGCACCTCTGTGGTCTGGGATTTCAAGGTGGCATTTGCTGTCAAGAATTCTCTTCTGTTTCTGCGTAACTCTCGAACACAGCAGGTTTGTGTAATGGATGTTCGTTGCCCATTAGCGACTGTTACTCTGATCTCTGGTTTACGACTGTGGCCTGCATCCCCCTTGTAGATTTCAGGCAAAAACACTGCAGCAGAATACCAGTTATGGCAGTACTGCACATCTGGGGGACAGCAAGCCACCAGGATCCCTACTCTCTCACCCTGTAAGAGGCATATCAGCACTGGTTGGAAATGCCCAGTCCCTAATGGACAACGTCTCCCACATGCAAAGAGGAGGGGTTCAGACAACACACCACAGTCCCCAACCCACTCTATGATGTTCCATTAATGTAGTGTGCCTGTTCAGTACCCTATTGAATTATTGAAGAAGATGCCTACCTGAAAATCGAGTGAGGAAACTGCTGAAGAAGCTTGAAGTCTTGCAGAGACTTCTTGATGGCAAAGCACGACCCAATACATCCTACTTGTCAGCATGTGAATATGACTGGCAACCATATCCCTGGTCCTGACAGTATATACCAAGTGAAGTTTAATCAGCGGTTACCTCCTTTATTTACCAGCTCCTGCTGAGACATTGGCCCAACTACTCAGAGAGAGGACATGTAGGAAACTAGATTTCCTCTGACAGCCACATGCAGCCACAAGCCTCTGTGAAACGTACACCTGACTCCAAGCAACCTTCTTGCCTGCTCTTGGTCACCGAGTGCTATTCTACAACAATCAAAATGGTTTCTCCACCTAAACAGAGGGTCTCCACTGAACTCCTGAAACTTTGACTGCTCCCCATGGCCTTGCACATCTTGACACCTAGCAGGACCTCAATGTCTCTCCAAACCATTGTAGACTGTTGGTGATTCCAAATCTCAGCACTACTGGAGTCACAGAGGCCAATTTCCCTTAATCATGGCAGCCGATGACACCTGAAGTTGAGGAGGGGTGAAAGAATAGTTGCACAACGTGAGTTAGGCATCCCAAATGTACATGGTAGCCAGAAACCACATTACTTTCTCCACCATTGATGTTTATTTGGGTTATGGTCATAATACCGAATTTACAAATCTCGAAAAAATAAATCTCGAAAAAAAGGCCGAAAAAAAAAGGTTGAATTTTTTTTTATGACGTTTTTTATTCGAAATGGAGGGGTCCCCCCCAACCCACCCTTTTTTTAAAACATTTTTTTGACCATTTTTTTTTTAAATCCCGGACCCCAAAATAAATATATAATTTAAAAAAAAATTCGACTTTTTTTTCGGTCTTTTTTTTTGGACCTTATTGTTATTCGAGATTATTTTTTCGAGATTTTGACTGACCAAATAAAATAAACTTTAACCAATCTTAGCATTAGACGCATCTTCAGCTGGACCATATAAGCCATTGTTTGGCAAAAACCATACCCATGGATCATTAGCTAGTCTGATACCTTTGTTGGACTGAGAATCCTTCAATTGGCACGTGGTAAACCACTATCGCTGCTTATTTTATTTTTATTGGGCTACAGTTTATAAAAACCTTTCACAAAATACTAAAATACTGATGGAAACAAACAACATATTTAAATCAAGTAAAGTAAAATGAAGCAAGGAGCACATTTCCCCTAGTAATCACAGGAAATAAGACTCAATGGGAAGCACATGCGCCATTTCGATGATGGCTAGAACCCAAGAAAAGTCTTCAACTAATAATTCACGAATGTTTAAAACACATCGAATCAATGCAAAGTTCTAACGTTGCTTATTGCCCTAACACACTTCCAGTGAGTCTTGTGAACACAGTGAAGCTACGGTTGGCCCAATGAGTACCTGAATATAGAGACATTTTACAGCACTAGTACCTGTACACAGCCATTCTAGGTGCACATGACCCACATACAGTTGTTATAACCTACCCATGACCCTACATTCCTTTCAGTTCATTGTGATATGGAATTACCCTGTGCCTTCTATAACCTCACTTTACTCTGAGAGCAAGGCCTGACTGCTCGACCTCCGCTCCCTTATAGGCGAGTAAGGACAGCAGAAAAAGTCATGCTTGCCTGGGATAGGAGCAAAAGCCACCATCCACCCTAGAGTTTGGAGAATGATCCTTCCACTTCGTTAAGACACACTGTTCATATTGAAGCGTTTCGTATGAGGATGTCCTGTCATACGTATTCCACAATGGCAAACATGGCCCATAATTCAACAAATCAAAACCTACAGATGAATCCTGTTTGCATGGTATCTCAAAAGTAAGACCACCCATATCATGCTCTAAAAGTGGTAAAAGGTTAGTGCAAATGCCTCCATCTCACTTTGACTTTCATGTTCATCAGAACCAACCACGGCCCAGGTTTTCAGACATGCACCTGCTGGGTTCATTCCTGCTTGCACACCCACCCTTCCAGATCCCAACTGTCAGTATTTCCTGTGCTGGCTTCTGCAAAACCATACTCACTGGTCACACTGCCGACCACCTGGCACATGTCAAACCAGCACAGCAGAAATGTTCCCTAAATTATGTGAAACGTCTTCCTATATAATGTCGTTTGAAACGACAATAGACATTTTACAAACATATACCAATACACACATATATAGAAACTAGTGCACAGGCTGTGTATGGGCCAAAGTGCAGGTTTTCATTAGCACAGTAGGACCACTATGGATCCTAAGCCAGCAGCTCCCTGTAGCGGTGACAGCAGTCAAAGCTATTCAAATTGGACCACTGCATATCTTAAGCAACAGCTCTCTCTAGCGGAGCATTCTGTGCATTCGGCAGCCTCTGATGCACATGACGGCTTCAGACAAACATATAGCTGGCCTTTTATTATATTTATTATAACAACCTCTACAACACCATCCAAGCCTGGATGGCAGACAACGGTCTATGCCTCAACTCTGACAAGACAGAACTCCTCCTGGTAGGTTCCCCCGACACACTAAAAAATCTAGATGCCCAATTCAGCCACTTCACCATTGACTCCATTAAAATTCCGGTCTCCGACTCTGTCAAAACTCTGGGAGTCTACCTGGACTCCAGCCTATCCATGGATAGACAAGTCAGCGCAATAGCCTCAGCAGCTGCATATCATGCCAAACTTATCAACGCAGTCAGACCCTTTCTCTCCAAAGAGAACTGCACCAACATAGCCAGAGCCATCACCGGCTCTAGGCTAGACTACTGCAACGTACTCTTTCTAGGAACCTCCAACAAAAACTTAGAGAGACTACAAGTAATACAGAACAATGCTCTCCGGGCAGCCCAAGGCATTGCTAAATGAGAACACATCTCTGAAGCCAGAAAACTAGCCCACTGGCTCCCAATAAAGGAAAGGATCGTATTCAAAGCCCTGACACTGACCCACAAGTGCATTCACCTCACTGCTCCAGCATACCTCTCTCAAAGGATCCACCCTGTCTCCACTACCAGGCCAACCAGATCACTGTACACCAACATGCTCTCGGTGCCACTAGTAAAAAGAGTAAAAGCGGGCGGATCCAGCTTCCCCTATCTAGCGCCCACTCACTGGAATGCCCTAGCTCCCACTATCCGAGGGGAAGCCTCCCTCACCACCTTCCGCAAAACTCTGAAAACTACCCTCTTCACATAAGACCCGACACACCAGCACGAATACTTATCATATATGTTGTAATATACGTCCCAATGCAATATCTGTAACAACAGTATGATGTCTTGTAGTATTCATAATGTGTTATCAATCGCTTTCATGCCTGTACCATGTAACTAAGTTATTGCAAGTAACAGCGCCTCAATGGCCCTGGGCTTCTTCCGCGCTATATAAATATAAATAAATAAAATAATATATGATATTGCACCAGGAAGGCTTTGACACATACCCAAAAGGCCCACTAGCATCTTGCCGGACAGTGACCATGAAGCAGCTTCATCTTGGCATCCAGCCATCAAACATCATCGGTGTGCTGGCGTCCAGTCACCAGGATAAAAGTCAAGCACCATCACTCACTGCAAATAAATGTAATGTAATGCGGAAAGTATGATTCACACTGTCAATCCAAAGTTTCGGAATAAGGCTGTTCAGGCAATATTTTCATTTAGACCTGTTATGTGGCTAGTCAGTCTCTACATCCAATGCATTCAACGTTGCTCTAGTGTGTCAAGCCTGGATGCCGTAGGATACACACTCAAAACATACCTTGCATTTTATATCGATCACTGCAGTTCCCGCTGGTGGTAATTAGAGAGAGTTTGGGTATATAACCTATTTTACATGCAAACTTCTCATTTGTAACACATTTCCAGAATCTTACACTGCTTATGCCAGTCACTCCTATTGCCACGAATTAACTACTGTTCAGATCCTGCCCACCTCTGATCCTCAGTCACACACTTGCCAGTCTCATGGATCCTGCCCACCTCTGATCCTCAGTCACACACTTGCCAGTCTCAGGGATATATTTTCCTTCCCACTTTTTCAGGTAGCCAATTATGTTACCGTGCAAAACCTGTTGCAGATCATTTTGTACCACACATTTTATGCCACATTTCTGCCACAAAATGCATGAGGTAGGTTTGGGTGAAACCGTATGGTTTGGGAGAGGTTGAAGAGTTGGAGTGGTTGCAGTGGTGGGTGCAGGGAGAGGTTCCCTCTACATTTTTCGGCAAAAGAAATGGCTTCAAAATGTATCTTAAAACACCCTGCAGCAAACAATTGTGCAGTGAAAGCAGATGGTTTTTATTTAGATTAGCCATTGGTTGCCAGGGTGTTCTCCACTCTGCTGCGAGTATTCTTCCCGTTAGTTATTTTTTTGCATGTTAGTAGTGTGGAGGATAATAAAGTTGTTCAGGATTTCTGGGGAACTTTAGCAGGGTACTCCCGCCTAAACAGTTCGAAATGTAAGAGCAGTGCACCAGATAATCTATTACCCTGCTATTTATTTGTCTTTAGGTTTTGCTTTTGGCACATGGGAGGGCTGAATAATTCTGTATGCGCCTCAATGATGAACCCCACACCAGATGATTTTTCCAAAGGCGTTCTTATGTATTATTAGTACTTCAGTAGGTTTCTTGGACCAATTGGTCAAACGCCAAGATTTACCTCTTGATAAATTCTAGAGTTTAGCCAATGTCAACCGCCCCCAAACCCCTGCAGCCTCTGGTCACCACATTCCTCTTTTCCCTCAGCTGGCTGCCATCACCATGCTGCGGCATTGTCTGCTGGCCACGCCCTTTCCTACCTCATTGGTGGAAACCCGCCTCCCAGCTCCCTCAATGGCCTGCCTGCTTGCACTCCCACTTTGCCAGCTCTCTGCATGACACCAGCAATGCAGCTGTGCGTCACTGTAGAACTGCTCACCCACCAACAACCACTGCTCCCTATTAGTACCCCACTACTGTAAATACCCTATGTAGGCTGTCCTGGATTAGTAATCACCATAAATGACTTAGCTGGGGGAGGGGTAACTGCCTAGTCATGGTGCTAGGGACCTCTTAAAGGCCCCCGCTGTGCTTCTTGAACCTGTAACTTGGTTTCTTTTTTAATTAAAGTCCATATGGAAGGATTTCAGAGGGCAGAGCACGAAAGTCACACCACTCCACCTTATCGTGGATAGCAGTGGCATATAATACACTGAGTACGTTTATACAAATTATCAGGGGTATGGCAGATCCTACATTTCCTGCAAACGCTTGAATCCATTACACCATATCCTCCAAAAATTGGGCTTTTTCAAGCCCCTAAACAAATAAATGATGCATGCCATCAGGGGTGTTGCTAGGTCTGCAAAAGATCTGGGGATACGCTAATGTCGGGACTGTCGGGACACGGGCTAGCTAGCCTTTTGGTTGTAGCCCCTGAGCTTCAATATGGGGCTACAGCGAAAAGACCTGGGGATATAGCCCCCTCAGCCCCCCTAGCAATGCCTCTGCGTGCCATGACACACAACCTTCTTTCTCCTCCCCAAATACCCTCCTGATTTAACAGCACCCTGACACACCCCCACCCTCATTTGAACTTAACAACAACCATAAATATTGCAACGTTTCCAAAAGATAAAAATCACCAGTATACTATTTCCTGGATTCATGCAATGGTACTTGGGCAGAGGTTGAACCACCATCATGAATAACCCCGTACAGCAATAGGTTATGGGACCTCCTGCTGACTCCGAAGAAGTAGCCAACTGCTGACCAATTCATTACTAAGAATACTCAAAGCCCAGGAAGCAGAGATGCAGACGCATCCTTGCTGTATCTTTGAACACTGACCATTTATTTGTACATCCGGGGCCAGATTAACATTTGCACCAGTGCAAAAAAAAAAACGTGAGCAAATGCTTTGATAACACAAAATGGAGCAAACTGGTTTTGTCCCAATCCATATTATCTAAACATTTTTTGCATGGGGCCAAGAATGAATCAGACTGTTTTTCGGACTTTCTTTTGTACTAGGCTTGCTGCATAACAGAAAACAAACGGTGTTTACCTCATTTCTTTTCATGTTTTGCAGAAAACGTATTTAATAAAACAATCGGCTCCAATGTTGCCCTGATGAAACCGTTTTTTGATAATTGGTGCTAAACCCGTTTGCTCCATTCCATATTATCTAAACAACATTGGTATTAAATACATTTGCTCCATGATTTGCACAAGTGTAAAGCTTTGACAATCTGGCCCAAGTCAATTTCTGCCTATTTCCTATTCAGTAAAGGGAATCTTTTAGCATTCTTTTTTTTTTATCGAAAGTGAAGCCAGTGGCACTTCGCCAAATTCATTCTATGTTATTTAATGAAGGGGAATAATAACTTTGTCACCTGTATTTCATTTGTCCTTTTGATTTGTTGAACATTGTGGCCCCACCGATAGAAAAGAACATAGCCTATTTATTGTATGACAAGTAGTCCGAATTCCTGTACATTTTATTAAAAAAGTGTAGTTATGTTCATAAAACATGTAGCTATTCTGTCTTCAGTCCAGGTGATAATGTCATCTACAAAGGGCAGGCCATCTTCATGGGTCAACATAAAATATGAATATGGCAGCACTGAATGCCTCAAATCCTCAGCAAATGTGTGGTCCTATACACATGTTATAGGTGACTTTAATTTATTTATTTATTTATTTATTTGTATTTTTGAAACGCCCAGACCTGAGGGTATCACAGCGTCGTACAGTACATAGGAAGGAGAGCAAAATACATAATAACAGCCAAGGCATGAAGAGAGGTCAGGTTTTAATCATATTCATCAAACAACCAGGTCTTGATAGTTTTTTGAAAGTAGGAAACAATAGTTTGTTTCTGATGTGAGCGTGCCGAGGCACAGAAACGTACACCGCCCGCTCTTTTCTTCTTGAATCGGGGGGTGGAGGGGTTGGGGGGGTGATCAGTGAGATGCTGGTACTTGATCTGAGTGCACAAACTGGCACAATTTGGGTAATGCAGTTGTTAAGGGAAAGGGAGGCCTCATTGTGAATGCACCGATGCACGAGGGATATGGTTTGGAATTCCTCTCGAACTTTGATGGGGAGCCAGTGGGATTCACGTCTAGTAGCTGAGATATGGTCAGAGCATTTGAGTCCAAGGGAAGAGCGAAGTGCTTTATTTTGGAGTAGTTCGAGTTTAGACATGTTGGCAAAGTGCCCATAAGCAGTACATTACAGTAGTCGAGTTTCGTAAGGATCAGCGTTCTTGCGAGTATGAGGCAATTACTCAGTGAGAGGAACTGTCTATCAGAGAGGTAAGACTTGCTGTGTAGACAGTGGACAATGCTAGGGCGTTAATGTGCCTGGTCATGGTTGGTTCTGCTTCAAGGTGTACCCCCATCATTTTTATTTGTTTCAGAACTGGGATGGATGTATCATCAACACAAAAAGAGGAAAAGGTAGCATCCAGATGTCTAAGCCGGTGTGGGGAGTCAATGATGAAAAGCTCTATTTTCACGTCATTTAGGCATAAGTTGTGAGAGGCCATCCAGTTTTGGATTGTGCTGTAGACAGAGTTGATTTTGCTAGTGTCCGAAGTTTGATCACCCGTGAGAGGGATGCACATTTGTGTATCATTTGCAAAATTAGTGTAGATGATTTCTCGAGAATCAAGAAGATCGAAAAAGGGGTTTTGTGTACTATTGTACAGAGAGGGAGAGAGAAACAACCCTTGTGGTACAAGGGGGTCGGGGATGGCATTCGCTGCTGAATTCCCTATGAACACTCGCGTGGTACGACTACTAAGAAAGGAATTGATCCACAAGGTGGCTTCTGGAGAGAAGTGGAAGTGCTGGCTGAGGTGGTGGCAGAGTATATTGTGGTCGGCAAAGTCGAAAGCCACACAGAGGTCCAGCAGGAGGAGGACAGCTAGTTTGCTGGTGTCGAGGATGGCTTCCTTTTGTATTTTTAAGTCCAGTAAGGCTGTTTCTGTGCTGTGCTAGGGCAAAAGCCAGATTGCCTTTTTCCAAGCAGATGTTTTTGCTCCATGAACTGTTGCACTTGGGCATAGGCTATGCGGTCCAGGATTTTAAGCAGGAAAGGGACTGTGGTAATGGGGTGCAAGTTCGTGGGGATTCAGGGGTCAAGGGAGTCTTTTTTTTAATAGGGGTGTCACTCAGGCAGATTTGATGTTGGAGGGCACCATGCAAGTCGATAAAGATGTGTTAGCAAACTCAGTGATGATGGGGGTAAGCATAGGAGCACAGAGCGTTACTATGTCCGCTGGGCAAGAGTCACCTTTGCAGTTAGAGGGTTTCAGTGCTCTAATGGTTGCTGCTACTTGCTCTTGTATGCCATGGCTAAATTTAAAAGGAAGTATTGGAGGTAAGGGCCCCGCTAAGCGGGACATCAGGGTCACGCGCAGGCAATTTGTTCGCGAGCAGGACCTTTTTTGCACTGATTTTGGTGATTAATGACTCAATTTTGTGGATGAGGGCATCTTGAATCATGGAACACCAGCCTTTGTCAGAGCATGTACCAACGATAGATAGGATGGAAGTTTCCAGCTCACTGAGAATCTCAAATTATTCTCTACTGTTGGAGCTAGCGTTGGCGATTCTGCCACTGTAGGTATTAGATTTGCAGGAGAAAACCGCTTTCTTATAGGTGAAGGCTGCTGTGGGCAGTGCCAAGCAGTTCTTTGGAGAAGGGTGTTTTTTTTACAAAGTAATGATCTTTTTTCCCTGGAGTTGGACAAGTTCATCAGAGAACCAGGTGTTGTTAGGTTTGTGTGGTTTTGAAATTTTGGTTTTGATCAGCACATGCAGATCAAGGGCATGGATGTCATGATTTCGCCTTCATGAAGGCAGTAGGACAGATGGAGAAGCCGCCGTTGATCTTCCCTTCACGCTACATTCAGTACATGCTCATCGGTCTAGTGTTCATGCTAGCCACGCACTCCAGCTCATTTAACCATCCTAACTCGGGCCAACTCTTAGCGTTGCAACTTTTCATTCCGCTTTAGTTCCAATGCTAGTAAGTTACTTCTAACGTGCTTCTTCCCATTGTTTACAGCTGACTTCTATTGCTTCCGCTTATTGCTGCGGCCTGCCTTTTGACTTCTGATGTTTAACTGCTTCTACTGGTCTCTCCCTTCACTCCGCCTAGCTCCTTCTGTTCTACCAATTGAATAACACTCTTGCTCAATCTGTTTGCTAAGGTTGACTTCAGTTCTGAGTATTCTTCGATCATATTCGGATCACAGCTGCATAGCCTGCAGTAATCTACATCTTCTGGGGGTTTTTTTCCGCCTGCTGGCATTTTTCCCCAAATACGGACTGATTCCGGAGGTCGCGCCATTCATTTCTTTTGGTAACATTCAAAGGAAATTGTGCTGATCTCCCGGAACAGACCCTATCTCTTCAAGAAGAAGGGCACTCCACATAGATGCTCTAAAGACATGGATATGAGCTATTCTGGCCAATCCAACTCTGCCTTCTGCTCAGGTGAGAGTGAAGGGGAATCCATTGTGAAACCTGATACTGGAGCAGGCAGGCATGGTATTGGTTGGCAAGGTCGTGTGCAGCGTATGTTAGAGAATGGGCAGTGATACTGAGCGAGGCAAGGAGAGATGGCTACGGGTCCTTGTGCTTCAAATTGCGTGTGTTGTGGATTTGTATAGGGTTCGGTGGCACCGACAGGGATTTGTGAAGTTTCCTCAGGGAGAGATTAAAGAGAATGAGGAAATGGTCAGACCAGGGTACTGGATACATGGTAGATATGTTGAGGATCCAGTCCAGGATTCGTCCTTTAGAATGAGTAGGGGTTGAAGCTCATGTCACTGAGAGCAGCAGAAAGCGCAAACGCTTTGGGGTCAGTGGCATTGTTGTAGCCTAGGTTGAGATCTCCCAAGATTATGCATTTAGTAGCTGGTTTAATAATGAGAGAGATGTCTAGCTCTCGAATACTAGGTCCATTGGGTTGTCTGGAGATCAAGAGCAGGTTTAATGTGGTATGGCGATCAGTGGTCACCTTCATGAGTGACATTTCACACCCTGGGGTGGTAGGAAGGGGGCAGGTCCTAATGCGACTAGTCGGTCAGATCTGTAGACCGCATAGTTTGGTGGAATTACCAGGGAGAGCAGAGGCCCGAGGCATCATTGAGCCAGGACTCTCTGGTGGCTAGAATGTCTAGGCGTTGTTTGCAATGAGATCATGGATTTAAACCGCATGAGCACCTAGGGAAGTAACATTGATAAGTGCGCATTTAAGGGAATCTGTTTGCTGAGAAGTCATCGCAGTTCTAGAGGTCTGTGGGGTGTGCAGTGTCCCGACGGGGGACGTTTGGTGGGGGAGGGTTGACCACAGTCTTAATCTGGAGGCTCCAGAAATGAACGGTATCTGGCAGTGTTGGTAGTGAACGTTCTAGATCAGAGTCTATGTAGGCAGGATGCGCCAGGGATGGTAGCGTGTGTCCAGGGTTTAGGTTGCTGGAAGAGGGTGGATGGCGCTGTGTGGATGGTACATTGAGGCGGTTGAGGGTGACAATGCCCAGTGAGGAGGTGAAATAAGGGGGGAAAGAGTCTAGGGTGCCTAGGCTAGTGGGGGTGGAGGATGCCAATGCAATAGGCAGGTACGTGTATTGCCTGAAAGATGGTCTAAATGCTGGGGGAAGCAGATTGCCATTAGGTATGTCTCAGCTCGTGTCTGGGATGAGGGTACCCAAGAGTGTCATCATGGATGTGGCATGGGTGTCTGGAGGATCTAGGCTGCTGCAGGTCACAGATGGTGCTGTACTGTGCTCTTTGGTGCCAATCCCTGCTCCTCTTGTACTCCATCAGCCTCCAGCCCGTATTGTCCTTGCATGATTGATGCAGCCCCCCGCACCATGAGGCACAGCTTTCCTAGTTATGCACCACTTTATCTCCCTATGTATACCTAATGTAGCACCCCATTCCATGAGGCGTGGATTTGCTAGTTATGCACCTACTTGATTTGCCTATGTATGCCTATGTAGCCCCCCGCACCATGAGGCGTGGCTTTCCTAGTCATGCGCCTACTTGATTTGCCTATGCATACCTTATGTAGCCCCTGCACCACGAGCCAGGGCTTTCCTAGTTATGCACCTACTTAATTTGCCATTGTATACCTGATGTAGCCCCCCGCACCATGAAGCGTGGCTTTCCTAGTTATGCACCTACTTGATTTGCCTATGCATACCTTATGTAGCCCCTGCACCACGAGCCAGGGCTTTCCTAGTTATGCACCTACTTGATTTGTCTATGTATACCTGATGTAGCCCCGTACCATGAGGCGTGCTCTCCCACACCCACTTGTATACTGTAACCTGCACCTTTAAGTATTATACTTCGCACTTACTGTGACTTTCACCCTGATGCCTGAGAGTTTGGCACTCTGCTATAAATGCAAAATAAATAAAAAATAAAATAAATAAATAAATCCAGTACAATGCAGGCAGGAATGGCGTGGGAGGCGGAAAAGGGCCATTAATGGGTGCATGGAGCATAACACATGATAAAGCCGCATTACAGTGCGCTGCAGTGCCAAGACCAGCATTTTTCTTAAATATGGTATTGGAGACGGGCGGGGGCCATCAGTGGGTGCATGTAGCATAACACATGATAAAGCAGTATTACAGTTCCCCGCAGTGTCAAGACATACATTTTTACAAAGAGATGGTGATGGAGGCGAGTGGGGCCATCAGAAGGTGCGTGGGGCATAGCACATGATAAATAGAATTGCAGTGCGCTGCAGTGCCAAGAAATACATTTTGACATACATATTGTATCGGAGGCAAGCGAGGGTCATCAAAGGAGACAAGAGTCATGGCACAGGACTCTTTGGTGCCAATCCAGTACAATGCAGGCAGGAATGGCGTGGCAGGAGGTAGAGGCAATCAGTGGGTGCATGGAGCATAACACATGATAAAGCCGCATTACAGTGCGCGCAGTGCCAAGACAAGCATTATTACTTAAAGATGGTATTGGAGACGGGTGGGAGCCATCCGTGGGTGCATGGAGCATAACACATGATACAGCAGTATTGCATTGCGCTGCAGCGCCAAGAGATACATTTTTTACATAAAGATTGTATCGGAGGCAGGCGGAGGCCATCAAAGGAGGCAAGATTCAATGCACAAGTTAAGGAAGCTGCGGTATGGTGCACCAGAGCACCCTCCCACTGCAGTGCGGACAGGAATGGTGGGTGGGGGCCATCGTACGTGACTCGATGCATCAACATAGTTGAGCTTTGACACAAACAGAGCCCTACAGAGTCAAAACTGCAGAGTGCAGGTACAACATACATTTGGATCAGGAGAGAACAGCCAAAGGGCACCACTGTATAGTGGGCAGGCAAACAGACAGATTTGGACGAGGGGCAGATGCGCCTCTCACCTGAACTAAGGTAATAGTGTCCAGGTTGCGTGAACGGCAGGGTGGCAGGATCAGCTGCTGAGCGATCTGTGGCATTCTCCTGGCCATCCCGGCATCCATGGCAAGACAAGCAAATACAGGCCTTAAATAAGGGCCTTTGAGTAGAGCCGCCTTCACCTCCCAACTCGAGAGAGGCTGGCCATTTGCAGGTGAGATGGGCCAATCGGGTGGCTGGTAGCAGCTAAGTGTGGCAAAGACAAGAGGCCTTTGGTTGCTTCTTAGAGAGAACACGTGTTCTCATTTAGACAGTATGAAATACACAGTATGGTGCAGCAATCCTTTCAACATTAAACTCACTCTTCAAGGAGGTTGAACTGATTCCTGTTTGGTAGATGTCATTTTATGTTCAGAACAACTGTCCTTAAAGCAGGTCCCTTTGTAAAACAGCAGTGTCAAGTTAAAACATATGTCTTGGAGAGTTATATTGCATTGGACAAAACTTGCACGCTTTCAAAGAGAAATAGCAGCACTTTTAACCATGCGGTAGAGCACACGTTTTTCCAAGTTTTTAACGGCACAGCTACCGCCAGAGTTGTAATGAGGGCAAATGTTTCTTTTACTACTTTGAAATAAAGTGTCATTTTCTGAACTCCAATCCCTTCCTCTAGAAGAATCACAAGTACTCTTACACCCCCCATCGCAAAACGTGAATGCATTCATCTAGAATAATGAAGTGGTTCTTCCCTCTACCATCATGTAAGAAGTGTCAGCATGTCACTTTGCTTCAAAGTGAGCACCATCTTAAATAACAAAAGCAACGAGTAGGTTAATTTGTGCAATCTGGGTCAAAGGGCCTTGAATGTTTACAATATCCAGTCATTTCTTATAATTTGCTATTTGTCACATTGCACTAAATGAATCATGAAACTGGACAGAAAGCACAAGGAAAGGAGAAGTGTGTTAGCTTACATGCACAGAAATAGGTAATTGCTCAGTTCCTGTTGTGAGTAATTCCCAAAGATAAATGGAGATGTTTCCACTCAAAGGAACAGCCATACAGGAATGGTACATTGCATGAAACATTACACATGTTGGCCATTTGTCTTGTCTGCCCACTTCATCTATCAAACTTTTCCATTTCAAAAGGGTTTAATCTTTTATCCTTGTCAATGTTGTTAATGTGTAATACTTCTATCATTACATAGTGAGGATCCATTAAACCAGGCAAACTATCATATATTAACATCACAACAAATCCATCAGGCAAGAAAAGCATTTTTAAGTGTACAAACTCTAACATGCTATAAAAAATATCTGTATTTAAAAACACTTTAGTTATGGAAGGTTTGTTAATTTTACAACATTTTCAAAAAGGGCTTCTCCGGTTTTTAGCTTTAGGAACCCTAAACATACATATATATATATATTTCGTAGGATGTCTGTAAATTAGGAACTGACCATATGCAAAGTAGTTATTGGGCATCATTACGAGGTTGGCAGTAACCCTGTAACACCGAATCGGTGCCTGACTTCCCGGTGCCACCGCAACATTACAAGTCTTGGCGGTGCGGGAAGTCAGGCGCCAGATTTTTAAAATCCCCATTCTGAGTGGTGGGCAGACAGAAGCAACAGCACCTGTGCTAACAGTGCCGGTGCTTCCGTGATGATTCTGCCTACTGGGGCAGATGCACCTGGCAGGGTCAGGCCTGTAGGGTGCAGCGGCCCCGTCAGACCGACTCGTAGTGTGGCGGTCCGGAAACAAGGCTGCCGGTAAGATTACCGGCAGCCTTGTTTCCGGACCGCCCACTTGTAATGAGGCCCAGTATCTCAGAAGTCCCTTGCACCCCAGTCAGTCCTCTGACCAAATCCTAAGGCTGTCTGAATCAGTGAACATATGGCTCAGTGATTGTTGTGGGAAAAATGAAATGAGCACCAAGCCTAGTGTGTATTAGGTACTTAGTGATGTAAACATACAACCACTTTATCACAGATATAGTTGTTAAATATAAAGATCTGGGCATGTTTAATGTTCTGAAAATGCTCTTTCATTTTATGCAAAGTAAGCTGGAACCCTCACTGGTGTTATTTATTTCCTGACCCTTTATTATCGTGGTATTTCGAAAGAGTGCAGTAGGAGTGAACCAGACTGTCCATCTAAAAATGATAATCTGTCAGCAATAATTTACATGGTTATTCTGGGTTCTGCTAATGTACTTTTCTTATAGGGCTATTTCAAAAGAGTACAATAGGAGTCTACCAGACTGCCCATTTTAAGATGATACCATGTAAAAAAGAATGTTTGTTATTCTAGGGGCTTTGATCATGTGCTTTGCTCAAAAAGACAAATATAACATTTTTATTGTGACTAAATAAATATACACTGGATGACATAATTAGAAATTAGCATTGTACAATTTTGATGAGGCTCAGTCTGCAAACTCGGCACAATGTATCAATTTCCATTTCTATTTTAAATGCTGCTTTTGCACACAAAAAAAGCATAGTCCCCTCCTTTCGGGTTTCTAGTTCTAGTTTCCTCCTCTGGCCGTGCAGCTGGAAGCAGTGGCAGGAGGTGTTCTAGTGAACGTGCACCTGACAACTGCACTCTCACCAACTTAGAAGGTGGCAAAGATCTAGAATGTACAGTGCGACAAAGACAGATGGAAAAAGAGAGTAAACTAGAGAGAGGAAGACTGCGCAGTGAGAGGGAGGGAGAGAGAGAGGGAGTGAGAGAGAAAAGAGATGGTGAGCGAGAGAGAGACTG
This sequence comes from Ambystoma mexicanum, assembly GCF_040938575.1. Classification (NCBI taxonomy): domain Eukaryota; kingdom Metazoa; phylum Chordata; class Amphibia; order Caudata; family Ambystomatidae; genus Ambystoma; species Ambystoma mexicanum. Next base: position 622,879,262 of record NC_090941.1, on the reverse strand, counting down.
CTAAATCGGTGTATGATATGCCAGTGTAAGGGAAACGAACCACATGACTCTAATTTGGGTTAGGTCATGTTAGAAATCCTTCATTCAGAAAGCCACAATGCAGTGGGAGATAGGCCCCAAATTCACAGAGTGCCTCCAAAAACCTCCAGAAAGCTTCCCCGCCCACATTTCAACACTATTGTATAGGTTGTAGATCATATGGTGGTAAATACAAGAACATACTGGACACTTCTATGACATCATTGAGGTAGTGCAAAGTGAAGATGTTTTATTTCAATTAGTCAATTCTCACTACCTAGGGACTCAGGCCGTGGGTTTTGTTAGTAAACAGATAAGCTTGCTGCTGTGGTGGCCAATAGCCATTAATGTAGAGAAGAGGTATCGTGATGATGTGCACTCTCCAAATATCCTCATGTGAAAGCAGTCTACCTTACAAATCATGTTAACACAACAACTCAGGAACGCTATGGTTAAGTTGATCAGATAAAAACCTTTGAAATTTAGAGAAAAAACTTTGTTAAAGGGACGTTGACCATTTGTGATGTCATCTGTGATGTCATCTTGGATGTCCTGGTTGTTTATCTGAGCAGTGCATGGTGGCGGCATGAGTTATGGTTGCAGTGCTTACCACAACCGGCACATTTCTTTGGCTTTTTCCGATTTAGCATTGCAACCATAACGTCCCTTCAACAATGCTTTTTCACTGAATTTCAAAGATGTGTATTGGAACAACTTAACCATTACTTAACAATACTTTTCCACTGAATGTGACATGTTTGTGTTAGGGCAACATGTCCACAATGTGCTTTGACATGGGCATCATTACGAGTTGGGCGCTGTGGGTTAAATATGGCGATATTACTGTATACCACCACATTAGCGTACTGCCCACTTATGAGTTAGGTGGAAAGTTGGAGGACTCTCCTCCAGCTATGTGCTGGATGTAAATCTGCCAACTTTCCACCCATTAGTGCTGCAGTAATTCCACTGAAAATCACCCATTGTCCTATGGACTCTACAAAATGGGTAATACCGCCAGACCAAGTGTCGGTAATGGTAATACAGTTTGGTGAGACTTGGGAAGATTTACCACCCAGATACCACTGAACTTGTAATTTTTACATTTGAGCAGTTTCATGATGTGCCAGCCCTGTATTAATTTATGAATAATTCCTCTTTTGACATATATTTCTTGCAGTGCTTACTGATGTGTGGTGTGGTTGAATTACTGATATGTGGTATGGCTGAATTGCCTTGGGCATGAGGATTGATCTTGATCCCTGACCCCACCAAACAACCCTCAGTAGTCACTGGACCTAGCCTGCAGCCTGGCCCAGTGTCCACTTTTCCCCATAATGAAACCTAGGGCCAATGTCCATGGCTTGTGCCAATGACCAGTGGCCGCAATCCCTGGTCATGGGCTTCAGCCGTATTGCAGACCCTGACAACCAATCCACAGAAACAATTGGGCAGGGCAGCCTAAGCTTAATGTGCCGCTAGCAAAGTTTTTTTAAGTGAATTTCCACACTTTTCCATACTGAGGTTTCATTCTGTTGCAGCATTGTGCCTAAGTTATTAATAATTCCTCCGAAAAATATCCTAATGTAAATTCTGCCTTAATTAAAAGCATTGATCATCTGTGAGTGGTTGCAATGAAAATGCATATTGACCAATTGTGCCATGCATCCAAATAAGGGACACACCCTCAAATGCAAATGTTGGACTCTCAGTGACAAAGAAATAGAAATCCATGTGCTCCTCTACATGACCTAAGTCAGTTGGAGCTGCCCCAACCCGACTTAAATCAGATTGCAATCTGGGAAAATCAGTAGGAACAAATGTACTTTAAAAAAAGTGTTTATGTGAAAGTAGTTCACTCCCCCAAAGTTCAGCATTACTTTCAGGAAACAATGTTAAAACATTTGTTTTCACCATTCCCAAGCGAAATTCTACTTTCGGGGGCGTGTGCATGGGGATGTGTTCGTTTTTGTGCACCAAGTACACGTGCACATACGAATGGTAGTAGTCAGAACGTATGGATGCAACATAATGGAATCACAGGGTGACTCGTCATCTGCACCCATTTTGTGTGCTGCTGCAGGTGTAATTTGTGCAATTTACAGCTTTCATGGCCACTTTAATTTCTGTTTGAAATGCCATATTATATTTTTAGGACACTTTAATCACCCAAATTAGGGAAAAAAGGTTTTCAAGTTAAACAATATCAGCAACATTTGCGAAATGTATAAACCGAGGGAAATATCTTTAAAGTGGAGGAATGTATAAAGTGGCGAGAGCCAGCACGTGGTGTTGATGCTGCAGATTTAGAAGTAATAACCCGGACAGATCCTGTTTAAAGAACACTGGCAAGGCTCCTGTGTATCTAATCAATAAACATAGGAATAAATAAACATGGAATGCCCTCCCACTCAACTTACGTACTGACCCAACCCTCCACAGTTTCAGGTTCAATACCAAAAAATGGCTCCTCACCAATGACACTTCACTGTCTGAGTCAGTAAACTGGACTCTACCTGCCTCCTCCCGGCTCCTATGACAACGCCTGCTGACAACTTCTCGGATGCATCCCGCCTTCTCACTGACAAAGGTATCCTTGTACCCGAGTTGTGTTTTGTCACTATTGTACTTAACTGTTATGATTCCACGCTCCTACTATCTTTGACCTTCTACTATGTATCAATTTCCACTTGTATGTACTTTTGTATCTTGAGATGTCTTGTAAAGCGCCCAGATACTCCAGGGTGTGGCGCGCTGTATAAATAATAAACAAACAAGCCGTCACGATAAAGGTGAGATTGTGAAAAGAAAGTACATATGTTTTTTGCTTAGATTATTGTCACTTTGTGTAAGTCACCATGGAGAAGAAGCACTAACTGCACGTGCTTTTACTGTAATGAGACAACTGCTTAAAATGGCATAATTTTTTGCCATAGAGACGCCAGCATATTGTGAAACGTGTTGATTCAGCCAGAGACGTCTTTATGGGAGGGCAAAAGGGGCATTTGCCCCGGGCCCCCACCTTGGAGGGGGGCCCCACCAGGCTGCATTATCTTTATAAACCAGTTTCCATTGTTGAGAAAACATAAATGGCACACGTTAGGATATTTTACGGGCTGCTGCTGAAGCTAGACCTATTGCCGGTTTGCTGTTGACAAGAACATTCTGTCTTGATTAATTCATTGTTTAATGCTTTCTTTATTCACTGTGTTCATAGTTTGTCATCCCCAATAGCACAGCTCCTGCAGCATGTTTACCTTTCTGTGGGCACACTATTGATCATGTGCAACAGCCAAACTTGAAATGCATATTGATATTTTGAGTGCTGCGATGGTGCAGAAGATAGCTCAGCGTGTTAAGCACTCATTGATGAGATCTGTGTTAATATGCAAGAAATTCAAAACCAAATCCCAGCAAAGCCAACTCAGAGGCCGATTCATGGAATAATTAGCGCGGCGCAAGTGGGCAAAACGTGCGATTCGCAGTGGAATAGCGAAAATCGCAGTGCAATTGCGAAAATCGCACGAAAAGCAGCGCACGTCGATTCATGGAAGGCCGTGCGCGAGAAAACCAGCGGATGTGCGATAAAAAAGTGCGCGGCGCACGTTGGCGCACAGGCCATCTAACAGCGTGCGCCAGGTCACAGCGAAAATCGCACAGGCCACAGCGAAATTCGCACATAGCGCGGCGCACGCAACAAAAGTAGGCGGAACACGGGCGTAACACTCGGAATGGGGAACAACTTGCCAAAACGTGGGCATCACGGGGGAAGTACAGGGCACAAGTGCGCGGAACGCCCACACGCTCGCCTACAACACGTATTCATGGAATAGAATAGGGGAAAAAAGCGCACGCTCAAACCAGCGCACAGGCACAAACACGACCGCCACAAGAAAGCAGGCGGTAGCGTCTCTGCGGCTGTAAGAAATATGCGCCAAAAGGTGCGCCAACAAATAGCACCTATATACTGCCATGATGAATGTCCCATACTGTGGCCCTCCAGGAAAAATGACGTGCAAAGGGGTACCCACAAACACGGACACCCGCTGACAAAAAATACGTGTGCGTGTATACCGGGGTGCGCGGGAAGTCTAACACGCGATTTCAGCAGGGTACGTGCATCACAGGGGTTCGCGTGAAGTTTCACACGCGATCGGGCCTGGGGGAGCGGGCTACGTGTATATCAGGGGTTCGCGTGAAGTTTCACACGCGATCGGGCCTGGGGGAGCGGGCTACGTGTATTACAGGGGTTCGCGTGAAGTTCCTCACGCGATCGGGCCTGGGGGAGCGGGCTACGTGTATTCCAGGGGTGCGCGGGAAGATCCAGGGGTGCGCGGGAAGTTCCACACGCGAATAGCCTGGGGGCGCGTGTATTCCAGGGGTGCGCGTGAAGTTGCACACGCGAATAGCCTGGGCGCGTGTATTTCAGGGGTGCGCGGGAAGTTCCACACGCGAATAGCCTGGGCGCGTGTATTTCAGGGGTGCGCGGGAAGTTCCACACGCGAATAGCCTGGGCGCGTGTATTTCAGGGGTGCGCGGGAAGTTCCACACGCGAATAGCCTGGGCGCGTGTATTTCAGGGGTGCGCGGGAAGTTCCACACGCGAATTGCCTGGGCGCGTGAATTTCAGGGGTGCGCGGGAAGTTCCACACGCGAATAGCCTGGGCGCGTGTATTTCAGGGGTGCGCGGGAAGTTCCACACGCGAATAGCCTGGGCGCGTGTATTTCAGGGGTGCGCGGGAAGTTCCACACGCGAATAGCCTGGGCGCGTGTATATCAGGGGTGCGCGGGAAGTTCCACATGTGATTTGACAGTGTGGGTCCTCCCAGGTGTACCCTGTACACCCTCCACGGCCCCTGCAGGCAGCCCACACCACAGGGGACTACCCTGCATCCCTGGTCATGTCCCGCAGGCAGCCCACCCACCATGGGCATGCCCCCCAGCAAAGGCACATGTCTCCTTGAACTAATGAACACCAACTCATGTCCCCTTGCACCCCCACCCCCCAGCACTGTGGGGCACCTGCCAGCAGGCCCCCACCCATGTCCAACTCATGTCCCCCACCACCCCCACCCCCCAGCACTGTGGGGCACCTGCCAGCAGGCCCCCACCCATGTCCAACTCATGTCACCCACCCCCCAGCCACCAGGGGCACCCTCCACCAGGCCCCCACTCATGTCTCCCACCACCCCCAAACCCCAGCAGTGCAGGGTCACCCTCCACCAGGCCCCCACTCATGTCACCCACCACCCCCACCCCCCAGCCACCAGGGGCACCCTCCACCAGGCCCCCACTCATGTCTCCCACCACCCCCACCCCCCAGCCACCAGGGGCACCCTCCACCAGGCCCCCACTCATGTCTCCCACCACCCCCACACCCCAGCAGTGCAGGGTCACCCTCCACCAGGCCCCCACTCATGTCACCCACCACCCCCACACCCCAGCAGTGCAGGGTCACCCTCCACCAGGCCCCCACTCATGTCACCCACCACCCCCACACCCCAGCCACCAGGGGCACCCTCCACCAGGCCCCCACTCATGTCTACCACCACCCCACCCCCCAGCCACCAGGGTCAGCCTCCACCAGGCCCCCACTCATGTCTCCCACCACCCCCACCCCCCAGTCACCAGGGGCACCCTCCACCAGGCCCCCACTCATGTCTACCACCACCCCCACCCCCCAGCCACCAGGGTCAGCCTCCACCAGGCCCCCACTCATGTCTCCCACCACCCCCACACCCCAGCAGTGCAGGGTCACCCTCCACCAGGCCCCGACTCATGTCACCCACCACCCCCACCCCCCAGCCACCAGGGGCACCCTCCACCAGGCCCCCACTCATGTCTCCCACCACCCCCAAACCCCAGCAGTGCAGGGCCACCCTCCACCAGGCCCCCACTCATGTCTCCCACCACCCCCACCCCCCAGCCACCAGGGGCACCCTCCACCAGGCCCCCACTCATGTCTCCCACCACCCCCAAACCCCAGCAGTGCAGGGCCACCCTCCACCAGGCCCCCACTCATGTCTCCCACCACCCCCACCCCCCAGCCACCAGGGGCACCCTCCACCAGGCCCCCACTCATGTCTCCCATCACCCCCACACCCCAGCAGTGCAGGGTCACCCTCCACCAGGCCCCCACTCATGTCTCCCACCACACCCAAGCCACCAGGGGCACCCTCCACCAGGCCCCCACTCATGTCACCCACCACCCCCACCCCCCAGCCACCAGGGGCACCCTCCACCAGGCCCCCACTCATGTCTCCCACCACCCCCAAACCCCAGCAGTGCAGGGTCACCCTCTACCAGGCCCCCACTCATGTCACCCACCACCCCCACCCCCCAGCCACCAGGGGCACCCTCCACCAGGCCCCCACTCATGTCTCCCACCACCCCCACCCCCCAGCCACCAGGGGCACCCTCCACCAGGCCCCCACTCATGTCTCCCACCACCCCCAAACCCCAGCCACCAGGGGCACCCTCCAACAGGCCCCCACTCATGTCTCCCACCACCCCCAAACCCCAGCCACCAGGGGCACCCTCCACCAGGCCCCCACTCATGTCTCCCACCACCCCCACACCCCAGCAGTGCAGGGTCACCCTCCACCAGGCCCCCACTCATGTCACCCACCACCCCCACACCCCAGCAGTGCAGGGTCACCCTCCACCAGGCCCCCACCCATGTCCAACTCATGTCACCTACCCCCCAGCCACCAGGGGCACCCTCCACCAGGCCCCCACTCATGTCTCCCACCACCCCCAAACCCCAGCAGTGCAGGGTCACCCTCCACCAGGCCCCCACTCATGTCACCCACCACCCCCACCCCCCAGCCACCAGGGGCACCCTCCACCAGGCCCCCACTCATGTCTCCCACCACCCCCACCCCCCAGCCACCAGGGGCACCCTCCACCAGGCCCCCACTCATGTCTCCCACCACCCCCACACCCCAGCAGTGCAGGGTCACCCTCCACCAGGCCCCCACTCATGTCACCCACCACCCCCACACCCCAGCAGTGCAGGGTCACCCTCCACCAGGCCCCCACTCATGTCACCCACCACCCCCACACCCCAGCCACCAGGGGCACCCTCCACCAGGCCCCCACTCATGTCTACCACCACCCCACCCCCCAGCCACCAGGGTCAGCCTCCACCAGGCCCCCACTCATGTCTCCCACCACCCCCACCCCCCAGTCACCAGGGGCACCCTCCACCAGGCCCCCACTCATGTCTACCACCACCCCCACCCCCCAGCCACCAGGGTCAGCCTCCACCAGGCCCCCACTCATGTCTCCCACCACCCCCACACCCCAGCAGTGCAGGGTCACCCTCCACCAGGCCCCGACTCATGTCACCCACCACCCCCACCCCCCAGCCACCAGGGGCACCCTCCACCAGGCCCCCACTCATGTCTCCCACCACCCCCAAACCCCAGCAGTGCAGGGTCACCCTCCACCAGGCCCCGACTCATGTCTCCCACCACCCCCACCCCCCAGCCACCAGGGGCACCCTCCACCAGGCCCCCACTCATGTCTCCCACCACCCCCAAACCCCAGCAGTGCAGGGCCACCCTCCACCAGGCCCCCACTCATGTCTCCCACCACCCCCACCCCCCAGCCACCAGGGGCACCCTCCACCAGGCCCCCACTCATGTCTCCCATCACCCCCACACCCCAGCAGTGCAGGGTCACCCTCCACCAGGCCCCCACTCATGTCTCCCACCACCCCCAAGCCACCAGGGGCACCCTCCACCAGGCCCCCACTCATGTCACCCACCACCCCCACCCCCCAGCCACCAGGGGCACCCTCCACCAGGCCCCCACTCATGTCTCCCACCACCCCCAAACCCCAGCAGTGCAGGGTCACCCTCTACCAGGCCCCCACTCATGTCACCCACCACCCCCACCCCCCAGCCACCAGGGGCACCCTCCACCAGGCCCCCACTCATGTCTCCCACCACCCCCACCCCCCAGCCACCAGGGGCACCCTCCACCAGGCCCCCACTCATGTCTCCCACCACCCCCAAACCCCAGCCACCAGGGGCACCCTCCAACAGGCCCCCACTCATGTCTCCCACCACCCCCAAACCCCAGCCACCAGGGGCACCCTCCACCAGGCCCCCAATCATGTCTCCCACCACCCCCACACCCCAGCAGTGCAGGGTCACCCTCCACCAGGCCCCCACTCATGTCACCCACCACCCCCACACCCCAGCAGTGCAGGGTCACCCTCCACCAGGCCCCTACTCATGTCACCCACCACCCCCACCCCCCAGCCACCAGGGGCACCCTCCACCAGGCCCCCACTCATGTCTCCCACCACCCCGACACCCCAGCAGTGCAGGGTCACCCTCCACCAGGCCCCCACCCATGTCCAATCCATGCCCCCCTGCACCTGGGTCCCAACATTCCCCAATCATGTCCGTAATGCCCATCCTCCCCTGCCAAAAGGCCCAACCAACTATCACACCCACCCACATATCAAAGGCAATTACATGTTACACCCCCAATTTAAATAATGCAATTGAACACATGTCTGTCACACACAATGGCTGCAAGTGAATGACAAAACACCCAACATGACATGCCTGAAAGCAATGAGATGATACGACACATTGAAGATTAAAAAAATAATATGTATTTAACAGCAAGTAGAAAAATGAAATAAGAAAAAACACAAAGCAAATCAAACAAAACAAGGTGAATGTCCAAGAAAATAATCTGAAAAATTAAAATAAGCCAATGAAGAAGATCATCCTGGGTCCATGAGCCCTACCAAATTAAACCTAACTATGACTACTAACTAAAAAGTGAACTATATACAAAAAAGTGGTGCATTGTCCAATCGCAACCAAAAAAAAATCAAAAAAACAAAGGAAACCTAACCCTAACTATACAACTATATACAAAGGCAGCGGGCTATTCGGACGGCTCACTGGTTGTTGTCATGGGCCAGGGCATCATCGAACTCCTGGTCAATGGCTTGGAGGCGGGCATGTTCCCTGGCCCCGAGGTCCCGCAGGGATAACGCAGTGTCAAGCTCAAACTCCCTGCGAAGACCCTCGAGGCACTCAGCCCGCCTCAGCGCCCTCCGCATGGAGTCCTCCGCCCTGACCATCGTGAGCCGTTCCTCCTCTGCCCGCTGCCGCTCCGCACCTATCCGCTGGCACAACCGCTCCCACACGGAAGCCACTCCCATTCCAGGGTTCTCCTGCCCTCCGGCCGATGCCTGCACCCCTGATGTTGATGGCCCCGAGCCATGATGCCTCCCACGTTGAGCCTGCTGCTGCCTCCGACGCAACTGCCTGTGCCAGCACGACGGCATCCAGGCTGATGGAAACCACCGACGCCGTCGTGCACGTGCCCTGCCCGATGAGGCCGTCACATCCTCCATCTGCTGGGGTCCAGTTGCTCTGGTGTCCACCCCTGCTGGATCTCTGACTCCCGACTGTGGCAGGGATGGGATCCCCACCGAGCTGGCTGCATTGGTCGGGGCAGGTCCACAGGGGGCCCTGGTGGCATCTGGGCTGGAAGACGGCAAGGAGAACGACTGGTGGATAGCCTGCACAGAGGAGGAGAGGGCCGCCACATTGGCCAACACATGCAGGAAACCCCCGAACATGGCCGATCCCAATTGGGCCACGTCGGCACGGTGCACTTCGTGATGACGTGCCTGCTCCTCCCGGGAAGCACGCACGGCATCACGAATCACAGCCGTGCGCATCGCGACCCCAATCAGGACCTTCTCCGCACGGCCAGGGGTCCCACATCCGCAGGTGGAGGGGAGTCAGGTGACATGGACATCCCCTCTACCTGCGGACAGGCCTGGGACGGGGCATCCCTGCTGGTGCATGGTGGTGCACTCACAGGGTCAGGGACAGCGACATGCACAGGCCCCTCCACGGTGACCTGTGCTGCCTCCTGCCCCTGGCCCTGGACTGCACCACTTGCACCAGCAGGGATGCCCCCACCAGGCCCCATGTGTGCCCCAGTGGCGGCCTCCTCCTCCTCTGTGCAAACCACCAACCTGGATGGCTCCTCACCGTCTCCCACCGTAGCAGGCCCCTGTGGGGGCTCACCCACCCCTTCCGCTGCAGCCGTGGGGGCATCCCCGCCGCCTTGCTCCACAGCGCCGTCTCCGCCCTCTTCTTCACTAGCCGCTGCGTAGAGGGAGACAAAGAACACAAGCATCAGGGCACTGTACAATGGTCCCCTAGACAGGAAGCAATAGCAGATGAGCACCACTGTCAAAGTACACTTCCATCATGTCCCTCCACAACACATGGGTCAGTCCAGGCAAAACACACACAGTAACAGGCATGGTGCATGCCATGGACATTTCCATGCATGTCCAATGGACTCTTGAAACATTCAATGATATGTAACTCACATGCATCATGGCTCATGCCCATCACATGCACACACTTCACCTCAGTCACATCCATCTGGCCCCAAACACACCAAACACAGCGGATACAAGGGTAATTTGGCTGCTTTACTGAATCTCTGCATTGTCACACACATGTGTCATGCATCCATGGCATGCACAAGTCAAAGACACGCAGGTCAGGCACACAGACATGGCTACCATATATGTACCTGGCATCAGCACCCATCCCTCACCCCCACCCATGTCCAGGTACAGAGACTGGCATGCTCTCATGTTCAAAATCTGAATAGGGCTCCCCATGTGGCATTTCAACACATGCAACAACCATGTGCATCACACATCACTGGTCGCACATGCATTACCATGATGTCCCTGCACACATACATGCATACATGGCCTATGGCACACATACAGGCAAGTATCATAGAACCAGCACACCGCAACATGCCCTGTCTCACACAGTAATGCATGGACACTTACCGCTCAACTCCAGACGGGCCTCCCTCTCAAGGATCTGGGCGTGGAGCGCTGGGCGTACGCGTTCCAGGACCCTCATCTGGATGGAACTCATGCGGCCCCGGCCCCCCTCCACGAGGCGCCGGGCCTTCACAAGGGTCCTGGACCTCAAGTCCTCCCAGCGCTTCTTGATCTTCAGGACGTCGCGGGTTGCCACCCCCTCCGCGTTGATGGCAACCACACAGTCGGCCCAGATCCTCTGCCGTCCTTCCTTGCTGGCGCGGGACGATCCAAAGAGGGCATCATACTGCCCCAGGACATGCTCCACCAGGACACCAACTTCGGTGACAGTGAAGCTGGTGCCCCTCTGCCCCTCTGGCCTGGGGTTGCCACTGGTGCCAGATGTGGAAGTGCCCGACATGGCAACCCCAGAGGCAGGTGTGGGTGGGCAACTGGGTCCTGGGGCTGGGCTGTGGAGCGATGTAATCCCAGTCGGGAGTCTTCAGTTCCAGCAGGGGTGGACACAGCAACTGGACCCCTGCAGATGGCTGATGTGCAGGCACCAAATGGCAGGGCACGGTGGCAGCAGGCAGGCAGGCAGGCAGGCAGCAGCAGATGGCACGTGGGAGGCTGCTCGGGGCACTGGGGGGCAGTAACTCGGCCTTCTGGGCAGGAGCGTGGTCTTCCGTGTGTTTTCGCGTGGCCAGCTTGATACAGAGTGATTTGGCACGTGAAAATCCTGCACGTCAGCGTGAAATCCGAGGAAAGGCCCTTAGCGCGTAAGCGCGTCAGCACGCATACGCGATTCTATTGGACCAGAGTCCCTCAGCGCGTAAGCGCGTCTGTGACGTGACCCGCACGGGTGTTCCCCACTCAGCACGTGATGACGGGGCACACGTGGAGATACTGCACGTCAGAGTGTCATCGCGTGTAATTGGACAAAAGTGCGCGTACACGCGATTGGCCTATGTACGTGTATTTAATGGGTGCGCGGCCACTTACACACGCAAGTACGTCAGCGAACCTGTATCCCGTGGTGCGTGTGAATTTCCACACGCTATTGGACTGGGAACTGGATTCCAGGGGTGCGCGGGTCACACGCTGTATCCCGTGGTGCGTGTGAATTTCCACACGCTATTGGACTGGGAACTGGATTCCAGGGGTGCGCGGGTCACACGCTGTATCCCGTGGTGCGTGTGAATTTCCACACGCTATTGGACTGGGAACTGGATTCCAGGGGTGCGCGGGTCACACGCTCGCCTAGAACACGCGCAAAGCATAAAATTGCGGACTTTAACAATAACAAGCTCAGACGCCAGGATGAACATACCGTTCCTAGCAGCAGTGGCAGTGGGCTACCAAAGGAGGAGGAGGAGGATAGTCAGGGCCAGAATATTCACACCCAGAACCAGCCTTTTCGGGATGCCTGATGACCAGGTGTATGGGAGGTACAGGTTTCCACCACACATCATACTGGACCTGGTGAGTGAGTGGGAGGATGACCTCACATCACCCACCCTGTGCTCCCAAGCACTCAGCCCCCTGGAGAAGGTCCTCAATGTACTGCACTTCTTAGCCACTGGATCATTTCAGCGGACAAGTGCCATAGTGGGTGGGGTGTCACAGGCCACACAGTCACGCTGCCTCCACCAGGTCTTGAACATCATGACTGCACGCCCATCAGTCCGCAGCCACATATACCTGCCCAGAACACCTGCAGAAAGGCATGCTGCCGCCCTGGATTTTTACGCTGTGGCACGATTCCCCAAAGTGCTAGGTGCCATCGACTGCACCCATGTGGCTCTACGTCCCCCCAGGGCATCTGAGCACATCTATAGGAACCGCAAGCACTGGCATTCCATCAACGTGCAGGTAGCATGTAATGCCAAGGGAATCATCACCTCAGTATATGCCAACTATCCCGGCTCCACCCACGACAGCTTCATTTACCGAATGTCCACCCTAAGCCGGGACCTAGAAGCTGGGCGGCATGGCGATACATGGCTGCTTGGTGAGTATGTATGCCACTGCACATGCATGCATGTTGGATACTGAGCAAGGTCACAACCCCACCAATGATACCAATCACCACCTCCACAGGGGACAGTGCCTACCCTCTCAGCCCCCACATGATGACGCCAATTCGGAACCCCACCACGCCACCCCAGGTAAGATATAACACAGCCCACATTACAACCAGGGGCATAGTGGAGCGCACATTCGGAGTGCTAAAGTCACGCTTCCGCTCCCTTGACCGTTCTGGCGGGCAGCTGTTATACGCTCCCCCAGTAGTGTGCAGGATCATAGTGGCAGCATGTGTCCTGCACAATGTTGCAACACGCCGGGGCCTGGCCGTGGACATGGTGGTGGCCCCACATCCCCAACCACATGCACAGCCGCTGCGCATGGGAGGGGAAAGGGCACGGGGGGAGGCAGCCCGTACACAGCTAGTGGCTAATTACTTCACATAGAAATCACACCCCTGTGGAGTGCACACTGCCCTGGCACATTCCATCTGACAATCAATGATGACTCAACCTGACACTGATCCTGACTGTCTGGAGAATGAACCGGGAATACCATGTCAGCCTGAGATTGTTCACCTGGAAGTGTCACAATGTGTGCATCCCTACCCACACAGACACCACCAATGCAGTTTTGTGAAGTTACACATTGAAGCAGCTAAAATGAATACCCACTTGCAAAATGCAACAAGAGGACAGTGCCATGTCAGCCAACCCAACCCCAGCACTGCCACACGACACACCGTGCCATGTCATGCTAATTGCAGGTAAACAAAGTAATCCCCACAACATGACATCAGTCTCACTATGTACAGTGGCACTATTAGAAACCTGCAACACCTGAAATGCTCACAGCAATGCCGGACCAACAACATACTTGAGCACGTAGTACCATTAACATGACATCACAAATGTTACATATTAGTAGTCTCACCACCTGGAAATGCCTGCACTCCCACCACTACCAACTGTGCAGTGTTGTCGCCATGTAGAGTTGTAGGTGCACTGCTGCCAACATGGTCCCCATCTCCAGACTAGAGGTCCTTGTGTGGACATGAGGAAGGGACCTGCAAATTGGGAGGTAGACACAGAAGAAGAGTTACACATCAATGCAACATGCAGTGTACAACACAACAGCAATATGCACTATGCATGTATACACAGTATTGACTACAGACTGGCCACACAGCTCATGGGAGTCCAACGTCACTGTGTAATTCACTGTCACTTGGGCACACCCTTTGCAAGCCCATGGAAACGGGAAGCAGGAGGGGTGTGTGTGACTCAAACCCAAGCATCTGAACCAAATACATTACAAGCCTGCATGTGCCCAGCCACAATGCAGCGTATGCCCACAGGAACCACGGAAGCCAACAGATCGTCCCAAAAAAATTGGGAATAAAAGAAATCAAAATAAAAATAAAAATAAGAAACAATCAAAAATGGCCATTGAAGGGCCCGGGGGGGTTGGGGAGGCCACCCAGGAGGTCCGAGGACAGGATGCACACCAGAACCCACCTGCGTGGATCCTGGGAAGATAAAACACCTCCATGGGCTCATGGCCCACACGGCTACCCTATTGTGGGAGTATCACTGCTGTCGCTATTATCACCCTGTGCAGCTGCATCCGGAGGTGGTTGCACTATGGGAGGCAGCCCACGCAAGGCCCTAGTCTGCTCCTCCATGGCTGCAAGCATGCGGGTGTGGTAGGTCTGGTTCTGGAGGATGAGTGTGCGGAGGTCCCCATGCAACAACTCACGGGATGCCCGGACCTCCGCCCTCGTTGCCTGCATCTCAGCTGAGAGCGTACGGGTGAAACGCTCCAGCTGCTGTTCTGTCCTTTGGTGTGTTGAAGCCTCAAGCTCAACAAGAGTCGTCCTGAGGTGAAGGAGCTCCTGCCTCAGGGCTTCCCTGTGGCCCTGGGACTCAATGGAGATGGCCTCCTGCAGAGTCGCCAGTGCCGCCCGCCTGTCCCTGTTGGACCCCAACATGTCCTCCCTGTGTGACTGGCAGATGGAGTCGGTTGCCTGCTCTAGTCGCTCCATCAGCCTTTCTGGGGGGACAATGGAAGTGGCCACCCTATCCATGGCCTGAGCCATCATCTCGGATGATGCAGCCTGTTGGGTAGCCATACCGTAAATGGATTGCTCCCATGCGGTATTGCCGGGTGGCGTACGGCCACCACGTCGGCGGGCACCACACCTGTCTGGGGCAAGGCGAACTGCGCCTTGCTGTGCCGGCACTGCCTGAGGCTGCAGGACTGCATTCCCCCTCTGATCTGCTGGCCCAGGAACAGGATCAGATGTCGCGGAGTGTGACCCTGCATCCGTAACCACCGAAGGCGTAGCTGCCAACACTGACATCCCCATGGAGGGTACTGACCCTGGTGCAGGTGGGTGAGACAGAACAGAATCCCTCTCTGGAACACTCACCTGCGACGGCACGTAGGTCTCATCCGAATCAACACCTGAGTACAGCTCGGGGGAGGTGCAGCCAGAGACACCCCTTGAGAGCACGACCTGCAGCACTTGTGGGTTCTCCCCCACCACCACACCACGTCCCTCACTGGTGGTTGGTCGGCCCTGGGACACCTCCTGGGTCTGCACCATCTCCACAACCCCAGCAGTATCAGGTGCGTCTTCCCCTGCAAAGAAATGAAAACAAAGAAATGGAAACAGGCATTAGCACCATGGCACACATTGAGGGCTGAGAAGCAAGAGAACCAGTACTTGATTGACACATGTCCCACATGACTAAAACCCTCCCATGCATGCACCCTCACTGCGTATGAAGTGCATGCAAATGGCACACACTGATGACACCAAGATGGAAGATGAACACATTTTCTGCATGCTGCCTGGCAGTGGCATCACACATTGGCCTGTGATTGGCAGGTGAAACACACATGCCATCACACAGATGGCATGTACCATTGCTATTGAGTGAAGATGGAGAGGAGGGCAGCACCTATTCATTCAGTCCAGTTCCCGCATGTAATTGCTTTTCTAATTCTAACAGGTCAGATTTTTCACCTGGAGCTGCCAGTCTGAAATGGTCAAATTGCACAGGGACATGTGTGTACAAATGATATCCAGGTAACAAAGTCACTCCACTTTACCATACCCATGTCAGACATGTGACTAGTGGACAGCGACATGCCTAGTGAAAGTGGTGGAATGCAAACAAACTGACTGAATGAACAGTGAAAAAGAAGCAAATATGTTGTGTCAAGGTGACACTTCAAGGGCAACTGGCGTGCAGTTGTGCTAGATGTCTACTGTTGGCAGAAGGGATACTGCTATGGTCAAATGCAGCTGCGCAGGAAGGATTGCATGAAGCACATGGCTGACCCATACGACTCAGGCGCACACACTCTCACCTGGCACCCGAACAGAAGCCCTCACACACACACCATGCACATGGATGACACACACATGCATGTGCACTCACCGGACAATGCCTCGTAATCAGCCAGATCTCCCACGCCTTGGATCTGTTCCTCCGTGACGTAGGTCCCAGCGACTGACTCATGTGGAGTGAGTTCCATGTCTACTACTGGAGACCCACCTCCAGTCACTAGAGTTGCGGCATGACTTGAGGCCAGCTTACTCTTTGCCCTGCGCTTTAGGTCATTCCAGCGCTTATAGCAATCATTGGCTGTGCGCCTCACGATTCCAAGGGCACTTACGATGTCCGCAACGGTCTGCCAGTGTGCCTGGCGTTGTGCAGGTGTGGTCTTGGATCCTGCAACAATGACCATCTCGTTGTCATGTCCGGACACATACTCGACAAGTGCATTCAGTTCGTCATCCGTGAAGCTGGGCTTCCTGGACGGGCCGGACTGTGTAGCCGTGTCTGGGGCATCAGCCTGTGCCGGACGAGCACTCTTCCTCTTCCGCTTGGAAGGTGGTGGTGATCCTGAGTGTCCTGCGCCGCTCTGGACACTAGGGGCAGGAGCCCTGGTGGACTCTGTATCAGGAGTGTGGGATTGCACACTCAGCATGGGAGTTGGTGCAGGCATTGGCTCTAGTGTGATGGTGTCAGGGGGAATGTCAGCAGCATGGACTAGGACCGACACTGTCCTGGCTGGGTGTGTGAGGGCTGGGGTGGATGGAGCCGCAGCTGCCCCTGCAGCCTCTCCGCCCTGCCTCCTTGGTGCAGCAGATGACCTTGCTGCCCCAGATCCACGTGGCATGATGGCATCAACGTGCACCAGCGCACGTGTCGTAGCCCTGCTGACCTGGAAGTCAGCCATGGAGTCAGCCAGGTCTGGTGCCACAATGGGCTGGTCCAACAAGGGCTGAGCATGGATGGTGTCAGCCACATCAGCCTCAATGGGAGGGGGGGAAAGGGGGAATTGTGGGTGCCCGTGACTGGTCCTCCACACATGGGGGGACAGGCTCACCCTGCAAGTTACGACCACATCCCCTACCGGATCCACCACGGCCACCACTTGTGGCTCTTCCACCTTTGCCACCCTTACGGAACCCTCACCTCCCAGCCATGGCACTGATGTTAATGTGCATATGGGAGCGGATGTAGACTATTGTCCTGGGCAATTGGGGGTCAAAGGGGTTGGGTACCAGATGGTAATTGTACCCTAGTGCTCTAGCAAGGCTGAATGTAACCCCTGGGGAAAGATGACGGGTCACGCAACGCACAGGAGGCCCAAAAAAGGGAGATGACGTGCACGCAACCCCTCCTAGACCACGTGTGCAGAAAGAAAAACCTGCACTACGCTGTGGCACCCAGTAACACAAGAATGAACGTATGCGTGTCACACGCAGCCTAGAATGACCTCTGAAGGGGTAGGCTACACACGGGGCAAGCACAGATGTTAGATACGTGCGTGACTCACCGTCTGCCTGGTAAACGAGCGTGTAAAAGGAGCACGTTTGGTTGGCAACACCCCCGCCAAAAGAAGATTTGTCCGCTGTCTGAGGAGACAGGACAACAGTAGAAGGGAACACTGTTTGAGGGAACAGGCCCAGGTAAACCAGTAAAAGAGAAAAAAGAGAAAAAGCTGTCAGAGGTAACAGGGAATACGAACTTGAAACGCCGTGAAGTAAATCGCGTGTGAAACGACAAGAAGTACAGAATTCACCCACTCGCTCTCCACGAAAAGCACGTACAAGGAAAACGTGTTATACACGTACCTTTTATACAGGCCCACACGTCCAGCGTCACTTACGCGGCGTGTACGCGCTAGGGCCATTTCCACCTATTCCATGCTTTGTCACTTCTGCGTGTAGGGCCATTTCCACCAATTACACGCTTTGTCACTTCTGCGTGTAGGGCCATTTCCACCAATCACACGCTTTGTCACTTCTGCGTGTAGGGCCATTTCCACCAATCACACGCTTTGTCACTTCTGCGTGTAGGGCCATTTCCACCAATCACACGCAATTACACTCTGACGTGCAGTCTTTCCACGTGTGCTCTGTCATCACGTGCTGTGTGGGAAACACCTGTGCGGGTCACGTCACAGACGCGCTTACGCGCTGAGGGCCTTTCCTCAGTTTTCACGCTGACGTGCAGGATTTTCACGTGCAAAATCACTCCCTACCAAGCTGGCCACGCGTACGCACACGGAATACCACGCTCCTGCCCGGAAGGCCGAACTACTGCCCCCCAGAGCCCGAGCACTCCCACCTGCTGCTGCCTGACAGCCTGCTGCCCCTGCACTGCTGGGGGGTGGGGGTGGTGGGTGACATGAGTGGGGGCCTGGTGGATGGTGACCCTGCACTGCTGGGGTGTGGGGGTGGTGGGTGACATGAGTGGGGGCCTGGTGGAGGGTGACCCTGCACTGCTGGGGTGTGGGGGTGGTGGGAGACATGAGTGGGGGCCTGGTGGAGGGTGACCCTGGTGGCTGGGGGGTGGGGGTGGTGGGAGACATGGGTGGGGGCCTGGTGGAGGCTGCCCCTGCACTGCTGGGGGGTGGGGGTGGTGGGAGACATGAGTGGGGGCCTGGTGGAGGGTGACCCTGGTGACTGGGGGGGTGGGGGTGATAGGGGACATGAGTGGGGGCCTGGTGGGGGCTGCCCCTGGTGACTGGGGGGTGGGGGTGATAGGGGACATGAGTGGGGGCCTGGTGGGGGCTGCCCCTGCACTGCTGGGGGGTGGGGGTGGTGGGAGACATGGGTGGGGGCCTGGTGGAGGCTGCCCCTGGTGACTGGGGGGGTGGGGGTGATAGGGGACATGAGTGGGGGCCTGGTGGAGGCTGCCCCTGGTGACTGGGGGGGTGGGGGTGGTGGGAGACATGAGTGGGGGCCTGGTGGAGGGTGCCCCTGGTGACTGGGGGGGTGGGGGTGATAGGGGACATGAGTGGGGGCCTGCTGGGGGCTGCCCCTGCACTGCTGGGGGGTGGGGGTGGTGGGAGACATGAGTGGGGGCCTGGTGGAGGCTGCCCCTGGTGACTGGGGGGTGGGGGTGGTGGGAGACATGGGTGGGGGCCTGGTGGAGGGTGCCCCTGGATGGTGGGGGGTGGGGCTGGTGGGTGACATGAGCAGGTGTGCAGGGTAGTCCCCTGTTTTGTGGGATGCCTGCAGGGGCCGTGGAGGGTGTACAGGGAACACCTGTGAGGACCCACCCAGCCTAATCGCGTGTGTAACTTCCCACGCACCCCTGTAATACTCGTACCAAGCCAAATCGCGTGTGAGAATTCCCGCGCACCCCTGAAATACACGTACCCTGCTGAAGTCGCGTGTAAAACTTCCCGCGCACCCCTGAAATGCATGCGCCCAGGCTATTCGCGTGTGGAACTTCCCGCGCACCCCTGAAATACACGCGCCCAGGCTATTCGCGAGTGGAACTTCCCGCGCACCCCTGAAATACACGCGCCCAGGCTATTCGCGAGTGGGACTTCCCGCGCACCCCTGAAATACACGTAGCACGCTGGGAGACATGAGTGGGGGCCTGGTGGAGGGTGCCCCTGGTGGCGGGGGGGGTGGGGGTGATAGGGGACATGAGTGTGGGCCTGGTGGAGGATGCCCCTGCACTACTGGGGGGTGGGGGTGGTGGGTGACATGGGTTGGGGCCTGCTGGCAGGTGCCCCACAGTGCTGGGGGGTGGGGGTGGTGGGAGACATGAGTCGGGCATGAGTGGGGGCCTGGTGGAGGCTGCCCCTGCACTGCTGGGGGGTGGGGGTGGTAGGAGACATGGGTGGGGGCCTGGTGGTGGGTGCCCCTGGTGGCTGGGGGGTGGGGGTGCAGGGGGACATGAGCAGGTGTGCAGGGTAGTCCCCTGTTTTGTGGGCTGCCTGCAGGGGCCGTGGAGGGTGTACAGGGAACACCTGTGAGGACCCACCCAGCCTAATCGCGTGTGATAATTCCCACGCACCCCTGTAATACACGTACCCAGCAAATTGGCGTGTGATAATTCCCACGCACCCCTGTAATTCACGTACCCTGCCAAATCGCGTGTGATAATTCCCACGTACCCCTGTATTACACGTGCCCTGGCTAATCGCATGTAAGACTTCCCGCGTACCCCTGTAATACACGTTCCCTGGACAATCGCGTGTTGAACTTCCCGCGTACCCCTGTAATACACGTTCCCTGGACAATCGCGTGTTGAACTTCCCGCGTACCCCTGTAATTCACGTTCCCTGGACTATCGCGTGTTGAACTTCCCGCGTACCCCTGTAATACACGTTCCCTGGACTATCGCGTGTTGAACTTCCGGCGCACCCCTGAAATACACGTACCCTGGCACCCTGGATAATCGCGTGTATAACTTCACGCGTACCCCTGATATGCACGTTACCCGCTTTGCGTTCCTTGTTTGGCAGCCCTGTAAACTGGTCCAGGGTTAGCGCAGCCCTTTGCGATGATTTAGCGATTTTGATGGCTTTTCCTTGCGCAAGGGCGTTCTTGGGGCGTTACTGGCGCTGCTGCAGGGTCGCTGCGATACTCTGCGCCACGGCTGGTTTGGGAGCCTAAAATCCATGAATACGCTGTGCGCGGAAATCGGTTTTAGCGCACGTGCCTGGCGCAGACAATCGCACGCGGACACTCTGCGCCAGCCGCTTGCGACACTTTTCTGCGAAATTCTATGAATTACCCTGTCAATCTTTCCTTTGTCTGAAGTTGATGAACCTGCATGCCTATGTACTTTGCTCTGTACCACATCAGGTGCTATTAACAGGCAATGTTCCCGCACCAGATAGCGGTTGCTATAAAAACAAAAAGCATCAATATGGTGAAGGTTTAGGAATCAGAAGTCTGTTTCTTCAGTACAGATGGTTGTAAAACCCAGCCAGCCACGCCTAATGAGCATAAAGTGTTAATTCAAGAGTGTGAACATTCGCGTGTCCTGGGTTTGTCAGCAGGTGATAGTCATCTGGACAAAGCATTTATATAACTGATGGTACTGTGCTGTCTTCTGTGGAAGGTTTGCCTTATTACATGCTGGTAGCAGCATTTAGCCCATAACCTGATCTTTCTGTATAGGTAATTTGAGTAGAAAGGGGTTCTACACAGAAGAAAATGGACCAGATGTTGAAGGCCTCTGACAAGCATCTTTTAAATTGGTTCAATTGACACAAAAAAGGGTTTGCTTTTTTTGTACAATGCAAAGGGTTATCTGTGCGTTTATAAACAATTTCACAAGCCTGTGTTTTGGGAATATGTATATAAAGCTTTAAAATACAAAAGAGAAACCCAGAAAAAATCTTTTAAGATCACATCAGTTAGTATGCTGATACTTAAATACGTTCCTTGATGGAGGAAAGGAAGTTAGAATTATCCCCATTTTTCATTATACATTTCTATAAAATGTAGTTTTAGTTTTCAAAAAACGGTCATGTTAGATTATGTGTCTTGTGTGCTTTCCAAGTTGCTTGTATAAAATTAGAATATTTTAGTTCATGGCAAAATCTGGAAAAAAACTAAAAGAAATTGCAGAATGGGAACGAATCCCAGTGTCACTGCTTAACCAATGTGTGATCCTCATCTCATTTACTCTCATATTGCCTAATTTGTCAAAATTACCAGTCCCCAAATCTTTCAAAAATATCACTGCTAGAGTGATTTCGTTCTCGGGGTATGGTCTTAAAAAAGCCGCACACATGCTTCCAATGCCTTCAGTGTTACTTCCCCTATAAAACTAGTGAGAATGTATATATTGCACACCACAACCACTTGTTTCTTTGCTCTCCAATGGTAAAACTACTTGAAAAATATGCCTTTCTAATCTCAGCGTGTCTGGATATGGACACCTTCTTAATAGCTTCTAATCTTCATCCTGCATTTATGCAATGGTAGGTGGAGCTTTCTCCTTGCTTCCAGTTGGTCTCTTGTATCCATGCTTGATCTCATTTGCATTCTGTGAGGAAACAAATCTAAGTAGTCTGTCTATTCTGGATTATGTGCACCTTTTTCATGGGATAGGTGTCCTGAATTCATACTATGGCCAGCATAGCTTCCTTGTGGTTGCTATTGATGAAGAGTGTCCTGTACCTATGCTACTGCAGAAGTACTCTTATTGTGGACTGCTAATGTGGTCCATGAAATGCCACTTCTTTATCATTCTGATTACAGCAAGAATGAAGAGGGTAATGGGACTGAAAGTTAGTACTATGCTTATTTTGCGAGGCAGCATATCAAGCTATGCGTGGTGATCGTGATGAGGGGGTGGGGGTGCAACCAGATATTCAGTTCCCTTCATTTGGTTTGGTGGAGGGGGGACCCACAGGTGTCTGTTCAAAGGCTGGATGTTTTGGCTCGTCTGGCACTTGAAAAACTCAAATCTCTATTATTTTGTGACAGTACCTTGGAGAGGGTGTATGTTTCAGCCGCCTCCTTCAATCAAATTGACCTTTGCCCACGAGAGCATGATCTTCTAATGGTCGCAGCTCCTGTTATTTCCTCATTGTCCGACCCTCCCACTAGGCGGAACTCTATTGAAATTATAAATAAACTTCTGATTGACTTAGAAGAAATTAACAGTTCCCGTGCCACTGGGAAACACAATACGAACTGTACTATCGCCCCACCACGAATCAAAAACACAAGTAGCCTAATTAGACCCGAGACTGAGTCTGAAAGTAATTGTTTCTCTGGCACGAATAAATCGAGAAGGTCTGAACTTAGTGGATCCCCAGAATTACACTGCTCACAAGCTAGAGTTAGTTCTGTTTATAACAGGACTGTTAATACCATGGGTTCTGCTCCACATGTGGTCTTGTCCTTGCAACACAACGGTGTAAACCAAAACATTATCTCAACTATCAATCACACAAACAGTGAAATTGTTGAGAATCAGTCAACCGATTGTTCTTCTGATGATGAATCGTCTGAATCTTCTATCATGGAACGTGTGTTTCCAAAAATTCGAAGGACCTACCATAAACCAGCAGCTCGAACTCCATGTGAACCAGATTATGCCCAGATGACGGGAAAAATTACCCAAGAGCTTCTTCCAATCCTGATGCCCTCCATGTCTATAACACTTTCACCATTTATGAAATTGTATGAGCAAGTGCAAGATGGTGTGAAAGACCTGGCAATGTTGACTGCACTCCTAAATAAAAAAATCTGTGCAATTGAAAACACAAGTACCTCATTGATTCAGATGCTGGGTAAAGTGTTAGATAGAATTGACAATAGTTTAACATGCACAAATGAGCGAAGATTAAAAGACGCTGATGATAAAAAATTACTTGCGCAGGTCGCTAAACAAGCTTTAAATATCTTTCAACAACAGAGCCTGAAATCTGTTGCTACTCATAGCGTTGAACATCCACGTGTAGGACCTCGTCTTCTTCCAATGGGTCCATTGAATACTTCTGAAATTATCACTATCCCTTCTTCAGCTCTAAGTGATATAGTGGCATCAGATCTTATTTACCTACCAACTCCTGGGGATGGTTGTGATGTACAAAGTTCTGTGATAATGAACAAAAAAAAGCCTAATGACTTGATCGACAATGCGAAGATTTGTCCTACGGGAAGGGTCGAACCAACAAGTGACATTTATTCCTTTTCATCAGCATTACAAAATCTTAAGCATAATTTGAATAGTGCTAATCAAGATATTCAGGACCCCGCAAGTTCTAAGATAGTAGTGGAAGCTGATGATTTGATAGTCACCCAGGAACCTTTGCAAGATAACGTAATAACAGACGTTGTTGCCACTTCTGATGATCAAGAGGCCGCATTCTTTAATATTAATTTAATATTAAGAAGAAATCGGACTCTAAATATCAGAGTGGGAAAGTGGTTCAGCAAAATAAATCAAAGAACGTCATCAAAAAGAAATCACGGGTCACGAATGGCTCTCACAAATTTTAACGAAATCTAAAAGCTATAAGCTTTACCTTGAATCCTGTCATAAATAATAAAGAACAAAAGGCCAGTCTGGTAGAGTCGGACACGGCTGCTCCTTGTGCCATCACTAAAACAACTGCGACTAAAAAATCTGATTTGGATGTTGACGTTTTAGATCTATCCACATACGACGATATTGATGATTCGGAAATCGTGATTGAAACTCAAACAAATGATCCAAACGACACTAATCAAGCAAATATGGTTGGAACTTCTCCTTCAAAAATTGAACCAGCTGGCTCTATGCAGAATATAAGACTCTGTGTCCTTGTGCCAACGAAAGAAACACAACCTGTTGGAATTCTTAAAACTGAAAGTTCAAGGGTTCTCACATTGGGAGAAAGATGGAAAAATCTGACCGTGCAAGGTCAAAGTCAATTGAGGGATCTATCTCCCAATGATCTGAAAAACTGGTCCGGGAGCTGTCCAATTGTACCCTGTGATATTACGTCTGTTGACACACAAGAAAGTGAAAATAAGAAGGATAGCTTTACAAGAACTCTAACAAACGAACAAGGTTTACCACGTGCCTCTTTGATGACTCAATCTAAAGTGCATAGCTGCCAAAAGCCAACTTCCAAATATCTTTTGATTTTGGAACGTGTAGTGGCCTCCAATGATGGTCTCACATTAAATCGGAATAATGTCCTTCGTTTATTTCATTATGTCCCTAACCTTCGTACAATCGAAAAAGGAGATATAAGAATTGTTGAATTCTATAAAGAACCTCAAAATGATATAGTGTGTTTACACATTGATTCAGGAACTATACGGAATATCCTTTTGGAGTCTGCATCTGTTCTCCAATCAATGGGATTTGATATCCGAGAAGATCAAACCTTTCAAGATTCTAATCTGACTGTTCGCAGAAACTGTATTGTTCCAAAATCACCTAGACTTGTTGCTTCATCACAACATAAGCATGTTGTTGGGCTGCTTGGTGGATCTGAGAAAACCCACTTTATGGAGATTCCATCTGAGCCACTGAGGAGTCTTAATGTTGATGATGGCTTGCCTTCTAAGATGTCAAATGCTGCCTTGTTGAATGAACACATCCAAATAACTTTTTCATGCGACAGATTAGCTCCAAAACATAACAATGCTACGGATGCAAGTGAAGTGTATCTTACTCAGCTGGATGAATGGAAATGGGTGGCCAAAGCCTTGGCTCTCAATCATCGTAGCTAACGCCCAAATCCAGGAGTGCCAACTGTCTTGACAATAGCATCATGGAACTCCCGTGGGTTTAGACATCTGTTTACTCATCCATGGTTTACGGGATTCGATTTTGTGTGCACTCACGTGACGTGGCTGTCAGAGTTGCCATTATGCGACGAGTTTGAAGTGGCCGTAAACCCTGCAATTCGGCATAAATTAGGTAGACCTATTGCTGGCCTGCTAACAATGATAAGGAAAAGGTCTGGGTATCAAATTAAAGAAAGTAGAAATGTAACCCCATATGTTCAATATGTAGCCGTTCAATTAGTGAATGTAGTCACAAACGTGGACGACACAATCTTTATCATTAATGTGTATTGGCAACACCAAGCAATTTGTGCAAGTGTGTTTATTGATCAAATATCAACACTTATTGATACCATCTATGAAAAGGAGTTGTCGCCAAAAATAATTCTGTGTGGTGATTTGAATATTGATTGTTTAAAAACACAGATAAAGGAATTGGATGTGATCAACATGAAACAAAATAATGCTGCGTTGTGGATTGCTGAAATGTATGCACGTAGAATGTCGATGCTTAATGGATGTAACATGCGAGACATACCGGCGAAACCAACCTGGAAAAGGATGTCGCAGAAATCTTATCTCGACTACTTTTATGTTTCTGATGGTGAAGAAAGTGATCATAACTTACTGAAACTGGTAATTGCTGCATTTGACAAGCCGGCTACCTATTGGGAACATGACGTTTCTGTCGAATCCAATAGGATTCGTCTTCGTCTTGAAAGTAATGAAGTTAAGACCTTAAATCAAGCATTCCTAAGGGAACCGATGCAAATTGAATATCAGCACTTACTAAAACAGTTTAAAGAATCTAACAAAGGTCCCAGACGCCAAACGTTTCAACAACTTCATGTTTCTGATTTAAATATCTTGAAACGTAAACGCATCATAAGAATGGAAATTCGTCAATGCACAAAACATTTGACCAGTACGTCCCTTATGCAAAGGAAAAAAATAAAACAATCATATAAAAACTGGTTAAAACAGTATAAGGAGTCCTTGCTTCAACTCGATGCAGAAGATATGATGCGAAAATTAGCAAATAAAAACACCCGAGACTTTTGGAACCTGATAAATAAGCTTAGTGCTCCTCGTGATGCCCTACAAGATAATATGATATCAGAGGAAAATTGGATTAATCATTATTCCACACTTTATAGTTCCAAAGGTGATATGAGAAAATCATTGGTACCAGAGTTAGATCAGTGGGACGTAAAATTTGAGAAATCTGATATTTTAGACATCATCACTAAATTAAGTTCTTCTCGAGCACCTGGGCCAGATGGGTTGACTAATTTTACTTTGAAGCAAAATCCAGAGGAATGGACTGACTTTTGTTATGACCTCTTTTCCACGATAGCTGCCACTGCCACAACACCAATTACATGGAAGAGTGCTATCATCGTACCGATTTTTTAAAAAGGCAACCGTATGGACCCTAGCCATTATCGACCTATTGCATTACTTGATGTTTTGGGAAAGATTTATGCAACCCTTTTACAACGTGATTTAAGGGAATGGTCAATAGCTTATAATCATATAGATATTCGACAAACAGGGTTTATCAAAGGTATTGGGTGTTCCCTCAATTTGCTTTTGCTTAATTTGTTGAAAATGGACACTCTGCGAACCGGTAGCAAAATTTATATTGCATCCATCGATTTATCCCATTCTTTTGATAGTATTAATCGTGAACTATTATGGGAAAAGATGTCTGAATGGAACTGCCCTGCAGGCTTACTTCTAGCCATTAAAGATTTACATACTAACACAAATATACGTGTTAGGCTAGATAAGACTGGTAGGTTGTCTGCGGCCATTTAGACTTATCGTGGGGTAAAACAAGGTTGCCCCTTAGCGGCGATCATTTTCAATCTTTTTCTTTCAGATGTGGAACAGATCTTGAAAGAAGCTGTTTTATTCCCACCAAAAATCAATGGTTGTCATATTGGCCACTTGATATATGCAGATGTTCTAATCTTAGTTGATTCAACACCAATTGGTTTGCAACGTAGCTTGTATGCTCTCCAAAAATACGTGGAAAATAATGATTTAGTTATTAACACTACTAAATCTGAGATCATAATATTGCAAAAGCTACAAACAAACAAACCCGACATCAATTTCATTGGTATCTAGGTGCCAAAATGTTAACCACTGTATCGCAAATTAAATATTTGGGCACTGTATTTAACTCAAACATAACAGATGCGCCTTGGGTAAATAATATTAAAATGAAATGTAAGAAACTGGCAATTCAAGCGGCTTGGCTTAACAGAAAATATGGCAAATTTTCGCTTTTGCCTGTACTATCATTTTATAAACAAAAGGCCATACCTGCTCTTCTTTATGGAACTGAATGTGCTTTTGGGTGTTGTGCTGATTTATGGAATAGTCTGGAAAATATGTTTTGGTCACGTGTTTTGTCTCTTCCATGGGGTATTCCAACAGCATGTATTAGATATGAGCTCAGTTTGACCTCACTTAATGCAAGAGTTTGTTGGTCTACGCTTAGCTTGTATCGAAAAATAACACTATCTTCGCAAAATCCCCAATTTGAAATATTGAGCTTAGCAAAGCAGATGACGAATGGGTCTGTTTTTACAATGTGGGTTGAACGTTCCAAAAAGATCCTGATGGAACTGGACATTGACACTCACACATTGCAGACAAATCCTAACTATGTTAAGTCAAAGTTGTGGACTCAAGATTGGATTTTAACTAGTGAACAATGCCAAAAACATCGCATAATGAAAAATGTGCCTCCGTTGAAAAGAAGAGTCAATGAAATCCAAAGTTATTTAGCAAAATTTCCAGATTTACATCGAAGGAATCTTTATATGAAATTTCGCCTGAATGTATTTCAGACGAGAGAACGTACTAACTTATGGGTGAATGATACTACTGTCATAAATTCATGTAGATTGTGTAATGAATCGGAGGAAACACTGAAACATCTAATAATGTTATGTCCAGCTTTATCTAATGAAAGAAATATTTACCTGGGGAAATTTAGTAGTGCTCATCCATCTTTAAGCCTAGAGGATTGGTGGAAAATACTTTTTGATGAAAGCGATAGGAAGCTTACTATAGCTTTGACTTTCCTATTGGAAATCATCTCTTCTCGGATTGCTTCTACTGTTAATTAATTGATGACGGTTCGAATTGACTAAATGAGTAGCATTTGGTGGACTTGTTTTTAAAATCACTGTGATTCTTGTTATTGTTAAAACGGATTGTGTGATGTGTAATGATGTGTTTTAATTTTTTAAAGGTTTGTAATAAACCAATAAAAAAAAGTATCTCATATAGTGAGTGAACAAGTTTGAAGTGTTACAAGAATATCCAGTTCCTGTTAGATTACATATGTCATTTGCTGACTTCTACACAGTCTGACCTTCATGTGATAGCAGTACTTTCATCAACATGTTACCTCGTCAGTAAACATACATATCGCAACATAGCTCTAATAACATTGTGTGTCATAACAACTCTCTTGTGAGGGTTATTCTAAGTAAGATGTTACAAAGGTATCCAGTACCTGCTGAATCACATAAAGCATACAGTGAGTTTCCTAGTGTCTGTCCCTCGTGTAAAGACAGTTCTCATATCGATAGATTATCTTGACAGTGTATACACATACTACAGTTGCGTTGGGAGCACCAGGGACCATGGGTTGCTGCGCCGTCCATCTCTGTTAGAGTTGCACTAGCAGCCAGTCGGTGGAAACTTGTAAAAAGGCCCGTGCTCGTGGTGCCTGTTGTGTGTATCAAGCGAGAATTGTTATAGTTTCCACTCATTCGGCGCGTGTGCTGTTTGATATACTGGGATTCACTCCATTGCTATTTCGGCGCATGATAAATGCACTTCCACAAAGCTTGTGAGTTTTGTTTCTTACAATCTTTTGTTATCTTGAATTCATCAATTGATGGTATAGCAAGTGGTGCCGACACATGTTTCTCTCAAGTTTAAAAATAAGTCTATCTGGATTTTCTGATGAAGTGCTGTCTCTGTCAGATATAAGTGATAGAATGTGAGTGGCTTCGTCCTCAGTAAATGCTAGTGTAGTAGCTGATTTATTGGTTAAAGAACTGATCTTGGAAAATTACACATTTATTTGTGAGGGTGCGGTTGTATGTTCTATGCCAAGCCCTAGGGGTACAATCAATATCCCAAAAAGTTATTGACAACGCACTCCCATGTATGGATGGTATATTGACAAATTCTAGGTAACTAATGATAAAATAAAACTATTAACATGTGAAACTTAAGGTGCAGGGGAGAAAACATGGTCCTGACATATGGACCATATATATATATGCAATACCATAACAAAGGTCCCAATGTTTTGGATCTCACGTCCCCTGCACACTCTCAAGGGCCTAATAATAGCCAATACATTAATATATAAATCTTCAGATATGAGATAAGGTAGAACATTTACAAATGTTCTTGTGTGTATATATATATATATATATGTATATATATTTATATATATACATATATATATATATAAACAGCTAAATGAACAACTTCTTAGAAGGAAAGATTTAACACCAAATCCTGTTCACACGTTCTGATTTATTAGGAAGCCCAACGGGTTTCGAGTTACGACACTCTTCGTCAGAGGCCCTTTGCTGTGAAGTTAACTGCAATTTAACATAAATGTTCAAATGAATATTCAAACATGTTATTCACAAAGATCCACAATTTTGCAAAATCACCCTTAGCTTGCTAAATCACTTTTTATGATGATAATTCCAGAAATGTTCTGGTGATATATACATTTTTGAAAGAATAAAGTCAAAATCTTTCTGATGTTGAGACAGATAGTCAATATCTAAGTCCCATAGATAATACAGTGAGTCTGTCAATAAAAGGAGCTAGAAAAAGGCATATTCACATCTCCAACTCATATTCATCCAGAGTCTTATCTTCAGTCCAAGTGGATCGATTTCAAGAAATAATAATTAGAGAAATAACAACCTAAGTCCTTACAATTCGAAGGGATTGTGTCCTCCGACGTATTCCTTATCTTTGATAGATCATCTCCCAGCTTGCTGGCCTCGGAAAAGAATTTCAGTAGAGGGCACTGCGCGTCGACGTCCCTCGAGCCGATGTCCCTCGACAGCCTCCGTATCAGCGCCGACGTCATCACACGTATAAATAGACTCGCGGAGCGTCCGTTTCTCAGTTCCGTTTTTCCGCGCTTCGTGGGGCCTCGGAATATCATTGCTCAGTTCTTCAGTCAAATATACTTCATTATTCCTCGTGAATACCGACTCGTACTCGATGGCTTCCTCATCCGAATCGACGACTCCATGGTCCGGCTTCAAAAAATGTCGAGACTGTGGAAAGAAAATGTCGTTGATGGATCCTCACAGGATCTGTTTGTGGTGCCTGGGAGTCGAGCACCATTGTTCGGAGTGCGAACCAAATATGAGGTCAGACTATAGCCGGGCATAGGAGACTGATCTCCAACGCTCCTACATCTGAACTTTTACCCTGCGTTCTGCACACTCAGTGGCATGAAACATCCTCGCTCCCAAACAAACTGTTAGTTAAATTGTATAAATGAATGTTTTAGTTGCCTTGCCTTTTACTTTGACCATTTGTCTTCCACATTGATGTCATAGTGAATGTCGAACTATGCTTCTGTGTTCCACAATGTACATTATAGATTGTTATATGTAAAAAATGTACTAAAATGCTTTGCACAAAGAAAATAAGCATCAGCTAATTAATAAAAAGCTGCAATTTTATATAAAAGAATTGGGATGTTGTACATCAATAGTACATTAGAGATATCTGTTTGACAGCAGCAACTATGCTGCCCCATTGAACAGTTGCCCAAACTGCACGGGCACCCATTAGGGTCTAAAACTAGTGTGCACGGAATTTATCCTGTGCACCCCCAAGATCCACAGAGGGTAGGACAACCCCCTTGTTATAAGCGGAGTGCGAAGACTGCATGTCCATAACGGCGAAAGCCTTGAAGGAGAGTTAGGGGAAGCTAGAGAGAGGTAAGGCAGTTAAAACTTCTTCGAAAGTTTCCTCGGCTGAGTCGAGACATTCGTCTCCTCGCCATCACAAAGGACATTCTCGTTCTAAGTCTCGAAGCAGTTCCCATCACTCTTCGAGATCTAAGCATTCAAAAAAGAGACGTCGAAGATCCCCTTCCTCATCTTCTTCTTCCGTTTCCCCAAAAAGGGTCTCCTGCCCCACAAAACATAGCTCTCAGGCTGAGTGGGAGGAATTCAGGAAAAAGATGCTTAGCATCTTCGAGAAAGCGGCCTCAACCCCCTCGAAGACTGCTGAGGTTGATACCCTGGGTGAAAGACCCAAAAAATCAAAACGCTGCGAGTCGCAGCACCCGGCGAAAGAAGCCACTCAAGAGCGTCACAAACCCTTGAGTAAAGGCAAAGTCGCGTCTTTGACGTCGTCGTCGAAGATCCCTTCGACGCATAGATCAGTGTCTTCAATGCCGTTATCGAAGGGTTCTTCGATGCACAGGTCAGTCGAGTCAACGCCGTCTTCGACGCCGATGTCGACGTCGAGAAAGGACAAACCCACGGCCACCTCACAGCCAGTGGCCATACCCAGAGCCTCGATCACGAGAATGTCGTCGACAACCTCAAGTAGAATTCCGATACTCTCGAGTTCATCGAGGCCTCTACCACCTTTCTCGACGTCTTTTTCTATGGCTTTGTAGCCTTTAACATCCGCGTCAGCGACGTCGACGTTTTCTCAGCCAATCATGACGAATTTTGCCCCTTCTGCTCAGGAAATGGGATTTATACCATTTTCAAGACTTGATCACTCCAGAGTCTTATCTATTTATGAAGAAATGGAGGATTCGGTTCAGGAAAGACCTTTTGAGTTGTAGGGATCTGCAACTCCTGTACCAGAGGAAATTACCTCTGAGGAAGGTAGGTTGAAAGACCTCTAAGAATCCTTACAGGAAGCAAGTGGGTTGGACACTTCCCCAGAAGTGGAATTTGCCAGACAAGACCAAGGGGAACATGCTGAAACCCCTTATAGAACATTGATGGCAAGGATAATAGAGTTTATGGGGTGGTCCACACCCTCACCTGCTTTTCAGCAAGACAACCTCACAGATATCTTGGTCAAAGGTCTACAGGAGGATCCTGTGGTGCCATTTCATGCGGCATTACAAAGGAGAATATTAGCAAACTGGGAAACACCTGAGGTTACCCCGGCAGTTAACAAAAAATTATCAGCTAAATATAGGGTGTCTTCTGCTGACCCTGAATATTTATCCAAACACCCAACTCCGGAGAGTCTGGTTGTTCAGGCAGCTACTTCATCAGGTAGTAAATCGGCTTACCTTACTGTTCCACAGGAAAGGGATGATAAGAGATATGACTCTACGGCCAAAAAGGTCTTTTCTGCATGTAGCATGGCGTTGAAATCCATCAATGCTACTTGTACACTCGCAAGGTTCAGCAACACACTTTGGGAGTGTGCTTCATCAGCGGCTGACTGCCTCCCGAAGGGAGAAGAAAGGGAAGTGTTCCTAAACATCATCAAGGATGGTAAAGACGCTATGTGCGAATCCCTTCAAACTGGCATCGATTCTGCTGACAGCATCAGCAGGGCCATGGCGGCAAGTACAACAACCCAGAGATTTGCTTGGTTGCGAAAGTCTGGTTTTGCTCCAGATGTGCAAAGCAGACTCTTGAATATGCCCTTTGTGGCTCTTCTTTGTTTGGTAAGAAGGCAGATGACAGTTTAGAAAAGCTACAAACATCAAAGGCATCAGCAAAATCCCTGGGAGCTGCAATCCGTCAGACACCATATCGCCCCTCAGGAACCTCTTGGAGAGGTAAGTCCTTTCGCTTCTATTACGCATTCAGAAGAGGCAGAGGACAGCCAGTTCAAAGGGGTCTGAAAAAATTCACCCGAGGTGGATGGGTTAAAAATACAAAAGCCGCAGCAGCAGCAGGTGCCTCTTTACCCTCGGCATCTGCATCAGTCGCCTCCAAACCGCTCTGAGGACTCTCCTCACAAAACACCAGTAGGGGGCAGGTTAACTCAACATCTGACGGAATGGCAGGCTATTACGTCAGATGCTTGGGCATTGGAGACAGTTGCCGAAGGTTACTGTCTGCCTTTTCTACGCATCCCTCAGAGTCATCCCCCGGGGAACAGCTCTCTGAAAGTTACAGATCCGCTCCTTTTGCAGGAAATTGTAGACCTGCTAGAGAAAGGTGCCATAGAACCGGTACCTGTAGCGGAGAGGAACAAGGGCTGGTACTCCCCCTACTTTCTCATACCGAAGAAAGACGGAGGACTGAGCCCTATCTTGGACTTACGAGAATTGAACAAGTTCCTCAGGAAGGACAAGTTCAAGATGGTAACTCTCTCTCAGATCCTTCAAGCCCTCCAGCTCCAGGACTGGCTGGTATCTCTGGACCTCCAGAATGCTTATTTCCATGTGCCAATCCATCTCAAACACGGGAAATACCTGAGGTTTGCAATTGGCGGCTCTCATTATCAATTTCGAGTTCTGCCATTTGGGCTGACCTCCGCCCCGAGGGTCTTCACCAAGCTAATGTCAGTAGTGGCTGCAAGTCTAAGGAGGGAAGGGATTCACGCAGGGGAGTTGCTAGGTCTGGAAAAGACCCGGGGCTAAGCTGATGTCAGAACTGTTGGGACTGGGGGCTAGCTAGTCTTTTGGCTGTAGCTCCTGAGATTCTATCCGGGGCTACAACCAAAAGATCAGGGGCTGTAGCCCCCTTAGCCCCCCCCCTAGCAACGCCCCTGGATTCACGTCTACCCCTATCTGGACGATTGGCTGATCAGAGTTGTATCTCCAAAACAAGCTCAGATTCAGCTGGATTAGGTCTGCCACTTCCTTCACAAACTGGGCTTCTCCCTCAATTTAAAGAAGTCACAGATGATACCATCACATAAACTCCAGATCATTGGAGCGGTCCTGGACACTTCCCTGGGAAAAGCCTCGCCACCAGAGGTGAGGGCTCAAGATATTCTGCAGATGGTCACCAAGTTTCAAAATGCCCAACGTCTCCCAGCCTTCGACTTTTTGAGGTTGCTAGGCCTCATGGCATCCTGCATATTCCTTGTGCCAGAGGCTCGCCTGAGAATGAGGTCTCTTCAGTGGGCACTGAGAACTCAGTGTTCGCAATTCTCAGGGAGAATGACGGACCTCCTTCAGGTTCCGGACAAGGTGGCTCTCGACCTTCAGTGGTGGGCCTGCCAGGAAAACACCTTGAAGGGAGAACTTTTTTGGCAACCATGGCCAGAGATAACAGTAGTCACAGATGCCTCACTCACGGGGTGGGGGGCCCATACCAACGACTTGACCATCAGCGGTCATTCGTCTTCATCGGAGTCCAGACTACATATCAACCTGTTAGAGCTGAGAGCAATCAGACTAGCGCTGAAGGCTTTTCTGCCGTCTCTACAGGGGAAAAATGTCCTGATAATGACGGACAACACAGTGGCCATGCACTACCTTAACAAAAAAGGAGGCGTAGGATCACTGCCACTGTGCAGAGAGGCAATGCAGCTCTGGTTTTGGGCAATTCAAGAAGGAATCTCTCTATCGGCAGTTCACCTAGCCGGAGAGAAGAACTTGACGGCGGATGCTCTGAGCATCCAGGGCACAGTCTCCCACAAGTGGGAACTAGGTCAAGAAGTCCTTCAGGAGATCTTCGCCCTTTGGGGAACCCCTCAAGGTGATCTGTTCGCCACTAGTACCAAAAGGAAGTGCGATCTGTTTTGTTCAAGGGAATTTCCCCCGAGAGGAGCTCTAGGGGACGCGTTCGTAGTGGACTGGGAGTTTCCACTCCTTCACGCATTTCCACCAGTCCCTGTCATTCCTCAAATGATCAGGAGGTTGAGAAGATTCAGGAGGACCATGATCCTAATTGCCCCAGACTGGGCCAGGAGAACGTGGTACCCGGACCTTCTGGACATGTCCATCTGTCCTCCAATTCGTCTTCCACACAAGGAGAATCTTCTCTCACAGAAGGGAGGTCAGGTTCTCCATCCAGTCATCGAAACCCTCAACCTTCACGCTTGGCTTCTGAAAGGTTGAGATATAAGGATTGGGACCTCCCTGATGACGTCATGGAGGTGTTGCTTTCGGCCAGAAGGCGAGCAACTAAGTGTTTATACCGCTGCCAATGGAACAAATTTTGTAGTTGGTGTAGAGAAGAGAATATCGACCCCTTTTCATGTGGTACACCAACGGTGTTATCCTTTCTACTCTTCTTGGCAAACTCAGGCCTTCAAGTTGGCACCATCAAGGGCTATCTCGCAGCACTATCAATCTTCAAGCGCACTGCAGAGGACCCATTGTATTTCAAATTACCCTTAGTAGTACAATTTCTAAAGGGATTAACTAATGTCTATCCTCCAAGACCATTCCAGGTTCCTTTATGGGACTTAAATTTAGTCTTAAATTTCCTGATGGGTACGCCTTTCGAACCACTCCACTCTTGTTCGCTAAGATTTCTCACCCTTAAAACTGTCTTATTAGTGGTTTTAACATCTGCTAGAAGGGTGAGCAATTTACAAGCTCTATCTTGTAAACCCCCTCATACAAAGTTGTTCTACAGGTGAAGCCTAATTTCCTCCCAAAGGTGGTTTCTGAATTCCACATCACTCATAAAATTACCTTACCTTCATTCTATCCGCCTCCCCATCCGGGGAAAGAGGAAGAAAGGCTACATAGGCTGGACCCAAGGCGGGCTTTAAACTTTTACATCAGCAGACTTGCTAGGATTAGGCAAGCAGACCAACTGTTCATAGGTTACTCAGGGCACAAATTGGGACTACCGATAACAAAACAAACCATTTCCAGATGGATTATTTTGGCCATTCTGGAATGTTACAGACTAGCAGGGAAAGAGCCTCCTCAAAATCTTAGGGCTCATTCAACCAGGGGTATCGCAGCCTCCTCAGCCCTCCAAAGAGGGGTTCAGGTTCGAGGCATATGTGCGGCTGCCACATGGTCGTCCGCACATACCTTCACAAGATTTTACAACCTGGATTCCTCCTCTAGTCAAGGGACAAGGTTTGGCAAAGCCGTATTACATTCTGTTCATTCCTAAAAGGAAACATGGTGCTTTACTCCCACCTCCAATTACGCACCACTGTTATGGGCGTCTATCAAAGATAAGGAATACGTCGGAGGACACAATCCCTTCGAAGAACAAGTTACTTCTTACCTGGTAACGTTCTTTCGATGGGATGTTCCTCCGACGTATTCCTTATCGGCCCTCCCATCCATCCCCGTAGTAATACTTCCCTTGTGGTTGCAGCTTACGCTCCTTCAAGGTCAATAACCAATTCATGTAAAACAACTTTAACGTCAAAACGGAACTGAGCAACGGACGCTGCGCGAGTCTATTTATACGCGTGATGACGTCGGCGCCGATACAGAGGCTGTCGAGGGACATCGGCTCGAGGGACGTTGACGCACAGTGGCCTCTACTGAAAATGTTTTCCGAAGCCAGCAAGCTGGGTGATGATCTATCAAAGATAAGGAATACGTCGGAGGAACATCCCATCGAAAGAACGTTACCAGGTAAGAAGTAACTTGTTCTTCTATGCATGTTTTCCACCATAGCATTATTTTATGTGTTTAAACGTATCCCATGGAATGCTGAAAAAATCTTTGGCTGATTTCTATAAGGGAAACATAAAACCCAGGTATCACAATGCTATTCACAGATGAATAAAACAGGCTAAAAACTTTCAATGGATGGGGAACCCATAGTCTTACCTACGGAATCTCCCTTGACAGTGTGCATGGCAAGGGAGTTCCCAAACATTGGGACCTTTGTTATGGCATTGCAAAGTCATAATGTTGGCCATAGTGTTGTCCATCATAGCAACTGCATAGCTTATTGGATTTTTCTGCATACCTAGCAACTTAACTAGGCTGACCCATTGTGCTTGTCGGCATAATAATTGCATAGTTTAGCTGTACCTAGTACACAGCTAGATCGAACCATTGTTTTTCCTCCACAACAATTGTACAGTTCATCATATTGCTGGCTGCATACTAGCACACAGCTAGATTGACCCATTTATTTTATTTTATTGAGCATTTGTAAGGCGCTTTATACAACAGAATTGTGTTTCAAAGTGCCATAAGGTTAAAAGGGAAGGAACAGAGGAAATGATAACAATGGCAAAACAGTAATATACAGTCGTAGTCCGACTAGGACTTGTGGCATTCGGCCATGCAAGTGCATTGAGGAGAAGTTCAGGGGACGGGGATGGAAGGAGGAGCAGAGGAGTGGACAAGTGCTGGAAGAGGGCACAGGAGGGAAGTGCTAAGGGGAGCGAAGGAGGAGAACCTCAGGCTAAGTGCTAGTAAATTGTGCATGACTGCAAAACAATGTTAAAGCTAAATGTACTCATTGTGCCAGTCTGCATAAAAAAAGCACAACTCTTTATGTTCTCCTGCATACCAAACAGATAGTTTGTTTAACTACTTGTATTTACTCAATGTCATAGGGGGATTAATAGCAAGGTGGAACTGCCCCATCCCAATCTAGGCAACCATCCCATATTACAACCCCCAGACTGTGTCTAGCTCTCCAACAACAAGAGAAGTCTGCAACAAGCACACCACAACTCCAGACCCAAATTAAACTATATGGTAAATACCACCCCCTGCTTCCCAACACTTCCCCTACCACTGCTGAGCCACCGTCTACTAATCTCTCCACCTTTACCATCAGTTTGCAATAACTCAGCAACAAGATGCCTATAAACTGCAACAACAGCATAATTAGAACGGAAGAAAGGAGACTACGAACAACCTTTATCTCCAGATATCTCTTGAAGTGTCCACCTGAACCAAACCTTTATGACCAAAGATTGGTATGAGATATAGGACTAGCCACCTACCCAACACTGTCACCTACACTTACCTCAACAGATTTCTACTAAGCCATAAGACCCTAGCAATGCCTACTTCACAATTCATCACTAGATATTCTACCACATCCATCACACCCCTGAAAGAAAAACAGATGGATGTGCCAGATTCCAAAAAGAGCCTACTCGCCCTCTTTCAATCTGAAAGGCTTAACATGGAACCCGGGACATTAAGGAAAGCAACCACAAAGTACCCAAAAACATGTGTTTGACAGGCCGATCCCACCCTGAAACGATGGGCACAAGATGTCTCTTGATCAACACACACTCTGTCTCCAGACACTCTGGAAAATCTACCTACTCTTCATCTCACAAAACTGGCCTTTCGATGATCATTCCTCGGTTATTGACAAGAGTATCCCAGCAAGCTACAAGATCATCTGTGCAAATCGCAGCAATACAAGAGGAGGAAGTATGGCACTGGTTCAAAGAGTCGTCTTTATAGTCTCAATGCCCTCAAGACAAGATCCGGACTGTGAGTTACTCACTCTGACCTGCTCTCTCTCTCTCTGCATTGCTGAGCATCATCCTAACATATAGAGATGTTCCTACAGCCCACACGTTGCAGACAAGCTTGCTGATGCCGTGGAAGTCTGTAGATCACCAACTTCTAACTATACTCAGAGATTTCAACATCTAGCTCGAGAATGGGGGCAACCCTGCCACAACGTCACTCGGAGCAAATCTTGCTGCATTACACCACAAGGAACTAGTTAAGGGTCTCTCTCACAAAGCCTGTAACTCTTGATTGCATTTTCTGCAGCACAAATATAATCTCTGTCTGCTTTTCAGTACACCTCCTTTAGGGAGATCAACCATCCATACCTTTCACACTATTCACAGAAACGCTACCCCTCACAGAACCATCAAAAGAGCCATGAACAGTGACCAGACCATGGAAAGAATTACAAACTAACTCTCTATTATAAAGACTAGAAGTGGACAAATTCACCCTCCAAACAGATGGATTAACAATCACGTTGGATGCAAAACTCAACTGCATTCATAACTGGATTGTTTATAGCATGTACAGCAGAGACTGTAATAAACGTTTTAAAACATCCCAAAATTAAGAAACTAGCTAAATGTTTCAAACCTAAACTAAACCACATGAAAAGGGAGCATTGTAAATTGGAGATATTCTGGGGGAAAAATAAACTAAAACCAAGCATATTTGTCTATCCTCGGCATCTACACTTTTTTAGCCCAGAATTGCTTAAAGCAAAGAAAGTGCACTACCCCAAACATATCATAGCAGAAAAACACAGTCAAAGGGGAAATATATAAGATCATCAAAGAATTAAAAAACCCAACACTTTGCAACACATCTCCTACTCCAACTCAAAATCTCTTGAATTAGGTTGCTGTACATTTCAACATAAAGAACCTTGATATCCAAGAACACCTGGACAATAAAGGATGCTCACACTCCTACACCATGAACAACACTCCACTGACAACTTATTCCACCTGCACTCCAACCTCTTTAACCTCTTTTTGCCTTTTCTCTCCTGATGTTCAGGTAGGGTGTTCCTGGGTTTTGTGGCCAGAAATGAGAATGAGGGTCCCACTTGTTTCTTATTGAAGTTTGGGACTAGAATTAGTGATGCATTGCTGGAACTTGGTGTTCTAGAAGGAATGTTTGTGAACTTCTTTCTGAAGGGGTGGGGCCCCTTCAATGGTAGGAGCAATGTGCAATGCACAATGTTTCAACGTAATCCTTCTATTGGTGGGTGTGATATGCTCAAAGGTCTTAATTCTTGGGAGTAGTCTTACTGCTGTATTTTGGACTCTTTGTAGTTTCCTCATCAGGTAGTGTGGGAGTCTTGGATAGAGCCTTTTAGCATTGTCTAGTCTCGATAGTACTAATCTAATCAATGGCATGATTCTACGGGTGAGTGTTCAGTAGGTAAAGAATCAGCATACAGTGTGGAGTTGGAAAAGCAGCTTCTGACGATGGCTTTGACCTCCAGTGCCACCAAGTGTGAGGATGCTGTCCATTGTAGTTCCAAGATACCTTAACGTGGTGCACGGTACTGAGCATGCACTCATCCAATAATGCCAAGCGATTGTGGTGGTGTTGGAATTTGTTACATTGTAGAACATCAATTTTAGTTTTGGTGAGGTTGAATTTTAGCCTGTTTGTATTGATCCATTGAAATGTCTGGAGCGTTTGTTGATGGGTTGTTGTAGCCAGATCTATTGATGCAGTATATTAGGGGTGTCATGTAGATGTGAATAGAAGAGGAGCGAGTGTATATCCCTGGGTTACTCCACAGGTTAGTTGGCGAGGCTGGGGCTTTTCAGTTTTAGCTGCCTGTGATGAATTAAGTCATCCAACATAGAGCTGCTTTTTTAATTCCCCGTGAACCACCTAACATCCAGGAAACAGCTGAAGACTTGGTTTTTCAACAAACCAACTTGGAAGACATGAACGAAGGCAGCAACCATGCAAGGCTATGTATCAGATATACTCGTGATCCTGGCAGCATGCTGAAAAACTGTATGAGTGGTGCAGCATGTCATGCAAAGACGTCATATTGAGAAATGTGACCCCCTTTCTTCCCGTTAGTGAGGAGCATCCACAACCAGTGCCTCACTGCCTATTTTGGATTGGTACCTTCTGTAATAGAAAATATCTCAATAAAACATTCTGTCATGCTTTCCAATTAGATTCCTCTTAGAAGACGGATTACCTCTTACAGACTACCATTTGCCATTAAATCACTGAATTACTCAAAGGAATCGGCAACTATGAGCCAGTAAGTGACCTACTCTTCCACCTTCCTCTCACACCCCTCAACTAACCTGTCCATAACCAAACATCTTGCAACCTTTAACTTCACTCACTCAATTCAGACACCTAGCCGGTCGAGCGTACATAACAGACTTCTACCTTTCCCATCTTTTATCAACAAGCACTCAACCAATGCTTCACAAGCGTGGGGCTGCCTTTATGGCTAATCTGCACCCGTGCAAACCCATGACAAAGAACACACAGGGCTTGATCATAAATTCAGCAGTGGGGGTAACAAGTGGTGGTAAATATATTACTGCCACTTGTTTTGACATCGGAATTACGGCACTTTTTACCACACAACTGAATTACAAGTTTGACCATAAAGTGGAAGACTTTCCTCCAGCATCTTTCTGGGGGTAAATTCTCCACTTTAAGGGCAATATTGCAGTAATTCCGCCAAAATACCCATGGAGTCCTATGGACTCCAAAAATGGGGATTAAGACTGCCATTCCACCACTTGTAATCTTGAGGGAAACTCATGGGACCAAGTGGCGGTAATGGTAAATGTGTTTGGCTGTAATTCATCAGATTTACCGCCAGATTACCACAAACTCATAATGAGGTGCCTAGTTTTCATATCCGCACCTAGGCACTGGGTACTTCTGACCAGTACCCATCATCACCACAGGTTTTCCACATCTGCCTTTTCTGTTCTCCGACTAACACCCCTCACCCACTTTTCTCACAGAGGCATCAGAAGCGAGGGCAAGATTATTAGCAGAAGGGACCTACACTAGACCGTTTACCTTACATCAAGTGGTGTTAAACCAGCTACTGAGTTGATACAAGCTTTATGTAGCTACCACATGACTACATGTTTGTGCAGCAACAATAAAAGTCTTCAACTGCTCAAAAATAACAAGCATCATTTCTCTTGCACACTTATGTTAATAATTTGACCAGCCATCTGTGATTGCACTGCACAAAACAGACAAATGATAATCTGCCCCTTGGTGGTAAATAACGACTGGGCAGTAACTACGCATAACAGTCTGAGACTCATTTGTAAAAGGCCGTGCCCAATAGAAGTGCATCTCGATGAGTCCCACCACTGTTTTTGAACCCCCATTGGGGGAGAGTAAATACATTAAGATATGCCTCAAGGTGTTGGGGCCTCCTTCCATTCCCTACTGTGGTGTGCAGAGGTCACAGAGAACACAACACCCCCTGCATAGTGCCAAGGAAGCTCCTTCCAATAAGGGAGAGTAGACAAGGGATGTGCACTAGAGCTGCATGAAGTCGCAGGCCTGCTTTTGCACACTTCATGAGGTTTACTGCAGCAATGTGCCAAATTCACGAATTTCCAAAGTTTTCCGCCGGCACCATTAATTGCCCACAAATTGTGTTGTGCTGTATTTAGGTACGCATGTGTAATTATGGGCTCTTTGAATGGTGCTTTTTGACTTCCACAAACAGCTGTAACTGAAAATCTAATTCTGCTGACATACCGTCATCGAACCATGAAAGTGGGTGCAGAGAAATATTCTGGCAAACCAATTTTTTCTCAAGTCTATTACTTCCAGGCCAGGCTCGAACTGGCCTATAGGGCAATAGGCCCATGGCTGAACCAAAAACGCAAAATGCTAGTGTGGACCCGTTTTTTTGGTCTAAGTGGACCACTGTTTTGGCTAATGTGGGCCAGTTTGATGAGTTACTTCACTATTCGGCTAATAATTTTGACCAGTGTTTCTGAATAAATATCCTTTAAAATACACACTTTGCATCACATTTTATAAAGAAACTCCCCCTTGGGTACTATTGAAATAATGTCACAAAAGGAATGGATTTCCATTTGCAACTGTGTGCCACTTTTTCATAGGTGCCCAATTTGATGGCCCAGTCCGACCCTGTGTCAGGCCTCAAAACGATGACAGAGATTAGCATGCCCTGAACTGCAGGCGGCAGGCTACATAGCACACGACTTCCACGGTATCCAGTCAAAATATCCAAAACATTACAGAGTGGTACATTTCAGAGTCGACCATAACACCAAAAAACACTTCAAACATTAATTAAATAAATAACGGGTAGTGGGGTAATGGGGTTCAAAAGGGTTGGGGTGGCATTAGGGTAAAAAAATGGGGTGGGGCGTACAGCTGACCCTCCCAAATAAAAAATAAATGAAAAAAAATC